>NC_090436.1:149940256-151190256 GCF_031143425.1 Pleurodeles waltl | reverse complement strand
AACCTCACATCTTGTTTCAGAATTTGGACATGCCCCTTTCTGAATAATTACATTTAATCATCTAAAGGGCCATTATTGAGGCTGTTGAGACATAACTGAGGACCAGATGCAACTTGTTCTTTGTATTAGCGAAGTAAGCTCTAGAGAATTTCCAAGTGACAAAATAACAGTTACAAATACAGTAACTTTCTGTTGCATTTGGCCTGGTGTCTTTAGCCCTGTATTTACACTAGGCCTTGACCCACAAAGGTCTACCTCTATTTAAGGATTTTAGCCTCAATATGTAATTTAGTAGTAGACATCATTAAATTAAATAATACCCTGATTGCCACCGAAAATATGTTAGTGAAAACAAGATATTGCATGTTGTTATTTTTCTGAAAACCGTTCATTAGGAAATTTAATTTAACTCCTTTTTGCTTTACATTCTGTTTTTTGATTCTTAAGTCCTCCAGAACCAAATGCAGGGGCATATGTTCTATTATTTCATACAACGCAGCACAGCAAGGGAAGTTGATGCACAGGACTGTGTAGAAGGAAGAGATCGAAAATGCTCAATATTTACAAAGTTATGGAACACTTGTGCTCTCTCCTTGTGTTGGAATCATACTGCAAGGGTAGAGCACTCCATTACAGCAGAATTGTTTCTGTGCAGGCAGGGGCACCTTCTTGCACACAAACATTCCCTAGAGGCATATTCCTCTTCCGAAGTGTGCTACACATTACAGCACACAGGGAAAGAGGGAGTATCAAGGATAAATAAATGTATTTCTCCTCGTTACTCCTTTTTTGGGTAGGCACACGATTTTGCAGGAAACTCACGTTTACAAGTCTTTGTAAATCTGTGTTTGTGTCAAAATACGTAAGTAAATGCATAGGAACCCTCAATGTCCTCGTACCACCGATCTGATGACAAGTAATGGAAGGCAACACAACTTACCATGGGTCAGGTACCCTTCTGTAGAAAAATACATTGAGGATTCATCAACATCACAGGAGGTATGGGCCTGATGTACAAAGATTCTATTTGCAAAAAGTGTTTGCAAATTGCACACAGAATTTTTGCTAATGCAGGCTCAGTTTACAATCCAACCCATATACAAATAAGTCTGCTTATAAAATACCAAATCACATATGGTTCCAGAACGACCTGTCTAATTAATATTCATTAGGAAAGTCATGGTTTGCAAGCTCCTGTGAGTGGCTACAAGCACATGGGCGGTGCCCTAGAAGGGACAGCAGATCACCATGCCTATGACTACATTCCAAAAGAGAATACTGATTTGTTAAAAGCAGTCAATGTTCCTTAAAGGAATCCAGATGCCTTTAATAAGAAAGAAAGTTTTCAGTTTTGGAAGACTACAGTGACAGTAGGTAGTGGTCCATTGGACCACTTCCCACTCCCCCTGAAGCTACTGCCTATTCCCCTGAAGCTGACGCATCAATTCACAGAGAGGTAGGGGTCCAAAGGGGACTTGCTTTCCTTTTGCATATCAGTTAACACACCAACTCCGTGTGGGTAACTCTTCAAAGTAATCTTTCGGTTGTAAACAATTGATACATTTATTCCCAAATTGGAATTACAGAGGGGACACTCCTTTCACATCCCCTATTTCTTGTGGGTCATAAAGGTCCTTTTATTAATCTGATCACAAAAATAGATTTTTGTTTTTATGGTCACAAAGCTTGCGGTTTTGTGAATTGTTCCGTGCGCAATCACAAAAGGACATTGTACATCAGTGCCTCTATGCCAAAGAAACAAGAAACAGTGCACACTGTCATTTAGCATGTACCATCAGTATATATTCTAGTATATCCTTCAAGACTCACATGAGCAACTTTCATCCAGTTTCTCTGCTTTCTTACCCAGCCAAAATGATTGAAAAGGTTGTCAACAAGCAACTATCAACCCACCTCAATATTCAACTCAGTCTAGATTACATCCATTCAGCTGCCACCAAGGACATCCAGACCATCCTAGACTGAGGAGAAACAGCTGCCTTCATCCTACCCAACCTCTCTGCTGCTTTTGACACTGTCTCTCGGAATGCTCAACAAGAGTGGTATCCAAGGATTTGCACTGATATGGATCTGCTCCTTTTCTCATTGGAAGGATTCAAAGGATGTGATTACCCTCTTTTACATTAGAGACCAAGAAATTGTTATGTGGAATCTGCCAGGGTTCATCCTTTGCCCCCACCCTGTTCAAAGTGTACATGACACAGCTAGTCAAGATCTCTTACAACAACAACACTCAACTCATCCTCTCCCCAACGGACAAAAAAACACCACCAGAATCAACTTCACCAACTGCATGACCATCGAGCAGAGTGGATGAAAACCAAATGCCTAAAGCTCAGTTCTGATAAAATGGGAGTACTGGTCTTTGGAAATAAAACTGGCCCATGGGAATCCACCAGGTGGT
Source organism: Pleurodeles waltl (assembly GCF_031143425.1). Lineage (NCBI taxonomy): Eukaryota > Metazoa > Chordata > Amphibia > Caudata > Salamandridae > Pleurodeles > Pleurodeles waltl. Next base: position 151,187,831 of record NC_090436.1, on the reverse strand, counting down.
TGTCAGAGCTAGAACCAACACCCACCTACTGTGTAAGAAATCTAGGGGTCATTCTGACATTCTGACAACAAGCTCAACATGACAGCACAACTCCACTCAGTGAGCACATCCTGCTTCCACATCCTGTGCATGCTATGAAAGATCTTCAAGTATCTGCCACAGAACACCAGACGGGGCATTACACAAGCACTCATCATCAGCAGGCAACAACTCTATGCTGGAATGTTGACTGCAGAAGGAGAAGGGGCAATTGTAAAAAGACGTTTTAATGAATAGACAGGACAGACAGGACTATCTTGGTGGGAAACATTCTTGTCCTGAATGGCCTTAATAAGCACTTGAGGCTTTCCAACCTGAGTATCGTGGTGAGAAAGTGAAGGTCACTTGTGGGAATCTTCAACTGGACTGGTATCAGGGGCCACTAACAATGGACTATTTACTGGACATCCACTTTTTTGCAGGCCTCATAAGAAGCAGATAAAAAATGATCACGCATAGGTAGCCCCTCATCCCTTTGACCCATCAGCACTTTCAATATGACCAAGATGATATCTTGAATGTGGTCAGAATTATCCACCAATTGTTCTAGCAAAGACAATATTAAAGATAAAATGATTTCCAAACATTTAAACAACTTAGATAATACACATATTGGTCCGTAAGCCAGATTCCAGGAATTACAAAGTCTGGGTCTGTAGATGTTTGCAATGCAGAGGGCACTCAATCAGAAGAGGTACTACTAAAAAGCCTTAACCCAGAAGACTGCATTACTCCAAATGGTGACTTAGCTCCAACAAAGAAAGAAGTGCTCTTGAGATTTGAGACCACATTAGAATCAACTTCTGGGAGAGTGAAATCCCCTATGCATGGATCCCCTATGCATGGATCTCCTGGGGTCTTTCACACTAATACTATTCTCTTTTCCTGCCTCTAGTGATGGTAACTTTCCAGCAAGCGAGGCAGAAGAGACATGGTTACCACTGTATTCGGTGACCCTACAAACATCAGGGTCAGAAACAGTTCCATCAACCATTAATACCAGATTGACTGGCTTCTCTTTTTGAATAAGGGGAAGAATGTTGTTTAAACTTTTTACTTGGAACTGGCTGGCACTCTTATTTCTAAGTGGGGTTAATTTTCTCGTTATATGCTCTTGTAAGTAGTACTCTCCTCAAACGTAAAGCTGAGCTGTGATATTTGTGCTAATAAATCCTTAAGATCTTAAACCAACTAACTGAGCCCAAGTTAGAGGGTGACACGTGGCACCACAGTAGAAATGAGGCACTTTTTTGTTCCACGAAAACTCCACAACGGTTCACACCTCCCTTGTTGACAAATATAATGGCAAAGGATGGCAGCAGAGACTATCCAAGGGAGCCGAGCATTGCCCTGCTGAAAAATTGTCACAGAACAATCAACATTGCTTGAAGCTGGAGACTAGAGACTGGGAGCTGATAATCCACTCAGAAGGGGCTGAAGCAAAAGGGAAGGACAGAGTACACAATTGTGGCTCAACAGGCTACCACACAAGCCGCACCTGGATCTGGCCAGGCCACTCCTGTGGGGAGCCTGAGCTCACACTTAGCAGTGGTCAGCTACGACCGCTGCTCTCACTGCGCTGCCTCGCTTTATTTCTTCCTTTCACCCTGCACTTGGCTCCAAGTCTCTCCCTCTTCCTTAAGTCAAGCCCGCCAAGCTAAAGCCATAACAAAGGAAAGCTGAATCTGGCAGTATTAAGCCAAGGCTGAATGTTGAATTTTAAATTTCCGAGGTCGCAGGGATTTGGAGTCCAAAGGAGCCGAGTAGAGCCAAACAAAGCTTTCTGCCGGAACAAACAAGGCCACCCCCTGTCACTGCGTTCGCCTTCTGCAAAGCACCCCTCACCTACGGACCTGCCCGCACCTGCACACCTGCCAGCACCACCATCTGGAGTGGCGGGGGACTCTAGGGAATCGGGGGGAGGCCAGCGGGGGTGGGGGGGGGGGGCGGATGCAACCTCAGCGCACCGCACCGCATCTCAGCAACACAGCTGTACACTGCTCCTGGCGGCCACAGTATCACACCCACTGACCGCTCTCACCGGCTTCACCCACATCACTAGCTGGGTCAGCAAGACGGAATGGGGAGAGGCTCAGGACTCTGGGATTCTGAGGAGGGAAGAAGCAACCGTGGCTGCAGCCACACAAACCGTGGCTGCAGCCACACACAGCCACTCAGCAACGGAGCTCTGCTGCTCTGGTCCTGGCGTCTCCCGTGATTTCTCACAGCCGCAAGGCATAGATCCACAAACGTTGTATTTATGGCAGTGGTGTTTGTCAATAAAGATGCTGGGTGCTTAGGGTAGATAAATTGCCTCTTTTCATCTTTCTTCAAAATGTTTTCAGTCAATGTTGCCTTATGCTGTATTGTGAATGGGGTCGCCTGTTTGTTGTTAACCCTTTTTCGACTAAGTGTAAGTCAAGGCAATGAAACACTTATTATAGGATATGATATTGAGATTTAAAGACATGATGATTCTTTCCTCCTGTATTTTCTGGAAGTGAATTATTATTGTGTATTAATTTTCTAGAATTCTTTTGCAACTACATATTCTTAATATGTTCCTCCGTTGAACTGACATTTCCTCAAAATCTAATAAATTGTTTACAAAAATGAAACTATGTTCAGATACTGGAAAGCTGCTTTATTTGTAAGTTTTAATCACCCCAGCTGTCTAAAGTAGCAAATAAATTACATTAAGAGGATCATTTTTGAAACCATGGTAAATTGGATGTATGACTAATTTATGAGTCATTCCTGTTTCGGTTCAGCAAGCAGTTTTGTCAAGTTTGCTCTTCTATTACAATTGCACGTGGCTTGCGTTACCTTATGGATAAATAGGCCCCCATAATCCATTGACATTTTACTTTGTGCTTTATGTTGGATATATTGGGCCACAAAGGCGCCAGAGGAAACTACGACCCACAATTACTAATATATGAAGACTGCACTAATTACAAAGATAATACAAATTAGCTTGCCAGCCACATTGCTATCTAACGCTTCATTATATAGTGTTAAGAAAGATCCTGCCAGAGAATATGTTTAAATAATTAAGGGACTATTGCTCATATGTATGCTCGAGTTACCAAGCTGAAACATGACTTCCCGATTGAAATGTATCTTTCACATCCACTAGAATTGTATTTAATGATATTTTTTTGCTGCTACCAACTTTCCAATATTAATGATTGTCAAAATATAGATAGATGGAAGCAAAAAAAACAAAAAACAAAACGAGAGATTGTCCATTACACCCTTTTACAAAGTCAATCTGACTTCAAAGTCACACAAAATATCCCCTGGAATAGTGCTACAGGTATGAACGGAGCACCTATTCTTCCACAGTCCCTTGTCCTCTACCAGCAGTCTTTGCCACACAAAATGCACTTTGTTTTTGAAGTCCTTTCCACCAAAGGGCCTATTTATATACTCCCAACCAAATAGTCCAACTACAGCTACCGCTACCTGTGACACCTTTATTAATGTTTCCATGGGTCTCTCGTCTGAAAGTGGTCCCATATATTTGACCCTATACACAATTGATCAATAGCTTTTGTAAATGAGCCTCACATGACCAGCCAATCCCCTATATCATTTATCGCGTCCGGGTGGTATAACAGATTTTCTGCAGCTGAGCACACACATCTTTGTCACAGCTAGTGACATTACAATCCATCTAAGCCAGTGTGATGTCATCCCTAGTATCCGAGAGATGTCATGCAGAACTCTCATAGATGCTAAGGGAAAATTGAACCCACATCCAGTTTTTATCCTAGTATGTGTCTGCGACCAATAATGGATAACCTGAGGGCATGTAGTTTTTTTAGCTCTTGCTAGGAACATAATAAAAATGTCATATATTTTTCTCTTGTAGCAAAATTGCTACCCGGATTGCCTCATCTCCTCCCCTTCAAAAGTATCGCCCCCCCCCCCCCTTTATGATCATATCAGTAAAAAAAGCAGATAATAAAAAATATATTCAATAAAGCACATGTCAACAAAGATCCACAATTACTTTCACAAAACCCGATTTTGTTGGGCATAGTACAAAAAGAGATAGCATCAGGTGGGGGGAAAAGTGACATAAACAGGTGTGACAGTGTTCACCTAGGGTCAATTTTACAGCTGCTAACTGACCATCATAATTTAAGATTCTTGTGCTCGCCCAAAAGCTTGCCAAAGGTCCAGCCAGTGCCATGTAAACTAGAGCTGCATAGATAAAAACAACAGGACAATTTTGATCAACATGCATCCTAGCAGAGGTGCAATATCCATATTACAAAAAAACTAAAACACAAAATATGAGGGAACAGCTGGGATAGACGGAATTTGTTGTGCCTCTACATATGTCCCAGAACCTCACATCTTGTTTCAGAATTTGGACATGCCCCTTTCTGAATAATTACATTTAATCATCTAAGGGGCCATTATTGAGGCTGTTGAGACATAACTGAGGACCAGATGCAACTTGTTCTTTGTATTAGCGAAGTAAGCTCTAGAGAATTTCCAAGTGACAAAATAACAGTTACAAATACAGTAACTTTCTGTTGCATTTGGCCTGGTGTCTTTAGCCCTGTATTTACACTAGGCCTTGACCCACAAAGGTCTACCTCTATTTAAGGATTTTAGCCTCAATATGTAATTTAGTAGTAGACATCATTAAATTAAATAATACCCTGATTGCCACCGAAAATATGTTAGTGAAAACAAGATATTGCATGTTGTTATTTTTCTGAAAACCGTTCATTAGGAAATTTAATTTAACTCCTTTTTGCTTTACATTCTGTTTTTTGATTCTTAAGTCCTCCAGAACCAAATGCAGGGGCATATGTTCTATTATTTCATACAACGCAACACAGCACAGCAAGGGAAGTTGATGCACAGGACTGTGTAGAAGGAAGAGATCGAAAATGCTCAATATTTACAAAGTTATGGAACACTTGTGCTCTCTCCTTGTGTTGGAATCATACTGCAAGGGTAGAGCACTCCATTACAGCAGAATTGTTTCTGTGCAGGCAGGGGCACCTTCTTGCACACAAACATTCCCTAGAGGCATATTCCTCTTCCGAAGTGTGCTACACATTACAGCACACAGGGAAAGAGGGAGTATCAAGGATAAATAAATGTATTTCTCCTCGTTACTCCTTTTTTGGGTAGGCACACGATTTTGCAGGAAACTCACGTTTACAAGTCTTTGTAAATCTGTGTTTGTGTCAAAATACGTAAGTAAATGCATAGGAACCCTCAATGTCCTCGTACCACCGATCTGATGACAAGTAATGGAAGGCAACACAACTTACCATGGGTCAGGTACCCTTCTGTAGAAAAATACATTGAGGATTCATCAACATCACAGGAGGTATGGGCCTGATGTACAAAGATTCTATTTGCAAAAAGTGTTTGCAAATTGCACACAGAATCTTTGCTAATGCAGGCTCAGTTTACAATCCAACCCATTTACAAATAAGTCTGCTTATAAAATACCAAATCACATATGGTTCCAGAACGACCTGTCTAATTAATATTCATTAGGAAAGTCATGGTTTGCAAGCTCCTGTGAGTGGCTACAAGCACATGGGCGGTGCCCTAGAAGGGACAGCAGATCACCATGCCTATGACTACATTCCAAAAGAGAATACTGATTTGTTAAAAGCAGTCAATGTTCCTTAAAGGAATCCAGATGCCTTTAATAAGAAAGAAAGTTTTCAGTTTTGGAAGACTACAGTGACAGTAGGTAGTGGTCCATTGGACCACTTCCCACTCCCCCTGAAGCTACTGCCTATTCCCCTGAAGCTGACGCATCAATTCACAGAGAGGTAGGGGTCCAAAGGGGACTTGCTTTCCTTTTGCATATCAGTTAACACACCAACTCCGTGTGGGTAACTCTTCAAAGTAATCTTTCGGTTGTAAACAATTGATACATTTATTCCCAAATTGGAATTACAGAGGGGACACTCCTTTCACATCCCCTATTTCTTGTGGGTCATAAAGGTCCTTTTATTAATCTGATCACAAAAATAGATTTTTGTTTTTATGGTCACAAAGCTTGCGGTTTTGTGAATTGTTCCGTGCGCAATCACAAAAGGACATTGTACATCAGTGCCTCTATGCCAAAGAAACAAGAAACAGTGCACACTGTCATTTAGCATGTACCATCAGTATATATTCTAGTATATCCTTCAAGACTCACATGAGCAACTTTCATCCAGTTTCTCTGCTTTCTTACCCAGCCAAAATGATTGAAAAGGTTGTCAACAAGCAACTATCAACCCACCTCAATATTCAACTCAGTCTAGATTACATCCATTCAGCTGCCACCAATGACATCCAGACCATCCTAGACTGAGGAGAAACAGCTGCCTTCATCCTACCCAACCTCTCTGCTGCTTTTGACACTGTCTCTCGGAATGCTCAACAAGAGTGGTATCCAAGGATTTGCACTGATATGGATCTGCTCCTTTTCTCATTGGAAGGATTTAAAGGATGTGATTACCCTCTTTTACATTAGAGACCAAGAAATTGTTATGTGGAATCTGCCAGGGTTCATCCTTTGCCCCCACCCTGTTCAAAGTGTACATGACACAGCTAGTCAAGATCTCTTACAACAACAACACTCAACTCATCCTCTCCCCAACGGACAAAAAAACACCACCAGAATCAACTTCACCAACTGCATGACCATCGAGCAGAGTGGATGAAAACCAAATGCCTAAAGCTCAGTTCTGATAAAATGGGAGTACTGGTCTTTGGAAATAAAACTGGCCCATGGGAATCCACCAGGTGGTTGTCAGAGCTAGAACCAACACCCACCTACTGTGTAAGAAATCTAGGGGTCATTCTGACATTCTGACAACAAGCTCAACATGACAGCACAACTCCACTCAGTGAGCACATCCTGCTTCCACATCCTGTGCATGCTATGAAAGATCTTCAAGTATCTGCCACAGAACACCAGACGGGGCATTACACAAGCACTCATCATCAGCAGGCAACAACTCTATGCTGGAATCTCCAAGCAACTCCTACACAGATTTCAGACCATCCAGAACAGCGCCTCAAGACTCATTCTCAACCTCTCACAGTGCACTCCCATCGCACCGTACCTCAAGGAGCTCCACTGGCTCCTTATCCACAATCAAAGTCAATTCAAACTCCTCATGCACACATACAAACAAATCAGGACCAGCATACCTGAACACAACGTACAGCTTCACCAGCCTTCCAGACATCTATGCACACGTTCTCTTGCACACAACTCCTGCATTCACAAAAGCATAACAGGTGGTCATTCATTCTCCTATATCATGCCAAAAACATGAAATGACCTCCCTCAGCACATCAGAGCTCCCTCCTCACTTCATGAGTTCTGCAAGGGGAAGAAAACTTGGCTCTTTGAGTAATGCTGCTGAGACTTCACGCATACAGAGTGTAATTTGAATTGTGCTGGAGTAATGGGAGCTATTTAAGTCATTCAGCGCTACTCTTTGATGTTTAATTACCAATAGTTATGAGACAATACCTCTTCATGGAAATATGAGTAATTTCGCAGGGAAATTCCTACAGCAAGAGCACAGTGCTCGCTATTTGTGTTCTACTGCATTTTGTGCTATTTCTTAGTGCAAAACGCATCCTCTTTGCCATCTCATGCCACCCTCGTCTACAGGGAGTCCGAGAGGGCACAGCAGTGCTACCTGCCTCTGCCATATCTGAGTTAAAGAAAAAGGGTAGATAGAACTACAAAACAAATTGAGAACAAAAGAGAATAAAAAATGAAAAATAAAAGCACAGGACAGTCAAAAGCAAACAGAAGTAAAAGAAAAAGTTAAAGAAGGTGAAAGTTGGGAAAGGATAGGATGACTAGAGGAGAGTGGGCCTGGGAAGCAGGGAGACATGAAGAATAGTTAGAAATGAGCAAACTTTAGTAAATAAAATGGCCAGTGGCGTTCCTCCACTATGGCGGAAGAGCGTTGCCCCCGCCAGCAGCAACCGCTGCAAATTCTTTAACAAAGAAAGGATGATAAGCTATGTTTATTATCCTTTCCTTGTTAAAGGGGCGGATCATGTTAGATGATGAGCACTGAAGGGAGTGCACTGTGCACTCCCCTCAGTGCGCATGTATGTTTGGCCGGCTGTCTCGGGCCAGCGAAACACACGTGCACAGTGTGCTGTCTCCAGCCCAGCACTGTGTTGCCAAGTCCTAATGCTGCTTTGAACAGTGTCAGGATTGGCAGCAAGGCAGGCTGGGAGTCTGTACCTGCCTGGCCTGGTGTGGAGATGACGGAGGATCGCCGGCATGGAGGTAAGATTTTTAAAAACTTTTTTGTTATTAATGATCCCTCTCCATCTCACCCCTGCCATGCGCCGCCCGCCCCATATGACCCCCGCGAGCCGTGAGTGAAAATGGCCACACAATTGTGCAACGTGACTTGGCGGTTTGCGCTATTTTTGTTTAACATGAGTCTTCCTGTGTCATTTTTTTAACACAAAGCACCGGAGATGTATTTCATGTAATTACACCCCTACGTATTACATTCTTTGGATTGTTGGGAGGGGCCGTGACTCACAGGAAGCAAAGCTATATTTCTAAATTTCTAATCTTATTGCTTGTGTGTCAACTTTAACACATTCCTTACTACTTTGTCCAGAACTGTCCAACATTTGTCATGCTAAAAGTAAAAAAAAATCTTCAAAATATCTCCTGCAACAGCAAGGCTGCTACAGGTCTTTCTCCTGCCTTTTCCCTATAGACAAGCCACCCACACCATTATTCTCAGCCCTTGAGACTATTCCTGAAGAAGATAGTTTGGCCAAAATTAAACATAATTTCTAAGGGTCCACATTAGATCCCTGCCCTAGGACGGTAGTTAAAGATTGGGATCTTTTTTTAGGTCGAGCCTAGACAGTGAGCATGCGCTGCCTGCAAGACCTGTTGGAATGGAGTAAAGGACTTTGCTTCTGCCTGCCGCTGCCTGCTGCTTAGCATAGGTTGAAGGCAGTGTTGCTCTTGTTTTGCTGCCTCCGAACTGGTTTGGCAGCTGATACGTCACTTCTTGTTCTTGACTGAAGAGCACCAGCCAAGTACAGTTTAATTACGCCTGGATTGTTTTTCTGTTGTTTGGACGGACTATTTTGTTGTTTCCTACCTCTATGGCACTTTCAAGTTTTATGCCGCGGGATTGCCGATCGACTGAAAAACAAAACAAACAATGACAAGTAATTACCAGTTACTTGTCTTTGTTTGTTTTGTTTTTCAGTTGCACTCATGGCACTTTTAAGTTTTATATAGCGGTAAGTCAATCGTCAGCCCTGCTCCATAAAACTTGAAAGTGCCATGAGCTCAACTGAAAAACAAAACAAACAAGGACAAGTAAGTAGTAGTTCCTTGTCATTGTTTGTTTTGTTTTTCAGTTGCGCTCATATTGCTTTCAAGTTTTATACAGCAGGACTGCCCACTGTACAAAACTTCTTCTCTGTTCCTTTCCAGCCTCTCACCTGTCACCTTTACTTGCATGCTCCTTCTCCCCCCTATATGTCAAGAAAAGTCCAGTTAGGAATTTACAGAGCTAATAGCTCTAACTCGAGCAAATACAAGACATTGCAAATGCTTGTTTAGCTTTCCTTCTGATCAAACTGTACACGCATTCCCTAATGAATTCCAGGATTACTGTTTGTGAATGTTGTTAGGGAAGAGTTGGGATTTACCATGAGGTTTAGAAAGAGCATGCTCCTACTGGGTCTCATTCAGGTCTTCAAAACAGCATAGTACGTGAAACACACAGAATCCTGTTTTCCTAAAAAACTATCTAAAGACCAAAGCAAAAATTGTTTCAGAATAAAAAAGCAAAGTTGAACAGATATGGCAGTAACGCTGTTCGAAATCATCAATAATTGTTCCTCTATTGAAGAAACCCCCTGCAGTCAAGAGGCCAAATAAAGTCCTATCTCTTTCCTTCTTTTTTTCTGCAACAGTTACAGAAAGCATGGTTAACCACCAGCTCTCTTGCTTTCTGGAGGCACAGAACATAGTAATCCTTAACTAGCCCCACCCTCTTCAATATCTACATGGCTCTGCTCACCAACATCGTCCGATCCCACGGCCTCAACATCATTTCCTACGTAGACGGCACTCAGCTCATCCTCTCCCTCATGAGGAACCCCACAACTGCCAAGAACAACCTCCACACCAGACTCCTCGCTATCGCCAACTGGATGACAGCAAGCCACCTCAAGGTGAACTCAGATAAAAACAAGATCATCATCTTCGGCCCCAACAAGTCAGCATGGGACGACTCCTGGTGGCCGGCCACCCTGGGGTCGCCCCCAACACCCACCACCCAGGCACGCAACCTCGGCTTCATACTAGACTCTTCTCTCTCCATGACCCAGCAGGTCAACGCCATCTCGTCCTCATGCTTCAAAATCCTTCAAATGCTCCGCAAGACCTTCAGGTGGATTCCTGTGGAAACCAGAAGAACGGTCACCCACGCCCTCGTTAGCAGCAGACTGGACTACAGCAACGCCCTCTATGCGGGAACAATGGCCAAGCTCCAGAAAAACCTCCAGCGTATCCAGAACGCCTCAGCACATCTCATCCTCAACCTCCCTCGCCATGAACTCATCTCTGCCCACCTCAGGGACCTCCACTGGCTACCCCTCAACAAAAGGATAATCTTCAAAACACTAATCCACGCTCACAAAGCTCTCCTCAACACCGGACCAGCCTACCTCAATGATCGACTCAACTTCCACAACCTGACACGCCAGCTCCGCTCCGCCAACCTCGCACTCGCAACAGTCCCTCGCATTCACCGTACCACAACCGGCAGAAGATCCTTCTCCCACCTCGCTGCCAAAACCTGGAACTCCCTCCCTGCAAACCTACGTAAGACCCAGGACCTCCTGACCTTCAGGAAGCGCCTCAAGACCTGGCTCTTCGAGCAGCAGCAACCCCCCCCAGCGCCTTGAGACCCTTCCAGGTGAGTAGCGCGCTCAACAAATTGATTGATTGATTGATTGATTCTTCCCTCTGACACTACTGAGACTATATTAGTTAATCCAGATGGTTTTCGAAGTCAGATGAAACTTCGCTGGGGTCCTCATACAGTCTCACATGTATTTATGATAGGGGACTGGAAGACATCAAGAATAGTAATTCAACCTTAGACTTCTTTTCTCGGCAACCGCTCTTAGTTGATGTCTCTTGCTCTTTAGCACTTTTCATTTACCAATTTCCAGCAGTGTATATTATGGCTCTGCCTTGAGTCTTGCTTTCTCCAGAACTCAGACATGACAGAAGTGCTTTTATTTGGTAAATCGTCAATCTAGAAATCTAATAATTGGCCATCTAAGCTCACATCTCTTCCCATGCTATCCTCATTAGACTGACTTAGGGGCATATTTACAAGAGTATTGCATCATGTTTGCACCACACAAAGTGGTACAAGCATAACGCAAGGCTCTAATTCAGATGTAAGAACCCACGCAAAGTTACTTTGCGTGGCTTTGTGTGGCCTCCTAAATCTGGAGAAGCGCAATGCAGTGTAAGTTGCGCTACTCTGCCCTGGGTAGGCGTTCCATTGGAGTTGTGGTGGTTATGCCTAGGCAACACCCATGGATTTTGACACATTCCCATATTTACAAGACCATGTGAACCTGGGGATGAGTTAAAACCTTAGGCCTCTGAAGGGAGGCTCATAGAGGAGAAATATCTTTACTTCTTGTTTTTCCTCTTTCTATGTGTGCTGCATTCTGCAGTACACAGAGAAAGCAGAAACAAGCCCCCCAAAATTGTCTTTGTGCAGTTAGGTGCTCCCTGTATTACAAGTCAAAGTTCCGCCGGCACTGCCAGGCAGCTCAGACCACCACGGTCACGAGGCAGCACAAACATGCAGACGGAGCTAGTGTTTCCGCCAGACACCTTATGAGGTTGCGCACTGCCAATGTGACCGTAGCGGTCCAACTATCACGTCTCAGCAGATAAAAACAGAGGGCCATATTTATACTTTTCGACGCACAACTGCGCCAACGCAGTTGTGCATCAAAAAATTTAACGCAGGCGAACGCCATTCTGAAGCGCCATGCGGGCGCCGTATTTATTCAATGACGTTAGCCGGCGTTAGCCGGCGGAGCTGCCTGGTGTGCGTAAAAAAAAATGACTTACACCAGGCAGCGCCGGCGTAGGGGAATATGGAGCTTGGGCGTCAAAAAATGGGGCAAGTCAGGCTGAGGCAAAATGTTCGCCTCAACCCGATTTGCGCCGTTTTTTTTTACTCCCAACCCCCATTGAAATGACTCCTGTCTTAGCAAAGAAAGGAGTCATGCCCCCTTGCCCAATGGCCATGCCCAGGGGACTTATGTCCCCTGGGCATGGTCATTGGGCATAGTGGCATGTAGGGGGGCACAAATCAGGCCCTCCTATGCCACAAAAAAAAAAAAAAATACTTACCTGAACTTACCTTAACTTCCCTGGGATGGGTCCCTCCATCCTTGGGCGTCCTCCTGGGGTGGGCAAGGGTGGCAGGGGGTGTCCCTGGGGGCATGGAGAGGGCACCTCTGGGCTCCTTCCGAGCCCACAGGTCCCTTAACGCCTGCCCTGACCAGGCGTTAAAAAATGACGCTAACAAGGGTAGACGTCATTTTTTTTGACCCGCCCACTCCCGGGCGTCATTTTTGCCCGGGAGTATAAATACGACGCACATGCCTCGGAGTAATTTTTTAGTAGGGAACGCCTACCTTGCATATCATTAACGCAAGGAAGGTGTCCACGCTAAAAAATGACGCAAACTCCAAGATCTTTGGCGCTCGACGCGTCTAACGCCAAAGTATAAATATGGAGTTAGTTTTGCGTTGGATTTGCGTAAAAAAAAACGACGCAAATCCGGCGCAAACGGAGTATAAATATGCCCCAGAGAGTATAAAGGGAGCAAGTCACCTGCAGGCAGCCTAACATGTATGGTGCTACCGTGGAGTTCATCATACACGTCCTGTCACTGCTGCTGATCATCTAAGGGGCCCAAAATCCACGTCACCGCGTGCACAACTGACCATAAGTACACACGCCTACCTGTGTCATCACGCTCAACAACAGATCGTCGAGCCATCATCCACAATACATAGGGTTCACACTAAATTCACGAAGTAGACTTGACATTGTGTGCACAGCCCGAGTCTTTCATAAAGAAGGACACATTCACAACAACAAAATGCCCATTTTGGGCAGATCACTCACACTGCACCACAACACTACACAAAGACATGTTTGACTATCTCAGGTACAGAGACAGTGAAGTGTACACAACATTGTGTCACACAACACCACCAACGCAGCAACATCACTTCTACAAACACAACTGACACCCTCACATTGCACACATGCCATGGACTGCCAACACATTTAACACAATTATGTATGGATGTGTCACAGAAAACAAACACTCTTCCTCTCAAAACAGCCCTGCAGTGGACACACACATCACCCACATTGCAACACAATGGAAGGACAATGGGATCCACAAAGACAGAGAGACAAATATACAAAACTCGCTATGCAAATATCACCTGCAGAATAAGGATCGGGGCATCAGGAGCACTCAGAGAAGGATGCTGCACTGGAACACATTTCACTTTGCACATGGCCCTAAAACAACATTTGCACAGGAACAGGCCCTTCAGGTATCTCAAGGACAAACAATACTAGAGCCAAGTGACATGCCCATCTGCACAATGCGGAAGTGCAAGTCAAGAAAGCACATACAACTGGAACTGCATGGGTCAGACATCTAGATGATGTATCTGCAAGGTACAATCAGCAAAATGGACACATACACAGTCAAATGTTAAGAAGCCAGCAGAATTGAACACCTTTCATGGTTGCACAAACAAAATTCAACCTCCAACACATGAGACAAATCTACAATCAATATCAGGTGGACAGGTATAACAGCATGCATGCTCACATTGGACAACACAAGATGAAATACTTACCATGCCAAACATAACAAAATGCAATGACATCACAATTGCATTAGCACCCACATATCCATACAGTAAACATCTACTTTTGTCTTGGGTGACACAAGCACTTCCCACAAAATCAGATATTGAAAACAACAGTAAATCAGCAAGCAGGCTGAAACACACATAACTGTAGGCATACAACACAAGTTACCCAGAAACAACATTATTGAAATTGTACAAGGCCACTGGCCAGTGCATTGGTCTTTACAGTGCACAGTATTGTGCTAACACTAGACTCCTGTTACTGCCAGAGAACCTCCGCATAAAGAGACATCAAGAGAGTAGGCAGGAACCTCAGGGATCATCCTTGGAGGGGGGTTGGATGTTGGTTGGGTCAGTTTGGGAGGGGTGCACTCTTTGTTAGAAGAGGTGGGCTTCTACTTGGGGGGAGGGGTGTGTGTGCTTGCATGGCGGCAAGTGTGACAGGAGGATGTGGAGGTGGATGGGTTGGGATGTAGGTTGCGGCCTCTTATGTTTGGGATGGGGGATGGAGGGAACAAGGGAAAGTGTCAGGTAAAAAAGAAACTCTCCTTAGGTACCCAGGTACGATCATCAGAAGGGGGTGGGGATTTGGAGGTTGAAGGTGTTGTTGCCTGGAGTTTCAGTGTGCATGTCTTGGGTGTGTGCGCATGTGCATGTGTGCGTGTGCATGTGTGCATGTGTATGTGTGTGAGGTATGCTTCTGTTTGAGTGGTGTCTGTTGTGTGTATAAGTGTGGGTGTTTGCATGTCTAAGGGGGCTGGGAGGTGGAGGTGCTAGGTGATGTATAAGTGGTGGATGTGTGTGTGTGTGTCTGTTGGGGTGGTGTCTGTAGGTATGCTTGTAGTGGTGGATGTGTGTGTGTGTCTGCAAGTATGGTGGATGTGGTGGATGTCTGTGCGTTTGTTTGGGTGGTGTCTGCGGGTATGGAGGGTGTGGTAGATGTCTATGTGTCTATTTGAGTGGTGTCTGTGGGTATGGTGGGTGTGGTGGTTGTGTCACTGGCTGTTGTGTTGGTGCATGTGGTTATGCTGAATATGGTGAGTAGGCTGGTGGGAGTGTTGGGGGTGTCAGGGGAAATGGTGGATGCTGTTCTGTATGTGGGTGTCTGTTGAGTGCTTGGTTTCTGGTGTGTTTTGTCCTGTTTGTGTTTAAGTGTGTTGCTTTTGTGTGTTGAGGTGGGTGATAGTGGATCTCTCTGTGTACTTGGGATAGGTAGGGGAATGGAGGATTTGGATTGGGAGGAGGGAAGTGGAGGGGGGAAGGAAGGTGGGGGGTGACTGGCTGCCATCAGTGAGGAGGACATAGCCTGAAAATATCTCTGTAGGCAAGAAAAGGCACTATGAATGCCTTCCAGGAAAATGTTGGTCTGCTGAACTTTGCTGGCCAATCCCTGGATGGCATTCACAATGGCAGCCTGTCCCACAGAGATGCTCCTCAGGAGGTCAGTAGACTCCTCACTCAGGGCAGCAGGGGTAGCAGAGGCTGGGGTGGAGGTACCTGCGGCAAAGGAGGCACCCACCCTTTTAGGTGAGTGGGCATGGACAACTGGGTGGGGAGCAACAGGGAGGGTGCCAATAGAACGGGGGTAGTGGACAAAGATGGTACAGAAGTACGTCCTGATGGGTCCGCCATCACTAGGGAGTGGCCACTGGAGGAAGAATCAGATGATGAGGATGTAGATCCCATCCCCTCCGTGGCACTCCTCTCACCCTCTGGGCCACTGGGTCCCTCTATGTCTGTTGTGTCTTGACCCGAGGTACCGTGGCCAGATGTTTCCCCATTCGGCTGTGCCCTGTCTCCTTCACTTCACACTGCAGGTGCTGCAGAAACAAATAGAAATAGGCTCATCACATTTCCATGATCAAACTTGCACAACAGCTGTGATTAGCAAACATTACTGTGATGTCAAATAGGCTCCAGCAACAAACTCCACCTAAATGGCCCACACATGTACCATACCAAATGTATTCATGCCAACTGAACTGTCAACAGTTGCACAGTATCTCAAACAACTACAATCGTGCATCTAAAGTTGTGCAATCACAGTAATCATTGAACAATTTGGAGACTACATCACCTTCAATACTTTCCCCTCATGGATCATACCTCAGTTACCTGTTGTCATACAATAGTAGGGCAATGCCAACTGCATGCCTATAGATCCAACAAAAGGTTTGTCACATACCCAATAACACAACAATAAGAAATTATGCTCCCAGGACATGCCATGTTGCTGACAACAGTACAGTAATCTGGAAAATGTGCCATGGAAATACTCATGTCACACTGGAAACATATTAACAATGCACACTTCACAATGTGAACTTTGCCCCAGTGGAGTCATGGAGGTACTACCAATGTTGCTCAGATTTGCAACACATTTGGCATGGTAATGTACACTTGAGACATCATGTGCAAAATGTCAGGGAGGTATGTCCCTTCAATCCACAATGAATCAGCAAGTCCCAGGGCAATTACTGCTAATGTCTTGCACCCCTTACAATGACATATCCTGATTGCATCAGTAGACACCATTAGTCCTTTGTATTTGGAGAGGCTCAGAGATTTGCAAGTAGTTGTAGAAGTCCCTCAACATGTTACCTAATGGGAAACTACATCACAGTCTCCATTTTGGTACTGCAAACCCAGATGGCTGTGGATGAATGGTTATACCCAGACACAGGTGAGTCCAACATAACTGCAAGTCACTCCATGATGCAAGCCAAAAGTCAGGTTACAAACTTTCCCTGTTACACATGTGCAGCACACTTTGCTACATGATGCCACATCAATGGCATAGAAATGCACACTGTGTCTATAATAGTCTATAATATATTTAGTCACACGTTTTGTCCCTCATTGCTACTGCTGTTGTACATGCCAAATGATATGCTATGATGGGTGTGAGTATGTGTCAGCCAATAATCAATGATGACACACTCCTGTATGTGGCACCATATGAAATGTAGCTCCATTGTAAATGTCCTGTTCCACACACCGGTTGGCATGTGCATATATGTGATGGTATACAGAAATGATACCATACCTGAAACAGCAGCTTACAAATGTTTCCCAAAAGAGAAAGGGATACATGCTGACATCTAGGCACAAGGAATGTTGGTGGCACATAAATCATGTGAATGGGCATTCCTCACTTGCCAAGGGAAATTATTGTTTTATATCTGCACCTCACAAAAAATGTATGCTCTGTCATATGTATGATTGTCATCTTCACATTACAGTAGGGAAGGACCAGCACCCACCACGAACTGAAGACCAGTAGCCTCTGGGTGGGAGATGCCAATATACTCATTTCACAAGACATATGGCTGAGGACAGTAATCCATAACTACCATTCATTTGGCCTGTGACACTGCAGAGTAGTTGTTGGTTGCATGCAATTTACACCCACTACAACAACAAACAGTACTTGATTCATCAATGTACACAGCCATATGTTGTCCCTGGAGAACAACATGTTTGTGGATTGTACACAGTTGTGCCCTAGGTCCCTGGGCCAATACTCAAGGCACATCAGTATGCACCACATGGCATGTCTACTCAAACAATCTCTCATCTACTAGGTTACACACGGCTCATCCCTAATTATCAGGGAGAGTTGTCAGAACATGGCAATGTGACAGGCAGGAATGTGCCCTGTACTCACCCCCTTGTGGCTGCTGTGCTGTCCTCCAATGTCCATCAAGGTTTGGGTAGGCCACTGCCAGAATGTGGGCCATTAGAGGAGTCATGGTCCGATGTGCGCCCTTTCCAAGTTGGGAATGTCATTTGTGCATAAGCCAGCACAGGACAAATATGACCTGTGTGAAGGTGGCAATGGAGCTGTGGGAGGAAAGGACCTGTTATAAGTCAAAGACACACATTGACAATGATGCTAAATGCACATTTGGACTAGAGATTGAACCCATTCCTAATCTAGTCAATGGACTGAGGCATTCAGGGCAAGTTTTGCCACTAAGGGCCACATGTATGAACAAATTATCCCATAGACACAGAATAGGTAAAACCCTTTCATACATCTGGCCCTAAAGCATCATATTGGCCAAATGACAGGATCTGCTGGTGTACAGGGAGTTCGCACAGTGGCATAGTTGCATAGCTACAGTGGCTGTCCCACAGCCTAGATTAGGTCCCATATGGGGAAATACATTTGGCAGGCCCTGGTCTCTGCAGCCTCAGCATACAGAACCTACATAAAGCTCAATTTCCTTCACTTCCCTGCATGACAGTACATATTATGGCCATCAGCAATTTAGTATGTGGCATGTGTGGCACCCTGAAGGGCAGGGTGCATCAGCATATGGATTCCAGTTTGGCAAGGCAGGATGTAGGTTGAAATATCTGGGGTACTATACACATTGCTTACAAGATTCACAAATGACTCATACAAGATGCATACACAGCTCATGCTGTCATACACATGCATGCTGTCCAATAGTTACAACAATCATGAAGAAAGTCTCCATACCAAGTTATGTGCATCCAACACAAGGAGGATCTAGGACCCCAAAAACCTCCCACAACACAATGTAACTGAACGTCACATATAGTACTGGCCACCAATACCTGCACATTGTACATCCTATTGATGCTGCACACACTGCAACAACAGGCAGTCAAGAAGTCTAACTGGCACAGAGGGGCACAGTGTAGCCTGTGAGGATGGAAAGGATGATGTAGTACAGAGAAAATGGCACAGGAGGTACTTGCCTGCTCCTCTGGTGAGCCATGGAGCTGTCCTTACAGGGGTCGGACCTCATTGACAAGCCTCTCCAGCTTCTCCGAAGAGAAGACAGGGACCCTATCACCTGCTGAATGTGGCATGATTGCTCCCAGAGGTGGTACATTGCAGCTCACATCATGGAGGTGTTACTAGCAGCAGTGTCAGGAGTCAATTGAGTGAATCTGCACAGCATGGCGGTCATGCCCACCATGAATGCAGTTATCACCAGTGGCAAACACATCTGGCACCAACGTAAGCCTATGGGTGTGTCCGTCATGGTTGCAACTGCCTAACGCCATGAGGACTTCCGCTGGCAGTCGCAGGCGGTTTCTAATATCCATTGTATTAGGTCTGGCATCTGCCATTTTGGTGGCCTGAAATGCTTCATTGTGCTTCCTAAACTGTGTCACACCTACAATACCTGTTTTAAAGCATCACAAACATCCTTATCATGTCTTGTCATGTAGGTCCTACTCAACCACCACTGTAGTATTTTGTAGGGCACAGATGGCATTTGACAGCGGGGTCACCGTTGATCATTTCGGAATATACAGTCACATTTCGGGGGGGGCAATTGCGTTGCACATTTATCAATTTTGTTCAATTCCATGTTTTTGACACCTGTTTAATACCATGGGGTCACATGTGATCCTTGTGTAGTTTGCAGCTGTGATGTGTACTGGGTGTCATGAATATCCAGTCAGAAATGATTTTTCACATGATATCATTTGCATGCATCAGTATGTTGCTTTGGACACACTGACTAATGTCGCAACTCTTGTCTTGTCACACATAGGTACCCTGAGAGAGGGAGAATGCAACAACCTCCTATCTACCTTCCACTGCCAGACCATAAGACCATGGAAGAACGCCATAGCATCATATACTACTGTCTCAAATAGGCAAACAATAGTGGACTTATGCCATCAGTTGGAGCCAGATCTGATGCCAGCTATTAGTTATCCAACCAGCATACCACCCATTGTACAAGTCATGGCAGTATTGCGTTTCCTAACCACAGGGTCCTTCCAACATACAGTGGCCCTATCTGCTGGTATGTCCCAAACTATGTACAGTCTGGTGTTGAAGGATTTCCTCTCAGCAATTTTGAAAGACATTGACAGCTATATCAGGTTTCCCAGATGTGAGTATTTAGCCAATGTGAAGGCTGACTTTTATTGTTGTGGCCGCCTCCCACATGTGGTGGGGGTCATTGATGGCACAGATGTTGGATTGGTGCCACCACAGGCCACTGAACAAGTCTATTGCAACAGAAAGAACTTCCATTCCATCAACGTGCAAGTTGTTTGTTTGGCAGATCGCTACATCTCACATGTCTGTACCCGCTATCCGGGTTCAGCCAATGATTCCTTAATTATGCGGAACAGCACTATACTCTAGCTGATATCACAACTGCACCCAGAGAGGGCCTAGCTGGTTTGTAAGTCATACCTGTCCTGAATGTGTGTGGACAATGTCACGTGCTACAATCATGAAGTAAGTGACTCATTGTTGCACTTATGTCCCACTCCTTGACAGGAGACTCAGCATATCCAAACCGTCCTTGATTACTGATGCCGCTGAGGAATCCAACTACGACAGGGAAAGTCCGCTTCAATGAGGCCCATGGAAGAACATGGAGGCCAGTGGAGCGGGCTTTTGGGTGCCTAAAGGCCAGATTTCACTGTCTTGACCAAACTGGTGAAGCCCTCCTTTACTCACCCGGGAAAGTGTGCCAGATCACTGTGGCATGTTGCATGCTCCCCAACATCGCCCCGCGGATAAATATCCCATACATCCCAGAGAAGGGGAAGCCTGAAGTGCCACCGGGTGAGACTCCTGAAATGCCAAATGAGAATGACAGTGGTGAAGTGGAAGAAGCTGACTTGGGGGAAGATCTCATCAACAGCTACTTTTCATGAGTGTAAGTATGTCATGTGATGGCTTGACTATGACTGTTCAATGAACTGTAGTTGTGAGAATGTGTGGAGTTGAGTGTTTTGGAAACAGCTAGGGAGCTGATACTGTGGCAAAGGCTGCTTGATAAGATAGCTTTTGACACATCCCAACCTTGATGATGTTGCTTTGTTTGTGACAGTTTCCATACAATGTACTTTGTTTTCCAGACACTTGCTATGTGACTTGTGTCATAGGTATGGTTTCAAATTTTGTTTTGTTCTGTGTGCAGGTACCTTCACCATTGCATCTTAATGTGGGCATTTCAGAGTTATGACATTGGCAGGTATCTGATACTGTTCTGACATACAAAGTGGACATGGATTGTTCCAGATAATGTAGGTTTCAGACTTTGGATGTATAAGACCTGTACAAAGAGAGTTTGCACAGTATTTGGGTGGAGGTACAGAAGTGCATATTAGACTTGTTTTGTGTCTTGTTGTGGGCCTAATGCATCATTTGTGTCATTAGGTGTTCATAAGATATGTATTCCTAGCTTTTGACCAAGTCATTTTTCATTCACATTGGCTAAACACTCTTTTTTTCTCTGACTTGTATGTCATCAATTGCGAGCAAGGTATTCATCCTTCACTTTGGCTAAAAACTCTTCTCGTATGACCTGTTTGTAGGTGTCGATGTGTTTCATCATTGTAGGCCACAGTGCCTGTGCCACAACACAGACACATGTTTGTGTCATACCACCAGATGCATGGTCATTGGATTATGATAGACCTGTGATCAGGGACTGTTGTACTGCCATCTGTCTGTATCTTGGGCAATGTGATGTTGGATTACTTTGTTGTGGTATGTGATAAGGCTCAAGCTGATGTCATCAACCACATTAATGTTTGCCTATTCTACAGGACATTGCCTGACAATTCCCTTCCTTCTATGGTCTACGTGTCTATACCTTGAAATATGTACTTATTTTTGTTTCTAAAAGTCCTGAAATATTGAAAGCCTATGTGCTGCTACTGGAATTAACTTTTTTGGTTTGACCAAACTCTTGTACTAATGTGTTTGTGTATAATGGTTATAATCCTACACTGTGTACCTGCAACATATCCCTCCTTGCACAAGTAGCTTGTGTCTTGATCATATGGTTCACATAGTCTCACATCTCAACATAGCAAAAGTGGAACATTTAACAAGTAGACCATGAGTTTGTGATGGGTGAATTTATTACAATGCTAATTCAGAAAATACATTTCAGACATGAAGAAACAGTTAAGTGAAGGTGTCAGCCATGGTGAATGAAATCATTGGAGTTGATGCCATACCTTTGGGAGTCCAAAGTCCAGAGTACATCTCCCATTAGTATTGGTAGGTGGTTGAGGATCAGTCAACAGAGTGAATGTGTGGCACACAAAGAAGATTCTTAAGTGAGAGGGTTACTACTGACAGAGGTAGGTGTCTTACTATCCACACCTCCGGGATTCTTCCCTGCATGTACCCACTTGTGTGGTGGGGGGAGATCTGCTACTACAGAAGCAGAGGTGTCTGGGGCTGGTTCTTCCTCTGTGAGGGCCTCCCTTCCAGTGGCTGGCACTGATGTAGTTGTGCCTGGTGTTGATGAGCCAAAGGAAGGGGTAGACTGATGTTGAAAGGCCCAGCTGAGGGTGGTGTGAATGTCCCGCAGCACCCCTGTTAGGAAGGCCATGTTGATACTGTGGGCCTCCATCTGTTCTCACGTCTTTGTGCATGTCACCCTGTAGCTGATTGATTTCCCAGAGTTCGGTCATGACCTGGCCCATCACTTCTGGAACACCTGATAGACCTCCAAAACTTAACTGTTGGTGTCCCGACCGACAGCAGCCCGACTGGCCTCACAGCGCTGACCCAAAGTATCCCTCCCGCGCACCTTACCCCCCATAGTCCTGTGCCCTTGCCACAGGGTACCCTCTCCAACTTGTTCCTGGGCCCTCATTGTTGGAAGTGTTGCTTGAAATTCAGGATCCAGGACTGGGGGGGGGAAAGGCTGTAGACACTGTGCTAGGGACACAGGTTGGGAAGCAAATGGTTGCCTGTGATGCTAAGGCAACCAGGCTAGGAGGTGAGGCTAGGAGGTGATGATGTGGCCACAGTGAGACTCGCTGTTGGTATCTGACCAGGTTGCTCAGATAGGCCAGAATTATCCTCCACGTCCAGATGTCCAGGAATGTCTTCTTTACTGCGGGCTTCATTCAGGGGGGTAGTGGCAGTCTCTTTTGTTGCCTCTGAGTGCCCAGTGGTAGTGGTTGTAAAACATACAGGCCCTCATTACGACTTCGGCGGTCTTGCTAGAAGACCGCCGAAGCCGCGGGTGCCTCTATACCACCAGTGCTGGCGTTATATGTTGCTCCCTATTATGACTTTTCCCGCTGGCCCAGCAGAAAAGTCACATCAACATTGCCCCCGGCTCATAATAGTGCCGGCGGCAATGTTGATGTGCAGCGGGTGCAGCAGCACCCATCGCTCTTTTCACTGCCCGAAATTCAGGCAGTGAAATGCGTGATGGCGCTGTTGGAGGGGCCGGCGGTATGGCCATGGCTAATGTGCCATGGTCATAATACGCTGGCGGTACACCAGGGTCGTAATGAGGCCCACAATGTTCCTGGTTGTCTTGTGACATCTAACTCCAAACAGTTTCGTGTTACAGTAAGCAGAAACCTTGTATTAAGTTAAGTTATTGCTAATCCTATTCTGACAAGTACCCATGGTATCGGTTGTATTGACATTGCATTTGTGAAGCATGTCAAATTCATTTAAGTCAAGCAGCTGCTGAAATGTACAGATCATTAGCAATTGGGAGGATGGCCTGAAAATGCCTTCTTTCCACAAGTGCAGGCAAAACAGCAACTAGGCAAGATATGTCTTTGGCCACTTTGAGGCCTAGATGATTGTGATACATGCAGACTCAGAAGTCTGTTGTATATGTAACTGGAGTCATCATGTGGTCAGTGCAGTGTGAAAATGTCTGCTGCCAATACTATTCTGGTTATGCATCTCGAGTCCTTAGGGATCATTGTTCTGCAAGCTGAGGGGCATATTTATGTTCTGTTTGCACCAAATTAACGTCATTTTTTTTACTCTAATTCGATACAAAACTAACTCCATATTTATACTTTGGCGCTAGACCCGTCTAGCGCCAAATTTATGGAGTTAAAGTCATTTTATGGAAGTGGAAACCTACCTTGCCTAAATGAGATGCAAGGTAGGCGTTCCCATGCAAAAAATGACTCTATGGCCTTAACGCTATATTTATACTCCTGTGTAAAAATGGTGGACAGGAGGGAGGAGGGGTCAAAAAATGGGGAAAAGCTTGCTTTGCCCCATTTTTTAATGCCTGGGTCAGGGTAGGCGTTAGGGGACCTGTGGGCCTATATGCATGATGCAACACCATGGAATAAGCCCACAGGTGCCCTCCCCAGGCCCCAGGGACACCCACACTCACACCAGAGGGTGGGAGACCACATCCCAGGTAGATATAGGTAAGTACAGGTAAGTATTGTTTTTAAAGTGCCATTGGGTGCCCTGAAATGGGCCCCCCTACATGGCACTGGGTGCAATGGCCATGCCCAGGGGTCCCTGGTCCCCTGTGCTGGCCAGTGGGGTGGTGGGTATGACTCCTGTCTTTTCTAAGACAGGAGTCAAGTGGTATAGATGGTTTTGCATCACAAAATGACTCTAGGCAGGTTAGTCTTTTTTTTGTTGCTCTAACCTGCCTAGCGTCATTTTTTGGTGCAAAACCCCCTTTTTCCATACCGCCAGCCCCACCCGACTAACATGATTTATATTTTTTACACTAGCCTACCCTTTGCACCGGCTTGCACCATTCCATAAATATGGTGCATGGCTGGTGCACTGAAATGGTGCAAGCTGGTGCCAAACCTTTGGGTGCAAAACTGCGTTAGTGCATTTTTGCAGGGCCCGAGTAAGGTGTCATTTCTGTCTTAAAAAAGTTCATCTTAGTTTAGCAAGTCAAGATGGATATATGTTGACAGATACATCTGTGATATGGGAATAATCTGTGCTTGATCACTCCCAGGTGGTGTTTGAAGTTGGTGAAACAGTTCCTCTTGGGAGTTGCAGTCATGTCACTCTCTGTACTACACACACTTAATAAATGTTATCCTCCCAGGTGAGTTAACTTCATTTGAGAGTTCACAAACAGGGGTATTTGGACAAATGACCACTGGGCTGATGTTTGGAGTTACAGAAACAGTGCATCATGGGAGTTGCAATCAGGGTACACCCTCTACTTCCTAACACTTGACAAATGGTGTTCACCCAGGTGAGTAAACTTCATTTGAGAGTCCACATATAAATGTATTTGGGCAAGTGGACACTGGGCTGGTGGTTGGAGTTAGAGAAACAGGGCCTATTGGGCTTTTCATTCAGGTCACTCCCTCTACTACACACACTATACAAATAGTATCCTCTCAGGTGAGTAAACTTAATTTGGGAGTTCACTAACAGATAGATTTTGACAAGTAAACGCTTGTATGGTGTTTGGAATTACAGACACAAGGCCTCCTGGCCTCAGCAGTCATGTCAGTCCCTGTACTACACACGCTATACACATGGTATCCTCCCAGATGAGTACACTTCAATTGAAAGCTGAGGAACAGGGCTATTTGGAGAAGAGAACACAGGACTGGTGAGTGGAGTAACAGAGCCTCCTGGCCTTAGCAATCATGTCACTCCCCATACTACACACACTATGCAAATGTTATCTCCCCCACATGAGTCCATTTCATTGAGAGTTACCAAACAGGTGCATTTGGGCAAGTCAATCAATCAATCAATCAATCAATCAGACCGCGAGGGTCTCAAGGCGCTGAGGAGGGGGGAGGGGGCAGGGGGGTGCTGCTCCTGCTCGAACAGCCAGGTCTTGAGAAGTTTCCTGAAGTTAAGGAGGTCTTTGGTCTGGCGTAGGTGGGTGGGAAGAGTGTTCCACGTTTTGGAAGCGATGGGCGAGAATGATCTATCACCAGTTGTAGTTCTGCGGATGCATGGGACAGTTGCGAGGGCGACGTCGGCGGAGTAGAGATGCCGAGTAGAGTGTAGAAGGAGAGCCGTCTGTTGAGGTATTCTGGTCCGGTGTTGTGCAGTGCTTTGTGAGCGTGGGTGAAGAGTTTGAAGGTGATTCTCTTGTTGACTGGGAGCCCGTGCAGGTTTCTCAGGTGGTCTGTGATGTTGCAGTGGCGGGGGATGTCCAGGATGAGGCGTTCTGGATGTGTTGCAGCCTCTTCTGGAGTTTGGCCATGGTTCCTGCATAGAGGGCATTGCCATAGTCCAGTTTGCTGCTTACGAGGGCTTTGGTGTCTGTTCTTCTAGTTTCAGTGGGTATCCATTTATAGATCTTTCAGAGCATGCAGAGGGTGTTGAAGCAGGAGGTGGAGATGACGTTGACTTGCTGGGTCATGGATAATGAGGAGTCCAAGATGAATCCTAGGTTGCGTGCGTGGTTGGTGGGAGTTGGAGCGGCTCAAGAGTGGCAGGCCACCAGGAGTCATCCATGTGGAGGGGATAAAGCAGAAGATGAGGACTTCTGGCTTGTCAGAATTGAGTTTGAGGCAGCTGTTCTTCATCCCTTTGGCAATGGCCTTCATTCCCTTGTGGAGGTTGGTCTTGGCGATGTCCTTGGTGAGGGAGAGGATCAGTTGGGTGTTGTCGGCATATGAGATGAGGTTGAGGTTGTGGGATCGGGCGATGTTAGCGAGCGGGGCCATGTAGACGTTGAAGAGGGTCAGGCTGAGGGACAAACCCTGGGGTACGCCGCTGATGATTTTGGTTTCCTCAGAGCGGAATAGGGAGAGACGGACTCTCAGGGTGCTGCTGGTGAGAAAGGAGGTGACCCAGTCCAGGGCTCTGTCGCGTATTCCTGCATTGCTGAGGCGTGAACGTAGGGTGTGTTGGCATACAGTGTTGAAAGCGGCCCATAGGTCCAGAAGGATGAGGGCCACGGTTTCGCTGTTGTCCAGTATGGTTCTGATGTTGTCGGTGGCGGCGATGAGCACGGTTTTGGTACTGTGGTTGCTGCGGAATCCAGATTGGGAAGAGTCCAGGGTGCAGTTCTCCTCTAGGAAGCGGGTTAATTGTCTGTTCACAACCTTCTCAATGACTTTTGCCGGGAAGGGGAGCAGGGAAATAGGCCGGAATATCTTGAGGTCCTTTGGGTCCGCCTTGGGATTTTTGAGCAGGGCGTTGATCTCGGCATGTTTCCAGCTCTCTGTAGCTGTAGGTGAACTTCCATAGTTGGGGTGCGATGATGGAGCTTGCTTTGTTGAGCATGTGGTGAGGGCAGGGATCAGATGGAGAGCCAGAATGGATGGTGTTCATGACTTCGATGGTGTCGTTGTCACTGATGGGGGCCCAGGAGAGCAGGAGGTTGATCGGAGGTGAATCTGTGGTGCTGGTGGTTGCTGGGGGTGTCTGGGTGCTGAAGCTGTTGTGGATGTCTGCAATCTTGCAGTGGAAGTAGGAGGCTAGGGAGTCGCAGAGGTCTTTGGATGGCGGGATGTCGTTGGCGTTGGAGAGTTCCTTCACGACGTTGAAGAGCTCCTTGTGGCTGTGTGCATTGTTGTTGATTCGGTCTTTGAAGGCGGTTCTCTTGGCAGCTCGGATGGTTGGTGGTGTCTGTGGATGGCGTTTTTGAAGGCTGTGTGGTTGTCCAGAGTCTGATCTTGGTTCCACTTTCTTTTGAGTCTTCGGCAGGCTTGTTTAGATTCTGTGTTAGTGTTTGGAGTCAAAGGAACAATACTTCCTGGGAGTTGTAGTCATGTCAGTCCCTATACTACAAACACTATACACATGGTATCCTCCCAGAGGAGTACACCTCAATTGAGAGCTGAGGAACAGGGTTATTTGGACAAGAGAACACAGGTCTGGGGCTTGGAGTTACAGACACAATGCCTCCTGGCCTTAGGAGGAATATCAGACCCTGTACTGAATGTCGGTGAGGTACATGAACAAGACAGTGGCAACAGCTGAGCTGTAAGCATGCATGACACTGCAGGTTAGTGACAGTTTTTGCATTGTACCTTATCAGACTCCACTCCCCCAGGTATTCCTGTCAAGCCCTCAGGATGCAGGATGGCCAAGACCTTCTCCTCTGAGGGAAAGAGATGCAATAGCGCCATGGGAGGCCCACAATAGTCTTCTTGGCCTGAAGCTGGTTCCTGGAGACCGGGGAAGGGACCTTGCCCCTGAGGTCATTCCACCTCTTCCCTGATTTCCTCTTTTGTGCGCAGGGTGGTGCCTACTGCATTGACTCTGTCTACTATCCTGTCCCAAATTTCCATTTTCCTATTGAGAGGAGGGTGCTTGACTTATGCTCCAAACAATTGTGACTATACTCTTATGATTTCATCCACCATAACTCTTAACTCATTTTCTGAAAAACCGGATTTTCTAAATGTGCATAGTGGGAAAAAAACTACAGGTGACAGTGACTTACTCAACTGGGATAAGTGGATAAGGGTGCAAACAGACAAATGTGTGTGCAGAGTGTTTTATGGGATGGTGAAAAAAAGGTGTGCTAATTTATGGAGTGTTTGTGAAAAAAGTCTCTCTGGCTTATAGGTTTTGCATTGGAAATGCAAAGGATTGTGTCTGTGAAAGAGTGTGTTTTATAGGGTCTTTTGCAGGTGTGTCCACTGTGGCAATGTGTGCTAGCTATGTTGTTTCAAATTCATCCAATGTGCTGTTGTGTATTACTTAGCTGACCTTGAACCGCTGTGGTTTGGACCGCTATGGTGGACCGCCACAGTGACTGTGTGCCTGTAATAAGCTTTATGGTTGGTTGCAGTGCTGACGGCTCTGAAGGTTGGTCCGCCCATAATCAGGCCGCTGTTCCACTGGCAGTCTGCCTTTTTGCTTGGCGGTTGGCGGTCCTGCCTGTATAACTCATAATACATCTTTTTGGGACTGCCAGCATAGCGGCCTGGCGCTCCGACAGCCAAACTTGTAATGAGGCCCTTAAATATTTGCAGTATTTTGGATCATAAGATGTGACGTTGTAGCACTAAAAATACACAAGGCACTGCACACTGACCTCTGCAGTGCATTAGCTAATTGAGGTTTTATAATGTGCTACAGTGCATTTCCCACTGAATAAGTACTTTTGTATTTCTTTTTCATTTAAACTGCACATGGTTTTGTATGTAGCTACCTGATGGTGAAAGACCAAAACAATTTACTGAATATTTGGGCTTTCAGCCACACTTTTGACCCTGCCCCCATGCTCACTGACCCTGTCCCCACTGTGTGCACCATCACAGTTTCCATACTTTTTTAATACACTTCAACCACTGCTTAGAGCCCAACACTGAATAGCTCTGCTGCAGTGCTTAATTTGTGCTAGTGGTATCCGGTGCTTAGCACTAGCACTTATTGTACAGGACTGGGTCTATTGTTTTTTTCTCCCCTGTGTAGTGGGCTCCATAATTATGACAAATCAATGTACCTGTTATTTTCTCCTTCGTTGGAGTGTCTGCCTGGTATGTCTCTAGATGTCCCATTCAGACCCAGGCATGATGACTGCATCATGTTAGTGATGTCAGCAGTGCAAACCTGCCTTTTGCTAAGGAGCATTGTCATTCCAATTGTATTATTTATGTGTTTGAGGGTGGGCCGATGAGTGAGCTGGTGGTGAGGCATGCTGGGAAAGTCTGTTTAGGTCAGAGAAACTGAAAGAGCATAACATACTGTTACAGATTGCATGCACTGACCTGAGGCTGAAGTGAAACCAGCTGAAGGCAGCAGGCCAGACATAATTTATTCTGCCTTTTGTATGATGTGGCCTAGGCCCACTGCCAACCGCAGGCCCTGTCTGACATTGGTGCACAGTGATCTGCACTGGCAGCATTGTATAACAAGCAATAGGTCTCGCATTTGCTTGCGTTAGAGCTATTGGCTTTGTAAATTCATAAAAGGACTTTTCTTGCCACATAAATTGGTCAATCCTGCCTCATATCTTGACTTTTTCTGTCATATAATTCCACTGACCCTAAATATAACTAAAGCACTTCCAATTTACCTTCTTCCTCTATCTCCAGCAAATAACAGAAATGTTGCCATTTAGCATCCTAGTTTAAATTTGCCATGCTAATTCCAATAGAATACCACTTTCACCACCCCACTATCAGAGTTGCTGGCTGGCTAACCGAATTCCACAAAAAAAGACACAAGACAGCCAGAGAGGAAAAATAAACCAGAAGGGTCACCCAAACATATAAAGAGTGTCTAAACAGTCAAAGTGTAATAAGGATGTTAAGTTGGCCTAACTTATGGTCATAACTGTAATAGGGAGAGAATATTAAAACACATACAATTATCATAGAAACCTTAATCAGAAATAAACGTTTGGCATTAGATTTGTAATGCTCAAAACAGCCCCTAGAGGGCACAACACCACAAACATCATTTGTAAGAAACATGGGCAGGTAACCATACTGTTAGCTCCCTAGAGAGCATAACCCCATGGAAAAAACAGGGGGAAGTAATGCAGTATAACCATATACTTAGCCCCTAGAAGGTGTTTTTAGAGCTAGCGGGCCTACTGCAAAGCTATTACAAAAAAGGCCTTTAAAAAAAACCTTCTCTCAGCCATAAAACAAAAGTTCTGGTCATGAAAAGCTTAAAAAGCACTGAATGGTGGGAGGGACTATATTTTTGGGGTCCTCACTAACCTGGCCTCATATTTATACTTTTTTAGCGCCGCATATGCATCATTTTTTGATGCAAAAGCGGCGCATACATACAAAATATAATTGTATTATGTAAGTTTGTGCTGCATTTGCGTAAAATAAATGACGCAAATGCAGTGCTAAAAAAGTGTAAATATGGTCCCTAGTTTGAGGGAACCAGAGATGATGTAGACAGAAAGAGTGTATTCTGCTGCATGTTTTGGTGGTGGTCCCATTGTCCTAGGACCACCACAGGCTGAGTTATGAGCAAAAATGTTTTGTAAAAGAATTACCCTGCAAAGCATTATGGGGCAAGTTTTCGTGCTGCAAATATTACAGCATGTTAACTGCAATCCTCAAACCAGCCCCTAGAGAGCACCATAATAAAAAAAAAACATTTGAAAGAAACATTGTCATGGAACCATACAGTCAGCCCTTAGAGAGCATAACCAGATGAACAAAGAATGGGGGAAAGTAATGCAGCATAACAATATATGCAGCTCTTAGACAACATACTGCATCACACATTTTCAAGACTAGCAGATCTATTGCAGTGACATTACAAACAAGACCCATAAAACATAACTTCTTGGAGGTATAAAACAAAAGCTCCAGCCATGAGAAAGCTTAAAAAGATAATGAATAGTGGTTATTATTTTTGAGTACCCACTAAGACAGTGTGGGAACCCAAAGATGGAGACAGAAAGAGCACACTGTGGTCAATATTGTGAAGGTGGTCCCATTGTCCTAACACCACCATAGGCCGAGTTATGAGCAAAAATGCTTTGTAAAAGTAATGCAATGCAAAGCATTATGGGGCAAGTTTCTGTGCCATGAATATGTTAGTATATTGATATGACAATGCTTAGATCAGCCCCTAGAGAACATCACAACAAAGAAGCATTTGTAAGAAACATGGATAAGTAACTATATAATTCAACCCTACAGAACATAACCTCACACAAAATAAAAAGGTAGAAAATAATGCATTATAACCATATATTTAGCCCCTCAAAAGTGTAGTATATTACATATTTTCTGGGGTAACAAAACTCTACCTATGATATTACAAACAAATCTCTTTAAACACAAGCTTTCTCAAGTATAAAACAAAAGTTGGAGCCATGAGACCTTAAAAAGACAGGGACTGGTGGGAGGGGTTATTATTTTGAGATCCCCACTAACCTAGTGTGAGGCCCCGGAGATGACCTAGACAGAAAGAGTGTGTTGTGCTGCATGTTTTGGTGGAGTTATGAGCAAAACTGTTTTGTAAAAGCAATGCCCTGCAAAGCATTATGGGGTGAGTTTTCTGAGTAAAATGAATATTGCAGTATTTTCTCTCCCACTTTGCCGGGAGAGCCGCTTTTGCTTTGAGGATTTCTTATTTACATAAAGAATTTACCAATTTCAAGCGTTTTAAGGGGAGAGCCACAAGAAATGACTCTGACTAGGTAAATGTGAACAATGTGACCAGCGCTCCAATACCGCTGATCGAGATCATGCTTTTGTGCCTGTTCACACTGTGAGCACCATGGCCACCATGCAGCATGAAAGGGAGAGACAAAAGAAAAGAAAAATTTGCCCACGCTGAAATATATCTGCAACCGTGCAATAATCCATGTGACAGGGGGAGTCTGCAAGGCATGATAAGTACAGCCTCAAGGCGGGACAAACATAAATCATTTACCAATGACATTAAGTGATTTTTGATTTTTAAAAGGCAAGCCCAGGAGCGAATGAAAGTGATAGGCGTGAGATAGGTGTTGTTAAAAGCCCACAATACTTACAACAGGTCAAGGCTCTTGAGCGCTCGACTTAAAAATGAAAGAAATTGTATTCACAGCAGATGACTTACAAAGCCACAACCTTGAGATTTGTTGACATGTTATCAAAAGAGCACAACGTCTATACTTAAAAGTTATAGGTACTGAGGAGTGGAGGAGTCATGGTCAAGTAAGTGCCTCATATGATTTTTGAAAACTTTACAAGGAGCTCCTTAATCTCTCATTCTACCCTACAGTTTTCAGTGGAAATCTGGGCTGCTTTTAGCAAATTTCCATAGAAAACATAAGACATTCACAGTATCTATGCCAACGTCATCATTCCAGATGGCACGGGTAACAAGATAGGGAGGTTTAAACAGCTAGCCTGCTCTGTTCTAATCATAGAAGGGATTATGCAAATACTGATAATATTACATAACAAACCCCATGAGAATTAAAGCAAAGGAGGGTGATTTGAGTTTACATTTGGCAGGCGAGGAAGGCCCACTTCTAATCTGTTGTGAAATGCTCAGACATTCATTCAAGGAAGGCCTGCAGTCAAGAACGTGACTCTCAGACAGATGCGTCAGTGATTAAAGTGCAATTAGCCTACTAATGCATGTACAAATAGTTGCAAGGACTGGAAACATGAAATGTGGTGCTCTGTGTGAGGCAGGTCTGTGTTCAGCCTAAGGGAGGATGGGAGCACAGTAGGGTGGGGGTCTAGGCATACTTGCTTGTGAGTTCTACTGATAGTGGGAATCGTTGATTTAAAATACCATTAATAATTAGGTTAATGAGTTGGGAGGACATATTATTAATTTATAAAAATCTCTCTAAATGACCCCTACACTAATTCAGCATGATAATACAACTATAAAGATAATAATGTTTCTTTTTATAGTGCTTCATACCACACTGCTGACATTTCTATAAATGGCGGATGTAATTGTTAACGAGTTAGGCGCTCAAATAACCGACCTTGGAAAGATGGAAGACGGAGTCTGCCTTGCTTGAATTCACACTCGTGACTTGCACATTTCAACAGCGAAAGTTAAAATCACTGGACTATCCTGTTAGCAAATACATTTCACTAGCAGAGCACCATTAAAACATTTACTTAGGCAAGCGGCATTCATACTACAACCACAGAACTGACAGCTGTTTCTGCTTGTTTATGTGTTTTTAAGCCCTATGTTTTTACAGCCTCCTCGTTGGTAGTGCCCGTACAGTTGAACTATTAGTTCCCATGCAGTCAGTTGTTGAAGTAATCTCACTTTTTTTTTTTTTTTTTTAAATTTAGTAGTGGGTCTAGGGTTTGGCATGGTGGGAAATGCTTCAGAACAGTTGCTAAATTATTCCTCAACCATGACTGGTGTTTAAGGGACGTGGCAACACAGATGTATAATGGTAGAAAATGTTTTCCAGTGTACAGGGCTACTGAACTTAAATACTTGAATTAAGTCGCCTTTAACATAAGGTGATCTTTTCCTTTATGCCCATGCCTAATTCTTCACAAGTAAAACAGGAGGCTTTCTTACTTACATATGCTGTCCTTTGGAAAAAATTAGGTTCACCCTAGCTCAGGCCACAAGCATGTTGGTTATACTGCCTCCAGGCATTTGTTCAGTGCTTCAGAGTGCCTGACTGTGTGGGCACTTCTCGGTGGCTGCCAGTCTAGCAGCACCCGGCCTCCCCCGCCCATAATCACAACAATGTGAGCATTTTGATTTACGGGGTCCCGACCTTTACGTGTGACTGAGATTGTATTGGTCAAGTGTACAATGACATTTCTGTGACAGTGCATAATAAGAAAGTCAAGAGGCCGGAGATCTGGTATAGACAATGCACATCTCTCACACCAGGGGCACCACAGCATAAACCGCAGTAAAAAGTACAGAACATAACAATACATGGGATTGAAAACACTTCTAAGTGACGTGTAAATTCTAAAGCATAGTATTGTTCTATCAGCTAGAAGAAAAAACATGATTAACAAGAAGAGCAGATCGCTGGAAGAAATTGGGGAGGAAAGTTGGAGAGAAAGAGGGAGAGACCCGGCTGGCCCCAATGTTTCAGATAAGCTCCCGGCTTCCTCCCGTTTGTTGTTATTTGCTGTGCGATGGTTTATACTGGGGACTTTTTGAGTGCAACTCCCCTGCTTTTAGGCAAGTGCCAGCATCAGACGCTTGGCAAAACTCTCTCAGTCTCACTGATCTTGTGAGAGAAGAAAACAAACACTCCCACTAACACACCGGATGCAGAGACACACAACGAAAAATAAAGAAAACACTGCACCAGGTGGTGGAAACAGGCGCCCCAGAAAACAGCTTCTAACATTTTACCTCGATCTTTGAAACCACAGCACATGATCCACAGCACATGTAACCAGAGAAGAAAATAATTTACAACCCTTTTTAGAGAAACTGACTAGAGCCACTGAAAACATCAAGCGCTCTGGCCAAATGCTCTTTGCCTGAGAAAAAAGTAGTCCGTAACCAGATGCTACAATGGCACAAGTGGAAGACTACACATACTGGGGCCATGCTTCAGGGGAGTGTGCAACTGAGGAAAAGGTGGGACAAAGAGGAAGGCTTGACCACTAGCAAGCAAGGATTTTTTAAGGACACTGAAACAAACCAATGAAAAAGTGGAGATCCCACAAAGAAGTATACAAGTATATACTAAAGTATATACAAGAGGCCGTACACTTACACTCGACCTAAAAAACTGACAGCACCCTAATTTCTGTGTTGTGTGAGCTCCAGTGGCACCATTACAGGGAGCAACTGAGCAGCAAGTACAGCAGGCCAAGCTGGACCTTAGATGCCCGCTTGGCCCCTACAGAAGATTAGGGCACAAGCCCGACCAGTGACCTGCTGTGACACCATATCACCCCTCCTTCACTAAGCAAGTAAGGTAACCAACATGTGGCACTTGGCAAGGTTGCACAGGGGGATGAAAACTTAATTTAAACGATGCACATCGTGGCTTTTGAGGTTTGCAGAGTTAGATAGGAAGAACATGGCCTGAGGTAATTAAAGCATGTTAAAAGAGGCACAGACTACTTATACGTTATTTTTAACCGTAGGGAGATGTACACACATTCTCTAATTTGAGTTTACTTTTGAGTTGTTGTCATGGGCTCTCCACATGTTACGTTACGTTATATTCATTTGTATAGTGCACTACCCACCTGAAAGGGTATCCAGGCTCTTGGGCAGGTGCATTGGTGTGAGGTTCCCAAGGTGCTTATAGGAAGAACCAGGTCTTCAGCATCCTGCTGAACTCAATAAATGAGGAGGTAGCTGTGATGTGTTGTGGGAGGTCTTGGGTGCAATGTAGGAGAATGAGCAACCTTCAGTTTTGCTTTTGCAGATGCAGGGAACGTGTGTGAGTGAGATTGAGGCAGGGCATAGGTGTCTGGTGGGTTGGTGAAAGTGTATGGTGGCTGTTCAGGTATTCTGGTCCTGTGCTGTTTAGGGCTTTGTATGTGTGTCAGAGAAGTTTGAATTGGCTGAATTTGTGAAGGGGGAGCCAGTGAAAACTCTTGAGGAATGGTGTGATGTGTGTGCGGCGTGGGAGGTCGAGTATGAGTCCATAGGGCCACAGGAGGCCAAGGCCAGGATCTCAGGCTAGGAGAAGTTTTAATTCAGTGTCTCTGAATTTTCTTCCTGTAACACTTGTTAATCCTGTCCAAAGAGTTTACTTCAAGGTTTGTTAAAAGTGCATCATTTCAGATCAAGTGAAGATGACTGTTTAGAAAGGTCAGGGATGATAGTCTTTGCTGTCCTGGTAATTAGAAAATGTCATAACTTGTAAACAAAATGTGAAATGAACAGTTATTTCTTGTCAATCACACATATGTTTGGAGATATATACATGAGGTATGTGTAGCGAGTTGTGGATGGTGTTTGTGAACAATGTAGGTGTTTGGATGTATAGACAGAATAAAGCGGGAGTTCTCTGGAGGTTCAAATGATCATTTTCATTCCAGGTGTTTGTAGCTGGTACAAAAAATGAAAAAGTATTTAGGTAAAACACAAAACTGTTTGAGGGTCAAACATGATGTAGGCCACTTTGCAGTAATGAATTACACTCCATCGTGGCCTAGTGGTTGTTTAAAGGTGATCTCTACTGTTGCCATTTAGTGCTGATGGGTCTAAATCCATCCAGTGAGTACCAGGAATTCTCTTCTATCTCTGCTGATTGGCATGTATTTCCTAAGATCTTTGAATACATTTGAATATATATTGCTTCTGAAAGTACCTTTCAGGATGAGTGGGTCCCTCAATCTCTTTTCTACGCCTAGTGGGAAAGTCAGTCCTCTGCTTAAATGGAGAGCTGTTAAAGGTGGTTGGGTATTAAGCTTGGGAGAGGTAGTAGTCAGAGTAGGCCATTGTCTGATGAGTTGAGGGACCCATCCTAAAAATTTTGCAGCACACATATTTTTGCCCAGCTTTCTCTTTAAGTTGTCTATAAGGAGGTGTGAGTAGCAGTTGGGAGGAAATATCTTTCTTCTTGCAGGCAGAAGGCAGTGCTTTTGCCTATGCAGCAATGTCAAAGGCTGCTGAACCGTTTCGCCTTATCGGTCCCTATAAAATTGAATCCATGATGAACTTGTTAGAAAAGGAAAGTAGATGTTGACATTACACATATAACATAAAAATTGTGGCTTCAGTGAAGCATAGTCCGATCATTAAATTACAAAAAAGTCAGTAATTTCTGAGATTTATCTCTTTTCGTGGGAAGAAAGCTATATTCTTCTCCTTATAAAGTGTCACTTAAAATGTCACACATAAGGCATCGAAGTGTCACACATAAGCACACCGAAGACATGTAAATGTCACATATATTTTAACTGAAAACTTGGCATCTATGAGTTAAATGGAGGTATAAGGGCCCTTACTGATTCTGTGTATGTTTGTGTATGTGTGCATGTGTGTGCAATTTGCCTATTTGTGTGTGTATGTGTGTGCATGTATTTTTTGTTGATTCTGTTGTTGGAGGGTGTTTGGCTCCCTTGAGATCGAGGCAGTGGCGGAGAACAGTTAAGGAGTTAGTGTGCGGAAACTAGGGGGGGTGTACTCTCCTTTGGCAAACTCCTCTCTAGGGTATGTATGAGTGTAGAGAAGCTTCCCCAGTTGCAGTTGTAGTAATTCCTTGCAGCAGAGCCAGAAGCCTTATAATACCCGGCCCCTCTGTAATGTCACTGGCTCTTTGTCATGCACTGCTTTAAAAAAAAATACTTTTCCTGGACGTTGGTGCTGGGCATCAAAGTGGCCTTCCAGAAAAGGAGGAGAAAGAGAGTCCTCTGCTTCGGAAGGCCCCACAAGCTTGCACCAAAGCGTACAGTATGGGAAGAAGATCCTGTGGGCCATAGTAGGGATGGAGCCTGTGAGGTGCCAATAAAAGTGTACGTAGGATGTGAACCAAAAAGCCGGTGAGCTGGGGAAAGAGCTTCTGTAGTGAAAGAAAATAGCCTGTGAGTTATAGTGGCACAAGAAAAGAGTCTGCTAGGTGCTTGCGACAGATCCTGTGAGTTGCATGGAAAAAAGACTGGTAGCTATGGGGAAACACCATATGAGCTGTTGAAACATCCTTTGAGGCGCATGGAAAAGAGGTGATGGGCTACTGAGGTGCAAGTGAAAGAAGGTGTTGAAGGAGCCCGTGAGTTGGGGAAACATCCTTCGAGGTGTATGGGAAGTAGAAATTGATATCCCACGGGATGAGCCTACGAGCAGCTAAAGGAGAAGGAACCTCTGAGATGTCAGTCAAGGAGCCTGTGGACTGGAAAAGTAACATCTGAGGGGCATGGGAAGGAGCCCACGATGTGCCACTGGATAGGCCTGTGAGCTGCGGGGAAGGAGACTAAGAGGTGACCGAGAAGGAGCCCGGGAACTGCCAAAGAAGGAGTTTGTGACTACTGGGATTGAACCTTGAGGTGCAAGTGAGGGAGCCTACAACGTGCTGTAGGCAGAACTCGGGTAGCAAAGAGTCTGTCAAGGCACCAGCTAGGGGGCCTATGAGGTACCTGTGCAAAAACATTTACATTGATAGGGAAGGAACCTGCAGGGCGCAAGAGAAGGTTCCTCCGAGGTGTCGAAGAAAGGGTTTATTAATTGGTGAAGAGGCTTTTCTGCTCGGACCTCTATGTACATTTAATGGTATAGAGCGTTTCCATTCTCTATGCAGTGATGAACATACTTTCAATTCAGTTGGACACGCAACACAAACCCGCCCTATCCAAACATCGCAGGAAAGTTCAGATTCGTTTTCATGGAAATCCAGACTTTAATTTCTTATGAAATTTCTATGACGTTTTGTTTGGAAAGAAATCCAATATATGCCAAGCCGTGTTTCTTTGTGCAAACCCATTAGAGTACAATGTACCGATTCACTCATTGTTTTGAATACATGTACTTTTTTGTACCGTTTTCTTTTCTTTGCGACAGGTAGCAGTTTGCACTGGCTGTGAACCCCAGAGATGAAACAGGATCACTGTAAGTATTTAACATGGCCACATTTATTAGGAGACATAGCAGAAAGAAAGAGCACCTATCTGAATTAGAAGGGTGTTTCTTATCAGCAAGTTACCTTTGACTTCCCTAAAGTAAAATGATGGGCTGATGGGGGATGAGAACCACAAGCACAGAAAAGCTTTTAAAAATGGTGCCCTGCCCATCATCCATACTCAAATTGATGTTCTTCTTCATCTTAATGTTAATGTCAATGGGCTGAAAAAGGTTAGCTAAAGGCAAGAAAGTATTTCTGTAACTGAATTCCACATACTGGATGCATTGTCTCTGTAGATTCTAAGCGAAAAAGGATGAGTGTTCATACAGGTGCTATTTCCATTGAACCTTTAATATGGCAATGGGGTCTGAGGTGCTTTTTCTGCTTAAATTGTCCATGGGTGACGTTTCATTTATTTAAAGTCACATGCCCCAATAAAACAAGCTCAGCTTTCACAAGAGGTAATTATGTGGCACCCTGTGAATCTAAAAAATGTTTTTGGCTGTAAAGAAATTAAGTATAAAGTAGTCTGTATATGTTGTGAAGTGCTTGTCTGTCTTGGGTTTGCACCGTTAAAACTGCCAAAAATAAAAAAAAAGATTCTGCCTGTCACGCCTGAAACGAATTAAGGAAAAAGCATTGAAATTTAATGTCAGGAAAGATACCTATTTAATAATTTTGGTTGAATTGCAAAGTGTGAAACTGGAAAACCTACGTCAAACCTAGCTTGCCTGCTTGCCCAAATTATATAATCATTGACAAAAGCTTCATTTCACCAAGCGACCTTTTTATTCATGATCACATAGGCAGTACCTTCAAATACATGAGCTCTGGATGTGTGCTTCACAAACATCTCTCTTGTCTCTGATTTATTAGCCTGTAAAGTAGATCAATCTATAATACTGGTAGGCCAAATTGAGGGTCATCTGCGCAGAGGCATAAAAGTACTTTTCAACTGATGTAATGTACTAAGGTGAAACAAAAAAGAATTAAAAAATAAACTTTTTTAAAAGTTTGAACACACCTTATCCTATTTAAACTCAAAGGGGCATATTTACAAGACAGTGGCACATCTGTCCTGATGTGCCACTTTTCTTGCGTCACCCCTGCCCTACCTAACTACACCATGGTGCCCCCATATATACGATATGGCACACCATGGTGGTCGCTAGGAATATAGTATAGTATATGTATAGTAAATTGTCGGAGTTGGACTCTTGCTCTAGGCAAGACTGCTGGTTTAGGGATCACAGCACTTTGGTTTGTAGGCGACTAAGCCAATCCTACAACAAGTCGCAACTGTCTGCCCATCCATCTTGGCTCACAAGCAGTACCTCACCAAAAAACCCAACCAGTAAAAAGGTGATATTTGGCAGCCTTTAACCATGGACTCAAGAGTGTGACATCTCGGGGGAGTCATGGTTAAACAGAGAGTACCCTTTTCTCACATGAGCAACAAGTCTCAGTCATACACAGGCAATAAAGCAGATTCAGTGAAGTTTTCAATAGGTTTTACTAATAAGACTGCAATCTACTGTAAAATGCATGAGCTGCAATGATTAAGACGTTGCAGGAAGCAGGATTGCAAAGATGAGAGTCATGAATACAAAGACCCTCACCATCTTGCAATACCATGAAATGTAAAAGATCCCTGAAGCCCTCTAACCTAAAGAGAGCTAGGTGGGATAAACCTAATCTGCCAGTGCTGTGTCCATGAGAAGTGCCGCACAACCCTTGTTACTTTGGAATGAGGTCTCTAGATCAGGCTCCATGGGGACAAGAAGGCTGGGTCTGCATTAAGACGATGTGTCGCATAGATAGCATTGATAGCATCTAGTAGGAATCCCTCTGAAACCTTGTCTGCATGACCCCTGATGCAGGTATGTTCCCAAACAATAGATAAGGAGACATGCTTGGGGTGGCAATTACATGAACTATTCCCTCCAAAGGTAAATTATGTTCCTGTCACATGTAAATATCATTTGTCTTTGACGCTGATAGTGACGCCTTCACAGAGTGGCACTGATAACGTGAAATCAAAACATCTTCCTAACTGTAAACATAGCAGTTGTTAGAAATGGGGTCTTTGGTTAGCAGTCAGTTTACCCCCTGTCCAAGCAAGGACCCTCTCTCTAGTCAGGATAAGTCACACAACATCCAAATTATCCTGTGCCCACCCTCTCGTAGCTTGGCACTTAGCAGTCAGGCTTAACTTAGAAGGCAATGTGTAAAGTATTTGTGCAATAAATCATGCAATAACCCAGTAGAACACAACAAAAATACACCACACAGTGTTTAGAAAAATATATAATATTTATCTGATAAGATGCAGGTCAAAACGATTAAGATGCAATAAGTATATATTGAAATATCACTATAAAAATGATATAAAGTGTCTTTACTCTCTTAAAAAGCAACAAGTGTCTCTTGCAAGCACAAAGTACCTGGTTTGCGTTCAAATTCTCCGCAAGGGACTGCAGAGGAGGAGATGCGTGGAAAACGGGGAGTTGTGTGTCGATTTTTCTGGGGCACACAGTCGATGCGTTGTCGAGTTTTCACGCAGGGCAGGCTTTGCGTCAGTTTCCGGCATGTAGATTGGGATCCTCTTCAGGTTGCGGGGATTTCGAACACCCCAGGGACGATGTGTTGAAATCCGGCGCTTGCAGGGTGAAGTCACAGGGACTGCGTCGATCCGGAGGGCGATGCTTTGAATTTCCGGTAGCAATGCTGATGCTGCATCGATCTTCTCCTTTCGAAGTTGGGCTGCATCATTCCGGTTCGGCGTGCGGTGATTTCCTCACCGCGATGCAGGCTGTGCTTCGTTTCTTGCAGGCTATGCGTCGATTTTTGCCACACAAGGAGTTCTCTTGCAAGAATAAAGTCTTTTTGGTCCTGAGACTTCAAGAAACAGGAGGCAAGCTCTATCCAAGCCCTTGGAGAGCACTTCTCAGCACAGCCAGAGAGCAGCAAGGCAGCAGGGCAACAGCAAGGCAGCAGTCTTTCTCACAGAAGCAGTCAGGTGAGTCCTTTGGGCAGCCAGGCAGTTCTTCTTGGCAGGTTGCATGTTCTGGTTCAGTTTTCTTCTCCAGGAAGTGTCTGATGAAGTAGAAGGTTCTACCTCAGAAGTGTCTGAGTTGGTAGGGTCAGAGACCCTGCTGAAATACCCGAATGTGCCTTTGAAGTGGGGGAGACTTCCCCTTTCAGTTCCATCCTGTCTGCCAGGGTGCCAGTAGGGGGTGAGGCAATCCTTTGTGTGAGGGCAGGCTACTGTCCTTTGACAGGCCCTCCACCCTCCCAGCCCAGGAGGACCCATTTAATATGCAGATGTATGCAAGTGTGGCTGAGCACCCTGTGTTTGGGGTTGTCTGAGTGAATCCACAAGGGAGCTGTCAACTGAACCTAGCCAGACATGGATTGTAAGGCACAGAAAGATTTAAGTGTTGAGAAATACTCACTTTCTAAAAGTGGCATTTCTAAAATAATAATATTAAATCCAACTTCACCAGTCAGCAGGATTTTGTATTACCATTCTGGAAAAATTAAATATGACCTTGTTACTCCTTTCAAATCAGTAACTACTACTAAAACAGTATATGAAGGTAGCCCTAATGTTAGCCTATGAAAGGAGCAGGCCTCACAGCAGTGTAAAACGAATTTAGGAGTTTTACACTACCAGGACTTGTAAACTACACAGGTACATTTCCTTCCTTTTGTCTACACAGCACCCTGCCCTATGGGTTACCTAGGGCCTTCCTTAGGGTGCCTTATATGTAGAAAAAGGGGAGGTTTAGGCTTGATAAATACTTTTAAGTGCCAAGTCAAATTGTCAGTGAAACTGCACACAGAGGCCCTACAATGGGAGGCCTGAGACATGGTTAAGGGGCTACTTAAGTGGGTGGCACAATCAGTGCTGCAGGCCCACTAGTAGCATTTAATCTACAGGCCCTGGGCATATATAGTGCACTTTACTAGGGATTTATAAGTACATTATATAATTGGGTATGATCCAATGTCATCATGTTTTAAGGGAGAGAGCATATACACTTTAGCAATGGTTAGCCGTGGTAAAGTGCGCAGAGTCCTAAAACCAGCAAAAACAGTGTCTAAATTTGGAGGGAAGCAGGCAAAGAGTTAGGGGTGACCACCCTAAGGCTGTCAGGTCTAACATGTGTCCACCCCAGCTGAAAGTGGGGAGAGCTACCCAACCTCCTGGGAGCTCTCATCACTAAGGCAGAAGTATCTGGAGAGACCATCAGCGTTGGCGTGGTCAATCCCCGGGCGATGCTCCACTGTAAAGTCCATCCCCTGTAGGGTAATGGACCATCTCAAGAGTTTAGGATTCTCACCCCTCATCTGAATGAGCCATCTGAGGGGTCTGTTGTCTGCCTGAGCCCAGAAGTGAGTCCCAAATAGGTATGATCTCAGCTTCTTCAGTGCCCAGACCACAGCAAATGCTTCTCTCTCAATAGCTCTCCACCTCTGTTCCTGTGGTAACAGTCTTCTGCTAATAAAGACTACTGGTTGGCCTAGGCCCTCCTCATTTAGCTGTGCTAGAACAGCTGCTATGCCATGCTCTGAAGTGTCTGTCTGCACAATAAATTCCTGGGAGTAGTCAGGGGCCTTGAGCACGGGGGCCGTGCACTTGGCTTCCTTCAGGGAGTCAAAGGCTTTCTGACAAGCCTCTGTCCAATTCACCAACCTAGGTTGCTTTTTAGAAGTAAGTTCTGTCAAGGGTGACACAATGGTTCCATAGCCCTTGACAAATCAACAGCAATATCCTGTGAGGCCTAAGAAGGCTCTCACCTCTGTTTGTGTTCTAGGTGATTGCCAGGCCTTGATGGTTTCAATCTTGGCCTGGAGGGGCTGCACCTTGCCACCACCTACTAGGTTTCCCAAGTACACCACGGAGCCCTGCCCAATCTGGTACTTACTGGCCTTGATGGTCAGGCCTGCCTGTTGCAGGGCCTGAAGCACCTCCTTGAGGTGAAGCAGGTGTTCCTCCCAGCCGGAACTATAAACGGCTATGTCGTCTAGGTAGGCTGCGCAGAAGGCATCCTTGCCAGCTAGGACCCCATTAACCTACCATTGAAAGGTAGCGGGGGCACTTTTCAATCCAAAGGGCATTACTTTGAACTGGTAATGTCCCTCAGAAGTGGAGAAAGCAGATCTCTCTTGATCCCCTTTAGTCAAGGCGATCTGCCAGTAACCTGACGTGAGGTCAAAGGTACTAAGGAACTTGGCAGCGTCGAGCCTGTCTACGAGCTCATCAGCTCTTGGGATGGGGTGAGCATCTGTCTTCGTGACAGAATTAAGACTCGGTAGTCCATCCAGAACCTACGTTCTGGCTTGGCACCGAGAGCAGCAACCTTGGGAACCAACACATTGGAAACCTCATCCTTGATACTGGACCTCACTTTGTCTGACACCCTGTAAATTGTATTCTTCCCAGGTGGACTGTCTCCTGTGTCAATGCCATGGACACACAAGTGTGTGAGTCCAGGAGTGAGGGAGAACAGGGAAGAGAACTGCTCCAACAGTCGTAGCAGTCTCCTCTGTGATCTAGAGTGAGGGAGTTAGAGAGATTGACACCCTCCACTGACCCATCACCTTCCATGGCAGAGAGGAGGTCGGGGAGAGGCTCACTCTCCTCTTCCATGCCTTCATCTTTCACAAGGAGCATACCGACCTCAGACCTCTCAAAATGAGGCTTTAGTCGGTTGTGGTAGTGAACCCTTAAGGGGTGTCTAGGGGTCTTGAGATTCACTTGGTAAGTGGCCTCCC
The DNA here is from genome assembly GCF_031143425.1 of Pleurodeles waltl. NCBI lineage: Eukaryota > Metazoa > Chordata > Amphibia > Caudata > Salamandridae > Pleurodeles > Pleurodeles waltl. The sequence continues at coordinate 151,143,360 of NC_090436.1, read as the reverse complement.
CCTTCCGCTCCTTGATCTCAAATGGGCAAGTCCAGCGGTCCTGGAGAGCTCAAGGCTCTAATGGCTCCATCACCCAAACTTTGTCGCCAGGTGAGAATTCAACCAGAGTTACCTTCTGGTAATACCACTCCTTCATCACCTCTTGACTGGCTTCGAGGTTACTCTTGGCCTGCTTCCAGAAGCGCTGTGTCTGGTTGCGGAGGGCCAGCATGTAACTGACCACATCCTGGGGAGGTTTCTTGGGAGCTTTCTCCTGTCCCTCTTTCACCATGCTAAGCGGTCCACTGACAGAGTGACCATAGAGAAGTTCAAAGGGGCTGAACCCCAACCCTTTCTGGGGCACCTCCCTATAAGTAAAGAGAAGGCATGGCAAGAGGACGTCCCACTTATGCCTCATGACCTCAGGTAGGACACTGATCATGCCTTTTAGGGTCTTGTTGAATCTCTCAACAAGCCCATTGGATTGAGGATGGTAAGGGGTGGTAAACCGGTAGGTTACCCTACACTCATCCCACATGGACTTCATGTACGCTGAGATGAAGTTTGTGCCTCTGTCAGACACAACCTCCTTTGGGAACCCCACAGGGGTAAATATTCCCATCAGAGCTCTGGTCACCACTGGTGCAATCACTGTCCTCAGAGGGATTGCCTCTGGGTAGCGGGTGGCATGGTCCACCAAAACCAGGATAAACCCTTTGCCTAGGGTGGTTTTGGGGTCCAAGGTACCAATGCCGTTGATGCCCACCCTTTCAAAGGGGGTGCCAACGATGGAGAGTGGGATCAGGGGTGCCCAAAACCTTTTCCCTTTCTTCCCACTAGCCAGCAGGAGGGGCAGGCCCTGCAGAAATTATCTGAGGCTACCCGCATTCCAGGCCAATGGAATTGGGTGACAAGCCTGGCCAAGGTCTTGTCTTGGCCCAAATGTCCTGCCAGGGGGATGTCATGAGTCTGGCCCAGTAAGAAGGCCCGGTAACACTGGGGGACCACCAGCACACTTGCTGCCCCAATGGCCGAAGCCATAGGCTCACTGTAGAGGAGATAATTCTCCCAGTATATATGGTGATTGCCAGAGGCTTCACTTGCTGTTTGGGCTGCGCCTGTTGCCTCAGACCCTCAAGAGTGGGGCACTCCTTCTGCGCTTCGCAGAATTCCTCCCTGGTTGGCCCAACTTCTACTTGCCAACCAGCAAGTTTAGGCAGGTTACACAGGTTGGCAATATCCTCTCCAGTTGGCTCAGGGGCCTCCTCCTCTGGGACCCCGTCCACCACCTTGGGTATATCTGTGGTGGGTTTCCCGTGCCTCTTGCCCTTCCTCTGTGCAGCTGTCTGGGCCATTATTCCATGCGCCAGACGCCCTTGACTCCCTTCCCGGGGAGCCATGAACCTTGTGGTCATGCAGACCCACTCAGGCAAACCTAACATCTCCAGGTCGGACCTGAGCTCTACCTCCTTCCAGGAAGGGTGTTCAAGCTCATTGCCTAACAGATAATCTACAGGCACGGCAGGACTCATAGCTACCTTTTGAGAACCAGAGAACCCCCCCATGAAAGGGAATGGTCAGCGACTATGAACTGGTGGAATGTATTAGGGATGATCTGCTCTGCTGACACCAGCTGGCTCTTGACAGTAGTCATACTGGCTCCTGTGTCACGCAGAGCCTCCCCCCTTTGCCCATCAATGGTGACACACTGCCTGTACTTGGAAGTATTGGCAGGCATGTGGGCTTTTGGCAGCATGTCCTTATCTCCCAGGAAGACTAGTGACACCTCTAGCTGCTCCCCAAAGCTAACTGGGACTATCTTCCCCCAAGCGCTACACTAGCCAACCTAGCTGTCTGCCCTCCAGTGGGGGCCTGTGCCCTCTTGGGACACTGGGAGTCACCCTTAGGATGTCCATGCTTGAAGCACTCTAAGCATCTGGGGATAAATTTTGCTTGCTTTTTATCAAAGTACCCTGGCTTTTTCTCAAACGCAGGTTGGGACTGGATACTACCACCCCCTTGGGAATTGTTTTGGGGACCTTTGGAGAACTCTTTATGTTTAAGTCCCCCCCCCTCTTTCTTCTGTTGGGAACTCTGATCACCTTTGTGGGTGTCCCCCCCGGTACCTATCCGGACACTCTGGTGCTAACCCAGAAGTCCGCCTCCTCAGCAAGCTTCCTAGTATCAGTCAGCTTACTGTCTACTAAGTGTTGGCGCACTTCTGTAAAACAAATACTGAGCATATGCTTTCTTAGAATCAAATCATATAATCATTTATAATCATCTACTTTGCTTCCCTGCACCCATCCATCCAGGGCCTTAGTGGAGAAATCAAAACAGTCTACCCAAGTTTGTGTGGAGAGTTTGGTGCTGTCATTGAACCTCTGATGGTATTTCTCAGGAGTCAGCCCAAACTTTGCAAGTAAAGCGGCTTTCATGGGTGCATATACATTTTGATCTTGTGGATCTAGTGTAAGAAGTGTGTCCCTCCCCATTACTTGTAAATAAAACCACAAGGCTGCCCCCCATTGCTCCTCAGAGACCTCATGAACCCTTAGTGCAACTTCATAAGCAGCCAACCACTTATCAATGTTGTCTCCCACCACATAACTTGGCACTACACTTTTGGGTATACAAACCTTTTTTTCGCCAAGAGATCCTGCATGTATGCTGCCACCATCACTGCTGGACTCAGATTGTCTGCCTTGATATCCAGCTCATTGAGACTCTTTTCATGAGCCAACAAAAGTTTCTTTTCAGCCAAGGCTCTCTCAGCTGCTTTGGCTTCTCTTTCTGCCCTCTTCTCCTCCTGTTGAGCTTCAATTTGTCACCTTGCCATTTGTAATTGGAATTCTCTCTCCTCCCTCCTTTCCTCTGTGGTCATGCCATGGTCAGAGACACTGCTCCCTGGTTTGGCAAGGGGCACAATCACAGTGGTAACATCTTCCACTAATGGCAAGAAATCCTCTCATGGTCCATCCTATGGACCCTTCTCCTCAACATCTTCCTATGATTGGGCTTCTGCCCAGGCCCTCAGCGCCATTTGGAATTCCTCCTTTCTGGAGGCACCTCGGGCGGGTACTCCCATATCCTTGCAGAACCCTTTCAGCTGTTTAACAGTATATGCCTCCAGCATGGCTAGGTCAAAATCTTCATCTCCTTGTTGAAACCCAGCCAGAGACATGTTGAGTGAGGAATTAGTTAAAAAATGTCAGGTAGAAAATGAAATTGCAGAAAAAGATAAAAAGTCAAGTTGACCTTCAACTGAGGGTAGGTAGTGAGCACTTAGCTATTGTATGTCACTGCACTAATACAAGTCCTATCTTCACCACTGATCACCAATGTTAGAAATGGGGTATTTGTCTGGCAGTCAGGTTACCCCCTGCCCAAGCAAGGACCCTCTCTCTAGTCAGGGTGAGTCACACAACATCCAAATTATCCTGTGCCCACCCTCTCATAGCTTGGCACTGAGCAGTCAGGCTTAACTTAGAAGGCAACTTGTATTTTATTTTGTGCAATAAATCATGCAATAACCCAGTAGAACACCACAAAAATACACCATACAGTGTTTAGAAAAATATCTAATATTTATCTGATAAGATGCAGGTCAAAACGATTAAGATGCAATAAGTATATATTGAAATATCACTATAAAAATAATATAAAGTGTCTTTAGTCTCTTAAAAAGCAACAAGTGTCTCTTGCAAGCACAAAGTACCTGGTTTGCGTTCAAATTCTCTGCAAGGGACTGCAGAGGAGGAGATGCGTGGGAAGGTGTGCATCGATTTTTCTGGCGCACACAGGCGATGCGTCATCGAGTTTTCATGCAGGGCAGGCTTTGCTTCGATTTCTGGCATGTAGACTGGGATCCTCTTCGAGTTGCGGGGCTTTCGGACACCGACGATGTGTTGAAATCCAGTGCTTGCAGGGCGAAATCACAGGGACTGCGTTGATCCGGTGGGTGATGCATGGAAATGTCTACTGCACGGCAGGTGCTGCATTGATTCCTCTCAGGAAGTCGGGCTGAGTCTTACCGTCTCGGCTGTGCGTCGATGAAGTGGGCTGTGCATCAAATTTCCGGTCTCAGCGCTAATGCTGCGTTGATCTTCTCCTTGCGAAGTCAGGCTGCGTCATTCCGGTTCGGTGTGTGATGATTTTCTCACCGCGATGCAGGCTGCGTGTCATTTCTTGCAGGATGTGCGTTGATTTTTACCATACAAGGAGTTCTCTTGCAGGAATGAAGTCTTTTTGGTTCTGAGGCTTCAGGGAACAGGAGGCAAGCTCTATCCAAGCCCTTGGAGAGTACTTCTCAGCACATTCAGAGTGCAGCAAGGCCACAGTCCTTCTCAGAAAAGTAGTAAGGTGAGTCCTTTGGACAGCCAGGCAGTTTTTCTTGGCAGGTTGCAGGTTCTGGTTCAAAGTTTCTTTTCCAGTGCTATCTTGTCCAGAAGTGTCTGAGTTGGTAGGGTCAGAGAGCCTGCTTAAATACCCAAATGTGCCTTTGAAGTGGGGGAGACTTCACAGAGTGGCTTAGAAGGGCACAAGGTCACTTTTCAGTTCCAACCTGTCTGCAGGGGTCCCAGTAGGGGGTATGGCAGTCCTTTGTGTGAGGGCAGGCTACTGTCTTTTGACATGTAAGTGTCAGGCCCTTCACCCTCCCAGCCCAGGAAGACCCATTCAATATGTAGATGTATGCAAGCGTGGCTGAGCATCCTGTGTTTGGGGTTGTCTGAGTGACTGCACAAGGGCGCTGTCAACTGAATCTGGCCAGACGTGGATTGTAAGGCACAGAAGGATTTAAGTGCAGAGCAATGCTCACTTTCTAAAAGTGGCATTTCTAAAATAGTAATATTAAATCCAACTTTACCAGTCAGCAGGATTTTGTATTACCATTCTGGCCATACTAAATATGACCTTGTTACTCCTTTCAGATCAGGAGCTACTACTCAAACAGTATATGAGGGTAACCCTAATGTTAGCCTATGAAAGGAGCAGGCCTTACAGCAATATAAAATGAATTTAGAGTCTTGCAATGGCAGACCTGAGACATGGTTAAGGGGCTACTTAAGTGGGTGGCCCACTGATTCACAATAAAACTAAATAGGATCCACTAGAAATACAGCACATCCATGGCATCATTAGGGAATTGTTGGGCAGTGCAAGAAATCTGAAGCATTGGCACCAATGAATCAGTTTCCTGCAAATGAGGCCCTTAATATTTTACAAATTAAGCACCCATTTATGCCTGGGACCAGCCCTCACATCACATGTTGAGCTTTTTTGCTGGAATTAGACTACATGGAGTGTTGTTGTAAAAGCATGGGTATTTCCATTCTGTGGTGCCCGGACAAGGTGTCCGCAAGGTGTTCCAAAACTCGCACCTGAACTGCTGGACGACCCGTCTGTTAGTGCCACACAAAATGAACCTCTAGGGAGAGTTTCGATGGCTCCTGGGGATCAGCCCCTCAGCCTCTGCCTGATTGAATGATGTCTCTTCAAGTGGGCGAGATGCTGTAAAATAAACATATAATGCCATCTGTATTAGTTGTGAAGCGCTCTTTTGTGCCCAGGCAAGGTTTGAGCTATTTAAACTGCTGAAGAATAAGTGTGCAATGATTATATGTCAGGTTAAATAGCGCAAACCTTCCATAGCTAAAGGGAAATAAGAGTGCCTCATAACTCTTCAAGCCTACATTCCTAATGTAGTTTGTATTAGTTGTGAAGCGTTCCTTTTTCCCTGTGCAAAGTTTGCAGTATTTAAACTTCTGAAAATAAATGTGCAATGATCACACATTTAGACCCATATTTATGGATTTTGACGCAAGACTGTGTTAGCGCAGTCGTGCATCAAAATCCATAGGGCATGCTTGCACCATTCCAGAGTGTCAGCTGGACACCATATTAATGGAATGGTGCTCGGTGGAGTAAGGGACAGGCTCACGTCTACAGAAAAGACGCTAGCTGGAGGGGGATGGCAGGAGGGGAAAAGGTGTTAGTAGACCAAGAATGATGCTCGGTTGGTTAGCGGCAATAGATATGCCGCTAACCAGCCTAGTGTCATTTCCTGACGCACTACCATCCAAACATGACTCCTGTCTAAGTAAAGACAGGAGTCATGACCACCACTCCAGTGGCCAGCGCAGGGGACCAGTGTCCCCTGTGCAAGGCCATCATACCCAGTACCAGGCAGGGGGCCCATGTAAGGGGCCCCCAAGAGCACTGAAAAAAATAAATAAATATACTTACCTCTACCTACCCAGGATGGGGTCCCCCATCCTATGGCGTCCCTCTGGTGTGGGTGGGGGTGTTCCAGGGGCTTGAGGTGGGCACCTGTGGGCCCATTCCATGGTGTTTATCCATGGAAATGGGTCCATAGGTCCACTCATGCCTGGTCAGACCCATGAAGCGCTCTTATTTCCCCATGCAAAGTTTGTGTTATTTAAACAGGTGAAAAATAAATGTGTAATGCTTTTTCCCCTTGTTTAAGCTGTTGGAAAAAAAAGGTGTAATGTGTTCTGTGACAGTTATGAAGCCGTCTTATTTGGCCCTGGGTTATAAAACTTACAAAAAATGTGGATTCTGCCTGTCACCCAAGCACTGTTTTGAAAGGCCAATGATATGAAAGATAACTTTTTCAACTTTAATGTGAGTAAGTGACACACATCCAGTGGGTGATTTGCACAGTGCGAAAATAAATAAATGGCGATCATTACTAGATGTCCAGCTGGACCAAATTGTGAAATCCCAGGCAAATTCTTTAACTGAACCTCCATTGTGTTCATTATTGTGTAAGAGAACACCTTCAAATATGCCAGTAAGTACAGTATGTGTGCTGAACAAAATCATCTCCTGTGTTTGATTGAACAGCCTATAATCGGCTAATTACTTTTACTTTCACAGGTTTTGCAGAAGTTTAAAGGCTTTTTAGAGCTTTTTGTTGTTCAAAAAGTGAGTAATTTGCCATAATATGTGTTTCCATAGATTTCATTGCTTGGTTTTACTCAAGAGAAAGTGTCACATGATATGTCACACATTTGGCAGCTGAATGTCACTCATACTTCCTTTGAATTCTATTAAATGTCATACATACGTAATCTGAAAACTTGGCAGCCATGTATTTGTTCATCATGTGTTCAGTCCATACCATCTCCTGGCCTCCAAGGCGAATTTCTATGTCCATACAGATTTCAATTTACACATTTTTATTTATTAAACAAGTGGTGAGTTTAGCATTAGAGCACTATAATGCTGAACTGAGAACTTTGGGGGTCATTACAACCCTGGCGGACGGTGTTAAAGTGGCGGTAAGACCACCAACAGGCCGTCAGTAAAAATTTGCAATTACGACCGTGGCGGAAACCGCCAACAAAGACAGCCACTTTAACACTCAGACCGCCACGGCGGTACAGACCAACAGCTTGGTGGTCACCGCCAACAGAAAGGCGGGAGACAATGTACCGCCCACACTATTATGACAGGCCAATCTGCCACCTTTTCCGGGGCGGATACAACGCGGATAAAAAAACGGCGGAAACAGGCATTTTGAATGAAAAATGCTTACCTCTACACACTCCACGAGGAAGGAGAACAGCATGGAGCCTGACCTTCATATTCTTCCAGTGCTAGTCTTCCTGCTCTTCTACGAGGATCACCAACGCTGGCGGCGAAGAGCACGGTGAGTACTGCACCTACGACATAGGGGAGGGGGAGGCAACAAACAGGCACACACACTCAACCCCCCAACCCCCACCCGACCCTCGCCCACTACAACACACACACCAATGCTTATCTATATTACAGTAACACCCCCAAACCCCCCCGGAAGAATGCAAAGACAAAAGGAAATTAGTGTAACTATTGTAATATATCAAATTTCGGTAAGCAAAAAATATACATATATATATACACTATAAACAAAATATACACCACGATTATCAGTGCTGGTTTTGCATCATTCATAGTCCGTGGACCACTGGGCCCAAAATGCGTGGGCGAGGCCCACACAAGATACCCGAACATGACGGAGAGAACACTGCTGGGGCATCAGATAGAAATACAACAGGCACCTCAGGGGGAAGGGAAGGGGGGCACTTCAGCCAGATGAGTGCACAACGCCAGATCCACGAGGGGGCTCCATGCCCATTGATGTATCCTGGGGAGTGCAAAGCCACAGTCTCTCAAGTCTCTACAGTGGTTGGTTTGCCCACTGTACTATAATGGGGAGTGCAAAGCCACAGTCTCCCAAGTCAATGCATGTCTCCACTGGTTCTGGAGGGGGACTGGTGCCCAGAGTGCTTCATCCTGCCAAGGACAGAGGGGGTGGATGCATGTCTCCACTGGTTCTGAAGGGGGACTGGTGCCCAGAGTGCTTCATCCTGCCAAGGACAGAGGGAGTGGATGCATGTCTCCACTGGTTCTGGAGGGGGACTGGTGCCCAGAGTGCTTCATTCTGCCAAGGACAGAGGGAGTGGATGCATGTCTCCACTGGTCTTGGAGGGGGACTGGTGCCCAGAGTGCAGCACTCACCCCGTGACGGTCCCAGTTGAGTCACTGCCCCTGCCGCAAATGGGCTAGCGGTGATTTCCATGGTGGTCTTTGCCCTGTTCAGCGGTGCTTGCCCTGTTCAGCGGTGCTTGAGTTGACAGTTTCTGACTTGTTCAGCGATGCTTGCCCTGTTCAGCGGTGCTGCCCATGGCGGTCTTTGCCCTGTACAGCGGTGCTTGAGTTGCCAGTTTCTGACCCATTTAGCGGTGCTTGCCCTGTTCTTGAGTTGCCAGTTTCTGACCTGTTCAGCGGTGCTTGCCCTATTCAGCGGTGCTGCCCATGGCGGTCTTTGCCCTGTTCAGCGGTGCTTGAGTTGCCAGTTTCTGACTTGTTCAGCGGTGCTTGCCCTGTTCAGCGGTGCTTGAGTTGACAGTTTCTGACCAGTTCAGCGGTGCTTGCCCTGTTCAGCGGTGCTGGCCACGGCGGTCTTTGCCCTGTTCAGCGGTGCTTGAGTTGCCAGTTTCTGACCTGTTCAGTGGTGCTTGCCCTGTTCAGCGGTGCTTGCCATGGCGGTCCGTCATTGCCCAGCTGGGTTGTGGCTGGCGGTCCTTCATGGGTCAGCTGGGCTGTGGCTTGCGGGCCCTCCTGGGCAGTGACGATGGGGCTGGCGGTGGCCTCTTCCTGGGCAGTGACGATGGGGCTGGCGGTGGCCTCCTGGCCAGTGACGATGGGCTGGCGGTGGCCTCCTGGCCAGCGGGGATGATGGCGGCCTTCTCCGCCGTGCTGCTCATCCCAGACTTTGCAGGTTTCTTCTGCCCCTTCCCCACCTTGGGAGGAGTCACAGCTGAGTCCACACTCCCCCCGGGACCCCTGTGAACGGCTTGGCTGGCTGGAGTCTTCCCCCTCTCCCACCGGGCACTGTCCAACTTCTGGTGCTTCACAGGGGGGGTGACTGGCTGTGCTGTGGCTCCGTGACAGACTGGCTGGCCTGGTGGCCGGTGCACTCCACATACCTGTAACAACAGGCACCACTGGTCCCGGAGATTTTTTGGCTGAGGTGCTAGTACGGGACCTATGAGTTGGAGGGGGGGTGGTGGGAAATAGGTTACGGGGGGCCAGGAAAAGTTTTTGGGACACACTGGGATGGGTAGCTGGAGGGGGTTTGGGAGTAGAGGAAGAGGTTGTGGTTGTAGGAGGTGTAAATTTTGTGGATTTGGGTGCAGGTGCATGCGCTGGAGGCTGTCATGAGGTGGATGGCTGTTGGGTGGGTGTGTGCCTGCGTTTGTGTATCTTCGGAGGGGGTGTCACAGACACACTGGGAGAGGACACAGGGGACGTGTAAATCGTAGTGGAGGTGGTGAGTGCACGTGAGCACGGTGTGGTGGTGGGTGTGCTGGTGCGGGACTTAGTGGCTGTAGTGGTGGTGCATGCAGGCGTGTGTGTAGACGAGACTGGGAGGGAGGAGGGAGACGAGGAGGAGGGGACACAGTGGAGGCAGTGGATGTTGGTGTGTCTGTATGTGTGTGATGCTTGCATGAGTGCCTGTGGGATGTGTGGTGCTTATGTTTTCCTGAGCTTCCCTTGTGTGGTGAGGTGTGTGCATGCTGGTCTGATGGTGTGCTTTGGATAGGCAGAGGTACAGGGAATTGGGTCTGGGTGGAGGAAGTTGGAGGGGGGAGGCTAGACACAGGGACAATGGCTGCCATCAGTGCTGAGGCCAGAGTTTGAAGGGTTCGATGAAGGGCAGCCTGACCAGAATGAATGCCCTCCAGGAATGCATTTGTGTGTTGCAACTCCCTTTCTACACAATGGATGGCATTCAAAATGGTAGACTGCCCAACAGTGAGGGACCTGAGGAGGTCAATGACCTCCTCACTGAGGGCTGCAGAGGTGACAGGGGCAGGGGCAGAGGTGCCTGGGGCAAAGGTGATGTCCACCCTCCTGGGTGAGCGGGCACACGCTGAGGGGCTGCTGGGAGGGCGGTGCTGGTAGGGGGGTGGCGGCTGTGCCTGTTGAAGTGGGGGGCACAGATGTCGCCGCCACCACAAGGGAGCTCCAATCGGAGGACGAGTACGTGTCGCTGGTTGCTGATCCTGTGACGGCCGTGGTGCTCCCCTCTCCCTCCGTCCCACTGGTGTATTCTGAGTCCGTAGTGTGGGCTTCCATGCCCATGTGGGATGCAGCTCCCTCGTGCTCCGGTGCCACTGTACCTCCGCCTGATGATGTTAATGCACACAAGAGCAGGGAGGCCGCAAATAAAGGTAAAGGGGGAACAGAAGAAAGACAGGTTGAGTGCATGGCTTACCGCTACCATTGGCGGACAATACAGACACAGCAGCCCCCTGCACTACGTCGCGCTGTTGGGCTGGGAAATGGCCTACAAGGCTATGGATGACATCTGCACACATAGATGACCCTGGGGCAAGAATAGCTGTACTTGGCACTCTACAGAGGTGGGGTGGGGGGACACAGGGCCATGCCTTATGAAGGGGCCTAGCCTACGGAACTCGCCCTGGCCTAGGGGAACCCACAGCCCTCCTCCCCCACCCAGACACCTTCACTGGGCGCAAAGTCAGCAGAATGAGAGTGTACTCTCCCCCTGGTGTCTGCTGCGTTGCCCTCAAGCGCCCATCCAACTCAGGGTAGGCCACCGCCAGGATCCGGAACATCAGGGTGGTCATGGTTTGACGGGCACCCCTCCCACGTTGGGAGGCCATCCCCAGCTGAGCCTCCACCGTCTTCTTGCTCCAGTGGCGAATGTCCTCCCATCTCTTCCGGCAGTGGGTGCTCCGTCTGTGGTGGACCCCCAGGGTCTGGAACTCCTTGGCGATGGCACGCCAAATATCCTTCTTCTGGTGGGCGCTGACCTACATGAAATGTACAGGGGAAGAAGAGAAGTCATTACCAACTGCACCGTCAAAGTGAGTGGCCCCCATCCCTACCCTTGCCATGTGGCACATGCATTCACCGTCTTTCATGCACTCAGAACTCTGACCCCTTTCTTCTCACAACCAGCCCTCTCCACACAGGCATAGCCCATACAACATGCTTCCTGTGTACTTACCTGTTGGTCTGGAGGACCGTAGAATAGCGTGTACTGGGGGAGGACCCCGTCGACTAGCTTCTCCAACTCCTCTGAAGTGAAGGCAGGGGCCCTTTCCCCAGACGCACGAGCCATTGTCTCTTCCAGACCGAGGTCACAGCAGCACTTGCAGTGTAGGTCCTCTCCTGTCGAAGATCAGGTATCGAGTGATTAAACAGTTAGAAAATGTCGGTCACGTCCGCGGCGGTCACGTCCGCGGCGGTGCGTACCATCACCGCCGGCGTACATCGTCATTGGCTCCTGGGACCCATAGGGGCCAATGTTAACCAATGCAGCATTGCGCCGCGGTCTTCGCCCGCCTACCGCGATGGTGTACAACGCCAGCACTGTTACCTCACATCCCATTGTCCCACTTTAGAGGTCAGGCAGCCGCCATTTCAGGGGCCCACATGGCCTACTTACCAACTGCGTCACACATACCTGGGCCTAGTCTCAACACACATACAGGCCACATTTTGTGTATGATTGGTGTTCTGTGCATACTGTGGATACATACCTCTGAGTTGTTTGACTCTGTGCTCGCTGTTGTCCTTCATAGGCACCGTCCGCTGGGACATGTGAGGAGATGGCGGAATCCTCCGGTGTACCGACCGCTGGTGGACCTGTCGACAATGGAGGAAAGACATTTGATCATCATCTAGAGGTTTGACCGTGCCACAATCCAGGAACTGTGTAGCCAGTTGGAGGCAGACCTATCAGTGCTCCATTTCCTTGCAAGTGGCTCTTTTCAAACAACAGTGGCCATAGCATCAGGGATGTCCCAGCCGATGTTTTCCAATGTGTTGTCCAGAGTGTTGTCTGCCCTTCTGAAACACATGCGGAGCTACATCGTTTTCCCTCAGGTGGAGGATTTGCCTACAGTGAAAGGTGACTTTTATGCCCTTGGACATATCCCTAACATCATAGGTGCCATTGATGGGACACATGTGGCTTTGGTCCCCCCCCCCCACAGGAGTGAACAGGTGTACAGGAACCGGAAGAGTTATCATTCCATGAATGTACAGATGGTATGTTTGGCAGACCAGTACATCTCCCAGGAGAATGCTATGTTCCCTGGCTCAGTGCAAGACGCCTACATCATGCGGAATAGCAGCATCCCTTATGTGATGGGTCAACTACAGAGGCACCGGGTGTGGCTATTAGGTGACTCTGGTTACCCCAACCTGTCATGGCTACTGACCCCATTGAGGAATCCCAGGACCAGGGCAGAGGAACGCTACAATGAGGCCCATGGGCGGACTAGGAGGGTGATCAAATGCACCTTCAGCCTCCTGAAGGCCAGGTTCTGGTGCCTCCATATGACAGGTGGATCCGTATTCTACTCACCAAAGAAGGTGTGCCAGATCATCGTGGCCTGCTGTATGCATCATAATTTGGCTTTGCGACGACAGGTGCCTTTTCTGCAGGAGGATGGTCCAGATGGCGGTGTTGTGGCAGCTGTGGAGCCTGTGGACAGTGATGAGGAGGAAGCAGAGGAAGAAGACATTGACAATAGGGACTCAGTCATCCAGCAATATTTCGAGTGAAACACAGGTGAGAACACTTTCTTTACTAATACTTTTACTTTCACACTTCTACCTCTATCCTGTCTGTAAATTTCAAGCAGTATTTGGTAACTGAGTTGTACGTTTCTATTATGGTTTCACAGGTGTGGTTACCAACGTGTGTCATCTGCTTGCATCCTTCATGAACTTGTGATGTGTGACATAGGTATGTTGAAATTACTATTGAGAACGGATTTTGTCATTGTTATAGCTAATACACATTTTCAATATCACAGACTGACTCCAGATTGTTTTGTGGTTCAAGGATGTTTATTGTAGTGCTAAATATTGGAGGGGGGTGGTCAAATGGTGATGGGTGATGGTGGAGGAATGTCCATGGCAGAGTCCAGTCTGTTGGTCTCACAGGTGCACTGCCCATGTGGGCATAGGAAGTGGAGCTGGGCCAGTTCCAATATGGACAGGGCTACAAAGTGGGACAGTGGGATAACAATCAGGGTGGTCTTATTTCTTGGCAGGGGTCTTGCCATCGTGCTCTGTCCTGTTCCTGGATCTCAGGGACTGCTTGCGGCATGGTTGTCCGTCTGCAGGGGGTGGGGTGCTGGTGTGGTGGTCCTGTGACGGGGCGTCCTGTCCACTAGCGCCGGCGGAGGTGGTAGGCAGTTCATCGTCCATGCTAGTGTCAGGGGCCCCTTGAAGTGCCACGGTGTCCCTCATGGTGTTCTGTATGTCCTTCAGCACCTCTACGATGGTGCCTAGGGCGGAGCTGATGGTTCTGAGATCCTCCCTGAAGCCCAAATACTGTTCCTCCTGCAGGCGCTGGGTCTCCCGAAACTTGGCCAGGACCGTAGCCATCGTCTCCTGGGAGTGGTGGTATGCTCCCATGATGGAGGAGAGGTCCTCGTGGAGAGTGGTTTCCCTTGGCCTGTCCGCCCCCTGTCACACAGCAGCCCTCACAGTTCCCCTGTGTTCCTGTGCCTCCGTCCCCTGGACCGTGTGCCCACTACCACTGCCCCCAGGTCCCTGTTGTTGTTGGGGTGGTGGGTTATCCTGGGTTTCCTGTAGTGGTGGACACACAGCTGATTGACGTGTCCTGGGTAAGGAGGTATGGGCCCGCTGGGTGGGTGCTGTACTGGTGTTTCCAGAGGTTGGAAAGTCAGTGTTGGGTTGTGCCTGTGCGACGGGAACCGACTGTCCCGAGGCACACGATGGTCCGGGCTGGTCATCTGGATCCAGTTGGCTAGAGCTGCTGTCATCACTGTGGGCCTCTTCTGTGGGTGGGGTAGAGATGTCTGGACCCTCCTGTCTGGTGACGTTAGGTAGTGGTCCTGCAGGGGTATAAAAGCATGATTATTGCATCTGTGTGTGTCATGGTGTGCAATAGGTGGGTGAGCGTGTACCCCAGTGCTAGCATTCCTGTGTGGGGGCTTGTGTGATGATGGTTCGGGGTTGTTATGGGTATGTGCAGTGGGCATGCTTTAGTGATGGGTGTCCATGCTTTGTTGTGTCATGCAGGGCTTGGTGTTGGGATGGGTGGTTTGTGTTATTAGTACATTAGTGAGGAGTTGGAGTGATAGGGGATGGGGCAAGGGTGGGGGTGTGTGATAGAATGCAGGTAGGGTGGGGGATATGATAGTTAAGATTAGACTTACCAGTGTCCAGTCCTCCACCGACTCCTCCGAGGCCCTCAGGATGCATGATGGTCAAGACCTGCTCCTCCCATGTTGTTAGTTGTGGGGGAGGAGGTGGGGGTCCGCCGCCGGTCCGCTGAACCGCGATGTTGTGCCTGGAGACCACGGAACGCACCTTCCCCCGTAGGTCGTTCCACCTCTTCCTGATGTCCTCCCGATTTCTTGGGTGTTCTCTCACTGCGTTGACCCTGTCGACTATTCTTTGCCATAGCTCCATCTTCCTAGCTATAGAGGTGTGCTGCACCTGTGCTCCAAATAGCTGTGGCTCTACCCGTACGATTTCCTCCACCATGACCCTGAGCTCCTCCTCCGAAAACCTGGGGTGTCTTTGGCATGCCATTGGGTGGTGTAGGTGATGTGTGTGGGGTGGTGTATGTGGTGATGAGTGTGGTGATGTGTAGTGGTGTGTGGTGTTTTGTGCGAGGATGTTGTGTGGGTGATGGTGTTGTGTGCCTCTGTGTGGTGGGGTTATCTATTGCTGTGCTCACTCTCTGGCCTTCGTCTACAATTTTTGGTCGTAGGGGTTTGTAGGTGATGTGGGTGATGTGGGTGTGTGTTTTATATTGTGTTGGGTGTGTGGGAGTGGTGTTTGTATGTGTATCAGGTGTGTGTAATTCGAATTGTCCAATGTGGTGGTGTTTTTGGAGATGTGTGTGTATTTTGAGCGCAGCGGTGTGTACCGCCAATGGAATACCGCAGTTGAAAGACCGCCACGTGGATTCGTGGGTCGTAATAGCATGGGCGTGTTTCTGTTGGCGTGACGGTGGAGGATTTGTTTTCGACAGTTTATCACTGACCTTTGGTGTGTCTGAATTTCGGCGGTTTCCGAGATGTGGGTCATAATAGCTGTGGCGGAATTCCACGGCCGCTGCGGTATATTGGCGGTCTTCTGCATGGCGGTAAGCGGCTTTTACCGCCAATGTTGTAATAACCCCCTGTATGTTCCCAAGTTTCCTACATCCCTGTAAGCAATTTAATTCGTTGAATTCTTCAGAAACAATTCATCACAGAGGATGTGTCTGGTGATGCTGGTGTTGGTTTTATATCAGAAATTATAACACACAATGGTGATTATTTTCATCAGTGGCGGGTGCTGCTGTTGTGACATGCTGCTGGAACCACCAACATTCACTCTAGATGTTGGAAAAGAACACACTACAGTTTTTGGTTGCCCTCGAAGTCACAATCTTTCATACTCAAGTGTGTACACTATCTTGATGATGCAGCTCATTTATTAACAATAGTAAATGCTTCTTCCATCTTATGCAGTTTGGGCTTGATGCCATTGCTCTTTCTAGTGGAGGGGACTTATTTGTTCTAGTCTACTGCCACTTTGCAAGCAGACGCCTTTTTATGGGGCAACATCTTCTTAACTTCTTGTTACTTAGCAGAGAGATCTCCGGAGCTCTGGTGTCAGATATTTCACACAGTTTTCTCGTTTCTGTTTTGCCCACCAGCAGGCAAAAAAAATAAGAAGAATAACTGTCAAAGTCTGCCATTCTAGTGAGCTCAATACACATCATAAAAATATATAATAATGATAGCTATATGTAAACTAATTGTAAAACTAGACACTAGGTAGGTCAAATCAAAGTAACACTCATATTCCAGAGATATTAAAGGCAGTTTTTTAAACTAACTACTGCCCTGATACATGCATTGATACATCCAACTTGCCATAAGACCAACACCACCACATTCTCACAAACCCGTGTTGACAAGAAAAAAAAAATCTGATGTCCTTCCAAAATCTAAGGGATTCCTATGAAAGCCAAATTAATTGATTAAATTAAAATAAGAAGAATGGACTGCAGAGACAATGTCCAGCTGACAAGCACAATAAGAGGAAATACATATATAGGAAAAAAAGATAACTGTGAGTTCCTAAATAATGGATGAATCAAAGAGATAGGAATACCCTTTAGATAGCATGCCAAATTCATGACCTCCACATTGTAAAGGCCATGCAAGGACACTTGCTTACAAATCATAGAATGACTAACAGTAGTCTCACATTCACTTCCACTAAGAAAGACCTCTGATTCTCCGTTCATACATTTGAAATCAAAAGGCAACTCCCAAACCTCGTGTATGTAGCTGTCTCCTAAGCGCTCAAACCTGTCTACTGCAAAATGCTTTAAGCATTTTGTGAAATGAAAGGTAGAAATGGGCTTTTTACATTCTGGCAGAGGGATTTCAGTTACAGTGAAAGGCAACTTTTCTGATTCCTAAATGTTAAGCATAATGTAACTCACTTTTTTATCCATGATCTGTTGTTGTCATGACAAATTAAAACTGGAAAATAATTGAGAACCGTTAACGTGCTTCCAGGGCACATGGCCACTTTTGAGAACTTGCAGTGTTTAACTTAACTGCATGATAGAATGCAGTTGGCTTAGTCCATGTTGTAAAAAGGATTCGTCATTATGAATGATTTCAATTGCAGATGAGACAATATCGTTTAAGGTGTTAATTCTGTTGGACAGAGTGTGAACACCTTTATCAACCACAGCTAAAGCCGTTTCCATGTTTTCCTTATCAATCTGCCTTAAACGTGCAGCAGCCTCATTCTGGGATAGCTATCAGATCTCGTTGTAAATAACATACAAGAACCACTTTGAGTATAGCTTATTAGGTCTTAGCAGGAAATATGTTAGATTGACATCCTTTGACAGGAGACTAAGGTGTTCTTTTACTAATTTGAAAATACAGGAATGCAGCCATTGTTGGCATAGTTTACCCACACTATGGCCCTCTTTCGCACAGGAGACTGCAACTCCGGTCTTCTGCCCGCCGGCCCTATTAAAAGTTATCCGCTGGGCCGGTAGGTGGAAACAGCATTTCTGCCTGGCGGCCCAGCGGGGAACAGGGCCTTAACATTGACAATGGCTGATAATTGTGCTGGAAGTAATGTGGCAGTGCTTCAGGTGCGACAGCACCTGTTGCGCTTTTCAATGCCTGTAATTCAGGCAGTGAAAAGCACAATAGGACCGTCCATGAAGGCCCCTGCACTTCCCATGTCAAGTGCACCCTGCACCCTCTTTCCACCAGGCTTTGCATGACTGTCTGACTGCCATGCAAAGGCTGGCAGAAAGGAGACACGTAACGCCCAGGGCAGCACTGCCCTGGCAAATTGCGACCACCGAGACCACCCAGCTGTCGACTGGCAGAACCTGGCAGTGCCGGCAGTCAGACCATGGCAGCTCTGCCCCGGTCATTATATGGAGGTCAGACTGCTTCTTGAGCGTTGTTTCGACCTCCAAGACCATCTCTATGTAGTAATAATACCTGAGTGTTGAACTAAGACAAAGCAAGGATCTGGCTGGCTGGTTCTAAATCCACCAGAGAAACTAACAAAGCATGGCTGGCACTCATTTCTGTTTGTTGGCCACAATACCAACCCACCATGTCTCAAAAATTAAAGGTTATATTCTGACCCTAAGCAGTTAGTTGTTCTTCTGTGATACTTAAAAATGTTTCCTAATTGTGAGATTTAGCAACTGAGGGCATACTGGGCATGTTCAATCCTTTTATTTTTGCTAACCCCAAGCAGAATGTTTGTTGGACAGTGTCATTTAAAAATATTATTTGTAAAGGAATAAGGCGTGCTCTAAACAAAGCTTCCCTACCCTGTATTTGCTAATCATTTGTTCCCCATAGACTTTTTAATTCAGTAGTGTTCTTCTAATATTCATACCCTTCAACAGAAAGATGGAAAACAAAGGAATCTGAGTAGATTCTTTTTGTGTTGGTTAGCAATAACCTTCTCATTCTGGAAGGCGACATTTAAAATAATATCACACAGCATTGCTGGTGTTATGCTCAGTAAAGTACACAAACTTATCTGTATATGTTTTGGGACTCTCCACAGGTGGTGTTGAACAATGTTCACACTGTGTGTAATTGTAAACCAATCTTGGGGTACTGGTTCAGTGCAGAAAGCAATGTCTGTAACAGTGATAACAAAACATTTCCCCATAATTCACTGTGTTCATATACACTTTCAAATACAGTGTAATTTTCTTAAACTGTCTTGACATCCCAGACATTGTAAAAAATACTCTGTGTAATTACATCACTTGTTGAAACTTTAAACACATACGCCATTTGAATGACCTCTGTAGAACTATATATGCTAAATGGTACTTTGTTCCACACAATCTCAGCTGCTGAAATGTTCACAAGGGACAAGTCTTCTCGAACCTTATAGGAAGCTAGGTAAGGTTTCAAACCCTCATCCATCGGCTCAACGGCAGAGTGTTCAGGAAGATATAACCCTTTATCAGAAGGAAAAAAACAATGATGAAACCAATTCAAAGCAGAAAGGCAAGCAATGTCAACAGTTTCCACAGAGAGTAAAATGAATAAATTAAGTAAATGTTTTAAAGCCAAATATGCAGCTCACCTGTCTTTGATACAGTCTCTATTGCAGAAGCAAATGAGTCAGAAGAAAAGTCATCTAAGTCGATAAAATAACCAGAAGTAGTCTGTGCAAACACAGGAGCCGGTGTTGAGCTGGTGAATTGATCCATTTGTGGTGGTTCATAATAGACAGTGTTATCTGTCTAGGTCAAGTTGGAATAATAGTGTTCCACATCTCGGACAGTAATAAAAGGAATCAGCAGCAGCTCATTCTCCACCCTCCCCATGCACGAGGAGGCAACTGTAGCATTGATGCTGACAAAAATGTTGTTTACTGTCTGTAAAGGTATATCCTGGTGGATAGTGAGAGGGGAGCGGGTACTACCCAAAGGATTTCTAGGTATACTGTGCAAGATCGGCCACATGGTGCAATTTGTCATTGTCAATTTAAATAAATCTGTTCTCTCTGGAACCGGGCAGCAGTGGTTTGATGACAGCTCTGGTACAGTGTATTCCCAGGCCTGGAACCAGTGCTCTGTGAGATGGGCCACATTCCTTTTTCACAGCAACGTTTGCATGAACTAGGTCCCCCACTTTAGCAATCTGGTCTGTAGATGTTGTTGGCAAATCCCTTATTCCCAAGGTGGCGGCACAGGCAGATGAATTCTCATCATGAGATTGCTGTAGCTCCTGTAAAACAGCAGGAGGGACATACATAGGTATTCTGAAGCAGACCTCATAGGGGGTGTGACCTACAAAGGACCTTATGAGCAGAATATTTAATGCTTCGGAACTCATAGAGGTGATGAAGCCAACTGGTTACAAATACAATGTACTAGACAATGAGATGGTAGGAATATTTAGCAGGAAATACTTTTGATAAAGGCTTGCTGTCAGTCGAAGCTTTCACAACACCCAACGTCTCATTATCCAATCTTGTCTGAGAATGAGATATTACAGCAACAGAAGCCAAAGCTATGGCAGATTTGGTAGCTACGTCAGCCAAAGTATTTCCTACAATGTGTACTCCTACATGTTAATTGCCCAATGCATGCACTACATGAGCTTTTGGTAGTTTGTCCTGTTGGTCAGCTACCCTCCCCACAAGTTTCTGTGTTTGATGGGGTTCCCTTTGGAAACCCTGAAGCCATTTAGGCACCAGTGACACAGGTAATCATTGTTTGACTGGACACAAAAATACTAATCACACAATTAGGCCCATATTTATACTTTCATTGTGCCGCATTTGTGTAATTTTGTTGATGCAAAAGTGGTGCAAACTTACAAAATATAATTGTATTTTGTAAGTTTGCACCAGTTTTGAGTCAAAGAATGACGCAAATGCGGCTCAAAGAAAGTATAAATTTGGGCCTTAGTGTTGGGAAATCTGGATCCATATGTTCCAGTGGCTGGACAGGAGTCATAAGCCCTGCCAACTGTGCTATGTATTCCCTTAGGGTCTGCATGTTGGTATTCTGGGGGTGGAATGTACCAATCCTCACCACTCCACTTAAAGCTGTGCAAGCAGCAGAATATTATGCTGTTTAGCACCTACAGCCGGTTGACCTAAACCATCAGTGCAAATGACAGTTCGGTATTGGTCTAATAGTAATTATTAATAGGTGCAGGTTACTCCTATTCATATTGGAGGAATTCTTGGGTCTGAATTTTTGAGTCAAAGATGTAATCAACATCAGTGGCAGCCAGAAGGTTGCCCATTGAATCCAATGTGGATTTAAGGCTTTGGCATTTGGAGCACTGGCTTTGGTGACTACCTTAAGGGCTGGCACTGGGGTAACAACAAGAATGAGTTTCCCTTGGGCAAGTGGCCTCTCCTTCATGACACCCATCTAAACAGCAGTCAGTATTTTTTCTGTTGGTGCAAAACGTTGTTCAGCATTGGAATACAAATGTGATTTGTATACAATGGGTACTGTGTCACCTTCAGTGAATGTTACATAGGTGAAGCCGATGGCACCAGCAATTATCCTGATGACCAAGTTTGTTTGGTTGTCATGTGTGTATGAATATTTTGCTTCAAGTATGTCTTGCTGAAGTTCTCTGAGAATGCCCTGTATTTGCTTGAAAAATCTGGATGAATTAAATCATAAAGTGGTTTTATACGTTGTGCATAATGAAGTATTATGTTCGGCCAAAGTTAAAGAAACCTAACAATTGACGGTGGTTTCTTAATGGTATTTGGAGGTTGAAGTTGAGCATTTTTCTAGAAAGTGCGGAGCCAGGCTCTTGCCTTTATCTGATATTTCATATCCCAGAAATGGGACACTTAAGAAAGCAAATGATTTTGCTTTCTTGAAAATGAATTTGTAGCCTTGGACAGCAAATCCTAATATGATCCAATCCACCCTGGCCAGGTGTATGTTGAGGTCATCATCTGTGAGATAAATATCATCCATGTAAGACAATGCCTCAGGATCAATCTCATGTAGTATTGATGTTACTTGGGCTGCAAATAACCCAGGGCTGCTCTTATGCTCCTGGGGTAATCAGCAAAAGCGACACTGTAAGCCTAATGAGCTAAAAGTGTTTAAATCCTGACTTTTAGGAGCTACATTTTGGCAGAAGAAATCATTTGAAATATTAGAATTATCCAAGGTTGTTTGGTGTTTTTACTGCACTACGTTGTTAATTAGTTCTGTGTGGTGTGCATTTTCTATTGCATGAGTGCATGTGCGTCTGTTTAAATGTCTGTAATCTAAGGCTATTCTATATGAATGATCTTGTTTGGTAACCATGAATTACATGTTATTCATTGCAGGGACACAGAGTTCAATTACTCTCTGGTGTCAGGAATCCCCAAGGTGCCTCCTGCATTATCTGTCAGCATCCCCAGGGATTAGGGTTAAATCATATCTCTGTTCTTGGTTAAACCTTCATGTTTCTAAGTAAACATAATGTGCTGTGTTATACAATTGGTTTTATCAATGCTCGTTTTCCCAATGCTTGTTTGCTAATGTGAGCAGGTGTAGACATGTGCTTCTAATTGGGTGTGATGTAGACAAGTGCTTCTAATTGGGTGTGGTGGCTCATCCACATGTGGAAACTCAACTGCTTTCCCGATTGGCTATAAATAGCAGAGTAAAGCATGCCTCCCTGCTTGGCTTTGTTTTGCTTCCTGATCTCAGCATCTGATTTGGCAGTCCAGCCCCTGTTGTCATCCTCGTATTCAGGACTTTTGAGGCAATTATTTTCTTAATTCCTGTACCAGCTCACACCAGGCGTTCCTCCAGCACTCCGGAAAAGACTGCAGCTAAGTAACTAGTATTCTCCAGGGAGTTTGTTCTTTGAGCGCCGCACTTTCCTTGAACAGCTGGTGTATTTCAGACCTCGTATTTTGGCAGAGTGCTTATCTTGAAGAGACAAATGCATTTCTGAACATTCTACATTATTATTGTAGTTACTTACCTAAATGTGCTTCAGGAAATCTGTTTGAGCTCAAGTACTACAAAAAGTGACAGTGCAATTTTAAAAGAGCATTTACGTGACTTTTATTTCTCTAATAGCATAACTCTTGGATTTAAATTGTGTCATTCATGCCTGTCTTTCAGGTTTGAGGAATTTGCTTTGTGAAGGGTTTTCAACACACAGAGTGAAACCAAACCAAACTGTGCCACCCTAACTGTTAGAACCCAGAATGGACATTTGTATTTCTTGGATTGTTTTTGTTCCTTTTAGTTTAACCCTATGCATGCAGGAATGTTATATGTGATAAAATCAATGCCCTTGTTTATCTTTCTTGTGCATGATAAGTGCAACCACAGTTCTAATTGTAGTGTGCAACAGTGAATCTTTTTTAATCCAGCCCTAGTGTTGCAGTACTTATTGTTATGGTAAGTTGAGTGCACTAACTCTACTATCACTCTGTCAACAACGACCTGCCCCCGAAGATACAGGGTGCCTGGCTGGAAAGGCAAGACGTGGCAGTGTTTTATCTCTTTCTCCTCCACTCCCCCTATCCTTATGGAACACCTGCTGGGGTTTCTGTGTCCACCAGGAAGTACCAAGGGGTGTTTCAGGAGGTCGGGCATATCATCGCCCCTACAGTCATTCTGCTTTTCAGGTGAGGGGCCCCGTCTCGACACCGTGTACTCAAGTTGTGTGAGAATCTCTCTCACTGGAGCTTTGGCCTCATGTTTGAAAGGATATTGAGGTTAAGGCTGTGGTGAAGATCTAAAGTGATATTACATGGTGGGGGATTCTTTAGCCTATCCCACGTGATTGTGGTATTGTGCGGGAGCCTTCACCAGAGTCTAATCAGCGGCATAGGCATTCTTTACCGCGTCTGGAACCAGGGTTGAGAAAGAAGGCAAAATCACATCTCACCATGTGGGAGCTTGTGGACAAATTCTGGTGGCCAATCATTTTCTGCCGGTAGAATATCACAGTTTAAATTTTCCCAAAATATTACTTCCATAGTACATTCTATGTCTCCCTCTATTTGGAGATTTAATTCATAAACCCTGTTGGGTGGAGAGACGTGCCTGTCTGCTGTCTCTATGACGAGAAAGTAATTTGTTGCTGTCACATCCAGATTATCTATAAAATTCTGGTGACAAATCGTGACTTCTGCTGTACTTTCTAGTAGAGTTGCTGCCCACGTCCTGTTCTTCAGGAATGTTCTTAGCATGGTTGCCATTTTTGACCAAAATTGCAGCCACCTTTTTCTTTTGAAATTGGGTTTTTTTTTTTAGGAGGTTTGTCCTCTTTTTTAACATAAGCTTCCGAGGAACAGTGTAAGTTCTTCCTCGGCCGCGTGTAGCCACTTCATTTCCCACACTCTCACTGTGTTTATCTCGTGTGTCCTGCAAAGAATGAGAGGGATGCATATCAGTATTTTCGTATCTAGCAGGAGTTTTTAAAGTATCTCTATTTTGGAGAGCATATCTTCTGTCAGACGGCTTCAGTTGTGGAGATTCTCTTCTCTGACTTCTTTAGTCTTTATTTTGTTTTTGTTTAGAACCCTCTTGTGCTTGTTTGGTACCTTTCTTAGGTGTGTAATCTGTAGTTGTGGTTTAGTTGGTCTGCCCCCAGCCTCTCCCGTCTTATAGTAGTATAGGTATCAGAAGTAATCTTTGGCAGTTCGCGATCCTGTCCTTGCTGAGGAACCTCTCGGAGTTAATGGCAAATAGCCAGCACTGCTGCTTCTCCTTCAATATTACTTAAAATAATCGAGGAGACTGTGTCAAAGGTTTAATCCCCAAATCCAGGGCTGGGGTGGCCCCATGTTTGTTTTGGATTAGTTTTAAAACTTCCGGTAATTTGACTAGTGTTGGGGTACCATGTGTAGTAGTGTAGATTGCTATCAAGATTGAAACCCAAGTGTTACAGTTCTTTATTGAGGCGACCATTCCAAAGGACGAGCACATGGTGAGAATTTTAGGTTTGTCTTAGGGTCCCGTATTAGATAACACTGCTTCCAACTGGTTTGTTTTTTGTGCAATCCAGAATAGAATCTTCTCCAGCTCTGTGTGTACTTTTCTCATTATTAAGTGGACTGTTATTGAATAATTCCTGAACACCCAATTGATGAACAGCTGGAGCAGCCCTCACTGGGGCGATGTTCAAAGTTTGCATCACAAATTATATTACTCGTTTATATATTGCTACTAGCTCATTATAAAATGGGTGTACTTCTGTTACTGTCATAGCCTGCACATTGGGATGTGGTGTGTATATGTCCAGTGTGGGCCATGTTGGTCCATCATTGATTAAAGGACTTAATCTCACTGGTTGTATTACATGTGGAAGGGCATCATTTAACAGGTTTTGATGTTCTTAATAGGAGAGAGGTATCTCAAGTATTGGTAAGCTTTGTAATGTTGTGGTACATTTGCTATTCTGTATGTATGAAATGTATGTGTCTCTGCATCTACTTCAGGAAAGTTGGCCCTGAAGTAAAATATTTCTGTCCTATATGCTTCATGGGCTCCTACAAGGAATATGACATCCCTGCCTTCTGCTGTTAAGTAGTTGGCTAAAAGAAACTGTATGAGTGGCTGTCTGCAGTTATCCCTAATGTTCACAGCATTTTCCATCATTGAGAATACGTGTTAGGGAACACCAACAGGGAACAAATCCTCTTATGGTTCAAGCTTGAACAACCTGCAGCCTACATAGGTGGTTCCTATTTAGCTGATGAGTACGTCTCCATGTGATGGTACTTAGAATACCCTCAGTGTGTGTGAGACAGAGATACTCAGAAGACCCATAAAATTAGTGCCTACACCAGCGTTGGTGGTGCCATGTCATATGAACTCTCGTTCACTGACAAGACTGCTGGATTTGGGGCGGCAGCACTTCAGCATTGTAGGCAAGTGAGTCACTCCTATAGCAGATGGAACTGTCAGCCCAACCCTTCCCTGCTCACTAGCAGTACCTCACCAAAACCCAACCAGTAAAGGTGATTTGTGCTAGCTTTACATGGACTCTGAAGACCCCTCAGGGAAATTGTGGTGGAAACAAGTTTTACCCTGTTCTCTCCACATACAAGACTTTTATACACACATAGGCAAGATGCAGAACAGTTTTCAATACAATAATTAAAAGGACTGCAATCTACAATAAAATGCATGAGCTGCAATGATTAGGATTATGAGAAATGACAAAATCAGGATTGTGAAAATTAGAGATGTAAATATGAACAACCCCAACATATTGTCATAACATGAGCATACAATTCCTACTTAAATGCTTAATCTCTAGCCCCTAAACAACAGCATGGCGATGTAAGCAAAATCTGTCTGTACAGTGTCCATGAGAAGCACACCCCACCCCCAATACCTTGGTATAAGGTCAGGCCGCCAGTCCCCAGATCAGGATTCATGGAGACACAAAGGCTTAAGTCTACTCAAAACCGGCAGCAAGGTTGGAAGTTCTAGCTGTAATCCCCTCTAATCCCTTTGTCCTACAAGATGTTCTTATAGTGGACATGTTTATCTTCATGCATAGAGCATGACAAGGTATGTTCCTAAGCGCTGGACAGTTTACGCAGTCATGGGGCCCACAATGTAAAATACTATTCTGAGTGCCTCACCCTCTGCTATTGTGATACTGAGGAAAAGAACATGATGCAAAATATGTCACTGATGATAATGCTTTCACAAAATAGCAACTGATAATGAAATTAAAACACCACCACTAAAACAAGCAATAATAAAATTAATAAAATTGAATACAGAAATTCAAAGCATTATTACTAGGTAAAAGGGCACAGGCCAGAAGCCTAAGCTGAGATATCACTGTGCCCAAGCGACTAGCTACAATGAACCCACCACATTGTGACATGTAATGTTCCCAGCAGAAGGTCTTTAGAATTGGCATAAAATGGTTAATAATCTCATGCAGGTGTCACAAAATGTGACTGAGCACAACGTGGTCATGTAGAAACTAAGGAGAACAAACACAAAATGGTTGTGTACTAGATAAACACTGGATCCAGACAATGGTGATAGGCACATGGCATTGTCCATGTCCATCCACAGGTCCCTATACCACCAACAAAGCAGCAAGAATATAATAACTCAATTAAAATAAAAACATATACGAGCACAGCAACCTTCAAACTGACAAAACATTTAACAGAATCTATTAATGAATCTATTAATGCTCCAAAACAAACTGACGGAGGCAACAATTATCCCAGCTGAAGTATTTTAAAAGTTGCACGCACACATACACACCGACACACACAAATATCAGGAGAACAAAAATGCCTAAACAAGCGAAAATGGATAGCTGCCAGAACCTGGACTAGTGGAGACTCCGATCAACCACCAGGTACTTGAAAAACAAAAACTATCCTAAATTCAGCAGGCTTTCAAGACCATCCAGAATCTTTTAAATTCCCTTTAGCATCCTTGCAGTGATAATGTTAAAAATGTGTTACAATAGCTGAGAAGAAAGCCAGTAACCAGCAGCAGATTTGGCCCTAAACACCATAGAATAATCACAAATCTGGACAAAAAATGGAAGTCAAGGAAATAAATCCCTAAATCTACAAGGACCTCAAAATGTCCAGTGTACTTACTGGATGCAGGACAGATTTTTTGGTTCAATCCTTGGGCTACCCCTCACGAAAATATATTATGGGATAAGAGTATGATGTCTGCAGGAAGGAATCCCAGATCTAGATGTAAAACCCACCAGGCATAGAAAACCTCCTTGGCAAGGATATTGGACTGTAAACAGACCAGGAGGGTGAGAGAACTTCAGCAAAATGAGGTCATTGTGGAATTGAAGACTACTGGACTCAGCAGTGCTCTTTCTGGTTCGAAGATGCAACAAGAACAAAGAAACAGGAAAGAGGACTAACTGAACTCTGTAGACAACTGGAAAAGAGAATCAGAACACTTTGACTGAATTCCAACACAAGGATTTGTGGTTATAAACCTCCTGTCATAACTGTCTAGCCAGGATGCGGGGTACAGGAAGGGCAGCCATTTTGTAGAGGGAAACAGGAGTAACCTACAATTATTATTTTGGCCATCTTAAATTGGGTTGGAAACTTCTCTAAAGTACAGGGCAGCATACCTTTCCATGTTATGAGTCTTTGCCTTTAGACAATTACTCTCCGACTCCTCCTACTGCCTTGCTTAACAGAGAATGTCGACCCCCCAGTGGCTGAGGCAGGCCAGGACCAATGCCAACAGAGACCAGCGCATGAATGCCAGAGCTGTGCAGCCAGGCCAATGAAAACCCAGATGTAAAGCCAGGAAAAAGCCTGTGATGCAAGGCAGTCACCAAAAGGAGACCCACCTTCAATGAAGATTGTGGTGGTCTTAAGACTGGTGCTGACACTCCACATAGCATAGACCCTATTGTGGTCTACCGTATGCCCCAGGTATGTAATATTTATACTCATGGTCCCTTACTCCCCATATTTGCCTGCCCTGCATTGCTTAGTCTGCACTCCAGAAGCAATCTATGTCCAGAAAAAAGAGAAGGCTGGTGCTATGCTACCCCCCTCTTAATCAGGCACCAGCCCTTTAGAAACATTTTTCAAAAACTTGAACTCACCTCACTTTATATTCCAAAAAAATGCAAAACATAGCCAAGGTCAGATGAATTACAGAGACTGCAGACAAAGGATCCGTCATCCAAATCCAAAGTGACCAAAGAGTCAAAAATAATATGGATGAATCCAGAATACAGGAAGAATTTGCTACTGTCTTTACAGTAGCCTCAGTCTCTATGTCACTTCTGCCATATAAAATAAATTGAATTCTCCCTAAAAATGTTGGTTAAAATGTACTCTTGAGTAAAAAGTATAAATTAATTGGATCCCAGTGACAATCAAAGGCAGGTCACACCCGCTCACTATTGGGAAATCCTTCTAGTTTTATTTCCATATTCACATGATGTTTTTACCTGAACAAAATCTTTTTACGCAACATGACATTATGGCAAAATCTCTTCTATAGCAGTCTACAAGCATAGCATAAAACATTTTTATTTTAATAAACTCCCACAGCAACTGATTTGCATCTACACTGTTAGAAATTGGAGAATTAGTTGACGGGGCTAAGCACCCACCTCAAATCATATCCACAGTCCTTGTCAGGGTGAAGCACTGATGTCCCCAATTACATTTCTGCTTAGACCTCTGATAGCTTTGCACAAACCATTCAGGCTAAGCCTAGAGCCAATGTGTAAAGTATTTATGAAGTACTGAAATAGTAATCATCTATACATTTTCAACCTTCTGTGTTTTTACCGTCATTACTACTCCTCCTTCTCCCACCGACAAAATTAGAAGAATGTTTTATCTCCTTACTTCACATATTTGCATTCATGTTATTGACTTTGGAGTAGTGCATGGAGCACTAAGATTGTGTATGGGTGCTTATGACATATATGTTATTGGTAACCTTTTATTGTACTCTAATAGATGGAACCTGAGCTGGCTGTGCTAAGATTTGTACATGCAGGTTAGTCATATTAGTGTCCTTTGGCTAAATGTTCCTCTTCTGACTACCCTCTGTTTTTCACTTATTTATTTACAGTATACGCTTCTATTGTTATGTCATACAAGGAGTTGGAAGATCCCAGTACCAAGTTTTCATTCCAACGCAAATTCAAGCCTACCTGATTGTATGCAGTTTCTGAGTGATTGTGCAGGTCTCTAAACTCGCATATATTAACCAGTGAGCGTCCATTGTGCGCACCTAGGGATAGATTTCCCAAGGTGTCAGCCAATGCAGCGCAGCACCGAACTTTCTGCCCTGCATTGTGTGACATGGAGAGGGCCGTATCTACAGAGATTTGACACACTTGTCCCCTCTCCCAAGTGCTGGCATAGAATTTTGCTGCGAGTGCCACAAACACACCTTTGCGCCATATCACACATGCAAAGTCAGAAAAGAAAGGAGAAAGGAAAACATTTTCCTTTTAATTCCTGCCCTTCAAGTGGCATTAATTTTTGATGACAAACCATATCTACTATTGTTAGTAGATATTGTTTTGCGTCAAGAACCATGGGTGGTTGCATGGGAACACCCATTGACCACTTGTGGAAGGCCACATTGACGCTCAGTAATACAGAACTGTGCTTTGAGCTGCTTTGCATTACTTTCAAGCAACTTTCCAGTAAAAAATATATATATATATATATATTTTGCGCTGTATTGTGTAGCTTTTGTGATGCACACACAGTCCAAAATGTTTATAAATCTACGCCTTAGTCCTCTGGGATGTGTCCATCTTATCAAAGACCATATTGCCCCATCCTCAGAAAGCTGCATTGGCTCCTTCAGACATGCATTCCACTTAACATATAGCATTAACATGTTACCCAGCCAACACACTCTTTATATCAGGCTGCTTTTGAACTATCAGAGATATCTGCCTAGAAGATGAAATGTCATTAGAAAAGTGCTTGAAAACAAGGCATTGACTTACTGTAGGAGTTGACTCTGTATATACTATCTCAAAGTGAGAGATAGTGTGCACAGAGTCCAAGGGTTCCCCTTAGAGGTTGATAGTGGCAAAATTAGATAATACTAATGTTCTATTTTGTGGTAGTGTGGTCGAGCAGTAGGCTTATCAGAGGGTAGTGTTAAGCTTTTGTTGTACACACACAGGCAATAAATGAGGAACACACACTCAAAGACGTGACTCCAGGCCAATAGTTTTTATATAGAAAAATATATTTTCTTAATTTATTTTAGAACCACGAGATTCAAGATTTGAGGTAAGTACATAAAATGCAAGGTACTTCACACAGGTAAATATAGAACTTTGATTTACAACAGTGGTACACACAGTTTAGGTTAAAATGGCAATAAGCTATTTTAAAAGTGGACACTGCAAAAATCAACAGTTCGTGGGGGAGGTAAGTTTGGTTAGGTTTCTCAGGTAAATAAAGCACTTACATAGTCAGTCTCGTGGGCATAGACAGCCCACCGTTGCGGGTTCAATGCAACCTCAAAGTCACCGCACCAGCAACACAGGGCCGGTCAGGTCCAGAGGACAAAGGGGGGCCCAAAACACATAGGCGCCTATGGAGAACAGGGGTGCTCCAGTTCCAGTCTGCTACCAAATAAGTACCTGCATCCTTGGGGAGCAGACCAGGGGGATTTTGTAGAGCACTGGGACACACACACACAAGCCTACAAAACACACCCTCAGCGGCAAAGGGGCGGCCGGGTGCAGTAGGCAAAGCAGGCATCGAGTTTCCTATTGAAAGCAATAGAGGGACCCGGGGACACTTAGGCGATGCAGGCAGGGCACAGGGGGGCTTCTCAGGCCAGCCACTGACTGGGCTAGGAAGAGGGCCACCTGCTGGTCACTCCTGCACTGGAAGGTGGTTCCTCTCGGCCGTAGGGGCTGAGGGTGCAGTACTTGGTCCAGGCATCGGGATCCTTGTTACCAGGCAGTCGCAGTGAGGGGGAGCATCTGGATCCTCTATGCAGGCGTCGCTGTGGTGGTCCAGGGGAGTCGACTCAGGGTGCCCACATCTTCGTAGTCGCCTGGGAGTCCTCTCTGTGGTGTTGGTTCTCCTGAACTCGAGCCGGGGGCGTTGGGTGCAGAGTGTGAAGTTTCATGCTTCCGGCAGGAAGAGAGAGTTCTTTGAAAGTTGTTTCTGTGTTGCAAGGTTGTTGCAGTTTTTGAACAGTGCTGCTGTTGTCCGGAGTTTCTTGGTCCTTCGGGTTCAGGGCAGTCCTCAGAGTCCTCAGAGGTCACTGGTCCCTGTCGGATGCGTTGCTGTGCAGGTTCTTTGAGTCTGGAGACAGGCCTGTATGTCTGGGGCCAAGTCAGTTGTCTCCGTCGTCTCTGTGGGGCTTTCAGGTCAGCAGTCCTTCTTCTTGCTGTAGGTTGCAAGAATCTGATTTCCTGGGTTCTGGGTCGACCCTAAATACTAAATTTAGGGGTGTGTTTAGGTCTGGGGGGCAGTAGCCAATGGCTACTGTCCTGGAGGGTGGCTTCACCCTCTTTGTGCCTCCTCCCTGGGGGGAGGGGGGCACATCCCTATTCCTATTGGGGGAATCGTCAAGATGGAGGATTTCTAAAGGCATGGGCCATCTCAGCTCAGGGCACCTTAGGGGCTGTCCTGACTGGTAGGTGACTCCTCCTTATTTTCCTCATTATCTCCTCTAGCCTTGCCACCAAAAGTGGGGGCAGTGGCCGGAGGGGTTGGCATCTCCACTAGCTGGGATGCCCTGGGGTGCTGTAACAGAAGGCATGAGCCTTTGAGGCTCACCACCAGGTGTTACAGTTCCTGCAGGGGGAGGTGAGAAGCACCTCCACCCAGTACAGGCTTTGTTCCTGGCCACAGAGTAACAAAGGCACTCACCCCATGTGGCCACAAACTCGTCTGGTTGTGGCAGGCTGTTAGAAACTGGTCAGCCTAGCACTAAGAATCGAACTGGTATCCAGGGGGCATCTCTAAGATGCCCTCTGGATGTATTTTACAATAAATCCCACACTGGCATCAGTGTGCATTTATTGAGCTGAGAGGTTTGGTACCAAACTTCCCAGATTTCAGTGTAGCCATTATGGAACTGTGGAGTTCGTAATTGACAGACTCCCAGACCATTTACTCTTTATGGCTACCCTGCACTTACAAGGTCTAAGGTTTTGCTTAGACACTGTATGGGCATAGTGCTTATGCACTTATGCCCTCACTTGTGGTATAGTGCACCCTGCCTTAGGGGCTGTAAGGCCTGCTAGAGGGGTGCTTACCTTTGCCACTGGCAGTGAGAGGAGGGCATGTCACCCTGAAGGGAGTGCCATGTCAACTTAGTCACTTTCTCCCCACCAGCACACACAAGCTGTAGGCAGTGTGCATGTGCTGAATGAGGGGTCCCCATGGTGGCATAATACATCCTGCAGCCCTTAGAGACCTTCCCTGGCCTCAAGGCCCTTGGGTTACCATTTACAATGGACTTATCTGTGTGCCAGGTTTCTGCCAATTGTGGGAACAAAGGTACAGTTTAGGGAAAGAACACTGGTGCTGGGGCCTGGTTAGCAGGGTCCCAGCACACTTTCAATCATAAATGGCATCAACAAAGGGCAAAACGTTAATGAGTAACCATGCCAATGAAGGCATTTCCTTACACTTATGCCCTTATGATTTATGTATGTATATATAGTGTCAACTGTCAACAAAGCAAAGTAGCACTGACATGGAGTTAGGGGAGGGCAGAGTCAGCTGAATTTGAAGCAAGAGTGACCTACTTGCGGATCGTGTGGTCTTTTATTGTAAGATCAGAGGCTACTGGAGTGCAATACATCTGATTATGTAAGCTGCCCATCATTCCAACATTTCTACTTGACCCTGTCCTGTCTCGATGCTTCTGTACGAAGTCCTCTTTGATATGCCTCATACTATTTGTTACTCATGTTTATTTATCTTTGTCCTTCACGTAGGATCCCATAGGCTATGCATACTGTGCCCCGAGCTACATGCCAAGGCCTTTAGAGAGTCAGGGAACTCTGAACTGTGTTGCAAAATATACCTTAAACTGCTTAAGATGTCACTTTCACAAGTGGCTTCGGTTCAGAATGCGTCCTAACATGCAGAGAAAGTGGTGCTTCCCGTGGTGAACTCCAGCAGTGCAATAAATAAACAAGCTGCTGTAATTGTCTCTTTATCAACCAATGACTGTGGATTTTCTTTGACAAAATACTTTAAAAGAAAGAGCTGAAGTACTAACTACCCTTGTCGTTGTTTAAGCAGCAGGTGGAGTGCTGCACAGTGGCCTTCCTTTTACACTGTCTGCTGGCTCTGGCAGCAAGTACTGTGACATTCCACATTGGAAGTAATAAATTACTTAAGTATAATACCTATGTCATTTTCATATTGCATTGATGTGACAAGTAGAATAACATTACAAATCTTGATAAAGGTGTTTATATAATTTTACATGCTACAACGGAGTACATACACGTACCATCATTTGGACATCAGTAAAACCTTCTGTATATTTATAGCGCTTAGAAAACATACTGCTGCTACTACTACTGCTACTACTTATAATATCAATACTACTACTCATAATAATAATAATAACAATAATAATAATAATAATCCTAATAATACAGAAACTATGAAGTTCGATTTGAAACCTCTTGTTATATACTGAGGATAGTCAATCGATTTTTCAGTGCTCTTAGTCTGTATATGGTGTCACTCAGTAATATTACAAATTTCCTTAGGAACTGATAAATATGCATGTGGTCATTTGGACATTCTTAAACACTGATATATAAATATATATTTTCATGAACAAGACCATAATTTATACGCGTGGGTGTCTTCTCTGTTCGTATATTCCTATTTTAAGTTTTTTGTGTGGAATAATCTGTGTAAGGCCCTTAGTAAACAGAGCAATCAGCGTCTACCAAAACTGTAATGGAAGTGATTCGTTTAGAAGAGCACCAGGTACTTCAGCACTAAATAAAGGAAATGAAGGTATTGGACATAAACTTTAGTTTAAATCTTTTAAATGGAGAGTTAACATCAAGTGGTCACCTCATGGGTCAGTGCAGTTTTTATTGTTAAATCTAAAAACACGCCAGATTTCATGGGACTACTTTTTTATGTTGGCTGGCTGAACTTAAAAATTCTCTGGAGCCTCAGAGTAACTTTAATTAAACGCACATTTAATGGAACTCATTTTCTTTTATACCTCTGGTGGAGTTATTGTGGTTGACCTAAGGTGTTCATCCAATTAAGGAAAGTCAAATGAAACTTTAGTTATATTTAAACTGACCGTGTTATTTTTTTTATTTGTCTCTTTAGAATACAATCCCAGTCTCTTCTTTCACTAGTCCTCATTCAAGGACATGTCAGACATTTCCCTCTGCACAATTAGTTAAAAGTGACGTTCCAACACATCTCTAGCACTGAATAAATCATGGACCAAAATCCCAGAACCACATAATCATCTCATTTTTTCCACCTTTAAACGCTGAACTTTAGCCCTTGACATCCTATTCTCTCTCTCCCTACATTCGCTTCTCATTGTAGATGCAATGGCCATTGTAATCTTGCTTTTCTATTATACATCAGCTTTCAAGTTCACATTAACCTCCAACAATGTGTTGTCATAACAGCGAATATTATCAGTCCACAGCGCAATACAGAGATATGTCTGCACTTTTTTTGAGAATTGGACAATGTTGTTAGCAGGTCTATGTGTCTCATCACACAGCCCTGCCAACAACAAGCATTACCCAAGTACAGGGTAAATGCTTTCTACTTCCCACCCAGCCTTCTGGTTCTATAACAGCGATCTGCACTTTATTGAGAATTCAACAATGTTGTTTGCAGGTCTTTGTGTCTCATCACACAGACCTGCAAACAACACGCATTTGCCCAAGTAAAGGGTAAATGCCTTCTGCTTCCCACCAAACCTTCAAATTCTAAGAACAATGATCCTGTGATTGCATTCTACATCACGTTTCCTGGGGACTTACACCAAGCGTTTATAACCCTGCATCCAAATACCTTTCAACATCTCTTACAAATCTACAGACTGCACCTTTCTGAAACCGGAACTCCCACAGATAGTCAGTGCAACCCCCCTCCGCATGCATGCAACAACCCAGCTGCAGACTGTGTCCTGCTGTCTACATGCCCAAATGTCATGCCAGAACACTGCTTGTCTCCCCACCTCAGTTCTGCTGAGTATGAAACTTTCCTAATGTTTCCATCAACAACATCACACTCTTGCCAATCTCAAGATTACCTAAAGAAATCAATTTTATTCATATGCTATCCTCCTGAAAACACCCATTTACACTAACAATCTCTCTGCAGAAGGAAATACCACTACATTTAAATGTCTTGAAGTGGTCAAACCCCCTTCTGTATGACAAATTCAACACAATCATTAACTAACTCTCCTTTCTTCAGTCAACCAACCAAATTCACAATTGAAAGAAACGTCCAAATTTACAAAACTTTTGCACTGGGTCTGCATCATAAATGTGATGCACCCTGCATAAGACTTTTTGGTTGGATTTACTTTGCTGCACAAAACTTGGGGGCATTCCATGGGGGGGTGCATGGGCATGCAATCACCCATGGATTTTGGTGCAAAACCCCATTTACTAGATAGTAGAATAGTGCCATATCTCTGTAGATATGATGCTTTCCTGCTCTCTCCCTGTAAGACTGCCAGCACCGCCAGGCTGTCAACCAGCGGCAACCTGGTGGTGCCGGCGGTCAGACCGTGGCGGCTCTGCCAAGGTCATAATGTGGAGGTCGGACTGCTGCTTTAGCGGAAATCCGACTGCTACCACGAGTCTGGCGGTCCCAGGATCACTAGACTCGTAATAAGGGTCTAAGTATCTAAAGAATATAAATCCAGCTGATAATCAGTTTCTGCATGCTACTCACAATAGTCCAGTTATTGCAAATTTTAGAGAATGACAACTTCATCCAAGGGCAAAGCTATTCCTCAACCAGGTTGAAACAAAATCTCTCACCCCTTTATCCAGAAGATTGACACATCATCATCCAGTGCTTTTACATAATTGCAGGTCCGCAGTAAAGCACATTGTGGAGATCTCAGACCAGATTTCCACTAACAACCTTGACTTGAGCTTCCTGATCGAGGCTTGGCTTAATGAATCTTTTATACCAGTTATAGACATCCTAGTATTCATGGAATACATAATTATGTACCTCCATATAAAATAGAAAAATAATCAGTGGTGTGGCAGTAGTCATCCAGAAAAAGGTCATTAACTGAAAATGACTACAACGTAACTACAAATTACTTATCTTCTAGCATCCTAGGGCCTCTTGATGACCATTAAAACGATTGACCAAGAGCCAGTTAAGTTCCATATTATATATCAACAACTAGGTGATTGAGCACATCACCAGGTCCTCCATCCACTCCAATGCCAATATCTTTCTCATTGAGTTCAACCTTCACTGGGGCAATAGAAAAGAAGCTGCCACTCCTGCATTGACATATTCTCCAGTGATCAGTAAGCTCGACCAGTTCTATTCATTACCCACTTATGCAAAAGAAGACTCTCTGGATGTCCTGAATGCAAAAGAAGGATGAAATAAAACAAAAACCCCTATTCAATTCAACTGGTCAGATTACTTCCTCATACACTTCTCACTTCGTGCCTCTAAAATAAAATAAACTGGATAAGTGAAAAAATCTAACAATTGATAAGAGATCTGAGAAGTGTAAACACTGCTGGGGTAGCCTCGTATGTAGCCTCGTATGTAGACTAGGCACTTCAAGTCACTCCCCTTGACCTTCAACTTCACACTTCATTACAATTAAAGTACAGCCAAGGTTATTGATTTATTGGCACCAAAGAAACGTTAACGTCAAGTAGGTAAAATTCGTCCCAATGATTCTCAGAGGTACTTAACAAAAGAAGATAATCACTGAGGTTAGGTTAGCACTCAATTCCTCCAAGTGTGCTCTATCCTGATTCGTGCTTGACATAATTCTTTCTCAGCACTCAACTGTAAACTCACAATTATGGAAGCCACCAAGGCTTCTACTTAGATAAAAAAAACATTCTCCAGTCCCCCATCAAAAGTATAACTAAAGAATATGGGAATTAATTGCTTGTAGGAATTCCGAGCATTCGTCTGACTTCTCTCAAAGTGGCTGCTGGCCCCTTTAAAATGGCTCCCGACTGAAGCAAGAACCATTTGCAAACTTGCCTGTATCACGCAGAAAGCCTTATTGAAAAGAAAATCCAACTATCACTCCCAGAAACTGACCGTCATAAGTGGATAATATTTCCAAGGTAAATATAGGCCTGAACTGTTAAAAGATGTTGTCAAACAGACCTCCTGGAACATTGTGGACATGGGTAGTAAATTGCAGAACAAAGATTGGTTTAATTATGGTAGACAGTTCAAACCCAGCTGCATGCAAGAAAAAAGGGCCCTACACACATTTCCTATTGAGGGATTTTACTCTATTCATATCGTAGTCAAACATCTAGGGCAAGGAGAGCGAAGCGTTGTCTGGTACTTCTGAAGTCTATATCCAGCCCAGGGAAAATGATTTGGTTTTATACTGATTCTAATTAGTTTCAACTACTGCACGTAAAATTTAATGCCGACATGATTATTTTGATTGTTAACTTTTACAATAATGTCTTCATCAATAAGAGAAACTATGGGCCAGATGTTGCAAGCATTTTGCATGTCGCAAACAGCGAATTTCGCTGTGTGCAGCGTGCAAAAAGCACATTGCAATGCACAAACCTTGTTTTGCGATTTGGTAACCTGGTTACTGAATCACCAAACGGGTTTGCGAGTCGCAATTAGGAAGGGGTGTTCCCTTCCTAATTGCGAGTTGCAGTGCAATGCAGGATTGGTTTGTGACAGCGAATGCGGTCGCAAACCAATCGCATTTTGCACCCTTTTGAAATGGGTGGTAACCCATTCGCAAAAGTGAACGGGTCCCCATGGAACCCCTTCTCCATTGAAATAGGAAAACGGGCTGCATTACACACACAAAAAAAAACTGCTTTATGAAAAAGCAGTCACAGACATGGTGGTATGCAGTCCGCAGCAGGCCACCATCCCTTTGAGGGCCGCCATTCGCAAGGGGGTCGCAAATTGAAACCTACCTCATGATTATTCATGAGGTGGGCATTTGCGACCCCTTTGCGAACCGTGTGCATTTAAATGAAATGAACCTATTACTTGTTTGTTTTAGGCAACATGAATTCCAACATTTAAAACAATAATTATATGCTCTTATACACGAATATGCCATCAAGGTGAAAATAACAAACTCCATAAAATGTATTTTTTGTATTTGGAAAACTCTGTTCATTGTGTCCGATTTCATATGGCCTGAAACGAGACATAGTATTAGGGCATATTAGAAGGTGCCACTTTGCTTTTCCTGGGCTATTTCTCAGTTTAAACACTGGAATGGGGCTACGACGTACACGAACGGATACTAAATTGCAAACCTGTTTGACGGGACTCTGGGGGGTTACTTCAGAAGATGATTCTGCCGATGGCAAATCGTCTCTGTCTGATGGAGACGGCCAGGATAAGACTGGGTAGAACATGGTGGCCAGGGGTTTCACCCTGTTTGATGATCGCCTTAATGCTTCTGTGATGTACTGCATTATAATTGCGTTTGTGAGTCTGGAGAATATAAGAATGTACTGCTACAGTTATCTCAGTGCGACCTATTGTTGACAATGCTAATCTGTTATTTGTTGTTTGTAACATAATAAAAGTTTATAAAAACATCTGGAATAGCGAATAGCATTAACGAAGTGGTATTATTGCACATTTTCTGCAGGTTTCTGCAATTATATCCCGTATTCTGCCATATTTTGAACTCCTTTTTGCAGGTGGATCTGTGCCTGGAAATACTGGGATCATCTTAATCCTGTTTTGGTCTAAAAATCCCTCCTCCCAAATCCGTGTCGTTTCGTTTAGGCAAGAAATTTCCCTATGAGTAACCAAGCATTGGTATTCTTTTTCCTCTTCTTTTCCCTTATTTTGTAGAAGGGAGGAGGCAGTCTAGCATCACTGTAATTTTTGTTTACTATTAGAGTGTACACTGAGATGGTTTGCACGCATGTTCTTTTTTATGACTTATCTGGATCCTAAAATTGCCTCTGGGTGTCACTAGACCAAGAATGAATGTTTGTCTTTCAATTATCTTCCTTTCGCTACAATAGGATCTTTTAATAGTGTTCCTACAAATGGGGAGGGGAGGTGGTCTGAGAGGAGGTGCTCATGTTGTCTCTTATGTTATCACCAATGTCTGTTCTCCTCTTCAGGACCTGTCCATATGCTAGCCTACCACTGGAAGGACCCTCTCCACAGGTAGATGTGGCAGGAGTAATGGATCACCTGCAAAGAAAGCGGTTGAGGCTGAAAAATGCACCACAGTTGAGGCGTGGGCTGCAGAAGATCTGAAATACTCTTGTGGTGACAGTGGATATCTTGGGGCCTTTGATGACACCATATGCATGAAAGTGATGCCAATTTTGATTTGAACACAACACCAGTGTGCAGCAGAGGAAGCTCAACCAGCAGTGGTAACAAGACAGAGCCTATGGCGGGATCTGCTGCCCTTTCTTTTAAATAAATTCATGGCAGTAGAGGGAAGCAAGTAATACACCAGGGAGACATCTCGGCCTTCTGGAGAGAGCAATGTAAGAGTGCCAGGATAGTCCTTGCGATGAGTCCCCATTGAGGAGCACAATCTTTTCTGTAGG
The DNA here is from genome assembly GCF_031143425.1 of Pleurodeles waltl. NCBI lineage: Eukaryota > Metazoa > Chordata > Amphibia > Caudata > Salamandridae > Pleurodeles > Pleurodeles waltl. The sequence continues at coordinate 151,103,533 of NC_090436.1, read as the reverse complement.
AACATTTGCATTGTGCATTCTTCCTATATGGGCCTTGATATTCCACACATGTCCTACGTAGCTACTTAGGCCCATATTTATACTTTTTTTAGCGCTGCATTTGCGTAATCTTTTATGCAAAAACAGCTCAAACTTACAAAATACAATTGTATTTTGTAAGTTTGTGCCGATTAAAAAGTATAACTATGGGCCTTAGTGTTATGAGCAACAGGCTCCTGTGGACTCCGCAGGTGGGAACCTTAATTGCAGCTAAGCCTCAGGCCCACAATTGCACATCGAATGTCTAGGACCTTTCAGACCATGGAGAGTACTAAAGACCCAATGCCTTACACATGGCCAACCCCACGTGGCCTACCTGTGACTTGAAAAGAACAGGAGACCACCAGCCATAGCCCCAATTTGCCACAGAGATATCAATGCTACTCTAGAGCCTAGTACTTTGAAGCTTCTTTAATGTCGGCTTACTCTGTAACTGATCCTACAGTACCTGGGGGCTTTTCCTCTCTGATGTTAGCAAAGAGATCTAAATCACAGATTTAGAGACCTACTGGGGAATCACTGTGGGACACTCCATTTCCACACAAGAAGAGGAGGTGTTAGCGAGCTAACTTGTGAAAATGACATCTAGAAAGGGAGACTCTTACCATTCACTAAAGAAGAACTGCAAATTTGTCTAACTGACTGACATGACAGTTATTTATTGGTCACAATGAAAATGAAAGTATTACAGTTGAATATGGCAGCGGCAGGCCCTTTCAGATAAGTGAAAAGACTTGCAAGTGCTCAGGAAATGAGTGTTCACAAATTAAGACAATATTATGGCAATTATTCAGTAAATGGCTAAAATCCAAGAGCAGACGGCCAAAGCAGAAATGTGGTGATCTTGTGAATCACTCAAAACATGATACTATCAAGATTAGAAATGGGAGGGAGAAAACATGAATGTGACTAATTATTGCCAACAACTATTTTGAGTCATTCTCCAGGAAGTCTTGGCTTCCTGTATCCCAGTTGTTAGACCCTGCAGGGTGGGGACTCCCAGGGATTCACTAGAAGCCTCCACTTTGAACATAATAGCGAAGATACGATCTTCTCCCATTAAGGATGGAATAATGAGGGCATCTACGAAGCTGGACAAAATTCCCTTCTGAGATCAGAACATACATCTCTGCAAAGGTATTTCACAAGATACCACCAACACATGTCGCTCACTGGCACTGATCACCGTAGAACTACTATAAGGACAAATCAGATTTTTCCCATTTGCACTTTGATTCCAATACAAGTTCAAATCCCACACAGTTCAAACACTAGCAGAAGCGCAAGAAATCTTGGTCCCAGCAGATGAGGTGCCACCTACACTATGAGAAGAGACCAAATTGGCAAAGGCTAGAGCAAGGGATAGATGGGAAAGTCCAGGATCCTCATGAAAGGCAATGCCGAAATAACTCTGAGGTACACCTATACTATAGCTGGACCTGCAAACAGGCACCTAAGAGAGACTTGGCAATCTGTGGTTCAGTATATGCATGTGTGCTTTCTCTACAGTAACTCAATAAAGGATTCAAATGGCTTTATTGGAAGCAACCACTAACACATCATTCACACCATTCCTCTGCTTGCTGGAGGCTAAAAGGGAGAGGGGTGGGATTGGTAGGGGTGAAAGGAAATAGTGGTGAGTTTTGCACTCTGGGATTTGGTGTTACTTGACAGGTGCAGGATAAATCAACACTGCCTTGTATGATTGCATGTGACTGGGACCCAAATTGATTATTCAGGCTTCACATCCTCATTAGACAGAACAACTCATTGGTACAAGCATGGTATAATTATATTGTGGAATATCCAGGGAATTCTTCACAAAAATGGCACAAGATACTGAGAAAAGTAATGGAAATTCTCAAAGACACACCTCCAATCTTCTGACCTTCACCTTATGAAACACAAACTGTAACAAATACAATATTTTGTAACCACTAACACCAAAGGTTGGGGGCATGATTGTATTACACAGGGATTTCGTAAAACACAAATCCAAAAACAGTTAAAGACTCAAAGAAGGGCTGCATCCTCTACTTGGTGGGCAGATGATTGATGGGTCCTTCAATATCTTAATATATATGCCCTGAATACAGCTCAGAGCAATTTCATAGTCCCAATGCTGGAAATATTTAAGAGCTGGAGTCCTCACAGTGCTCTGGGTAGAGGAACTAATAATTGTTGAGGATGTCCAGAAGTCCATAGTAGATTTACATCCCAAAAATTCCCTAGGGCCTGATGGGTTGACAAATGAATTGTATGTATCCCAAGTCTCACAACTAGTTACATTATTTAACTCTTTCTTACATTAGGCCTACCATAACCAAGGCACACATTATGTTAATGCACAAAGAGGGCAAAACCCTAGAAATGTGAGATACATGCAGACTAACAGTTCTCCTCAATACTGATTCTCTCACTAGATGATGAAAAAGCATTTGACATGGTAGGCTTACGACCACGCATGCAACCATGAATAGCAGTCAATTTTCAGAAACCATCCACAAAAATTCTAGATAATGGCCTGCTGACTTAAGGAACTACACATATCAGGACCAGGATGTATCATGGTCCCAGTATGATTAGTAGATATTATTGATTTTATTTCATTGTTACTGATTTCTATTCTTGGAACTTCATCCAGCTGACGTATGCTTATCTTACTACAAGGCATACGTATAGCGGTTTTGGATAGATATAAAGTTACTTGACCTATGATATGTGGCCGCATTTGTCTTCATATACATTCATTGCCTTGAGTAAGTCACATGGTGTGACAAAACACGTGTTGGTTGTTCTTGTAAAATTTGGCTGGTTTTGTACAACTTGATAAAGCAAGGACTGATTCCTCTGTCATAATGGATGATATTGAGCGACTTTGCAAGAAGATGTAGACATACATTAATCAATAAAGTCAACAATGGACTGAGATTCACATGACGTTTTCTCTTGAGATACATTATACTAAATGTCATTGATTGCTAGGGATTTGTGGGATTATTGTGCATTATATGTGTTCCTGGGGAGTGCATGTGTTGCTGCCCTGGGGTAGTAGGGCATTGTTAACCATTCAGCACCAAGTTGAATTATTTAATTGTTATTACTACTATTGGTCACTCAAAGGGTATGCAGTTGAGTACACCACTACTACCGTTCAGGGTACTCTGCTTGCACAAAAATTCGAGTTAAATGCACCCAATCAGACACATTTCTCCTAAATAGAGTGACTAGGCAAGGATGTCCCCAGTTGCTCTTGCTCTACAGTTTGGCCATGAGCCAATGGCTGTGCACATTTGGAAAAAGCCAGAAATTACAGGTATGGTCTTTGAAAGCAACCAAAAACAAGCTATATTTGTTTGCGAATGAGTTCTTAATAATGCTCATGTTAGATCCACGTGCTATACCATCTGCCCTAGACTTGATAAAGCAATATAACACACTGTCTGGCTTCAAAGTCAGTCTAACAAAATATGAACTACTGGAAGTGGGTTGCCTCTGGATGAGCGAGAAGCATTAGCTGTACAAACCCCATTTAGATATGCTCAGTATAATTGGGGATCTGTATCATAGCTAGGATATGGGATCAACATATGGCAAATTATCAGGGGTGGTTCAGTTCAATCAATGCCGACCTGTGCAAAAGGTGAGCACTTTATATCTTATTTCTTGGCCCAGTGGCAGCCATTGAAATTAATGTCCTTCCTATGCTGTTGTATGTCTTCCATTTCCTACCGGTTAGAATTCCTAAGGCAGAAATTAATGTCTTACAACAAGAAATAGACTTGTTTATCTGGGCAGGGAAAAAAATCAAGGGTTGCCAGTAAGTCTTACAGATGCAAAGAAGCTCAGGACAACAGGTCTCCCAGATATAAAAGAATACTATAAAGCCCCTCAGATTCATTTCATTCTTGAATGCTTCCTCTTTGAAACAGAGAGACATTGGATTAATATGGACACAGAAGTCACAGGGCTGGCACCGTAGGCCATTCCATGGATGGCTAAAGCTAATAGACCCTTCTTCTGTGACGTATTCACGATTTTAAGGTCCATCATGAAAACATTGGACACAACGTTGAGGAGACTGCCCTAACATCATTCCTATCAGCATTGACCCTGATATGGAGGAATCCAAACTTCACACCTAGGAATCTGAGGGAGAATTTGTCGGGGCTGGGCAGAGGGAGACTGCTGGATGCTCAGAGACCTATTTGATGCGGATGAAATGAAAACATTTGAATGCTGTGAGAAGGTATTTAAGATGATGGAAACTGACCATTTGTATTATTGGAAGTTAACACAGTGGGACACCCAGCTTACTAATAGAATAGTGGCCTCAAGATCTCTAACTGGGAAAACATGTTTCTGTGTGTTGCTAACTGATATAATGACATATGCTTATGTCATTCATAGTGATTGTTGGTATAATGCTATGGAACAATTCAATGGGGTTTCTGGAATGTGGCAGTGAAGGTCAGTCCTGCCAGGGGTTATTTTGTGTAATCTTACTTCACAAAAAAGCTCTTCTGTAATCAGTAAAAGACTACAACTGTGGAAATTTTGGGACAACAATAGGATCCAGTGGTGTCCTGATTGCAAATCATGGGTGTTACATTACAAACGATGGTTGCGCGATGGGCAGGCAACTGCAGTGAGGACTGTCAGAGGTCTCTAGGGAGAGAGTAAGAAGACTCACGCAGACTAGCATTACAACGTAGTGCCATTACTTTAGTAAAAGTTGGAAAAGTGCAGTTTGTTCTGCATCCATTACCCTGAATGACCAACCTTGTGACATAGAAACTTAGGGGGCCACGTCCTCTTTGGTGTGTGCACACGGAAATTATAGATCACATGCTGGGCGGTATTCCGCAGGCTGGCACGTGCACATGGAAATTACAGATCATAGGTTGGGAAGTATTTGGCAGGTGTGCCGTGCAGCATGGTACCTGTGCAGTCAGGAACTAGAAATCAGCACAGCAGGTCGCTGTGCAGCAGGACAGCAGGACATGCAAAGTGCAGTGACAGCAGCTCATGCTCTGGGCCCCACTGTTGACAGTACACTGCAGTATCGGCATTGAAGTACAAGCATCACCGAGTTGATTTATGTTGTTCTGCCTTGTGGACGGATATCTAGGCATGGGGAGTGCCATTTTCACTGCTGCCACGCCAACAGATGATGTGGGAGTTGCAATCTTGCTATTGCTTAATGTGAAACCTCTCACTATTGGACAATGGCAACCAACTTTGAAGGGAGACAGAGGGTTTGGATGCCAGCAGTCAGCGCAGGGAGTTCCTGTTATTTGCACAGATGCCAGGTTATTTCTGTACACAGAAACTGAAAATCCAGTTTATCAGCAAGCCAAGTAAGTCACTCACCTAGATAACAGTGACAACCTTTATTTTTTTTTAAATAGATGACGGTGACAACTTTTCTTATTTTTTGAAAACTGTTTAACAGTTGAATTGGCTGTTCAATCCATTGTAACCCCCACCAGTGTTCTTGTAAGAACCACGTAACCAGGGTTAGCTATTATGGCATGAGAGGACTGGAAAGAGTCTTTTTGAGACTTACCGGAGGCCGTGGATGGTGATGTGTTTGAGACAAAAAGAAAATTGGCCATTCTTAAGAACAATTTATGTGTGGAAGGTAGGAAGGTTTTAAAGACGTTACATGTACCGAGTGAAAGTGAGTATGAGGAAGGTGATGAGGAGATTGATGCAGATGACAGTCTGAGTAATGATGAATATGTGAAGGCTATGAAGGCTTTGGAAGAGATCTTTGGTAAGAAAATAAGTATTGTGATGGAAAGGCATGTTTTTTTCACTAGTACAAGTACACAGTGCGACCACGGAGCAATATGTGTCACTCTTAAGACCACTGGCTGCTTCATGTAAGTTCAAAGAAATACATGAAGAGATTATAAGAGACCAGATGATAAATGTGTTATGGTATATTCATTTGTATGGCACACTAATCACCTAAGAGGGTATCCAGTTGCTTGGGCATGTAGTTTTGTAGTCCCCAAGGTGAAAATATGAAGAGCCAAGTCTTCAGCTTCTAGTGAAACTCAAGAGGTGAGGAGGAAGTTCTGATGTGTAGAGGGAGTTCGTTCCATGTCTTGGGTGCGATGTAAAAGAATGAGCAACCTCTGGTTTTGATTTTGTGGATGTGGGGAATATGTGTGAATTAGGCAGAGTGTAGGTGTCTAGTGGGTTGGTGAAAATGTATGCAGCTGTTCAGGTATTCTGATCCTGTGTTATGTAGGGCTTTTTATGTGTGCGTGAGACATTTGAATTGTCTGCACTTGTGCATGGGAAGCCAGTGAAGCTTCCTGAGGTGCGATTAAGATTCAAAAGAAGATTCATGCAAAATTATTAGGTCTAAAAGATCCTTCACTTGAGAAGTCAATAATCAATGCCCATCAAGCACATCTTGATATGTGAAGGGACCTAGGTCCCGATTTAGTTATTGGCAGATGGGTTACTCTGCCACAACGGTGAACAATATCCCACCCACCTAAATCTAAATCCCATAGGAAATATTGGGATTTAGATTTCAGCAGACGTAATATCCGTCACCACTGTGAAGGAGTAAATCATCCATCAATATCTAAATCAGGCCCTTAGTCATGTTCAATCAAAATGTGAACCAGAGTGTGATGGTGGTAGTAAAGAAGTGAAAGAGTTATGTGCTGTGGAAAAGGAAAACAGAACTACTAGAAGTGATTGAGAGGGTTAATGGTCTCCAGGGCTTAGTACTAAGCAATGCTTCATATGTGGTAGTACAAAACATAGCTGAATCCAGTGCTTGCCCTGCTGTAAAAGCCAAATGTTCTAGATGCAAAAAAAGGATTTCTATAATATGCACATAAGGGAGAATGGAATGGAAAAAGTGTGTTTGTCGAATGAACATAAGACAAGTGTGACTATGGTAACTGACACTGATGGTGAGGGGGTGGTGTATTAGTAGCATGTGACATGGAAAAGAAAGAAAACAGCTCAATTTCAGAAGTCTACCACCCACCAAAATGGGTAGTTGAGGTGAACGGAGTAGGCATCCACATGTGGGCTGGCTCGTGTTCACCTTACATGTTAATCAATGAGTGTGTTGCAGAGGTCAATGGCTATGAACTAACCCCTACTGATGTAGAACTGAATGGATACTGTAGTGTTGAATTTCAGATTTTGAGGTATTTCATGCCGAGTTCATAAATTTTCTCAGAAAAGAGGGGATCAGACACCATAGGATGTCTGTTTATCATTGCACCGAAAAGGGTTTGGTGGAGAGGTTTAATAGTGTTGTGAGTAACAATATTCATCTAGCTTTCAGTGAGGGATTAGATTGGAGACAGGAAGTCGAAAATATGCTATGGAACTACAGAACAATGCCAAACTTTCATGTCAATTGAAAGGAAGGGTATTATGTACCACTGTGGCAACTACATGGATGGAGAGAACATCAGGATCGAGATGAGTCAACCGTTTCTGGTAGATAGAGTTAAAGAGCACGAGGACTGGTATGCGCACAGACATAATGAGAGCATGGGCAAAGTGAGTAATTTTAAGAAAGCAGAATGGGCAAGAGCGTATTTGTAAGGCAACAAAAGGGGTTGTTCCAAACGTTCTCATCCAAAAGCAATCAGTGAGGTCAAAAGAAATAATGTACTGTTGGAGGAAATGTGGTGGAGAATGTGGAAAATTGTTAAGTGTCATACTTTTGATCCTGAAATGTGGGGCAATTTTGTTCAGTGGTGTGATGTGAAGAGTCGTGTCTCCCAACACATAAGATGAGTGCCTAAATGGTTGGATGAATATATTTATACGTAATGGTATTTCCAATGCTGTTTTCTCTGCAACACATATCTGAGTGTGTTCGGTAAGCTACGACGCATGCAATTTGTAATATATTTCCAAGCAATTTCAAAAAACATTTTCATTTTAATTTTATATTTTACTATTGTTATATCTGTCCTTAAACTAGTTCTTGTATATTTCTGTTTTATTTTCTTTTACTCTTGAAAGGGGAATGTGTTATAATGGCATATGCTTATGTCTTTCATAGTGATTATTGCTATAATGCTGTGGAATGATTTGATTGGGCACATTGCAACATGGCAGTGAACGGTCAATCTTGCCAGAGGGTGCTTTGTGTAGTCTTATGTTCACAATAAATCTTCCTTTATTCACTTGAAGACTATGACTTTGGAAAACTAACACCAGGGTAACAGGGGGACAGTGGTCCTAAATGAAGAGATGGTCACATATCCTATACAATGTGATCTCATTGAAGCAGCATCAGAAATTCTGATTAGCTATCACATCCATATGTGCAAAATAGAGACTCGCTCTACAAATAAATGACACTGTGTTATTTAACACCAATGAGATTAAGAGCAATGTATCCCCAGACCTTCGGGTTATGATGGAGGGGAGTGTCCAAGAGGGAGATGATACAAACATATGGTGGCCTTCCCTATTGTTAAAAAAATGTTGAAAAGAGTTGCTGAGTCACCTGAAAGCGGTACTGGGTGATCCCCTTCAACCCAACTCTGCTATGATCCTGCTACACCTAAGGCCCATGAATGCATGGATAGCTACTAATATGATCCTGGCAGCAAAAGAAACTATTGCACAATTATATAAATCTTCCAGCAAAACAAGACTGGGCCAGTAAACTATGGTCCATGTTGACAATGGAATAATTACCTGGGTTCTACTCAACATGAACTTTATATCTGAAAATATGTGGCAGCCTGTAGTGTATTGTTTCTCCACTTCTATGGTACCTTTGGGATGCCCAAAATCCCAGAGATATTTCAAACTGGTTGATAATCAGGATCCTTGGGAAAGGGTGCTGTGAATCTAAAACTTAAGTAGAAGATGGGTATATTCTGAGTTGCTTCAAATATTTTTTCCTTGGGTTGTACAGTTAACCTGAAGAAGGAAGGTCGGGGGAAGGCTATCCTGTTTTACTCTTAAGTCTGTCTAGCCATGTTGTTTTCTAGAAATAGTCAAACCAGTAAATAATTCTGTGGAACAAAACGCGTTCTGACAAAATATAATGGAGAGAATATACCACCAATAATGTATCTTAAATTCCATAAAGCCAAAATATTGTTGGTCATAATATAGCATGTAGCATTATTGTTTTGAAAATACATTTTAATACAGTGTATTCATTTTTTTAAATATACTGTATTTCTTTTTAAAATGTTGAAACATTTTTTGCAATCATTTTAGGATAGGGATGCTGGTTTTATAGGGGAATAGGGTGGGGAGTAATTTAAAATGTTAATTTTTTAAAAGTTATATATGTTTAATTTTGTGTGTTAAATATTCTTTAGAATTTAAAACTATATAAAAATCAGTTTATGTTAAAGTATATCAAATTTTTTACATTTTTCTTAATTACAATAATCAGTGTTTTGATGCAGTTGTTACATTGTTTAAAAATTCATTTAATATTGTTAATTTTCGGGGTTGAGCGCACAATCGCTCCGTCCCTGTTTTAATCTCTCTTTGGGCTTTTAACCACACCTTTGTCACGCCTGTCACTTTCATTGGTTCATGGGCTTGCCTTTTAAAATCTGCTTGATTTCATTAGTGAAAGGCATGCATACGTAATGCCTTTTCCGGTGTTTAGCCTTTCTCGAGCGCACCAGCCAACTACTGAAAACATACGAGGCTCCATGTTTTCAGTATGGTTTCCGGACTATTTTATCTTTTTATTTTCCATGCTCGCGCTGGGTTTTTTCGATTTCAATTTCAGCAAGATAGCGCTGCATTTTACATAGCGTGATTGCACTCATTTTTTTCTTTTAATTTGTGTGACAAGAAAAGTCCAGCTAGGATTTACAACGCAAGTAGCTCTAATGTTTTTTGTTCCTCAATAAGTAAAATTACGTTTTTAATGTGTTTTCATTAAAATTGTTTATTTAATTTCAATATATGTATATGTTCAAAATGAAGGTATTTTGTCATTTCTGTACTTTTACATTGGAGTTTTACATTTATATAATACCTTTCTGACTAAACTACATTCACAAAAAATTAATATTTTACTGACAGCTCAAAATAAGTGTTAACCCATTCACAAATGAGAAGGGGTCTAAAATACCCCCGAAAATCTGTTACTACCTTTTTATTGCAACCAATTTTACATGCTTTACACTTGTTTCAGGAATGGAAACCCTTATTCCCATCTACTAACCAATTAGAGATCATTGCGGTCTCAAAATGACTTCTCACTAGTATATCCTTCAGTGCTGGCACTTTCCTACATGTATCTGATGGGCGGGTACCCACTCTCTGTCCAATATCACTGTCCCTTTTAATCATGTGCCAATGTCTGGTTAAAATATTCAATATCTGTTGGGTATCTTTACTGTAATCCAAAATAAGTCTTATCTCATCATTTTTTATCATCATCTCATATGGCACTTTTTTGTTTTTCACCAAAACCTGTGCTCGTGTTTTTGCTTTTGCCTCTCCTTGATTCCCCTCCCTCAATTTGTATCCTCTGTTTAGGAGCCTCTGTTTAGTTTCCCTAAATTTCATGTTCATATCTTGTTCATTTGAACAGTTTCTCTTAATTCGGACAAATTCCCCATATGGAATGCTTTGTCTTAATGACCTCGGATGAAAGCTCGATCTATGTAGGATACTATTGGTTGCAGTAGGCTTCCTATGTAGTGTGGTCTGTAATTCATTCTTTTCAATATACACTAATACATCTAAGAACTCAATAGAGGCCTTACTTGTCTTACATGTGAATTGTAACCCAACATTGTTCATATTTAAACCAATGAAAAATTCCTTAAACAATTCCTCTGTTCCATTCCAGATCAAAAATAGGTAATCTATATATCGTAACCACAACACCACTTTTTCCATGTATTTCTCATTTCCCTGACCCCAGCTGACCCCCATCCCTGTGATGACTGAGATTCCTAATGAGTCACAGTATTCAACCTGCCTCTTTAATATTCATGAAGTATGTCAAATTGCAACCCACTACAAATGAGTAATTTGTAATCAGTACATAGGTCATCTTGCAGATTACCACACAGGTCTTTTTTTTATAAACCTTCAGTTTGTAAGATAAAACAAAGACTTAGGGGGTCATTATGAACATGGTGGTCTGGACCAACATGCCGGCGGTGGCGTTCATTACCGCCAATGGCATGCCGGTCCAGACTGCCATATTCTAAACACAGTAGTGAACTGGCTGCAAACCACCCACCGCCAGGCCAGGATCGTCTGCCGGGCCGACTGTAGGCACATTCGACCCAGCAGTGGAGGTCGGACCGGCAGAGGGATTTTTATCCCATTTCCACCAGGGATTTCCTGGCGGAATACCCTGCCAGGTAATCCCTGGTGGAAAGCATTTGGGTGATAGGAATAACCATTCCTGTCACCTGTATGTGATATACCAGGCCCCCCCTTGCCACTACACCTACCCACCCCCCAAGCCCCTAGATCCTCAGCCACCCCCACCCCACCAACCTCGAAAACTGACCCCCCGAACCCTCTACCCCCAAAACCCCATGTAGGCTCACCCTAGCTCGAATCCCCATCCCCCTCCCCCTCCCCTACATACAGGCCCCCCCAAACCCCAACCCCCCACACACCACATGTACCCATTCACCTACATGCACACACGCATTCATGCATTCAGAACCACATCCCCCCACACATACACTCACGTCCATGCACTTACACACACACACCTCCCTCCCTCACCCATTCCCTCTCAGGCAGCACTTACCTCTTTCTTGTGCTGCTCCAGGAGGGAAAGGGCTCCCTGGATGCTGCCTCTCCATACACGGCCACATCTATGAATGCATCATTATAGGCGTGGCGGGGTATGGACTGACATGGCGGTAAGGGTGGAGCAGCATCCACCCCTGCCACTGACCGCCAGCATGGCACATAGTGGCCTTCACCGCCAGAAATGGCGCTGAGGCTCCATGCGTCATTATTTGGCAGGATGCCATAATAATGACCACCTTAGACTGGCAAACTCACAGGAAGAATGCCACTGCCATGGTGGTGGCGTCCCCCATAAGTGTATTACAATGTTCCCTCTGGGCTGACCAACGGGAGAGTTGTATTATGCCGTTCCCACCGTACTAAAGTACTGGTCTCAGCTCCCTTATGGGAGCCGCGGCCAATACCGTAGCACACCAGCACCTTCAAAATGTGCACTGTCTGCAAAGCTGACAGAGTGCATTCCGATGGTACTGCACGGGGGGCCCCTGCAGTGCCCATGCCAAGGCCCCATGCATTGGCTTTCTGCCAGCCTTTCCATGACAGGGTGACCACCATGGAAAGGCTAGCAAAAAGCTGTGGTACAACTCAGACTGCTCTCAGCCCACCAGGAATGATGTTCCTGGCGGTGATGGTGGTCCCCTGGCGGGTCCTCCCACCAGGGTTGAAATGTGGCAGTTGGATCACCTGGAGTGTGGCCTTCCTACTGTCACTACAAGTGTGGCAGTCCTCTGACCACCACACCCATAATGAGGCCCAAACTCTCTTTTTGATTGCAGGTACATAAGCAGCCTTAAAAGAGTCACTTAAGTACTTTTGCGAAATTATAGTGGTTTTGGTCAAAGGTAGGAAATATGTCCCATTGATTCCATCTTGTATCCGCAGACTCTACAGCTCTGGGAATTAATGCATTTAAGTTCCCATAAACCATCGATACGGATCAGTGAAAATGTACAAAAGCCTAAGGGCCTCATTTTGAGTTTGGTAGAAGGGAAAGCCTGTCTGGCAAACTTCCAACAGGGTGGCCGCCGCCGTAGTGGCGACCACCCCACCGGACCTATTCTGCTAGGCTGACGGGCAGAAAGCTCAGTTTTCACTCATCAGACTAGTGGGAAACAGGCAGCAGCATTGTCTCTGGCTTGAAAATCAAGCCAGCGGCAATGCTGTTGCCTGCAGGATGCACCAGCACCCTTGCAATGTTCACTGTCTGCAAATTAGACAGTGAACATTGTGAGGGTGCTGGGCAGTGGGACCCCTGCACTGCCCATGCCAAATGCATGGGCAGAGCAGGGGCCCCACTGTGCCGCCCTGCACCTGTTCTTTGCCAGCCTTTTCATGGCAGTGAAACAGCCATCAAAAGGCTGTCAGAGAACGAGGTCATAATCCGCATGCAGCACTACCTTGGTGGATCACGACCTACACCCGCCGTTAACCAATCGGGATCACAATGCCGGCAGAGACGGTGGAACCCTGGCAGTCTGACGGTCAGTGTCTTAATGTGGTGGTCGAACCACCAATGCAGCGGCGGTCCTGACCACCACTGCGAAGCTGGTTGTCTCACGACCACCAGCTTTGTAATGAGGCCTTAAATCTCATATACTTATTTTTTAAATGTAGTTTTAATGCATAAGTTAAATACATCTGAGAACTATAGAAGTATGGTATCACATAAAAGGGAGTATGTTTGTACTTTAAAGATGCAGACCGAGTTCTTAGGCAATTATTATACATCTGGATTTTCCTTTTAGGTTGCTTACATGATGATGAGCTTATTGAAAACAGCAGACTTAAAGAAGGAAGGCTGTGTTCTGTTATAAAGTTTATAATATTTTTAACATTTAGATTCAGGTTGCCAATTTGTTTTTGCTTCAATTCAGCAAGAAGTAACCTTTTCAGTGTGTTGAGCAGAGAGTTTAAACAGGCACAAAAATAATTCAGGAAAGCACCAGCATGCTGTAGCACGAGTGACAGACTGAACGCGAATCTAATTAAATAATGTAGAGTGGCAGTTCATAATTGTAGCAACGATCCTATAGGTAGGATATACAATTTATTCAAATTATTATGGAATTTGGCATAGAGAAGTCAAAACAGAAAAGGACGGCTTGTATGGTGGGAGATTTTAAAGAAATGGTCCTGTGCACAATACTCCCTTACAAGTCACAAAAGAATGGATGCATAGTTCCAGGGAGCGCAGAGCAGGGGTAGGTGCCGACAGACTTGACCATCCACAATCAAATTATTATATTAGCTGGATCAATTATGACCATCACTATCTCTTTGGGTCCCATCCTTTAATTTGAGGAGGGGTCCTGTTCCGCACACTTAAATTAATTTACTGCAAGAGTGAGGATTAGGTATGGTCTTTTTTAGGTCCTGATGAATCGCACCTAGATCTTTACATACTAATTTAGCAAGGAACATGTTGACCTTTTCAATTTAGGCAGTCTAGGGATATCCAACTTTGTCCTTTCATACAAAATCCCTAGACTTCAGGGTTTGTTGACATTACACACCACATTTGAATAGGGTAAAATAGACATTATTCTTACTTTCCCCTTATCTTCTTTGTTTTTAACCTTGACAGAGGCCCACTTTTCCAATACATATTCTATTACATGGTCCCTTTAGCCAATTTTAACAGCTCATTTCACTAATCCCACATTACTGTATTCAACACTGGCAAATATTTATAAAAAAAGATCTCCGGCAAAGATCCCTGTGAGAGGCACATCAGGCATTGCAGTGCCGGTCTGATGAGGATCAAAGCCCGATGATGGTGCATGTCACCAAATGGTGAGTGAGGGCTCTTGTTCCTGATTTAGGATACTCACAGGGACCCATCGATCTCTCCCATACTGGGGGTTGATCCATCATCTCCATTGTGAAACTGTGCATCCATGCATAGAGAAGAACAGGAAGTAATTTGGCATTCAAAGCATTAAATAATGGGATTATTGATCTTTCGCCGTATAGCTGAGCAAAACGCTTAATAGATTTGACTGGTCTGAGTCTCTTCTTCGTCATATTTGCATTTCGGAATTACTTGACATTTTTGTGGTACCCAAATGGTCATATCTAAAGACCTGGTCAATTGGTTTATCATCCATTGTCAATCTTACGTTTTTAACTTTAGTTTTTTGTTTTGGCCAGTTCAAGCCTTATCCCATTGTCTAAGGTAAAAGATACAAGGTTTTGCAGGCTAGCAGGAGTTAAAGAGAAGATCACAAGGTCATCAAAATAAGCTAATATATAAGCTAATATGTTAAAGGACACACGTTGAGTTTGGGAACCAAGTCTTTGGGGTCCTCCAGGTGGAGGGAGAGATCTGCAATATATAAAGAAAACAACATGGGGGCGAGAATGCACCCTCGCTTGACAAAAGACAATTTTGACATCTTTGAAGATAGATGGTTACTATTAGAGAGCTTTCTTTGCAGCCGAGTGTCACTGTATAATGGCAGGATGAAATATAACAATGAGTGATCAAAACCTTAGCTGGAGAGCTTGGGCCAGAGATGACACCAGACCACTTTGTCAAAGGCAGTATTGTAATCAACAAAATGGACAAAGGATTTTTTTCATAGTAATGGTGTTGTTAAATAACAGGGTTAGCACCACAGTCGTATCTATTGTGGGACATCCTTTTCTAACTCTTGTTTGATTAATTGGTAAAAGTCCAGTATCCAACATCCAGATGGTGAGTTTATTCCGTAACATTTTGCAAAGCTCTTGCTGTCTGCATCCAGCAGCTCAATCAGGTAATGATTCATTGGGTCATATTTGGGTCCTTATTTATGTATGGGATCACAATCAACCCCTTCCATGGTAGCTTGAATCAGAACTATAGAGAGGACAGCGGATGTAAAGCAATGAGCTCAACAATGTAATTTCAGTTTTAAGGATTGCCATTGGAATACCGTTCAGGTTCAAAATCAAGAACTCTAGGAAGGACGCACTCCCGGAACGCATCAACTCCTCCGCACAAAACTCTAAGGAACTCTTCTCAGTCATCAACGAGTTCACAGATCCCCCCTCCGAAGCCACCAGCATCCCCTCTCACAAGACCTCTGTGAGACATTCGCCACCTTTTTCCACCTTAAGATCCAGTACATCTACAACAGCTTCCTCCCAGAAAATCCTGGCACTAGAACCTGTGGCCGAGCCTCCTCACCACAACCCACCCAGACCATCCACAGCTGGTCCACGCTCTCCACAGAGGAAACAGTCAGCATCCTGAACAGCATCCACTCCTTAGCCTCAACAGACCCCTGCCCGCATCACATATACATCAGAGTCAGCGCATCCATCACTCTCGAGCTCCGGAACACAATCAACTACTCCATCAACACTGGCGCCTTTCCTGAGGACTGGAAACATGCCGAAATACGCACACTCCTGAAGAAACCTTCGGCTGATCCATCAGAACTAAAGAATTTCCGGCCCATCTCGCTGCTACCCTACCCTACCAAAGTGCTGGAGAAAGCAATCAATGTACAACTACGGAATTTCATCAAGGCCAACAATTCCCTGGACAGCTCCCAGTCCGGCTTCTGCAGCAACCACAGCATGGAGACAGTCTTCCTGGCAGCCACCGATGACATCCGATCACTCTTAGACTGCAGCCACACCTCAGCGCTTATACTCTCAGCAGCCTTCGACACGGTCTCCCACAGCACTCTATGCACCAGACTCCACAACATAGGAATATGCAGAAGAGCCCTGTAATAAATCCACACCCTCCTCTCTGGCAAAACTCAGAGGTTCAGACTCCCACCCTACACATCCAGACCCACAGGAGTCAACTGTGGTGTCCCCCAAGGAACCTCATTGAGCCCCACACTGTTCAACGTATAAATGGCCCCTCTCACAGCCATCGTCAGAAGCCATTGAATGAACATCGTGTCATATGCCGATGACACACAACTCATCATTTCCCAGCCGAAGACCAGGACACGGCCAAAAAGAACTTCCACTCATGAATGGAACCTGTCACCACCTGGATGAGAGAAAGCTGCCCAAGCTCAACTCCGACAAGACTGAACTCGTCATCTTTGTAAACGCCACCTCAGCTTGGGATGACTCCTTGTGGCCCACATCCCTCAGTGCCCCCCTACACTGACAGAGCACGCCCACAACCAGGCATCATCCTCGACTCCTCCCGATCCATGACCCGCCAAATAAACTCAGTCACCTCCTCCTGCTAGCACACACTCCGCAAACTTCAGAAAATCTTCAGATGGATCCCAGCAGACTGCCACAGGCAAGCAAGCTCAACTACTATGCCGGCACCTCAACTAGAAACATAGAAAAACTACAACTCATCCAGAATGCTGCTGCCAGACCCATCCTGGACCTTCCACGCTGAGAACATATCTCCCAACACCTGAGGACCCTTCACTGACTCCCGGTTGGAAACGAATCACCTTCAAGCTAATCATCCACACGTACAAGGGCATACACAATGAAGGACCATTCTACCTGAACCACTGATCTCCTTCCACACCCCAGCCAGATCCCTCTGCTCGCATTCGTAAAACCACTGCCTGAGGACGATCCTTCACCTACATCGCAGCAAAGAGCTGGAACAACCTCCCCATGCACCTTAGACAAACCCATCGCTCACCATCTTCAGGAAGAACCTCAAGATGTGGATTTTTGGATGAGGCCCCCTTGCTTCCCCCCACCCAATGGCCTTGAAACCCTCATGGGTGAGTAGCCGCACTTTACAAAATAAAACGAGTGATTGATAATCATATGTAGTCAATCTAAAACTTTACATATGCTATCCTGTTTATTTTGTAGGCTTCCTTTCTACTTTTAGTAGGATTGTGCTACATAAGAAGGCCAAAGTGAATGAAAAACAATCATTGTTATTTTTGTAAAAAACTAGATTATTGCTTGCTTTCCAAATGGCCAATTATCATGTCCTCCAAATAGTAGTTTATGTGGCTTACTGCTATGTCAGTTCTTCATTTTATTGATTTTATTGTGCAGGGGTGCATAAGAAAGATATTTTTTGTTTAGCTTGTTGGGCCAGTTTTATTTTATGAGCCAGAGAACATACAAAGAAAACTTATGCAGATTAAGATGTATTCTATTCTATTCTATTCTATAGGCTTCCATTAGAAGGTGACTGTAAATGTTTTTTTCAGTGTTTCATGTAGTAAATCTTAAACTTTACCTATGCAGTCGAGTTTACTTTTTGGGCTTCTTGCTACTGTTTGTAGTTTTGTGCTACAAGATATCACTAATTTGTTGGCCCTTAAAAATTCATAACCATTTCATAACATCAACAAAAGACCCCTGAGCATCCCAAGTTATGGTCAGTCCAATCATTATCCAAAGTTCTTTATTTCAGTCTCCAGAACAGATCCAACGTGGCTTCTTCAGTTTCACAAGCCTGCACAGTTCCAGAAACACATTAAGTCAAAACATGTTTGGTTATTATGGCAGGTAAGCCTTTGCCTACATCAGGGCTACAATTAAACAAAAATATACTTTAATGTACTATTTATGCATCAAATGTGATCATTACCACCACCAATTCGGAAAGTACAACAAACTGCATGCAAATTAAGACAAAAATCGAATAATCAATAAATGACACCCCAGCAAACCCTAAGTACAAGTGAGTATAAAACAACCAAATATCTCACATTATTTCTGTGATCAATGAAATAATTAAAATTGTAGATAGTTCTCAACATGTCTCTATATCCATTAATGTTCAGAAATGAGTAAAATAACATAAATGACACCCACTTATATTGAGACACATCTAAATCAAAATGATCTCATTCCAAAAGTAATATCAGTCCATCTATCACTTCTGATAAAAGTACAAAAATAAAATAATCTCATTGTAACCCTGCACCCAATAAAACCACATACTAGTACGCAAGCAATTGTCAACATCTAACAGTTACCTAGTTTTAAAGGTACATTTTCATCCCTCAATATTTCTCATAGGGTATTACAGTAAGTCCTGTAACCAAAATTCCACGAAATCCCTTCAATTCGTGTAATATCAGTGCAATACGTTGCAGTACTATCACTTTATAGTGTATTGATGCTGTGTCATCCTCTCCCTAGACATTATAAGCAACAATTATCTATATTCATAGGCTCACATACGAAATAGAATTACCTAAACTACATCTGTTATTAAATATCTTCTTTAGAGATCTATCGAAATCAAACACATAGCGTACTCTTCCCAAGCACCATAAAACGACTTAAGTATATCTCTAAGTAAGGACGTGCAAGTTCCCAAGAGACAAGGTAGCATTTTCTAAGCACCATAGCCTCTGTGATTGTAAAAGCGTAATTTGAAACAGCTTTAGCGTTCTTCAATTAATAAGCAGCGGCATTCCAATCAAACACAGTAAACAAAGTAGACAACATTGATGTAGTTGTTTTCGCAAGAGTGGAGATGCATTAGAAGACACCTATGTCACCTTTCCAGTGTTACTCAATCATGGCCCCAAAGAAAGGGTCCGCCACAGGAACCAGGCAATGAAGATTCTGACACTGATGGAGATCCCCTCCCAACACCCACCACACCCAGCGCTAAGGGAAGGGCATATAGCAAACATCTTAATGGCAGTTACTTTTGTGGTAAATATCAATTATAAAACCCAATATTGACGTACAAGGACAATGGTTTTGTGTGTTACTCAGAATTAAAGGAATACAATAGGATTTTTTTTACTAAATGACCAGGTAAAAAGCCGCAAAACTATGCATAGAGAACTTGTTGCCTCCTATCACTTTCTTCCTCTGAGCCCTATAGATCTTTCAATGAGCTGCTGCATGCGAGGTCCCTGTGCTTCACAATCCCTGCTCCTTTTTAGAATGAAGTTTCTATTCATTCCAAACATAATTCGAGAACTACCATGCATAAATGAGGAGGCACAATTTACACGGGTCTACTCACTGCAGGCTTTAGAAAGTTGTGATACATTTATCAACATATTTTAACAATGCCGTTGAATGAATTAACAAAACAAAAACTGTTTTTAACATACTTTTCCCTTGACCTATGCAAGTCATGGGTGTTGGGCTATTTTTAAAACACTCATAAAATATCAAGCACCACTTCAGCAAACTACAAATCTTCTTTGCTCCAGAAGCTAATCAATGAACTGTAAAAAACAGAACTGTATTTGGAGCCAACATTTCAGAAGGATCTTTCTAAAATGGCAAACGGCGTTATCATTCAACGTTTATGTCGATTTGATTATGCTTGGCTCTATTTATACTACATTAAATATATCATAATTGTCTGCTTAATTAATTAAGTTTCAGACACATTACATAATGAAGCACACCAGAAATCTATCTATGCAGATTGTAATATGCTATTTATTATCATTGTTGAGCAGCCGAGAGGCGAAACACTAATAAGGAATTTAAACAAAAGCAGGATACAAGAGGTATTATTTGAACAGTCATAAAATCACATTAAAGAGACCTTTTGAATATTAGAGTCCTTTAATTGAAACATACAATTTGTGAAGCAGTGAACGGTGTTTTATCATTTGTGTCTGTGTTGTAGTAACAAATAAATCAATGTGAATTTATTAGTGCTTGTCAGGCTTCCTTTGAGGGAACCACAGGACATTCAGGGACATCAGCCCTGGGATCTGGGGTCATTTGCCTCTGATGTCCTGATGTCTGTCCTACTATGGCTCTGCAAAAGTGGGGTAAGTACAACACCTCCAGCACTTGACTCACACTGGTATTAAAAGTGAGAAGTAAAAAGGATTCTCAGGAAGATAATGTGGCATGCTCAAGCTCAGAACTAAAAAGTCACCATCAGTGCAATAACAGAAGAACAGACTACGGGAACCAATGCTTCATTGGCGCCAAGGAAACTGCACTTGGGGGTCCTGCCATCCCATTCTGTTTCCCTCCTCCAAGGAGTCACTTCTGAGTTGGCTAGGTTCCTTTTTCTGGATTTTCCTGGATGCTACCTCTCCTGGGAGGAGAGGTGCCCTGGAGGTTCTTCTACACTGAGGTTGCAATGGCGGTAGACTACGGAGAAGGCCCTGTCCATTGTGTGTGCATGTGTGTAGGGCTTTGGTGGAGACTCAGGACTCTGACTGACAATGAACCTGTTTCTAGGCTTCTGGTGAGATGAGGGTGTAGGCCTCAGGGTCAGAGGTCATGGTCCACCACAGTACATTCTTCTTTGGTTGCACAACCATGCCACAGGCAGAGTTAGCCAATTCAGTGGCACAGTCCACTTAAGCAAGTTCATTTTTGTACTGACATAATCCACTCAGGCATAGTTCATTGTTGCAGTAGCACAGCTCTCTCAGACCCACTTCGGTGATGCAGCAAGGCAAACTTTGCTGATGTAGCAGCATAGTTTATTCAGCCATGCTTTGTCAATACAGTGGTACAGTTCACTCAGGACATCTTCATTTTTGTAGCAGCAAAAACTGTTTAGTCACACCTTGCTGATGCATCAGCACAGATCATTGGTACTGTGGTTCCTGAATGGAACTGCTCAATGCGGAGAGAACTCACTCATATTCTCTCAAGCCAATAATGCAGATTGCTCTCCTGAGCTTTCCTGTTCGGATGGACTATAATCCAATGTATCAAGCAGCTTTTCGCTGTCCCTGGACAGTCACAGTTGCAGGAGGGTTGGCAGCCTGGCTACCTCTCTCAGCAGGCAGGTTGACTTCCCGGAGCTTCAGGTTCAAAGGAACAGCATCTTTTATCCAGGTAAGACACCTGGCTGTCAGGCAGACACCAGCTTTGGTAACACCGCTGTCCTCCATGTACTCGGAGGAGCATTCCTTTCCATGGTGTAATGCTTTCTGTATTTAACCACCGGCTCCATCTTGACCACTGACTCCATTTTGTGTTTAGCTTAGCTGCACACACCGTCATATTGTTGACACAGGTGTTTTTCTGCACACAGCTTGTGCAACGTGTTTTCGCTCTTTCTCACTGAGGATGGGCACATACCATATCATAGAGTATCAGTAAGAAACTGTTCCAGGCTGTGAATGTTTATGTATGGCAGGAAACAGCTCGGTCTTAAAAAAACACAGTGAGAGTTGGCCAGTCTCTAGCATGTTTCTTTTCAGCACTGACCTGGTGCGGGCAGCATTTGAACAACTTATTGTGTGGGAGGGGGTATTTCTAGAATTTTCCTCTCCCATTTGTTTAAAGGATATAAGGAGAGGAAGCTTGACAATTGGCACTAAAAGGAACTCAGTCTGAGGAGGGACGCCTTGCCCAGGATCCCATTGTGGATAATTCTCTCTTTCCGATCGAGAATATACTGTTCTGATTGTGCCCATTTAGAATATATATTAGGAATTGACATTTTAAAGGCAATTACTCTGTATTTGGATGATGGTTGTTATCAGTTTGGATCAAAGAGATACATTTCAGTGGCAGCCATGAGGATGGGCCATCTGAAGATACCCCCAGTGAAGGTGCCCCCAGCAACCAAGGCAATCCACTTGAAGCAGTACCGCATTCTAGGGGAAGCATGAAGAAACAAGTACAACTATACAAGAATTGATTGAGGCTGGTGTGATAGCTCCAACCACCACTGAATGGAACAAACCTTTGTGGCCTGTACGCAAAGGTGACGGGTGCTATAGAATGACAATTGATTACCACGAGCTGAATAAACATACACCCCATTTGATAGCTGCAGTCCCTGACACCTTTACTTTGATTGAAATAATACATTAACATACAGGGACCTGGTATGCAACCATTGGTATTGCTGATATTTTCTTTTCTATACCCTTGGCTCCTGAGTGTCAGGAACAATTAGCTTTCTCCCATTGTGGCAGACAATTTAAGATGCAATCTTTGTCTATGGGGTACATAAATAGCCCCACGATCTGTCATCAGCTGGTAGCAGAGCACCTGGATGAAGTATCTGTCATTCCAAGGGTGCAATTGACCCATTACATTGATGAAGTGATTATTCGAGGAGAGACACAAGAACAGGTGCAGACTCAGTTGGAGCGGGTTGTGGAACTCTTGCAGAGCAAAGGGTGGATGATTAATTCAGACAAGACATGGGGACCCTCTCAAAATGTTTCTAGGAATTCAGTAGAATCAGAGGTATATCCGCAGGCAAAACAAAAGATTTTAGAGTTTGCCACTCCCCGCACTAAGCATGAGACACAGTGTTTTTGGAGACAGCATATCCCTCATTTGAGTCATATTTTGGCCTTGTTGTACAAAGTGACAAGAAAGAAACATGAGTTTGAATGGGGTGAGCCGCAGCAGTGTGCGTTTGACTTGACAAAGGAGGCAATTCAACAGGCATTAGACTAATGGCCAGTACAGGAAGAAGACATTGAGTTACATGTAACCGTTCAGAAGCAATATGCAAATTGGAGCATGTGGCAAAAACAGGGAAGAACGAGAGTGCCCCTGGGTATCTGGACTAAAAAGCTACCTGATGCTGGAGGGTGATATAATCCCATTGAGAAACAGTTACTTGGATGCTACTGGGCTCTAGTGGATACTGAGCAAATGACCCTAGTTTATAGTATGATTTTGAGACCTGAGATTCCAATAATGCAGTGGGTGATGAGTTCTCCCTAAACTCACTGCATAGGACATCCACAAGATGCTAGATTCATACGTTGGAAATAGTACAAACAAGACAGGGCCCCAGTGGGACTAGCAGAGACTGTAGCTCCACGTGAACAGGTGTCGAAAGCCCCTGAGCAGGATGAGGAGAAGGTGCAGGAGGTACCGCAAATAAAAAAGTCACCAATGAGGTGGGGTGAGCCATTTAAATCCTTGGCCCTGAGGATAGGAAGCATGCATGGTTTATCAATGGTTCAGTCAAGTATGTGGGGGCCAAAAGACAGTGGAAAGCAGTGTCATACAACCCGCTCACCAAGAAGCTATTAACCACTACAGGACAAGGGAAGTGTAGTCAATATGCAGAATTGTATGCTGTGTATCAGGTATTGAAACAAGAATTACCTGGAACTTTGTTGTAATTTAGTTGTAATATTATAAGGTAGCAACATGTAATTACATATAGGCATATTTTGTTAGATTAGAGGTTATGACATAATTAAATATAAGTAGTACGTTCCCCCCTTACCTTTAGAATGGAATGTTCTAACTGTTAGGTAGAGGGGTTCACAATAGAATGTTGTGAGAGAGAGCTGAGAGAAGAGGAGATGTGAAGAGCTGATGAGGAGAAGTGGAGATGAGAATAAAGCGTGATTCTAAAGAACCATTGATTTCTCTTCATTATAACACTGGCGAACATCAGAGTGCGTAAGGGGACACTTTCATCTCAACCCCTTGTGCTGCATCCTCATCAAAGTGACCACCATTTACTTAAGGTACTGTTATTCTTAATTAAACGACTGGATAATCTAGGATCGTCAAAAGGATCATCCTGTTTATTCAACACGTACTTTACTACAAAATGCAGCTATGCAGATAGCACTATTACTGATTTTAAAGTCTTAAAATATTAAGCATAGTGTTGACAAAACAAAACGAAACCTGATATTGGCAAAGTTAATTTAGAAAGAAGCGCGTAAACCTATGTAGAATTATCATACTTATTCAGAAAGAAGTGATATGAAACCGGCAAGAAGAGTTCATAAGGTTAGCCTTTCAATTCAACAATAATTTTTACAAGGAAAATAATATAATGCAAGCACACGTTATGAACAGTGACCTTTTCTGAGAGGGAAGGTCAAGAAAATCAATCTATCACACACAAGTATTTCATCTACGAGGATCGTATCTTTAAATAACACGAGAAGGGCATAAAGTTAATCGTCTATACTGACAATACTGCAAAATAAATACGCGTTGAATCCACATGAAAATAAACGCGTCTTTTACTGATGTCATTTTATGAAAGGCAGCTATGGAACGGAACGTTCGTATTATATTTAACTGTGTGGAAGCGTGCACAATTACATGAGGAGCATATCGCATTAATTTATAATCCACAAGAGATTGTACTTTGATAATTACCTCAGCTTTAGTGGAGTTTTTGAAACGGTTGAGGATCATCTGTACTTTGGTTTCAAACGCAGTTTCACTGAATTTTCTTCTTCCTGCAATTGGGCCTGCATATTGTTGTGACGCTGACAGGCACAGCATGAACATTTAAGAAGCATTAACGCTGGTAATGATATTAGCCTGTTGGTGGTAATGCTGACAGGCACAGCTCTTTCCTGCTTGTGGCATTGTGGGAAATTTACTGTTCTCAGGTCTTTTCCTCTAAATCGGCCGCAACACTGTGCATTTTCTTTAATGTCTTCATAAATATGCATGCAACTGTTACTATTTAGATTTAATAACGTGATGATTGCTATATTTATTTTCTAACTTTTTAATGTTTATAGTTGCACTTTGAGAATACACTTGATAGTAAATAGTGATTGCTATATTTTATACATATATAACTATTTAAATCACACTATCCTTTTGAAATGGCTGCAGCAGGCATGTCCCTGCCAATTCCATTTTTAAATGAAACTGGAGAACCTAGCATCCCATGGAAAGAATGGTTAACATTTTTTGAATCATATTTAATTGCCATTGGTGGATTTAACCCACTCAGGAAACAACACCTATTGTTACACAATTTAGGGACACATGGCAGAAGAAATTATGATACGTTACCTGAACCTGATTTTCCAGATGGACATGTACAGGATGATTATGTCAACACATATACGAAATTGGAAAAACAGTTTGGAGACAGAGTAAATGTGGTCTTAGAACGTCATTAATTTTTCTGTCGTTCCCAAGGCAAACAAGAGAGTGTGACTAATTACGCTGCTGCTCTAATGGGATTGAGTACATTATGTAACTTCGGGAATCTTAATGACTCACTGATTCAAGACCAAATAGTCTGTTGTACTAGTAATGTAAAAATACAGGAAAAATTACTACAAAAACAACCTGATCTGCAGGAAGCAGTGGAAATAGCAAAATCCATTGAGCACACAAAGCTATGTTTACAAGAGATCAGATCTCCTTCTACTTCTTCTGATCAAGTTGCAGAGATTAAGGTGAATGCAGAGGAAGAACAAGTTATGAAAATTAAAACTAGAGGTAAACAATCTATAAAAACCACTAATCCTACTACAGGATTAAAATGTTACTGTTGTGGAAGCAGCAATCATTTGGCAAACTCTACCTTTTGTCAAGTCAGGACAGCCATATGTAGAAAATGTAATAAAAAAGGCCATTTTGCCAGAGTGTATAGGGAGGTGTCTAAATTTGATAAACAATTTGAGTATAAAAAGGTGGATGATTCTCAAGAAGTTAAAAAGATCATACTGCAGGTTAAAAAGGAACAGGAAAATTATTTTCAATATCCTCAGTATAATATTTTCCTTGATGGCAGTCCAGTAACAATTTTCACTGACTCTTGCTCACCCTTTACAATCATAAATGAACTGGATTTTAAAGGTATTGCTTAAGAAATGTCCGCCAGATTGTCAAAACCAGACATTAATCCCAAGGGTTATAACAAAGACCCCATCCGTCTTAAAGGAATGTTCAAGGCTTTAATATCATTTAAGGGTCATACCACTGTAGGGAAAGTTTATGTAGTTGAAGAAGGATCCAGTTTACTGGGTTGGCAGCATCAGAAGGAGTTGAGAATCAAACTGGACCCTAACAATCCGGAGCAAGTGCTGTTCATGGACAAAAATAACTCTAATGAGTTGATTTTCCAGGAATTTCCTGAGATTTATACTGAAAAGTTAGGTCTACTGACAGGCTTCCAACATAAAATTAAATTAAAACCTAAGACTAAACCGATACAGTACATAAAACTAGGCAGATTCCTCACTTACTTAGAGACCCTCTTAAAAAGGAACTTAACAGACTAGAATCTCTAGGAATTATTCAACCAATTGAGAGTTCAGAATGGTTATCTCCCATTGTAATTGCCAAGAAACATAATTGCGACGACATTAGGGTGTGCATTGATTTAAGAGATTTGAACAGAAACATTTGGGCGAAAAGACATCCACTTCCTGTTATTCATGAAATATTAAGCACTATGGGGGAGGCAGCATGTTTTTCCGTGTTGGATCTCTCCTGCGCATACCACCAGGTTGAACTTCACCTAGATTCTAAATGGCTCACAGCTTTCACTACACCCCTAGGATCATATATGTTCAATAGAATGCCACCAGGCTTGCATCAGCCGCAGCCGTATTTAAAAAAATCATGCAATGTGTTTTGGAAGATACCCCTAAGACTCTATATTTTCAGGTTGACATTTTAATATATGGAGCAAATGTAGAGGAACATAATACAAACTTGAAAAAGGTACTTAGTAAACTAAAAATGGCAGGTTTGACATTGAGAAAAGATAAGTGTCAAATTAGAGTAGATTCAGTTGATTATTTAGGGCACACTATATATTTAAAGATGGGTTCAAACCTAAAACTTCACTAGTGGAAGTTGTTAAGAAGGCAGAAGCACCAAAAAACAAGGAAGGATTAAAATCTTTGCTAGGCCTTGCTGAGTATATGACAAAATACGTCCAGGGATTCTCAGAGATATCATATGACCTAAGAGAGTTATTAAAAAAAACACACACCTTACAAATGGATAGAATGTCATGAATCTGCATTCCAAAGGATTAAACGAGCCATTGTAACAGCACCATTCCTGGGTACTTTCAATCATGAAAGGAAGACTATTCTTACCACTGACGCGAGCAAAAAAGGTTTGGGAGCTACTTCATCCCAAGTGGTAGATGGTAAGGAGAGAATTGTAGCATTTGCTTCTAGGGATTTAAATATGGCAGAAACCAATTACTCAGTAATTGAAAGAGAAGCTCTGCCTTGTTTCTGGACTATAAAACATTTTAAATTTTTCCTTTGGGGTACACAATTTACTTTACGTACAGACCACAAACCACTAGTTTATGTTTTCTCTACAAAACGTTTCTACAACTGTACACCTAGAATTGCTAGGTGGGTTTTAGGCCTGGAGAGCTTTTGTTTTAAGATTGAGTACCTACTGGGTAATAATAATTGTGCTGCGGATTTTCTATCTAGAGTGCCTTTGACTATAAATGAAGAGTATAAGACCCAGGAAAACCCAGTTATGCTTGTTTGAATGGAAGTTGTCTGATCATAAGAATGAATCCCTATCCTTAATGAGAACATTAGCAAAGGAGGGATGGCCGGAATTTAGGAGGGATCTGGACGAAACACATAAAAACGATTGGGAGGGTAGACATGAAATAAATGAAAATGGAAACTTTGTTTTAAGAAATGATAAGATAACACCACCAGTAGGTTTGATACACAAAATTATCAATTTGGCTCATGAAGGCCATTTAAGCAGGAGCCTCACAAATGCTCACGTTTGAGAAAGATATTGGTTTCCTAATATGGACTCTATGACAGAAAATGAAGTCAAAAACTGCATTAAATGTGCGTGTAGTGACAAAACTAAAATTATTTGTAAAACCCCTATATATCCCGTTGCTGTACCAGACAAGCCTTGCACAAAATTGGCATTATACATCATAGGGCCTATCAACATGAAAGGTGTTGTCAAATGTTTTGCTTTAGTACTGATTGATTATTACTCGCATTGGATTAATGTAAAAATGGTAAGCCAAATCACCACTGAATCAGTTAAAACTTTCCTTAAAGATGCTTTTGCTATGGAAGGAATACCCGCCACCTTGATCACTGACAATGGAGTTCAATTAACTTCATCAAAAATGAAAGATTTTCTTAACTGTTTAAACATACATCACCTCACTACAGCTCTATATTGTTCCAGGGCAAATGGTTTAGTCGAAAGGACCAACCACATGATTAAAGATATGGCTAGTGTAAACCAAATAATCATTGAAAATGCTACTTGAGACATGTTATGGGCGTACCATTCTACTCCAAATTCAGTAACAGAAATTTCTCAATTTTCTGCTCTGAAGGGCAGAAAACCAAGTACCAAATTCTTCCCTTCATGGTTAGGTGGAGGAGGAAAAAGTGATCCCATAACTCCACAATTCAGACTTAGAGTAGAAAATCATCAAAACAATTACAAAAAAAGATACAATACTAAACATGGTACTAAACAACAACAGTGGAAAGTGGGGGATAAGGTTTCTGTTAAAAATCCTGTAAGGGTTTTTTGTCCGAATATGCGAGGCACTAAATTTTCCAGTCCTTTTGATATTGCTAAAGTGAAAACAATGTGGTTAGGTTAACAAACGGTCAGTGTTGGAGAATGGACAGGATTGTCCAACAGCCATCAGCCCTCGTGAGGAGTGAAGAAAATTCCATGGAGAATGGCGAGAGTGAGGAGATTCAGCAGAGACGTGACGTCGGTACAGAGAGTACCAATAGAACTTCTTTTAAAACATCGATGTAGTGTGTGTCAAATTATCTATTGAATGTATATATTTAAGACATCAATGTAGTGTATGTCAAATTATTTTTGAATGTATATATTTTTTATCACTTTGTATATATTATGTGTGGAAGGGAAGATGTGTTGTAATTTAGTTGTAATATTATAAGGTAGCAACATGTAATTACATACAGGCAGATTTTGTTAGATTAGACGTTATGACATAATTAAATATAAGTAGTACGTTCCCCCCTTACCTTCCCTTTAGAATGGAATGTTCTGACTGTTAGGTAGTGGAGTTCACAATAGAATGTTGGGAGAGAGAGCTGATAGAAGAGGAGATGTGAAGAGCTGATGAGGAGAAGTGGAAATGAGAATAAAGCGTGATTCTAAAGAACCATTGATTTCTCTTCATTAGAACAAACTTGTCACATTTATACTGATTCTTTGTCCATCACCAATGGTTTAGGCACCTGGTTTCCCACATGGCATGCACATAACTGGCAAACACATTCAAAAGAGGTGTGGGGCAAAGAGTTATGGCAGGAAATTTGGGAAATGCTGGAGCAAAGTACAGTTACTGTGTATCATAAAGATGCCTACTGTTCAACCAACTCACTCGAATGCTAGTTCAATTCCCTTGCAGATGACAACACCAAAATTTCAGAGGCAGAGGTTGCGACATCAAATTCTGACTTGGTGGGGATGGCTAAATGGGAACACCAAAATGTGGACACCTGGGAGAGAAAGCCACTTGCAAGTGGGCAGAGATTAGATGGATGCACATTCCCCTAAACTTGATAAAAACTGTGATCATGCAATGTCCTATTTGTCAACACACACAACAACGATCTGTCCCGCAAACTGTCAGAGGTCAGTTGGGAAGTGGGAAGCCCAATTATGAAAACTTTCAGATGGAACCTTGAAAAACTGGAGCGAGCACTTAAATAAAACCCTCCAAATTTTTAATAATAGGACACTGACAAATGCAGATACTCCGCTAATGTGGATGTTAAACCCAGCATTGCAGATTCAACTCCATTTGGCGACCAACACAACCATGTATTTGAAAATGAAACCAGGAGCCCTAGCTCCTTACAGAGCCACCCCAGAATCCACAGGTCTTAATCTGCATACTTTAAAAGCATACACATTGAAACCATGAGACATGGCACTCTGTGAAACAGGTGTTGGAATACAGATTCCCCCAGAGCATTTTGGATTGATTGCTCCCAGATCTGGTTTGGCACTCAAAGGTATTCAGGTCTTGGGGGGAGTGATTGATGCAGACCACCAGGGATAAATTAAAATTATTCTCCTGAATAGTGGAGACACTGATTTGATGATACAATCCGGAGACAGGATTGCCCAAATGATGATTATCCCAGTGTATGGAGGAATAGTGAAAAAGGGGACTCGCCCAGCCTTTCTTACACTGCGTGGGGAGGGAGGTTTTGGTTCAGCTGACTAAAGCCCTGGTGTTAAGGTGTGGGTGGAATTCCAAAATAATCCTCTTGAAACAGCAGAAATCACAGCAAAGGGCAAGGACAAAATCCTATTAATCATGAAACCAGGTAGAGAATGGTGGGAGCGTGTACCGGCTGACAAATGTCATTTGCAAGAATGATCATACTTGTCTCGATAACAGATCAAACTAGGAGGTGCCTGTGTGCTGGCTGTGCTGCGTGGTCTCTTTTCAGCCGTGTGTGGTCAGGAGGGACCGCAATCCCCCAACTCCAAAATGATTGATCAACCATGCCAATTGACACCCTTACTGCAGTTAACCGAGAATGTGTGGATACATCTGGCAAGAGTGGTACTCATTGGTTTGGATTTTTGTATGGAGCCATGCAGAGTACTGTGAACGTTATATCTACTTGTCTGGTTGCAATACCTTGTCGCGTAGGTTCTCATGATCTTAATGAGGCTACTTGATTTGGGTGGCAGAATCACCTGAATTGTGGGGTACTGAGTACAATCCCACACCATGTGACACCTATCGGCCTAATCCGGATTTTCCAGCTGCCTCATCTCTGCCCAAGAACAGAGATGATTGTGGCAACCAGGCAAATGACAAGAAAGACTCTTCCGGGGAATTGTGGTCGATCAGATCTCACCCCTTTCTCTTGGCTTCATTAGTTTCACACAAGCAAAGACAAACAGAGGCAGAATATAGTTCAAAAAGGGTTTATTGAAGTAACTGCATCTTAGACAAAATGGCATGTATTGCAATAACTAGGATGATAAAACACAATAGAAGCAAAATTGTGACAAGGAGAGTGAAACACAAAACAGTTCCACCATACTGTCATTAGGAGTGATTTATTCCTTTCCTACCTAAGCTATGTTGGAGCACAGCGTGATAAGCCTAATACACCCTTCAGGTTCCCCCCTGGGAAGACATCATCCCACATACCTGAGCAAGGAAGCCTGTTGTCTAAAGAGACACCGTCCCCATGTAGGTCAGGGATTCAGCAGTCTAAGCAAGCAGCTGTAGCAAAGAAGTTCATCAATCAGCATGCAGTCGTGGACATCCGACTGGAATCTCCCTCTAACCTGCATGGGATAAAGAGGGGTTTTATAATAAAACAACTGATGTTCTGAGAAAATGTCCCCACGTAAAGATGTGTATGTTACTATGAATGTTGGAGATACAGTGTACCACCTTTGCAAGCAATCCTATCTGGTTGCAGCCTTGAGGAATGCACAGAGTGCAATACTAACAACATGATACATTCCTAGGCAAAGGAACAACTAGATAGAGAAAATAAAACTACACTGCAAATGTGGCTATTGCTAGAAAAATAAAGCAATATTGAATAAAATGTAACTGGGCTAAAGTGCACAGCGGCAGGCCCAGTTTGCTAAAATAAGATGTCTAAAATATTGCTAAAATAGCTATGCAACAACCTACACCTGCAAAACTTCTACTTGAAATATTCAATGCCACTAATCAGGATGGATATGTCCAAGAAAATTATGTGGTGTCCCATTTTAGTTTCTATGAATATTGTAGGTTTTGTCAAGAAACAATGACAAAAACTGGGAAAATATCACCCAAATAGTTGTGTATAATATCACCATCTAATGCCTTGCAGTTCTCATGACAATGGAAAATGTGCTCAACTGTGACTACAGGCAATAATGGGTTCTCCTCCTTGGGAACAACAAACTATGGCCATACCGAACTGATAAACATTGCAAAAACATGACAAACAACATGGATTGCTTTAACATTGTAGGAAACTACTGATAGGATTGGCGGCGGGTTTAGAATGAACATGCACCTATCCCTATCACCTTACTGAAATATATGCATTGTAAGGAAACAAGAAACAAGTTTTTATGAATCCATGTGTGCACAAATCACAGCACCTGCCACCAAGGTGCTATCTCAAGGGAGTTACGATAATAGATATTTTGACAGTGCACCACTTAAAGTAGATCAATAAAGTCCAGTTAGTCCATGTCGTCACATGATCATCTTCATTTTATTTTGTTTTCCTTGCACATATAAAAAACACATCAGCCAACGTGTTTCGTCCTTAACAAAGGAATTCTTCAGGGCTGAAATATGATAGAGAAAGTATCCTGAATATATTAAAAAAGATACATACATAACATAGAAACTACTTATGAATATAGAGTGAGCACTAAAAACATGACCAAAACATTTGATTCATTTATAAAACATGCAGACAAGGGACAACCATAAAGAAATGTGCTGAATTGAAAAAAAAAAAAAAACAGATATATAAACAGTATAAGCAACAAAAATTATTGAACTAAAGTTCAATACAAAAATACACATAATGAATATGTATAAATAACCAAATGAGGCAAAGTGGTTAGTTAGCAAAAGGTTAACACAAAAAACAAACAAAGGCAGTGAGTGAACATGGACTACCAACACATATATGTGTGACATCCAAAAAAGACTATATACTGAAAGAAAAATAGATATGTACAAACATCAGATCGACTGTTAAATATACAGGACTAAATAGCGTCCAAAAAATGAGGCCGGAAACGCTTGCCAAAATATTGTGTCTAGAGATGAGGTGATAACACTGACATAAATGATGAATATTTCCTCCCCCCATGTTGATAACAATAATAGACAGTCCAAAAAAGGAACACAACAATATGTAAATACCACAAATTATTAGAAAATATATAGAAAGTGAATATTAAGGAAATTGTTGAATCTTAGTGCAATTAAGGACTTTTAATTTGATTAATCCTATTTATAAATTGAACAGAAAAGATGAATCAGAGGCTCCTACCTTATATATAAGTAGTATTCGGTATCATCTCTCATACTGATTATTGAGGTCATCGATATCCACAGAACGTGATGCAAGAGTAGCAAACTACTGATAAAGAGAGAAGCGACACCAAATCAAACCTGGCGTGTCGCCGTATGAGTGGTAAGTTTTGTGTGAAAGAAGAAACATTTGCAGAGAGCACAGGAAAGTGAAGAGGCCTTGTAATAATAAAGAAATGGTAGAGTAAAGTACCCCATAGACTGCTGTCAATAAGTAAGCTTGTTTTATCAAAGTAAGAAAGAATAGAGCTATAGTGACAGGCGTGCCCAGTAGTCAAAGTGAGCAAGAAAAATAGGAAATTATTAATAATTATATATATGTTGTCTTTACAAAATGATAGAAATTGCGCCTAAAGCGATAGTGTTAATGGATCAGGAGTATTAAATAAATATTGATGCCAGCTCTCCCTAATAACCCAGAGGATGCAAAGCACAGGGCAGTAGCGCTTATCCATAACAATGGACAAGGTTCATAAATGTGAAGGGCAAAAGTCATTGAAAGGATGGAAATATTTAAACAAAAACTGGCCTGGTGAGACATCCCAGAGAAATAGAAGACCAATGTCACATTCCTCCCATATGCGGAAAAAGGACCATCAAAGCCAAGCGTGAAAGCGTTTGGTACGCTTACCGTCTAGGTTGCGAGGCAAAAGCGTTTTTTATTGCCGAGATTCTGCTGGTCTTGTTGAGGATACGTCTAAGCAGAGCACAACACGGTGCTTGTTTTTTAAGTGAACCCAAAGCGCCATTTTCCCATAAGCCCATGATCTTCTTGGAATGATCAACGTGAGGCTTGAAAAGAAAATGTGAAGCATCAGAACAGCAAGGATAAAAGGAAAAGATAGACTGGTACTGTGAGAAATACGTAAATAAAACATTCAAAGTTAGGAGTAATATGTGAGCTATAAGTATATAAAATGATATAAGGAAGTAGCGTATGTGACAGAGAAATGGAAAGCGGTCATACCAAAATATTCATAGGGGATATTGGTGCTAGAAAGCAGAGATAGCAATTTGACATATTTCAAAACGAAGGGTAAAAGACACAAAGTAAAAAAACACAGTTTATGAAATATATTGAATAAATTAACTGACTTAGCCAAAAAAAAAGGCTGCATAAAAAGGAATAGAGAGCAACCAAGACAGTAAGAGGAAAAGAGAGAGAGTAGATAAGCACTACAACAATATTCAATGGACACAATCGTGCCCGCTTCAGTCAGTATGAGAGAGGACATCAACTCAAAGGTTGTCCTTATTAAGGTGTAAGTGTACCTGGAGTCAGTCATATGACTACTGAAAAAATGGCAATGATAGAGTTGTCAACCTTTGGAAAATGACTATGTAAGAAACTTAAAGGAAGTAATGAAATTTCTCATGGGTATTGTGGCCCATTTCAACGGCCTGTGAGCGGCATATCCATGCTGCCTCCCTACGTCGTAGGCCCAGTTCTCTGTCCCCTCCTCTCCGATTAGGTAGTACCTGATCAATCCCATGGAACCAAATTTTGCTGTCATTAGGATGTTGTTCCATCATATGGAGCGCCAAAGGATATCTCATATCTTAGTTTTTTATTGCATGGATGTGTTCCTGTATGCAGAGTTTGAGGGGCCTGATAGTACTGCATACATACATTTTATCACAACTGCAGCCTAAAATATAGACAGCATATTTCGTTTTGCAGTTTATAAAGTGCCTACTTTTATAACTTTTGCCAGTATTGTAGCAGAAACTCCTGATCTTATCAACACCCAGACTGCACATATTGCATTCATAGCACATGAAGAATCCTTTCGGACCTGTGGGTAGCCACATATGTGTCTTGTTCGTAGTGATATAACTAGGACATAAGTGGTCTCTAAGGGTCCCACCCCTTCAATAGGTCACCTGTGGTTTACTGGAAATGGAACTACTGATACCAGGTACTTCCAATAGTAGGTGCCAGTGCCTATGGAGGATCTTGGATATGTCATTGCTCAATGTAGAAAATTGAGTGAAAAAAGCCAAATGGCTAGTCTTGTCTTTTCTTTTATTGTTGTTAGTTGTGAGTGTTGAATGTCTTATTACTGTTCCAATACGTTTTTGTGCATTTGTTAGAACATCTTCACTATATCCTCGATTTCTGAATCTCTGTTTGGCTTTATCAATGTGGGCAGTAAATGTGTTACTGGTGCTACAGTTACGCCTTATGTGAACCATTTCTCCAAAAGGGATATTGTTAATGACTGATTTTGGATAAGCACTGCTAGCATGAAGTGCACTGTTACACGATGTAGGCTTCCTGAAAAGGGTACTTTGTATCTTGTTATTTTCAACATAGAATCTAATATCAAGAAAATCTATCTGTTCCTTACTGTACTGTAAGCTCAGTTTGACATTGAATGGATTATCATTGAGAAAAAGATGATATGCCAATAGTTGTTCTGCATACCCTTTCCACAAAAGAATAATATCATCTATTTATCTGCCCAGAACACTAATTAGAAAGTACATTGAGCAGCATGTCTGCCCCAGGCATGCTCTCTCTCATACCAACCCATGAGTAGGCAGGCATAAGAGGAAGTAAACCTGGAACCCATTGCAGTCTTTTGTATCTGGTGAAACAATGACCATCATGCAAAAATAAATTTTTGGAAAGAATAATATCAATCATCTCCATCAGCATGTTGTTATGTTGCCAGTAGTCTGCAGTTCTAGTACAGAGAAATGATTCAACTGCTCTGGTCCCAAATTGTTTGTGTATGCAAGTGTAGAGGCTAGTCACATCCATGGTTACAAACATAAGGTCATCCGACTAATCAAAATCATCAAATTTATTAAGTATGTCTTTATTGTCTTGTATGTAAGCTGGTAGATTATGTACAAAGGGTTGTAGGAACACATTCACATACTCCGACAACCTCTCAGTAGGAGAGGAATTGCCCGAGATGATGGGTCTACCTGGAGGAAACTTGTCCCCTTTATGTATTTTAGGCAGTAAATATATATTCGGAAAATGTGGATCACGAACCCTCAAATATTTATAATCCCCATCTGAGATGAGGCCACTTTCACGCCAATCTTCTAGGCGCATATTAATGAACTCATTAAGGGGTTGCATCGGATTCTCCGTAGTGCGTTCGTAGCAGGCACTGTCTGACAATTGCCTGTTGATTTCCTGGATATAGTCAGGTTTATTCATAACCCTAACACTTCCGCCCTTATCTGCTTCCCTGATCACTATCGAGGGGTCCGATTTTAAAGAGTGTAAAGCACTTCTCTCTGTTTTGGACAAATTATCATCTCTAAATTTAGAAATGTTGAGCCTTTCCATGAGTTTATAGAAATGATTAGTAACTTGCATGTGAAAAAGATCGATATTATGGTGTGTTCCTTGAGGCTCAAATTGCGAACCAGGTCTTAGGCCACTATTAACACATGTATTCTCCTCAATACCCAGATACTTCCTTAAGGCATCAATATCAACATGGTCATTTTCAGTTAGTGACATAACTAGTTGCAGATCATAGAGGTCGGAAACAGAGTGGGATAGTGTATGAGACAACTCAACTGACGGGGTAGCTGGTGTATGCACAGCGTGAAAGTGATCCTTCAATTTAAGTAGGCCTGTAAATTTAAACAAATCAACAAAAACATCAGTAGGATCATTCATTTGTGTGGGACAAAAACCCAATCCTTTACTTAGGATTTCGCATTCATCTTTATTAAGCACACGATTAGACAGGTTGACAATAACCAATTTTTCTTGCTGTATTATGGAGTCAGTAGCTGGAGATAGCATAGGTGTAATGGCATTCACCAGATTATATGTTGCTAGTTTCTCTTGGAACATGTTTGTATCCCCTGGGGATCTGAGCCTATGTTTTTGCCTCCATCTTCTACCCCCCTACTGATCTTTCTTTTCGTACCAATTTGTTCCCCAGCCTTAGCCTTTCCATTTCCACTAAAAAAGGTGATGGACTCCGGCCTGGAAATGCTGATGTCGATGCTTCATTTGATACTGCACTTTCAAGGGAGCACATAGAGCTTGAACTGGCTGAATCGGTCTCCGTCATTTCCATGCGTGCTCTTTTATTAGCAGAGGGTGTTCTCAAATTGTCATATTTGCATGTCCTTGTCATTCCATTTGATTTTACGTAATTTCTTATCGCGCAGATATAGTTGATGTTCTTTCAATATTTTGTCCAAGATCTCATAGTTCTTTTTAGTAGCATCCTTTAGATTCATGCTTTCAATGCTTTTCTCAATCTTATCAACCTCAACCTGTAATTTGGTGTTTTTTTTCTTCGAATGTTTGATTAATATGCGCATCATTGTAAAGGAGACACTCTGCAAGCTTTCCTCCCATTCTGTCAATGATTCTTCATCCACATCTTCAAAGGTTGGGAAAATGAGAATTCTCAGGCCTTGTGGTTTTTTTTTATTCTCAAGATATTTGTGTAATGTGATGCCATCCCACCACCTGGCCATCTCCTGTTTCTTAAGTCTCTAAAGTTTTTGAAATCTGGTCTTTAAACATTCTTGACCTATAGCACTAATATTGGTTCCATCCTATATAACTGGATTGGAAAAGAGGTCCCTTGCCATTTCCTCGCGTCTATCTCTGAAACATGACATTTTGGGAAAGTGGAATATTGTATATGGTGGAGTAGTGCAAACAAAAACCCTAAATAAGGAAGCTACTGATGGGATTGGCGGCGGGTTTAGAATGAACATGCACCTATCCCTGTCACCTTACTGAAATATATGCATTGTAAGGAAACAAGAAACAAGTATTTATGAATCCATGTGTGCACAAATCACAGCACCTGCCACCAAGGTGCTATCTCAAGGGAGTTACGATAATAGATATTTTGATAGTGCACCACTTAAAGAAGATCAATAAAGTCCTGTTAGTCCATTGTGGCTGCCGCTAGTCACATCAAACATGTCAAGCTATCAGTCATTCTCTTGTGGAAACATCACTTTCACATACATTCCTGCCAATATAACTAGTGGATCCTGTACCTTTACATGATTATGAATCATGATGTTTCCATTCTATTCTGTACATACTCGCTATCCAAGGGACACAGTTGAGTTAAGTGAGGACTGTGACTCTGAAATTCACTTATTATCCAAATCAGAATATATCAGCTTGAGTCTGTCTTTCTATTGACCCGGACTAGCTGTTTATAATACTTGAGTTATAATACTTGAGTTATTAACAAGTTAGCATGTTTAATGGTTAGGAAGCTCAATCATACTTCTATTGCTTTAGCTGAATTATTGCTAGATATACGAGGTACTAGGAAAGCCGCATTGCAAAACGGCTCCTATTGACTATTTACTGCAAAAGCGCAATCATGGTTGCTCAATTTGTCAGACCACTCTAAGTACATCCAATCCCATATAGACACTTTACATGAATTGGTGAAAGGAGTAAAACAAGATGTAGATAAAGAGTGGTGGGACTGGTTGTTCCAGTGGTTCCCGATTTTGGGCAATTGTGCAAGCCTTTAGGCAGGATACTTATAGTGATTTGTACTGTATTAATGCTGTGTTGTTGTGTACAATGCACACCTAATTTGCTTAGAATGTTTACTTCACACCAGTATGTTATGAGAATCAATGGTCAAATGGTGGAGTGTAAATCTATCTGTATTTAACCACCGGCTCCATCTTGACCACTGACTCCATTTTGTGCTTAGCTGAGCTGCACACACGTCACATTGGTGGTGCAGGTGTTTTCCGCGCACAGTTTGTGCAATGTTTTCACTCTTTCTCACTGAGGATGGACACATGTGTTTTCACTATTTCTCACCGAGGATGGGCACATACCATGGGGGAGTGTTAGACCTGACAGCCTTGGGGTGGTCACCCCTAACTGTTTGCCTGCCTCCCTCCCTGTTTTAGATACTGTTTTTGCTGGTTTTTCGACTCTGCGCACTTTACCACTGCTAACCAGTGCTAAAGTGCATATACTCTCTCCCTTTAAACATGGCAACATTGGATCTCACCCAATTGGACTATTTAATTTACTTACAAGTCCCTAGTAGAGTGCACTATGTGTGCCCATGGCCTGTAGATTAAATGCAACTAGTGGGCCTGCAGCACTAATTGTTCCACCCACTTAAGTAGCCCCTTAAACATGTCTCAGGCCTGCCATTGCAAGGCCTGTGTGTGCAGTTTCACTGCCAATTCAATTTGGCCTTTAAAAGTACTTGCCAAGCCTAAAACTCCCCTTTTTCTACATATATGACACCCGTAAGGTATGCCCTAGGTAACCCATAGGGCAGGGTACTGTGTAGGCAAAAGGCAAGACAGGTACCTATGTAGTTTACATGTCCTGGTAGTGGAAAACTCCTAAATTTGTATTTACACTGCTGTGAGGCCTGCTCCCTTCGTAGGCTAATATTGGGGCTGCCCTCATACATTATTTGAGTGTTAGCTGCTGATCTGAAAGGAGTAGGAAGGTCATATTTAGTATGGCCAGAATGGTGATATAAAATCCCGCTGACTGGTGAAGTTGGATTTAATATTACTATTTTAGGAATGCCACTTTTAGAAAGTTAGCATTTCCCTGCACTTAAATCTTTCTGTGCCTTACAATCCACATTTGGCTGGGTTTAGTTGACAGCTCCTTGTGCATTCACTCAGACACACCCCAAACACAGGATACTCAGCCTCACTTGCATACATCTGCATTTTGAATGGTGCTTCCCCGGCTGGGAGGGTGGGGGGGCTCCGCTCTCACACAAGGACTGCCACACCTCCTACTGGGAACCTGGCAAACAGGATTGAACTGAAAACGGACCTAATGCACTTCTAAGCCACTCTTTGAAGTCTCCCCCACTTCAAAGGTGCATTTGGGTATATAAACAGGGCCTCTGCCCCTACCAACTGAGACACTTTCTGGAGAAGAAACTTGTAACCAGAACCTGCATCCTGCCAAGAAGAACTGCGTGGCTGCCTAAAGGACTCACCTGACTGCTTTTTGTAAAGGACTGCTGACTTGCTGTTGCCCTGCTGCCTTGCTGCTCTCTGGCTGAGGTGAAGAAGTGCTCTCCAAGGGCTTGGATAGAGCTTGCCTCCTGTTCCCTGAATTCTCAGGACCAAAAAGACTTCATTTCTTCAAGAAGGACTCCTTGTGAGGTGAAATTCGATGCACAGCCTGCCAGAAACAACGCACAGCCTGCACTGTGGTGAAAATCTCACGGCACGCCAAACCAGAACCACAACGCACAGCCCATTGGATCGACACATAGCCGAGCTGGAACTACGCAGCCCGACTTCCAGACAGGAATCGACGCAGCGCCTGCTGTGCCGTAGAAAATTAGGCGCAACACCCACCGGATCAACGCAGCACTTGTGACTTTGTCCTGCCAGCGCAGGAAATCCACGCACCATCCCCGGGGTGTCTGAAAACCCCGCAACCCGAGAGGATCCACAACCGAGCACCGGAAACCGACACACAGACGTCCCTGCATGGAAACTAAATGATGCATCGCCATGTGCGGCCTGAGAAATTGACGCACACCACTTTGTTTCCTCGCTTCTCCTCCTCTGCGGCCCTTTGTGGAGATTTTTTTGCAAACCAGGTACTTTGTGCTTCAAAGAGACTCTGGCCCTGATTACAACATTGGTGGTAAATGCCGCCTACCGCTGTGCTGACGGCTGCCAACATACTGTGACCGCCGCGGTATACCGCTACAGGTATTATGACCCACACATAGAAATCCGCCACTATACAGACACCCACACAAGTCCGTAAGACCAAAGGTCAGTGATAAACTGGCGGTACCAAAACCCACACCGGTACGCCAACCGGAATACGCCCACAGTATAAGGACCCACGAATCACGTCTGCGGTCTTTCAACCATGGTCAACCATTGGCGGTACACACTGCTGCGTTCATAATACACACACACTAACAAAACTCCACCACGTTGGACAATTCAAACCACACACACCTGACATACATACACCCACCACACCCACACGACTATAAAACACACATACACATTATCCACAACCCTTTCCATGAAAAAAAGATAGCTAACAGAGAGAGAGACAAGCCAGGAGCACCCACTCAATCTGAGCCACAGCACACCATCACCCATACACGCACCTCACAGCACACACCCCAACACATCACCCCACACATCCTCACACATACCACTCACACCACATTCATGTCACCCCAAAGACACCCCAGGTTTTCCGAGGAGGAGCTAAGGGTCATGGTGGAGGAAATCATCGGGGTATAGCCACAGCTATTCGGATCACATGTGCAGCAGACGTCCATTGCAAGGAAGATGGAGCTATGGTGGAGAGGGTCAACGACGTGGGACAGCACCCCAGAACAAGGGATGACATCAGGAAGAGGTGGAACAACCTACGGGGGAAGGTGTGTTCCTTGCTTGCAAGACACCAGGTAGCCGTACAGAGGACTGGCGGTGGACCCCCACCTCCTCCCCCTCAACTAACAACATGGGAGGAGCAAGTCTTGGCAATAATTCATCCTGAGGGCCTCGCATGAGTAGCAAGAGGACTGGACTCTGGCAAGTCAAATCTTTACTACTATATCCCCCACCCTACCTGCATGCATCACAAACTCCTACCCCTACCCTCACCCCATCACTCCACCACCTCATAAATACCCCACTATCACAACCCACCCATCCCAATACCAAGCCCTGCATGCAATACCCATCACAGACCTGCATGGACACCCATCACAAAAGCATGCCATTAGAGATAATCACCTAGCCACAAAATCACCACACACACAAGGCTAAGCACACAGGGCTATCACAACCATACAGGGAAACACACCCATGCACAAGATGGCACATGCAGATACAATAACACTGCATTTACATCCCCAGATGACTCCCACTCAATGTCACCGGAGAGGAGGTGCCACCAACATCCAGTCCCCCCACAGAAGAGGCCCACAGTGATGATAACAGCTCTGCACGCCTGGATCACGATGACCAACCTGGCCCATCAGGAACCTCTGGACAGTCGGGTACCCAGGAACAGTCCCATACCACCACAGACCCTCCCCCCTCAGGAAACACCAGCACAGCACCCACCTAGAGGGTCCATAACACTGTCCCCAGGACACATCAATCAGCAGTGTGTCCACCACTACAGGGACCCCAGGTGCCCCCACAAACCCAAGACAATCATGGACCTGGGGTCAGTGGCAGTTGGCACACGGTTCAGGGGACAGAGGCACAGGACAACAGGGAAGCTGGAGGACTGCTGTGAGACAGGGGGAGGATAGGCCCAGGGAACCCACTCTCAACGAGGCACTTGCAGGAGTTCTGGGAGCATACCAACATTCCCAGGAGACGTTGGGCCAGATACTGGCTAAGTTGCAGTAGACCCAGTGGCTGCAGGAGGGACAGTACCTGGGAATCAGGGAGGACCCGAAGGACATCCACACCATCCTGGTCAGTATTGCAGGGGTGCTGGCTGACATGGCCAACACCATGAGGGAGGAAGTGGCACCCCAACGGGCCCCTGACACTAGCCAAACCGAAAAACAGACCTCCACCTCTGCTGGCGCTAGTGGACAGGAGGCCCGCCACTGGAACAACAGGCCAACAGCACCCCACCCCCTGCAGAAGGAGAGCCACCCCACAAACGGTCCCTGCGATCCAGGCAGAAGCAAGAAAACATTGCCAAGACCCCCACCAGGAAATAAGACTCTCCTGATTGTCACCCTTGTTTCCAACTGTTACCCTGTCCACCTTGAACTTCCGTTGTTCCCCTTCCTATGCCCCATTGGACACTGCACCTGTGAAACAGAGACTGGACTCCAACTGGAAATTCCTCCACCATCACCTAAGCCCATTGCACATCCCCCTTAACCTCTTAGCACTTAAATAAACACCCTTGGAACAAATACAAGTCTAGAGTCTGTCAATTGATTGAAATATGTATTAGTTCAACAATCTGTAAATATTGCAATTCATATGTACAGTAATATATACATTGGTATGACCTGTAGTGGGCAGCAGTAAAACACACCAGGAGCCAGAGATCTGAAAACAGAGATGCCAAAGGGTACAGTAAGTGGCCATAGACATAGGGAAATCATGCAGCCATGTCCAATGTCCAGCACAAAACTGCAATGTAAAGTGAATTTACAGTGTCTTACCTGTGTGTCACTGGAAGCACTGCTGTATGAGAGAACGTCTGTTGTCCACATCTTCATCCTCTGCCTCCTCTTCCTCACTGTCCACAGGCTCCACCGCTACCACAAGACCATCTCCAGGCTCATCCTCCTGCAGAAAAGGCACCTGTTGTCTCAAGGCCAGGTTGTGAAACATGCAACGATGATCTGGTACACCTTCTTGGGTGAGTAGTACAGGGATCCATGAGTCAGTTGAAGGCACCTGAACCTGGCCTTCAGGAGGCCGAAGGTTCTTTCAATTATCTGCCTTGTTCGCCCATGTGCCTCATTGTAATGTTCCTCTGCCCTTGTCCTGGCAT
The DNA here is from genome assembly GCF_031143425.1 of Pleurodeles waltl. Lineage (NCBI taxonomy): Eukaryota > Metazoa > Chordata > Amphibia > Caudata > Salamandridae > Pleurodeles > Pleurodeles waltl. Next base: position 151,059,542 of record NC_090436.1, on the reverse strand, counting down.
TCCTCACTGGGGTCAGTAGCCATGAGAGGTTGTGGTGACCAGAGTGTCCTGCAAATATTGAGGGATACCTGTTAGCCACACACACACCATTAGGGACAATACCATACCCATACACCAATATATATTGGGTGGGGACCTTGGGCTCACCTATTAGACACACCCGGTGCCTCTGGAGTTGAGCCATCACATATGGGATGCTGCTATTCCTCAAGATAAAGGTGTCATGCAAGAGCCAGGATACTTGGTATTCACATGGGAGATGTACTGGTCCGCTAAACACACCATCTGCACATTTAGAGAGTGATAGCTTTTTCTATTCCTAAACACTTGTTCATTTCTCCAGGGGGGGGTGCAAATGCTACATGGCTACCATCAATGGCACCAATGATGTTGGGGATATGTCCCAGGCATAAAAGTCAGCCTTCACTGTGGCCAAATCCTCCACCTGGGGGAATACAATGCAGCTGTGCATGTGTTTCAGCTGGGCAGACCACACTCTGATCAACACGTTGGAGAACATTGGCTGAGACATCCCTGATGCCATGGCCACTGTTGTTTGGAAGGAACCACTTGTCAGGAAATGGAGCACTGACAGGACCTGCACCAGAGGGGGGATACCTGTGGGCTGGTGTATAGCTGAAATCAGGTCTGGCTCCAATTGGGCACACAGTTCTTGGATTGTGGCCCGATCAAGTCTGTAGGTCAGGATAATGTGTCTGTCCTCCATTGTCAGCAGGTCGACCAGGGGTCTGTACACTGGAAGATGTCTCCATCTCATATTCATCCTCAGCGGTTAAAGTCTAGGGAGGAAAACGGTGGGCAGAGGGTCATATTCACACATCTATTGTAATAATGATGCATATCTTAATTTACAGAACCAGTATGTGAATCCAAGAATCAGTTGATGTGCCAATGTTTGCTGTGATGCAGTTAGGTGCCATGGCCTGTGCCCCCCTGAAGTGGCGGCTGCCTGACTTGTGAGGAGGGACAAGTGGAAATGAGGTAATTCCGCTGGCGTTGTGCGCTGTTGCGGTTTGCGGTCAACGACCACCGCGCAACTTCGCATTGGTTAACATTAGGCCCTACAGGTTCCAGGAGGCAATGGCGATGTATGTCGGCGGTGACGGTACGCATCGCCGTGGACGTGACTGCCATTTTCTATCTGTTCACTCACTTGGTACCTGACCTTCAACAGGAGCGGACCTACACTGCAAGTGCTGCTGTGACCTGTATCTGGAAGCGACAATGGCTCATGTGTCTGGGGAAAGGGCCCCTGCCTTCACTTTGGAGGAGTTGGAGAGACTGGTGGATGGGGTCCTACCCCAGTACACTTTACTCGATGGTCCTCCAGACAAACAGGTGAGAACACTGTGAGCATGATGAGTGGGCCATGAATGTATGGAGTGCTGTGTGTGTAAGCCACATGTATGGGGGGCTGAGGTGTCCTGGACAGAGTGCTGCCTGTATGGTGGCCAATGTAGGTGCATAAGGGGATGGGATGGATATAGTGGGACATGGTATGACAGTCCAGACGGTATGACTAATCCCTTTTCTGCTGTCTTTTTCCTGCAGGTCAGCGCCCATCAGAAAAAGGGTATTTTGGCGTGCCATCGACAAGGAGGTGCGGACCCTGGGGGTCTTTGACAGACGGAGCACCCACTGCCGCAAATGGTGGGATGACCTGCGCCACTGGGCAAGGAAGACGGCAGAGGCCCAGCTGGGGCTGGCCTCCCAATGAGGAAGGGGTGCCCATCGTACCCTGAATCCCCTGATGTTCCGCATCCGGAGTTGAATGGGCCCTTGAGGGCATCACAGCAGCCACAAGGGGTTGAGTACAAATTCAGAATCATGACGCGCGTTAAGGTATTACCTGGGGATGTGGACTTTGGCTGCCACTAGTCCAGCACAAACATGGCAGGGTAGGTCCCTTTTTGGACAGGCTCTGAAGCACTCCAACCCCAATGGTGTTAGTGGGCCTCACCTACTGGTCAGGGCCTTTTAGTTTCAGGTGTGCAGCTGATGGCTTTATGCTAGGTACCCCGTGGGCTGGTGACTATCTTCGTAACTGGTAGTGCATGGCCTAGTGCATAGGGCTGCTCCCTACTACGGTAGTGTTGTTGCTGGCATTGACCAAGTGTATCCTCTGTCTCTTCTCCCCTTTTTTGTTTTGTCACCCTGTCCTTGTGCGCATTAGCATCATCTGGTGGAGGAGTAGAGGCACCAGCGACGGAGGGAGCTGCATCCCACATGGGCCTGGAGGCCGAATCCACTGAGGTTGAGGGCACCAGTGGGACAGAGGGCGAGGGGAGCACCATGACGGAGACAGGAGGGGACACTACAGACAGCGATTCCTCCTTCGATGGAAGCTCCCTGGCGGTGGCGGATACCTCTGTGCCCACCCAAACAACAGGTACAGCCACCACCACCCCTACCAGCACCGCCCTCCCAGCAGCCCCTCTGCGTGTTTCCCGTGCCTGCTCACCCAGTAGGGTGGGCATCTCCTTCGCCCCAGGCAGCTCAAGCCCTGCCCCAGTCAGCCCAGCTGCCCTCAGTGAGGAAACTATTGACCTCCTGAGATCCCCAATGTTGTGCAGTCAACCATACTGAATGCTATCCAGGGTGTCGAGAGACATTTGCTACAAACAAATGCATACCTGGAGGGCATTCACTCTGGCATGGCTGCCCAACAGAGAGCATTTCAGGCTCTGGCCTCCGCACTGGTGGCAGCCATTGTCTCTGTCTCCAGCCTCCCCCCTCCAACTTTCTCTACCCAGTCCCAATTCCCTCAACCCCAGCCTATCCCAAGCACACCTTCAGACCAGCATTCACCCAAATCAACACACAGAAGTGGCTCAGGCAAACACAGGCACCACACTTCATCTCACAGGCACTCACACAAGCACCATCCCCATGCAGACACACCAAACTCCACTTCCTCCACTGTGTCTCCCTCCTCCTCATCGTCCACCTCCTTCCCAGTAGCATCTCCACTCATACCTGCATCCACTACATCCTCATCCACTACCTCCATCACCAGCACCGCATCACTACATACCCCTCACTGGCAGTCACCACCCCTACATCCATGCACACGTCCCCTGTGTCCTCTCCCACTGTGTCTGTGACCCCTCCTCCCAAAGTACACAAACGCAAGCACACACCCACCCAACAGCCATCCACCTCCCAACAGCATCAAGCTCATGCACCTGCACCCAAACACAGCAGACTGACACCTCCTACAACCACTCCCTCTCCCTCCACTCTCAAACCTTCACCCTCTTCCTGCCCCCAATGTCCCTAAGAAGCTCTTCCTAGCAAACATTGACCTCTTCCCTACCCTTCCCCCCAATCCTTCACCTCGGGCCACGGTGGCCAAAACCCAGCACATCACCTCAGCCACCATATCCACGTCTGCTGTGGTGTCTGCAGCTGTCAGAGGCTCAAACGGGGCACCCGTGAGCATAGCCAGTGTGCCACCAACCCCGCCAAGGGCAAGAACAGTCCACCACCTGGCAAGGTAAAGAAGTGGAGACCATCCAGCAAGTGGAAAGAGTCACAACCACCCAGCAAGGCCGTCTCAAAGACTCAAGCTGCCAGACCCAAGGTGACACCACCATCTGCCAGGGGCAGGAAGGGGCACAAAACACCAGCCAAGCCAAGTCAGCCGTCTGAGCCTGCAGCTGAAGGCCTGGTGGCTACCAGCACAACCGCCAGCACCGGCACACTGTACAGCGGCCAGCACCGCCACCTGCACCACCACAAGCACCACCACCTGCACCGCGGCCAGCACCGCCACCTGCACCGCCGCAAGCACCACCACCTGCACCACTACTGTCAGTAGAAGCAGCCCCAGTGGGCAGCAGTCCAAGGCTGCAGGAGAAGGGCTGGAGCCTCCCCCTACCACTGGCAGCACCGGCACGTGCACTGCGGCCAGCACCGCCACCTGCACCACTACTGTCAGCAGCAGAAGCCCCAGTGGGCAGCCGTCTGAGGCTGCAGCAGAAGGGCTGGAGCCTCCCCCACCACTGGCAGCACCACCACCAGCACTACCAACACTGTGCAGCCATAGTTACCGGCAGATGGACTGTAGCCCTCCCTCCATGGACTATCATGCATCCTGGCCACTGCAAATCTCGTGGCTCTGACACCCAGGTGAGGGGCTGTGACCTTGCACCCCCCATGTGCTGCATCACTGTGCACAAAGCCCCCTCCAGAACCAGTGGAGAAAGGCATCCACTCACCCTATCCTTGGCAAGATGAAGCACACTGGGCACAAAGCCCCCTCCAGAACCAGTGGAGAAAGGCATCCACTCACCCTATCCTTGGCAGGATGAAGCACACTGGGCACCAAGCCCCCTCCAGAACCAGTGGAGAAAGGCATCCACTCACCCTATCCTTGGCAGGATGAAGCACACTGGGCACCAAGCCCCCTCCAGAACCAGTGGAGAAAGGCATCCACTCACCTTATCCTTGGCAGGATGAAGCACACTGGGCAAAAATCCCCCTCCAGAACCAGTAGAACATGTCACCCACTTGAGAGACTGTGGCTTTCCACACCCCAGGACCAAGCAGTGGGTAAGCCATCTACTTGAGAGACTGTGGCTTTGCACTCACCAGGACCAAGCAGAAGGCAAACCACCCACTTGAGAGACTTGAGAGACTGTGGCTTTGCACTCCCCAGGACCAAGCAGTGGGCATGGAGCCCCCTCCAGGAGCAGTGGCGTAATAACACCTTCCGGCTGCGGTGCCCTCCTTCCCCTTCCCCCTGAGGTGCCTGTGTGTTTTCGACCTGATGCCCCTGCAGTGTTCTCTCCATTTCGAGGCAGGAGTCAAGTGTGGGCATGGCCTATGTGTTATGGCCCAGTGGGCCACGGTCTATTTTTGTGTGGACAGTGTGCCTCATTTTGTATATAGTGTATATATTTTACATACTGTTTATTTATAACATTTTTCTCTAAATCTCTAATATCAAACTCTTTTGACTAAATTTTTGTCCTTGCGTTATTCCAGGGGGTTACGGGGTGTATATGTAATGTTGTTGCATTTGTTTGTGTGTATGGTGTTTGGGGTGAGGGTGGGGGTGGGGGTGTTGCGTGTTGCGTGTGTGTGTCACTCTCTTTTTCCTCCCCCCCCTCCCCTGTGTACTAGGTGCAGTACTCACTGTGGTCGTCGTAGCCGGCGTTGGTACTGCTGGTAGATGAGAAGATTCACCAGCATGGGTAACACCTGTAGTTCGGGCTCCATGGCGTGCTGGTTCTTCCTTGAGTGTCGAGAGGTGAGTGGTTTCCCTTCAAAGTACTGTTTCCGCAGTGCTTTTGATGGCATTGGTACCGCCCTGGAAAAGCTGTCGGATGGGCGGGGTGTAATGGGGTGGGCGGTACATTATCTATTACTATATTACTATTGGTTACCGCCGCGGTGTTTGTTGCTACTGCCGTGGCGGTCGGAGAGTTTATGTGGCTGTATGTGTTGCCGGTTTCTGCCGTGGTCATGATTTCATTTTTGTTACCGCCGCCCTGTTGGCGGTATTACTGCCACTTTAACACCGACCGCCAGGGTTGTAATGAGGGCCTTTGTTTGCTTTTAAAAGACTTAAGACACTTTATATCACTTTTCAGTGATATCTCTACATTTACTTGTTGCATCTTTTATCGTTTTGACCTACATTTATCCAGATAATTATTATGTATTTTTCTAAACACTGTGTGGTGTATTTTTGTGGTGCTATATGGTGGTATTGTATGATTTATTGCACAAATACTTTACACATTGCCTTCTAAGTTAAGCCTGACTGCTCACTGCCAAGCTACCAGAGGGTGGGCCCAGGATATTTTGGATTGTGTGTGACTTACCCTGACTAGAGTGAGGCTCCTTGCTTGGACAGGGGGTAACCTGACTGCCAACCAAAGACCTAATTTCTAACACTGGTGATCAGCGGTGAGGATAGGACTTGTATTTGTGCAGTGACATACAGTAGCTAAGTATTTCACTACCTACCCACAGTTGAAGGTCAACTTGATTTTTACCTCTTTGCAATTTCGTTTTTCCTGTCAATTGTTTTTACCAAAAACCTCACTCATCATGTCTCAGGCTGGGTTTCAAGCAGGAGATTTTGACCTGGCCCTGTTGGAGACATATACTGTCAAACAGCTGAAAGGGTTCTGCAGCGATATGGGGGTACCCACCCAAGGTGCCTCCAGAAAGGGGGAATTTTAAATGGTGCTGATGGCCTGGGCAGAAGCCCATTCAGAGGAGGATGTTGAAGAAGAGGAGCCAGAAGGAGGCTCCCCAGAGGATTTTTTGCCATCAGTTGATGATGTTACCACTGCAATTGTGCCCCCTGCCAAACCAGAGAGCAGTGTCTCTGATCAAGGCCTGACCGCAGAGGAAAGGAGATAGGAGAGAGAGTTTCAGCTGCAGATGGCAAGACTAAAAATTGAGGCTCAACAGGAGGAAAGGAAGCAGAGAGAGAGGCCAAGCAAGCTAAGGCTGAAAGAGCAACCAAACAGATTGAAGCTGAGAGAGCCTTGGCTGAGAAAAACCTTTTGTTAGCTCATGAACTTAGTCTCAAGGAGCTGGAGATCAAAGCGAAACGGTATGAGTCCAGCAGTGATACTGGCAGCATACATGCAGGACCTGTTGGGGAGAAAAAGGTTTGTATACCCAAGAATGTGGTGCCAGGTTATGTGGTGGGAGATGACATTGACAAGTTTGTGGCTGCCTATGAAGTTGCACTAAGGGCACATGAGACCTCTGAGGAGCAATGGAGGGCGGCCTTGTAGTTATATGCACCAGCAGTGGGGAGGGACACACTTCTTAGACTAGCTCCACATGATGAGAATGTCTATGCACTCATGAAAGCCGCTTTACTGGCCAAGATTGGGCTGACCCCTGAAAAATACCATCAGAGGTTTAGGGACATTACCAAACTTTCCACACAAACTTGGGTAGATTGTTATGATTTCTCCAATAAGGCACTGAATGGATGGGTGCGGGGCAGGAAAGTAGATGATTACAAAGGGTTATATGACTTGATTCTGAGAGTGCATATGCTCAGTATTTCTTTTACAGAGTTGTGCCAGCACTTAGTAGATAGCAAGCTGACTGATCCCAGGAAGCTTGCTGAGGAGGGGGACCTCAGGGCTAGTACCGGAGTGTCCAAAAAGGCATCTGGGGGGGGACATCCACAAAGGTGGTCAATGTTCCCAACAGAAAAAAGAGGAGAGAGAAAAACTTAAAGATAAGGAGTTCTCAAAAGGCCCCATAAGAATTCACCAGGGGGGGGGCAGGGTAGGGGGTGGTAACCATTCCTCTTCTAAATATGGGAAGAGCCAGGGTACTTTGATAGAACATTAGGGAAATTAATCCCCAAATGCTTAGAGTGCTACCAGCATGGACACTTTAAGGATGACTCCCAGTGTTCCAGAAGAGCACAGTCCACCACTGGACACACACCCGGGTTGGCTAGTGTAGCACTCAGGCGGGGAGACAGTCCCAGTTAGCAGTGGGGGGGGGGGCAGGCAGAGGTTTCCCTAGTGTCCTTGGGAGAAAGAGAGATGGTGCCTAAAGCCCACATGCAAAATAAATACTTCCAAGTATAGGCAGTGTATAACCATTGATGGGCAAAGGGTGAAGGCTCTGCGTTACACAGGAGCCAGTATGACTACTGTTGAGAGTAAGCTGGTGTCAGCAGAGCAGATAGTCCCTAATACATTCCACCAGGTCATAGTCACTGACAATTGTGAGAGTCACCTACCAGTGGCTTTGGTTCCCTTTGAGTTGGGAGGGTCTCTGGTACCCTGAAAATAGCTGTGAGTCCTGCCATGCCTGTAGATTGTCTGTTAGGCAATGATCTTGAGCATACTGCCTGGAAGGAGGTAGAGCTCAGATCCCACCTGGAGATGTTAGGTTTGCCTGAGTGGCTCTGCATGACCAAAAAGGCCAATGGTTGCCCGGGAAGGGAGTCAAGGGCGTCTGGAGCATGGAACAATGGCCCAGACAGCTGCAAAGAGGAAGGGCAAGAGGCACGGGAAACCCGTCTCAGATGTTCCTACGGTGGTGGATGGGGCCCCTGAGGAGGAGGAGGCCACTGAGCCAACTAGGGAGGACATAGCTGACTTGGGCAACCTACCTGATCTTGCTGGCTGGCAAGTCGAGGGTGGGCCAACCAGGGCAGAATTCTGCAAGCCACAGAAGGAATGCCCCACCCTTGAGGGTCTGAGGCAACAGGCAGGAGCCCAAGCAGCAGGTGATGCCTCTGGCACTCACCATATTTACTGGGAGAATGATCTCCTTTACAGTGAGCCTAAGTTTCCAGGTCCTGGGGCAGCACGTGTGCTGGTGGTCCCCCAGTGTTACCGGGCCTTCCTACTGGGTCTGGTTCACGACATTCTCCTGGCAGGACACCTGGGCCAAAACAAGACCTTTAACAGGCCTGTCAGCCACTTCCATTGGCCCAGAATGAGGGTAGCCTCAGCTAATTTCTACAGAGCTTGCCCCTCCTGCCAGGCTAGTGGGAAGACAGGGAAAAGCTTAAAGCTCCCCTGATCCTCGTCATTGACATCCCCTTTGAAAGGGTGGACATCGACATTGTTGGCCCCTTGGACCCCAAAACTTCCTTAGACAACAGGTTTATCCTGGTTTTGGTGGACCATGCCACCCGCTATTCAGAGGCAATCCCTCTGAGAACAGTGACTGCACCGGTGGTGAACCGAGTCCTGCTGGGAATATTTACCCATGTGGGATTCCCTAAGGAAGTTGTGTCTGACAGGGGCACATACTTCATGTCTGCGTACATGAAGTCCATGTGGGATGAGTGTGGGGTGACCTACCGGTTTACCACCCCTTATCATCCTCAGTCCAACGGGCTTGTTGAGAGATTCAACAAGACCCTTAAAAGCATGATTAATGGCCTGACAGAAGCCATGAGGCGTAAGTGGGACATCCTCTTACCATGCCTGCTGTTTGCTTACATGGAGGTATCCAGAAAAGGGTGGTGTTCAGCCCCATTGAACTTCTCTATGGTCACCTTGTCAAGGGACCACTGAGCAAAGTTAAAGAGGGCTGGGAGAAAGCTCCCAAGACACCTCCCCAGGATGTGGTCCGCTACATGCTGGCCCTCCGCAACCAAACCCACCACTTATGGAAGCAGACCAAAAGTAACCTTGAGGCCAGTCAAGAGGTGATGAAGGAGTGGTACAACCGGAAGACCACTCTGGTTGAGTTCTCACCTGGAGACACAGTTTGGGTGATGGAGCCAGTAGAGCCTAGGGCTCTCTAGGACCACTGGTCTGGCCCATTTGAGATTAAGGAGCGTAAGGGAGAGGGCACCTACCTAGTGGAACTCAAGACCCCTAGGCACCCCCTAAGGGATCGCCCTCACAACAGACTCAAACCTCACTTTGAGAGGTCTGAGGTCAGTATGCTCCTAGTCCCAGATGAGGGCATGGAAGAGGAGAGTGAACCTATTCCCGACCTCCTCTCTGCAAAAGAAGCTAAAGGGTCAGTGGAGGGTGTCATTTTCTCTGACTCCCTGACTCTAAACCAGAGAGGAGACTGCTATGAGCTGTTAGAGCAGTTCTCTTCCCTGTTTTTCCTTACTCCTGGACTTACTCATCTATGTGTCCATGACATTGACACTGGAGACAGTCCCCCTGTGAAGAACAAAAATTACAGGTTGTCGGATAAGGTGAATGCCAACATCAAGGAGGAGGTCTCCAGGATATTGACGATAGGGGTTATTGAGAAATCCAGTAGTCCCTGGGCCAGCACTGTGGTGCTGGGTACTAAGGCTGCTGCCCTGGTCAAAGCCAGAACTCCGGTTCTGTGTGGACTAACGGGGTCTCAACTCAGTCACTTGGACTGACGCTCACCCCATCCCCGAGCTGATGAGCTCATTGACAGGCTAGGCGCTGCCAAGTTCCTGAGCACGTTTAATCTTATATCAGGGTACTGGCAGATCGCCCTGACTGAGGGGGCCGAAGAGAGGTCTGCATTTTCCCCACCTGATGGCCATTACCAGTTCCAGATGATGCCCTTTTGGACGAAAAATGTCCCCCCCTACCTTTCAATGGTTGGTTACTGGAGTCCTAGCTGGCAAGGATGCCTGCAGCGCAGCCTACCTAGATGACATAGCTGTCTATAGTTCCAGCTGCGAGGAACACCTGCTCCACCTCAAGGAGGTGCTTCAGGCTCTGCAACAGGCAGGCATGACCATCAAGGCTAGTAAGGGCCAGATTGGGCATGGTTCCGTGGTGTACTTGGGACACCTAGTAGGTGGTAGCAAGGTGCAGCCACTCCAGGCCAAGATTGAGACTATCAAGGCCTGGCTACCTCCTAGAACACAGACTGAAGTAAGAGCCTTTTTAGGCCTCACTGGATACTACCACAGATTCATCAAGGGCTATGGTACCATTGTGTCACCCTTGACAGAACTTACCTCCAAAAAGCAACTTAGGTTGGTTAATTGGACAGAGGCTTGTCAGAAAGCCTTTGATTCTATGAAGGAAGCCATGTGCACGGCCCCTGTGCCCAAGGCCCCTGACTACTCCCAGGAATGTATTGTGCAGACAGACGCTTCAGAGCATGGCATAAGGGCTGTTCTAGCACAGCTAAATGAGGAGGGCTCAGACCAACCAGTAGCCTTTATTAGCAGAAGACTATTACCACAGGAACAGAGGTGGAGTGCTTTTGAGAGAGAAGCATTTGCTATGGTCTGGGCACTAAAGAAGCTGAGACCATACCTATTTGGGACTCACTTCCGGGTTCATGCAGACCACAGGCCCCTCAGATGGCTCATGCAGATGAGGGGTGAGAATCCTAAACTCTTGAGGTGGTCCATTTCCCTACAGGGGATGAACTTTACGGTGGAGCATCGCCCAGGAATTGACCACGCCAACGCTGATGGTCTCTCCAGATACTTCCGCCTTAGTGATGAGGGCTCCCAGGACGTTGGGTAGCTCTCCCCTCTTTCAGCTGGGGGGGGACAAATGCCTCCCTCCATTTATTTTATACTGTTTTTGCTGGTTTTTCGACTATGCGCACTTTACCACTGCTAACCTGTGCTAAAGTGCATATGCTCTCTCTCCCTTTAAACATGGTAACATTGGGTCTCACCCAATTGGACTATTTACTTTACCTCTAAGTCCCGAGTAGAGTGCACTATGTGTGTCCAGGGCCTGTAGATTAAATGCTACTAGTGGGCCTGCAGCACTGATTGTGCCACCCACTTAAGTAGCCCCTTAACCTTGTCTCAGGTCTGCCATTGCAAGGCCTGTGGGTGTAGTTTCACTGCCAATTCGACTTGGCATTTAAACTTACTTGCAAAGCCTTAAACTCCCCTTTTTCTACATATAAGACACCCCTAAAGTATGCCCTAGGTAACACACAGGGCAGGGTACTGTGTAGACAAAAGGCAGGACATGTACCTATGTAGTTTACATGTCCTGGTAGTGTAAAACTCCTAAATTAGTTTTTACACTGCTGTGAGGCCTGCTCCCTTCATAGGCATACATTTGGGCTGCCCTCATACATTGTTTGAGCGGTAGCTGCTGATCGGAAAGGAGTAGGAATGTCATATTTAGTATGGCCAGAATGGTGACATAAAATCCTGCTGAGTGGTGAAGTTGGATTTAGTATTACTATTTTAGAAATGCCACTTTTAGAAAGTGAGCATTTCTCTGCACTTAAATCTTTCTGTGCCTTACAATCCACGTCTGGCTGGGTTTATTTGACAGCTCCTTATGCATTCACTCAGACACACCCCAAACACAGGACACTCAGCCTCACTAGCATGCATCTGCATTTTAAATGGGTATTTCTGGGCTGGGAGGGTGGAGGGTCTGCTCTCACACAAAGGACTGCCACACCCCCTACTGGGACCCTGACATACAGGATTGAACTGAAAGGGGACCTGGTGCACTTCTGAGCCACTCTTTGAAGTCTCCTCCACTTCAAGGGCACATTTGCGTATATAAACAGGGCCTCTGCCCCTACAACTGAGACACTTACTGGAGAAGAAACTTGTAACCAGAACCTGTATCCTGCCAAGAAGAACTGCCTGGCTGGCCAAAGGACTCACCTGACTGCTTTCTGTGAAGGACTGCTGCCTTGCTGTTGCCCTGCTGCCTTGCTGCTCTCTGGCTGAGGTGAAGAAGTGCTCTCCAAGGGCTTGGATAGAGCTTCCCTCCGGTTCCCTGAAGTCTCAGGACCAAAAAGACTTCATCTCTTCAAGAAGGACTCCTTGTGTGGAGACATTTGATGCACAGACTGCCAGAAACAACACACAGCCTGCACCGCGATGAGAATTTCACCGCACGCTGAACCAGAATGATGCAGCCCTACTTTGCAACAAGAAGATCGACGCAACACCAGCGTAGCAACTGGAAATTTGACGCACTGCCCACTGGATCGACGCATAGCCGAGCCGGAACAACACAGCCCATCTTCCAGAGAGGAATTGACGCAGCACCTGCTGTGCGGTAGAAAATTGGACGCAACACCCCCCGATCCACAGCTCCTGTGACTTTGTCCTGCCAGCGCAGGAAATCCACGCACCGTCCCCTGGGCATCTGAAAACCCCGCAACCCGAAGAGGATCCACGACCGGAAATCGACACACAGCCTGTGTGGAAACTAAATGACGCATCACAGTGTGCAGCCCGAGAAATCGACGCACACCCCTTTGTTTCCACACTTCTCCTCCTCTGCGGCCCTTTGCGGAGATTCTTCACACAAACCAGGTACTTTGTGCATGAAAGAGACTTTGTTTGCTTTTAAAAGACGTAAGGCACTTTATATCACTTTTCAGTGATATCTCTACATTTGCTTATTGCATCTTTGATCGTTTTGACCTACATTTATCCAGATAAATATTATATATTTTTCTAAACATTGTGTGGTGTATTTTTGTGGTGCTATATGGTGGTATTGTATGATTTATTGCACAAATAATGTACACATTGCCATCTAAGTTAAGCCTGACTGCTCAGTGCCAAGCTAGCAGAGGGTGGGCACAGGATAATTTGGATTGTGTGTGACTTATCCTGACTAGAGTGAGGGCCCTTGCTTGGACAGGGGGTAACCTGACTGCCAACCAAAGACCCCACTTCTAACACGAGTATCAGTGAGAAAATGTACCAGGATGAGAATGTTTATGGCAAGGCAGGGAACAGCTCGGTCTTGGAAAAGCACAGTGAGAGTTGGTCAGTCTCTAGCGTGCGGCCAGCGTTTGAACAACTTACTGTATGGGAGGGGGAGTTGCTAGAATTCTTCTCTCCAGTTTGTTTAAAGGATATAAGAAGAGAAATCTTGGCAGCTGCACCTAGAAGGAATTCATTCTGTAGAGGGATCAGAATCCCATTGTGGGTAAATCTCTCTCTTTGCGGTCATCCAGGTTCCACGACTTGAAGCTGGCAGACAAAGAGATGATGTTGAGGTCAAGCCCCAAGGTGATGCATTTTTAATTCTTATTTTTAGCCTTGCGTTGTGCATGCATGAATATATAGTGTATATATATATATATATATATATATATACATTATATATCATTATAAAATAGCCATGTTGAGTTCTGTGATCATTATTATTTCACTTGTGATTATTTTCAGAGTTGTACTTGTGTTACTGACTTTGAAATAAAAGTCCACGTTATTTTGTCTGCGCATGAAACTTTAGAAATACCTTAATAAATTCATTACTCAGACTAAGGCCCTCATTCTGACCTTGGCGGTCGGCGGAGAGGCGGCGGTCGGACCGCGAACAGACTGGCGGTCAGAAAAATGGCATTCTGACCGCAGCGGTCACCGCCGCGATCGACCACCACTTCCCCACTCCGACCGCCACGGCGGTCATGACCGCCGGGCTGGAGTTTGCGCACTCCGGCCCGGCGGTCGTCCCAAGACCGCCAACGGTATCATGACCCTGCCTACCGCCGCGGTTTCTGGCGGTCGGGAACCGCCATGCGAACCATGGCGGTAGGCACTATCGGGGCCAGGGAATTCCTTCCCTGGCACTGATAGGGGTCTCCCCCACCCCCCACTACCCACCCGAGTCCTCCCCCCACACCCTCCACCCCCCTGCCACCCCCCAGAGGTGGTACGAACCCCCTCCCCACCCCGACATGCACATACATGCACCCCGACATGCACACACCCCCAACATGCACATATACACACCCCCTACACACACATACACAACGGGGACACATACCCGCACACATACATGCAGACATGCGCACCTGCCGAACAGCACACATTACCCATAGACACAGCAGCACCCCCCGCCCGCATACACGCACTCACACACCCCCTCTACACACTCACACGCACACCCCCATGCACGCCCACATCACACAACACCCCCCCTCACGGACGGTCAACTTACCTTGTGCGTTGGTCCTCCGGGAGGCGACGGGAGCCATGGGGAGGTGACCGCCAACAGAACACCGCCAACAGAAGACCGCCACACAGATATGTGTGGTCGTAATTCTGTGGGCGGTGTTCTGCTGGCGTGGCGGTGGAGGTTGACCAGTCTCCACTTTTCCGCCGACCTCCAGTGTGGCTGCTGGCGGTTTCCCGGCGGAACGCTCCCAGCGGTCGGAATGCGCACAGCGGCATACCGCCGCGGTCGGCGGTCTTCACCGCGGCGGTAACTCGGCGGTCTCGCGAAAAGACCGCCAAGGTCAGAATGAGGGCCTAAGTGTGCTGCATTCCCTTCTTTTTGTCTCCTCTTAGTCAGAGGTAGAGCAGAACACATGGTGAAAGAGAACTTGCAAGTGGAACAAGTGGGTTAGTAGCTTTGACTTTTATTTAGTGAAATTAGACAAATAATGTGCATTTCAGAACCTGATCAGGGTGATTCTTCTTTCAAGGGTCCTCTCTAGGCTGTTCTCCATAAAAGAGTTTTCTGTAAAGGGTGTTCCTCAGAGCAGGGTAGTGTCTATCCATCTGTATCTACAACAGTGGCACAAAGAGGTATGAGCTTCCTGCGCCTGGTAAACAATCACAGTGAACATTGATCAAGAAGGAGACAAAAGGTCAGCCTCACCTAAAGGACCCTACTCACACTGAAGAAAAGAAACTGCAGTCCAACCCTTCATCCTTGCCTTCCGGTTAAAGGCACTAGTTGGGTAGGAATAATCAGCCAGTTCTCTCAGTGAAAAGACCCAAGCAGATTTCTAAGGGAGCCCTGCCCCCTCTTTCTTACACATACATACACAAGCAAAGATATGATTTTTAAAAGTATAAAGAATCTTACTCCATTGAAATCAATGGATGCATTGTTTTAGCACTAAGTACCTGGCATGCATCAAAAATAAAGCCGCACAGGCAAGCGTGCATTGGAAAAGCAAGCAATGCATTGATTCCTTACTCACAAGTGAGGCTGTGCGTAGATTCTTTCTCTGCCGGGAAAGCGATGCATCAGTTTCCCGCCCAACAGCCTTGGGCACATGCAGTGATGTTGAAGGTTTTGACACCTGAGGATGATGGATAGAAAATTCAGATGCACTGCAGCGACTAATCCAGGCTGAACTAGAGATGCATCAATTTCACAGTGCTTTGTTGATTTTCCAGCTGTGGTGCAGGTGCTGCGTCAATTTGTCTGCCTTCGGTTCCTGTGCGTGGATTTTCACCTTGGGTACACCAGCTTCTCCTTTCAAGGGACTGGATGTGGCACCACTTGGCAGGGTAGGGGTCTCAGCAAGAGGTCCAGGTTCTGTCAGATTACGTTTTTGATGACCCTGAGCCTTCAGAACAGAGGAGAAGCTCAGTCCAACCCTTGGAGAATCTTCACAAGCAGGATACACAGCAAAGTCTAGTCTTTGTCCTCTTTTAAAGGCAGAATCAGCAACTGCAGGCCAACCCAGCAAAGCTCACACAGCACAGGGGCAGTACTCCTCCTTCAGCTCTTCTCCTTGGCAGAGGTTCCTCTTGATCCAGAAGTATTGTAAATGTCTGGTGTTTTGGGTCCACTACTAATACTCATATCTGCCTTTGAAGTAGGCAAACTTCAAAGGAAAGTCTCTATTGTTCACAAGATCTTGCCTTGCCTTGGCCTGTCCCCAGACACAGACCAGGGGGTTGGAGACTGCATTGAGTGAGGACAGGCACAGCCCTTTCAGGTGCAGATGTCAGCTCATCCCTCCCCACTCTAGCCCAGGAGACTCATCAAGATATGCCGGACATTCCTCAGCTACCTCTGTGTCATTGTCTAGAGGCAATTCACAAACAGCCTAACTGTCAGTCTGACCCAGATGTGGATTCCACAGGGAAGCAGAGGCACAGACTCGTTAAGTAAGGAAATGCCCACTTTCTAAAAGTGGCATTTTCAAACAGACAATCTAAAAACCAACAAAAGGTGTATTTTAAAATTGGGAGATTAGAGACCCCAAACTCCACATCTCTATCTGTTCTCAATGGGAGACTGTACTTAAAACAGTTAAAGGCAGTCCACATGTTAACCTATGGGAGAGATGGGCTTTGCAATAGTGAAAATAGAATTTGGTAGTGTTTCACAATCAGGACATGTAAAACACACCCGTTACATGTCCTACCTTTTAAATACACTGCACCCTGCCCATGGGGCTACCTTAGGGGTGACGCACATGTAGTAAAAGGGAAGGTTTGGGCCATAACTTATTAGTTAATCAAATATGCCAATCAGGGATAACCAATCATTATCACAATTTATACAGGGAGCACCTGCACTTTAGCAATGGTCAGCTGTGGTAAAGTGCAGCAAAGTCCAGCACACAGTCAAAAATACAGGAAGCAGAGGCAAAAAGACAGAGGGAACCACACCAAGGATTCCAGCAACTATACACTCTGAACAGAACTTTCTTCTACTAATAGTGCACATGCTTCAAATTTTGTTTTTTGAGCCACTTTCATGTAAACCTCCTGCAAGACTTAAAAATATATCCCATGGTATGTTTATAATACATGTTTATGGCACTGCAGAGAAAAGAAATGGGGATAAATAACATGGTATTAATGGCAACTGTACAAATATCTTCTGTTAAAAGGGATAAAAATAAAAACATAATAGATCATCATAAACACACATTCTCACATTTATAAATACTGGTCAAATATAGTGCCTCATTTACGAGGCCCTTGCATCTCTTGGACATCGCTTTTAGCGACACTCCAATAGCGCTGAGCTCAACTTCATATCTACAAGTTGGCGTTAAGCCACTTTACATAGCCTTGTAAATATGGGCAGCCCAACACATTTTTCTGCAGCAAAGGGGCGTACAATTGGTGTTGCTGTGGCTGTACCCACACAACACCCATTGCTTTTTGACACTGCCCAAGATTTACAAGAAATCGTAAACCTGAGGCAGCGACAAAAACTAATGCCACCTCAGGGACGGCATTAGAGTGGCACAATGAGGAGAAATACTTTTATTTGTTTTTTAGAAGGAGCAAATCATCATTAATGATTGTTTATGTGCAGGAAGGTGTCTCTTCCTGTACATAAACAATCACCCCCTAAAGACAGGCATCCTTGCGCCATGGTGCAAGAGTGGCTGCATTGGCCCTAGGCATCTGATTTAGTGCCGGTGCACGGGAAAAACACAAGGATGCAGCGTATTCTTGTAAATATGGCGCATTCCTGCATTTTCAGAATGACGCAGCAATATTGCTTGTGACCCTGCACCATGCCATTTCCTACTAAATGAGGCCCTTCATTTTTTACTACTGTACTGCAAACCTAAGATGAGATAAACACTTTACATT
Source organism: Pleurodeles waltl (assembly GCF_031143425.1). NCBI lineage: Eukaryota > Metazoa > Chordata > Amphibia > Caudata > Salamandridae > Pleurodeles > Pleurodeles waltl. The sequence continues at coordinate 151,041,802 of NC_090436.1, read as the reverse complement.
ACTTCACAGATTGCATATAAAAATTACTTTACACAGGGATAAGCTAGCAATAGTAACAAGCTCTCTTCAAAGTGATTTTAACATAATTTGCATATGTAATCCCTTGGCATCCTAGTTTTGGTTAAATATCTTCTGTTCAAAGGAATAACAATAAAGACAAAATACATCATAAACCATGTATGCATCTGTGCAGAGTATATTATGCTTTTTTCTTATCATTGTCGAGGAATGGAAACATAAATAGTTACAATTAGGTGGAAATGTCAGTTCAATCATACCATTTTAAGCAAACAAAACCACTGAAATTCACTGATTACAGGGCCTGATTTAGAGTTCTGCGAACAGGTTACTTTGTCACAAATGTGACGGATTCAAGTGCCATTGGATATATTGCATCTGTAACACGTCTGACTGGATATCCTTCAGGTTTATCATGGAGTAATCTGCCCACTGAATCCGGCCCATAGTTAATAACTCATGGCCTTCAGTAACTAACTCACCCCCACCATGAACACTGTTGGTATCAATGATGTCATTTCAGATGTTGCGATGATCTTGTCAACTATGTCATTGAATATGTCATTAATTATGTAATATGTGAGGCAATAAGTGGTGCATGGCAAGGGAGCGAGTTATAGGTATTTTAGAGCATGAGTTATAATTTCATGAGACAGCTATAGCTAGTTTAAAATGGTATGTTTTAACTGACATTTTCATCTCTCTATAATGTCCCTTTCACCTTTGTGTTTTTCAGTGAATTTTGTAAGGCTCTTTTTAAGTGTAAAGTAAGCTATTATTGTCATTCCGAACTGTAACTTCACTTTAACCTTTGGTTTTCCAGTGAATTTGTATGTTTTAAATGTAAAGTAAGATGTTCATTGGAGCTAGTGTGGGGGCACCCTGGGCTCCCACACTTTATATTAACGTTAGGGCTGAAGGAAGAGCCACAAGAGCCCAGTAGCCCCTACTGGCTCCCCAGCCATCACCTGTCCTGGGTCCCAGAGTGCGCTGGTTCCATTCCTTTGCTCCCCAGCCAGTGCCTACCCTGGATACTGAGGAAAACCAGCTATTATTTTAAAGGTGGTTCCATAATGCCCACCCGAGCCACCCACAACAAGGCCAATCAAGGGATCCACAAAGCCCCTGTTGCCCCTACTGGCTCTCCAGCCATCACCTGTCCTGGGTCCTAGAGTGAGCTGGTTCCATTCCTTTGCTACCACCTGGGGAGCAGCAGGCTTTTTTACCTACTCCCCCTTGGTGGGAGAAAAGTTATGTCCACTGCCCGTGAGACTGTGGGCAGGAAATTAGATTTAAACATTAGTGTCCCAGAGGATGGAGTCCCTGCCCTGAGACACTTCTTTGAAATATTAGCCCCGCAGGATTGTCAAGGGCCCTGGGGGATGATCTGTAGAGTAATACATTTTGGCCCTTAATTTGTCAAAAACTTCTAAAAAGATTTACACCAAATCACAACAAGCAGACTTTCTGAGCAAAGATCTAGCTTTCTCACAGATTTAGTATAATTCCATCATTTAGGCAATAGCTGGGTCTAATTTTCCTATAAAAAAATAGAAGGGGAAAACACATTTTGGGACCCCCTTTCCCTCAACTCTCACTTGATAGATCACCCCTAAACTTTTCAGGAAGAGGCTGAGGTGTATGAGACTTTTATTTGGAAAGTTCTTTGAAGATTAATCAAATAGCGTCAAAGTTATTAGCAAACCAAAATGTCAATTTCCTATAGGAACATGGTCCTAACTATAACTACCCACTGGTTAATATCTATTAACCACTGTCGCTACTGTGTAGTTATGGTAAATTATCCATGTTTAAAGATTTTGATGTAAAAATAGCAAAAGGCTTTGTCACTTTCAAGCTCAGCATAGATGGCACTCTGCTAATCATATGCTTAACAATTCTGCTAGTAAAACAAACATTTAAGGTGTTGGAGGGAGCTCCATATAAAGGTGCCACTCTCCACCTAAATCTGAGAACTACCCGGAGTTCCCTGCTTCCTTTTTTGCAAACGTGTATGCAGCACTCTAATTCCAAAATGGTATTGGTTTGATTTATACTGGGAACTGCTTTGTGTCTTGACAGATCTATACCTCTTTGATGACCTCTAAGTAGAGCAAAGCACGTATGTCTGGGGTTGCTTTTATTCATTCCAAGTTGGCTTGGATGGTTTGTTACCAATCTAAAGCAGTAATACTGTGCCTGAAGTGGTAAAAGGCTTTTTTTTCAGTTTTCCGCTTGGTGTAGATGGCACTAGTTAATCCAGTGCTTAAATAATTTTTGTAAAAATGGTGAGGCTTAACCATTTTCTAGCTCGACATGGATGGCACTGTTATCCTGTATATAAAAACAGTTCTTGGAGAAACAGTCATTTGAGATGAACAGATTCAGGGTGTTGGTGATGTTTTAGGTCTCCACATAAACCTGGAACTATACAGAGCTCCCTGCTTCCTTTTTTGCATCCTTTATGTGACACTTTAAGCATGAAAGGCTATTTTGTGTGTGTATATATATATATATATATATATATATATATATATATATATATATATATATATACACATATTGTTAAAGAATTTTTGCATAACATTTTGGAGTCCTTTTTTTATGATGTGAGAAAGTGATTTATTAGCTGGGGTTGGTTGAAGTTTTTTCGTAAGTAATAAAGTCACCATTCTTTTAGGTCCAGTAAAAGGTTTCAAAAATGTAGACCCAAGCAAAAGCCCTGGTAGCAATGGCAAAGCAGACATGCTTAACCTAGAGAACATTTGGTATAACCAAATCTGCTAAAATGTCCACAACACAACACAATAAAAATCCCTCTGCATTTCATAAAACTAGAGAATACTTTAATAAGCAAATTTAAATCTAAATGACAACAATCCAATAAGGTGAATTGGTGATATTCATTTCTAAAGACTCGAGTAATATTAGGGCCTACATGCATAATGCGCCAATGGTAGTCAATGATTGTGGTAGACTGGGACCTATGCATGATTTCAGGCTGACTGCGAGAAGCACAGGTCAGATACATGAACCATGTTCAACCCTGACAGGGGTTTTACCTTGGGACCCAGTCTTTTTTCTGGAAGTGAAAATCCTTCAGTAGGGCAACCGCTGATTGTGTGCTTGCAGCATTAGTAATGGCTACTTTATATAGTGCTTTTGTTTGTTTAAATACCAGAGCCTATTGGATCAGTGGACTAATGCATTAGATGGCAGAAATCTGTCTTTGAACCCATAGTCTTTGTTTTGAAACCTGACTCAACATCCGTCGCCCTGAAACAGATACAATGAGTACCAGTGAGTTAACTACAAACATCTTTTATCTTTGTATTGTGCCTTTGAATGGTGCCACTTAAAAATATGCCTTTTATCTTGAAATCTTCTTTCCCTGGTCACCCAGAACACCTCTGCTCTATCTACACTCAAATGAAAATTAACCTCTTTAGTGCTGAGAACCAACTGTTCACATCCTCGCCACTGCCTCCATTGTTCAAAGGATATCAATGGACTATTTCAGCTTTCAGCACTGAAAAAGAAATGCTTCTGTTTTAAATAGCAGAAGAATTTTCCACTTCAAAAGTCAATGTCGGAAAACAAGACAAAAGGTTTCCTTTCAGCCAGACTTTAATTATTTTCATTTTGCTGTCTTGCATTGTGCATGCCGAATACGACCACAGACAGTGCATCACAGAACGCGCTAATGCTGTGTTCTGCTTTCAATTTTGATAGATGCCAAGAACTGATCAATACTGTAAAGGCAGAATGGAAAGGGGGCAATATCCCCTTTTCAGATCTGTCTCTCTCAAGTGAACCCGTGCTTGGAATTCTCAGCACTAGACACCAAGGATTACTGTTTGGAGATAAGCAGCCTTCCTGGGCTGGGCCAGTGCTCCCCCAACCAGGCACAACAGATCTTCTGCCCCTCTGTGGGGGCCAGCAGGGAGTGCTAACCCCTGATGTGCCATCCTCCGGGAGGAAAAGGCCCAGGAGACACCAAGAAAATGAAAGAAAGAAAAAAAGGGGTGGGGCAGTCGCCCCAGTGTTGGCTAGTGCCTTACCCCTAAATGGGCACAACACCCTTTCTGCATCACTTGGCAGCAGATGAAGAATTTGCTTGGACATATCCGCAATTTAAGTTCATTAACATTAAAAAGTGAGCAGAAACCTCTATTCATCCCTCTGCAAGCCTATCACCTATTTGGCATATGCAGAAGATAGTGTCATGTTTTGTTTAACTCCTGCAGATCACCAATCTCAGCTACAACATCTGAACAATTATAACCCAGATAATGATCTAGAAATGAAGGAAGATCAGAATCATGTGCTTTGGAAAACCCAGAAAACAATTAAGGTGGAAAATAGAGGGCACTGAGCAACTTTCCAGCACGTTTGAGAATAGTCAATGTCAGTGCCCTCTAAGTTTGGAAGTAGACAACAAATTGGCATGGTCCGGGCATATATTGAAAAATCAAATTAAAGCTAACATTTCAAAATCAATAAAAAGATTTGCAAATATCTATGGATGGCGAGCTTTTGATCAATCTTTCAAATTACTTAATGCAAAACATAACCCAACTCTTATGTGTGGGTGCATTGTGTGCAGCAGCAGAACAGCACATGCTTTGACTAAAATCACAGGAAATAAATCAGATCTTCTTTAAACTAACTTTCTTCTACTGCTCAATGCAGACTGAGATTAGAACTTTTATTGCCTTTCTGTAGTTTCTTCACGCAGGGGGGCGTTCTAAATTTCGGCTGCGCGTGTTTTGACACTAAAGATAACTGTTTAAAACAAATGATACTATTAGAATTGAGACAACCTATCAGTTCCAAAACTGGATTAAGGGGGTCATTCTGACTCCCGCCGGCCGCGGTAACCGCAGGGCCGGCGGGAGCCGCCAGAATACCGCTGCGCGGTCATAAGACCGCCGCGGGTATTCTGGGTTTCCCGCTGGGCTGGCGGGCGACCGCCAGAAGGCCGGCCGCCAGCCCAGCGGGAAACACCCTTCCACAAGGATGCCGGCTCCGAATGGAGCCGCCGGAGTGGAAGGGGTGCGACGGGTGCAGTTGCACCCGTCGCGATTTTCAGTGTCTGCATGGCAGACACTGAAAATCTTGGTGGGGCCCTGTTACGGGGGCCCCTGCAGTGCCCATGCCATTAGCATGGGCACTGCAGGGGCCCCCAGGGGCCCCACAACACCCCATACCGCCATCCTGTTCCTGGCGGCCAAAACCACCAGGAACAGGATGGCGGTATGGGGGTCGGAATCCCCATGGCGGCGCAGCAAGCTGCGCCGCCATGGAGGATTCCCCAGGGCAGCGGAAAACCGGCGGTACACCGCCGGTTTTCCGTTTCTGACCGCGGCTGTACCGCCGCGGTCAAAATGCCCTTGGGAGCACCGCCAGCCTGTTGGCGGTGCTCCCGCGGTCCCCGGCCCTGGCGGTCCATGACCGCCAGGGTCGGAATGACCGCCTAAGTCTTATTGTTGTGGATAAGCAGTGACGTAGCAAAACTTAAGGGGGACCCCTGCAAAGTACATTGAAGACCCCACCAAACCCAGTCAGCAGTTCTCAGGCAGGGGCCTGCCACCCCTGCACAATTTATTGTGCTGAGGGGGCCCGCTGAAGCTCGGGGCCCCCACCCGCACTGTGAGGGCTATTTTCACACCAGTGCAGATAAGCTCACTGTGGTGATACCCTTGCCTCGCTAACAGAGCTTGCAATGCTTTCTCAAAAAAAAAACACTCCAGAAATTGGTACACAATACCCTCGGGAGTAATAGGCATCAGGGCCTCGACACAAACTTATTCAAACACAAACAGGACTATTTGTTGTCATCCTTGGAGCCAGCAAAACAAAATATCTAAGATTTTGTTTATTACAGCTAATACTAGAACATTAGATCAAGCCGCCAAATATTGCTTCTCCCCAAAAGACAATCAATTTGCCCAGAAATTGACCGCATTTGTGGACCTAGCTTATTTTCTGTTTGTAGTTAAAGGTACAGGACATGGTAAAATGATCTATGTATGGAATCCCCCGGCTTCTAATTAACTGTATCTTTTAGCATTACTGTGGTAAAATAGCTGGATTGCTAGAAATTATGTATTCATTTATACATTTATTCTTGTTAACACTACCTTGAATTTCATCCCTGCTGCTGTATCATGGTAAATGCAGTATTTACTTTTTTCCACACAATTTGAATCGCACACATTCCTGTAAAAGTAGTTCAACGCACAACTGTTCCACGGAAATAAAAACTGAGCAATCGTAGAGACAATGGGCCATATTTATACTTTTCAACGCACAACTGCGCCAACGCAGTTGTGCGTCAAAAAATTTAACGCCGGCTAACGCCATTCTGAAGCGCCATGCAGGCGCCGTATTTATTCAATGACGTTAGCCGGCGTTAGCCGGCGGAGCTGCCTGGTGTGCGTAAAAAAAAATGACTTACACCAGGCAGCGCCGGTGTAGGGGAAAATGGAGCTTGGGCGCCAAAAAATGGGGTAAATCAGGCTGAGGCAAAATTTTCGCCTCAACCCGATTTGCGCCGTTTTTTTGGACTCCCAACCCCCATTGAAATGACTCCTGTCTTAGCAAAGACAGGAGTCATGCTCCCTTGCCCAATGGCCATGCCCAGGGGACTTATGTCCCCTGGGCATGGTCATTGGGCATAGTGGCATGTAGGGGGGCACAAATCAGGCCCCCCTATGCCACAAAAAATATATATATATATACTTACCAGCACTTACCTTATGTCCCAGGGGTGGGTCCCTCCATCCTTGGGCGTCCTCCTGGGGTGGGCAAGGGTGGCAGGGGGTGTCCCCGGGGGCATGGGAGGGCACCTCTGGGCTCCTTCCGAGCCCACAGGTCCTTTAACGCCTGCCCTGACAAGGCGCTAAAAAATGACACAAAAGCGGCTGGACGTCATTTTTTTTGACCTGCCCACTCCCGGGCGTCATTTTTGCCCGGGAGTATAAATACGGCGCACATGCCTCGGAGTCATTTTTTAGACGGGAACGCCTACCTTGCATAACATTAACGCAAGGAAGTTGTCCACGCAAAAAAATTACGCAAACTCCATGAACTTTGGCGCTAAATGCGTCTAACGCCAAAGTATAAATATGGAGTTCGTTTTGCGTCGAATTTGCATTAAAAAAAACGACGCAAATCCGGCGCAAACAGAGTATAAATATGGCCCAATGTTCTAAACTTCACAAAGCTGTGAAGTCTATTCCCACACGATTTCTGAACTTAAGGTCTGCACTATTAAAAATATTCTAACAGAAAGCATGCTTTCATCAAGTAATGTTAATAAAATGTTTTTTTTTCTCAGAATAAACTTTATTCTCCATTATGCCATAAAAGCCAAGGTCATTCATAACATTTGCAGTAAACCACATAAAATTATTAAACTTCCAATACATTTACCAGCTCGAAAAGAAAAGCTCCATCTCATAGATAAAAATAAAACCCGAAACTAAGTACATAAAAAAGTTGTTTACACTGGAGCGTATCTCCCGACTGTTTGTAAATTAAGCGCAACTCTCATTCTATTTTCCTTGCATCTCTTCAGGAACCAGTTTTTAATAGACTCCTTATAGTTTAGATTGAACACTTGTGCATTTATGAATACCTCAGCCATATCCAGTTTAAATATTCGGCACGTAGGCGACCCAAGGGATTTTATTGCCCCCATCAAGTTTCAGGCAATCGGCCATTCTGGATCTGACTAAAGTTGCCTCAGGATTTACCTAACACTTAATACATAACAATAACAGGGCCGTTCCTATTTGGTCGTCAATATATGACGGGCCACGTTCCTCGTGTGCAATAAAAATTGCAATATTTTTGGGTACCACCAATAATCTGCAGGAAAAAGCATTTTCTAGACGCTGAATGGGCCCTGCATTCCCATAGACCCAGGCCCCTTTGCCATATAACCCAGTGGACACACGCTTACTCCTATATAGATTAAGCATTTCTTTGATTTTTTTGTTTTCAATTTTTAAGGCGAAACTGAAATTTTGTTCCATGTTCCTTCTCATATGCTGTGCTTATGCAATAATAAGTGCATTTCAGCAGAGGGATGAACTAAAAGTAATGCTCAAGTAATTGAAGGTATTCACCTTCTCCAGGAGTTTTGCTTCATCGTAAAAAACGTTGTTTTCAAGTTTGGTTTCCCACATGACATCACATATATTTAATCAAGTTTACTTTTCAATCTAGGGAATCCATGTTGGACAAAAAAGAATCCAGCAATTCCTGTAGACCATTTGCTGTGCAGGACAAAAACTGTGTCATCCGCGCATGACAATATGGGTATTGTTAGAAATGGGGTCTCTAGTTGGCAGAGATATACGCCCTTGCCCAAATAGGGACCACAATCCCAGTTAGGGTAAATCACACACAATCCAAATTATCCTGTGATCAACATCTGGTAACTTGGCCCTGAGCAGTCAGGCTTAATTTAGAATGCAATGTGTAAAGTATTTGAGCAATAAATCATACAGTAACACAGTGAAAACACAACAAAAAAATTCACCACACAGGCTTAGAAAAATTGATAATATTTATCTGAATAAAATAAGGTCAAAAAGACAAAGATCCAATAAGCACACTTTGAAATATCACTTTTAAAAGGTTTAAAAGAGTCTTAATACTTAGAAATAAACAGTTGTCTCTTTGTCACATGTAGTACCTGGTATGCTTCAAAAATAATGACACACGGAGACCGCAGAGAAGATGCATGGAAAAATAGGGCCTTGTGTCGCCTTTCCCTGCGCAACACAGAAGATGCGTTGTTTCTTTCCATGTTGCAAGGAAGCGTAGTCTTGGTTCCTCCATGCAATGCATGGATGTTTTGACGCTCAAGGACGATGCAGGGAAAATCCTTGACAAGCTGGACGAAGGCACGGGTGCTGCATAGATTCGGTAGGCGATGCGTAAAATTTTCTGTTGCAAGACAGGCGCTGCATCGAATTTACAATCGGGAAGTCCAGCCGCATCATTCCGGTCAGCTGTGCGGTGATTTCTCTGTCGCAATGCAGACTTTGCGTCAATTTCAGCAGGGGCTACGTCGATCTTTGACGCTCAAGAAGTTTCCTGAAGAGATGAAGTCTTTTTAGCCCTGAGACTTCAGAAAGCAGGAAGCAAGGGCAATCCAAACCCCTGGAGAGCACTTTTGGGGAAGGCAGAGCCCTTCTCAGCAAAGTTGGAGGCCAGCAGGGCAGCAGGGCAACAGCAGAGCAGCAGTTCTTCTCAGCATAACAGTCCAGATGAGTCCTTTAGGCAGCCAGGCAGTTCCTCTTGTGAGAATGCAGGTGTGGATCCAGAAGTGTCTGAGTTGGTGGAATCAGAGACCCAGTTTATATACCCAAAAATGCATTTGAAGTGGGGGAGACTTCCCCTTGTAGTACAGTTCGGTCTGCCAGGGTCCCAGTAGGGGTTTGGCAGTCCACTGTTTGAGGGCAGGCCACTAGCCTTTGAAATGTAAGAGTTGGCCTTTCACCCTTCCAGCCCAGGAAGACCCATTCAATTTGCAGAGGAGTGCAGGTGTGACTGAGGTGGTCATTACAACCCTGGCAGACGGTGTTAAAGCGGCGGTAAGACCGCCAACAGGCCGGCAGTAAAAAAATTTGAATTATGGCCGTGGCAGAAACCGCCAACAAAGACAGCCACATTAACACTGCGACTGCCACGGCGGTAGAAACAAACAGCGCAGCGGTCACCGCCAACAGACAGGCGGAAGACAATGTACCGCCCACAGTATCACAACCTACCAATCCGCCACCTTTTCCGGGGCGGATTCACCGCAGATAAAAACACGGCGGAAACAGCCATTTCAAAGGGAAAACGCTCACCTCTACACACTCCACTAGGAAGGAGGGCACCATGGAGCCGGAACTCTATATTCTGCCAGCGCTAGTCTTCCCCCTGCTATACGAGGATCATCAACACCGGCGGCGAAGACCACAGTGAGTAAGGACCTGCGACATAGGGGAGGGGGGAGGCAAAAACACAAGGACACACACAACCAAGATCCCAACCCCCACCCCGACCCTCACCCACTACAACACACACACCAATGCATATCTATACATTACAGTAACACCCCCCAACCCCTCCGGTAGAATGCAAACAAAAGGAAATGAGTGGAACCATTGTAATATATCAAAATACAGTAAGCAAATATATATACATATATATATATATATATATATATATATGTATATATATATATATATATACATACACAATAAACAAAATATAAACCACGATTAGTAGTGCAGGTATCGCACCATTCATAGTCCGTGGACCACTGGGCCCAAAATGCATGGGCGAGGCCCACACTCAATACCCGATCAAAACGGAGAGAACACTGCAGGGGCATCAGATCGAAATACAACAGGCACCTCAGGGGGAAGGGAAGGGGGGCACCTCAGCCGGATGAGTGCACCATGCCAGATCCACGAGGGGGCTCCATGCCCATTGATGTATCCTGGGGAGTGCAAAGCCACAATCTCTCAAGTCTCACCAGTGGGTGGGTTGCCCACTGTTCAATCCTGGGGAGTGCAAAGCCAGTCTCTCAAGTCTCTACAGTGGGTGGCTTGCCCACTGTGCCATCCTGGGGAGTGCAAAGCCACAGTCTCTCAAGTCTCTACAGTGAGAGGGTTGCCCACTGTTCCATCCTGGGGAGTGCAAAGCCACAGTCTCTCAAGTCTCACCAGTGGGTGGGTTGCCCACTATGCAATCCTGGGGAGTGCAAAGCCACAGTCTCTCAAGTCTCACCAGTGGGTGGGTTGCCCACTGTGCAATCCTGGGGAGTGCAAAGCCACAGTCTCTCAGGTCTCTACAGTGGGTGGGTTGCCCACTGTGTAATTCTAGGGAGTGCAAAGCCACAGTCTCTCAAGTCTCTACAGTGGTCACGTGGATGCAGGTCTCCACTGGTTCTGGAGGGGGACTGGTGCCCAGAGTGCTTCATCCTGCCAAGGACAGACGGAGTGGATGCTGTTCTCCACTGGTTCTGGAGGGGGACTGGTGCCCAGAGTGCAGCACATACCCCGTGTCGGTCCCAGTTGCGTCACTGCCCCTGACGCAAATGGGCTAGCGGTGCATTCCATGGCGGTCTTTGCCCTGTTCAGCGGTCCTTGGCCTGTTCAGCGGTGCTTGAGTTGCCAGTGTCAGACCTGTTCAGCGGTGCTTTCCATGGCGGTCTTTGCCCTGTTCAGTGGTCCTTGGCCTGTTAAGCGGTGCTTGAGTTGCCAGTGTCAGACCTGTTCAGCAGTGCTTTCCATGGCGGTCTTTGCCCTGTTCAGCGGTCCTTGGCCTGTTCAGCGGTGCTTGAGTTGCCAGTGTCAGACCTGTTCAGCGGTGCCTGAGTTGCCAGTGTCAGACCTGTTCAGCGGTGCTTTCCATGGCGTTCTTTGCCCTGTTCAGCGGTCCTTGCCAAGGCGGTCCTTCATTGCCCAGCAGGACTGTGGCTGGCGGTCCTTTATTGGTCAGCTGGGCTGTGGCTTGCGGGTCGCTCCGGGCCAGCTGGGCTGTGGCTAGCGGTGACCTCCTGGGCAGTGACTCTGGAGGTGGCCTCCTGGGCAGTGACTCTGGCGGTGGCCTCCTGTCCAGTGACTCTGGTGGTGGCCTCCTGTGCAGTGACTCTGGCGGTGGCCTCCTGGCCAGTGACTCTGGCGGTGGCCTCCTAGGCAGTGACTCTGGCGGTGGCCTCCTGGCCAGTGACGATGGGGCTGGCCTCCTGGCCAGTGACTCTGGGACTGGCGGTGGCCTCCTGGCAAGTGACTCTGGGGCTGGCGGTGGCCTCCTGGGCAGTGACGATGGGACTGGCGGTGGCCTCCTGGCCAGTGACGATGGGGCTGGCGGTGGCCTCCTGGCCAGTGACTCTGGGGCTGGCAGTGGCCTCCTGGGCAGTGACTCTGGGGCTGGTGGCGGCCTCCTGGCCAGTGACGATGGGGCTGGCGGTGGCCTCCTGGCCGGTGACTCTGGGGCTGGCGGTGGCCTCCTGGGCAGTGACGATGGGGCTGGCGGTGGCCTCCTGGGCAGCGGGGATGATGGCGGTCTTCTCCGCCGTACTGCTCCTCCCAGACTTTGGAGATTTCTTCTGCCCCTTCCCCACCTTGGGAGGAGTCACAGCTGAGTTGACACTCCCCCCGGGACCCCTGTGAGCGGCTTTGCTGGCTGGAGTCTTCCCCCTCTCCCGCTGGGCACTGTTCAACTTCTGGTGCTTCACAGGGGGGGGGGACTGGCTGTGCTGTGGCTCCGTGCCACACTGGCTGGCCTGGTAGCCGGTGCACTCCACATACCTGTAACAACAGGAACCACTGGTCCCGGTGATTTTTTGGCTGAGGTGCTAGTACGGGACCTATGAGTTGGACGGGGGTGGAGAGACATAGGTTAAGGGTGGACAGGAAAAGTTTTTGGGAGACACTGGGACGGGTAGCTGGAGGGGGTTTGGGAGTGGAGGAAGAGGTGGTGGTTGTAGGAGGTGTAACTTTTGTAGATTTGGGTGCAGGTGCATGGGCTGGAGGCTGTCGTGAGGTGGATGGCTGTTGGGTGGGTGTGTGCCTGCGTTTGTGTATCTTCGGAGGGGGCATCACAGACACATTGGGAGAGGACACAGGGGACGTGGAAATGGTAGTGGGGTGGTGACTGCACGTGAGCGGGGTGTGGTGGTGGGTGTGCTGGTGCGGGATGTAGTGGCTGTAGTGGTAGTGCATGCAGGTGTGAGTGTAAACGAGACTGGGAGGGAGGAGGAAGACGAGGAGGAGGGGGACACAGTGGAGGCAGTGGATGTTGGTGTGTCTGCATGTGTATGATGCTTGCGTGAGTGCCTGTGGGATGTGTGGTGCTTATGTTTGCCTGAGCTTCCCTTGTGTGGTGAGGTGTGTGCAGGCTGGTCTGATGGTGTGCTTGGGATAGGCTGGAGTACAGGGGATTGGGTCTGGGTGGAGGAAGTTGGAGGGGGAGGCTAGACACAGGGACAATGGCTGCCATCAGTGCTGAGGCCAAAGTTGGCAGGGTTCGATGAAGGGCAGCCTGACCAGAATGAATGCCCTCCAGGAATGCATTTGTGTGTTGCAACTCCCTTTCTACACCCTGGATGGCATTCAAAATGGTAGACTGCCCAACAGTGAGGGACCTGAGGAGGTCAATGGCCTCCTCACTGAGGGCAGCAGGGGTGACAGGGGCAGGGGCTGAGGTGCCTGGGGCGAAGGTGATGCCCACCCTCCTGGGTGAGCGGGCACGGGGCGAAGGCTGAGGGGCTGCTGGGAGGGCAGTGCTGGTAGCGGGGTGGCGTCTGTACCTGTAGAAGTGGGGGGCACAGATGTTGCCGCCACCACAAGGGAGCTCCCATCGGAGGATGAGTCTGTGTCGCTGGTTGCAGATCCTGTGACCGCTGTGGTGCTCCCCTCGCCCTCCGTCCCACTGGTGTATTCTGAGTCCGTGGTGTGGCCCTCCATGGCCATGTGGGATGCAGCTCCCTCGTGCTCCGGTGCCACTGTACCTCCGCCTGATGATGCTAATGCACACAAGAACAGGGAGACCACAAAAAGGGGTGGGACGACAGAAGAAAGACAGGTTGAGTGCACTGCTTACCGCTACCCTTGGCGGACAATACAGACACAGCAGCCCCCTGCACTACGTCGCACTGTTGGGCTCTACAGATGCAATTCCTGGGAAATGGCCTACATGGCTATGGAGGACATCTGCACACATAGATGACACAGGGGCATGAATACCTGTGCTTGGCACTCTACAGAGGTGGGGTGGGGTGCCACATGACCTGCATTACGGAGGGGCCTAGCCTACGTAACTCGCCCTGGCCTAGGGAAACCCACAGCCCTCCTCCCCAACACAGACACCTTCACTGCGCGCAAAGTCTGCTGAATGATAGTGTACTCACCCCCTTGTGTCTGGTCTTGCTGCTGTGATGCCCTCAAGCGCACATCCAACTCAGGGTAGGCCACTGGCAGGATCCGGAACATCAGGAGGGTCATGGTTCGACGGGCACCCCTCCCACGTTGGGAGGCCATCCCCAGCTGAGCCTCCACCGTCTTCTTGCTCCAGCGGCGAATGTCCTCCCATCTTTTCCGGCAGTGGGTGCTCCGTCTGTGGTGGACCCCCAGGGTCCGGACGTCCTTGGCGATGGCACGCCAAATATCCTTCTTCTGGTGGGCGCTGACCTACATGACATGTACAGCGGAAGAAGAGAAGTCATTACCAACTGCACCGTCTAAGTGAGTGGCCCACATCCCTACCCTTGCCATGTGCCACATGCATTCACAGTCCTTCATGCATGCAGAACTGTGCCCCCTTCCATCTTAAAACCAGCCCTCTCCACACAGGCATAGCCCATACAACATGCTCCCTGTGTACTTACCTGTTGGTCTGGAGGACCGTAGAGTAGCGTGTACTGGGGGAGGACCCCGTCAACGAGTTTCTACAACTCCTCTGCAGTGAAGGCAGGGGCCCTTTTCCCCAGACGCACGAGCCATTGTCTCTTCCAGACGAAGGTCACAGCAGCACTTGCAGTGTAGGTCCTCTCCTGTCGAAGATCAGGTATCGAGTGATTGAACAGATAGAAAATGGCAGTCACGTCCGCGGCGGTCATATCCGCGGTGGTGCGTACCATCACCGCCGGCGTACATCGTCATTGGCTCCTGGGACCCATTGGGTCCAATGTTAACCAATGCAGCATTGCGCCGTGTACCGACCGCTGGTGGACCTGTCAACAATGGAGGAAAGAAGTTTGATCATCACGTACAGGTTTGACCGTGCCACAATCCAGGAACTGTGTACCCAGTTGGAGCCTGACCTGATGTCAGCAATTCGCCATCCCACAGGAATCCCCCCTCAAGTGCCGGTGCTATCAGTGCTCCATTTCCTGGCAAGTGGGTCATTTCAAACAACAGTGGCCATGGCATCAGGGATGTCCCAGCCTATGTTTTCCAACGTGTTGTCCAGAGTGTTGTCTGCCCTTCTGAAACACATTCGGAGCTATATCGTTTTCCCTCAGTTGGACGACTTGCCTACAGTGAAAGGTGACTTCTATGCCCTTGGACATATCCCCAACATCATAGGTGCCATTGATGGGACCCATGTAGCTCTGGTCCCCTCCCACAGGAGTGAACAGGTGTACAGGAACCGGAAGAGTTATCATTCCATGAATGTACAGATGGTATGTTTGGCAGACCAGTACATCCCAGGTAAATGCTATGTTCCCTGGCTCTGTGCATGACGCCTACATCCTGCGGAAGAGCAGCATCCCTTATGTGATGGGTCAACTCCAGAGGCACCGGGTGTGGCTATTAGGGGACTCTGGTTACCCCAACCTGTCATGGCTACTGACCCCAGTGAGGAATCCCAGGACCAGAGCAGAGGAACGCTACAATGAGGCCCATGGGCAGACTAGGAGCGTGATCGAATGCACCTTCGGCCTCCTGAAGGCCAGGTTCAGGTGCCTCCATATGACAGGTGGTTCCCTATTCTACTTACCAAAGAAGGTGTGCCAGATCATCGTGGTCTGCTGTATGCTTCACAACTTGGCTTTGCGACAACAGGTGCCTTTTCTGCAGGAGTATGGTCCAGATGGCGGTGTTGTGGCAGCTGTGGAGCCTGTGGACAGTGATGAGGAGGAAGCAGAGGAAGAAGACATTGACAACAGGGACTCAGTTATCCAGCAATATTTCCAGTGACACACAGGTGAGAAAACATTCCTGCCTACTACAAGTACTTTAACACTTCTACCTCTATCCTGTCTGTCGATTTCAACCAGTATATGGTCACTGAGTTGTACGTTTCCCTTACAGTTTCACAGGTGTGGTTTCCAACGTGTGTCATCTGCTTAGATTCCTCATGAACTTGAGATGTGTGACATAGGTATGTTGACATTACACTTGAAAAAGCATTTTGACACTGTCATTGCTAATACACATTTTCGAAATCACAGACTGTCTCCACATTGTTTTTTGCTTCAAGGGTGTTTATTGACATGCTCATTATTGGAGGGGATTGTAAAATGGTGAGGGGTGATGGTGGAGGAATGTCCATGGCAGAGTCCAGTCTCTTAGTCTCACAAGTGCATTGACCATATGGGCATAGGAAGTGGAGCTGGGGCAGTTCCAATATGGACAGGGTCACAAAGTGGGACAGTCGTTTGACAATCAGGGTGGTCTCATTTCTTGGCGGGGGTCTTGGCATCGTGCTCTGTCTTGTTCCTGGATCTCAGGGACCGCTTGCGGGGTGGTTCTCCGTCTGCAGGGGGTGGGGTGCTGGTGTGGTGGTCCTGTGGCGGTGCCTCCTGTCCACTAGCACCGGCGGAGGTGGTGGGCAGTTCATCGTCCATGCTAGTGTCAGGGGCCCCTTGTAGTGCCACAGTGTCCCTCCTGGTGTTAAGTATTTCCTTCAGCACCTCTACGATGGTGCCCAGGGTGGAGCTGATGGTTCTGAATTCCTCCCTGAACCCCAAATACTGTTCCTCCTGCATGCGCTGGGTCTCCTGAAACTTGGCCAGGACCGTTGCCATCATCTACTGGGAGTGGTGGTATGCTCCCATGATGGAGGAGAGGGCCTCGTGGAGAGTGGGTTCCCTTGGCCTGTCCGCCCCCTGTCGCACGGCATTGCCACTGCCCCCAGGTCCCTGTTGTTGTTGGGGTGGTGGGTTATCCTGGGTTCCCTGTAGTGGTGGACACACAGCTGATTGACGTGTCCTGGGGACGGAGGGATGGGCCCGCTGGGTGGGTGCTGTGCTGGTGTTACCAGAGGGTGGAAGGTCTGTGGTGGGCTGTGCCTGTGTGAGGGGAACCAACTGTCCGAGGCCCACGATTATCCGGGCTGGTCATCTGGATCCAGTTGGACAGAGCTGCTGTCATCACTGTGGGCCTCTTCTGTGGGTGGGGTGGAGATGTCTGGACCCTCCTGTCTGGTGACTTTGGGTAGTGGTCCTGCAGGGGTGTAAAAGCATGATTATTGCATCTGTGTGTGTCATGGTGTGCAATGGGTGGGTGACCGTGTACCCCAGTGCTAGCATTCCTGTGTGGGGGCTTGTGTGATGATGGTTGAGGGGGGTGTTATGGGTATGTGCAGTGGGCATGCTTTAGTGATGGGTGTCCATGCTTTGTTGTGTCATGCAGGGCTTGGTGTTGGGATGTGTGGTTTGTGTTATTAGTACATTTGTGAGGAGTTGGAGTGATAGGGGAGGGGCGAGGGTGGGGGTCTGTGATAGCATGCAGGTAGGGTGGGGGATATGATAGTTAAATGTTTGACTTACCAGAGTCCATTCCTCCACCGACTCCTGCGAGGCCCTCCGGATGCAGAATCGCCAAGACCTGCTCCTCCCATGTTGTTAGTTGTGGGGGAGGAGGTGGGTGTCCGCTGCCAGTCCGCTGTACCGCCAGGTGGTGTCTGGAGACCACGGAACGCACCTTCCCCCGTAGGTCGTTCCACCTCTTCCTGATGTCGTCCCTATTTCTTGGGTGCTGTCCCACTGCGTTGACCCTGTTGACTATTCTTCTCCATAGCTCCATCTTCCTAGCTATGGAGGTGTGCTGCACCTGTGCTCCAAATAGCTGTGGCTCTACCCGGACGATTTCCTCCACCATGACCCTGAGCTCATCCTCCGAGAACCTGGGGTGTCTTTGCCATGCCATGGGGTGGTGTGGGTGATGTGTGGGGTGGTGTGTGTGGTGATAAGTGTGGTGATATGTAGTGGTGTGTGGTGTTTTGTGCGTGGAAGTTGTGTGGGTGATGGTGTTGAGTGCCTGTCTCTGCTAGTTTGTGGATGGTGGTGTCTCTCTCTGGCCTTCTTTCAGAACGTTTTTGGTAGTAGGGGTTTGTGGGTGATGTGGGTGTGTGTTTTATATTGTATTGGGTGTGTGGGAGTGGTGTGTGTACGTGTATCAGGTGTGTTTATTTCGATTTGTCCAATGTGGCGGTGTTTTGTATGTGTGTGTGTATTTTGAGCGCAGCGGTGTGTCCCGCCAATGGAATACCGCGGTTGAAAGACCGCCGCGTGGATTCGTGCGTTGTGATAGCATGGGCGTATTTCTGTTGCCGTGATGGTGGAGGTTTTGTTTTCGCCAGTTTATCACTGACCTTTGGTGTGGCGGACTTGTGTGGGTGTCTGGATTTTGTCGGATTTCGAGATGTGGGTCATAATAGCTGTGGCGGATTTCTGCGGCTGCGGCGGTGTGTTGGCGGTCTTCTGCGCAGCGGTAAGCGGCTTTTACCGCCAATGTTGTAATGACCCCCTGAGTGTCCTCTGTTTCTGGTTGTCTGGGTAACATGCATAAGGGAGCTGTCAAGCAGCCCAGTTTACTGGTTGTCTCGGTAAAATGCATAAGGGAGCTGTCAACCAGCCCAGCCCAGACGTTGATTGGAGACAGGTTGTAAGGCACAGATGGTTTTTAAGTGCTCTCTTTCTAACAGTGCCATTTCTAAAATAGTATTATAAAATCCAAAATCACCAATAAGCAGGCTTTTCTATTACCATTCTGGCCATACTAAATATGACCTGTATATCCCTTTCAGATCAGAATCTACCACCCAAAAAGTATATGAGGGCAGTCCTAATGCTAGCCTATGGAATTAGCAGGCCTCACAGCTGTGGAAAATAAATTTAGGAGTTTTTCACTACCAGGACATATAAAACGCATATGTTCATTTCCTGCCTTTTACCTACATAGGACCCTGCCCTATGGGTTAGCTAGTGCCTACCTTAGAAGAAAAGGGGGAGGTTAAGGCTTGGCAAGTACTTTTCAATGCCAAGTCAAAGTGGCAGTGAAACTGCACACACAGGCCTTGCAACAGCAGGCCTTAAGACATGGTTAAGGGGCTACTTATGTGGATGGCACAATCAGTGCTGCAGGCCCACCAGTAGCTTTTAATTTACTGGCCCGGGGCACATGTAGTGCACTTTACTAGGGACTTATAAGTAAATCAAATATGCCGATTGGGAGTGAACCAATGTTACCATGTTTAAGGGAGAGAGCATATTCACTTTAACACTGGTTAGCAGTGGTAAAGTGCGCAGAGTCCTAAACCCAGCAAAAACAGTGTCAGAAAAGAGGAAACAGGTAGGCAAAAGGTTAGGGGGATGACCACCCTAAGGCTGTCAGGCCTAACATGTGTCCCTCCCAGCTGAAAGTGGGGGAGAACTACCCAACTTCCTGGGAGCTCTCATCACTAAGGCGGAAAAATCAGCATTGGTGTGGTCAGTCCCCGGGCGATGCTCCACCGTAAAATCCATCCCCTGTAGGAAAATGGACCACCTCAAGAGTTTAGGGTCTTCACCGCTCATCTGCATGAGCCATTTGAGGGGCCTGTGGTCTGTCTGAACCCGGACGTGAGTCCCAAACAGGTTTGGCCTCAGCTTCTTCAGTGCCCAGGCCACAGAAAATGCTTATTTTTCAAAGGCACTCCACCTCTATCCCGTGGTAATACCCTTCTGCTAATAAAGTCTACAGGTTGGTCTAGGCCCTTCTCATTCAGCTGCGCTAGAACCACCCCTATGCCATGCTCAGAAGCATCTGTCTGCACAATGAACTCCTTGGAGTAGTCAGGGGCCCTGAGCACGGGTGCCCTGCACATGGTTTTCTTTAAGCAGTCAAAGGCTTTCTTACACGCCTCTGTCCAATTCACCAACCTAGGTTGCTTTTTGGAAGTTATTTCTGTTAAAGGGGCCACTATGGTGCCATAACCCTTATCAAACCTACAGTAGCATCCAGTGAGGCCTAGAAAGACATTTACTTCTGTTTGGGTTCTAGGTGGTTGCCAGGTCGTGATTGTCTCAATCTTGGCTTGGAGGGGCTGCACATTGCCACTACCTACTAGGTGTCCCAAGTAAACAACGGAAACCCTGCCCAATCTGGCACATACTGGCCTTGATTGTCAGGCCTGCCTGTTGCAGGGCCTGGAGCACCTCTAAGAGGTGGAGCAGGAGTTCTTTCCAGCTGGAACTGCAGACAGCAATGTCGTCTAGGTAGGCGGCACAGAACGCATCCTTACCAGCTAGGACCCCATTAACCAACCGTGGGAAGGTAGCGCTGGCATTTTTCAAACCAAAGGACATCACTCTGAACTGGTAATGTCCCTCAGGAATGGAAAAAGCAGATCTCTATTTGGCCCCCTCAGTCAAGGCAATCTGCCAGTACCCTGAATTTGGCAGCACCTAGCCTGTCTATGAGCTCATCAGCTCGGGGGATGGGGTGACCGTCAGTTTTAGTGCCGGAATTGAGACCCCATTGTCCATGCAGAATCTAAATTCTGGCTTGGCACCAGGTGCAGCAGCCTTTGGTACCTCAGGGCTAGACCAGGGACTGCTGGATTTCTCAATTACCCCAAGAGCCAGCATTGTGGCAACTTCCTCCTTGATACTGGCCTTCACCCTGTCTGACAACCTGTAAATGTTATTCTTTACAGGGGGACTGTCTCTCGTGTCAATATGACCTCCTGGTCAGCGTCTGCTGCCTTTCCCAGCTCCTCTGGCTGCTGCTGCCTCTGCCTCTTGCCTGGGATGAAGGCCCTCCACCCGCAGGCTCTTCCCTGTGCCTCATCCCTGGTGGTCTAGTGGCCATCACAAGTAAGTATTTTCCTTTTCTTTTCTCTGTCGCTCTTTCACTTTAGCATTTTCTGCCTTTTTCTTCTATCATTTGCCTTGTCGCGTAGGCTCTCATTATTCTAATCAGACTACTGGATTTTGAGCGGCAGAATCGCCCGCGGCGTGGGAGACTAAGTCTGACCTACTGAGGGTGACACCTTTCGTTCCAATCTGGGTTTTGCTACGGCTACCTAGCAGTGCCTCATCTCTACCCGAGGGCAGGGATGACTGGGCAGCCGAGCGCATGACATAATTGGTTACTCAGGGAAGCCGTGCTCACGCAGGTCTCATCGGTTTCTCTCAGTTACCTTAGTCTCATATATATGACAAACAGAGGCAGTATATGTTTCAATAATGGCTTTAACAAAATGACTGCATTTTAGATAGCAAAGCGTGAGCTGCAATAACCAGGACGACACAGCATGACAGTATTAAAATTATGATGAGGAGAATGAAGCATAGAAATAACGCTATCATATTGTCACTACGGTCAATAGACTAACTCCTACCTATCCTATAATAGAGCACAGCATGTTAAGCTCTAATTCTGCCCTTCAGGTTCCCCTGGGAAGACATCATCCCCCATACTTGAGCAAAGGCCTACGGTCTGCGTTAGCATCGGTAGCGAAGCACTTGGCAATCAGCATACAGTTGTGGTTCTCTGGCTGGAATCTCCCTCTAATGTGTAAGGGACAAGGAAGTGTTTTTATAACAACACAGCTGATGGTCTGAGAACAGGCCCCTATGTAAGGATGTGTGTTTTCTCCGAATGTTGGAGACTAAACTTCTACCACATTCACCAGCAATGTACCGTACGGTAGCCTTGGAAGAAGCACAGAGTGAGCAAGAAAGTCTTGTTTGAGAACAGAGTGCTGGCCTGGGAAAAAACAGTTAGATAAACAGAAAATAAAACAAGACCGTAAAAGTGGCTATTGTAACAATAATAAAGTAAAGCCAAATAAAATATATCTAGGTTAGAGTGCACAGCGGGTTGGTCTAGTGTGTTAAAATAACGTGCATGGAGCTATAGCTAAATAGCTACACAACAGCCTTTTCTTCTCTATGTTGCTCTTTCACTCTTGCATTTTCTGCCCTTTTCTTCTATCATCCCTCGTTTTTAGCTAGTGCTTTTTCATTTGACACCTCTTCCTCTGCCCCCCTCCACCCCACGAAGCACCTTTCCCGTCCTCCCGCTTACTAGCTGACTGCTCCCCTCGCCCCCCACCCTTTCTTAATGGCTAGCCACAGCTCTCTGAGAGGGCAACTGCAATGACGCCCTGGTCAGCGTCTGCTACCCTCCCCAGCTCCTCAGGCTGCTGTTGCTGTGGCTGCTGCCTCTGCCTCTTGCCTGGGATGAACTGAGAGTCTCCTGACTCTCAGTTCAAGGCCCTCCTCCACCCACAGGCTCGTCCCTGCGCCTCATCCCTGGTGGTCTAGTGGCCAACACAAGTAAGTATTTTCCTTTTCTTTTCTTCTCTCTGTCGCTCTTTCACTCTTTCATTTTCTGCCTTTTTCTACTATTATTTGCCTTTTCTTCTCTCTGTCGCTCTTTGCATTTTCTGCTTTTTTCTTCTATCATCCCTCGTTTTTCCCTAGTGCTTTTACCTTTCTCCCCTCCTCCTCTGACCCCCCACGAAACACCTTTCTTGCCCTCGCACCAGCTGACTGCTCCCCCACTCCACTGTCCCTTCTTAATGGTGGCTGAAGGTGTGCCAAAGGCAAGCCCGTCTGCACCTGTCCGCGCCTGGACTGCACCCAGCACCAGAACCCTGGATCTCTGTTACACCACCCCCTGGACTGCCTCTGTTACGACTCCGAGATGCTCCTCTGTCTCAACACCGGATGTCTCAACAACTGGTGCACCATCTCCCCCAAGGCCACCCATGGACCTTTCACCTGCAGGAACTGCAACTTCAGCACCAACCTCAACAAACCGAAGGTAGTCTCCGCACACAAAGATACCAACAATCTCCACAACTCCATCAACTGCCTGCTCCTGAACATCTGCTCCCTCCACAAACACATGCCGAACTCTGGAACCTGATTGACACCACCTGCCTGTACATCGCATTTCTCACTGAGACCTGGACCAACCCCACCTCGGGTCCAGACATTGCCATCACCATTCCCGATGGTTACAGCATCCTAAGGTGGGACCAGCCCCCCCGCCTAGGTGGAGGACTTGCCATCCTACATAAGTCCTCACTACATGTCAAGATCGTCCAAGAAGATCACTGCACCACCATGGAACACCTTCACTTCCTGGTCCACTCCAACCACAACTCCTCCATCCGCGGCACCCTGGTGTACAGGCCACCCGGCCCGCCCCGCTTTCATAGACGACATCGTAGACATCGCTACCCTCCAGGCCCTGGCGTCAGTTGACTACCTACTCCCCGGTGACCTGAACTTCCACCTCGAGGACAGCACCGACCAAACACCACCGCTCTACTCGACAACCTCGCCACCCTCGGCCTCAAACAGCTGGTCTCCACACCCACACACATGGCAGGACACACACTGGACCCTACCTTCACCTCAAGCGACCGGATCACCATCAAGACCATCTCCACCCCAGACTGGACCGACCACCACTGCATACACTTCACAATCACCGCACCCAGCAGCCGCACCTCCACGAACCCCCACAGTAAATGGAACGAAATCACCAATGAGCAACTCACCTCATCATTCACCAAATCCCTCCCTCCCCCCTCAGATGACGCCAGCACAGCAGCGCGCAACCTCAACGCAAGGATCATTGAATGAGCTGACACTCTAGCCCCTCTCCGGCTGACATCAGCCACACGCCTATCTAAGAAGGCCAGCTGGTTCACCACCGAACTCCAATAATCAAAGCGTACCCGCAGACGTTTAGAGAAAAAATAGAGGAACAGCCAATCCAGCAAAGAGCTTGCCTCATTCAGAGCCGCAACTGCTGCCCACTGACGAAAAATCAAGAATGCAAGGAAGGACGCACTCCAGAAGCACATCAACTCCTCCACACACAACTCAAAGGAACTCTTCTCAGCCATCAACGAGTTCACAGATCCACCCTCCAAAGCCAGCAGCATCCCCCTTCACAGGACCTCTGACAAACTCGCCTTCTTTTTCCACCACAAGATCCAGGACATCTACGACACCTTTCTGGCACCGGAACAAGCGGCCGACCCAACCCCCAGAACCCGCCCAGACCATCCACGACTAGTTCACGCTCACCACAGAGGAAACAGTCAACATCATGAACAGCACCCACTCCGGAGCTCCCTCGGACCCTTGCCTGCAGCACATATACATCAGAGACAGCGCATCCTTCGCCCCGAGCTTCGTAACACAATCAACTACTCCATCAGTACGGGGACCTTCCCTGAGGACTGGAAACATGCCGAAATATGCCATCTCTTGAAGAAACCTTTGGCAGACCCATCAGAACTAAAGAATTTCTGGCCCATCTCGCTGCTACCCTACCCCGCCAAAGTACTAGAGAAAGCAATCAACACAACTACAGAATTTCATTAACGCCAACAACTCCCTGGACAGCTCCCAGTCTGGCTTCTGCAGCAATCACAGCACAGAGACAGCACTGCTGGCAGCCACTGACAACATCCGATTACTCCTAGACCATGGCCACATGGCAGCACTCATACTCCTTGACCTCTCAGCAGCTTTCAACACGGTCTCCCACAGCACTCAATGCACCAAACTCCATGACATCAGAATCCATGGAAGAGCCATTGAATGAATCCACTCCTTCCTCTCCGGGATGTGCCCTACACATCCAGACCCACAGGAGTCAACTGCGGAGTCCCCCAAGGATCCTCACTGAGTCCCACACTGTTCAACGTATACATGGCCCCTCTTGCTGCCATCATCAGAAGCCATGGTATGAACATCGTGTCATATGCCGATGACACACAACTCATCATCTCCCTCACCAAAGACCCAGACACGGCCAAAAGGAACGTTCATGCAGGAATGGAATCCGTCGCCACCTGGATAAGAGAAAGCTGCCTCAAGCTCAACTCCGACAAGATGGAGCTCATCAACTTCGGAAACACCACCTCAGCTTGGGATAACTCACGATGGCCCACATCCCTCAGCGCCCCTTCTGCGCTGATCGAGCACTCCCACAACTTAGGAATCATCCTAGACTCCTCCCTATCCATGACCCACCAGGTAAACTCTGTCACCTCCTCCTGCTGGCACACACTCCGCAAACTCCAGAAGATCTTCAGATGGATCTCAGCAGGCTGTCGCAGGACAGTCACCCACGCCTTAGTCAAAAGCAGGCTCGACTATGGCAATGCCCTCTACACCGGCACCTCAACTAGGAACATCAAAAAACTTCAACTCATCCAGAACGCCGCTGCCGGACTCATTCTGGACCTCCCTTGCTGAGAACACATCTCCCAACACCTGAGAACCCTCCACTGGCTACCGGTCGAGAAGCGAATCACCTTCAAGGTTCTCACCCACACGTACAAGGCCATACACAACGCAGGACCAGCCTACCTGAACCACCGCGTCTCCTTCCACACCCCCGCCAGATCCCTCCGCTCTGCGCAGGCCACCGTCCCTCACAACTGCAAAACCACTGCCAGAGGATGATCTTTTACCTACACTGCAGTGAAGGGCTGGAACAACCTCCCCCTGCACCTCAGACAAGGCCTGTCGCTCACCATCTTCAGGAAGAACCTCAAGATGTTACTTTTTGGATGAGGCCCCTTCCCTCCCCCCCAGACTCTCACAGGTGAGTAGCCGTGCTTTTCAAATACTGATTGATTGATTGAGCTCAGGGGTGAAAGAAAACAGGGGGAAGGACTGCTCCAGTATTTGGTAGCAGTCCCCTCGCTGGTCCAGGGTCAGGGACACAGAGAGCTTAGCACCCTCCACTGGCCCATCACCTTCTTGGGCAGACGGCAGTTTGGGAGAGGTTCACTCTCCTCCTCCACACCCTCATCTATCACCAGAAGCATATTTACTTCAGTTCTCTCAAAATGAGGCTTTAGTCTATTCATATTGTGCACCCTTAGGGGGCTCCAAGGGGACTGGAGCTCCACTAAGTGGCCTCCCCTTTATGCTCCTTGATATCAAATGGGTCAGTCCAGCAGTCCTGGAGAGCTTTAGGCTCTACTGGCTCCCATCACCCAAACTTTGTCTCCAGGCTGAAACTCCACCAGGGTGGTCTTCTGGTCGTACCAGTGTTTCATGAACTCTTGACTGGATTGCCTCTATGTAGCGGGTGGCATGGTCCACAAAAACTGGATAAACTAGTTGCCTAGGTCAAGTTTGGGGTCAAATGGACCAATGACGTTGATGCCCACCCTTTCAAAGAGGGTGCCAACGATGGGGACTGGGATTAGGGGGTCTTGAGCCTTTTCCCCATCTTCCCACTGATCTGGCAGGTAGGACAGGACCTACAGAATGCAGCTGAGGCCCTCCGCATTGGAGTCCAATAGAAGTGGGTGACAAGCCTGGTAAAGGTCTTTTCTTGCCCTAAATGTCCTGCCAGGGGAATGTCGTGAGCCAAGCCCAGTAGGACAGCCCTGTAACACTGGGGAACCACCAGCACACGTGCTGCCCCAGCCTCCAGCACTTTAGGATCACTCTAAAAGAGATCATTCTCCCAGTAGATAAAGTGATCACCAGAGGCTTCACCTGCTGCTTGGGCTGAGGCCTGTTGCCTCAAGCCCTCAAGAGTGGGGGACTCTTTCTGAGCCTTGCAGAATTCTTCCCTGATTGGCCAACCTCCAACTTGCCAGCCAGCAAGCTCAGGTTTGTCACATAGGGCAGCAATGTCTTCCCCTGTTGTCTCAGAGGCCTCCTCCTTAGGGACCCCATTAACCACCGCAGTAACTTCTGGGACCAGTTTCCCACATACCTTGACTCTCTCCATGGCAGCTGTATGGGCCATTTTTCCAGGCTCCAGACACCCTTGACTCTCGTCCCGGGCAGCCATGGACCTTGTGGTCATGCAGACCCACTCAGGCAATACCAACATATTCAAGTGAGACCCTAGCTGTACCTCCCTCCTGTTAGTGTGCTCAAGGTCATTACCTAACAGACAATCTACAGGCATGGCAGGACCGCCAGCGACTTTCGGAGTACCAGAGTCCCCCCTCCACTCAAAGGGAACCAGAGCTACCGGTAGGTGACTCTCACGATTGCCAGTGACTATGATTTGGTGGAATATGTTCTGTATGACCTGCTCTGTTGACACCAGTTGACCCCTGACAGTAGTCATGCTGGCTCCTGTGTCACACAGAGCCTCCACCCGTTGCCCTTTAATGGTGACCCACTGCATATACTTGGAAGTATTAGCAGGCATGTGGGCTTTTGGCACCATTTCCCAGGGACATTAGTGTTACCTCTGTCTGTTCCCCAGCACTAACTGAGAATACCTCCTCCTCCTCCCTGAGCACTACACTAGCCAAGGTGTCTGCCCTCCATTGGGGGGCTGTGCCCTCTTTGGACATTTGAAGTCGCCCTTAGGGTAACCATACTTAGTGTACTCTATGCATTATGGTACAAACCTTCTTGTCTTACTGTCAAGGAACCCTTTCTTTTTAGACTCAGATTGGAACTGGTTACCACTATTCCATTGAGAATTATTTTGGGAACTCCTTATGTTTATGTTTTTCTCCCACCTCTATCTTCTGTTGAGGACCCTGACCACCTTTGTGGGTGCCCCCCTCAGATACCTTTTTGAACACTCTGGTTCAAGCCCAGAGGTCCACCTCCTTTGCAAGCGTCCTATGATCAGTCAGCTTACTGTCAACTAGGTGCTGGTGCAGCTCTGTAATGCAAATACTGAGCAAATGCTCCCTCAGGATCAAACGGTTCTGTTGTAACTTAATAGCGATTAGAATAAGCATTAGCAGAAGACATCTTGTATTTAGCAACTATTGTGAACATTTGGCGGAATCCATTTTAAATTCATGGCAGCCATTTTCCCTGCCATGTGCTCGCCATGTGCTCTGTCCTACCTTTCTGTTAACTACTCTTGAAAATCTGTCTAGTGACAAGTTATATTTAGCATCTCCCACTTTCGTAAAAGCCCAGTAAGATCTGCAGTTGTTAGTAATCAGTAACAGACAGTAATTTGTCAACTAGTCCTTGAAACTGTTAGCCCCTCCTACCTGTCGACTGTGCATTTCCATATGAACCTACATGTATGTAAGTCTTGCTTCTATAATTGTACCACCTTCTTTTAGCCCCTGCGTGAGTATAAAAGGAGCATGCTCTCTTAGTTCAGTGTGCTACTTCAAACATTACCGAAGGGTGCTGTTTGAACTGTAGTACCACCTCATGAGGTTTAATAAACTTTGGCCCATATTTATACTTTTTGACGCTAAACTGTGCTAACGCAGTTTAGCGTCAAAAAATTTAGCGCCGTCTAACGCCATTCTGAAGCGCCATGCGGGCGCCGTATTTATGGAATGGCGTTAGCCGGCGCAAGCAGACCGGCGCTGCCTGCTGTGCGTGGAAAAAAACCACGTGGACCAGGCAGCGCCGGCGTAGGGGGAAAATGGCGCTAGGGCGTCTTAAAATGGCGCAAGTCGGGTTGACGCTAAAAAATCGTCTTAACCCGATTTGCGCCATTTTTTCGACGCCCAGACGCCATTTAAATGACTCCTGTCTTAGTAAAGACAGGAGTCATGCCCCCTTGCCCAATGGCCATGCCCAGGGGACTTATGTCCCCTGGGCATGGTCATTGGGCATAGTGGCATGTAGGGGGGCACAAATAAGGCCCCCCTATGCCACCCAAAAAAATTTGAAAAATATAAAAAATTATACTTACGTGAACTTACCTGAATGTCCCTGGGGTGGGTCCCTCCATCCTTGGGTGTCCTCCTGGGGTGGGCAGGGGTGGCAGGGGGGGTCCCTGGGGGCAGGGGAGGGCACCTGTGGACTCATTTTGATCCCACAGGCCCCTTAACGCCTACCCTGACCCAGGCGTTAAAAAGTGGCGCAAATGCGTGGTTTTTTGACCCGCCACCTCCCGGGCGTGATTTTTGCCCGGGAGTATAAATACGACGCATTTGCGTCGCCGTCATTTTTTTAGACGGGAACGCCTTCCTTGCATCTCATTAACGCAAGGAAGGCGTTCACACTAAAAAATGACGCTCTTTGCCCATACTTTGGCGCTAGACGCGTCTAACGCCAAAGTATAAATATGGCGTTAGTTTTGCGCCGAATTTGCGTCGAAAAAAACGACGCTAATTCGGCGCAAACGGAGTATAAATATGCCCCTTTGTCTTTTATTTCAGTTTCTGTGCTAACTTCTTCCTATTTGGTCTGAGGACTTTGTGCAGAGAAGGGCGAACCCCTTGCACTAGTAGGCCTTGCTGAGGCTTACTTCAACAAATTGGCGCCCGAACAGGGACTCATCGGCGACTCGGACGCCCAACGGATTGGTCGCAACGAAGGATTGGGATCTTGCTGCGGACGATCAATGCCTGAGGAGACCCAAGTCTTGGAAACCAGTGTTTTTCCCTTCTTTCTGATTTGACCATCCAGGTGGCGCCGGTCCTCGACTGAGATCCTTTTTGTTCATTCGTCATGCAGTGACCATTTGGTCGATTTAAGAACTTGGCAGTTGGAACCTGGACACCCTGTGATTGGTAAGAGCCGTTTTACGGCACTTGCTGTGGGTTTTGATGCCTTTGTTTGGTAATGAAGTTTAGCACTACTTACTGTGGCTCTCGTGTTTTGGGTGACTAGTCAATTTGTGTCCTTTGAATTGATATATAAATTGCAATTTATATAGGCAGATAATGAGGAGAATTTTCTCCAATTTAATTTTGATTTGAACGGCACCTTAAGTGCTACTTTGATTATAATATTGCGTATTCTGCACTATTTTTGGCATTCCTGTTTTTAGCTCACTTCGTAGGATGTGTTGCTTTGGCAATGGTGCCAATTTGAGACTGGAAGAATCGCAACCGGCACCCCCAGAGGGGACGCCCAATAGAGATATGTATGTTAAACATGGTCTTTCTTCTATAATGTACAGCACATTATGGAATAAATACACTTGTGCGGATCCTGAGTTACGTTGGCCTATGCATGGGTCATTTGATTTGCGAAAGATTGAGTATGTGGAAAAATGTATGTGTAAGCGAAGGTCTAGGCAAGATATGTTTGACTGTGTATGAATGTGGGAGAAAGAAGTGCGTTGACGAGGGAAGCGTGAGCAAGCCTTGCTTGAGAAAGAGCAGTGGAAGAATGTATATGTGAAAGCATTGGAAATGAGAAAGAAATAAATAAATGACTTAAAGGAGCTAGAAAAGAAAGAACGTAAATTACAGGTAACTGGCAAATACACCGTTAGGGAACCTCTCTATCCTATCCTTAATAAACCACACGATAATTTTTTGTTACTAGTTCGTCCTCCACCTCCGTATGTCGTTCCTTCTGCCCCTCATGAGTTAGCTAAGGTCTCCGGTTCGGAGCAACAGAAGATGCGAGACAGTCGCTCTATGTTGCCTGCTGACCGTGCGTCTGAGCTTAGATCTATTGCTCGTAAAACAATTCGTAGCATTGTCTCTGCTTCTGAACTTTTAGACAACATGAAAGGGTGGACGGAAAAGGAGCAGCTATATTTTACTGAGGCATTTGGCACAGAAGTTATTGAACTATATCAGAAATATTCTGATGAGTTAGAGTCCGATGATGTAGCAGCTGATCATAAGCAAATGCGTGATGGTCTTTCTGTTTTCTCCCAGGTGGCTGATGCAATCAGGCGTTTGATTAAATTATGTGTTGTGGCAGTCCGTTTGCAAGAGGAGAAAAGGGGCGTGGATGTAGTTGCACGGAAATCTCAGACTGGCGGGGTGCAAGCTTCCATCTTCGGAACAGATAAGACTATGATAGTTCACGCGAAACCAATGCGGGAGGCCGCGCCTTTGTATGTTCCTCCTATAGGATTGGGTACAAGTGATGATAAAACTTCTGTTGATGCTAGGGGGTTATTTTATTTATAATTGGGTGTATACTCATTGGAATAGGGTAGATGTAATGGCACTTAAAACAGCATTACCTGACCCGCGGAAAAATCAAGCCGCCTTTTATGAGGAAGTTGAGGGAGCAATTAGTTCTTGTACTATGACTTTGGCTGACATTGATTTATTTTTCGGATTGATATTACCGCCAGATATATGGAGAACTGTTCGTAAAGTTGATGATCGTGTAGTTTTTGGGGCGTCATGGAAAGAATTAGAACAGATGGACGGGGATAGGGAACCTGCGAAAAAGCCATATCAGTTGATTCTAGATCTTCCCACAGCCATATTAGTTAAGTTAAAAACGATTATTCCCCCTAAAAAGTTAGATTGGACTGTTTTAGCATCTTGGAAGCAAAAGGCAGATGAATCGGTCTCTGATTTCTTTACACGCTTTTAAGAAGCATTTCATGATTTTAGTGGCCAGTTATTGTCAGATGATACGGGCAGACATTTCTTTGCCGATATATATGTCGCAAATCTGTTACCAGGAATAGCTAGTCGTCTAAAAGCTAGTGAAAGTTCATGGACTACCTCTACTCCGGTTTTTCTTTTGACTATGGCTCAGTATTATGAAAGTCAGGAATTAGAAGCAAAAGGTAGCGAGGATAAAAAGATTAAAGAATTAAAGACGAAGGTTATGTTGGCTCAAGCTTATGGTCCGCCTTTTAGAGGTAGTGATAGAGGTGGACGTGGATCTTATGGTTCTTCTTACAGTCGTTCGAATTTGTCTGTTGATCAGTGTGCGTATTGTAAGAAATTTGGGCATTGGGCTGCTGATTGTCCAGCACTACGTATTCAGCAGTGTTCACGTGGTCGGGGACAAATGAGAAATCGCTCAAGATATTCAGGGCCTAGAAGAAGCACGAATTATCATGCTAGGGTTGATGCTAATGTACGAGGGCAGGATGGGTTTAACACTTTTGATAGACGGAACCAATACCAGATGTCTGACCATGTGCAGCCTGATTTCCAAGATTCTGCTTATGCATAGGATTGCCTAGGATGGGATAAGGAATCAGTTGAAGTTCCAGTAGATCAGAGGGGGCCCTATGTTACAGCACATGTTTTGGGTTCTACTGATCAGTTTCTGGTTGATACAGGAGCTACTCGTAGCGCCTTGTCTAAACAATTGATTCCAAGGGCTCCCCTGTCTGGCTTAACCATTACATCGATAGGTTTTGATGGAACACCTTCGCCTAGCCCATTGTCACAACCACTTGCATTCCATGTTGATAAATGTACTGCTCCATGTCCATTTTTGCTTTCTCCAAATACACCAGACAATATTGTGGGTCTTGATATGCTCAAGTATTTCATGGCTACAATACGATGCTCTCCTGAAGGGGTGCGTGTTATTTTAAATGAAAATCATCCTGTGATGGAAAGAGTTTGTCTTGTTAAAGAGGATATTGCATTAGCTTCACTCCATAGTACTTTGTGGGCTACTTCAGATACTGATGTGGGACAAATGATTATTCCACCGGTACATATTAGTGTCAAGGAGGGAGCTGTATTGCCACGTTTGCCTTAATACAAAATTTCACAGGAGGGCGAAGAAGCACTCACACGAATTGTGCATGATCTTATTGCAGTTGGAGTTGTTGAGGAAGTTCCGTATAATGTTTGTAACAGTCCGATTCTTCCTATTCTGAAAAAGGATATTGATACTAGGATTTACCGATTCATTATTGATTTATGAGAAGTCAATAAGATTGTGATACCACAATATCCTGTGGTATCTGACATCACGACACTTCTTACTTTGGTTCCCCCGACAGCAACTACGTTCTCTGTGATAGACTTGAAGAATGCTTTCTTTTCGATCCCTATTCATCCTGACAGCTGATATTTGTTTGGTTTTACTTTGAATAAATGATCATATAGATTTTGCAGAGTTCTTCAAGGCTATACTGAGAGTCCTAGTATTTATAGTCAAGCGTTAAAACGACAACTTGATTCTTTTGTTTTGCCTGAAGGTGTGGCTTTCATACAATATGTCGATGATATTTTGTTGGCAGCTGATACCCCTGAGCAATGTGAAAAGTGCACTTTGTCCTTACTTTCTTTTCTTGCTTCACACCATCATAAAGTGTCACAAAAGAAATTGCAATATTGTAGACCAAAGGTAACCTATTTAGGTCACCTTTTGTCTAAGGAGGGCTGTGTACTTACATCAGATCGTATTCAAGCAATTTTAGACACACCAGTACCCTCTACTCAGAAAGATGTTTGTGCATTCCTTGGTCTTACTTCTTTTTGTAGGCAATGGATATTAGGGTTTTCACACATTGTCAAACCTTTGCTAGCACTTTTGACTAAAGATACTCCAATGCCCCTCCCATGGACAGATGAATGTGAGACTGCTTTCCGGCAGCTACGACAAGCCCTTTGTTCAGCACCAGTGTTAGGTACTCCAGATTACATGAAGCCTTTTTCACTTTACATACATGAGAAAGATGGATGTGCATTGGCAGTTTTAGTACAGACACATGGCGATAAGCAGCGTCCCTGTGCATATTTTTCTGCAGTACTTGATCCTGTCGCTCGAGCGTTGCCTGGGTGTTTTCATTCAGTTGCTGCAACAGCTGTGTCAATACATCAGAGTGAAGGGATAGTTTTGTCACATAAGCTGTTGGTATTAGTACCCCATGCGGTTGATGCTCTTTTAAATCAAACAAAGACACAACATTTAACTAGCGCTCGCCTGACAGGCTATGAATTGACATTGCTGGCTCCTCACATTACAATGAAAAGATGTGCAACACTAAATTCAGCCACTTTGTTGCCATATCCGGTGACTCAGCCTCAGTCACAAGAAACACATGATTGTATATTCCTTACCGAAGAACAGACAAAGGGTCGTATTGATTCATAAGATACGCCCTTCCGGATGTAGACTGGGAATTGTGGGTTGATGGGTCTTGTTTGAAGTTGCCAGACGGTACGACCTCAGCTGCATATGCAATCACCACAATACACACGGTAGTGGAGACAGCTCGTATACCACAGAAGTCAGCTCAAGCAGCTGAACTAATAGCGTTGACACGAGCATGTGAGCTTAGTACTGACTTATGTGTGAACATTTATACAGACAGCCGCTATGCTTTTGGAGTGGCTCATGATTTTGGTTTGCTTTGGAAGGAGAGAGGCTTTCTCACATCCCATGGGATGCAGATAATGCACGGAGAATTAGTGCATAACCTCTTGACTGCATTGACATATCCAAAGAAACTAGCTATTGTGAAATGTAGTGCACACAAGAAAGTGACCGATAAGATAGGGCAAGGTAATGCCCTTGCGGACCGCTTAGCACGTGAGACTGCGATGCAGCGAAGTACTACTTGTATGTATGTAGTGAAGTCACAAGCTGAACGCTGGCATAATGCTAGGCAAGACGTATTAGATATACAGAAATCTGCTTCTGTGAAAGAACGTGAGCAATGGTCTGAAGAAGGAGAATTGGATGATGAGGGCTGTTGGCGGAATAAGCAGATAGATAAATGGAAATTGCCCATAGCTTTTGTACAACCTATGGTTCAGATGGCACATGGGCTGGCACATGTTGGAGCTTCAACAATAACAAAGTTGCTTACGCAAATTTGGGAGCATCCAGAAATTTCCAGTACATCTAAGAGAGTAGTACAGTCTTGTTTGATCTGTTTACAATACAATCCTGGAAAAGGGACACGTACTCCTGCGGGAGGGTTTGCTACACCAACTGCACCATTTGAAGTTCTCCAAATGGATTATATTCAGCTTGAACGCTGCAACAATTTAAAGTATGTCTTGGTGGTGGTATGTGCCTTCAGTAAATGGATAGAGGCGTACCCCACAAAGGATAATACTGCCATTACCACAGTGAAGGTGCTTTTGAAAGAATTTTTCCATAGGTTTGGTGTTTGCAGACTTTTATGGAATGATAACGGACCTCATTTTGTTGGGGAAGATATTAAATATGTCCTGAAAGGATTAGGGCTCAAACAGAAGTTCCATGCGGTTTTTCACCCACAATCAGCAGGGTTGGTGGAAAGGTATAATGCTACTTTGAAGCTGAAGTTAGCGAAGATACAGGCGTCCACATCCTTAACTTGGCCGGATGCATTACCGTTGGCATTATTGTCTATTAGGTCAGTGCCACACTCTCGAATCGGCCTTAGTCCTTACGAAATAGTGTTTGGAAGGCCAATGAACATTTGGGGAGTTCCTAAGCCAAATTCTGTATATGATGTACCTTGTGTCCTGATGAATGATTATTTGGCACAGTTAACCGACAATTTAGTTTCTATTCATCAACAGGTTCGAGAAGCACTTCCTGACAGATCTACAGGTGAAGGCCATGAACTCCAACCTGGTGACCAGGTGATGATTAAGTCCTTTGAAAGATCAAGCAGCTTGGAACCAAGGTGGCGAGGCCCAGAACAGGTGCTCCTTGCGACAAGGACACCAGTTCAAGTGACGAACCGAAAGAATTGGGTCCCTAGTACTCACTGCAAGAGAATGCTACCTACCTTGGTGGAACCTGCTGTGCTGACCGATCATCGAGACATTTTGACTATGGAGAAAGGCCGTGCTATATCACCTGACGAATCTGCAGAGTTCTTCCCGGACCATACGATTTCTGGAGTGTCACGATATAATTTGAGACTGAGGGAAGACCCCTTAATGCTGGAGAAAACTGGTTGAGCTACCACCCGGGGTTAGTGAAACGGAGAGCCAATGTGGCAAGGGGGGGGATCAGCCATGCATTAGAGTAGTGACACCCATCTTGGCCCGTGGTGAAGAAATCAGCGGCTGCCCAGGGATAAGAGCTCCAACGATTGTTTTTAATTAATTTCTGAAAGGGTCCATTATCACTGTTGCTAAAATGAATAACAAACTGATCATTAGTACTATGGGGTTTGTTGTTGTTTTGGTGGTTATAGCAATAATCACCTGGTTTGTTGAAAAGAAGGCTCCTGCTCGTGAGTTTTTTGTTGCCACTACTCCAGTACCAGAGGATCACTATTACTTTACGCTTCCCTATCAGGAGCAGAAGCACCGTCAATCGTTACTTCAATAATACTTTCATTCAGATGTTGCATCACACTCATAATGCTACAAATACTACTAACTGTTGGGTATGTGGAATGATACCTGCGCATCAAAAGAAAGGAGGAACACCTTTCATTCCTCTTCCTTTTTCACACAATGGTTCTTGTCAAGCTTGGTATACGCTTCTGTTTGCATCTGGAAAATGTACAGAGGGCGGACTTCTTTTTCACCTTAATAAAGTATGCTACCAAGACAAAGATGGGTATTCCCAAGCCAAAGGAACTAAATGGGAATGGGAAGAGTATCAACCGGACAATGTTTCAATACCATATATCTTCACAAATATAAGAGACTCTGACAAGAAAGAACAATTTGTGATTTCTGTTACAAAAACTAAAGCAGATTTATGTATACATAGCAATGGGCGAATTCCAGTAGGGATAAGCGAATGTACCTTGATTTTAACTACTGAGGTAGTTTTACAGCTTCACATAATACATATTTTATTTGTGGTAACTATGGATATTACCAACTACCTGTTGGGTGGTCAGGTGTGTGTTATGTATCTTTTCTATTACCCCCGTGTTTTTGGCCCCTGCTTCATATCACCGAGATTTTAAACTGTTCAATGACATCATTAAAAATAGATATAAAAGAACAATAAGTACAAATGAGGTAGACCAAACGGATACTAGCCTGCAACAATATGTTGATTTTAATTTAGGGTTGTTCTCCTTTGTGGGTGCTGCGTTAAACAGTAGGAAAGTGAGACGATTGACTAGGGTTGTGGAAGCTGTTACCAATCAGGCAGATCTGGCACTTGGGAATATTACAGAGGAGCTCCAAATTGCGAGGATTTTAGTGCTCCAACATCTTATGGTACTAGATGTGATATTAGCTGATCGAGGTGGTGCATGTCGCATCATCGGTAGTAGTTGCTGTGTTTTTATTCCAGATCACTCACCTTCAGTATATGATGCAATATCTAAATTGCATAAAATTGCTGCAGAAATCTACACAGAGACTGGTACTTGGACTTTTTCTGGATGGTTTTGGGCTCCTGTTTCCGCTTGGGGCTGGAAACTACTGACTATCCTGTGTGTAATGATTGCAATATTTATCACATGCTGTATCTGTATTCAGTGTGGTCCAATGTTCTGCTCCATGTGTATTACTGCTTGTATGCCTACCAAGAGAAATATTACAGGAATTAAAGCACAACATATGTTAGATAAGGAAATAGCTGAAATGATGAGCATAAATATACAAGATGAATATTTAGATTATCCCAGAACGACGAATGTCTTCAGCTAATGCTGAAAAGGGTCGTCTGTTGTAACTTAATAGCGATTAGATTAAGCATTAGCAGAAGACATCTTGTATTTAGCAACTATTGTGAACATTTGTCGGAATACATTTTGTATTCATGGCAGCCATTTTCTCTGCCATGTGCTAGCCATGTGCTCTGTCCTACCTTTCTGTTAACTACTCTTGAAAATCTGTCTAGTAACAAGTTATATTTAGCATCTCCCACTTTCGCACATGCCCAGTAAGATCTGCAGCTGTTAGTAATCAGTAACAGACAGTAATGTGTCAACTAGTCCTTGAAACTGTTAGCCCCTCCTACCTGTCGACTGTGCATTTCAATATGACCTTACATGTATGTAAGTCTTGCTTCTATAATTGTATCACCTTCTTTTAGCCCCTGCGTGGGTATAAAAGGAGCATGCTCTCTTAGTTCAGTGTGCTACTTCAAACATTACCGAAGGGTGCTGTTTGAACTGTACTACCACCTCATGAGGTTTAATAAACTTTGTCTTTTATTTCAGTTTCTGTGCCAACTTCTTCCTATTTGGTCTGAGGACTTTGTGCAGAGAAGGGCAAACCCCTTGCACTAGTAGGCCTTGCTGAGGCTTACTTCAACAGTACAAACCCATGTAATCATTTACTTTACTGCCCGCACCCACCCATTCAGTGCCTTACTAGAAAATTAAAATAAAGTTTACCCAGGTTTGGTTGTGGGGCTTGGTATTGACCCTGAATCTTTGGCAATA
The DNA here is from genome assembly GCF_031143425.1 of Pleurodeles waltl. Taxonomy (NCBI): domain Eukaryota; kingdom Metazoa; phylum Chordata; class Amphibia; order Caudata; family Salamandridae; genus Pleurodeles; species Pleurodeles waltl. Next base: position 151,004,075 of record NC_090436.1, on the reverse strand, counting down.
CTTATCAGGGGTCAGTGCAAATTTGGCTGTCAAAATGCCTTTCAAAGGAGCATACTTGTTCAGATCCCCAACCCCTAGTGTAAGAAGTGTGTCCCTCCCAAGTATTGGCACGTGTTTTCACAAGCCCAGCCCCCCTACCCATTGCTCTTCAGGAACCTCATGAGCCATTAGCGCAACTTCATATGCATTAAACCACTTATCAGTGTCATCTTCCACCACATAACTTGGCACCACATCATTGGGTATACAAACCTTTTTTTCTCCAGCAAGTCCTGTATGTATGCTACCACCATCACTGGGGGACTCAGACTGCTTAGACTTGAGCTCCAGCTCTTTCAGACTCAGTTCATGCGCCAAGCTCAGTTTTTTCTGCCAAGGTCTCATCTCTCCTCTGCCTCTATTTTCAATCTTGCCAACTGTAGTTGAAATTCTCTTTCCTCTCTCCTTTCCCCTGTGGTTGGGCCATGATGGGATACAAAGCTTCCAGGTCTCACAGGAGGAACAAAATCAGGAGTGTCACCCCCACTACTGTTGGTAAATCCTATGTAGAGCCATCCACTTGCTCTTCTAACGCTACATGCTCTTGTGAGTGGGCTTCTACCCAGGCCCTCAGCACCTTTTGGTACTCATTCTTTTTGGAGGCTCCACATAAAGGTACCCCATCCCTTTGTAGAAACCCTTCAGCTGGTTGACAGTATATGTCTCCAGCTTGGCTAGGTCAAGTTCTCCAGCTCCACGTGTGGACCCAGCCAGAGACAAGTTGTATAGGATTACATTAGAAAATGTCAAGCAGGGACATTTGTAGCAAAAAGAAACAAGACAAAAAATGATCTTTGACTGTGGGTGGGTAGTGTACATGTAGCTATTGTTGGCACTGCACAAACACATGTCCTATCTTCACTGCTGATCTCCAGTGTTGGAAATGGGGTCTCTAGTTGGCAAAGGTATATACCCTTGTCTAAATAGGGACCACAATCCTAGTCAGTGTAAGTCACACACAATCCAAATGATCCGTGCCCACCCTCTGGTAGCTTGGCACTGAGAAGTCAAGCTAAACTTAGAAAGCAATGTGTAAAGTATTTGTGCAATAAATCATACAATAACACAGTGAAAACACCACATAAAATACACCGCACAGGTTTAGAAAAATAGATAATGGGGGTCATTTTGAGACCGCCAGGGCTATAATGACTGAAAGCACCGCCAACAGGCTGGCGGTGCTTTCTTCCCTATTCTGACCGTGGCGGTAAAGCCGCGGTCGCACCGCCGGGGCTGGCGGTTTTCCGCCGTTTCTGCCCCGGCGGTGATAATGCGCCAGGGCAGCGCTGCAAGCAGCGCTGCCCTGGGGATTATGACCCCCTTACCGCCAGCCTGTTTCTGGCGGTTTTCACCGCCAGGTAGAGGCTGGCGGTAAGGGGTGTCCTGGGGCCCCTGGGGGCCCCTGCACTGTCCATGCCACTGGCATGGGCAGTGCAGGGGCCCCCTAACAGGGCCCCTGCCAGCTTTTCACTGTCTGCATAGCAGACAGTGAAAAGCACGACGGGTGCAACTGCACCCGTCGCACGGCCGCAACACCGCCGGCTCCATTCGGAGCCGGCTCCTGTGTTGCTGCCTCATTCCCGCTGGGCCGGCGTGCGCAAACTTGGTTTGCGCCCGCCGGCCCAGCGGGAATGTCGGAATGGGGGCCGCGTGAGTGCGGCCGCATTGGCGGCCGCATGGCGGTTTCCGCCAAGGTCGGAATGACCCCCTATATTTATCTGAATAAAATGAGGTCAAAACGACAAAGATCCAACAGGCACAAGTTGAAATATCACTTTTAAAAGGTTTAGAAGAGTTGTAATCCTTGGAAATAAACAGTTGTCTCTTTGTTGAACACAGTACCTGGTATGCGTAAAAAATAACGACGCAGGGAGACCTCAGAGGAGGAGGTGCGTGGAAAAATAGGGTGTTGCATCAAATTTTCCAGCACAGCACAGAAGATGAGTAATTTCTTTCCACATTGCAAGAGGCTTGCATCATTTTTCGGCATGCAATCTTCGTTCCTCACAGCGATGCGGGGACATTTTGATGCCCAGGGACAATGCAGGGAAAGTCCTTGACGTGCTGGAAGAAGGCACGGGTGCTGCTTCAATCCGATAGGTGATGCGTCACATTTCCGTCACAAGGCAGGCGTTGAGTCAAATTTCCACTCGGGAAATCTGGCAGAGTCGTTCCAGTTGGCTATGCGGGGATTTCTCAGTCGCAAAGCAGACTTTGTGACGATTTCAGCTGGCGACACATTGATTTTTGATGGCCAAGAAGTTTACCTGAAGAGATGTAATCTTTTTAGCCCTGAGACTTCAGAAAACAGGAGGCAAGCTCAATCCAAGCCCTTGGGTAGTACTTTTGGGGAAGGTAGAGTCGTTCTCAGCAAAGTCGGAGGCCAACAGGGCAGCAGGGCAACAGCAGGGCAGCAGCCCTTATCAGCAAAGCAATCCAGATGAGTCATTTGGGCAGCAAGGCAGTTCCTCCTGACAGGATGCCGGTGTAGATCCAGAAGTGTCTGAATTGGTGTGGTCAGAGACCCAGTTTATATACCCAAAAATGCCTTTGAAGTGGGGGAGACTTCAAAGAGTGGTTTTGAAGTGCACAAGTTCCCCTTGCAGTACAGTTCTGTCTGCCAGGGTCCCAGTAGGGGGTGTGGCAGTCCATTGTGTGGGCACAGGCCACTAACCTTTGAAATGTAAGTGTCAGGTCCTCTACCCTTCCTGCCCAGGAAGACCCATTACATATGCAGATGAGTGCAGGTGTGACTCAGTGTCCTGTGTTTGTGGTTGTCTGGGTGAAATGCACAAGGTAGCTGTCAACCAGCCCAGCCCAGACGTTGATTGGAGACAGGCTATAAGGCACAGATTGTTTGTAAGTGCTCACTTTCTAAAAGTGGCATTTCTAAACTAGAAATATAAAATCCAACCTCACCAATTAACATGATTTTCTATTACCATTCTGGCCATACTAAATATGACCTGTATACCCCTTTAGATCAGAATATACCACACAAAAGGCCATGTGGAGGGTATCCTTTTTGGCCAGCACATACTTCCCTGCTATGAGGTATAGATTCAACGATTGCTCAGCTGTGCCAATGCCTGACCTGAAGCCAAACTGAGCCTCCAATAAGATTTTATTTCCAATGGCCCAGGATTCAAGACGTGACAAGATGAATCTCCCCAGGATCTTAACACTAGAATCTAATAGGGAAATTGGCCTGTACCATGAGGGTGAGGCTCTGTCTCCTTTTTTGAAGACGGGAATAATTGTAGCTGTCATCCAATAAGTTAGTAAAGGGCCTAATACAGCACTCCTCAAAACATTAGTTAGGAAGTGATCCCACAAATGTATGTTTGATTTGTAAAAGTCAACAGGGACACCGTCCTGCCCAGGTGCTTTCTCTGGATCACATTGTTTGACTGCCAGGACAACCTCATTCAGTTTGATATGGGGCATGCCATTCTCACTTTTCTAGCCACCTTGTGCACCCCTTCTGCGGTCTCAATACTGTGTGATGAACTACAATTAGACGTGAATATTTCCGTGATCACACAATCGATTTTTAGGGCCTTTACATCTGTAAAGAAGGAGTGGTTAATGGCTGCCCAAATGTTGGAGCTATCTCTGGTATCTGATGCACATACAAGATCTTGCCAAGTTTGGTTTCTGATTTCCTGTTTTCTTTCCTCTAGGGCCTTCGTATAAGCATGCCTCACCTCTCTCACATTGTCTGCTATGCAAGGTTTTGCTTTCAGGATAGCTGTCAGATGTTTGTGTGTTCCTTTACAGGCTTTATTAAGCCAAGCCTGTGGTTTAGAATTTGAACTGGCATGGGTAATGAGCAGTTTACTTGAAACACATCTGCATAAGCGGTCAAACCCCGGTAATATTAATTGATGATGTGAATCTTCATTGAGGCAATTTAAAACTAACTGCCGGTTTGTTTTACGATTTTCGGATTAAAAACTATAGGATTTTCTTTTCCCCCATTTCATTCTCAGGCCCTTATTTTTTGAGAGAGCTATCTCCTTTATTTTCTGTACTGGTATTTTACCTGAATGGCATTTTAAAGTGATCACTGTTTCACTTTGGGACAATTTGAAAATCTGAGAAGAAAGAGGAGTATTCCGCTGAATTTATGGTGAAATCAATATTGGTGCTGCCGCAGTTACCCACAAAAGTAGGGATGTCATTTTGTATCCTATTCATTATATCACTCACGAATAAAAGCTCACATTTCAATATGCAATAATTCAATGCTTCACCAAGTGCAGTGCCTAAAATGAGACCAGTCTTCCTATATCCCTAAGAACAGAAACACTATTTTCCTGCTGAAATTGCATATTGAGATGTTAAAATCTGCAGACCACACTCCCAAGACTTTTCGGGCCAACTGCACACTAAAATCCTTTATAACACACTCTAGCTTGACTGCCACATTGAACATTCTCCGGTTAAAAATGGGACATTATACTCCAGCTGTGAATCTAAGACGGGGATGCAGACTCTAGGGGTATGGGAAGAGTTTGCAAAAAGCACAGACTCAGGATTATAAACATGACCGAGTGGGTGCGCACGTTTTCCCTCAAGATTTTGTGGGTAATGACATTAAACACAGTAGCAACAAATGCTCTATTTATGGCTCTCTAAAATTGATTACGACTCAGTCGCCATTAGAAGCTTTGAGCGAGTTACCAATCCATTCCACCCTTCGTGCATACATAACATTATCGTTCAGATCCTCGTGTAACCTTGAGTTGTTCTGTCCCCAATGTGCGACCTTGCGTTTTAATAACTCGTCAATTTCTTGTGCCCCCGCCCCTATAAAGGAAAAATTTCCAAAGCAATTACATATGGGGAGCAAGCAGGTGGGATGTGTAAGCATTTTAGGCATCCTTGATTTGGCCGTGCTGGCCCTCTCGTAGATTCATGCCATCTTATTTTTGCTTTAAAAGATCACCCCCTCTCTCAGGAGCGACTCCCCCATCCTAGGAAGGACTAAAGCCTGATGATGTATTTCACAACAAAGATGTCCCTGCAATGATGACGAATCATTTGAGATGGAATGGCCCGCTAGCTGATGTAAAAAGGCTGGCTGGGTGAATTCACCAGTATTCTGGGGGACAATAGCTGTGGAAAAAGGGGCTCAGTCTGGTGTTCCAACTCGTTCTTAATTAAGGGAATTACTTTAAGTTCAAGTTTTCTACTGAAGTCATTTCAGGTGGCCTGTGATTAAGACAGGAACTCCTTGCATTAAAAATGCACAGGAGTGTCTTTTTCTGTTCCCGAGTCTAGTGCTGTGTCTGTGCCCCTGGTGGCTGTTTTTAGTGACCTAAATTTGTGGCCTCTATGCCATCCCTGATCCGGTTTTGCAAGGGGTTTATGTCTTGAATCCCTTTGTTTTTCGGCAGGAGGGCTAGCCAAGACAAGGGATTCCCATCTGGTGAATTCCTTACCAGTGGGGCTGAGTGAGTTAGCCAAGAGGGACTCTTCACGAGATACGTGGACCTTCTCCTACGTATGATGCACGTCTTTCAGTCCATCCAAAACGGCTAATGGGGGAGATGGGCACTTGTTAATGATGATCACCTGTGACTCCAAGGGGCGGTTTGTGGCCTGCTTCTGCACTACGTCAATCCTTTCCTCTACCTGTTTGAGTTCTGACATAATGACCCCCATTACAGTAGACAGGTAGCTAGTGTTGGAAGACTCAGATGTAAAATGACCCTTACCACAACAGTGGAGTTTGCTGCCTTCCTTTTCCCCATATTTGATGTGCAAATCCTGCCCTACCCTCTTTTTGCGCTGAGACGGCTTCCCACAAGTTTCTGTAATAACTTTCACCTGAGTTGGTCAGCCAAGAGGGGTGACCTGGCCTCTTCCGACCAGTGACAGGCAAAAGTGGGTCTGCCATTGGCCCGCGCACTTCTCAGGTGCATCCCGCTCAAAGCGTCAGTAAAGTACGCAGCAGCCAGCAGCAAGAGTGGTGGAATACAGGAGACGGCTCTGGGGCCCTGTGAATGATAGTAGTTGTATTCCAAATTGCTCCAAAGAGCCTCAAATAATTTTGTACTCGGTTGGCCAGGGATTTAAGTCCTAGGAACATGTCAAATCAAGGTTTGCATAAAGTGCCAAAAAGTGCCACTGTCTTTGGTTTGCTGTGAGTAAATTCTCCAACCTTTTTGTTTGCATTTACTTTTAATTTTGAATTGATAGTGAGGAAACGGAACTGCAGTACTAGAAAGTGTGACATGGGAAAAAGGAGACGCTTCGGTATATAAAAATGTGGCGCACCCCACCATGAGTAACTATTCACTACAGTTTAACTTGCAAATGCATCAGTGGTATCAAAATACATCTTGTCAGGTATGTTAGCTCATCTTGTTGTTGCTTTCTCTGTGCTTTTAGGTATACATAGTACTAACTGCTCACATCTGATACAGATCAACTTCAATCCATCAATCATATATTTTTAGAGTGCACTATTTACACATAGGGTCTCAAGGCGCTGAGGGGTGTGTCCTCAGAGATCAGATGAAGGGTCAGGTCTTGAGGTCCTTTCTGCACTGAGGCAGTGATAGTGACTGTCTGAGGTGAGGCGGTAAGGTGTTCCAACTTTTTGCTGCCAGTTAAGTGAAAGATCTTCCTCATGCCGATGACTTCTTTATGCGGGGTATGTTGGCGAGCAACTGCTGGGATGAGTGGAGAGGTATAGAAGGAGAGTACCACTTGATGTGGTGGTTGAGGTAGCTGGATCCACTGACGTGGAGGGCTCTGTAAGCATGCACGAGGAGTCTGTAGTTGATCTTCTTCTCAATGGTGAGCCAGTGGAGGTTTTGCAGGTGTCCTGTGATGTGTTCTCAGCAGGGATGTTTAAGACGAGTCTGACGGCGGCATTCTGAATTTGTTGCAGCTTTCCCACGTTCTTCTTGGAGGTTATGGCATAGAGGGTGTTGCTGTAGTCAAGTCTGCTCATGATTAGGGCGTGTGTCACGGTTTTCCAGCAGTCAGTTGGTATTCATTTGAAGATCTTCAGTAGGCGTCGGATGTTGTAGAAGCAGGTGGAGGAGAAAGAGTTGACCCGTCTGGTCATGGTGAGCATTGAGTCAAGGGTGATGCCAAGGTTTCGTGCGTGGTCTGTAGAGGTGGGGGGCCAGCCAAGTTTTGCCCGCCACCAGCAGGACCAGGAGTCGTCCCAAGCTGAGGAGGAAGGTCCCAGGATGAGCATCTCGGTTTTGTCGGAGTTCAGCTTAAGGCAGCTCTCCCTCATCCAGGTGGTGACTGCATCCAGCCCGTCCCTGGTAATTGAGGGGTTCTCGGTCAGGGAGATGATCAGTTGGGTGTCATCAGCATAGGAGGCGATATTCATACGGTAGTTCCTGACGATGGGGCTAAGTGGGATCATGTAGATGTTGAACAGCGTGGGGCTCAGCGATGATCCTTAGGGTACTCCACAGCTGATCTTAGTAGCTTATGACACGTGTGTGGCGGGAGCCTGACTTTTTGTGTTCTGCCTGGCAGGAAGGAGTGTATCCATGAAGGGCCTTGCAGCGTGTGCCTACTACATAGAGTCTGGTGCATAGGGTGCGGTGAGACACTGCACGAAGACAGCTGAAAGATCAAGTAGGATGAGGACTGCTGTTTGTTCGTGGTCGAGAAGGGAGCAGATGTCATCTGTGGCAGTGAGCAGGGTAGTTCTGGTGCTGTGGTGAGTTCTGAATACTAATTGCGAGATGTCCAGGATATTGTTGTCCTCGATGTGTTGGTGTAGCTGAGTGTTGATGGCTTTCTCTGTGACCTTACCTGGGAGGGGTAGCAGCGAGATGGGGTGGTAGTTCTTGAGGTCCGTTGGGTCGGCTGTGGGTTTCTTCAGAAGTGGTCGGATCTCGGCATGCTTTCAGTATTTGGGGTAGGTTTCTGACTCTAGGGAGCAGTTGATAGGTTTGCAGAGTTTGGGCATGATCGAGGTGCTGGCCTTGAAGATGTAGTGGAGGCAGGTGCAGTCGAGGCTCCAGAGTGATGATGCTCATGATAGACTGGGTCTCATCTGTTGTGAGGGGGATCCAGGCATGCAGAAGTCAAGGGGGTCCAGAGGATCATGGCAGGGGTGTTGTTAGTGAGTTCAGAGAGTCTTGGGGTCCAAAGCTGTCGTAATTGTCTTTGATCTTCCGATGGAAGAAGGTGGACAGTCTGTTACAGAGATCGTGAGATGGAGGGATGTTAGTGGTCTCGGCTTGTGGTTTGGCAAATTCTTTGATGGCGTTGAAGAGTTCTTTAGTGTTGTGTGTGATGGAGTTGATGTGGTCCTCCAGGGTGGATTTCCTGGTGGACCTGATGAGGTGGTGGTGCGAACTTGTGGCGGATTTGAAGGTTGCAAGGTCTTCACTTCTTCTTCAGCCTCTTGCATGAGCGCTTAGGTTCCTGGAGTGCGGGGTTGAACCAACTGGCTTTCTTGGAGGAGTGTTTCCGGGTGATCGTCCAGAGAGGAGCTAGGGTGTCGGCACAGTCAGTCATCCATTTGTGGAGGTTCAGTGCTGCAGTGTTGGCATCTGTTGTGTCGGGGTGGTGAGTTTCTGAGAGTGTTGATGAGTTGCTACTCTGAGGTCTGGTTCCATTTCCTGTAGGAGTGGTGCATTGTGTGAGTGCGCACTGCAGGCGTGGAGATGGAAAAGTGGATGCAGTGGTAGTTGGTCCAGTGTAGCAGAGCTGAGTCGACAATGGTGACGTTGCTGCTGGCAGAGAAAAAGGGGTCCCGAGTGTGTCCAGCAGGGTGCATTGGTGAGGTGATCAATTGCTTGAGCCCGATTGTGTCTAGGTTCTTGAGTAGTCATGAGGTGTTGTAGTCACTGAGATCGTTGAAATGGAAATTGAGGTCACCAAGGAGAATGTAGTTGCTGAAGGTGAGTGTATGGGGGCTATGAAGTCAACAATGATGTCTCTGAATGCTGGGGGAAGTCTGGGTGGCCTGTGGATGATGGTGCCATGGCGGATGGTGGTCTTAGGGGTGGTGTGTACTTGGAAGTGGAGGTGCTCTACGGGGGGTGAATTCAAGTAGTGTTGATCGTCAGTCTGAGGTTAGTCTTATAGGCGATGGCTATGACACTTCCTTGTTTGGATGGATGCTCTATGTGGAGCAGCTTGTAGTTGCTGGGGATTGCAATGGCGAGTCCGGTCCGGATGTTGTGTTAGTCCTTGTCTCAGAGAAGAAAGCGATGTCTGGGCGGGTGGTGTCTATCAGGTCCCAAATCTCAACGGTGTGTTTGTGCAGGGAGCGGACTTTGAGGAGAATGCACTTGAGGTTGTCTGGAGGCGGTTCTGGCTCTGTGAGGTCTGGTGTGTGGAGAGAGTGATGTGGCATTGGCGGCAGGAGAAAGGCCTGTTGGTGTTCTTGGGGGAAGCAGGGAGGCAGGTGCTCTGAGATCCAGGGTTCAGTGCGTGGAGGGTCCCGGAGTTGTATTGGTGGGTAGTCCGAGATCCAGGGTCCATGGAACTGGGCGCGGTCCAGGCGCGGACGGCCTTGCGTTTGGCGAGCCTTTGGCACACCACCTTTAAGAAGGGAGGGGGGATTGGTCAGCTGGGAGGCGGGAGGATGGGAAGCGCTACAAGGGCTGGGGGGTGCGGGATCAGCAGCAGCAGGGAGCAGAGAAGCAGGGGAGCAGAAAAAGAGTGAAAGGAGAGAAAAAGAGAAAAAAGGCAAAATACAGAAAAAAGATGTAAAGAGAAAAGGGCAGACAGACCTGACACAGATGGCTACTAGGCTACCAGGGATGAGGCACAGGTGGGTGCCTGCATGTGGAGGCAGGCCTCGAACACAGAGCCAGCAGGCTCTGTGAATAGACATCAGCAGCAGCAGTGGCCACGCAGGAGGGAGTGACGGAGGCTCGCCAAAAGGTCAGTGAAGTCGCCCCTCACTGCGTAGCGGCCACCCTTAAGAAGGGGTTGGAGGGGCAGGGATTCGTCGGCTTTGAGGTGGGATGGCGGGAAGCGCTACAAGGGTGGGGCCGCTGGGTCAGCAGCAGCAGGGAACGGGGAAGCACGGGAGCAGAAAAAGAGTGAAAGAAGAGAAAAAGTGAGAAAAAGGCAAAATACAGAAAAAAGGGTGTAAAGAGGAAAAGGCAGACAGACCTGACACAGATAGCGACTATGCCACCAGGGATGAGGCGCAGGTAGGTGCCTGCGGGTGGAGGCGGGCCTCACGCACGTCTGTGAGTAGACAGCAGCAGTGGCCGCACAGGAGGGGTCAACTTTGGATTTATGATGATACAAACCTTCAAACAGTTTTATGAGGCGTGAGAGAATATTTGTTTGCTTCACATTTGACACACAGATTTCATAAATAATACTGTACTGGCAAAACGACTGCCAAATGGCATCTGTAAACAATCAGCTGCACCTGGGCTTTTAGACACTCGCACTGTGCATCCTGGCTAGTCTAATCCTACATGAACTTGGAAAGCAAAAGTGCAAATCTCAAAAGGCTAAGAACTGTTGGCAGAAAGGGTTGGGTAAAAAAGACAACATGTAGCATGTTTTCTGCATTGAGATCTCATGGTGTTGTGTCCTCATCTATTAGATACAGCACATTCCTGTCCTTGCGCCTTGCGCTGGTGTACAAATTGTTGCCTAGCGCCAATGCAGGTAGTCTTGCATCATGCACCTACGTTGCAGGGATGACTGTTTATGTGCAGAAAGGGATACCTTCCTGCACATAAACAATCATTACCAGCAATTTTCTCTTTCTATGTGTGCCATGAGGTGGCTCTGTGTGGCCTTGTAAATATGAACCAGCCAGCCGGGACACTGGAGTGTTAAGAAAATGATGCTCCGGTGACGCAGTGTGCCGCTAGGGCCTCGTTAATGAGGCCCTCTGTTTTATAATCCAAAGAACACATTCTTACTAAAAAAGCACAGCGGTGAAAGATAAAACATAGGGCCTTGCTTGCATGGCTTTTCATGACCATGCAAATATTGACCCCTTTCATGCCTAATGTTATATATGGGGTCTTTGGTTGGCAGTCAGGTTACCCCCTGTCCAAGCAAGGACCCTCACTCTAGTCAGGGTAAAGTAGAATCACCCTTGGTTATCCCCTGGCCACCACCTTGGTAGCTTGGCACGAGCAGGCTTGCTTAACTTCAGAAGCAATGTGTAAAGTATTTGTACCAACATACACAGTAATACAGTAAAAACACCACAAAATGACTTAACATAGGCTTAGAAAAATAGCCAGTATTTATCTAAAAAAAACAAGACCAAAACAACAAAATTCCAAAATATACAAGTCAAGTTATGAATTTTTTAAAGATTAAACTCAAAAATAGTGTTTAGAAAGACAAAGGGGGTTATTCTAACTTTGGAGGAGTGTTAATCCGTCCCAAAAGTGACGGTAAAGTGACGGATATACCACCAGCCGTATTACGAGTTCCATAGGATATAATGGACTCGTAATACGGCTGGTGGTAAATCCGTCACTTTTCCGTCACTTTTGGGACGGATTAACACCTCCTCTAAAGTTAGAATAACCCCCAAAATGCTTCAATCAGGTGATAAACAGGGCATCGTGATAGAGTGGTTCCCAACAATCTGATGCCAATGGCACTGGGTACGGAGTCACGCAGACCCCCAGGTACAGCACCTTAGTAAAATGTGAGAGCAAACCAGTGCGTGAAGCCGTGGATTGCAGCATCGCTGAATCCGAGGTAGCGTTGGTTTCAGTGCAGGATGAAGCACAAAGCCCCCTCCAGAACCAGTGGAGATTCGCATCCACTACCTCAGTCCTTGGCAGGATGAAGCACTCTGAGCACAAAGCCCCCTCCAGAACCAGTGGAGAGAGCATCCACTTGAGAGACTGTGGTTTTGCTTCCCCAGAATTAAGCAGTGGGCAAACCACCCACTGGAGAGACATGAGAGACTGTGGCTTTGCACTCCCCAGGATAAAGCAGTGGGCAAACCACCCACTGGAGAGACTTGAGAGACTGTGGCTTTGCACTCCCCAGGATAAAGCAGTGGGCAAACCACCCACTTGAGAGACTTGAAAGACTGTAGCTTTGCAGTCCCCAGGATAAAGCAGTGGGCAAACCACCCACTTGAGAGACTTGAGACACTGTGGCTTTGCATTCCCCAGGATAAAGCAGTGGGCAACCCACCCACTTGAGAGACTTGAGAGACTGTGGCTTTGCACTCCCAAGGATGCAGCAGTGGGCAAACCACCCACTTGAGAGACTGTGGCTTTGCACTCCCCAGGATACATAAATGGGCATGGAGCCCCCGCGTGGATCTGGCGTCGTGCACTCATCCGGCTGAGGTGCCCCCTGCTCCCTTCCCCCTGAGGTGCCTGTTGTATTTCTATCTGATACCCCAGCAGTGTTCTCTCCGTTTTGATTGGGTATTGAGGTTGGGCCTCGTCCATGCATTTTGGGCCCAGTGGTCCACGGACTATGATGGTGCAATACCTTGGACTTGTATTATTGGTGTATACATTTGTTTCTAGTGTAAATATATGTATATGAATGTATATATTTTTGATTAGTGTTTTTGAATAGATTACAAAGGTTCGACTCATTTCCTTTTGTCCTTGAATTCTTCCAGGGGGAGTTGGGGGTTGTTAATGTAATGTATCAACATGTACTTGTGTGTTTGTTTTAGTGGGTGAGGGTGGGGGTGGGAGTGTTGTGTGTGTCACTCTTTTTCCCCTCTCCCCCTCCCCTGTGTCGTAGGTGCAGTACTTACCGTGGTCTTTGCCGCTGTCTTTGTTGTTCCTGGTAGAGAAGCAGGAAGATAAAGACTGGGAGTATCTGGAGCTCGGGTTCCATGGCGTCCTGATTCCTCGTGGGGTGTGTAGAGGTGAGCGTTTTTCCTTCCAAGTCCTGTTTCCGCCGTGTTTTTGTTCGCAGTGAATCTGTCCCGGAAAAGGTGGCGGATTGGACTGTTGTAATACAGTGGGAGGAACCTTGTCTTCCGCCTGTCTATTGGCGGTTACCCCTGCAGTGTTTGTACCGCCGTGGCGATCGGAGTGTTAAAGTGGCTGTCTATGTTGGTAATTTCCGCCACGTCGTGATTCCGTTTTTTTTACCGCCGGCGTGTTGGCGGTATTACCGCCGCTTTAACACCGACCACCAGGGTTGTAATGACCACCTTAATTTCTAACAGATGCTTATGGTTTTCCAAAATAAAATACTGTTGTTAGTTTCAGCGGCCTGTATCAGGTTCGCCTAAGCCTCCCCATGTAAGGTTTTCTTCCTTAATTTTGTAGCATTCTTATATTTTGCTCTAGCTACCCGAACTGCCTTAGTGTCCCTAGGTTGTTGATTTTTAATTTTTATCATCACTTCCATAGTCAATAGAGCACACAGGTAGAAATCACTCAGTTAACAACATGAACAGTGAGGCAAAGTAAGAAATCCAGGAGCCCAGAAACGTCTTCTCACTGTAGGTTAGTCTTGCAGTTTGCTGCTGTGCTCTACCTCCTTAGTGTTTCAGTAAAGCTTAAAAGTGTACAAACTGCACCACGCCTGGTGTGTGCATGTGCATGTGTGTGTGTGCGTGCGCGCACGCTGTATATGTATACTTTCTCAGCACCTACTTGTAGTGTACCATTTCTCTCTGTGAGTAAGGCTTTGTACTATTGTTACGAGTGCTGTGTGTGTGAAGGAGAAGCTTGCTCTGTTTGGTAGTATTGATATAAATAATGTATTTACTGTTCCTGAACTGTGTGTGAGAGGCTTGCTCTGTTTTGTATTATAATAATAATAATAATAATAATAATAATAATAATAATAATAAATATTATTATTATATCAATGAATCAAAATAAAAGCACATAGGAAGCAAGTCATAGGATTTGGGCGCTCACAGTGAGTCCACATAATAGCATTAACATTCCAATATTAACATGGTGCTCCTGGCAAGAGGATCTTCCCAATTCCTCTAATGTTTCCAGGGAAACTCACAGTGACAAAAAACAGCTGTCAGGGCACTCATGAACATGTAATTAGAAGTAAGTGATGTATTAATACGCTATGTATATTGGTATTAACATTAACAACATAAAGAGTTTCAAGCTCAATTTATTCATGAAACAGAAAAGTTCATCATAGTAAACACAAAGTTGTCCTTTGAAGTCACATTGTGGAATGTGTAGATGGGCCAAGTCAGGCATCTCCACATTCACCAGCTGTACTGGGACGCAATACAACATTAACCACAATATTACATGTGAAAGTATTTTTGTCATCTACATGATCATTTGCAACTGTGGCCTATACTATGTAGGCAGTACTATCAGACCACTTAGAGTTAGGGCGAGTGAACATTTCAGAGCCTTGAGACAAGATGACGAGAGGTACCCTATAGTAAACCATATGCGACATTGCCCGAAACAAAACAACACTGTTGGTTTTGAATTCTTTGGCTTTGATCAGGTAAATAGAGACCCCAGAGGTGGCAACAGAGAATTAGCCCTCAGGAGAAAAGAATGCTATTGGATTCTCAAACTCAGAGCGGTGGAGGATGGTCTCGACACCAACTTCGAAATGGAATACTATTTGGGAACATAAGAATAATTACTTGTGGTCATGCATTATCGTTACAATCTATTCTCCACTCATTCTGACTTATTAAGTTCATTAAGTCTGTATTGTTCATGAACCTGTCGTAAATGTAGTCTTTGGATTATATTGTGTCTCATCTATACACAGTTACTGGTTCAAGTGCTAAGTGAATTGATTATACGGACTGATGCCCAACTTAGAGATGCATATATTCTACTTATGTAGTTTGCATAGACACTTATCTGGAGAGATTAGGTATATTCATTGTGTTAGAATAGTATTACACAGTAATGTAATGGTAGATTATCATTAATTTGTTTCAGGTCTGCTTATTTGTAATCTTAACCGTTGTGTAATCTATATGTTTTGGGTATACTTGACAATGTGTTGTTTATACATAATATGAGTGGGGCATGGCACGCTCACGTTTACTCTCTCCCTTTCTCTTTTTTACACTAAAAACTTACATATATACCTCGGGATATTGATATAAATCTATTCTGTTGGGTCGTGCGATGGATATTCCTACATCACTTACTTATATCTTGTTATATGCGGAATTATACAATTATGGTTATAACTAGGTACCCGGGTGAAGGAGTTCTCCCCATAGGCCATTAGCTCGCCACGGATTGTGGCGACATGTAGCTTAAGTAATTACTCACAGTTAATGTTTTATTACATGACAGGAATAAGAAGTATTTGAGGGGGTTGTGTATTTATTTGTTGTTTATATCGATTGGGTTAACATACTGCAAGCTCTAGGTTTTTGCAGTTCCAAGATGGCGCCCATACTGGGGACTAGTCCTTTTTTCCTTCTCGTGCCATTACAACAGGACAATAAATTTATTTAGATTTCTTCCGATCGTGTCATTAGCCTTCTATCAATCAGATCGACGTTCATGGTAAATTTCCCCTTCTTATATAGTTTCATTTTCATACTAAGGATTTTAGATCCAATTGGTTTAGATACACGCCGTACCGTTCGGGTTTTTTAAACTCATAACCAAGGGATGATGCACAGATTCTAAGATGGTGCCCGCACTAATGGGTTAGTCCACTTTCCATTACTATACTATCAACGCGCGGGGGCTTTAAATTCTCAATCCTCCTCCTTTGGTTCGACGTTCGAGAATAGTTTCCGATACTAAGGACGCTGTGGGGGAATTCGACCGCGGTCATTGCTTTTTCTGGAACATTGATACTTACGTGCACGATAGGTGAGGAACCAATTTTTGGTCGTGGGGGACCCAGTGATTTGGGTTGTTTAGTATTACTTTTGGGAATTATTCGTAATCATGTTGATTTAGGCTTAGCACGCCTAAATCTCAGTATATAATTTTTCTTTCCGGTTTCTTTACTCTTCACATTTAGGAAACGGTTCTAGAATATTTCATGTACGTCCTAATTTTGGATATTATATATACTTTTTTCAGGTCAGTCTGGGACCATTGGTCATATCTGCATGTAACCCTTTTGGGGACGTTTTTATATTCGGGCATGCACGAGACATGGTTGACTATATAGTTTGTCTATGGTTATTTTCCACAGACTTTGGATTGGTCTTAAGGAGACTGGTTATACACGTAGATGTAATTAAGTTAAGGTATGTTTCGAATTAGGTTTTTTTTTACTGTGGAATATGAAGGGCTATGTGGTTTATTCTGTCATCTTGCACTGAGTTAGCTACTATTGCATTGCTCACTTTGGTGATGACTGGGTATCTGGGGTGACTATTCTTTTGACTTTGGAGACATGCACACTCATATTGTGATAAACTTTGTACACATGGGTAATTCGCATATATATTCCCATTTTGGGGCTTTTACTGTATGGACAATGTGGATATCATGTTGTGAGATATTGTTATTACGATGAGAGGACAACATTTCAGTTCCCATCAGATTATTGGTCACAAGAAGTCACAAATGGCATGTTTTCGGCTTATGTTCTCACAAATTGTCACGATATGATATATTTTTATGGTCTGCTCTTGACGTTTTTTGAACACATATTATGGTGTAGTTATTGTTCTCATTTACTTTCAGCCCTGATGAAGTCCGTGAGAGTACTGTTCTCATAGGACGAAACACGTGTTGGCTGTATGTGCTACATGGATACTGACTTCAATGCTGTGTTTACTACATGAACACTGACTTCAAAGGACAACTTTGTGTTTACTATGATGAACTTTTCTGTTTCATGAATAAATTGAGCTTGAAACTCTTTATGTTGTTAATACCAATATACGTAGCATATTGATACATCACTTTCTTCTAATTACATGTTCATGAGTGCCCTGACAGCTGTTTTTTATTATTATTATATCATGTTATAATAATTATAATAATAATAAATATTATATCATGTTATAATAATAATATTAATAATAATAATAATAATAACTACATCACATTATTATTATTTGTTGTTTTGTGTTGTTATTGATGTTTTTGTTATTGTAATGGATTCTCGCAGCAAGGAGTTTTGTTAAATATTATAGTTTAGTTTCATTACATTTCCTTTTTATGGACTCTATATGCACGGGCACACTTTCTTTTATGCCCTAAGTTTATTGCTTCTTTTAACTGGTTCTCCTCATGGATCGTACAAACCACTTTGTGCTCTCACTATTAGTCATATGTACAGTGGGTGATGCAAATGGTTATTGTTCTTCCTTTGTGTGGGACAGCCTCAGTTTGTTTTGGCAGAGTTGTTCTGCTGTTGTCTCCCAGTCTGAAGGCGTTGGTAAGTCATCACACACTTAAGGATTCATCTGTTGTGTTTCCTTCCTCTCCATCACTTAAGGATCTATGTCCGAACACGGCACATTCTCTTTCTTCACATAGGTTGATAGAAGCTCGTGGCACCGAGTTCCTGCAGAACAGGTTTCCACATAATTCATCAATTTCTTCATGTGCACAGCGCCTGGACTCAAAGTGCGTTGATTACTGAATGTAATCATGGATACTGTTCTGCTAACAAATCCTTTACTATGTTATAAATTATGAACACATCTAGCTGAGTACATTCAGAATAACCTCTGACGACAAAAACGTTTGCTTTTAAAGGAGTGAAAATCTCAGTCCAAAGAGCAGGTCAAACCTGGCACTGTTGCTCAGTTGTACACTAAAGAAGTCTTAGATCATCCTTACTGACCAAAGTCACTACGGACAAGTGGGGGTTGGGGGTTTGGTCTTTCTGCAGGGTTTGCAAGTGTTTCCATGCTCAAGGAAAAGACCGAATCGGCTTAGCATAGCGATTCAAATAGTTACTGTAGTTGCTGTATTTCCAGTACCTGCTAAATTTTTTTAGAACATGGGGCACACATTTTCAAAGCCTATGCACACTAACTGAAATATTAACTACTCATAAAACAGCAAATAAACGCAAGCCAACAAGTTTCA
Organism: Pleurodeles waltl; assembly: GCF_031143425.1. NCBI lineage: Eukaryota > Metazoa > Chordata > Amphibia > Caudata > Salamandridae > Pleurodeles > Pleurodeles waltl. The sequence continues at coordinate 150,986,091 of NC_090436.1, read as the reverse complement.
TTTATAACTCAAAATGACTCTTTATAGAGTGTGTGTGTGTGTTTGTGTGTGTGTCTGTGTGTGTGTGAATGCAATAATGAATACATGAATTAATTAATAAATGCATTAGTACAAGGATAAATAATCAAACAGAAGGATGATGAGTGACGAGTGAAAAGTGAAAGCTGTTAGCCAGACCTATTGGCTTTGCTAGCGTTTGTATTCCTCATAATCAACAGCAACTTTAAGGGCCTGATTAACAACTGATTTTTCAGACTGTATGTCTAACATACATCTGAATAATATGACAGCACAAATCTGTGTAATTTACGCCTAATATACAAATCCTGACAATGACGATAAAGGCTAGTAACTGGGATAGCAGCACAAGAAGCGCAAGGAGTTACGTTTTTTCCTCTTCATTTAATGTACATCAGAGCATTCGCGAAAGCTTCAGAGACATTAACAAAATAGTTTCACAATGCATCATATTACTGTCAAGCAAATAATCATCCAGTGATAAAAACAAGATGTGACACCAAACGAAAAGCTTTCAACCGTGCAGTGTCAAGATGCGTAAGCACGCGCAACCCGGCCCACGATGGCTACAATAGCTGAGCGAGACCTCTGTCAGGTGCACATTCATACTCTGCCCTACCGCCTGACACAAGATTCCCCCGACTTCCTGCCAGTGTCTTGCATTAACCGCTGGTAAGGACGGGGGGAAGCCTGATTCAAATATAGCAGGCATGGCCCGTAGATGAGCCTTCCTCCTCATACCTTCCTTACTCTTCCCTCCGCCCTCAGCCTGAACCACCACCTGTCAGGTAGGGAAACACGGCAGCGCTGACGCACCGGGGAAGCGCCGCATCTTGCTGCCCACTACCCAGCCCCCTTACTTGTACTTCCGGTACACTGAACCATTAGCGCAGCGGAGAGGGGAGGAGGCGGGGGTACAAATTCATAATTCACGGTTGACAGCATCATTCTTGCAACTGTTTGCAGACATGCACCCCAACTGTGCATCATGGGCCCCAATGCCTCGTCCATGAACAGATCAATTAAAAAGATATAGAAGATAAATATCTTGAAGACAGGCACAAAGCACATGTTGGACTGGATCAGGTATAGATTATAGAGCCGATACGTGCCGGTTCGTGAGGTCAGTGCTTAATTTGTGCTGTTTCCGGTGCTGAGCACCGACACTTCTGCCTCAAGCATTTGATGCGAGCAAAAGACACACATGGGAAAGACGAATGAAGGGAAAAACGAAAAAGCGTCACAAAGGGAGAAAGTAGAAAGATGCAAAAGTGAGCTGAAGGGGCAGGGAGTGGCTTTATATGGATTGAAGAGGCCCGAGATGGCTTCAGGATTACGCCGCCTCAGTATTCCGTGTTCCCACGTTTAATTGCAGCAGCCGCGTGTATAAGAGGAGGGCTTTGGGCACCGCGCCGCTTGTTTAAGAGGAGGGCTTTGGGCACCGGCACGATTTTATTTACAAATTAGGCACTGCGACACGTTTTTATTTACAAATTAAACACTGCGTGAGGTACTTCTTGAACAGGTTTAGGTCTAGAATGAGGGGGCCATTCTATTCAGATGAGTTAAAATGCTCTCCAGCATTCACGTCAGCTTTTACAAGTGATGGAAAGAGGGAAAGATATGTTAGTGGATATATGCACAATTTCAATACAAAAATAAAAACGTAATATTGTTTTCTAATTTCCTAATTCTACATCTCACATGTAGTTTTAAGACAACTGGGGCAATTTCGTTCTTTTGTGAATAATATTGACTGACATGTGTTTCTTGTGGCGTGAGTAAATGTATCATGCAAAAGTAGTAACGTTAAATGATTAATCCTAACTGATGTATACTAGATCCACGAGAGAATATAAATTACACCTGTCACAATATAGATGTGCACCTGCTTTCATGAATCAGGATTTTGGTGTTTCCCAGAAATAATTCAAGAGGCGTGTAACAGCACTAATGTCCATGTCTGCAGAAATGCTGATTCTATCCTACAGCACAGCTCAGCGTCCTTGATGCAAAGTAACTTAGTTACCAATGAACCATGGTGAGCAAGCCAACCATGTGAGAGTAAAGGCCTCTGAGCAATCCCATTAGAAACCAGTGGTCCGCAGGCTTATAATTTATTCACTGCGACTCAGCCGAACACGCCAATGCCCAGGGGTGGCTTTTGGAGGGGGTGAAATCATCTCTGGAAATAGTAAACACACACAACATATAATATGTAGTAGATCCCTGTCATAGGTAAGAATTACAAACTTTCATACAGCATCACTGGAAAGAATAATGTTTTTGTAACATGATAATGGGGCATAGTTGAATTTGTTACTGGCAGATATTTTTCACCTTTTTCTACAGGGATTTACTATGTATAGTAATTCCAATAGTGTATTCTTAAATCATACAAATATATCTACTTGAGGCTTATTTCTATATAACTTATTTTTTTACGGACGAACGACACATCTGAGCTTTTGTAACAAGTCTTCCTCTGATGTCTTTAATAACTTACTGACAGCTGTGTTGTATTTATTTTAAATACATATATTATGCGATGATACGTGTTGTTAGAAGTTTGATGGGAATTGGAGGGTCGGTTCAAGACATTGTCATATCAAAAAGCATTATGTCACCTCTTGCTACTAAAATGTCAAGAGTGAGCGATGGATTTGTTCCTTTATCTCCCACTCAAAATAGATGTGTATTTAAATGTATCTGTATTTTCTAGTGGCACCCACTCACAAAACGCAAATAACACCACGCTACTGCTGAAAAGTATGGATTTAATGTTACCCACCTCAGCAATGGTCTATGTAGTTTCTAATGTATGGCATTTCCGTTTCAAAATTTATTGCTGGAATAAACAAATAAATAAAACAATTATATATATATATATATATATATATATATATATATATATATATATATATATATATATATAACCTTTTTCCAAATGCTACCAAATTTTCAAATCAAGGAAGGAAGTCACTCTCCTGCATTCTGATGTGGCCCCCTGTATGCAAGAAGTAAGTTAGGACGGGAGACATGACCAACCAATGAACATGGCGGCCGTGTTTGTGTAAGGCTCGCACCATCTCGCACCAGCTGCCTTGGAAGCCAGCAACATGTGACACTTCTCCGTTTTCCCACACCCTCAAAATTAAACTGAGCGGCTCCTGAATCTCTGGCGCACAACACTGAACCTTGCGCGGGCAGCACCGGTGTGCTCTGGAAACCTGGCATACCTGTGGCGAGCGGGCCCGTGGGTGCTGGGGCCTGTCAGAGATGGAGGCGGGTCGTGTGGTGGCCGTTGGTAGGGCCGGTCCTGTGTCTGGACGGTAACAGCATCTTGACACAAGACAGAGCAGCTTCGAGTGCACCGGACCTCGTGGGATACATGTGAATGCCTGCCTCCCCTGACTCGAGAAATTAGGAAGAGCGTGGACTGGAGGCTGTGGGCGGTGTTTGCATGGCCTGGCTAGCAGCCCGGCCGATGGTGCAGCACTCAACCAAGACGAGTTGAGGTGCGGGAGCTGACATTTGTGAGCCCCAACATTGGAAAAGGAGTGTGACACGGCAGGGGTGCTCATTTTAAACGGCATACAAACAAGACCATGTGGCCCCAAAAATTAATCCAGCCATAGTTCCACTACATTCAGACGATGGGTCGTGAAGAACACTCCTGGGCTCTGAGGGGCCCAGGGGGGTTGCGATTGACAACCAGGGGCCTCCAATACAAGCACCTATAATTTTGAACAGGCACAGGGTGGGACACAAGACATACTTTTGCTCCACTCTGACTTGAGGCCCTTCCCAGTTGGAAGCTTGTGCCCCATTGTCTCTGGGATTGACTTGCTTGGTGCCATACACACTCTAAGAAGAGGATCCTGAAACACTCCCCCATGAGAATAGTGCGCTAGCACAGGAGCTGTCTTTGACATTAGTGCCAAATTACTTAAAAAGAACAAATCCGCAGTAATGTGTCCCTCTCAAAATGTAAACACTGCAATGCCCTTACACAGAGCTTAGCCAGACCAAGAAGGTTCAGGATTTAACAATGGGTTCCCACCCCCAGATGAGGCAGAGGATCACATGAGGCTGTAACTACTCTCGCCTGTGCAAGGGGTTTAGCTCCAACAACACTCAAGTTTTTTTATTCAAGTAACCCAGAGGGATATCTGGCGGCAACATCATGAATACAATGCACGCCCATGAGCCCCTCAGAGACACATTTTATCACTTAATAACAAGTGAACATACTACACTAAGGGTCAGATGTAGCAAAGGTTTTGAACGTCGCAAACAGTGAATTTCGCTGTTTGCGATGTGCAAAACCCACATCGCGATGCCCAATTCCCGTTTTGCAAGTCGCAAATAGGAAGGGGTGTTCCCCTTCCTATTTGCGAGTTGCAGCGCGATGCTGCATTGCTTTGTGACCGCGGTCGCAAAGCAATCGCAGTTACCACTAGTGTCACACTGGTGGTAACCCATTTGCAAAAGGGAATGGGTCCCCATGGGACCCGTTCCCCTTTGTGAATGGCCTGGAAAACATTTTTTTCAGAGCAGGCAGCGGTCCTATGGACCACTGCCTGCTCTGAAAAATGAAACTGAAACGTTTCATTTTTTCATTTTGTAATGCATCTCATTTTCCTTTAAGGAAAACGGGCTGCATTACAAAAAAATAACTGCTTTATTTAAAAGCAGTCACAGACATGGTGGTCTGCTGTCTCCAGCAGGCCACCATCCCTGTGAGTGCTGCGAGTCACAAGGGGGTCGCAAATTGCGACCCACCTCATTAATATTAATGAGGTGGGCCTTTGCGATCCCCTTGCAAGTCGCAGATGGTGTCAGGAACACCATCCTGCCTCCTGAATTGCGATTCGCAAATTGCGAGTCGAAATTCAGGACATACCTACATCTAGCCCTAAATATCCAGACTAGACTAGAGGCACTTGTCACACTTACCTAATGAGTTTCTCTATGATAGAATCTCATTTGAAATAGGGGGCTTCCATCAGACTACCACACCAAGGAAGCCCTTTCTGAAGACGCTCATTGCCACAAACACAACTATGGGTCGCACCAAGTCCACTCACTCGATTCCTAAACAGTGTCAGGTTCAGTTTAATCACTTTCTTCGGTCAATTGACCATAAAAGCATAATAAAAACAAGAATAAAAAGCTTCATAATGCAATATAACCATGCAGGAATAGTGTTGTATAAAAAGTAATATAATTTTCACTCATAAAAAGCTTAAAATCAATTTCTGCATAACAGGGTGAAGTAAATCATCAATGTAACCACAGTGTGGACCTCTCCCCGGCTGCAATGAGTTACTGTATCCCTCCCACGGATCAATCGTCCCTAGTAGATAAACTTGATCTGCTCAGAGAAATACACGACTCAAGAATAGCCATTGAACACTGTTTTGATTCCCTGGTGGTAGATCTAAAAATACTTTGCAAAGACCACCCCAAACTCGCTGCCAGAGTGCGCGCAGGAGGGAATATTATAGAAATGGCCCCACAACTGACCTCAAACACTGCTGCCATCCAAAAACTTCAAAGGGATGTTACAATATTACATGAACGAGCTGAAGATTTAGAGGGCAGAGCATGCCACCATAATATATGAATCGTTGGAATGCCGTAAGCGGCAGAGGGAACAAGTCCTACATTATTCAATGAAATTTGGCTCTATAGTGTTGTGGCCCCCAGGGTTTGTCCATGATGTTTGTGGTCGAACGAGCCCACAGAGTGCCAACCAGATGCTCCCTACCTGGGTTCTCACCTTGTCCTATAGAGATTCTGAATTTTAGAGACTGAGACCTTCTCCTACGAAAGGCTAAACAGGCAGCACCTATTCTCATGGATAATGCTACAAGCTCACTTTTCCCTGACTACACACTTGAAGTGCAGCGGTACAGATCGTCCTATCAATCAGTGAAGATCAGCTTCACAAGGATGGGCTCACTTATGCTCTATTATTCTTTATTTATTAAGACTCTTCCCAGATATCAAAATAAAGCACAAGGAAATATGATCATGAGCATTCAAATTGAATGAAATAAAACACATTTCAGTGCTAAACTACTCACAGGAGTTAAACAATTACAAGCATAAAAAAGTACAATGTATCAACAATGAATATGTATGCAGTGAATATATATATGTGTGTGTGCACTGCCAAGATAGATAATTAGGAATAAAAATGCATCACCATGGGGATCGAATCCAACAACATCATCCTGGTGCCAACGTCAAGCTGTGGAACTCTGGACAGCTGAGACAGGAGAAACCTTCCCCAATGGGATTTTGTTCTGGGCAGTACACCCACCCCAAAAATGAGTTCCTTCTGCCTCAGTGCCAAGGTTCCCCACCTTACATACCTTAAACAAACCCAGGAGAAAGGTTCTGGTGACCTCCCCCTCCCTTCACGTAAGTTATAACATTCAAGCACTGGCTTTAATCCGTCTTCATCGAAAACACGCAAAGGAACAGTTCCTGCCCCAATGCGTATTCTAGAGACAGAGGAGCAGTACTTTTCCATAAGGAAAACATTGAAACCATTCCCAGGCTGAAACTCTCTTATCATGTCTACCATCCACATCCCTCATGTTATTTTCCTGCACTGTGCAACCCGGTGCTGGTAAGAAGCGAAAACACGTTCAGTGTAGAAAACAAGCTTTGTGGAAAATTACCTGCGCCACCAATGTGACGGCATCTGAAGCTAAGCTAAGCACAAAATGGAGTCCGTGGTTAAGATGGAGTCAGTGGTTAAATACAGATAATATTACACTCTACATTTTGACCAGTAACTTTCTTAGCATACTGGTCTAAAAGTAACCCTTTTTGGTCTAAACATTTCAAGTAGATTAGGTATGCATTGTATATGACAACATAGCATTATTATAATACAAATCACCACAAGTACTCCACCTAGAGTAGTGCATAGTTGCCCAAAATCAGGCACCCAGCTAAATAACCAGTCCCACTACCACTTATCTACATCTTGTTTTGCTCCCTTCACCAATTTATGTAAAGAGTCAATGTGGGACTGAATAAAGGTGGAGAGATATGACAAATTGAAACAACACATTTCCTCAAATTCTGGGCAGCCATGATCATGCTTCAAGAGCAAGTAGTCTATGGCTTCCCTTTTTTGCAATGCAATTTTTCCAGGGCCTCGTATGCCTAATAGTAACTCGGCTAAGGCGAGGGATGTATTATTAATATTCTTGACCATCAAACATGCTCATTTGTTAATAACTTGAGTATTATAAACATCTAATCTTGAATCTCTGCTATAGAAGTACTTAAGCTTACATACTCCAAATTAGATAATAATTGAACTTCAGAGTCACAGTCATCACATAGTTGAATTGTTTCTCTTTTATGTTGCTTATATGATAGAGAATGAAACGGAAACATCATAACTCCTAACACACGGTCCTCCGGTTATATTAGCAGGAATGTATGTATAAGTTTTATTTCCACAAGAGAACAACCACCCCACTGGTAGTTTAACATGCTTGATGTGACTAGCAGCAGTCACAAGTTTTATCGCTTCTATGCTGACACAGTACTCGTTGCTCCCAAGGGATCTCTTGAGGAGACCACGTTGTTCCTTCAAGATGTATTTGAGTACATTTTACGATTTTGTAAGTGTTGCAAGTTAAGTTGTAGCAGACCTCACCAGTAGTAATATTGTAAGTAATCACATGTGTTATGTGATCCCATTTTTCATCCATCACCTCTTGGCAAAACCTACAATACTTGTAGGGGGTAAAGTGAGTTCATACAACATTTTCTTCCACAGTTTCATCTTTGTTGGTGGCATTAAAGATTTTGCAGCAAAACGCTGGCAGGAGTCGCTATGGCAACTAAAGATGTTGAAATCACATCAACAGTACTTTTCATATTTGTCATGCAGCTTTCCGATCTGTTAAGCATGGTGGTACGTGCCAGATAGATCCAGATGTTCTCATTTAAATTCAGCAAAGCTTTTGATCAGCGCAGTCTGTCAATCACTTTGGAGCTGGGAGCTTTCGGTCCCTCCCAACCCCACAAAGACACCTTGCAGTATGATCTGTAAAAGAGACAAGTACGATAATTCTTACAAATAACATTTATCAGCTGGTACGTGTTCCCACCTTTCCTGTCCTGGTTTTATGACTAGTAAAATGTTGTCCCTGCCCTTTGCTGTAACTTCTGCTGGTTCAGGAAGCTGATTTGGGAATTCTACTCACACAATAACACCAGGATCTTTATCAGTTGATCCAAATCCTCCCTCCTCACGCATTGTAAGAATGGCTGGGGGCAGTCCCTTTTTTAACTACTTCTCCATACACTGGAATAACGACAATCTGAGCATTTCTGTCTTCAGGTTGTGTCATCAAGTCAGTGTCTCTACTCTTCAACAAAATGACTTTAAGTTTACCTTGTTAGTATTCAAAAATTACTCACTCCCTCCAACCTGAATGCCTATGAGTGCCAACCAAGATCGTGGAGCAATCAATCCGAAATGCTCCGGAGGAATCTGTATTTCAACAGTTGTTTCAAGAAGTGCGATGTCTCTTGGATTCACTCTGTACATATTCAAAGCATGTAAATCAAGACCTGCAGATTCTGGAGTAGCTCGATAAGGAGCTAAGGCACCTGGTTTTATTTCCCAATACATGATGGTATCCGTTGGTACATGGGGTTGTATCTGTAACAATGGGGGTCAACTTCTGCATTAAAGGGGTCTCTGCCTTTGTCAAAGGTCTGTTATTCAAAATTTGGAGGGCTTCATTTAAATGCTCTCTCCAGTTTCTCAAAGTTCCATCAGATAATTTTTGTAATTGGGCTTTCAGTAAGCTGTTCGTTCTCTCAATCAGTCCTGCAGCTTGAGGTTAATATGGAATTTGATAAATCAACTCAATATTGTGTTGTGAAAAAGATTCTTGCACCAATTTACCTTTAAAATGTGACCTGTTGTCACTCTGGATTTGGAGTGAGACTCTGTAATACAACATTAACAAATCCAGAGTTTTGATAGTGTTAAACTGAGTGGAACGTTTGCAAAGGACGGCAATCAATTAGCTAGAATAAGTGCCCACCACTGTGCAGGCGTATTGACACCCGCAACTATTCGGTAGTGGCCCAATGTAATCAATCTGTCATATCTGCCCGCAACTTCCCTCTCCCCAACTGACCTCCAACAGTTTCTGAGACAGATGTCTGTTGTGTGTGTTGACAAATAGGACTTTGAAGAATGAGCGTTTTTATCAAATCTAGGGGAATTTGCATTCCTCCAATCTCTGCCCACCTGTCAGTGGCCTTCTCTCCCAGGTGTCCACATTTTTGGTGTGCCCACTTAGCCATTCCCACCAAGTCAGAATCCAGTGTCGCCACTTCTGCCTCTGAGATTTAACTTTATCGTCTGCAAGGGAATTAAACCATCATTCTAGTGAGTCGGTGGGACAGTAGGCATCTACATGATACATAGTAACTGTACTTTGCTCAAGCATTTCCCAAATTTCATGCCAGCATTCTTTGCCCCACACATCCTTGGAATGTATTTGACAGTTATGTGCATGCCATGTGGGAAGCCAGGTGGCTAACCCTTTGGCGGTAGACCAAGAGTCAGAATAAATGTGAGAGGTCCCAGGCAATTCTTGTTTCAGTGCCTGATATACAGCATACAATTCTGCATATTGACTATTCTTCCCTTCTACTGTAGTGGAAAATATCTTTGTGGTGACTGGGTTATAGGACACTGCCTTCAAATGTCTTTTGGCCCCCACATACTTGGCTGACCCATCGGTGAACCATACATGCTTCCTAGCCTCCTGGGACAAGGATTCAACTGGCTCACCTCACCTCACTGGTGACTCTCTTATCTCTGGTACCTCCTGCACGGGGGCCTGTGCCACCTGTTCATGGCGGGCTGCTGGCCCACTCTGGACCTGTCCGGTATTTACCAATTCCACTTGATTATACTGGCTTCTTGTGCGTGTCCTAACCGGTGAGTTTTAGGTGAACTCATCACCCACCGCATTATTGGACTCTCAGTTCTCAAAATCACACTATGACTTAGTTTTATTTGCTCAGTAGACACTAGAGCCCAGTAGCACACGAGTAACTGTTTCTCAAAGGGAGTATATCGCTCTCCAGCATCTGGTAGTTTTTCGAGTCCAGAAACCCTCTTTCTTCCCTGTTTTAGCCACATGCTCCAATTTGCATATTGCCCCTGAACGGTTACATGTTCCTGTACTGGCCATAAATCTAAAGCCTGTATAATCGCCTCCTTTGCCAATTCAAATACACACTGCTGCTGCTTTTCCCATTCAAACTCATGCTTTGTTCTTGTCACTTTGTACAAATGGGACAAAACCTGGCTTAAGTGAGGGATATGCTGTCTCCATACACCAAACAATCCAATGAATCACTGAGTCTCCTGCTTATTGCTGGGAATGGCAAAGTTTAATATCTTTTGTTTTACCTGTGGCAACACCTCCATATGTCCCTAATTCTACTGAATTCCTAAAAATTTCACATTCTGAGAGGGTCCTTGTGTCTTATCTGGATTCATCATCCACCCTTTGTTCTGCAAGAGTTCCACAACCCTGTCCAACTGAGTCTGCACCTGTTCTTGTGCCTCTCCCTAAATCATTACATCATTGATATAATGACACAATTGCACCCCTGGAATGACAGGTACTTTATCCAGGTGTTCTGCCACCAGCCGGTGACAAATGGTGAGGCTATGTTCATACCCTTGGGGGAGCCTTAACATCTTGAATTGTATACCGCCGTGGGAGAAGCTAAATTGCTCATGACTCTCAGGGGCCAATGGTATGAAAAGAAAGCATTAGCAATATCAATAGTTGCATACCAGGTCCCTTTACCTTTTTGTATCCTTTCAATCAAAGTGATGGTGTCAGGACCGCAGCCATCAACAGGGGTGTACGTTTGTTCAATTTGCCATAATCGTTCATCATTCTATAGTGCCCATCTGCTCGGGCCACAAAGGATTGTTCCTCTCACTGGTAACTGGAGCCAAAACACCTGCCTCTATCAATTCCTGTACAGTTTCACTTATTTCGTCATGTTTCTGGTATTGTTTCAAATGAACCACCTTGGTTGTTGGGGGCAACTTCACTGGGGGTATCTTTAGACGACCCACCCTCAAGGCTGCCACTGAAATGTATCGCTTTGATCCAAATTGATAACAACCATTATCCAAGGGTACAATCATCCCTTTCAAAATGTCAATTCCCAGTATATACACTAGGAGGGGCACAATCAAAACAGTGTATTCTCTTTTAGTTGTTCTCCCTATTTTTATTTGAAAAGTAATTTGCACTGTGGGGTTTGCTTTCCACCCAACCTTGTAATGGTGTAGTGCTGACCTGTAAACTTTTTTTAGATTTCCATAAATTAAAGAAGCCTCTGCTCTGGATTCCACCAAGGCCAGAACCTTTTGAACATTTCTATGAATTCCTAGAACAACATGGTTTCTGGTATCTTTATGAGCCCATCCCTGTACCGAAGCTTGGCCTGTTTCCTAATCTTATTTAAACCTGTCAACTTTTGCCCAAGTCAGGTCTGGATATATGCTTGCATATCTGCGGGGAGATTCCTCTCCTTCCATGTTTTCAGCAGTTAAACAATCGGTGTCTAAATCTTCCTCCTCCTTCCCCCATGAAGAAACATTTTTTCCCCTTTCATTTCCTTCCTCCTACATCTGTGACTTGCCCTGATTCACTGTTTTGTCATTGTGCCTATTTACTTTTCTGCTGCCCTCCTTTCTGTCCAGCTCTTGCTTACAGTACATCTCCCACAGATTCTTAGTATCTATCCCATCTCCCAGATCTTTGTTGACACCATCCTTCAACAATGCCATAAACATAGACCTTGAGGCTCTCTCAGGTTTGTCCAGTCTCCGAGCTCCCCTAATTCACAAACTGCCCAGCACATCTTTTAATGCCTGCCCTGTCTGATTAATTAGGAGAGTCATTATAACCTGCTTGTAAACTGGGGGACCTAACACAATGATTTTGTTTCGTACTGACACTGTCAGTGGTGCAACTAACAAAGTGTGAGCCTCGTCCAAGAGAATAAAGTTTTCATACATTCTTCTTTAATTCTTTGCATACCATCTCTCAATGTGTACCAGGGCTTATTATATGGTGGCCAGTCTGATTCGGTACGATATTTCTGACTACACCCCACAACTGCCAATTGCAACAAGTTAGTCGCTCCTTGATTCCCATAACCTCTAAACTGCTATTGTATTATGGGGTAAGTGCTAAGAGTACAAAATGTCCTTGAGTCTCCCTCATCAAGTGCCACCCCAGAAGCTCCCATTTGAAACAACCGCACCATCCACATAAGCAATGGTTCCCCAGGTTTTTAGCAAAACCTGTCCATAATATCATTTATCTCCTGCTGAGAATAATCTTCTAAGGAGTACATCTCAAACCCACCCCGGGTTTTGTGGAGTGCCCTGGATTTTCTGTCTAAATATAGGCTGTGCACAAACCACTTTCTGTTCATCTGGCTCAAGCTGTCTGCCTCCTTTTTTAACTAACTCATCACTGGAATCAGAAAAGTTGGTGGAATCCCAAATATTGGCAGCACAAACATCAGGGTTCCAATCTAGCCCTGCTTTAGAAATGGCTAAATGAACTTTCTTTTTGTTGACTCTAACCCTACGTTTACGGTATCTATATTGTGCAACGCAAATTCTCTGCGACAGACTGATAAGTATCAAATTTATCCTGCAGTAACTATTCTGACAAGACAGCATGGTTACATTATTTTTGGCTTCAACTAGCTGCCTCTCCAATTGCTGATGTACTTGCTTTAACTGAGTACATTTCTCATACATTTTTCTATAAGCAGATAACAGGATCCAGCCCTGTCTGCCTAAAATAGACAAATCATGTCCTAGTTCTACTGGCATTTTTTGCAAACAAAGTAATACTGTTTTTGGTTCAGCATCAACAAGAATTCCACTCCAATTCTCACATAACCTTGCTCCCCAAGACCATTCATTCGCAATAACCTCATAAGGTGATTTTTCCCACCCTGGTATGTCATTTGGCACCTGGGAAACTGTCTTTGACTTTTTGCCAAATATTTTCACTTTTGTAAATCTTTCACTTTGTATCCTGCAACCAAGTACACCAAATTGTTTTGCTAGGCTTCAAATTAAGAGGAAAACAATGCCATGGAATGCATCACTCCTAGTTTGAGCAACTAATTTATTAAGGCACTTCCCAGGCATCAAAATAAACCACACGAAAATATGAGCATGAGCATTTCACTTGAATACAATAAAACACGTGTAAATGCTAAAATACTCACAGCAGTTAAGCAATGACAAGCATAAAAAGTACAATGCATCTACAATGAATATGTATGTAGTGAATATATATGTATGTGCACAGCCAAGATAGATAGATCACATTAAAAATGCATCACAATGGGGATCGAATCCAACAACATCATCCTGGTTCCAACGCTAAGCTGTGGAACCCTGGACAGCTGAGACAGGAGAAACCTTCTCTGTAGAGATTTTGTTCTGGGCAGTGCGTCCACCCCAAAATGTGTTCCTTCTGCCCCAGTGCCAAGCTTCCCCACTTTATATACCTTAAAACAAAACAAGAGGAAGGTTCTGGCATCCTCCCTCTCCCTTCACGTAAGTTATGAAATTCAAGCCCTGGCTGTACTCGGTCTGTGTCGAAAACACGCAAAGGAACAGTTCCTGCACCGATGCACATTCCAGAGACAGAGGAGCAGTACTTTTCTGGAAGGAAAACATTGAAACCATTCCCAGGCTGAAACTCTCTTATCATGTCTACCATTCACATCTCCAATGTTATGTTCCTGCATGGTGCAACCTGGTGCTGGTGAGAAAAAGCAAAAACACGCTCAGTGTAGAAAACAAGCTTTGTGGAAAAATACTTGTACCACCGATGTGACGGCATCTGAAGCTAAGATAAGTATAAAATGGAGTCAGTGGTCAAGATGGAGTTAGTGGTTAAATACAGATAGCATTACATATTTTTATATATACTTGTGATATGACAATGGACCTGACTCTTGTAGCTGAAACACTCCAGCTATTTGGAATCTTATCAGGCTTGCGGGTCAATCACACCAAATCAAAAGCATTCTCCTTTTGGGACATATTACCGCCCGGCCCAACACACCTTTCGATACCTAGGCATTCAGATCTACGGGCCAAAACTGACTTACTTGACGGGAATCTCTTACGGTTGAGATATCCTCTCTCCAAGCCCAGGTGAAATTCTGGATTACACTACCACTGTCGGTGGCGGGCCATCTGTCCCTAGCAAAGATGGTGGTGCTCCAAAGCTATTATATTATTTTGTTAATCTCCCCATCATTGTCCCTTCCATTGACAATGAACTCTCTTTTAACTGACTTCATGTAGGCCTCTGGCTGCAGCCACATTAGCCTCCAGAAATTACAGCTGCTGGATGATGAAGGGGGGGATGGACACACCGGACGTTAGAGCTTACAGTCTAGTAGCGCAATTACAATGGCTTTCACACTGGTTAGCAGGTATAAACTTGCAGGAAATAGGCTATACACCAGCTCAGAAACTTACACTTTCTTACTACCGGGAAGGTACACATCCCCAAACGTTGCCATTGTTACTACATAATGCCCTAGCGTATTGGCGTTTGCCTGCACAAAATATGTCCCCATATGCCCCTAATATCCTGCAGTGCAGCCTCCCTACACCTACAGGGGAGCTGCTGGCAGCCAGACTCCAGCAATGGGAAGAGCAGGGCATTTCAACAGTAGGGGACTTATTTGAGGAAGGACTACTAATCACACATACAGAATTTATACAAAGGTATGCTCTTCCGGGAACCCTCTTCCTCACACACGCTACTATATTGCGTAACCTCAAGACACACTGAATATGGACAGGGGAAAAACCCCAAACCCACCCTTTAGTTTGAGCAATACATAGGATAGGCATGTGAAGGCATTTAGTGGCTCTATCGAGGCAAATTCCCCCACATCCAGATATCACTGTCCCCATTACAAAACACATTGGAGGCAGAAATTGCCTGCCCACTTCGCAACACAGAATGGTGATTCCCCCTGGAATATGCCACCCACATACCTCCAAGATCCACGCCGTCTTCCCCACGGTGCCATCCACCTAGCCCCAATGCCACACTGAAGGCGCAGATCGAATTCACATGATTTGGGCAAGTCGTCAGTTGATGCTCTACAGAGAAGGGGTTAGAGACTCACTTAGATCCCTGACAAAACACTTATATTGAGATAAAATGGAACATGGCTTGCTGGGGCTTTATCCAAGATCTAAAGGTGCCCACACAGAAGCTTGCGTTGTAAATTTGGCACTACTACTGGCTAAAAGGTAGCTAACACGGCACTGGAAATCACCAGCCCCTCCTTTGGTGCTCCAGTGGAGGGAGGAAACATGCCAGTGGGGGTCAGTGAGTACAGGGAATTATGCAAGTGACCAATTGATATAGTGTGGGACATAATGGTAAAACAGTTCCCACTGCAAATGACATGAGCTAAATAAGAAAATAATGACAAGTCTGCAACACCAATAACTGCAGCAAATGGGCCTACCCTTCCCCACTCACTGTGCCACACAAGACATTAAACTCCAAGTACGCACTGCCATGGAAATTAGTTATGTCTGATCTATTGGGCAACCCAAGTATATAGAGCCAACCTAGCATGGTGATTAGTTGGGAGGGGGTGAGGAGAGTTTGTATTGTTCAAGACAATAGTAGGTGAAATACATTGAACAGTAAATGTGACTCCATGAGATAAAGACAACAATTGTTTAGTGTCCCGCTAATTCTCTGCATATGAATAATGACCATATTATATGTATATTTCATAGTCTGGAGTTTTAGCCAATATCAACTGCGAGAATGTATATCATTGATGATCGTCTCTATGTTGTTTTCCTTTAAAACAATAAAAAAAAAAAAAATTAAAAGTATGTTAGGTCCCTAAAATAATATTACACACCACACCTCGATGAAGCAATATACTCCACAAACCACAATTTAACTTAGAGGTCAGTTTGTATTCAAATTTGTCCCGAAAGATCCCTTTCCTACTTTCAGAGCCAACTGCTTAACCACAAAGTACAACTCTTGCAGTTACTGAGGTAATTTGGGGCTCAATTCATAAAGGGAATCTCAAAGCAGGACATCTAATCCCATAACATAATTCCACCCCACCCCACATATGGTGTACATTACAGACTTTTAAGAATTCAGAAAATCGTACTATTCCTAGAACTTTATGACATTGTTAGAGTTACAGCAGCACTAAAGCAAATGTTCTACTAGATGGACAACCTGTATGAGTAAATCTCATGAAGATGTGGATTTGCACTTTTAGCAAAGTTTACTCTACAGCGAAGATACGTTTCATTAAAAAGAGAGCACCCTTTTCCCTTTCCCATCCTCAAAAGGCACAATTGAATTCCTGTTTTTAACAGTAGTACTTTTAGGTGTATTTCAAGAGTATTTTCAGTTAAAATGTGTGATTACTATTATTATTATTATTATTATTCGCATGACACTTATAAGGTGCTTACCACCATTAGATTGGCACTAAGCGGTCAGCCATTTCTCACACTACTGGGGTGGAAGTGCAGGTACTTAGTACAACACAATTTTACATTTTTCTTTAAACTTCAACACATTTGGAGAATCTAATGTGATTGTGTTTTTGGGCAACAAAAGTGTGTGGTCTGGCACATTGTGATTTTGGAGATATTGGTGAGTTCTGATACATTTCTGACAAATTACTGATAAATTTCAAGGAGTTTGATTATACCTCATGGATTTTTTTTGGTCACCAAGCTGAGAAGATGTACCTACCAGTCATGCAAAGTAGAGAAAATGGTGCTATATGGTCTTCATACCAAACAGAAGGAGGGTCAATATTTGGATCAGTCCTAACAAACACTCTGCAGATTAGTGATGGGCTTACCTTGGCCTGCGCGCCCAGTTTAAAGCACAGAAGCCAATTACTGTAAGCTTTTACTGAACACTGTAAAACAATGTGGTTTATTGCTTGATGTTTTGGTACTCCCAATTAGGCAACAACCCCAGTCCTTGTCAGGGTGAACCACAAAAATCACTAAATTAACTTGTGCTTAGCCCTCTCGTAGCTCGTAACAGTACCCGGGGCCTATAAGTTAAATTGCACTATTGTGCAAAAGTAATCAGGTTAAACTTCTAGGCAATGTTGAAGTATTTATGCAGCAAACAAACAGTAATACACTGAAAACACAACACCAAAAATATTCCAAACCAATATATCGAAAAATATAGTAAACAGAATTATGCCAAAATGACAAAAATCCAATCTAAAGAACCAGACTCATTCATTTGTAAAGTTTTAGGTAGATATAATGCCTAAAAGCACAAAGCTTCACTCGGGGTCATCTGGTCCTGCTAGACCAGAGGAAGTCTCAAGTTTAGGCTAACTGTGATAGAGTTTGGACCGGATACAGGAACAGGTTACTCCCATTGTCCCATTGAAAAAATGACCTTCTCACAGTCCGGTGCAAAGTGTCCGGTTTGCAGTGGAGGAGGCTGCAAGGAGCAGGAAGAGTGTCGCTGATGGTTGTCGCTGTGGTGCAAAGACCAGATGTGGCATCAATGACAGTCATCGCTGTAGCGCAAACATCCAGTCAAATGTCACAGATGGTCTTTGATGGAGCTTCATGTTTTGGTCCCTGCAGGCAGTCATTGCTGTAGCGCAAAGTGCAGATCTTGCATTGCCTGATGCCACTTGCTGTAGCGCAAAGAGCTGGGTTCACAGGAGCTTCACGTTGGCAGTCAGAGTGGATGCAAGATCTTGGCAGGAACTGGTCTGTTCACAGTCAGGAAGAGACCAACACTTCGGGATTTATCTTTTCTATCAGAATGAGCTTGACTGGTGTCAAACCAAGGGTCTAAAACCTGGGAGGCACCTCATGGGGATGAGGAACTCATTCCAGTAGAAGCCAGCAGGGCTCAGACATGTCCAATTGCAGATCCAGGCGGTCCCAGTGTAGCACAGAACAGGAGGCCATCTAACTAGCTCTTGAGGTCACTCAAGTAGCTGGGGTTGAAGGGAGCAGATCCAGTCTTCCTTTCCACAAGGCAGGGCAGGTCTCAAGCAGAAAGGTAGTCCAATGGCAGGAGGGCAGTCCTTCTTCTTTAGTGTCACAGGTCTAGTAGTGTACTGATGAGTAAGTCGGAGGGCCCTAATTTTATAGCTGGTGCCAGCTTTGAAGTTGAAGAAGCTTCTAAGGTTCCCCACTCCCACAGAAATGTCTAGAATTTCCTGCTTTCCTGCCCTGATCCCAGGTGTCTGAGGTCAAAAAAGGCTAGTGTGAAGTTATTTATGTGTGAGCTGAGGCAGTGTCTTTAAAGTGCAATTGTGGCAGGTGACAGCTCTGCCATTCCCATCAAGTCAGGATGGCCCTTTTATGATACTGGCTGGGAGGAATACACAAAGATCAACTGTTTATAGTTATGTAACCCAGGAACAGGAACCAAATAGTTAGGACAAGAAAATGCCAACTTTCTAAAAATGGCATTTTCAGACTTGTGACTTAAATTCCAACTTCACCATTAACAAGGATTTTAAGGTACAATTCCTCAGACACCAAACATGAAGTTCCTACCTACTCGCAAACAAAAATGTTCACTTACTAAATGCAATAAGGTAACCCAGTATTATCCCATGGGAGGAAGTGCCTCACAGTAGTGAATAAAATGTGTGTTTTTCACTACCAGGACATATAAAAGTCCAACATTTTAAATATACTGCACCCTGCCTTATGGGCTAAATGTGCCTATCTTAGGGGTGCCTTATATATATATTAAATATTGAGTTTTAAATGGCAAAATGGCAGTTCAGTGACAGTCCTCAGACATGTTTAACAGGGCTACTTAAGTGAGTGGCACAATAAGTGCTTAATTTGAGCCAGTGGTTTTGAGTGGGGCCCACCTTCACTCATTTTTGTGGCTGGTAGGGCCCATTAGCACTTTAGCACTGGTTAGCAGTGGTAAAGTTCACAGAGTCCTCAGGCCAACAAAAAGAAATTCCACAAAACAGGAGGGATGAAGGCAAAAGGTATCAGGTCTAACAGCCCCTTAAGCTTCACAAGGAACCAGAGTTCTGTGGAGGTGCCCTGGGGCTTTAAGTCCCAGCACCAGTGGGCTCGACCAAGGACCGTTGGAGGACTCAATTAAGCCAAGTTTAATCTTCTTGGACACTTCCTCCTTGATGCTGGTTTATACCTTTTCAGATAGCCTGTAACTTTTATTTATCAGAGGTTTACCGTCCCCTGTATTAATAACATGGACACACAGATGTGTGAGCCCAGGGGTCAGTGAGAATACAGAGGCAAACTCTCAGCAAGTGTTAACAGTCCCTCTGCTGTTTGGGGGGCAGGGTAGGGCAGGGGTTGACACCTTCCACTGACCCACCTTGCAGATAGGAGGTCGAGGAGAGGTTCACTCTCCTCTCTGACCCCATCATCTGTTACCAGCAGCACGGTAACCTCAGACCTCTCATAGCGGGTATTGAGGACACTGACAATCAAGACCCTTAAAGGGTTCCTATTGGTCTTGGGGTCCAACAGGTAGGTTACTTCACTCTTTCTCTTCTTCACTTCATGAGATCCAGACCACCCTTGTTCTAGGGCCCTGAGGACCCCTGGGGCCATAATTCACACATTTTGGCCATGCTTAAACATGATGAGAGTGGCCTTCTTATCATGCCAGAGCTTCATAACCTCATGGCTGGCTTCTCGGTTCTCAGTAGCCATCTTCCAGAAGTATTTCATCTGAGTCCTGAGAGCCGACATCTAGCTGACTACATCCTGTGGGAGTTCTTTGAAAGCTTGATCCCACCACTTCCTCACAAGGCTCACAAGCCCTCTGGCAGGGTGGCCATACAGGAGATTAATGGGACTGAATCCAACTCCTTTTTGTGGTACCTCCCTGTAAGCAAAAACAAGGCATGGTAAGAGAACATCCCATTTCTGTCTATTGGGCTCTGACAGGCCCATAATCATGCCATTTGGGGTCTTGTTGAATCTCTCAACAAGCCCATTGGTCTCAGTGTGATACAGTATAGGGAATTTGTACTTTACTCCACACTAATCCTACATAGACTTCATGTAGGCTGACATACAGTTGGTGCCCCTGTCGGACAGTGCTTCTTTGAGGAACCCCATCCAGGTAAAGATTCTCATCACAGACCTGACCACTGCAGGCACAGCCATAGTTCTCGAAGGTATGGCATCTGAGTACCTAGTGGCATGGCCCACCAAGACCAGGATGAACCCGTTGCCCAGAATAGTCTTGTGGTCCAGTGGCCCCACAATGTTGATGTCCAACCTTTTAAAGGGGGTACCAACAACAGGTAGAGGAACCAGGAAAACTTTGTGCTTTCCCCCTGATTTTCCATTTGCCTGGCACATGGGATGGGACCTGACGAATGCATTTGAGGTCACTTTCATCCAAGGCTAGTAAAAGTGCGTCACAAGCCTGGCAAAGGACTTGTCTTGCCCCAGATGTCCTGCCAAGGGTACATGATAAGCCAGACACAGTAGAAAGGCTCTGTAGCACTGCAAGACCATCAGCACGTGGGCTGCCCCAGGCTCAGTAACCTTGCGTTCATTATATAGGAGGTCATTCTCTCAATAGATAAGGTGATCTCTAGAGGCGTCACCAACAGCCTGGGCCTTGGCCTATCACCTGAAGCCTTCAGCAGGGAGACACTCCTTCTGAGCTTTGGACAATGCCTCCCTGGTTGGTCATTCCTCATCTTGCCAAATAGCCAGGTCAGGCAGATCCCCCAGAGCAGCAATGTCCTCCCTGTAGGCTGCAGGGCATCGCTCTCAGACTTGGCATCCTTCCAGACAGTGGGAGTTTAAGGGGTCACCTTCCCATGCCCCTTGCCCTTCCTCTCTTTGGCAGATACCAGAGTCATTTTTCCAGGCCCCAGGCCCCTTGACTTCTTTCCATGGAGCTTGTGGTCAGGCACCCCACTCAGGCAACCATAAAATCTCTGGGTGGGACCTGAGCTCCACCTCCTTCCAGATCATGTGCTCTAGGTCATTACCATGCAGACAATACACAGGCATGGAAGAACTCACAGCTACCCGCAAGGAACCTGAAACTTTCCCACTCAAAGGGAACCAGAGCCACAGGATAGTGACTCTCACGGGTGTCTGCTATAACAACCTAGTGGAATACTTTAGGGATTACTTGCTCTGAGGGCACCAGATGAAATATGACAGTAGTCATACTGGCTCCTGTGTTTCTCCAAATGTTTACCCTTTGCAGATTGATGGTGACACACTGTCTATTCTTTGAAGTATTAGTAGGCATTTGGGCTTTTGGCACCCTATGTTTTTCACCCAGGGACACTAAGGTAACCTCTGCACTAAACCCTTTGCTAACTGGTACAGCCTTCTCCCCAAGCGCTACACTCTCTATATACTGTGTCTGCCCACTAGCGGTGGGCTGCACCGTCTTGGGGCATTTGGTGTCTCATTGAGGTGCCTGTATCTATAGCACTCATTGCATTTGGTGTTGAATTTCCCTGAGGATGTTTTGTCATGGAATCCACTTTTCTTATAGTACAATTAGACTTGGGAATCCTTCACCTGAGAACTGTTTTTGGGGCCTTGCATGGTGGTGATTTCTGACCAATGAAAACCAATGAAAAACAAGCTTCCAAGGGCAAAACCTTTATACTTTTGCAGCACATCTTATTTGCTGTACTGCTAGCTAGCCAACAGTGCATTATTCTAAGTAAAATCCAAGACGACACAGCCTCATTGCCCTTGGAGGTGACTAGGGTGCCAGTCAGTGATGTGTTTAGGGAAATGAGCAGTCCTCTCCGTATCAGCTCCACCAAACTGGTTCTTAGACCTGCTTCCCCCCACACAGGGCTGCAGCTTAGCTGGCTTCAGAGACTCCAGGCAACAAAAGGCTTCACCTCCCTAGGTTTCTCTTTAAACATAATCATGAATGAGCAGGCCTGGCCCTGTTCCCTTCCAGGTTAATGAAGTTTCCAGACCCTTCCCAGCTACCCTTCCTGAACTGATATGTGTCACACACTTCATATCCAGGCCTGCCAGTGAAAAGGCCTAAGCAATTGTTTCTGCTCTGTTTACCCATCTTATTAAGGGGAAGCACTAACAGGACAGGTGCAGGCAAGCTAATGCTAATTAGCCTACCAGTGGTTTATGCAGGCAAAGGTTAACTTTCCAAAAGTCAATTTACTTAAATATTTGATACAATATTAAAAGTCCTATTTCACCACGTGAAAAGATGTTAATGAAAATTAAAAACAGTATTCAGATTATTCTGGTAGCTTGCCTTAAACCAAAACTGGCAGTTTGATTTTATTTTGAACTTTCGTTTTCTCATAGACCAGTTACAGCCCTACACAGTGACAATAGCTTTTGATGGCTAGTCATTTTATATACATGCCAACACTAAATTCTTGCATGTACAACTTTTAAATTCTAGGCTACCTACATTGTGAGCTACAAGGCCTACTTAGCGGGTGACTTATTGAATTTTTAAAGGTAGTCTTCCTTGCTAAAAAAGGGTTATTAGACAGGTTTGTTTGCAAATTTACAAATCTAAAGTAGTCAGGTTACACAGTTAGGCCTGAAGCTATGATTTCTCTTTCCCTCCCTAGTGCATGACACAATAAGTCCTGAAGTCAGAGGTGACATTTAGCTTTCCATACCATTCGTGTATTTTCCTGTACAATATTATAAGGCCAATTAAGAGTTAGCAGATTTTACAATGTTTTAAGGAGCAGAACACATATACTGCAGCATGGACAGCAGTACTAAAGAATCCAGAATTAAAAAAACAGCAATTCCAGTCAACAAAGAAAAGGTGGTGACCATGCAAAAAAGACGCACTTTTGCACAATGTGTGATATTAGATTGAGTGTTTAACCATCAGACTATTACTACACATCTACCACCCACTGTGTCAAATGTCGCATAACATTTATTTTGCAGCATTTGATTAAAAAGAGGTAGAAGTAGAATTAACAGCATGCATATAACCTGAGCTAAAATATAGAAGACGTTAGATTCCAATTACTAAAACTGCATTTCACCTGAACTCAGCTGCAGTGCATTTCAATTGCATACACATTTGTTCTGTAAAAACAGTCATCTTACACCAAGGGATTACCCAGGTACCCAGCTAGTACTTCTTAGGACTAGTGACACAATACCAAGGAAGAGCAGTCTCCTGAGACCTAACCAGTAGAGCTTCTGTGCCTAGCTAGAATCTGTAGCCCATTTTCCTCTTTAGAGAGGAGATTAATGACACTCAGCTGAGATATGCCACCTGCTCTGCTTGAACTCATGTTTCTAGATAATTTTTCAACGTGCAGTGTTAAAAAAACACACTGTCCCACAGCCTGGAAAATGGCAGGAACACTGTTTCATACTACTAACGTGGAAGGTGTAGGGCCAAACAAGCAGGTGATTTGGCACCCTTGCATACTCAGCAGGAATTAAAAGGGTGAACAGTGTTCTGTATTTTTTTCAAAAGGGAGGGGGCCCCTCCCTGAGCCTATTTTGGCCACAAAGATCCCATCCCCTGGAACTTGAGTTTAATACAGGTGGTGCCCTGGTGCCCACCCAGGGCACACACCAAACACAATGTCAGGGGGCAGGGAGGGAGCCTCACTGCCCCCAAAGTCCCAGGAGGCTCCCCATATGCTGCAGGAGCCACCATAGCTCAGACACACAGTGAGCAGCAATTTATTCGGGAGGAAGATATACCTTGATTGCATCAATCCAGGCAGGGAAACAGATATCAAGTATGCTTCCAGCTGGGGGAGCATTTTTAGAACTCCTGCTGGCTGGAACAGATTTTATTTTTGATCCTGTTTGACAGGAGCCGTGAGCCAGACCCGGGGGGGGGGAGGCTTAGGGAGGAGGCTGCGCGGCACCCCTATCTTTTTCATAAACTGACAGCACTGGGGGCTGGGGTCCCCATGGCCTTCTAAAGGCTTGGGTTGGGGTGGGCAGCATTGCCCCTTTCCATAAAAAAATACTGTGGGCAGTGGGTATTGGGGTCCTCGGCCCGAATATGTCTTAGGGGCTGGTGTTGTGCTCCCCCTTCCCTATACTTAATGATCTGGCCCCAGAGGATGGTGTTCCTGGGGCCAAATATAGCTCAGGGAGGGGGGCCTCGCACCCCCTCCCTGTATTTATAAATCAGGCCCTAGGGGGTGGAGTCCCCAGGGCTGAATAAGGCTTAGAGAAGGGGGCTGCGCACCTCTTCTCCTTGGGACAACAGTGCAGCCCTCGGCCGCCATTTTGTTTTTTTCTGATCCGACAGGAGTCCTGCAGGATTGTGGCAAACATTGCTGATTGTTTTTGTATTTTGTTCCCGAGGTGTCCCTCTGGGTCGGCCCATGGAGACCCTGCCACCTTATGTTATTTTTTTTAACTTCAGGGCAGGGTATTAAGTCACAGAATCCTGTAGTGGCTGCCAGCAACATTTTGCTGGCATCCAATCAGAGTTCTCATTCCCATGGAAATCTGACTCCTGCAGGAGCGAGAGGGTCCAAGGGAGTAAAAGATCCCTGGACCGTTCCTCAAAAATTACAGAATGGATTTACACCAAATCACAAAAAGCACACTCTGTTGACCAAGATCTAGCTTCCTGCCAAAGTTGGTGTAATACCATTCAGCAGGTTTTGCAGCAGCACTTCTTAAAGGCAACTATGGAAAATGCATGGGGATTTTGCATTTTGCAATATATGTATTTTGGTTTGCTTACAACTTTGGCAAAATTTGACGAATCTTCTCAAATCTTTTCAACCTTAGCTTTGTCCTCCAAAGTTTCTAAGTGATCCCTCAAGCCGGGGCCGTGAAAAAAGGACTTTGCCAATGCAATTTTCCATAGGAAAATTGAACAGTGATACCGCAAAAACTGCTGAATGGAATTACACCAAATTTGGCGGAACGCTTGAGCTTGGAAAGTGCGCTTTTTGTGATTTGGTGTAAACCAACAAAGTTGTGCCAGCAGCCATTTTAGGACTCAGGGACTCATGGCCTCATTTTGAGTTTGGAGGCCTCTTTCGGATGGAAAACCGCTGTCCGGTTTTCCGCCTCCTGGCCCTAATGTCAGTTTTCTGCTGGCCAAGCGGAATACTCACCACAACATTGATGCCGATTCGTAATCGAGTTGGTGGCAATGCTGCGGTGCGCCGGACGCAGCAGCACCTGTCGCACTTTTCACTGCCCGTAATTCGCAATGAAAAGCACAACGGGGTCGTCCATGGGAGGCCCTGCCATGCCCATGCAAAGTGCATTTGCAGCCCCCATGGAGCCCCTGACACCCTCTTTCCACCAGCCTTTGCATGGCAGTGGGACTGCCATGCAATAGTTGGCAAATACACGTGTCGTAATCCAGAGGGCAGCGCTGCCCTGGTGGATTGAGACCACCGGCACCACCAGGCTATCAGCTGGTGGCAACCTGGCAATGCCGGTGGTCTGACCCCTGCAGCTCCGCGGTCGTAATGTGGAGGCCGGACCGGTGCTTTGGCAGTGGTCCAACCTCCACTACCACCAGGGCTCATGACACCAAGGTTGTAATGAGGGCCTCAAAATTAGTTTTAAAAAAATAAAGGGAAAGGGTAGGTGTAGGAAGTTGGCTCTGCATGCACTATTTCAAAGTAAGAAATAGCATGCACAGAGTCCAAGGGTTCCCCTTAGAGGTAAGTTAGTGGCAAAAAGAGATAATTCTAATGCTCTATTTTGTGGTAGTGTGGTCGAGCAGTAGGCTTATCAGAGGAGTAGTGTTAAGCATTTGTTGTACACACACAGGCAATAAATGAGGAACACACACTCAGAGAAAATTCCAGGCCAATAGGTTTTAGTATAGAAAAATATATTTTCTTAGTTTATTTTAAGAACCACAGGTTCAAGATTTACAAGTAATACTTCAAATGAAAGGTATTTCAGGTAGGTACTTTAGGAACTTTGAATTAGTAAAATAGCATATACAGTTTTCACATAAATGACATATAGCTATTTTAAAACTAGATACTGCAATTTTCAACAGTTCCTGGGGGAGGTAAGTGTTTGTTAGTTTTTGAAGATAAGTAAACCACCAATGGGGTTCAAGTTTGGGTCCAAGGTAGCCCACCGTTGGGGGTTCAGAGCAACCCCAAAGTTACCACATCAGTAGCTCAGGGCCGGTCAGGTGCAGAGGTCAAAGTGGTGCCCAAAACGCATAGGCTTCAATGGAGAAGGGGGTGCCCCGGTTCCAGTCTGCCAGCAGGTAAGTACCCGCGTCTTCGGAGGGCAGACCAGGGGGGTTTTGTAGGGCACCGGGGGGGACAAAAGTTAGCACAAAAAGAACACCCTCAGCGGCACGGTGGCAGCCGGGTGCAGTGCACAAACAGGCGTCGGGTTCGCAATAGGAATCAATGGGAGACCAAGGGGTCTCTTCAGCGATGCAGGCAGGCAAGGGGGGGCTCCTCGGGGTAGCCACCACCTGGGCAAGGGAGAGGGCCACCTGGGGGTCGCTCCTGCACTGGAGGTCGGATCCTTCAGGTCCTGGGGGCTGCGGGTGCAGAGTCTTTACCAGGCGTCGGGTCTTTGAAGCAGGCAGTCGCGGTCAGGGGGAGCCTCGGGATTCCCTCTGCAGGCGTCGCTGTGGGGGCTCAGGGGGGTCAACTCTGGCTACTCACGGTCTCGTAGTCGCCAGGGAGTCCTCCCTGTGGTGTTTGTTCTCCACAAGTCGAGCCGGGGGCGTTGGGTGCAGAGTGTAAAGTCTCACGCTTCCGGCGGGGAACGTGTGTTGTTTCAAAGTTGCTTCTTTGTTGCAAAGTTGCAGTCTTTGGTGAACAGAGCCGCTGTCCTATGGAGTTCTTGGTCCTTCTAGATGCAGGGTAGTCCTCTGAGGCTTCAGAGGTTGCTGGACCCTGGGAACGCGTCACTGGAGCAGTGACTTTAGAAGTGGGGAGACAGGCCGGTAGAGCTGGGGCCAAAGCAGTTGGTGTCTCCGTCTTCTCTGCAGGTTTTCAGGTCAGCAGTCCTCTTCTTCTTAGGTTGCAGAAATCTGAGTTCCTAGGTTCTGGGGAGCCCCTAAATACTGAATTTAAGGGTGTGTTTAGGTCTGGGGGGTTAGTAGCCAATGGCTACTAGCCCTGAGGGTGGCTACACCCTCTTTGTGCCTCCTCCCTGAGGGGAGGGGGGCACATCCCTAATCCTATTGGGGGAATCCTCCATCTGCAAGATGGAGGACTTCTAAAAGTTAGAGTCACTTCAGCTCAGGACATCTCAGGGGCTGTCCTGACTGGCCAGTGACTCCTCCTTGTTTTTCTCATTATCTCCTCCGGCCTTGCCACCAAAAGTGGGGCCGTGGCCGGAGGGGGCAGGCAACACCACTAGCTGGAGTGCCCTGGGGTGCTGTAACAAAGGGGGTGAGCCTTTGAGGCTCACCGCCAGGTGTTACAGTTCCTGCAGGGGGAGTTGTGAAGCACCTCCACCCAGTACAGGCTTTGTTACTAGCCACATTGTGACAAAGGCACTCTCCCCATGTGGCCAGCAACATGTCTGGTGTGTGTCAGGCTGCTAAAACCAGTCAGCCTACACAGGTAGTCGGTTAAAGTTTCAGGGGGCACCTCTAAGGTGCCCTCTGGGGTGTATGTTGCAATAAAATGTACACTGGTATCAGTGTGCATTTATTTTGCTGAGAAGTTAGATACCAAACCTCCCAGTTTTCAGTGTAGCCATTATGGTGCTGTGGAGTTCGTGCATGACAGACTCCCAGACCATATACTCTTATGGCTACCCTGCACTTACAATGTCTAAGGTTTTGCTTAGACACTGTAGGGGCATAGTGCTCATGCACTTATGCCCTCACCCATGGTATAGTGCACCCTGCCTTAGGGCTGTAAGGCCTGCTAGAGGGGTGACTTATACCTGTAGGCAGTGTGAGGTTGGCATGGCACCCTGAGGGGAGTGTCATGTCGACTTAGTTGTTTTGTCCTCACTAGCACACACAAGCTGGCAAGCAGTGTGTCTGTGCTGAGTGAGGGGTCCCCAGGGTGGCATAAGACATGCTGCAGCCCTTAGAGACCTTCCCTGGCATCAGGGCCCTTGGTACCAGGGGTACCAGTTACAAGGGACTTACCTGGATGCCAGGGTGTGCCAATTGTGGAAACAAAAGTACAGGTTAGGGAAAGAACACTGGTGCTGGGGCCTGATTAGCAGGCCTCAGCACACTTTCAAATCAAAACGTAGCATCAGCAAAGGCAAAAAGTCAGGGAGTAACCATGCCAAGGAGGCATTTCCTTACACAACCCCCCCCCCAAACGAAAGAGGATGAGACTAACCTTTCCCAAGAAAGTCTTCATTTTCTAAGTGGAAGAACCTGGAAAGGCCATCTGCATTAGAATGGGCAGTCCCAGGTCTGTGTTCCACTATAAAGTCCATTCCCTGTAGGGAGATGGACCACCTCAACAGTTTTGGATTTTCACCTTTCATTTGCATCAGCCATCTGAGAGGTCTGTGGTCAGTTTGAACTACAAAGTGAGTACCAAAGAGGTATGGTCTCAGCTTCTTCAGGGTCCAAACCACAGCAAAGGCCTCCCTCTCAATGGCACTCCAACGCTGCTCCCTGGGGAGTAACCTCCTGCTAATGAAAGCAACAGGCTGGTCAAGGCCATCATCATTTGCTTGGGACAAAACTGCCCCTATCCCATGTTCAGAGGCATCTGTCTGCACAATGAACTACTTGGAGTAATCAGGAGCTTTTAGAACTGGTGCTGTGCACATTGCTTGTTTCAGGGTGGCAAAGGCCTGTTGGCATTCTACAGTCCAGTTTACTTTCTTGGGCATTTTCTTGGAGGTAAGTTCTGTGAGGGCTGTCACTATGGATCTATATCCCTTCACAAACCTCCTGTAGTACCCAGTCAAGCCAAGGAATGCCCTGACTTGAGTCTGGGTTTTTGGAGCTACCCAGTCCAGAATAGTCTGGATCTTAGGCTGGAGTGGCTGAACTTGGCCTCCACCTACAAGGTGTCCCAAGTAAACCACAGTTCCCTGCCCTATCTGGCATTTGGATGCCTTGATAGAGAGGCCTGCTGATTGCAGAGCCTTCAAAACCTTCTTCAGGTGGACTAGGTGATCCTGCCAGCTGGAGCTAAAGACAGCAATATCGTCAAGATAAGCTGCACTAAAGGACTTCAAGCCAACAAGGACTTGATTCACCAACCTTTGGAAGGTGGCAGGGGCATTCTTTAAACCAAAGGGCATAACAGTAAACTGATAATGCCCATCAGGTGTGGAGAATGCTGTCTTTTCTTTTGCTCCTGGTGCCATTTTGATTTGCCAGTCCCCTGCTGTTAAGTCAAAGGTACTTAGAATTTGGCAGCACCTAGTTTGTCAATGAGTTCATCTGCTCTTGGAATGGGATGGGCATCTGTCTTGGTGACAGAATTAAGTCCTCTGTAGTCCACACAAAACCTCATCTCTCTCTTTCCATCTTTGGTGTGAGGTTTGGGGACTAAGACCACTGGGCTAGCCCAGGGACTGTCAGAGTGCTCAATGACTCCCAATTCCAGCATCTTGTGGACTTCCACCTTGATGCTTTCCTTAACTTGGTCAGACTGTCTGAATATTTTGTTTTTGACAGGCATGCTGTCTCCTGTGTCCACATCATGGGTACACAGGTGTGTCTGACCAGGGGTAAGGGAAAAGAGTTCAGCAAACTGTTGCAGGACCTTCCTACAGTCAGATTGCTGTTGGCCAGAGAGGGTGTCTGAATATATCACTCCGTCTATTGAACCATCTTTAGGGTCTGTGGAGAGGAGATCAGGGAGAGGTTCACTCTCAGCTTCCTGGTCCTCATCTGTTACCATCAACAGATTCACATCTGCCCTGTCATGGAAGAGTTTGAGGCGGTTCACATGGATCACCCTTTTGGGGGTCCTGCTAGTGCCTAGGTCTACCAGGTAGGTGACCTGACTCTTCCTTTGTAGCACTGGGTAAGGGACACTCCATTTGTCCTGAAGTGCCCTGGGAGCCACAGGCTCCAAAACCCAGACTTTCTGCCCTGGCTGAAATTCAACCTTAGCAGCCTTTTGGTCATACCAAAACTTCTGGAGCTGTTGGCTGGCCTCGAGGTTTTTGCTTGCCTTTTCCATATACTCTGCCATCCTTGAACGTAGGCCTAGTACATAGTCTACTATATCTTGCTTAGGCTCATGAAGAGGTCTCTCCCAGCCTTCTTTCACAAGAGCTAGTGGTCCCCTTACAGGATGGCCAAACAGAAGTTCAAAGGGGGAAAACCCTACTCCCTTCTGAGGCACCTCTCTGTAAGCGAAAAGCAGACATGGCAAGAGGACATCCCATCTCATTTTGAGTTTTTCAGGGAGCCCCATGATCATGCCTTTCAATGTCTTGTTAAACCTTGCAACAAGACCATTGGTTTGTGGATGGTATGGTGTGGTGTGGTGAATTTGTAAGTCACCCCACACTCATTCTACATGTGTTTCAGGTATGCTGACATAAAGTTGATACCTCTGTCAGACACCACCTCCTTAGGAAAACCCACTCTGGTAAAAATACCAATGAGTGCTTTGGCTACTGCAGGGGCAGTAGTCGACCTAAGGGGAATTGCTTCACGGTATCTAGTAGTATGATCCACTACTACTAGTATGTATTGGTTCCCTGAGGCTGTGGGAGGTTCAAGTGGACCCACTATGTCCACACCCACTCTTTCAAAGGGGACCCCCACCACTGGAAGTGGAATGAGGGGGGCCTTTGGGTGTCCACCTGTCTTACCACTGGCTTGACAGGTGGTACAGGAGACACAAAACTCATTGACCTTCTGGGACATGTTGGGCCAATAGAAGTGGTTGACTAGTCTCTCCCACGTCTTGGTCTGTCCCAAATGCCCAGCAAGAGGAATATCATGAGCTAAGGTCAGAATGAACTCCCTAAACTCCTGAGGCACTACCACTCTCCTAGTGGCACCAGGTTTGGGATCTTTTGCCTCAGTGTAAAAGAGTCCATCTTCCCAATAGACTCTATGTGTTCCTGTTATTTTTCCATTGGACTCTTCAGCAGCTTGCTGCCTAAGGCCTTCAAGAGAGGGACAGGTTTCTTGCCCCTTACACAACTGCTCCCTTGAGGGTCCCCCTGGGCCTAGGAGCTCAACCTGATAAGGTTCTAACTCCAGAGGCTCAGTTCCCTCAGAGGGCAGAACTTCTTCCTGAGAAGAGAGGTTCTCTTTTTCTTGTTGTGTGGAAGCTGGTTCCCCAGTCTTCTTTCCTTTTCTCTTGGTGGGTTGGGCCCTTTTTCCAGGCTCCAACACCACTTTTTCACCCTGAGCCTTGCACTGTGCCCTTGTCTTGACAAACACCAGTTCAGGGATACCCAGCATGGCTGCATGGGTTTTTAGTTCTACCTCAACCCATGCTGAGGACTCCAGGTCATTTCCAAGCAAACAGTATACAGGGATATTTGAGGAGACCACCACCTGTTTCAGGCCATTGACCCCTCCCCACTCTAAAGTTACCATTGCCATGGGATGTACTTTAGTCTGATTGTCAGCGTTGGTGACTGGATAAGTTTGTCCAGCCAGGTATTGACCAGGGGAAACCAGCTTCTCTGTCACCATGGTGACCCTGGCACCTGTATCCCTCAGGCCTTCTATACTTGTCCCATTAATTAAGAGCTGCTGCCTGTATTTTTGCATGTTAGGGGGCCAGGCAGCCAGTGTGGCTAAATCCACCCCACCCTCAGAGATTAATTGTGCTTCAGTGTGACACCTGATTTGCTCTGGGCACACTGTTGATCCCACTTGGAGACTGGCCATTCCAGTGTTAGCTGGAGTAGAGTTTGAAGTGGAACCTTTCTTGGGACAGGCCTTGTCTCCAGTTTGGTGTCCAGGCTGATTACAGCTACGACACCAGGCCTTTTTGGGATCAAAGTTTTTATCCTTGTACCCAAAATTGGATTGTGAAGAGGCTCTGGGCCCACCCTCCTGAGCAGGTTTTTGGGGGCCTGTAGAAGACTCTTTACTATTTTTCACTTTGGATGTCTCAACACTCTTCCCCTGGGAGGCTTTGTGACCCCTTTCTTTTGGTCACCCCCTGTGGAAGTCTTGGTCACCCTAGTCTTGACCCAATGGTCCACCTTCTTTCCCAATTCTTGGGGAGAAATTGGTCCTAGGTCTACCAGATGCTGATGCAGTTTATCATTTGAACAATTACTTAACAGGTGTTCTTTCACAAATAAATTGTACAGCCCATCATAATCATTTACACCACTGCCTTGAATCCAACCATCCAGTGTTTTTACTGAGTAGTCAACAAAATCAACCCAGGTCTGGCTCGAGGATTTTTGAGTCCCCCTGAACCTAATTCTATACTCCTCAGTGGAGAATCCAAAGCCCTCAATCAGGGAAGCCTTCATGAGGTCATAGGATTCTGCATCTTTTCCAGAGAGTGTGAGGAGTCTATCCCTACACTTTCCAGTGAACATTTCCCAAAGGAGAGCACCCCAGTGAGATCTGTTTACTTTTCTGGTTGCACAAGCCCTCTCAAAAGCTGTGAACCATTTGGTGATTTGGGAAAAAAGGGAAGGCAAGGCCCAGTTTCGAGCAACTAATAACCAACCTCAACCCATAAGAGTTATAGCGGAGAATCACAGGGACCCTACCAGTTTCCGGCAGCGTCAGAGGGAGGACCCTACTCTCACTCATGCTTGGGGAACAGCAAAAACGGAAGAAACTGACGAGGTGGGTCCCTATTTTTTTGTACAACGCAATCTTCTGTATAGGGTGACCACTACCAGGACAGGGGAACGCAAATTCCAATTAGTAGTCCCCGAGACATATAGAGACCAAGTACTTTTTCTAGCCCACAATCAACCGGGTGGGGGCCATTTTGGCAGAGATAAAACTGAAGAATATCTCCTCCGAAGATTCTACTGGCCAGGGGTTTTTGCTCATATTCGAAAATATTGCGGACAATGTCCTAGGTGTCAGCTCACCGAACCAGGCCGGCCCCGGAAAGCACCTCTCTTACCTCTTCCCATCATTGATATCCCATTTAGGAGGGTGGGAATGGATTTAATTGGACTCTTACTTCCCTCAACTAAGGGACACACATATATACTAGTGATAGTAGACTATGCAACCCGATATCCCGAAGCCATACCTCTTTCCAGTATGACGACTAAGACGGTATCACAGGCAATGATAGCCGTATTCACACGGACCAGGTTTCCCCGAGAAATCCTTACGGACCAGGGTACTCCCTTCATGTCCAACCTCATGAAGCAAATCTGTAAAACACTTGGCATTACTAAGATTAAAACTTCAGTTTATCATCCACAGACAGACGGACTGGTAGAACGCTACAATAGGACTATTAAAACTCTCTTAAAGAAAATAGTAGATGAGACTGGGAGAGATTGGGATCAAAAACTACCCTTAGTGTTATATGCCATTCGCACCCACGAACAGTCCTCTACAGGGCATAGTCCATTTGAGTTGGTCTTCGGGAGGCAACCTCGTTCCCTTTTAGATATGGCAGTCGAAACCTGGGAGGAAGAAGAAGAAGAGGAGGGGAGACCAGTGTTAGAATACGTACAGAAGTTGAAATCGCATTTACAGGACTTATGGGAGAATGTAAGACAACATATGGAAAAGGCCCAAGAGTCGCAGAAACACTATTACGACCAGGGAAGTAAACTCCGTACGTTCCTTCCTAATGACCAGGTCTTGATTATGAGACCCACATCTGATCAAAGTTGTTAGCTAGATGGCAAGGGCCATATAGGGTTGTTCGAGCAATCTCCCCTGTCACCTATCTCATCGAGTTAAGTGTCAACCCCAATAAAACACAAATTTATCATGTGAATCTTCTCAAGAAATGGGAAGCGGAGCCAGATGTCAGCGAGAGAGTAGCAGCGAGGTGTCTCTTATCCCCCGTTAAGGAAGTAGAGACAGAGGTGTTTCCCTCGGGGAACCCACCAGAGGTAAACTTGCCCATTGTCAACACCTCATTGACAAAATCACAGAAGGATCAGTTAGCTGCCCTATTAACTCAGCACTCAGGGGTATTTTCAGATACACCAGGCAGAACATCCCTAATCCAGCACAGAATAAGAACAACCCCAGGGCGGATTATTCGACTACTGCCCTATCGTATTCCCGAGGCTAGGAAACATATAATCGAAACTGAAATAGAAAAGATGATACACATGGGAGTCATTGAGCCTACTGTCAGCCCATGGTGCTCACCCGTAGTTCTGGCTCCCAAACCTGACGGAACAGTTCGTTTTTGTATTGACTTCCGCCAACTCAATGCCATCTCTGTATTTGACTCATATCCTATTCCCCGGGTGGATGATGTTCTCGAGAAGATAGGGACAGCTAAGTATATGTCTACTTTAGACCTCACTAAAGGTGAGAGAGTTTTCTACGATATGGGGGACAGTCAATTTTGCTATAAGGGAAAGGAGCCTCGGCCCACCATTCGAAGTTCTCCTTGTGGGTACTATTTAATAATTGCTGGAAGTGTACGTAATCTGTTCCCACAATACATTCCTCTATTAGTTGTTCCATGACTCCCATGGGAAGAAAGTCTCTGTGATTTCCCCACTCTAGTTCTACTGTGGAGAGAGGATATTGGGCCTTATCGCCGTGTATACAGCAAATAGTTAGGCAGGTGTTTTCATCTACTGGATCTATTAAATCTTGTCGTATTACTGACTGAGTACAACCCGAATCTATAAGGGCCGAGATGAGATGCCCATTAATTCGGAGTGTCTGTTTAAATTTGCTATCCCCTGTTCCTGTACATAAGACTCTGCGTCGGGTTACTCCTATTTCCATAGGTTCTGTCCCCTCTGTTTTCCTGGGACATACGCGAGCAATATGTCCCCATTCTCCACAGTTAAAACATTGGGGTCCGGCCATTGGATGGACCTCCCCTGGTTTACGTGAAATAGGGTCTTCTACAGGATATCTCTGGATGGGTCGTGTTGGAGGGGGAAGGGTTTTGGGATTGGGCCGAGGTGAAGTTGATCTTACGTCTGTGGATCTGTGATACGCACAAGCCAGATCTATCGCCATGTCTGTATCCACATTAGGATGTTGTCTTATCCAGCTTTTTGTACCTGTGGGTAATGAGTCCAAATATTGTTCGAGGATAACTGTTTTGATAACATCCTCTCGACTATTGCCTATAGGACCTAGCCATTTGAGCGCCAAATCCTTAACCCTAAAGTAAAAGGTCTGAGGGTCCTCATTTTGACTCCATCTAACCTTACGGAACTTTACTCGGTAATACTCAGTGTCGTGACCAATCCGTTCCAAAATGCTCTTTTTAATGACTTTATAAGGTGTAATTCCATCGGGGTTGGCCGCCTGATAGGCTGCCTGTATGAGACCGGTGAGTAAGGGTGCGATGTATTGTCCCCATCGGTCTTCGGGCCACTGAGCCAAAGAGGCAACCCGCTCAAAGTTAGTAAAGAACGAATCAGGATCTTCCCCTTCCTGATACTGTTGAAGAACAGAACTGGGGACATTAGGGTGCACTTTACTAGCAGCTATGGTCTCAGTTAACTTTTTCATGGCCGTCTCGTGAACCAGCTGATTATTTGCCAATATGGTGGCTTGGCTCTTTACAGCAGACTGTAAGGCTTCCCTATCTTCTTTGGCCTCGCGCTGGTGAGCCTCCCAGACCAGCTGTAAATGTCGCGGGCCTTCCGCCAGTTGTTTAATCATGTCCTCAAGGCTCGGACGTTCACTCATGGTTATACCGTTCCTCAGCCGCCGGGACACACAGATCCCACTTCTGACACCACTGTGGCAGGCTGGACAGTATACACCAGACAGAGAGCTGTTATTATGGTAAGTAAAGGTTAATTTGATAGGCGTTTTTTTGGTCATTCAAATTTCATAGTGAAATATGGCGTAGCCCAATTAAATGTCTCTTCTTTAACTTGATCTTCTTTCTCTCTTTTTTCTTCCTTTGGTCAGGTTTCCTGGGTGACGTGGTAAGGCTCCAGGGAGGTACCGACAAGAAAAACGGAAGAAGGTTTGGGTAAGTATATAGGTATTTACTGGGGCTTTTTCTAGTGAAGGATGAAATGCGGAATGGGTAAGTAGGGGAATGGGAGGAAAAAGTACGTCCACCCGTGAACTGTGCTAAAGCATAACACTATCTGTGCTTCAGGTAAGTCATAAGGTGCGCCCGAGAGATTTAGGTAGTCTTAGTCAGACTGTGCCCTTTTCTCTATCCCTCTTCCCTCTTACCCCTCCCCACTTCCCTGTCCCAGCGTAGATTTAGGTTTCCTGCCCCTTGTCCCTAGGAGGGACCGTACCTTTGTGAGCCACGACCCTCCAGGGTCGTGGCTAGGCTCCTTCGTCTGTCTGTCCTGCTCTCCGGGGCTGCTCGTCTCCTGGTGCCTGGTGGTCTGCTCCTCCTTGGCTTCATCAATGTCCTTACTCCTCTTCCCCTCGCCGTCCTGCTCTTCGGCGTTGTTCTTTTCGTTTTGCTGATCCGCGGCCCTTTTTAATTCGAGTGTTTCCCCGGGAACGGGGAAACGCAGCTGTGGCGAGTTGCGCGTCCCCATGGCAACATGGGGACGCGGAAATGACGTATCGGGTTCGCCCGATACGTCAGTTCCCTTTTCTGTTGACACCGTGATCGGGTTCGCCCGATCACACCAACCTTAATATTTTTTAATTTGCAGAGAGACCTTAACTCTCTCATTCTAAGATGGAGGTAAGGGGTGATGTCGAGTTCCATCACATTCTCTTCTGCATTACACATTATGGCGGTCATTCTGACCGCGGCCCGCCATGCGGTCACCGCCATCTGGCCGCACCGCGGTCAAAAGACCGCGGCGGCCATTCTGGCTTTCCCGCTGGGCCGGCGGGCACCCGCCAAAGGAGCGCCCGCCGGCCCAGCGGGAAAGGCCCTGCAACACAGAGGCCGGCTCCGAATGGAGCCGGCGGTGTTGCAGGGGTGCGACGGGTGCAGTTGCACCCGTCGCGATTTTCACTGTCTGCTAAGCAGGCAGTGAAAATCATGCTGTGGCCCTGTTAGGCGGCCCCTGCACTGCCCATGCCAGCGGCATGGGCAGTGCAGGGGCCCCCAGGGGCCCCACGACACCCGTTCCCGCCATCCTGTTCCTGGAGGTAAAAACCGCCAGAAACAGGGTGGCGGGAAGGGGGTCAGAATCTCCATGGCGGTGCTGCTTGCAGCGCCGCCATGGAGATTCAGCCCAGACAGGGGAAATCCGGCGGGAAACCGCCGGATCCCCTTTTCTGACCGCGGCTTTACTGCCTCGGTCAGAATGGGCAGGGAAGCAGCGGCAGCCTGTTGGTGGTGCTTCCGTGGTCATCCACCCTGGCGGTCGATGACCGCCAGGGTTGGAATGACCCCCTATGTTTCTAAAAGTTGGAATACTTTTTAAGAATCTAAAACTATCTCTAGAACTTAATTCAAACTTTTACAAAACTTTTAAACTCTAAAAGAAATGCTAACAGGGACTAACACAAAGGCCCTAGCAGGCCTTTTAAAAATTTAGAAAAATTGCTCAACTTTCAAAAATCAGTTTCTAATGACAATTTTTGGAATTTAGTCATGTGATCAGGTATTGGCTGAGTAGTCCAGCAAATGCAAAGTCTTGTATCCCACCGCTGATCCACCAATGTAGGAAGTTGGCTCTGCATGCACTATTTCAAAGTAAGAAATAGCATGCACAGAGTCCAAGGGTTCCCCTTAGTGGTAAGATAGTGGCAAAAAGAGATAATTCTAATGCTCTATTTTGTAGTAGTGTAGTCAAGCAGTAGGCTTATCAGAGGAGTAGTGTTAAGCATTTGTTGTACACACACAGGCAATAAATGAGGAACACACACTCAGAGACAATTCCAGGCCAATAGGTTTTTGTATAGAAAAATATATTTTCTTAGTTTATTTTAAGAACCGCAGGTTCAAGATTTACAAGTAATACTTCAAATGAAAGGTATTTCAGGTAGGTACTTTAGGAACTTTGAATTAGCAAAATAGCATAAACAGTTTTCACATAAATGACATAGCTATTTTAAAACTAGACAGTGCAATTTTCAACAGTTCCTTGGGGAGGTAAGTGTTTGTTAGTTTTTGAAGGTAAGTAAACCACCTATGGGGTTCAAGTTTGGGTCTAAGGTAGCCCACCGTTGGGGGTTCAGAGCAACCCCAAAGTTACCACACCAGCAGCTCAGGGCCGGTCAGGTGCAGAGGTCAAAGTGGTGCCCAAAACGCATAGGCTTCAATGGAGAAGGGGGTGCCCCGGTTCCAGTCTGCCAGCGGGTAAGTACCCGCGTCTTCGGAGGGCAGACCAAGGGGGTTTTGTAGGGCACCGGGGGGGACACAAGTTAGCACAAAAAGTACACCCTCAGCGGCACGGGGGCGGCCGGGTGCAGTGCACAAACAGGCGTCGGGTTCGCAATAGGAATCAATGGGAGACCAAGGGGTCTCTTCAGGGATGCAGGCAGGCAAGGGGAGGCTCCTTGGGGTAGCCACCACCTGGGCAAGGGAGAGGGCCACCTGGGGGTCGCTCCTGCACTGGAGGTCGGATCCTTCAGGTCCTGGGGGCTGCGGGTGCAGAGTCTTTACCAGGCGTCGGGTCTTTGAAGCAGGCAGTCTCGGTCAGGGGGAGGCTCGGGATTCCCTCTGCAGGCGTCGCTGTGGGGGCTCAGGGGGGTCAGCTCTGGCTACTCACGGTCTCTTAGTCACCGGGGAGTCCTCCCTGTGGTGTTTGTTCTCCACAAATCGAGCCGGGGGCGTCGGGTGCAGAGTGTAAAGTCTCACGCTTCCGGCGGGGAACGTGTGTTGTTTCAAAGTTGATTCTTTGTTGCAAAGTTGCAGTCTTTGGTGAACAGAGCCGCTGTCCTCTGGAGTTCTTGGTCCTTCTATGTGCAGGGCAGTCCTCTGAGGCTTCAGAGGTTGCTGGACCCTGGGAACGCGTCGCTGGAGCAGTGTCTTTAGAAGTGGGGAGACAGGCCGGTAGAGCTGGGGCCAAAGCAGTTGGTGTCTCTGTCTTCTCTGCAGGTTTTCAGGTCAGCAGTCCTCTTCTTCTTAGGTTGCAGGAATCTGAGTTCCTAGGTTCTGGGGAGCCCCTAAATACTGAATTTAGGGGTGTGTTTAGGTCTGGGGGGTTAGTAGCCAATGGCTACTAGCCCTGAGGGTGGCTACACCCTCTTTGTGCCTCCTCCCTGAGGGGAGGGGGGCACATCCCTAATCCTATTGCAAGATGGAGGACTTCTAAAAGTTAGAGTCACTTCAGCTCAGGACACCTCAGGGGCTGTCCTGACTGGCCAGTGAGTCCTCCTTGTTTTTCTCATTATCTCCTCCGGCCTTGCCGCCAAAAGTGGGGCCGTGGCCGGAGGGGGCGGGCAACTCCACTAGCTGGAGTGCCCTGGGGTGCTGTAACAAAGGGGGTGAGCCTTTGAGGCTCACCGCCAGGTGTTACACTTCCTGCAGGGGGAGGTGTGAAGCACCTCCACCCAGTACAGGATTTGTTACTAGCCACAGAGTGACAAAGGCACTCTCCCCATGTGGCCAGCAACATGTCTGGTGTGTGGCAGGCTGCTAAAACCAGTCAGCCTACACGGGTAGTCGGTTAAGGTTTCAGGGGGCACCTCTAAGGTGCCCTCTGGGGTGTATGTTACAATAAAATGTACACTGGTATCAGTGTGCATTTATTGTGCTGAGAAGTTAGATACCAAACTTCCCAGTTTTCAGTGTAGCCATTATGGTGCTGTGGAGTTCGTGCATGACAGACTCCCAGACCATATACTCTTATGGCTACCCTGCACTTACAATGTCTAAGGTTTTGCTTAGACACTGTAGGGGCATAGTGCTCATGCACTTATGCCCTCACCTATGGTATAGTGCACCCTGCCTTAGGGCTGTAAGGCCTGCTAGAGGGGTGACTTATCTATACCTGTAGGCAGTGTGAGGTTGGCATGGCACCCTGAGGGGAGTGCCATGTCGACTTAGATGTTTTGTCCTCACTAGCACACACATGCTGGCAAGCAGTGTGTCTGTGCTGAGTGAGGGGTCCCCAGGGTGGCATAAGACATGCTGCAGCCCTTAGAGACCTTCCCTGGCATCAGGGCCCTTGGTCAGTTACAAGGGACTTACCTGGATGCCAGGGTGTGCCAATTGTGGAAACAAAAGTACAGGTTAGGGAAAGAACACTGGTGCTGGGGCCTGATTAGCAGGCCTCAACACACTTTCAAATCAAAACTTAGCATCAGCAAAGGCAAAAAGTCAGGGGGTAACCATGCCAAGGAGGCATTTCCTTACAGTAGGAATACCCTGCCTCCCTAGACCTAGCCTCTGCACACAAGCCACACCACACACAGCCAATGGCTGTGCACAGCAGGGTGAAGGGCACCCCTGGTGGGTTGGGTCTGGAACCCACACTATTTATGGTGATGGGCATCTTATTTTTTGATAAAGCATAGAAATTCACTGGAAAAATAAAGGTTAATGGGAAGGTATAGTTACGTAAAAATGTCAGTTTTAAACGGACAACCACTGAAATTCAACAGTTATAGTTATCTTCAGTTCCTATAACTTGTGCTCAAAATAACTTTGCAATTTTGTTTGCTGAAAATGTTATTTTTAATTGACAATTTCACCTAACTATAACATCAATTTTACTTTTTTTTTTAAGTGAATTACATGTACTTATATATATATACGTACATGTAATTCACTTAAAAAAATAAAGGTAAAATTGATGTTATAGTTAGGTGAAATTGTCAATATATATATATATATATACATGTTATAGTTAGGAAATAGAAGAAGAAAAAGATTTAGAAATTCACTACCAAACCAAAGCTTACACAGAGGTTATAGTTAGGTTCAGATTTTACACACATTAAACCATATATATTGAGCAGTTAGAGTTATTTCAAGTAACTATAGCTCGTGCCCTAAGGTAACTATAACTAGCGCCTTCGCCATGCACAGGTTTTCTCATCAATAAATTTACTCCAAACGTTACAGCGATATTATCATTGATGCCATTGAAGATTTCATTAGTGAAGTAATATCTGGGGTAATTAGCAATGCATGGCACGGGCAAGTTATAGTTATCTTAGGGCAGAGTTATAGTTACTTGAAATAACTCTAACTATAACAGCTGAACGTATAAGGTTTTCCTGCATGTAAAATCTGAACCTAACTATAACCTCTGTGTAAGCTTTGGTTTGTTAGTGAATTTCTAAGAGTTTTTTAAACATCTCTGTAACCTTTAAAATGCCCATCGTAATGCACAGTTGGGGGGGGGTTGGACGCAGAGCTTGGCCTGGCATTGTGCTTTCCCAACCCAAGCTTGCGGCTGCTGCCCCTCCCTCCTCTTTGCCATACATTGTACAAGTCCATGCCCCTGCTCCCTCATTACAGCCCTGCGTGGCTGTTGTTCTGGCACTGCCATTCCTGCCTGCCATACTGGTAAGTCTATATTACCTTCTGGAAGTTGCCAGTAGGTAGTTATAGTTAGGACTGTGTTTCCATAGGAAAAGCATTGTTTGACTTGCCAGTATCTTTGGTGCCGTTTGACGGATCTTCATCAAAGTTTCCAAACAGAAGGGGCACCTTGCTTGCATGCATGAATTCCACCACTTTGTAACCCTTTGTGCTACATTATGCCTGCGCCATGCATAATGTACACAAAGGGGTGTTCCCACATTAGGG
Source organism: Pleurodeles waltl (assembly GCF_031143425.1). NCBI lineage: Eukaryota > Metazoa > Chordata > Amphibia > Caudata > Salamandridae > Pleurodeles > Pleurodeles waltl. The sequence goes on along the minus strand of NC_090436.1, from coordinate 150,944,256 downwards.
AGCCAAAAAAATGGTACAAGGAAATCTAAGAGATTTCCTTGCGTCATTTGTTACGGCACTTTTAGCGCCTGCTCAGAGCAGGTGTTAAAAGGGGGCTTCCATTATTTATTATGGGCCCCTATGTACTCAGCAGGAGTAGCACCAATAGTTTTGGCACTACTCCTGCAGAATACATCAATAGTGTCATGAAAAATTGTGCTATTGCCCCCTATCCTGTGCCATGGTGTGTCGTATTTTACAGATGGTGCACACATATGGTGCACACATGTTGTGGTAGGGGGTGGTAAAGGGAGCAAGAAAAGTGGCTCTGCACTCAGTGCAGCATCACTTTGCTTAAATATGCCTATATGTGTGCCAGTAGTTCTTGTGGCATGTGGAAAGTTTTGGCCAATCTGTCAAGTGGGGGCTGAGAAAAAAGGGGGGTCAATGTTAAAAAATTCCCATAGTAGTTTTTAACACGGCTACAGCACAAACAACTGGACTAAATTACACCAAATTTGGCAGAAAGATAGATTTTTTCTACAGATTGGGCTTTTTGTAATTTGGTGTAAGTCTGTTCAGTATTTGTGGGGAAATTTAAGGATCCTTCCTGATGACTTCCTGAAGAATTGCTCGTACAGGGAAATGCAGCGCTCTGATTTGCTGCCAACAGTCAAGCCAGGAAGTATTGGCAGCCATCTTGGGACTTAGTTTCAGCTGAGTTCCACATAAAAAGTGAAAAAAAAGAAAAGGGTTATGGTAGGAATACCTTGACCCCCAAGCCTTGTTCATGGGGGCGCAGAGGGATCCTGCAGTGCAAAAAAACATTTTTGCTAAAAAAAATAAAAAAATGCTGCGAATTCATGAAATTTGCGAATTAGTAGCAAAAATTCAAAAACAAAACAAGTACGGTCTCCCATGCTTGCTTTTTATTAAGCGCCGTTTGGGCCAGGTCCCGGGGGCATTACTATTTGATTAAATTAGAGGAGGGAGCACACATGGCCCCTCTCCATGAGCATTTTTATTGCCCCAGGGATGATCACTTCCCCTGGGCTCTTATACATGCTTGGGGGGCCTCCTGGACCCACTCCCACGGCCCCAGGGATCACCACCTACTTGGGCCACAATGTAAAAAATATATAGGGGCCATGCGGACCACCACCTCCCTTGGGCCATGATTGAAAAAAAACATAGAGGGGCCGCAGAGACCCCCTACCCCGGAGAACACCATCTCCCTGGGACCATTTCTATTTTAAAAGAATGAGGGTGGGGTACTGTTAGGCCCCCCTCCTTGGCCATATATGGCCCCAGGGTCCACCTCCCCAGGGCCAGCCCACGAAAGCAGAAGGAGGAAGTCTACATAGGCCCCTCCTGGAGCAAATAATGACCCTGGGACCGCCACCAGCCAGGACGCGCTTCTGCTATGTCCCAGGGTGCCTACCCACAGGACGTAGCTGTTTGCTCTCACTTGGCACTTTGACAGCCCCCGCCAAGTTAGAGCAAACACTCAGCCACTGGAAGCGGAGGTTTCATCCCTTTCTCTGCCCACAGAGATATGGGCAGGGAAAGAGATGAAAGGATTGCGTTTGCACATAGAGAGCTCATGTTTAGCAGCTCCCTTTGTGCAATAGCAGTGCTAGCTCCCGCAGGAGGCAGGGAGTTGGCTGGGACCGTGGGTGTCTTGTGGCTCCCCAGAGGACCCTTTGCAAACTGGGTGGCCTGGCTGGGACGAGGGCACCCAGACACACATGGCAGGGGCTGACGGCTGAGTTCCCCGCGGCCGTAATCAGCCTGGTGAGGATGGCTGTGTGGGCCCCCTCATCCACGGAATTGGTGGTGGGCCTTAGAGGATTGGGTCCTCAGTGCTGAAATCGGCCTGGGGAGAGGGGTCGCACCGCACGACCCACTCCCTCAATTCTATAAATTATGAAAGGGTTTCTCCCTTTTGCCACGATGATGGACAGCATACCAAAGCACCCCCCCCCCGCCCCCCAGTGAGTTTGCTGCAAAATTTGGTGGTGCATTCTTGATGCCAAGGGATATAAGGACATCTCCACAAAGCAAAGAAGCACTTATGTCATATAATTAAGAGGAAGGACCCTGGTTTGGTGAAGGTTCATGTCTATGTAGTTTTGTTGGCCTCTTTATAGGAGAATTCATGTTAACATAGAATTCAGGAGATAGACGCACAAGGGAGAATCACACTGCTAAATGCACACAAGGTCATGGAAGACATTTCCTCGTGGTTTATTCAGCAGCTGTAGTGTAGAATACACAAAGGACATTTACCCAATGAGGGAGCACTTACTAACTAACCAGTAGAAAGTAATTCAGTTAGGTAGACATTTTGTGGAAAACTGTGGAATCTTTTTGGATAAACAGGCAGGTGTGGTTCCTTTGTGACAGAGTCACTCATGCAGCTACTGACACATCCACACAGACACTAACATAACCACTCAAAGATGCACTCAGATACTCATGCACCCACTCACAGGCCTACTCAGAGACTCAGCTACTCACTCACAGACCCACTCAGACATTCACACACCCACTCATAGACCCACTTAGACACTCATGCACCCACCCACAGACCCACTCAGGATTATAATGGAAACCGGCTGCCTGGCCAGGGAGTCTGCACCACTGTGGGTTGCAATGCGGGTCTGACTTGGCTTGTGAATGTTGTGCCGAGTATGAACATTCTGGTGGAAGGAGAAATTTAGAAATAAATCTATTTACTGCGACATGTCAACTCCTTCTAAAGGGGCTGAGTTGGACTGAAACTGCTTGTACCATTATACATTGTAAACTCACTTAGAGGTCCACTTAAGGGTAGAATGGTTATAAATTTGGAGACATGGAGCAGTTTTCTTGAGATGCCAGACCCCATGAAGAAAGACGTGTAATCCAAATGCTTTGGGGCAATTAATATAAAGTGACTTCACTGGATTTGTTTCTCCATTAAATTATACCTGAATGTGAGTGCGTCTCTGTTCAGGGTATTTTGGATTATAATGTATTTAGCAGGGGCCAAGAAAAAGGATGGTCCAAAAACGCATTTTCCCCATGCATTGTCCAATAGGGATTTTGAACACAAGTATGGCCCAAACCACTGGACTGAAATACACCAAATTTGGCAGAAAGGCAGCTGTTGGTCCAGACAGTGTGCTTTTTAGGGTCGAGCCTGCGTTGCATGCGCTCGCGCATGCGTATCGCAGCGAGACTCTTTAGTATTCAGAAAAGGGCTCGGAGCCCTGTCAACATCACGTCAGTGTTTTTTATTGGTTCGTGGGCTTGCCTAATAAAATCTGCTTGCTTTCATTAGTCGAAGGCACGCATACGTCATGCCTTTACCGGTGGCTAGCCCTCCTCGAGCGCAGCGACCAAGTACAGAAAACATGCGAGGCTCGCTGTTTTCCATCGGGCTCGTGGACTTCTTTTTCACACACCCATGCAGACACTCTCACACCAACTCTCACACCCACAAGCACATGCTCTCACACCCACTCACACACCCAGGCAAACACTCTCACCCCACTCACACACCCAGCCACATACTCTCACACCCACTCACACACCCAGACATACACACACTCACCCACTCACACACGCATACAGACACTCTCACACCTACTCTGACACCCACAAGCAGACACTCTCACACCCACTCACACACCCAGGCAGACACTCTCACCCCTACTCACAAACCCAGACACATACTCTCAAACCCATTCACACACTCAGACACCCTCTCGCCCACTCACATATCCATACAAACACTATCATACCTACTGTGAGACCTAGGCTGACAATTTCACACCTGCTCACACACCCATACAGACAATCACACACCCACTCTCACACCCATACCGACACTCTCATACCCACTCACACACCCAGACAGACACTCTCACACCCACTCACACACACTTACACACCTGTTCAAACGCCCAGACAGACACTCTCATACCCACTAAACACAGACATACACTCTCAAACCCACTCATACAGACATTCTCTCATCCACTCACACACCCAGATGCTTTCACACCCAGACAGATACTCCCACACCCAGACACTCTCACACCCACTCACACATCCATACAGACACTTTCACACCTACTGACATAGCAAGACATATATTCTGACACCCATTCACATACCCATAAAGACACCCACACCTACTCTCACAACCAGACAGACACTCTCATGCCCACTCACATATCCATGCAGACACTCTCACACCCATTGTGAGACCCAGGCTGACACTCTCACACCCAGTCACATACCAATTGAGACACTCTCACATCCACTCTCACACCCAGTCACTCTCACACCCACTCTCACATCCAAACAGACACTCTCACACATTCATACAGACAACCTCACACCCACTGACACACCACAAGACTCTTTAACTCCTGCTCCCATACCTATACAAACACTCTCACACCCAGATACCCACTCACACATCCATACAAATACTCTCACACCCACTGTGAGACGCAGGCTGAAACTCTCACACCCACTCACACACTCTTACAGACATTCTCACACCTACTCACACACCCAGACTGCCCCTCTCACACCCAGACAGATAATCTCACACCCAGAGAGACACTCTCACACCCACTCACACATACTTACAGACACGTTCACACCCACTGTGATACCCAGGCTAACACTCATATCCACTCACTCATCCATGTAGACACTCTCACACCTACCCTCACACTCAGACAGACACTTTGACACCCACTTTGACACCCATGCTGACGCTCTCACAGTCACTCATTTACCCAGGCAAATACTCTCATAGTCAATCACATACCCAGCCAGAAATTCTCACACCCACTTTCACACCCATATAGACACCCTCACACCCACTCACACACCCAGGCAGTGACTGTCATATGAACTGACACATCCAGACAGACACTCTCACACTCTCTCACATAAAACCATTAAACAACCACTGATACATACTGAAGTGTTGTTGTTGTGTATTGGATGAGTACATTTGTTTTGTGACTCCACAATGGATCATAGATTCAAGTGAAAATTTAAAAAATAGGAATTGAAAAAGTATTAAATATGTCTATAGTTATATAGGATTGGCTCTGTAAAGAGCCTTTGTGTTGGTGATGTACAGGTCATAACTACACATAAAACAGGATGAAGTCTTTCCAGTTCTAGAAGAACACCCTGTTGCCTTTCTCAGTCAAGTGAACGCCATCATTTCTATATATATAATCCATATTGAAGCATAAATTACTGTGGCATATAGAGACCATGTTATGGTCTCACAGGAATGCAGAAACAGTGTTATTTACACGTTTCCTGGATTTGTCTATTTGTGGACAGAATTCACTTGACCACTTCTGCCTTTGGCAACTGTTTGAAAAAACAAAGGCACTGTGTGGGAAAAGTGCTATTTATTTTTCAAAGATATCTTTCATTAGGATTTCTAATCCTACCTCAGTACCTGTGCAGAGGTCATTACCACCACAGTGCACAGTCATAAGATCTGGATGTTGGCTATCCATAATGCTTTCAACCAGGGCAGCAATTTATGTCACTTTATCCGTCTCTGGCCAGCCCAGTAATATACACACTAGATAAACCCAGGTCCCTGTCAATGCCACACTTTCTAGCAATCTCTCTGGGCCAAAACACATAACTAAGACCTACAACCCATGCTCGGAGCATTTTGGATGGAATCTGGAGTACCACACAGGAGAAGGCTGTAGCTGAATGAGGTAGATTTGAAAGGAAAAAACGTTAAAATGAAGGCTACCAGCCACAATATAAAATAACACATTTGATTTGATGTTGGAAATATGCTGGTGCCTAAAGGTAGGAAGTGATATTGTGATAAAAGTAAGGAGATGTGTGATTGGCTTTGGAGAAATAACAAAATGTAATTATGTTTGGGGTATGCTTGTAATTCCAAATACTCAAACACTGCTACAGTTGGTTTAGAACAGGAGTCTCCAACCAGTTGATTGTGAGCTACCAGTAGCTGGCAGAAACCTTCAGTTGTTCTCAGCCTTTAGTTCATTTTTAAACTAATAAATACAATAAATAAGTGTTGTGTTTCCTTGAAGGTTAAGTGAAAGCTATGTTTATTCTACATTTTCAGGCTACAGATAGCAGAGCCTGATAATGAGCAGTGCTACACTCAGATTTATGACCCTTGTGGGTCACAGAGGTGTAGTAGAGAAGCAAAGAGGTATTTAACTTATAAATAAAAGCTGTCATCAACTCAATATTGGATTGTGGTAAGAAAACAATGTTTTTGAATGATTTTAATTGAGAGGAAATCAAAATGAATTGGTAATTATTAAGTTACCTCTTAAATTTTCATTTTCTCCCATTTCAAAGTGTTGCATATAAAAACAGCAAGGTTTTTGTGCCCAGTGGCTGGTATCCATAGTGCCGTATTTATAACTGAAAGCACAGTATGTTTTTTTAAATGAAAGATTTATCCTTTGTTACCATTGTGACAGAGTAACCATCTGCCAATATCTAAATCAGGCCCCTAATGTTTCACAGAAACATTTTTCTCCACTTTAAATTTCTCCCATTTAAAATAAATACTGTGTTTTTCAGTTATAAATACGGCACTGTGCATACCAGCCAGAAAGGTGACAGATATCCCGTCCGCCAAAATATAAATCCGATTATTTCCTGTGGCATTTAGATTTTAGCAGATGGGATATCCGTCAATATTGTGACAAAGTAATACATCCACCAATATCTAAATTAGGCCCTTCGTCTTAATGTTTTTCTCTACTTTCAATTAAGACAATTGAGTCTTAATGTTTTATGAAGAATATTTCTTCACTTTAAATCTCCCCCACTTAAACAAATGCATGTATTTTTCTGTTATAAACATGGCACCATGTCTACATGCTACTGGGAGCGAAATGCCTGTTGTTTGGAAATGCAACATAGACATGAAATAAAATTAAAATGACAAACTTTATGGAATGCATATAAACAAGGTTAACTTTTCAGTTGACTTTTCTTCCATTTCAAAGTGTTGCCTTTACCCACAGCAGGCATTTTGCTGATAGTTGTCAGTAGACATGCTGCCATATTTATAACTGAAAAATACAACCATTATTCCAATGGGAATAAGTTAAAGTGCAGAAAAATGTGTTCATCACGTGCAGAAAAATGTTCTTTGTTAAGAAATGTTTTGCAGAAAATTTTTATGCACTTTAAGCTTCTCCTATTTGGAAAAAATGGTTGGATGTTTGTGTACTGCACGTAACGGTACCATGTATGGCGAAAGGTATGTCCTGTGCCGCTAGTACATATGACAGGCTCTCAGTCTCCCATACATATATATCCCATTCATTCACACACATGTTCATACATCTCCACAGACAACCCATTGACACACTGTGCAGCCCTCTCAGAGAACCCCTAGTCACAGTATTTTGTTAAAACCACAGTGTTAGAAATGGGGTCTTTGGTTGACAGTCAGGTTACCCCCTGTTCAAGCAAGGACCCTCACTCTAGTCAGGGTAAAAGAGAATCACCCTCAGCAAACCCCTGCTTACCCCGTTGGTAGCTTGGCAGAGCAGTAGGCTTAACTTCAGAGTGCTAGGTGTAAAGTATTTGTACCAACACACACAGTAGCTTAATGAAAACACTACAAAATGACACAACACCAGTTTAGAAAAATAGGAAATATTCATCTAAACAAAACAAGACCAAAACGACAAACATCCGACATACACAATCAAGTTATGAATCTTTAAAGATTAAACTCAAACATAGCGCTTAGAAACACAAAATGCTTAGATGAGGTGTTAACACAGCGTCGTGATGGAGTCATTCCCAACAAGCCGACACCAGCGGCGCCGGACATGGAGTCGCGTAGACCCCCAAGTTCAGTACCTTTGGTGAAGAGTGAAAACAAGTCGAGGCGCGAAGTCGGGGATCGCGGCGTCTGTGTGAAACGTTGAATTCGCGCACATCGAGCGGCGTCGGTCACGACGTGGTGCAGCGACTTCCACGGAGTCACGGACTTCAGCGGGGTTGCAACGGCACCGGGCCTGCGAAGATCGTCGCGTTCCAGTGAAGGTCACGGCGACGGGTGCAGGCGGTGTCACCTGATTCAGCAGCAGCGTCGGTCCGAAGTCGTCCGAAGTCGATTTTCTTGGATTTCCACCAGCTTTCCTTTCAAGGGCCCAAGGACTGGATAGGGCACCACTTGTCAGAGCAGGAGTCTCTCCAGAGACTCCAGTTGCTGGCAGAGAGAAGTCTTTGCTGAGACTTAAAACAACAGGAGGCAAGCTCTAAATCAAGCCTTTGGAGATTTCTTCACAAGATGGAAGGCACACAAAGTCCAGTCTTTGCCCTCTTACTCTGGCAGAAGCAGCAACTGCAGGATAGCTCCACAAAGCACAGTCACAGGCAGGGCAGAACTTCTCCTCAGCTCTTCAGCTCTTCTCCAGGCAGAGGTTCCTCTTGTTTCCAGAATTGTTCTAAAGTATGTGGTTTTGGGTGCCCTTCTTATACCCAATTTCTCCTTTGAAGAAGGCCTACTTCAAAGTAAAGTCTCTTTTGAATGTGAAATCCTGCCCTTCCCAGGCCAGGCCCTAGACACTCACCAGGGGGTCGGAGACGGCATTGTGTGAGGACAGGCACAGCCCTTTCAGATGTAAGTGACCACTCCTCCCCTCCCTCCTAGCACAGATGGCTCATCAGGAAATGCAGACTACACCCCAGCTCCTTTTGTGCCACTGTCTAGTGTGAGGTGCAACCAGCCCAACTGTCAAACTGACCCAGACAGGGAATCCACAATCAGGCAGAGTCACAGAAATGGTATAAGCAAGAAAATGCTCACTTTCTAAAAGTGCATTTTCAAACGCACAATCTTAAAATCAACCTTACTAAAAGATGTATTTTTAAATTGTGAGCTCAGAGACCCCAAACTCCACATGTCCATTTGCTCCCAAAGGGAATCTACACTTTAATCAGATTTAAAGGTAACCCCCATGTTAACCTATGAGAGGGACAGGCCTTGCAACAGTGAAAAACGAATTTAGCAATATTTCACTGTCAGGACATATAAAACACATTACTATATGTCCTACCTTAACCATACACTGCATCCTGCCCTTGGAGCTATCTAGGGCCTACCTTAGGGGTGCCTTACATGTAAGAAAAGGGAAGGTTTAGGCCTGTCAAGTGGGTACACTTGCCAAGTCGAATTTACAGTTAAAAGTACACACACAGACACTGCAATGGCAGGTCTGAGACATGATTACAGAGCTACTTATGTGGGTGGCACAACCAGTGCTGCAGGCCCACTAGTAGCATTTGATTTACAGGCCTTGGCACCTCTAGTGCACTTTACTAGGGACTTAATAGTAAATCAAATATGCCAATCATGGATAAGCCAATTACATACACAGTTTGTTAAGGAGCACTTGCACTTTAGCACTGGTTAGCAGCAGTAAATGGCCAGAGCAACAAAAACAGCAAAATCAGAGTCCAGCACACATCAACAACCTGGGGAACAGAGGCAAAAAGTTAAGGGAGACCACGCCAAGGATGAAAATTCTAACACATAGTATTAGGCTCCACTGACATTAGGTTTAAAGTCAAGGATGTGCAAGGGGGTGTCTGATAACAATGCATGATTTGCTTGGCCTTCAGTAACTCACAACAGTTTTCATTGATGAAAAGTAGCACTCATTACAGAAAAGGTTGGATATTCCTGGTTTAGAAATTAGCATGCTGCTCTCAAAAGGTTTTATGACCTACTGCTAGCATAGAATGTTTCAAAATAGGTTACCATGATAACGGAGCTAGAGGAGCATGGGGGAAGGGAACAAAAAAGACTGGACTCTGAACTTGTTGTCACAGTTCAAGTATAATAAATTGACCATAAAGTATGCTTGGGCGTAAATTTACTGATTTATACAAAGAGGAGTATAAATAATATTTTTTAAGAATAGTTTAATTAAAATGAATCTCGGGCTCCAATGTGGATCTGTGGATCCACCACAAAGTTACATGGGGACCACTGTGAGCACTGCGGCAGATCCGTGAATCCCCCAAAAACCCCTACCAAATTGGACTTTCTTTTTAGGAGTGTTAGAAGGGGTTAACTATACTGACCGTTCACAAAAGGTATAGCATAAGGCAAATATGAAAGTGAGGCTCTGATTGGTTTAATAAATGAGAAACCTGGAAAGCAAAGATGTAAAGGTTGCCACTAATGGATGCCTCGTAGGAGAATGGTGTACCATTTTTGCTTGGTTTTTCCCATTTTCAATAAGAATAAATTCTATTTGATCTGAAGAGACAAAGATACAGTCTAACAAACACATTGAACAGGTATGTAACTTAAAATGAAGTTTAAGTAAAAATAGTTTAGAAAATGTATGAGTATATGTAAGGTGGATGAAAGTCAGTAGCATGTTCCCAAACAGTAAAGGGGAATATAAATTGATAGTATGTGATGAAAATAGGTATAGTGATCAGTACAGGAGAAACAAAACTTTGTAAAGACAAGCAACAATCAGGCATACATTAATGTAGAGACTAACACAGCTGCTGCAATACTAGTGCATGCAATAACACTCCCAGGCTAACCATCATGTATACACTGACACACCCAGCTATACAGTCATGCATACTCTGAGCCCACACAAATACTTTTACTGAGACATCCAGCCAGCCTGTGATGCATATGCTGCAGATCAAGGCATGCAATAACACATCTAGGCACACAGTGATGCATTTACTGACACATCCAGGCACACAGTGATGCATACACTAACCCAGCCAGACATGAAGTGATATAGAGACTGACACAATCAGGCCCCCAGTGATGAATACACAAACACACCCAGGCAGGCATTGATGCATACGCTGATAGACTAGGAATATATGTTAACACACCCAGGCAAACAATGATGTATACGCTGACAGACCCAGGAAGACTCTGGTACATAAACGAAGACACCCAGGCACAAAGTGATGTATATACTGAAACACCGAGGCACTCATTGATGCACAGACTAACATACCAAGGCACACCAAGATTCATACACTAACACAGCAGGTAAAAACTGATACACCAGGCATACATTAATTAATTTGTTGGCAAGACTAGGGAGGCACTGATGCATACACTGACACACCCATGCAGACAAGTTTGTATACAAATACACTTCCACACACACATTAGTGTATACCCTGAGACACCCAGGCAGACACTAATTGATTTCCTAACACACCAGGTATACATTAGTGCATTCACTGATACACCGAGTGTTAGACCTGACAGCCTTAGGGTGGTCATCCCGCAACTTTTTGCCTCCCTCCCTCCACATTTCTGACACTGTTTCTGCTGGTTTTAGGACTCTGCACACTTTACCACTGCTAACCAGTGCTAAAGTGCATATGCTCTCTCCCTTAAACATGGTAACATTGGTTCACTCCCCATTGGCATATTTGATTTACTTATAAGTCCCTAGTAAAGTGCACTACATGTGCCCAGTTTTGGTAAATGAAAAGCTACTAGTGGGACTGCAGCACTGATTATGCTACCCACATAAGTAGCCCCTTAACCATGTCTCAGGCCTGCCATTGCAAGTCCTGTGTGTGCAGTTTCACTGCCACTTCAACTTTGCATTTCAAAGTACTTGCCAAGCCTTAAACTCCCCTTTTTCTAAATATGTCACCCCTAAGGTATGCCCTAGGTAACCCACAAGGCAGGGTGATATGTAGGTAAAAGGGAGGATATGTACATATGTAGTTTATATGCCCTGGTAGTGAAAATCTCCTAAATTCATTTTCTACTACTGTGAGGCCTGCCCCTTTCATAGGCTAGCATAGGAACTGCCCTCACATACTTTTTGAGTTGTAGATTCTGATCTGAAAGGGGTAATCAAGTCATATTTAGTATGGTCAGAATGGTAATAGACAATCCTGCTTATTGGTGAGGTTGGATTTTATATTACTATTTTAGAAATGACAGTTTTAGAAAGTGAGCATTTCTCTGCACTTAAAAACCATCTATTCCTTACAGCCTGTTTCCAAACAACGTCTGGGCTGGACTGGCTGACAGCTCCCTTGTGCATTTCACCCAGACAACCACAAAACAGGACACTCAGTCACACCTGAACTCACCTGCATATTGAATGGGTCCTCATGGGCTGGAAGGCCTGACACTTACATTTCAAAGGCTAGTGGCCTGCGCTCACACAGTGGATTGCCAAACCCCCTCTGAGACCCTGGAAGACCGGACTGTACTGAAAGGGGAACTTGTGCACTTCAAAACCACTCTTTGAAGTCTCCCCCATTTCAAAGGCATTTTTGAGTATATAAAATGGGTCCCTGACCCCACCAACTCAGACACTTCTAGACCTACACATGCATCCTGTCAAGAAGACTCATCTGGACTGCTTTGCTGTGAAGAACTGCTACCCTGCTTTTGCCCTGTTGCCCTCTGACTTTGCTTCCACAAAAGTACTCTCCAAGGACTTCGATCGATGCAGCCCGACTTCCCAAGTGGAAATTTGAAGCAGCGCCTGCCTTGCAACAGAAATTTTGACACATCGCCTACCGGATCGACGCAGCGCCCATGCCTTTTTCCAGCACGTTAAGGATTTCCCCTGCATCGTCCCTGGGTGTCCAAATATCATTGCATCGCAGTGAGGAACCAAGACTGCGCGCCAAAAAACAATGCAGCCCCTTGTAGCATGGAAAGAAACAACGCATCATCTGTGTTGCATTGAAAAATCTGACGCACACCTTATTTTTTGACTCATCTCTTCCTCTACGGTCTCTGCTCATCATTATTTTTGACACATACCAGGTACTGTGTGTAACAAAGAAACAACTGTTTATTTCAAATCTTGCAAAAGTGATATTTCAACTTGTGCTTATTGGATCATTTCAACCTTATTTTATTCAGATAAATATGATCTATTTTTCTAAAACTATGTGGTGTATTTTTGTGGTGTTTTCACTATGCTACTCTATGATTTATTGCACAAATACTTTACACCTTGCCTTCTACGTTAAGCTGACTACTCACTGCCAAGGTACCAGAGGGTGGGCACAGGATAATTTGGATTGTGTGACTAGGATTGTGGTCCCTACTTAGACAAGGGTGTATTTCCGCCAACTAGAGACCACATTTCTAACACCAAGGATACACTTCCAGACTGTAATGAAGAGAGTTACACACCCAATCATACAGTGATCCATACACTAACACACTCATGTAAATCCTAATCCACCCACCATCACAAAGGCATACTATGATGCAGCAGCTAAGACATCCAGTAGAATATCAGTGCAAGTAGTGACAGAAGGAAGTAAATACTGATATAGACATTGACTCATCCATGCACACACTGATGCAGCTATTGACACATCAAAGTGCACATGAAGGCACACACTTACCCAGCAAACACTATTGCTGTCAGTGGCACACCCATGTACACACCAATTAACACAGTGACACACCTAATTGTTTATTGTATGTAATTTAATACTATTTTCTGGAGAGATAAGGGATAGGTGTTAGTCTCCAGGAGGTTTCGGGGCAGGACACTCGAATAAAAGGAGGCCTGAATGTCCATTAAATTCAGTATTTGTTATGGGCGCAGCTGGAGTTTCAAATAAGAAAGTCCTCTTCTTGGCTGCACGTTGTTGCTCAGATCGGATCGATAGCAGACAACGTGCAAGCACTGCTAAATGTGTCCTGGTGTTCACAAATTACACCGGGAAGACTTCTGCATATTTTAAAGTGGGGCCGAACTTCTTTGCAGGGTGGACGGTGTCCACCCTCTGAAATTAGTGGGTGAATGCCATCCACCCATGTGTACCCCCAACTTGTGCCCTGTTGTTATGGATAAAAGGTGCACCAAAATTTGGAACAGACAATGATGACTCTGTACTGTCTTTCATAAAATAGTATGTTACGTGCACCATCCCAAAAGACAATGTTGATAAAGTCCTAAGACAACACGTTCTATGTTTTCAAACACATACATGTGGCAAGTATTGTCAATGAAAATACAGAAATAAAGGGATATTTTATGCAAGGTGTTATTTTGGATTTCTAAGACCTTTTATTTCCAAGGGAAAAGTAACCAGCCTTTTACCTGCAGTCGGACATACACTGATACAAACAATCACCAAAAATACATATAATCTGAGAGGAACAGAGGTCTCCAGGTGTATTAATGACAACAATCTTGTCATTTTGAAGTTGTGGAATGCAAATATGCATATACAAATTGTTGCAGGCAATTCCAATGCTATTGCTCGTTTTGTCATTTCGTATATTACAACATCAGAGAAGACAGAGATGAAGGAAATGTGGGAAGAGATTTTAGCAGAAACATCTGTAACTAAGAAATTGTTCAGCTTGAGCTTTACAATACTTTTGCATAGAGAGATAATTTTCTATGAATGCTGTGACAGGTTGAGCTCAGTCAGTTTGTACTCAAAGTCTAGAGGCATTGTTTGGGTCAGTTTAAGACCCAAACTAGCTCTTGAAGTCTTCCCAGTAATTCATTAACCAGCACTGTTTGATCCAGAAAGTATGGATATTGCTAAGAAAATATGTTGGATAGTTGCTATCTAAGAAGAAATCGACAACTTGAAAACATATGTCTTTATGAGATTCTGCAACACTATGGGTACAGAAACATTGTGAGAAAAAAATTAGATGAGGTAAATATGCTATACTTGATTGTGATGGAAAACGTTTTAATTAAAGTTCCACCCACTTACTCACAGAGGACTACAGACTCATATTTGTTGTTTTAGGTAACAGCAGCAACTGGATTAGCTGGACAACAATCTAGAGTACCAAATGTTGTGTGGAGCAGTTTGCATGAAGTTTCCAGAGTACTGAAGAAACTGAAACTTTTAATCATCGATGAGGTGAGCATGGTCTCAAACATAATGCTTGCCCCTGTCCACTTGAGAATGCAACATATTCTCAAAACAGACTATGACATACTATTTACTAAAACTGCTTAGAAACACAAAGTGCCAAATTGGGACATCTGGTTGCGGTAGACCAGAACAAAGTCAAAGTTTGAGGCTGACTGCGATGGAGCCCCGGTCGGATATACTTAGCGAGAGATCAAAATTTCACCTTCACACTTTTCTGAAGCTTTTTTTTCCAGGGGCCCTCACTGCTCTTCAACAGGCCGGATTATGTGAAGGTTTGCCAGCTTGACTTCCCAGGACGAGTCAGTCACCTCCTGGAACTTTTTCACAGAAGTTCTCCAAACTTCAGGAGATGTTTCCTGAAGTCCTCTGTGCAGATTCAAAGGGTCCAAAACATGCAACCAAGGGTCTGGAATCCTCTGCATGGTCCTTGGAAGGTTGGGAGCACAACTCCCATAATGTACCTGGCCAAATCCTTAAAAGTCCACTGGATGCACTCCATGCTGGGGACCCATGCTGGAGATGATGCAGGTGAAGCTCTGTTAACCTGTAGCTACAGGTAGTCCACTCCTTAGCCCTTCTTAAAGCAATACACAGTCCCCAGAACTGTAGTACCAAACTGTGCAGCAGGTGCAATTCACTCAGAAATGCAGACCAAGGGTACAGATCCAGATTCCAGCAAGACAGTCCTACTTTCTCTTGTAGTTTCAAGCAGCAGAACTGAGAGGCTATACACCTCTCACATATTTATTCACTGCTCCTGGGCATCAGGAAGGCGGCACTCCGTTACCAATAGAATACAGGGTGACACCCAAGTGCATGACCACTTCCTCCAAAGTGTGGCATATTCCTGTACCAGAAAGCACCATTTGTACATAATCCATGATGGCTGAAAATTCAGCTGAGCAGTAAGAGCTAACTAAACCAGCTCCCAGTGTGGCTCATTCCCATAGCTCTCCTCCTCCTGACATCTGCAAATTCCTTCCTTAAGCCTGGTATCTGGCTGAGGGGCACAGGATGTGGGGGTAGATTGCCTGGCATTCCCTGCCTGTCGTCACACACATCAGTGCGTAGAGCAGACGCAGCGGGAGGCGGAGCCATGGATTGCGGAGTTGCAGAGTTGGGCCACTGGAGCGTAGTGGCCGCAGCACCCCGTGTGAGGGGATCATCCAAGTCTACAGGGGTGACTGGGGCAACTCGGCAATGCAGCTTCCCGGCCCCCCTTGGTTTGCTCTTGATTTCTGGCTCGGGCCCTCACATGAACGGCTGAGGCTGCGGCTGTGGTAAGGACGGATTCTGAGACTTTGCAGCCGAGCTGCTGCGGTGCCCGGTGGTGCTTGGCAGGGTTGGGGGGGTCAAACCTCCTGCCTGCCCCCACCTGCTTTTCAGGCCTTTGGCCCCTAAGTGTCTGGTTTGCCTCTGGCTCTGGATCTCCCCGGTTCCAGGGGGCGAGCTCCTATTGCCTTAGCCCCAGGTGGCTCCAGGTGGTTCCAGGGGGGTCTTGGCAGGCTCTGGTGGGACCACATGTATAACCTTCTGTCAGGACTGGCCACTCCTTGACGGACGGCCCCTGGAGGGAATTCCTAGCCCCGTGCTCGGTCTACTGATTACTGTCAACAGGTTTACTACTGGCCTGGTATTTGATGAACCTCCCGGACCATTCAGATCAGGAGCAACACAGGAGGTGGTGGCCTAAGGTGGTGGCCTAAGGACTAAGGCAAGTATCCAGCATATTGCTGTACATAGCTGCAGGTGGGGCAGAGGCAGCTGGTATTAGACCAGTGCGGCTTGCCTCCCGCTGTTAAAGAATTTAAGAATTAAGGACTTGGAGAAATCTCTACAGTTGGATCTCGGAGTGGTCTCGAGTGTACTGGGGTGCTCTCGAGTGCACTGGAGTGTACTAGACTGTACTAGAACTCCTCTAAGGAGTAGAAAAACAAAATAGTATCTTCATTAAGAACCCCTCCAGGACCCCCAGGAGTTTACCTAAGAATTAATTAGCCAAGTAGATCAGATCCCAAAGGTTGGTGTGTGTGTACTGAGGGGGGGACGTCCAAAGGAGTGAGACATATGATATCTATATATAATACCCAGACTATATTATACAGAAACAGCATAGTCTTCAACATGCTGGTAAGCAAGGGGCGCTCACGTGGTGGTGCGAAAAAGGGATCAAAAACATGCCCTAAGGCAAAGGAGTCATTGGGTGAGCGTCAGTCTTTAAGGCTATTGTTTGGAAATCAAGAAGACGAAGAAGGAGGTGGAGGAAAAGTTCTTCAGTCCTCGGGACAGGAAGACATGCAGAGAGATACCAGTGTCAATAGGGACAATTGTGAGAGACCCTCAGGGACCCCACTTGGCATATCAATTAGAGAATTTGTGGGGAAATATTTTAAAAAGCCCCGTAATATATCAAAGAAAACGCTGCAGAAGTTAGAGGGGAACAACATGATTGACATGATTGTCACTAACCAGAGCGAAATTGATCATTCTACAAGGATTGAGTCCCTGACTTCAGATTAACTACAGATGGAAGACTCGTTCCTGGGGGAGAGTCAGAGGGGGTTATTGGGCGTAAGGGTTTGCTGGAGCCTAGACAATCTTCATCCCCTTGCCCCCCGCTTCAAGAAAGGGATAGTATAAGATCTGAGAAAAGGATCCCATCGGATTTAGAAAGGAAGGGGGGTTTTGTTGGGGGGCTGGGAGGGAGTGCCGCAGAGGGTACAGATCTGGATACATTCTTGCCGTCTTCCCCTCTGGGCAGACAATCTGCATTTGCCTTGGATACTACTGCTGTACCCGCTGAGTCACTACTAGATGTAATGTTCCTAATGCAAAAGACTCTGCAGGAAATTTTAGAAGTACGGACAGCAAATAATAGTTTAGGGAAGGTACATAAAAAACAATTACAAGGGATAACAGAGGAGTTGAAATATATTAATTGTAGTATGTCAGCGCTAGTACGACCTGTACCAGGACAAAAGGATCAAGAAACAGATACCCTCAAACAAAATAGAGAAGGAGGGGAAACAGCCTTAAAACAGACCATCAGTATATGTCTCTAAACAACCAATGCTGGAGATAAAGAGAAATCGTAGATGGGGGCGAAGGGGATATGGATCCCATATACCCCTTAACAAACTCCAATGTAGGAAGCGAAGAAAGTTAGGAAATGTTAGTAGTAGAACATTAGTAGTAAGCGAGGGAGAGATAGCGCAGGCAGACCAGGTTAATAACTTAAGGACTGACCAAGGCCAAGGGTGGGAAGCAGTAGCCCCAGAGCAAGGGGCCACGTCACAAAAAGTTCCTAGCATGTCCTTTGGAGAAGATAGTCAGCGAGGAGAAAGAAAGAAGGGTAGAAAGAAGGGTAACTAAGGAGTGGCAATGGGAGGAAGGGAAGTTAGAGGGGTAAGTAGTGGGCTAGAGGGAGAGAACAACATTAAGAGATTAGTAGGAAGTAGGGGAAGTAGAGAATTAGATAAACCAGTTTGCCCAGTGAAGTGCGGGGATTTGTTTTCACCTAACGGCCCAGGGAAAAAGAGGGAGAGGGACAGTCCCAGTGGAAGTAAATGTAGGTGGATATATTTGGAGCTCGGGGAAAGAAAGATTGGGAGGAAACGGCAAATGAAGTTAAAACCCTTGAATCGTTCACGCCTTTTGAAAGTTATGGCTTTGTGTCCAAGCTTATGTGAGATTGAGTAAGAAGATTTCAAGCAAATAGGATTTATACAAAACTTGGAGGGGGAAGTGGTGACCAAAGTACTCTTCTATTCTGAATGTATTAGACGATTAGTACTGTAAGCAGAGGCGGAGCTAATAAAGGAGGGTATAAGATGCAACAAAGTGAGCTAGAGGGTGAGAAATGAAACAGTAGAGCCCTCAGGTGCCATTCAGGTTTGTGCCCAAATCAAGTGCAGTGTAATCTGTTAAGTAATAAAAATCAAAGAAGGCTTGTGGATGGAAATAATGACAGGCTAAGCATAACTGTAGTTACTGAGTATAATGAATCACAGTGGAGGAATCGTTCTGAGCCTCTTGAGGATTACAGTGGGGGAGAATTGAATGATGTGGCCTAGGAATTAAGCCCTGCGCACAACCATTTGATTTTTTCCTGGAATTTGGGAGGTTATAAAAAACATTTAAAACAAGATCTATTTAAAGGAGAGCTAGAAAAGTATGATATATTTTGTTTCCAGTAAACTTGACTGTGCGAGGAACCTGAACCAGTAGACGGTTTTATGAGGCTTTTTAGGGGAGCAACACAGCAAGGGTTAGACGGCCCATCCGGGGGCCTAATAACCTTAGCCTCAACTAGAATAGCGAATAAGTTTACAGAAATAAAATCCAAATGTCGCTGGTTATTGGCAGGTCATGTAGATCTTTAGAATACAATAGGAGGTTCGAAACAGCTTATGATAATTAATGTGTATGTACAACCGGGGTACTTGCATGATTATGACATACAGCGGGAGCTATTTGAGGAAGATTTGGAATTACTATGTATTGGTAAAGTAGGATATGTGAATCTAATGCTGGGAGATTTTAATCACAAACTTGACCCCAAAAGTAGTGATAAATTGTACAAGGAACTACTGGTAGCTGCACAAATCCCAAATAGCATTTTCCCAAATGTAGAATGTTCCGCCCATGATTTGGCCTTAGTAAGAGTCTTAGGTTCACTGAGTATGTTCTGTTTAAACAGACGTGTGAACACAGATCGCCTGGCAAAACAATCTTTTGGTATAGGCAATCAGCTATGCCCTATTGATTATGCGTTCATAAATACCTGTTTTTTTGGAGAAGTGCTGGACTTCGGTGTTGATTATCTAGAGGGCAGTGACCATTGTCTACTCCGTTTAACAATTCGGTCAGCCGATAAAAATCAAAAAGAAAGAGAAAAGGCACTGATAGTGCAGGTTGAGTACCCTCGCAGGATAACGACCCGACTTACAGAAAGTAGTTTGAAAGCGCTTAATGAACTGATAGTAAACTATCCAAACTTTAAAATGGAATAAGATTCGAAAGACATGTTCAAAGGTTATAATAGGGATATTGCGCTAATGGTTGACTGCTTGAAAACTAAATTAAAAATATCGCAAGAGGGAAAGATGAAGGGAGAAGCATACAAGAATAATAATAGTAATAGATGGTTTAATTGGGAGTGCAGGTGTAAAAAGCGAAAGGTGCGAAGATTAGAAAGGGAATATAAGAAAAGACCTTCAGTGGCTATAGAATAGAAGCTTTGTCAGGCAAAACAAAGTTATAAAATAATCATAAGATAGAGGAAACAGGCATATTTTAAGAAGAATTGGGATACAATGATTGAGGTGATAAGTACACGGAATATCAGGGGCTTTTGGCAGTTGGTAAGGGAGGGGAAAATGTCAGGAACTATGCGATGTCTGATTGGAGAAGAGAATTGGCATAATTATTTGTCTACTGTATATAAAGGTTCTGACGCTGAGGAAGAATATAGAGCTACTAGGAAGATTGATGAGGACCTGAGACTAGCTTTTGCTCCACAAAAGATAAAATAAACTATTGTAGCACTTAAACTAACCAAAGCAGAAGGCCCAGACAATCTCCCAGTCATAATAATAAGAAAAAACATCGATTGGTGGGTCAAATTGTTTCATACTACATTTCATAAAATTCTTGATTGCGGGTGTTTCCCAAAGAATTGGAAGGGTGCTATGATAAGACTGATTCACAAAAAAGAGGATCCTACACAACCAAAAAATTACTGTCTGATAAGCCTACTAGATGTAGGAGAAAAGGTATTTACAAAGATATTGCTGGGATTGATTAAAGAATGGGCAGAGGAAAATGACCTGATACCAGTAGAACAAGGCGGGTTCAAAGAAGGGCACTCGACAATTGACCACTGTTTTAGTCTGTGGTCATTAACAAAAAAATCAATTAAATGCGAGAAAGCCTGTTTTGCTGTTTTGTTGATTTTCTTGCCGCATTCGATTTGGTAGACAGAAAACTATTGTGGGATATGCTAAAACAGTTAGGGATCAGTCCGGATTTATTATTTCTCCTTCAGGGTCTGCATACACAAAATTGGGCCCAAGTAATTTTAGATATGAGTGGTTCATGCTCAAAAAAGATCCCTATAAAAAATGGACTTCGCCAAGGTTGTGTGATGGCCCCAATATTATTTACATTATTTATGTCAGACTTGCCAGGGCTGCTGAAGGAGGTTAAAGGCCTATGCCCAAAAATGGTTGGAGTGCATGTTTCCTGTTTACTATATGCTGATGATTTAGTGATAATGGATATGACTCAGCTTGGGCTACAAAGGAAATTGGAGGTGTTCTATTCCTATTACCAAAGGAAAAAAGCATTTGCAATGCAATGGGTCTCGCGTTTGCTCGAGTTAGAGCTATTAGCGTTGGAAATTCCTAACTGGACTTTTATTACCACATAAATTGAAAATGAAAAGTAAAACAGTTGGCATAAGTGAGCTGATTCAAAGTGCCATGAGCAGGAGCATGAAGGAGACACACAAAAGGAAAAAGAAGTTTGTTCGCAGTCAAACTATCGGCAAATGTGCAATTATCCATGTAACAGGGTCGATGTCTAAGCGGTAAAAAAAACGCCCCAAGGAGGGACAAACGTAAAGCATTTATGAATGATAACAAAGGATTTTTGAAAGGCAAGCCCATGAACGAGTTATAATAATGGGTGGGCGTGGTTAAAAGCCCACAGGTGAATTACAACAGGTCAAAGCGCAAAGCACGCTGAACCTAAAAACTACTGACCTCACCCTTTTTGACATGCTACAATCACTTCTATACTTCAATCACCAATACAATTCGTCCTCAAGAAGAAATACAGAAACGCCTGAACCTGTCTGGTAAATAGGCTCATGCTGTCATGCAAGCATATGCATGCAGAGATGTGCAAGCACACATGCATGCAGACACACTACTGACACACCTGGCACTCCCAAGCTTCAGACACAAATACACAACTACTCTTTCAAAGATCCCTATTTTGAAGTGGTTGGCACCAGCTGGTAGTAAGGAGCCAGTGCTTAATTTGTGCTTGCTGTTTCCGGTGCTGACCACCGGCACTTATTTTTGAGGGCCGGCGCTTATTCTTTTGCCTCAGCCATTTACTGTGAGCAAAAGACATGTATGGGAAAGGCAGAAGAAGAGAAAAACGAAAAAGTGACACAGAGGGAGAAAGTAGAAAGCTGCAAGAGTGCACTGAAGGGGCAGGGAGTGGCTATAAATGGATTGAAGAGGCCCGAGGTGGCTTCAGGATTACGTTGTCTCAGTATTCCCTGTTGGCACATTTAATTGCAGCAGCCGCGTGTTTAACATGAGGGCTTTGGGCACCAGCACTTTTTTATTTGCAAATTAAGCACTGTAAGGAGTTAGTCTCAAGAATAAACTATTCAAGAGCATCACTAGTTGGTCAGCATGCAAACTCTACACCTGCTCAAACTCTCAGCTTACACTGTGAAGCGTTGAACAGATTTTAAATGTCAATCTAACGGCAGTCATACCTCGAGTAGCCTTCATCTAAAATATCCAGGTATACAAGCTGCCACCAAGACAGCAAGATGGACTTTTAGATTTGATAGAAATCAGAAATGAAGCTTTAAAGAGAAGGAACGTTTTACTATTCTATTATTTAGTCTAGCTGGATCAATATTTCCTGGCACTGACAACAGAGCCACTGTTACCTTCCCAGCACCGCCACCATTTTATGTTAGACAGAATGCTGCAGCAGGACCCTCCTTTTCATGAAGTTGCACATTGTGCGCGTCAGCTCACATATTTATTTACAAGTTTTCCTTCTAGTAACCAGTAAGGCTATCCTTGGTAAACAAACACCAAGTAGTGGCGTGTGCTTAACCACAATGCAAGGGATCAAGCTGTCTCCGAGCCTCTAACTCGGTGGAAAAGCGAGTTCAATTTACCCCCGATCGCACTCAACCTTGTCGGCCATTAAATATTACAATGTGCGGTAGAATGGATCTAATCGTGACCCTTCTGTGGCTGTCACTCACAGGGATAAAGACCACGGCACAATGTGTCATTTGAAAACAAAAAAGACTGACATCAAAGTTGGACGCAGAATAGAGTTTTAAAGCTTTGCTCAGTGTGAAACAAAATCTACAATGTTTGCATCTTCAAGGCCATGCAAGGTGTGTTTTAGTGCAATAGAAAACGTGCTCACGCAGCCCACTTTCCAACTTCGAGGTATCACATTAAATGGAAAAAAAATGAGCGTGATTGCGCTGCTACAGTTCACTCGTAATGAAACCTATCGGCAAAAGTGCAATTATGTACGTAACCGGCAAAAGTGCAATTAACTGTAACAGGGTCGATATTATGCAAAGCGCTCGACATCTGCCAAGCGAGATCGCGCTGCGAAAATAGATAAAAAGTAGTCCACAAACCTGAAGGGAAACAGCGAGCCATGCATGTCTACAGTACTTGGTCGCTGCACTCGAGGAGGGCTAACCACCAGAAAAAGGCATGATGTATGCGTGCCTTTCACTAATCAAAGCAAGCCGATTTTAACAGGCGAGCCCACGAACCAATGAAAGACACTGACGTGACGTGGATGGGGCTCCAAGACCTTTTCTAACTCCAGAAGGGTCTTGCTAGCCATACGAATGCGCAAGCACATGCGACGCAGGCTCAACCCTTAAAATGGTAGTAAATATGGATAAAATGAAAATAATGTCAATAGGGAAAGAAAAGAGTGCATTTACTTACCTTCTAGGTGGGCAAAAAATAGAGAATGTAAAAAAATATAAATATTTAGGCATGTGGTTCGATTCAGATTTGAGATGGAAAGATCATATTGAAGTCCTAAAAAATAAAGCACTATCATCGGTTTGGGGATTGAAACAATTTAGTAGTAAACATGGGGGACCTTCCCTCCAGCCGGTTATCTCTGCTTTTAATGCTATGGTACGTCCCCAGTTTCAATATGGGGAAGAAGTTCTAACATTTTCAGGGAAATTAAATTGGGAGACAGAAGAAGGCCTTTGTGTAAAGCGAATGCTATCGCTGCCTCCTTCAAGTATGCTACAAGCTATAAGAGCAGAATGTCAAATGACGGCATGAACTTACCGGGGACTGCAAGCCGCGCCGAAGCTTTGGCTAGGCATAAGAGATGAGGTTAGTTGTAAGACTGCGAGGATGTGTAAAAAAGAAATAATAACAAGTGAGTTATACTGGGCGTTACAAGTGAGAGGACGGTTAGAAAAGATTTGCGTCCTCTTAGGCTTACCCGGCAACCAGTGGTGTGGAGAACAAATTCCGAAACAGAACCTATGAATAATGGTGAAGGAAAGGGCAAGAGAAATAGATCTGAAGTACCTGGAGTGTAAAATCTCAACCCAGGCTATGGTGGGTGGATGGAGGAACCAGGAAAATTTCCCCTATATAGAGGCTCTACCTAACACAAGATTAAGGGACTCAGGCGGTCATTCTGACCGCGGCGGGCGGCGGTAGCCGCCCGCCATGCGGTTACCGCCATTTGGCCGCTCCGCGGTCAAAAGACCGCGGCGGCCATTCTGGCTTTCCCGCTGGGCCGGTGGGCGCCCGCCAAAGGAGCGCCCGCCGGCCCAGCAGGAAAGGCCCTGCAACACAGAGGCCGGCTCCGAATGGAACCGGTGGTGTTGCAGAGGTGCGACGGGTGCAGTGGCACCCGTCGCGATTTTCACTGTCTGCAAAGCAGACAGTGAAAATCTGTATGGGGCCCTGTTAGGCGGCCCCTGCACTGCCCATGCCAGTGGCATGGGCAGTGCAGGGGCCCCCAGGGGCCTCACGACACCCGTTCCCGCCATCCTGGTTCTGGCGGTGAAAACCGCCAGAAACAGGCTGGCGGGAAGGGGGTCGGAATCCCCATGGCGACGCAGCAAGCAGCGCCGCCATGGAGGATTCCCTGGGCCAGGGGAAAACCAGCGGGAAACTGCCGGTTCCCCTTTTCTGACCGTGGCGGTTCCCCTTTTCTGACCGCGGCTTTACCGCCGCTGTCAGAATAGCCCTGGAAGCACCGCCAGCCTGTTGGCGGTGCTTCCGCTGCCTTCCGCCCTGGCAGTCAGAGACCACCAGGGTTGGAATGAGGGCCTCAGTGTTACAGTTAGAATTGGGTTAAATCCAGGTTATAGGGATCTTAAAGTAAAAGCATTTCTTAAGAACACCAAAGGCCTTCGTACGTGTGGTTTAATACAGAAATGTAGCACGCAACATCTACTTTTGGATTGTTATTGGCTTTTAGAAGTGCATAAGAAGTTTTTAAGACCAATTTTTAAGGAGTATACTATTATTAATTGGGATCAAGCGCTCAAGTTACTAGTCAACATGAGGTTTCTGAATGTAACTTGTGCGCTAGGCCATTTTTATATTGGATTAAGAGGGGTTTTAACTGGACTTATAGGGCCCGGTGTAATGTAGGCAGTAAAGGTGAATGAGGATTCTAAATTGTAAATTAATTATTTTAAAATGTATATTGGCTGATGGTAATATAGAAAATTTGCCACGTTATATTGAGGCGTGAAGTAATATAGAGCACTTCATATTGAAAATCGTACCTTATGAAACTGTAAGGATTTAAGACTTATTAGAATCACATGTGGGACAACTTGGTGGGCATGTTGTACCTTACAGGATGATTGCATAATGTAATATGAAAGTTTTAATGAACTTTGTATAACTAACTGTTTATGGGATAGGATTTTTTTCTATTTATAATGCATTTTGTACAATTCATTGTTTTTATACTTTTGAGGATAAGCCAAATAAAGGAATTCATGACTGATATAATAATGATAAAATGGTGTGGAAGCAAAGAACTGAAGAACAATATTGGTGAAAGTTAAGAGGTCAGATGACAGATATACTGTCAACCCAGACCTAAAAAAACATTCAGGTTAATGACTTTCCTCCTCCCATCTGTGCTGCTGCCAGAAGAAAATTGATTATTTTACTATCACTTCACTCCTCCCATCTGTGTTGCTGCCAGAAAAAAATGTGTTGATATCTAAGACACTTTAATAACATTCCAAAGTCAAGTGTGGGCCCCTGAAAGTTCATCCTTATGGACTTGGATGAATAAACAAAATGATCATAGCTGCATGGAGACCAAGCACTTTCTTGTGGAAGCACACACCTTCTGCCTTCTGCCCACTCTCCTTTGCGGTTGGATGGTTTATTACCCCTCCCCCTGCTCTGGCATTCCAGTGCAGCTGCAGAACTGCCTTCAGTAGTTACCCTCTCCCCTAGACAGGCATGTATCACCTAATCAAAGCAGCCTTGCTAATCCTGTTAGCACTGACCAATCAGAGGGGACCTCCAGAAGGCTGGATTTTGGCTTATAGAAAGAAAATACTTATAACTTATTTTCTGTACAAGTTATTATAAATTTACCAATGGCAAATTGCTGGATTTAGCAAAACAAAACTTTTAAGTCCTGGATTGACATTTCTACATGTTTCTTAACATACAATCAAAAACAATATTGCAATGTTAGCCTATGAAGCCCAGTATCTACAATGGGTGAAAAATGAAATGAGCAGTTTCCCCTCACCAGGGTTTATAAAACATATTTTATAAGGACCCTGCTTATAGTTACATCACACCCACCCCTGGGACACCTAGAGGAGACCCTAGGGGTACCTAGTATGTACAAATAATGTAGATTATCACTTTTAAAGTGCCCATAGCACCAACGCGAATTGGGACATCATTTCAATTTAAATGCGGTCTGAATAGCAAGGTTGCATTTAAAAATGACAGAAAACCTCCAGCAGTGCCCACATGCAAAGGGCAGCAAACCTGCTGGGCCTCTAATTTCCATGCCCCTTTATCTACTAGGGTCTTATAGGTAGTTGGCACCCTCTTGCCCTATTATCTACTAGGGCGTATACGGGCTGTCACCCAGCTACAGAATCATGCATACACTAAGACATCAGTAACACATTCATGTATACACTAAGATACCCAAGCATGCATTTGTACATACACTAACAAACCCAGACACACACTCATACATACACTGACACACCCAGGCAGACACTGATGCATAACGTAACACACCCATGTATACAAAGACACATGTATACATACACCCAGGCACACACTCATATACACAGTAACACAACCAGACATACAGTGATACGTACACTGACATACTCAAGCACACACTCATGCATACACTAAGCTACCCAAACACACTCTCATGCATACACTAACATATCCAGACACACACTTGGATACAGAGTAACACACTCATAGACACACTGGCATATACACTAACATACGCAGGCACACACTCATATATACACTAGCACACATAGGTGCACACTCATGCGTACACTGAGGTTCAGAGGCTCACACTGATGCATACACTTACATATCCTTGTATGTACTCACACATAAACTGACATACCCCAACACACACTGAGGAATGCACTAACATACCCAGGCACACACTAACACTTACAATGACATACCCAGACACACAGTCATGCATACACTGACACACCCAGACACAAACTAATGCATACACTGACACACTCAGGCACACACTTATGCATGCACTGACACACCCAGCCACCCACTGACACAAGCACTGACGCACCCAGACACACACTGCGCATACACTAATACATCCATGGAAACACTCATGCATACACTGACATACCCATCCATTAACTGACATATCCAGTCACACACTAATACAAACACTGACACACCCAGGTACACACTGACGCATACACTTACACACCCAAGCACACACTCATGCATACACCTACACACCCAGGCATCCACTAACACATAAACTGACACACCCAGACACACACTCATGCATACACTGACATACTCAGAGACACACTCATTCATACACTGACATACCCAGTGACACACCCATGCATACACTGATATACCAAAGCTCATTTTGATTCATACCCTGACACACCTAGGCACACACTGTCACATACACTGACAGAGCCAGACACACATGCATGCATACACTGACATACCCAGACACACACTCATACATACACTGACATACCCAGTCACACACTAATACAAACACCCACACACCCAGGCACACACTGACACATCCAGGCACCCACTAACACATACATTAACTGACCCAGACACACAGTCATATATACACTTACATACCCAAGCATTCACTCATGCATAAAGTGACATGCCCAGGCTCACATTTGTGTATACACGAACATACTCAGACACACACTGCTCCATATACTGATACAACCAGATACACAGTGATGCATATATTACACTGATGCATATACTACCACACTAATTCACACACTCATGTATACACTTACAGCAAATGACTCAGAAATACTTCACATATACTTAAAAGAAAAAAAAAAGAAAAACAGCTTTTTATGAGTAGATGGTGTGGTTCTTAAAAACAAGTTTTCTTTTGTTCATTTAGGCCCTCATTACGAGGCTGGCAGCTCCCCGGTGATGGTTGGACTGCTGCACTCCAGGCGGTCCGCCCGCCACTTTACGACCCTGGAAATCAGACTGCCAGGGGACACTGCCGGGAACAAGGTTCCCAGAGGGCTGATGGTGGGTGGACTCGTAGTCAGCCACGCAGCTCTGAACTCGGCGCCGAGTCCCTGCCACCTTGCAGAGGCTGGTTAATCAGGTGTTGGCTGGGCTGGATGATTTCAGTGCATCCTACCTGGACGAAATTGCTGTGTTCAGCTCCACTTGAAAGGAACACTTGCAGCACCTTTGTAAAGTGTTGGAGGCCCTACAGAAGGCAGGCCTCACTATTAAGGCAAGTAATTGTCAAATAGGGAAGGGTTCTGTTGTATATTTGTGCCACCAGTTGGGGGAGTGGCCAGGTGTCACCTCTACATCCAAAGATTGACACCATTTTGGCTTCAAAGCCCTCCAAGACCCAGACTGAGATAAGAGACTTTTTAGTTCTCACCGGATAACATAGGAGGTTTGTCACAGGGTATGGCTCTATAGTTGCTCCGATTACTGAGTTAACCCCAACAAGCAGCCCAGAAAGGTGATCTGGACTGAGTCTTGCCAGACAGCTTTTGATGCCCTGAAGACAGCCATGTGCACGGCACCCTTGCTGAAGGCACCTGATTTCTCCAAAGAATGTGTTGTGCAGAATAATCCTTCAGAGCATGGTGTAGGGGCAGTGTTCTCACAGCTAAATGAAGAGGGCCTAGACCAGCCTGTAGCCTTCATACGTAGGAGGTTACTTCCTTGGGAACGTAGGCGGAGTGCAATTGAGCGTGAAGCTTTTGCTGTGGTCTGGGCGCAGAAAAAGCTAAAACCCTACTTGTTTGGGATTCACTTCCGGGTTTAGACTGACCACAGGCCCCTTAGATGGTTAATGCAGATGAGGGGTGAGAATCCAAAACTGTTGAGGTGGTCCATTTCCCTACAGGGGATAGACTTTATGGTGAAACACCGCCCTGGAACAGAACACGCCAATGCTGATGGTCTGTCCAGATTCTTCCACCTTAGTGAAGAGAACTCCCATGAGGTTGGGTAGCTCTCCCCACTTCCAGCTGGGGGAGACACGTGTTAGACCTGGCATCCTTGGCGTGATTTTCCCTAACATTTTGCCTCTGCTTCCCTTGTTTTGACTGTGTGCTGGACTCTGTTTTTGGTACTGCTGACCAGTGCTAAAGTGCATGTGCTCCTGTGTAAAGTTTATGTGTAATTGGCTTTTCCCTGATTGGCATATTTGAAGTCCTAGTAAAGTGCACTAGAAGTGCCCAGGGGCTGTAAATCAAATGCTACTAGTGGGCCTGCAGCCCTGGTTGTGCCACTCATATGAGTAGCCCTGTAAACATGTCTCAGACCTGCCATTGCAGTGTCTGTGTGTGCAGTTTTAAACTGCCAATTCGACCTGGCCAGTGTGCCCAGCTGCCAGTCCCAAACCTTCCCTTTATATACATGTAAGGCATTCCTAAGGTAGGCCCTAGGTGGCCCTATGGGAAGGGTGCAGTGTATGTTAAGGGTGGGACATGTACTGACGTGTTTTACATGTCCTAGCAATAAAATATTGCCAAATTTATTTTTCACTGTTGCAAGGACTATTTCTCTCATAATTTCTCTCATAAGTTAACATGGGGGCTGCCTTTAAATATTCTTAAAGTGCAGTTCCCCTTTGAGAGCAGATGGAAATAACGGGTTTGTGGTCTCTGAACTCACAAGTTAAAAAACATCTGTTAATGAATTTGGTTTTTAGATTGTTAGTTTGAAAATGCCACTTTTAGAAAGTAGGCATGTTCTTGCTTTAACCATTCCGTGACTCTGCCTGTTTGTGGATTCCCTGTCTGGGTCAGACTGACAGTTGGGCTGTTTGTGAATCTCCTATAGACAGTGACACAAAATGAGCTGCATATCCTGATGAGCCATCTGAGCTAGAGTGGAGGAAGGAGTGGTCGCTTACACCTCAATGGGGTGTGCCTGTCCTTACACAATGCAGTCTCCATCCCCCTGGTGTGCGTCTGAGGCCTGGCCCGGGCAAGGCTGGATCTTGTGAACAACAGAGACTTTCCTTTAAAGTTTGCCTACTTCAAAGGCAGAAAGGGGTATAAGTAGTGGACCCAAAACCCCAGACTTTTAGATTACTTCTGGAATCAAGAGAAACCTCTGCCAAGGAGAAGAGCTGAAGAGCTGGAGGAGAAGTACTGCCCCTTTGCCTGTGACTGTGCTTTGCTGGGTTGGCCTACAGATGCTGGTTCTGACTGAAAGAGGAAAAAGACTGGACTTTGTGGAATATTCCTGCTTGTGAAGAATCTCCAAGGGCTTAGATTGAGCTTGACTCCTGTTTTGAAATCTTAGGGCCATCAAATACTTTTTCTGCCAGAACTTGGACTCTGCTGATACTCCTGCCCTGCCAAGTGGTGCCCTATCCAGTCCCGGGGCCCTTGAGAGGTGACATTGGCAGAACAAGGACTGAAATTCATGCACAGAACACCATGCAGGGAAAATTTGGACTCACCACCTGCAACACGGCTGAAAAACGACGCACCCCCTGCTTCGTGGCTAAAATCGACACTCCACCTGCATTGCAGCTGGGAGATCGACACATTGCAGTTGGAGAAACAACGCAACACCTGCTTGCAGCTGCTGATAATGATGCTAATCTCACGCAACGCAATTTTCTAACACCGTGCAACCGGTCTCATTGTTGCTGGGCTTCAAAGTCATTGAGAACCTGTGCGGATCTGGGATGCCCTATCCGGAAATCGATGCATCGCTGTCTTGCAGGGGAGGAAAATGACGCATCGCCAACCCAACCGGAGAAGAAATGACGCACGGCCTCACTTGCGAGTAATGAATCAACGCATCGCTGACTTTTCCAACAGACACTTACAAGGTACTTTGCGTAAAATTTACGTTTTCATTGTTTTCTGTGGAGTAAGCCTCTTAGGCCCTCATTACAACCCTGGTAGTCGGAGATAAAGCAGTGGTAATACTGCCAACAGGCCGGCGGTAAATACTGCCAAATTATGACCATGGCAGAAAGAGCTCAGACAGACGGCCACTATACCACACTGACCGCCAGGGCGGAATCGACAGGCACTACGGCGGTAGCCGGCAACAGCCAGGCGGAAGCCAATGTTCCACCCACTGTATTATGACGGGCCAATCTGCCACCTTTTCCGGGGCGATACCAACGACATCAAAAGCTTGGTGGAAACACTGCACAGAAGGGAAATGACTCACCATTGGAGACTCAGGGTAGAACCACACCCCATGGAGCCCAAACTGCAGATCTTCTCAATGCTATTCTACGTCCTGCTCCACCACGAGCACCAACGATGGTGAAGATGACAACGGTGAGTGCAGCCACCTTGCACACGGGGGGAGGAAAAAGAGAGTGGCACACACAAAAGGCACAACACACCTTCCCACCCCCAACACCATACACACATATAGCAGCAGTAAGACAACATATTGACCCCCTACCCCTCAAGAATAATGCAAGGACCACAGGAATACATGAAAGTGAGTGTAATAATATTAATAGAGTAGAAATACGAAAATTCAAACTAAAAGTATGTACACAAGTACAAACAAGGGACACTGCCCAGTCCTCAATCTGCGCGGGCCACATGGCCACATTACAAAGTCCAAGGCCCCACTTCACTCCTGCAACAACACAGAGAGAACACTACAAGGACATCAGTTCAAAAATAGACAGGCACCTCAGGGGGATGGGGAAGGGGGGCACCTCAGCCGGCAGCTGGTACAACACCACTGGTCCTGGAGGGGGCAACATGACCTGTGCTTGGTCCTGGGGAGTGCAAGGCCACAGTCTCTCAAGTGGGTGCCATACCCACTGGTTCTGGAGAGGGCATAGTGCCCTGTGATCTTCATCCTAGAAAGGCTGGGGTGAGTGGGTGCCATACCCACTGGTTCTGAAGGGGGCATTGTGCCCTGTGCTTCTGATCCTGAGGAGTGCAAGGTCACAGTCCAGGTGTGTGTCATACCCACAGGGTTTGCATAGGGAAGGCCGCACAACAGCCCATGGAGGCAGGACTACAGACTGTTCGCCAGCGGTGATGGCTGCTCAGTGGTGGTGCTGCTGCTGGTGGTGGTGGTGGGGGAGGCTCCAGTGCATCCCCTGCAGCCTCAGACGGCTGCCCACTGCTGGTGGAGGTGCTGCTGATGCTGGTGGGGGGAGGCTCCAGTCCATCCCCTGCAGCCTCGGACGGCTGCCCACTGCTGGTGGTGGTGCTGCTGGTGGTGGTGCTGCTGATGCTGGTGGGGGTAGGCTCCGGCCCATCCCCTGCAGCCTCAGACAGCTTCCCACTGGTGGTGGTGCTGATGCTGGTGGGGGAGGCTCCAGCCCATCCCCTGCAGCCTCGGATGGCTGCACCACCATAGTTGGTGGTCGGGGCTCCGACTGAGTCCCAGCACCAGACCTCTTGTCCTTTCTGCCTGCTGGTGCAAGACCCTTCCCCTTCCTGGGAGCATCTGGGGGTTCCTCCTTCCCCTCCCTGGAAGCAGCTGGGGATTCCTCCTTCCCCTTCCTGGCAGCAGCTGGGGATTGCTCCTCGCCCTTCCTGGCAGCAGCTGGGGTGGCACCTTGCCCTTCCTGGCAGAAGCTGGGGGTGGCACCTTGACCTTCCTGGCAGCACTTGGGACAGGTACCCTTTCCGTGTGGCTGGCTGGTGGCCTGGATCCTTTACCACCACGAGTTGCTGTGGAAACTACTGGGCCTGTGGACTGGGTGGCTAAGGTGCTTGCCTGGGTTTTACACACCCTGGCCAGACGTGAAGGACGGGGGGAGAGGTAGGGATGAGATCAATGGTGGAGAGGAAAACATCTTAGGGACATTGGGGGGGACGAGGGAGAAGGTTTGGGAGTGGAGGGAGAGGGAGTGGTTGTAGGAGGTGTCTGTCTGCTGTGTTTGGGTGCAGGTGCATGGGCTGGATGCTGTTCTGAGGTGGATGGCTGTTGGGTGTCTGAGTGCTTGCGTTTGTGTACCTTGGGAAGGGGGGCACAGACACAGTGGGCGAGGACACAGGGGACATGTGCATTGATGTTGGGGTTATGGAGGTCGTGGATGAGGATGTTGTGCATACAGGTGTAGACGCAATGAGGGAGGGGGAGCACGAGGAGGAGGGGGCCACAGTGGAGGCAGTGGATGTTGGTGTGTCTGCATCTGGATGGTGTTTGTGTGAGTGCCTGTGGGATGATGTGTGGTGCTTTTGTTTGCCATGTCCACTCTTGTGTGTTGTCCTGTGCATGCTCGTCTGTCTGCGTGCTTGGGATAGGCTGGGGCTGAGGGGAATGGGATTGGGCAGAGGAAGTTGGAGGGGGAAGGGTGGAAACAGGGACAATGACTGCCATCATAGAGGAGGCCAGACCCCGGATTGATCTCTGTTGGGCTGCCAAGCCCGTGTGACTGCCCTCCAGAAATGCATTGGTCTGTTGCATTTGGGATGCCAGCCCCTGGATGACATTCACAATGGTTGACTGTCCAACAGAGATGGATCTCAGGAGGTCAATAGCCTTCTCACTCAGGGCAGCAGGGCTTACTGGGGCAGGGCCTGAGGTGCCTGGGGCGAAGGAGATGCCCACCCTCCTAGGTGTGCGAGCACGGGCAACCGCTAAGTGGCTGCTGGGAGGGTGGTGCTGGTACAGGAGGTGGTGGCTGTACCTGTAGCTGGGGTGGTCACGGAGGTGTCTACCACCACCAGGGAGCTTCCATCGGAGGATGTATCCTTGTCCGAACTGTCCTCTCCAGTCTCCACCGTGGTGCTACCCTTGCCCTCCGTCCCACTGGTGCCCTCAGCTTTGGTGGACTCTGCCTCCTGGATCTTGTGGGATGCAGCTCCCTCCATCGCCGGTACCTCTGCTCCTCTGCCAGATGATGCTAATGCACATAAGGATAGTATGACAAACCAAAAAGGGGGGAGACAAAGGATACACTTGGACAATGGTGGCAACAACACCACTGTTCGCGTACATACCACCGTCACACACAGGGAACAGGGGAGGGACACATACCGCCAACTGCAGCATACCTGGGACCCACACAGCCCTGCCCAGTAGTGGATTCCTACTAGCTAGGTTGGACGATTTTCCCATCAGAACCCTGGACAACATGGGACTTACTCTGCTATGTGAGGCATTATCTAGGGGCACTCTCAGACACACATCCCCCACCTGGATACCGCCCCACCAGGCGTAAGTTGTAATGATGGGCACTGTAATCACCCCCTTGGGGCTGCTGTGATGCCCTCAAGCGCCCATCCAGCTCCGGATAGGCCACCGCCAGAATGCCAATTGGGTATGAACCAATGTAACCTTGTTTTAAGGGAGAGAGCATATGCACTTTAGCACTGATTAGCAGTCCTAAAACAAGCAGAAACAGTGTCAGAAAAGTGGAAGGAGACAGGTACAAAGTTAGGGGATGTGCCCCCACCCAGCTAAAAGTGGGGAGAGCTACCCAATCCCTTGGGAGCTCTCATCGCTAGGGTGGAAGTACCTGGGCAGACTATCAGCATTGCCGTGGCCAGTCCCCAGGGGATGCTCCACGATAAAATCCTTCCTCATTGGGAGGCCACCCCTAGCTGGGCCTCTGCGGTCTTCCATGCCCAGCGCCTCAGATCCTCCCACTTTTTCCGACAGTGGGTGCTCCACGTGCCGTAGACCGCCAGGGTCCGCACGTCCTTGGCGATGGGACACCATATACCCTTCTTTTGATGGGCGCTGACCTGCAAAGGAAACATAATAAAATAAATAAAGGTACACTGTTCCAAGACTACACTGGTTTTGAAAGGCGACCTGAACTGTCAGGAGCAAGAGCCCTCATGCGTCACAATGGATGACGAGCATCATCATTGGGCAGTGCTTCTCACCAAGCCGGCACTGCAATGCTTGGTGGGCTCCCCGGAGGGGGCTCTTATGCCGTGTTGTTCAACTAGAATAAGCGAGATAGTTTACGCTAGGAATAGAATACTGGAGAGAACAAGTGATAATTTAAAATTGGTTATTCATCATACCTAAACATCAAAAAACTTTAATCAGTACAGCGTTGATGAAGACCAAGGTTAAAAAACAAAAATATGAGGGTCAAAAAGGAGTGCAATGCTCGGATGACTCTCCAAAACAAACAGAAGGGGAGCTGCAAATTTACATAGCTCCTCTATATAGCAAGACCAACATGTTTCGCGTCCTTACGGTCACTATTGGTCCATAGACGCTTCATCAGGACCAAAAACTGAAAATCTTCTCCAAAAACCAATATAATAAACACAAAAGTCTGTATCTAAGACTCTTGTGCTCAGAGGTGAGACAGTCACTTTCATAGGTCGCCCAATAGTATCTGGATTGGGTTCATTACTAGAACCTCTTTCGATCTTTTGTGACTATTTTCTACAACCCTTAGTTCTGGGTTCTTCAACTTACTTGAAAGACACTAAGGATGTTTTGAACTTAATTGAAACCATCAATGATTCTGGGCCTGTACAAGGGATCATGACTTTGGATGTCGAGTCACTGTATACTAATATTCCACAAACAGCGACTTTACAGGTCATTAAGAGAGCCCTGGCCAATGTGGGTTTTAACATTTAAAGTGCTGTTAATTAACTAGTTGTGACCATTAACAATGAAAAGCAGAAATATACTATTATGAGCACAACCTTTTTGTTTGAATGACATTGTCAATGCTCAAAGATCCATTGTGGGATACTCCCATTATGTCCTAATATTAGATATATTAAGAAGATATATCTCACTATATTTTTGTCATTCTTAAACAGAGATTCATTCAAGTCCATAGTACTTGTGTCCCATGGAGCCCTCTCCTATAATAAGGGATGGTAAGCCTTTTCGACTGTGTTTCTGTTTTTCGGGTATTGCAATTCTTTGCACTTGCCACGTGTGATTACTCATAATTTTATTACACTAATTATTGTTAATCTTCCTGACGTTCTATGTTGTTTATGTTTTCTGTTTTTTAGGGTGACCTGACTAGGTGATTACTATGTAAGTGACTGTCTCACCTCTGAGCACAAGAGTCTTAGATACAGACTTTTTTGTTTATTATATTGGTTTTTGGAGATTATCAGTTTTTAGTCCTGATGAAGCGTCTATGGATCCATAGGGACCGTAAGGACGCGAAACATGTTGGCCTTGCTAGATAGAGGAGCTTTGTAAATTTGCAGCTCCCCTTCTGTTTGTTTTGGAGAGTCATCCGAGCATTGCACTCCTTTTTGACCCTCATATTTTTGTTTTTTAACCTTGGTCTTCATCAACGCTGTACTGATTAAAGTTTTTTGATGTTTAGGTATGATGAATAACCAATTTTAAATTATCACTTGTTCTCTCCAGTATTCTATTCCTAGCGTAAACTATCTCGCTTATTCTAGTTGAACAACACGGCATAAGAGCCCCCTCCGGGGGAGCCCACCATGCATTGCTTGGTGAGAAGCACTGCCCGATGATGATGCTCGTCATCCATTGTGATGCATGAGGGCTCTTGCTCCTGACAGTTCAGGTCGCCTTTCAAAACCAGTGTAGTCTTGGAACAGTGTACCTTTATTTATTATATTATAATTGGGAGATTGTACACTGGACCACATAACCTCCCGGTCCCTCCTTTTTTCTTTTTTTTTCTTTTCTGCAGAGGAAACATACACAGGGAAAGGTATTAGTTAGACCAACCTGCCTGTTACACTCATGGCCCACCATAGCCCTTCCCATCCCCTTTCCCACAGACATGGCCCAGCATGCATGCTTCACGCTGCCCAGGGGCCATCCACCAACAACCCCCTACACGAGGCCTTCACACACAGCACTCCATGCATTCATGCCCCATGCATCGTGCTCACAGTGTACTCACATGTTGGTGTGGAGGCCCATACAGCTGTCCGTACTGGGGTAGGGCCCCATCCACTAGTCTCTCCAACTACGCTGAGGTGAAGGCAGGGGCCCTTTCCCCAGTCACACGGGCCATGGTAGGTTCCAGACACAGGTCACAGCAGCACATGCAGTGTAAGTCCTCTCCTGTTGAAGGTATGTAGCAAGTGAGTGAACAGATAGAAAATGGCGGTGATGTCCGTGACGGTGTATACCGTCACCGCCGGCGTACATCACCATTGGCCACTGTAACTGTAGGAGGCAAGCCTGGCTTATAGTGGGTTTCTTGGGGTACTTACACCTTGTGCCGGGTCCAGTTATCCCTTATTAGTTGATTAGTAGTGTTCTAGCAGCTTAGGCTGATAGAGGTAGCTATAGCAGAGCAGCTTAGGCTGAACTAGGAGACATGCAAAGCTCCTACTAAACCACTTATATGACTTAGCACTATATCATAAGAAAACACAATACTCAGAGTAACTAAAAATAAAGGTACTTTATTTTATTGACAATATGGCAAAAGTATCTCAGAGGATATACTCCCTTAGGAGGTAATTAATATATCCAAAATATACACACAGACCAAAATCAGGTAAGAAAAACACTTGGCAGAAGTGGAAGAGGGAAGTGCACAGGAACTCTGGTGAGCTCTTGCATTCGTTATCTGGTGAGAAACCCACAGGAGAGACCCTAAATAGCCGTCAGAGGAGGATTGGCTACAGAGAAAGGGAAGCACCTATCAGGAGGGGTCTCTGACATCACCTGCTGGCACTGGCCACTCAGAGGTGTCCATTGTGCCCTCACACCTCTGCATCCAAGATGGCAGAGGTCTGGGACACACTGGAGGAGCTCTGGGCACCTCCCCTGGGAGGTGCTGGTCAGGGGAGTGGTTACTCCCCTTTCCTTTGTCCAGTTTCACACCAGAGCAGGGCTGGGGGGATCCCTGAACCAGTGTAGACTGGCTTATGCAAGGAGGGCATCATCTGTGCCCTTCAAAGCATTTCCAGAGGCCAGGAGAGGCTACTCCTCCCAGGCCCTTCACAACTATTTCCAAAGGGAGAGGGTGTAACACCCTCTCTCAGAGGAAATCCTTTGTTCTGCCTTCCTGGGACTGGGCTGCCCAGGCCCCAGGGGGGCAGAAACCTGTCTGAGGGTTGGCAGCAGCGATAGCTGCAGAGAAAACCCTGGAAAGTTAGTTTGGCAGTACCCGGGCTCTATGCTGGAGCCCCGGGGATGCATGGAATTGTCCCCCCAATACCAGAATGGTATTGAGGTGACAATTCCATAATCCTAGACAGGTTACATGGCCATGTTCGGAGTTACCATGGTGATGCTACATATAGGTATTGACCTATATGTAGTGCACGCGTGTAATGGTGTCCCCGCACTCACAAAGTCCGGGGAATTTGCCATGAGCTATGCAGGGGCAACTTGGCTAGTGCCAGGGTGCCCTCACACTAAGTAACTTTGCACTTAACCTTCACTAAGTGAGGGTTAGACATATAGGCGACTTATAAGTTACTTAAGTGCAGTGTAAAATGGCTGTGAAATAACGTGGACGTTATTTCACTCAGGCTGCAGTGGCAGTCCTGTGTAAGAATTGCCTGAGCTCCCTATGGGTGGCAAAAGAAATGCTGCAGCCCATAGGGATCTCCTGGAACCCCCATACCCTGGGTACCTAGGTACCATATACTAGGGAATTATAAGGGTGTTCCAGTGTGCCAATAAGAATTGGTAAAATTAGTCACTAGCCTGCAGTGACAATTTTAAAAGCAGAGAGATCATAAAGACTGAGGTTCTGATTAGCAGAGCCTCAGTGATACAGTTAGGCACCACACAGGGAACACATACAGGGTACACTTTATGAGCACTGCGGTCCTGGCTAGCAGAATCCCAGTGACACAGGCAAAGACAAACATACATATAAGTAAAAAATGGGGGTAACATGCCAGGCAAGATGGTACTTTCCTACAGTAACCCATAGGGCCCAATTATAACCAATGAGGAGTTGCACTGCGGTTCCGGACCACCTCCTGCAACGGCGCACAACGTCAGCGGAATTACTTCACTTCCATCTGTCCCTCCATACAGGACAGGCAGACACCATTTCAGGGGGAGGGCAGTGCATGGAACATAACTGCGTCACAGATCACAATTGTACATACAGGACA
Source organism: Pleurodeles waltl (assembly GCF_031143425.1). Lineage (NCBI taxonomy): Eukaryota > Metazoa > Chordata > Amphibia > Caudata > Salamandridae > Pleurodeles > Pleurodeles waltl. Next base: position 150,904,781 of record NC_090436.1, on the reverse strand, counting down.
TATGCCAGAAATATATTGAAAATTCACACCATGCATTGAACTGTACTGGCTACAATGTACAGTTTATGACCGGCTCCTCACTCTTTTGCCCCATAGATTGCAACCGCTGTGGATGAATAGGAGATAGAGACATACCCCTGTGTGCAAACCCCTGGTGGACTTGGCAACAATGGAGTACAGGCAAATTATACTCACCTACAGACTTGACAGTGCTACTATCACAGAGCCGTGTGCCCAATTGGAGCCTGACCTGATATCTGCTATCCGTCACCCCACTGGGATCCTCCCACTTGTGCAAGTGCTATCTGTGCTCCATTTCTTGGCAACTGGTTCTTTCCAAGTGACAGTGGGCTTGGCAGCAGGAATGTCACAGCCAATGTTCTCAATAGTGCTGACAAGAGTGTTGGGTGCCCTGATTAAACACATGTGCAGCTACATTGTTTTCCCCCAGGTGGAGGATTTGTCCACTGTGAAGGCTGACTTCTATGCAATGGGACATATCCCCAACATAATTGGGGTGATTGATGGAACGCATATTGCATTTGTCCCTCCCCCCCGGCAAAATGAACAGGTCTTCAGAAATCGAAAAAGTTTTCACTCGATGAATGTGCAGATGGTGTGTTTGGCAGACCAGTACACCTCCCACGTCAATGCTAAGTATCCTGGGTCAGTGCATGATGCCTTTATCCTGAGAAATAGCAGCATCCCAAATGTGATGGCCCAACTACAGAGGCACCTTGTGTGGCTAATAGGTGAACCCTGGTTCCCACCCAGTGGATGTTGGTATATGGGTATGGTGTGGGCCATAAGGGATAGTGTGTGGCTAACAGTTGTCCCTCGATATTTGCAGGTGACTCAGGTTACCCCAACCTATCATGGCTACTGACCCCTGTGAGGAATCCCAGGACAAGGGCTGAGGAACATTACAATGAGGCACATGGGCAAACAAGAAGGATTATTAAATGTACCCTTGGCCTCCGGAAGACCAGGTTCCGGTGCCTCCATCTGACTGGTGGAACCCTGTACTACTCACCCAAGAAGGTCTGCCAGATAATGGTGGCATGCTGCATGTTGCATAACCTTGGCTTGAGGCGCCGTGTGCCCTTTCTGCAGGAGGAGGAGGAGGCTGGAGATGGCCATGTGGCAGCAGTGGACCGTGTGGATAGTGAAGATGAGAAGGCAGAGGATGAGGATGAGGACAACAGATCTGCGGTGATTAGACAATACTTCCAATGACACACAGGTAAGACAGTGTTACTTCACATTCCATTGTCAGTTTTTTCTTTCACATTGTCACTGGCAGGCTGTGATTTCCCACTTCTATGCCCACTCACTGTACCCTTTGGCAACTCTTTTTGCAGATGTTGGTGCCCCACTATCACTCCTGGTGTTGGCACTGCAGCCAACTACAGGTCTATCCTATGTTAACATTACTATACAGTTGAATTGCAATGTTTAAACCTTGTTAAACAAATACATACTTCAATCATTTGACATACTCCATACGTATTTATTCAAATGGTGTTTATTGCAGTGCTAAGAAGAAAAGGGGGAAGTGCAATGGGCTGGGGTGATAATGGAGGAAAGTCCAGGGTATAGTTCTAGTCTATTTGTAGCACAGGTGCATTGTCCAAGGGGGCATAGGAAGGGGAGCAATGGCAGTTCAAGGTGGACAGGGTGACAGAGTGGGACACAAGGGTGACAATCAGGAGAGTCTTATTTCCTGGCGGGGGTCTTGGCAATAGTCTCTGTCTTCTGCCTGGATCGCAGGGAAGGTTTGCAGGGTGGTTCTCCTTCTGCAGCGGGAGGGCTGCTGGTGGCCTGTTGGTCCTGTGGCGGGGCTTCCTGTCCACTAGCTGCCGCGGAGGTGGAGGGCTGTTCAGTAGTCTGGCTAGTGGCAGGGGCCCGCTGGTGTGACACTGCTTCTCTCAAAATGTTGGCCATGTCTGCCAGAACCCCTGCAACGTTGACCAGGGTGGTGTTAGTGGCCTTCAAGTCCTCCCTGATCCCCTAGTACTGTCCCTCCTGTAGCCGCCTGTTTTCCTGCATGTTGTCCAGGATCTGGCCTAGCATATCCTGGGAATGTTGGTATGCTCCCAGGATCTTGGTGAGTGCCTCCTGGAGAGTCGGTTCCCTAGGCCTGTCCTCCCCCTGGCACACAGCAGTCCTCCCAGCTTCCCTGTTGTCCTGTGCCTCTGTCTAGTGAACCGTGTGCACACTGACCCCAGGTCCCTGATTGTCCTGGGTTTGTGGGGTGTCCTTGGGTCCCTGTAGTGGTGGACACACTGCTGATTGACGTGTCCTGGTGACAGAGGGATTGGCACATTGGGTAGGTGCTGTGGTGGTGTTTCCTGAGGGGGAAGGCTCTGTGGTAGTGTGTGTTTGTGGCTGGGTAACCGACTGTCCGGAGGTCCCTGATGGGCCAGGTTGGACATCCAGATCCAGGGGACCAGAGTCATTGTCATCATTGTGGGCCTCTTGTGTGGGGGGACTGGATGCTGCTGGTACCTCTTCTCTGGTGACATTAGCTGGGATACCTGTGAGGATGTAAACGCAGTGTTATTGTTTCTGTGTGTGACATATTGTGCATGGATGGGTTGCCCTCTATGGTTGTTTTTGCCCGGGCATCTCTTTCACTTGTGTACGTTGGTGTATAGTGGGATAACTGATTCTCTCTAGTGTGCATGCTTTAGTGATAGGTGTCCATGCAGGTCTGTGTGTGGTACCCATGCATTGCTGGTGCATGCAGGGCTTGGCATAGGGATGAGTGAGATGTGATGGTGGGGTGTGTGGGTAGTGGTAGAGTGAAGTGAGTGAGGGTGGGGGTATGTGATGGCATGCAGGTAGGGGGGTGTGAGAAACAGAGAGTTGACTTACCAGAGTCCAGTCCTCCTGCTATTCCTGCCAGGCCCTCAGGATGCATGATTGCCAAGATTTGCTCCTTCCATGTTGTTAGTTGTGGGGGAGGAGGTGGTGGTCCACCGCCAGTCCTCTGTACAGCGAGTTGGTGTCTTGCTGCAATGGAATGTACCTTCCCCCGTAGGTCATTCCACCTCTTCCTGATGTCATCCCTTGTTCTGGTACTGTCCCACGGTGTTGATCCTGTCCATGATCCTCTGCTATAGCTTCATCTTCCTAGTAACGGATATTTGCTGCACCTGTGCTCCAAATAGCTGTGGCTCTCCCTGGATGATTTCCTCCACCATGACCCTTAGCTCCTCAGAGAATCTGGGGTGTTGTTGTGGTGCCATGGGTGTTGTGTGAGTATTGTGAGTGAGGGTGTGTAGGGTGATGTGTTGGGGTGTGTGTTGTGAGGTGCGTGGGTGGTGTATAGGTGATGGTGGTATGTGGCTCTGTTTGTGTGAGTGGTCTTGCTGTCTCTCTCTGGTGCCAATGATTTGTATACGTAAAGGGTTGTGGGTAGTGTGGGTGTGTGTTTTATAGTAGTGTGGGTGTGTGGGTGTGGTGGGTGTATTAGTGTCAGGTGGGTGTTGTTTGAATTGTCCAATGTGGTGCTGTTTTGTTTGTGTGTGTGTGTTTTGAGCGTGGTGGTATGTACCATCAATGGTTTACCGCGGTTGAATGCCCGCCGTGGTGATTCGTGCGTCATAATGTGGTGGGCGTTGTTCTGTTGGCGTAACGGTGTGGGTTTTGATACCTCCAGTTTATCACTGACCTTTGGTGTGGCGGAGTTGTGTCTGTGGCTGTATAGTGACAGTTTGGTGTATGTATCATAATATGGTGAACAGATATCCACCGCGGCGGCAGTCAGCATGGTGGTAAGTGGGATTTACCACCAATGTCATAATGAGGGCCTTATTCTTTTGAAAATTCATATCTTGACTTGTGTATGTTGGATTTTTGTCGTTTTGGTCTTGTTTGATTTAGATAAATATTTTCTACTTTTCTAAACTGGTGTGGTGTCCATTTTGCAGTGTTTTCACTGTATTACTGTGTGTGTTGGTGCACGTACTTTACACATTGCCTTTGAGATAAGCCTGACTGCTTGTGCCAAGCTACCAAGGGGGTGAGCAGGGGTTATCTTAAGTGTGTATCTCCATTGCCCTGACTAGAGTGAGGGTACCTGCTTGGACGGAGTGCAAACTGACTGCCAATCAGAGACCCTATTTCTAACACTTCTTACTTCTGCTATGTGACAACTCCTTCCCACGGATGTTACATTTCACAATTCAGACAGTGACTTATTTTGCCCGAAAGGATAGTAAAAAACTGCCTCCCCTCACTTTGTTTTTTCTTTGGTCGACTTTGCTCCTCCTCATCTTCCTGCATCAGGAAAGGATCCTCTTAATCAGCAGATGGAACAGCTGAAGCCACGATGTTCAAAATGAAGACGTCTAACAACCTGGACGCTTGAAAACCAAGAGCCTTATTCCAAGCAGTGTAGATGTTTAGTTAGAATAACAGATTTTGGGTGGAGTTCTTTGGAAACTTGTGGCAGGTATCATGCCAGTCATAAGACCGTTACTGTATGGTCACTCCCTCCATTGCATTTAAAAAAACAATACATTCACTTGAAAAATGAAAAGTTACACACACAGCATAGTTAGGAAAATAAAATGTAAACAATTTACAAATTAATTGAAAACATCATATATTACAGGGAGGTTATAGTTAGGAAATACAATTTAAAAACCTTAGAAACACAGTGGAAAAACATAAGTTACAGGGAAGTTACAGTTAAAAATAAAATGTAAAAAAACCTTAGAAATTAACTGCAAAATCAAGGACATTATGGCTGGGGAGTAACATTTTAAAAATCTTAAAAATTCACTGAAAAAATCATAGGTTTTAGGGACATTATAGTTAACATTTAAAACGTAAAAACACATAGAAATTCAGCAGTTCAGCAGTTATTGTTACCTCGCCTAACTATATATAGCTTATGCCTCCCTAAAGCACTGCTTATCATCTCACGTATTACAATACTCATGACATCTCACATGACAACACTGATGACAACACTAATTATATTATCCACAGAAGGACTCACACAGCCACTCACACCCCATGCAATATCTCATACAGCCACTCACACACCCACCCAACCACTAACATACCCATTCACATATCCAAACAACGAATTACAGACACACTCAAAAAATCATAGAGCTACTTACACGCCCACTCACTCACCTATTAAGGTACTCACACAGCCACTCATTCACCCATAACACTACTTACACAATCACGCACTCATACATACAATGCACACAACCACACACTAGCCTCTACAGCTACTCACACACCCACTAGATCAACCATGCAATTACTCACATACCTATTCACTAATCCACACAACCTCTGAACAGAGCCACATAATCACTGATACAAATACTAAAACACACAACCACTTACACACACATTGATACATTCATATAACCACTTGCATACCCACTCACTCATTCATACACTTACACATACAACACTCTCCAATAGAGTCAATCACACACTAACTAACTTAATCAAACACACACTAAAACATCCAATCGCTCATACAGCAACTCATACACCCATACATACAGCCACTCACCAAGCCACCCAGCCACCCATACAGTCACGCACGCACCCACTCATTCAACAATACAACCACTCACACAACCACTCACTCTCCCAAACAGCCACCCACACAGACACTTATGTACATATTCAGACACTCACACACACACTCACCTACCTACAGAGTACCTAACACACCCACTCACATACAGATTAAAACTCTGACACAGCCACTCGGATGACATATGTTTAAAATAGAATCACTTATTACTAGCACAGAAAAATAGTAATTAAACTTACGCAGTCGGTTACTATGTATCTTTAATTTTCAGAAACATATATTAAACACTTACACTCAATCGATGATGCCATCAGGGATGTCGTTTGCGATGCCATCAGTGAGGCCATGAGTGATGTCACTGACCACATCATGAGTGATTTAATATGTTAGGTCATAAGCAGTGCATTGCGGGGGCGTAAGTTCAAGTTAGACTAGCCTAATTATAACATCCCTGTAACCTTTGTTTTCATCAGTGAATTTCTAAGGTTTTTTTATTTTATTTCCTAACTATAACGTCCCTGTAACCTATGGGTTTTTCAGTGAATTTCTAAGGTTTTTAAATTTAGTTCCTAACTATAAAGTCTCTGTAACCTCTGTCTATTTTCAGTGAATATCTAAGTCTTATATAAATATATATATATCTCTACATATAATACACCTACTGGCGGCCACCAGTAGGTAGTTATAATTAGGATCTATTTTCCATATGAAGAGCTTTTATTGTTTTGCCAATAACTTTGGCGCCGCTTGATGAATCTTCACAACATTTTTAAAAAGTATACTTTAGGTGGTTCAGCTGCTGTCTTGAAAGTTTTGGGGTGATTCATCAAGTGGGGGATGAGAAAAATTAATTTTTCCCCATTCATTTTTTCATAGGGTTAGACATGCCTACAGCCCAAACCACTGAACCGAATTACACTAAATTTGGCAGATCCTGTTCCACAGATTGTGTTTTCTGTGATTTGGTGTAAATTTATTCAGTAGTTTTGGAGATATTACAGATTAAAAAATAGAGATATCTAGGGACGTGGATCCTCTGTGGTCCCCGGGCTGATATCTGATTGGCTGCTAAGACTTCAACGAAGAAGTGTTGGCAGCCATTTTTGGATTCAACTTCAGCTGAGTCCCACAAAAAAGAATAAAAAAAGAAAAGGGGCCAGGGTTAAATCTCAGAAAAATCCAAAGCTGGGTCCACAGATTTTCCTGAGAAAAAAAAAATACGTTCTTCCTTTTGTTTGCCCCATGTGGGCCAGCTCCCAGGAACTGAATAAAAAGGAGGAGTTGCACTGGGTCCCCCTCCTAGGGCTTATTGTAGTCCTAGGTACCCCCACCTCCCCGGGACAAAATGTTAAATTAATGCAGGGGGGCCTGCGTGGACCCCCGGCAGCCCTAGGTACCATTACCTACCGTAAGCAAAGGATATTTAAAAAATACAGGAAGGGGCCCACAAGAGCAGGGTGCCAGCACGCTACCCCTGCCCTCTGGGGACCATCACTGCCCTTGAGCAAATCACAGTAAAATAATAATACAGGAGGCCTACACAGCCCCCCTCCCCGGGAGTCCTGAGGACCACCAGCTCCTCAGGGCACTTAAATATAGTTGAGCAGGCAGGTCTGCTGCCCCCCGCACCCCCAGGGACAACCACCTCCCTTGGGTAAAACATTTATTAGTAATGGGTGGGGTCATATTGCCTCCCCCGGAGCCCCAGGGACTGCTACCTACCCAGAGCTAAACATAGAATTAATGCGGGGCCCTCATGACCCCCCTGCAGTCCCAGGAACCACCATCTCCCCAGGGCAATTCATTCAAATTAAGAGGAGGCCGCACAGCACTCTGCAGCCCCTGTGGGCTGAAATAAAATAATGACGGGGTCCATTGTGAACCCCCGGCCCCGGGGACCAGCACCTCCCCAGTGCTATGTGCTACAATGGGGGGTGCACTGAATGACCCTGGGGAGCACCACCCCCTAGGGCCAGCTCCTGCTACCTACTGAGGTACACACCCTCGAGAGGTAGGTGTTTGTTTTTGCTTGGTGGGAGCTGACAGCCTCCAAGGATCCAACAGATCTCAAGCTGAGATCTGATTGGCTGTCAACACTTCAATGAGGAAGTGTTGACAGCCATTTTGGGACTCTGACTCAACCCCAAAAAGTGAAAAATAAAGAAATTGGGTCAGGGTAGTAATACCCTGATCCCCTAGGCCAGATTGGGGGTCCCCTAGGGACCGCACCTGGGCCCAAAAACATTTTTTAATAAATTTTCACAGTGAAATTCAAGAAGGATACGCAAATTCATGAGAAAACTGTAAAATAAAAATCCAAGCATGGTATTCCACGCTTGTTTGCATTTCACCCCCCGGGTGGGCCAGGTCCTGAGGACATATGTTAAAAGAAATTAGGGGGAGGGAGAGACATGCAACCCCCTCCACATGGCCGGTATAGGCCCCGGGAACTGCCATCTCCCTGGGGCCAGGTCAATACACAATTATAAGGGAGGGGACTGCACCCCCACCCACAGTATGCCTTTTAAAGCCCTGGGGACTGCCTTTCTCCACACAAAAAAGAGGGTGGCTGCGTAGACCTCCCTCCCTACTTATAAATTGCCCCGGGGACCACCAGCTCCCTAGGGTGAAGGGAATTGTTCAAAGGGGGAGAGGGCCCCTCGCCCCCCTTCCGGGCCATATTCAGCTCCAGGACCACTGCCTCCTTGTGGCATGGCCAATTTTTTAACTGGGAGGGGGCCACACAATCACCTTCTTGGGCCGTTTCTGACCCCAGTCACCACCAACTTCACGGGGCTGGCCCTATCCTAAACAAAGGAAAGTGACCCCTCTCTTGGAGCCATTAATGACCCTGAAGACTGTCACGCACCACAGACGGCTCCCTATGTCCCGAGGTGCCCACCTTCGGGACATAGTAGTTTGCTGTCATTGGCAGGAGGTATGACACCTTCTGCCAAGCAGGAATAAACTGTAAGTCTGCTCCCAGTGGGTGGGAGTAGGAAAACTGCTTGCACCGCAGGGAGCAGACTTTTCATCTATTTTCCTGCCCACTGTCAATTGAGCAGGCAAACAGATGAAACAATTGCTCCTGAAAGTAGGGAGCAGTATTTCTTGTTGCTCCCAGTGTGCAGGAGCAATAAGACCTTTGTGGAATTCGGGCACCACCTGCAGTTTAAAAAAAGTGCATGTTTACACTTATTTAAGTTGGAAGACACTCCAGGACAGTCACATTGCCTAAATTACACGAGACATGGCCACTTGAGGCATTATCTTGTGGTCCTTTACACAGTGGTGTAGTGGAATGTATTTACCTAATGAGGTAGCACTTACTAATTAGCCAGTAGAGAAAACTCCAGTTGGATATTTTGTGCAAAACGGTGCACCCTTCTTAGGAAAATAGGCAGGTGAGGATCCATTCTGGCACCAATGCTCATTTCACAGAAATTAAACCTTAACAGGAAGCTTTTACAAATATAAACATAATAGGAGCCTCAGTTGAAGTTCTGCTTCTGTAAAGGGCAAATCCTCCCAAATTATTGAACTTATCCAAGGCAAAGCTAGGGTGTTTTCTCTGCGCCTCCATACTGAAAAATGCCTGCGGCCAACCCCAGCCTTGCATGGCCAAAGGACTTGCGGGGCACAGGGTTGGTTGCCTACGAAATGTTGGCCAGGCCTTGCAGCAAAACCCCAAGACCATGCATGGTGCCGGATTGGATTTCTACATAATGTTGACTGCCAGGTCTTGGCCGCAGTCCAGGCTCTGCTGCCAAGCCCTGCCGTGCACGGCCAAAGGTCATGTGTGGTACATGGTTGGATGTCTAAGGGGGGCTGCTTGGCCCAGGTTTAGGGGCCTAGAGTGGGTTGGCCGCAGGCCTGTCTGTGCATGGCGAGGGTTAGATTAATGTAAGGTAATTTAATACTATTTAAGGTTAAAAAACCTTAGAAATTCACTAAAAATCGAAAGTTAGAGGGATGTTATAGTTAGGTTCAGAATTTACACACACAAAACCATAGAAATTCAACAGTTATAATGATATTTATCTCTAGACACTATAATTCGTGCTGTAAGGTAACTACAACTCGCGCCCTTGCCATGCACTGTTATTTACCACACATATTGCATCAGTAATGACATCTTCTAACACATCATCTATAACACCAACATTTGCAATAAAATTATTGCTGAGAAACCTGTGCATGGTGGGGGTGTATCTCTCTAACCTTTGTTTTTTAGTGAATATATATATATATATATATATATATATATATATATAACAAATGTAAGAAACTGCACTCCAAAGCAACAAACACCCATTTATTGGAGTGCAGCGTGACACGTTTCAACTTATAAAGAAATCCTTTCTCAAGAAATTGCTCAATTTCTCAACAGGATGCATATGGAAACAAAATATCACATAGCACCATTGCACCTGCTGTATGCCATATCATTATATGCAAATTCATAACCATACCGTTAGTTAGCATTGCGCAAAAAAACAAATCACATTATTTATTTTCAGCCAGCAATAATTTCAGAGAACTCCCATGAATCCATTTCAGAGACTTCCCCAAGAGATCATGGTTCAAATACAACCATCTCATCTTCCAGTTCATAAAATATTCAAACTATTGAACAGAAATCGATCATGAATTGTGCCTAACCATCATATATGAATTAATAACAAATTCATCATGATTACATTTGATCTTATATTCTCCTGAATTAAGAAACTCAGGGGCATATTTATAGGCCCTTTGAGCCATCTTGTGCCACATTAACGTCATTTATCCTGACGTTAATGTGGCCCAATGAGGCCAAAATCCTCACAATGTATTTACAGAGTGGCTCAATGCATGCATTGCATCACCCTGTAACCCTTTGTGCTACATTATACCTGCACCAGGCAAAATCTATGAGATTTCCTTACACCATTTTTATGGCACTTTTAACATGTGCTCAAGAGCAGGCGTTAAAAGGGGCCTTCCATTCTTTAAAATGGGGCCCTATGCATTCTGCAGGAGTAGCGCCAACATGTTGTTGTTACTCCTGCAGAGTACATCAATAGCGTCATGAAAGATGACGCTATTGCCCCCTACCCTGCGCCATGGTGCGCCATATTTTAAATACGGTGCACACATGGTGGTGCTATGGGGGTGCTACAGGGCACAGGGAAAGTGGCACCGAACTTGGTGCAGCGCCATTTTCCATAATCCTGCCTTTCAATTACCATGATTATCAAATTGTCGTATTTCTGTTCAGCAGCTGCCAAGAACTGAAGTCATTGGCTAACTGAACCTTGTTGTGTGAACTTCATTGAGATTAACAACCGTAAAAAGTTTCAGAAGTATGTTCCAGTTATTTGGGGTATTAGTTTCTTGCTGTGTAAAGAATGTCTGCCAACATATGTAATAGAGTGGCTAATCTCCCCATTTGTCTTTTCAGAACCTATAAGTCTCCGTAAATATTATGCTACATGCTCCCATGGTATAATCATAAACGAGTGGAATGCAAGGGGCTTTTGTGTTTTGATACGATAGGATATGTGTTTTGATACGAGATAGGTAATGCAGTCAATCACTGTGGAAGTGGGTATCATGGACGCAGGGTGTTGCTCTGTTTAACGGGATTAGATGTAATATGCGTCCAGAACCTACACTTTGGCTAAAAATTGAAGATTTACTACTTTGTCCACATGATAATTCATGACTAGAGCGTAACGTTACTGGAACTTGAAGACATGAGAGAGAACACAGCTGGAGGTTTTTCCTTAAGCCTAGAAGGGTTCGATGTGTACTATGTGTAGTTTTGACGAATACCGAGATGGGGTACCAAATAATAACATCCATAATTGGTCGCATATTAATTAGAAGTTTGCATCACGTTTCCACCACACAATGAGGTAAATGTGCCACTCAAATTGGAGTCATACATCTGGAGAAGTGGAATGCAGCACAATTTGCACGCTTTGCTCTACTATACCCTGAGTGTTGCAGTGAGCGTTCCCACGCAACTCCCATGGATTTTGGAGCCAATAATGGCCCTGGGGACTGCCCCCTCCCCCCCGGGCTGGCTCCTGATATGCCCCAGGGTGTCCCCAGGACATAGCTGTTTGGTCTAACTTGGTGGGAGCTTTCACAGCTCCCACCACGTCAAAGCAAACACTCCATTTTGTCAAACAGCTCTCATTTGCAGAAAGCAGAGATTTCATCTGTTTTCCTGCACGCATACGCAGATGGAAACATTACTCCAGCAAGCAGGGAGCTGCTATTTAAAGCAGCTCCCTGCTTGTGGGAGCAATGCCGGCTCCTGCGGGATGCGGAGAGCTGGCTAGGACCACGTTCACCTTGAGGCTCGCCCTGTGGCCTTCTCTCTCTCTCTCTCTTCCATCCCACATATGGAAGAGAGAGAGAGAGAGAGAAATTGTTATTGCCGTGGTCTATCCACACGATGACTACAAAGTATCACACTAGCAAAATGTTTGGTTCGAATGTTATTTTAAAGTTTTGTTGGACAGCAGACCATGGTCACTTCTGGCCTAATGGTCAACCTCTTGGACTGTCACTCAGTAGGCTGAAGGTTCAAATCATTGTATCTCATGGCAGTATGTCTGTTTTTTTCCATTGTTTTGACTGTTAAACATTTTTTGTGAGGTAACATTTAAGTATATGTTCACGCAAAATCTTTGAGTTTAATGTCATAGCTAAATCTGGACACCGTATGTGATGAGTCACTTTTGGCCTAATGGTTAAGGTCTCAGACCCATATACTGAAGGTTGAGGGTTCAAGTGTATGTGTGTCATTTCCCTGGATCCCAGGGGCTGAAATCAGCCAGGGTAGGGGGGTTGTGTGCCTCCCCCCAAAAAATGTAGAAGGCCGGCACCAGGGGATGGAGTTCCCAGGGCCGTAATCGGCTGGTGGGGGCGCTGTCCTGCAGCCAAATCCCACTGTGCCAGGCCAAAGGCTGTGCGCAGCATGGTTTTGGGTGGTTAGGGGGTTGGCTGCATGGTTTGGCTACAGGCCAGGCCCTGCGGCTAACCCTTCCATGCGCAGCAAAAGGTTGGGTCGTTATAGGGGGTTAGCCGCAAGCCCTGTGGCCAAACACTGCTGCGCAAGGCCATTGGCGGTTAGTGGTGGTGGTTAGGTTAGTGTATTGCAATGAAAATGACTTTACGTTAAAAAACATAGAAATTGATTTAAAATAACAAAGGTTACAGGGACGTTATAGTTAGGCTCACATTTTAAACGTACAAAACCATAGAAATTCACCTGCTATAGTAAGTGATCTCAAGTTACTATAACTCGTGCTCTAAGGTAACTATGTAACTATAGCTCACACCCTCGCCATGGACTGCTAATTATCCCACAAATTAGCCATGCATTACATCTTTGATAACATCATTAGGTAAACCTCTTGGACTGTCACTCAGTAGGCTGAAGGTTCAAATCATTGTATCTCATGGCAGTATGTCTGTTTTTTTCCATTGTTTTGACTGTTAAACATTTTTTGTGAGGTAACATTTAAGTATATGTTCACGCAAAATCTTTGAGTTTAATGTCATAGCTAAATCTGGACACCATATGTGATGAGTCACTTTTGGCCTAGTGGTTAAGGTCTCAGACCCATATACTGAAGGTTGAGGGTTCAAGTGTATGTGTGTCATTTCCCTGGATCCCAGGGGCCGAAATCAGCCAGGGTAGGGGGGTCGTGTGCCTCCCCCCCAAAAAATGTAGAAGGCCGGCACCAGGGGATGGAGTTCCCAGGGCCGTAATCGGCACGGTGGGCGCTGTCCTGCAGCCAAATCCCACTGTGCCTGGCCAAAGGCTGTGCGCAGCATGTGGTTGGGTGGTTAGTGGGTTGGCTGCATGGTTTGGCTACAGGCCAGGCCCTGCGGCTAACCCTTCCATGCGCGGCAAAAGGTTGGGTCGTTATAGGGGGTTAGCCGCAAGCCCTGTGGCCAAACGCTGCTGCGCAAGGCCATTGGCGGTTAGTGGTGGTGGTTAGGTTAGTGTATAGTAATGAAAATTACTTTACATTAAAAAACATAGAAATTGATTTTAAAAAACAAAAATTACAGGGACGTTATAGTTAGGCTCACATGTTAAACGTACAAAACCATAGAAATTCACCTGCTATAGTAAATGATCTCAAGTTACTATAACTCGTGCTCTAAGGAAACTATGTAACTATAACTCACACCCTCGCCATGGACTGCTAATTATCCCACAAATTAGCCACACATTACATCTTTGATAACATCATTGATAATATCAAAGTAATATTTGCAGTAAAATATTTGATGAAAAAACTGTGCATGGCGGGTCCGCAAGTTAAAGTTACCTTAGGGCATCAGTTATAGTTACTTGAGATAACTCTAACTGTAACAGGTGAATTTCTATGTTTTTGTATGTTTGTGTCTGTATGTTTTGTATGTTTAAAAAGAGAGTCTAACTATAACTTCCCTGTAACCTTTGGTATTTTAAGAGACTAGGGGCCATATGTACGAAAGCTTTTTCCCATAGGCACAGAATGGGTAAAATCCTTTGATACATCTGGCTCTAGGTAGCTATAGTAGGGCCTAGTTTCTATAGAAAAGCTGTTTCTGTTTTTTGCTTGCCTGTATATTTGGTTCTGCTTGACTAATCTTCACAGAATGTTTCAAACAAATTTGACAGTCACATGAGCTGCTGTCTGGAAAGGTCCTGGCTGATCCATCAAGCGGGGTCCAAGATAAAAGGGGGTGAAATTTAGAGCATTTCCAATGTGAATTTGCATATGAAAAACTGAACAGCAATATCGCAAAAAACACTGGACGGAATTAGACCAAATTTGGCAGAAAGGTAGCTCTTGGTTCAGAAAGAGCCCTTTTCATTATTTGGTGTAAATCCATTCAGTAGTTTCTGAGAAATGTGAGAAAATTCAAATGTATGTATCTAGGAATGCAAAGGATTCATGACCCTTTCCGTTCTCTGCTGAGAACTGATTGGCTGTCAACACTTCAACAAGGAGTCCAGTTACCTCAAGGAGCTATAACTCATGCCCTTAGGTAACTATAACTCGGGCTAATGCAGTTTTGCTTCAAAAAGTTTAGTGCTGACTAGAGCCATTTTTTAATGCCACATGTGTGACATATTTATACTATTACGCTGGGTGGCTCTAAAACTAGGTTAGAGTAATTTTTTCTGACGCTAACCATTGCACCTTGTCGTGAGGCAAAATGACGTTAACGAAGGAAAAATGACCCTAATCCGTTTTACGACATGTAAACACGTTGCAAAATGGAAATGCGCCATATATGCCCGCAATAGCGTCAAAAAGAGACACTAAGGGAGTAAACAGTGCAAAGGAGAGGCAAGATGGACCCAGAAAGCCAGGAGAGACCCCAGGGAAACCCGAGACAACCAGGACCCAGCCAGGAGGACATTGACAAGACCCAGGGGAGAGAGAGGTAAAAGAGGAAATGTTGTTTCAGCACAGAGGAACATTAAATACTGATGAGAGAGGTGATGGACCACGAACATCAACTATTCATCACCTCAAAATTGCCAATGGGAAGGAGAGAGGCGATTTGGCAGCAGACAGTAGACAAGATTAACAGTGTGGCAGAGGTCACGAGAACTGTCACTGAGTGCAAGAAATGCTGGCATGACTGCAAGTGGAGGAAAAAGGGAAAAATGTAAAGGAACAGGAAGGCAGCCCTGCAGACTGGAGGTGGGAGTCCAGCACCACAAGAGCACCTGGACGAGATGGAGGAGATGGTTGCAGCGGCCATCCCGGAAGAACTGGTCACTGGTATCGCAGGACAGCGCAGACTACCAGGAAACAACACATATGCAGGGTAAGTTGCATGGGAGAAAAATATGCCAAAATGTCAAGTGCAAGAAGGGGGAGACACATAGGACTCACACAATGCATGTCAGCCCGGCAAATCAGGCAGTAGAAAGGGCAAAGAGCCAGGGTAAAGAGCTAGGGCATGGGACCCCCTGTGCTGCCATGGCCAGGTGCATGGACTGTGCAGGGGCACCCAGGGGCACACCACAACACAACACCAACAACCTCTGCATGGTGGTTCACCGCCATGCCAAGGCTGGTGGAAATGCTGAAACAGACCAGGAGGGTAGTGTTGAACGTAAAACTGGTCTGGTGTCACAGGACAGCTGGTATTGCCAGTATGTAATCTGCAGGTAACTGTCCAGTGCCAGGTCTTTGGCCCAAGAGGCATTCCCCATTGACAACAGTTGCCATTACCACCTGTGCTGTTGGCGCTGGCCATTTAGGAAATGGCAGTTAGGTCCCCTTAGGACAAACACACTCGAAATGAGGGTTCAGTATGACTATGTGAACAATCCCCATCAAAGTAGCATCAGGCCCCGATCCAAGTGTAACTCCTGTCAACTGGTCATGTCCATAGACTCAATAACCATCAGGTACTGCCACATACATAATGATGTACACAGCACTAATCTCATACCCATGCTGGCCATCCGTGGGTTTACCCCTATGCCTGTGTCACATTAGCTACAATGCAAGGAGGACTGCACTGAGGGGAGGACATATGTGTGTAGGAAGGTGAACACACCTGCACAGTCAAAAGAGGAAATGGAACTCTGCCAGGTCCATCGGTGCAATACAATGTAGCACACATACACAAACATCAACATGAGGAATTAGCAATGGTAACAAGAGCATTTTGTGTTGCCAATGCCATGCATGGGATGGTGTTAGGTTTGAGCACCACATAGGTGTATGTGAAACATGAAAGACTGGAACAGGGGCATATTGTCATGTCTGGTGCTTTGGCATCAGCACAGCAACACCCATTGCAAGGCCTCACCATACAAATGGAAGCATAGGGTGGGTTGATGAGGACAAGAAGGTGCCAAGCTACAAATAGGACATAATTCACCCCTAGGAGATGTGATGCAGACAATTGTGCAAACTGCCCTTCCCTACATGTGACATGCAGGTGGGGCATAGGGCTGAAAGACTGCAAACATTAAGTACAGGAACAAGATGACAATGAGCCACCAATAGGAAGTCAGTGACGTCACATATCAACTGCCACAACGCAGACACACTAATCGTACAATATCTCATTGCAGATGACGATGGCTGTCCTGTGGATCTGCCTGTCCTGGATAACCAGCTGACAACCATCATCTAGGAGACCCTCCAAGATGTCCTGGGAACCCTCCAGACACCACCTACAGTCGCAAGGAGGAGCATTCATGTAGCAGCCATCCCAGGGGCCCCACCCACCACCCCAATAGTACGACCTGCCAGCTCCAACACAGCTGAGGGCTCTGAGGACAGAGGGACCACCTTTGAGAGGACAGCAGTGGGAGTCCAATGGGAGCTGGCCGAGGAAGTGCGGGTTGGGATGCAAAGAATGGCAGCCAGCCTTGAGGGTATGCTTACATGCATCATAATGGCCACTGAACAGACAGCAGCTAAACAAGGCACACAATCCCCTTGGACATGGAGTCCAGCAATGTATGAATGACCTAACCTCTGTCATGAGGGAATTGACACAACACCTGCCCTCCCAATCTTGCTGCAGAATGCATGACAACAAGCAGGACTCCATGTACCGGGAACTGGCCCCTCTCAGGGCAGACATGGCTGCCTACCACAGGGATGTTGCTGCCATACTAAAAAATCAGTTCCACAGATGGCAGCTGCCAGGAATTTGGTGTCCACTCCTCCAACCACTGAAGAGTGTGTGGGCCACTCTACCCCACCACACCATCAAGGGCAGAGGAGACAACACACACATCAGAGGGTGAAGATTGGAACAGATCATCTTCACCTGTAGGAGTACCCGGTAGCACCAGCCCATGCCACAAGGGCAGTGATTTCCCTTTGTCCTGTGTTTGACATCTTGCCAGTGTTGCTACAGTTGGTGACATGCACTCATCACCAACACACTGTTAACCTTTCCACTATGGACTGTAATTGTCTCTCACTACTCAATTGCCAATTCATGTTCCCCTGCACTGAACAACACTTTACCCATGCATGTCCAATGACATGTACCTCAACACTGGATTTGTGTTGTGTCACAATAGAATGTTTTTGACTAATGGAGTCACAGCCATGGACATTGTAAATATTGCACTACAGCACTTATAAATAAACAGCACCTACACAACCACGTTGTCTCTGTGTAATGTGACACATCTACCATGCTGTAGAATTGTGAAGCGTGTAACATGTCTATGTTCACAGAGTGTCAGTGCAAGAGTGCAGAAATATTGGGGGCACATATCTACTCACAAGGCACCTACATGATGAATGTCAATGCTGGACACATCCCCTACCAGCAAGTCAATGTGTATGTGAAATATGTTGAACACATGTATGCCTCACCCACTCCATATGGCAGGTATGGCTGTGAAAGAGTGCTCGGGCAATAACATCAGCTGGGAGTACCAGTGAAACACATTGGTGTGAAACAGATATACTTAACCTCATCTGAAAATGGCACAGCTAGTTTAGCAGTGTTGACATGAACTGCAGGCTGTAGTCAGACGTCCCACAGTGCCCAACATTCTGACACAGGACCAGAACAATGACAGCTTAAAAACCACACCTACCCGTCCAACACATGAGAAACATAGGGGGTCATTCTAACCCTGGCGGTCGGCGACCACCAGGGCTAAAATGACGGAAGCACCGCCAACAGGCTGGCGGTGCTTCCGTGGCCATTCTGACCGCGGCGGTAAAGCCACGGTCAGAAAAGGGCAACCGGCGGTTTCCCACCGGTTTACCCCTGGCCCAGGGAATCCTCCATGGCGGCGCTGCTTGCAGCGCCGCCATGGGGATTCTGACCCCCTTACCGCCATAAACCGCCAGGAACAGGATGGCGGTAACGGGTGTCGTGGGGCCCCTGGGAGCCCCTGCAGTGCCCATGCCACTGCCCATGCACTGCAGGGGCCCCCTAATAGGGCCCCACTAAGATTTTCAGTGTCTGCAAAGCAGACACTGAAAATCACGACGGATGCCACTGCACCCGTCGCACCCCTTCCACTCCGCCGGCTAAATTCGGAGCCAGCATCCTCGAAGAAGGGGGTTTCCAGCTGGAAAGCCAGAATGGCCACCGCGGTCTTTTGACCGTGGTGCGGTCATTCGGCGGTTCCCGCTTGGCGGGCTAGGAATGACCCCCATAGTCACCTTGAGTGGTGGGTACATTGGATGGCAGATGCATTGACAAGCAGATGTGTTATAGCTGCCAATGTGACAGCTCAGTTGTAAGTGGGTGTGAACATGTCAAGAGAGGGATCTGGATGCAGAAGGAATCCCCAGGTCAACACACAGTTCTCACTGCACACTCATGGGAAGACGCTGAGACCCAAGTATATGACACATGCAGTAAGGGAGTACCCAAACCTTTATTATGTAGGTATAAAACTGAACTGAAAACTATGAAAAATGTCTATCCTAACCTAATCTATCCTACCTATACATTTCCCTCAACTGGCCCTAACTAACCTATGCTAAACTTACTTACCACATGTAACAGCACACTCTAAACATTGCCCCCACACCACTTTATATCACGAGACACATGCAGGACAACATACACTAACCTAAACATATACTACCTAATCCTAAACAAATATAAATTTTTTAACAGATAAATGCCACAACAGTATATCACCCACCCACCCACAAACTAACATGTCATAATTTGAAAACCCACCCCCAAAGCCTACTTATCCTATCTAAATAACTAACTTAATTTAACCTATCACTAACCCCCTAAAACCCCACTACAAAATATGATAACGAATGAGGAGGGAGGGAACTGAACTGGGGGTGAACGGGAGGCATCAGTTCAAAGGTTGGCCCTCTTGGGTGTCCTCCTGATGGCCTTCAGTCTCTTGGACTTGCTGTCTACCTCCTTCTTGAGGCTGTCCAGCTTCTTGAGGAACGGTTTAATGTCCCTCTGTAGGTCCTTAATGTCTGACTTGTCCATGGCAGCAGACGTGGTGGACTGTGGTGCTGATGTAGAGGGTATTGCAGGTGGAGCAGAAGTGATGGTGGCTGCTGTGGCTCCCTGTTTTGCTGTGGTGCTCGTTCCACTCTATGTCAGCAGTGTGGGTCACCCCTGGCTGACTGCCCACCATTTCCCAGTTGCTCGCTCCTTCCGATAGCGTTGTGCCATCCTGCAGTACCCAGACTCCACTGCCAATATGTGCCGATAGCGCACTGCCCTCTTCTGGAACGCCCTGAGTTCCTCACCGTCCATATTGGCCTCTGTTAAATTGAGACAGGCAACCATCAGTGTCGGCATTGTGTGATGTATGTACAGACTCTACCTCGATTTGCACATGCACTCCAAATCACATTCCAGGTAATACAATGTTTTTGACGAATGTAACGGCAACGCTGCCTACCCATCATGTCATTGACACCAAAGCGATGCACACTAAGAGTTGGAACCCAAAAAACATATCTGTGCATTGATTTAGTGCAATGTGTCACAATGCAAAGGCAGCAACAACTTTATATAGGCCAGGGCCACAAATCTTCATCATCTGAGTCAACTTTAAACCACACAACACCAGTAACTAGTAGATGTCATTGAGAGTATGGTATGCAGTTGTTAATCATAAGGGGTCATTGGGACACATGCAAGCCTGATTGAGATGACTGTCATCTACACTGTGCCACCACATCTCCCTACAAATATGTTCTCCCCCTACCCCTGTGCCTCAGGTGGGTGGCCATGGAATCTATCATTACAACTGTCGAGGTCAACCACTAAGGCATGTCCACTTCTACATGGAGTTAGGGAGTGGACCACACGTGAGGAGGGCTGCCATCTAGGAAGCAGGTATCCATAGGTCATTCACATCTACATTCATGTGTCCAGGTGTGGACACCCATTCAACACCTGATCTGCCAACACAATTCGTTAAACACCCACATAGATGCCAGCACACATCTGCCCTTGACCTGCATGCACGCCTATTACATGCCACATAAAAGTCACGTCAATGGAGTACAGCTAATGGGGCACCATGCTGGTGGACAGTTACCCACCCAGTCCTACATGTACATTACAATACAGGGATGCTCCAATTTGTGTGGAAAACTGGTGCATCACTGTGTTGTGAGGATGACGGTATGACCCAGTGCCAATATACTAACAGTGGTGCACTTCCAAGTCACATATGGCCTACATGTGGCTAGTTATCACCTTGTTCACACGCTGTGCCTATTGCACAGCACAAGACTCCCAAGATATGACTCTGCATGTCACCATCCAGCCTATTTGAAGTCTTATCATGTACCAGCTCATCATATCTAGCATTGAGTGCAACACACAAGACTCACTCACAACAGCCCCAATCACTACACAGGACAGACATTATCACACTTACTGGATACATTTGGATCCTGAAATCTTGCCACTTCTCAAATGGTGTAGGGGGCAGGTCCACCTGTAAGACATGGATGGAAAAACATGCTCAGTGTCATATCACTTTCACTACGAGTGGACAACATACCACAATGTATAACATTTTAGATGAGTGGGCTAGTGATCCTGTTTGAAGACAGTACAACAGACATACCACTGGAAACTCACACTGACACTGACACTGGTGATTGAGAGCCACACAACTGCACACATGCACTGTGCCTAAGACTCATGTAGTTCTATACCCTACAACAACCATAGTGTACAATACGTTGAAGAAGGTAATCCATGGCACTACCCTGATGCAATACAAGTTACTCCGGTATTGTGGCTTGTGCTTCAAGGCACACAAAATTTCTGTTTGATGGGCATGGGGCTCAATTTCTAGTCTGCAATTATCATGCGTTCAGTGATCCATGATTGATGTGGCACAGTTTGTATTTTGGTAACAAATGCCCCATTGCCAGTGTCCCTTAAGGCGGGTATGCCCCGTTTGCCAACATAATGGCAGGGATTATGTGTGTGTAATGATGACAATGTAGCGCTATACATGGATTGCCCACTTTGCTGTCAGGATCCAGTGAAATATGGTATGCTGCCAGTGTCTTGCCTTATCATATTTGACACAATGCAGGGGCACAGGTGTTGCCATGGCCGCTGAAATGTGTGACTATGTGATAGTCGTACATGACTGAACAAACCTCTGACAGTTACACTTCGTTCTGGTTGCATTCAACCTGCCCACAAGCATTGCATGCAGCACGGCAACACATCTGTGTTGGAAAATGGGTTATTGGTAAGGGCAGGTAGGTACCTACACTTAGCAATAGGCCACTAACCTCAACTAAGGTCCAGTTAGGTCTCAGTAAATTAACCCCAGCTCAACCCTTGGTAGCTTGGCAACGAGCGTCAAGGCTTAACTTAGGAGAGAGAGTGTAAAGCATTCAAATATCACAAAACAGTAATTAAATAAAACACAGGAAACAGTTTAAAAATCCAAAACCAATTTATAAAATTGCTTATATTTTTATCTTTAAAATGACACAAAAACGAATAATATCGGATAAGGGGAACCGGAGATATGAATTTGTAAAGAATTATTGTTTTTTTAGCACCTAGAAACAAAAAGCGCCAATCGGGTCATCTGGTTGCACCTCGACCGGGGCAAAGTCAAAGTTTAAGGCCGACCGCGATGGAGCCCTGCCAGTCCAATCCGACCTCCTGGAGCCCTTCTCCGGATACGCGATGCGGGAATCCTCTGTGGAGATTTTTACCTTCGGACCTAGTCGTTTTTTCGTGGTGAAAATCCTTCGACCGGGGTAAACCTGGATCTTGATCCGACGTCCCTGGAGCCCGCCTCGGATACGCTGGCTGGGAGGTCCCGGTCAACTTTTTACCTTCGGACTTAGTCTCTTTTTCTGATATTTTCTTTACCGGGACGAACCAGCAAATCAGGCCGGGTCGCGGTTGAGGCAAGCCGGCTAGAGTTGCCGCGGCGGGTTGGTCCCTCTATGGAGCTTTTTTTCAAAAGTTCTCCAAACTTCTCCAAACTTCTGGGGCTTTTCCCAGATGTCCTTTTAAGGTTCCTTTGAGGTCCACAGCTCACCCCAAGGGTCCAGAAACTCTGAGATGGTCCTTGGCGGTGCGGACTACAACTCCCGGAATGCACCTGGCGCACACTCCTTTTTGGCCACTGAGCAGTGGCCAGCTGGTTGATTTCTTCAGGAGTTGGTGCAGGGGACTCTGGTTAGCAATTTTTCACCTGTAGCAAACAGGGAGTCCCTCCTTGAACCAGTTGAAGCCAGGCAAAGTCCTTCTTGTGGTGAAGCCCAAGTGTGCAGCTGGTGCAGTCCTTCTGAGTGCAGGTTCCAGGTGCAGGCCAGGGGTCCAGCAGGGCAGTCCTTCTTCTCCTTTGGTTCTTCCTTGTGGGAATCTGATGGGGATCTGAGGTGTGGGTGCAGGTCTGCCAGTTTTATCCTTGCTCCTGGGTGAAAAGCAGGGGGGTCCTGGTTCTCCAATCAGGTGCAGGGTCATTCCCCCTGTGATGACCACTTCCTGGGAAGTGTGGCAAAAATCAATCCCAGGAGGCAACATTCTCCAAAAATCCATCATGGCTGAATCTGATTTTTGGAGGTTACATCTGGCTGAGCCCACCCACTGGTGTGGCTAAAAATCATAAACACACCCCTCTCCTGCCCTCTCCTAATCTAATCAAAGGGACACCTAGTTGTCTGGGGTTGCAGGATGTGGGGGTGTTGCCGGTTGCTCCAAATGTCCTTCTCTGCCTTTGAAGACCAGTTTGGCAGCCCTCCCCCTTCCTGCCTCACCATCTGCTGAGGGGAGATTCCCTCCCTCAGACACATTCCTTTGTGTGAAGCCAGGCCACTTCACACCTCATCAAGTCAGCCTGGCCAGGCTGCCAGAGGCTGGCCAATCAGAGCACAGCAACAAAAACAATGCAGGGCTGAAATTGGCAACTTTTCAGGTAAAGTTTAAAACTCTTTACCTGAACAAGTTATATTAAATCCCACAACTGGAAGTTGTGGGATTTATTACAACAATTAATTTGATACCAAACTCTTGGTATCCATCATTTAAGGAGACTTTAAAAATTAAAATAAAGTCTCCCCATTCTAGCCTATGAAGGCCATTTACTACAATGAGGGAAAATCAAATTTGGCTGTTTTTACCTCACCAGGGCTTATAAAACTATTTTTATAAAGTCCCTGCTTATAGTTACATGGCACCCAGCCCTAGGGGCACATAGGGCACACCTTAGGGGTGACTTATATGTAAAAATAAGGTAGTTTAAGACTTTGGAACTACTTTTAATTCCAAAGTCAAATTTGCATATAACTTTAATTTAAAAGCAGCCAGCAAGGCAGGCCTGCCTTTAAAATGACACTGGGCACCTCAGCAGTGCACTTATGGGTGCACTACCTATGCTGTGGTCCCTACACCTACATGCCCTGCCATATACTAGGGACTTATAGGTAGGTTATCTTAGACAATTATAATTAGCCTAATTTGCATATCCATTTTACACAGAGCACTGGCCCTGGGACTGGTAAGCAGTACCCAGGGCAAAGCCAAGAGTCAGTAACCACCAGTACCTGTCCAAAAAGTGTGGGGGTGACCAGGGCAAAAAGGAGGACTTTCCTACACTGCCCCCCCCAGATGAAAGGTGATGGGTACTAACCTACACCCTGGTAGTCCTCATCAGCTAAGTGGGAAAACCTGGAAAGGCCATCTGCATTGGCATGGGCAGTCCCAGGTCTGTGCTCCACTGTGAAGTCCATCCCCTGTAGGGAAATGGACCACCTTAACAGTTTTGGGTTCTCCCCCCTCATCTGCATCAACCATCTGAGAGGTCTGCGGTCAGTTTGTACACGGAAGTGAGTGCCAAACAAGTATGGCCTCAACTTCTTCAGGGACCAGACCACAGCAAAGGCCTCCCTCTCAATGGCACTCCATCTTTTCTCTCTGGGGAGTAGTCGCCTGCTGATGAAGGCAACTGATTGATCTTGGCCCTCTTCATTAACTTGTGCTAACACTGCCCCAATCCCTTCCTCTGAAGCATCTGTTTGCACTATAAACTCCTTGCAATAGTCAGGGGCCAGTTACACTGGTGCTGAACACATAGCCTGTTTTAGGGTGTCAAAAGCTTTCTGACACTCTGGGGTCCAAATGACCTTCTTGGGCTGTTTCTTGGAGGTAAGCTCAGTCAGAGGGGCCACTATGGTCCCATAATTCTGAACAAACCTCCTGTAGTACTCAGTCAGGCCAAGAAAGGCCCTGACCTGAGTCTGGGTTTTAGGAGCCTCCCAATCCAGGATAGTCTGGATCTTGGGCTGGAGAGGTTGCACATGGCCTCCACCAACAAGATGGCCCAGGTACACAACTGAGCTTTGCCCTATCTGGCACTTGCTTGCCTTGATAGTCAGGCCTGCTTGAAGCAGGGCCTGAAGCACTTCCTTCAGGTGGGCCAGGTGGTCCTCCCAGGTGGAACTAAATACAGCTATATCATCCACATAAGCTGCACTGAAAGATTCCAACCCAGACAGGACTCTATTCACCAACCGTTGGAAGGTGGCAGGAGCATTTTTCAGGCCAAAGGCCATCACCTTGAACTGAAAGTGGCCCTCTGGTGTGGAAAATGCTGACCTCTCCTTAGCTCCTGGACTTAAGGCAATCTGCCAGTATCCTTAGGTCAGATCAAACGTGCTCAGGAATTTGGCATCCCCCAACCTATCAATGAGCTCATCAGCTCTAGGTATGGGATGAGCATCAGTCCTAGTGACTGCGTTTAGACCTCTGTAGTCCACACAAAATCTCAATTCTTTCTTCCCACCTTGGGGATTAGGTTTGGGCACCAGTACCACTGGACTGGACCAAGGACTGTCAGAGGGCTCAATTACCTTGAGCTCCAACATCTTAGCCACTTCAGCTTTGATGTTGGCCTTGACCTGGTCAAACAGCCTGTACAGCTTGTTCTTGACAGGCAAGCTGTCACCAGTGTCAACGTCATGGGCACACCAATTGGTGAGTCCAGGGGTCAGGGAGAACAGACTAGCAAACTGTTCCAAAACCTGTTTGCAGTCTTTTTGTTGCTGGTCTGTCAACTTGGGAGAGAGTACCACTCCCTCCACTGACCCATCTTGTGCATTTGAGGACAGGAGGTCTGGCAGAGGTTCACTTTCCTCCTCCTTCCCTTCATCAGTGACCATCAGCATGGTCATGTCTGCCCTGTCCTGGTGGGGTTTCAACCTGTTAACATGCAGGATCCTATGAGGATTCCTGGGGGTGCCAAGGTCCACCAAGTAGGTGACCTCACCCTTTTTCTCCAGAATTGGATAGGGCCCAGTCCGTTTGGCCTGAAGTGCCCTAGGAGCCATGGGCTCCAAAACCCACACCAGCTGTCCTGGGTGATACTCAGGCATGGTAGCCTTTTGATCATGCCAGAGCTTCATGAGCTCCTGGCTGGCCTCCAGGTTTCTGCTTGCCTTCTTCATGTTCTCAGCCATGCGTGACCGCAGGCCCAACACATAATCTAGCACATTCTCCTTGGACTCTCTGAGAGGCTTTTCCCAAGACTCTCTTACCAAGCACAATGGGCCTCTTACAGGGTGCCCAAACAGTAACTCAAAGGGGCTGAATCCAACCCCCTTCTGTGGCACCTCTCTGTAGGCAAACAGCAGGCATGGGAGGAGAACATCCCATCTCCTCCTGAGTTTGTCAGACAAACCCATGATCATGCCCTTCAGGGTCTTATTAAATCTTTCCACCAGACCATTGGTCTGTGGATGGTAGGGGGTGGTGAACTTATAAGTAGCACCACACTCATCCCACATGGCTTTCAGATAGGCTGACATAAAGTTTGTGCCCCTATCTGAGACCACCTCCTTTGGGAACCCCACTCTGGTAAACACACCAAGCAGGGCCCTAGTCACTGTGGGAGCAGTGACTGTCCTGAGGGGTAGTGCCTCAGGGTACCTGGTGGCATGGTCCACAACCACCAAAATGTACTTGTTACCTGAGGCAGTTGGTGGGTCTAGGGGACCAACAATGTCAATCCCCACCCACTCAAATGGAGTCCCAACCACTGGCAGTGGTATCAAGGGAGCCTTTGGCTTGCCCCCTGTCTTGCCACTGGCATGGCATGTGACACAGGAGCTGCAAAACACTTTGACTTTTTCTGACATTTGGGGCCAATAAAAATGGTTGACCAGCCTGTTCCAGGTCTTGGTCTGTCCCAAATGTCCACCTAAGGGGATATCATGGCTTAAGGTAAGGAGGAATTCTCTATACGTCTGGGGGACCACTACTCTCCTGGTGGCCCCTGGTTTGAGGGCCCTTGCCTCAGTGTAGAGAACTCCATCCACCCAGTAAACCTTGTGGGTCCCACTGGTATCCCCTTGTTCTTGCCTGGCAGCAGTCTGCCTCAGGCCCTCAAGAGTGGGACACTCTCTTTGTCCCTGGCACAACTCTTCTCTGGTGGGCCCACCTGCCCCTTGCAGTTCTGCCAAGTCAGGCAGAGCTTGCAGGGGAAGTGCCCTCCCTCAGAGGTCAGATCCTCCCCCTCAGGGTTGGATTCCTCCTGACCCTCTGTACCTGTAGGGGCTGGCAAGCCAGACCCAGTGCCCTTTCTCTTCTTCTTGGAGGCTTGGCCCATTGTTCCAGGGTCCAAGTGTCCAGCACTTCCCTGTTGTGCTGCCTGTGACCTGGTCACTGCACACACCCATTCAGGGAGGTCCAGCATCTGTGCATGGACCCTTCTCTCCACCTCTGACAATTCAGATGCTTTAAGATCATTTCCCAACAGACACTCTACTGGGAGGGCAGGAGCTACAGCTACCTTCTTAGGGCCAGTCACACCTCCCCATTCCAGACTCACCATGGCCATGGGATGGAGTTTGGTTCTGCTATCTGCATAAGTCACTTGTTGGAAGACACTAGGTAAGACCTGATCTGGAGAAACCAGCTTCTCTGTGACCATTGTCACACTGGCTCCTGTATCTCTCAGAGCTTCCACCTCAGTCCCATTGACTTTAGGCCTCTGCCTATACCTCTCCATGCTGGGAGGTAAGGTGGCCATAGTTGCAATGTCCACCCCACCCACGGATACTAAGGAGACCTCTGTGTACCCTGATCCCAGCCCTGGGCCAACTTCCACCCCCAACCCTACACTAGCAATCCCCTGGGATTGCCCACCAGTAGGGGGCTTCTTGGAGCAGATAGCATCTCCTGTTTTGTGTCCAGGTTGATGACACTCAAAACACTTGCCGGTCTTAGCAAGCTCCTGAAACTTTCCTGCTTTAGCAGGATCATAATTCTTTCCCTGATACCCTTTCCCCTTAGAAGTGGAATGGGTCGGGGCTCCCCCACCCTGAGAAGGTTTTGGGGACTCTTGTGAGGACTCCTTGGGCTTTTTATCATCTTTCCCTTGGTTCTTCCTCTGAGAAGAACCATGTCCTCCCTTTTTCTGATCACCCCCTGGGGGTTTCTGGTTAACCCTAGTTTTTAACCAGTCATCTGCTGCCTCCCCAGCTCTCTGGGGTTGGTCAACTTAGAGTCAACTAGATACTGGCGGAGCTTCTCTTGGACACAATTGGTTAGAAGGTGCTCCCTCATAATCAAATTGTACAGCCCCTCAAAGGTACTTACCTTGTTGCCCTGTATCCAGCCCTCTAGTGCTTTTACTGAAAGGTCCACAAAGTCCACCCAGGACTGGGTGCTTGTCTTTTGGGTGTCCCTAAACTTGAGCCTATACTGCTCTGGGGTCAGACCAAACTTTTTAGTCAAGCATCTCTTCATACTGGGGTATGAGTCTGCCTCGTCCCCCCTCCAGGTCAGGAGCCTATCCCTCCCAGAGTTGGGAACCAACTCCCAAAGAAGTAAACCCCAGTACTGAGGCTTGACTCTCCTCATCTGGAGGGCCCTCTCAAAGGCCCCCAGCCACTTATCTATGTCATCCCCCTCTACATAGGCAGGAACCACCCCCTTGGGTAATCTGGGGCAAAACCCCCCACCCATGGACACCTCAGCTTCTTTGTCGCTGCTACCATCTCTTTTCTCTTCCCTTGCCCACTTTTTCTTTTCTAGGGCCAGCTTCTCTGCCTCCAAAGCTATGAATGCTAGCTGGGCCTCCAGCTCTCTTTCCCTGAGGGACAGGTTATCTCCTCCTGAAGGGACCACCTTCCCCCAACTAGCTTTGGGTCTGCCCCTAGTGACTGTATGTAATGAGGACCGGTCTTCCTCATCCTCACTTAGGCTCAGATGTCCTCCCTCCCCTGAGTGGTTGGAGCTAGCATCCTCCCCTACTTCTCCCTCCTCTGGAGCTTCTTCTGAATCCACCTCTTGGGCCTCAGCCCATGCTGTCAGGGATTTGATCAGGACATGCTTCCTGAGGTCAGTGGTTGCAGGCAACCCTCTTTCAGTATACAACCCCCTAAGCTGGACTACTGTCATTGTGGGTAGGCTAGCCAGATCAAGCTCCATGGTTCCCTAGTTTTGTGTCAACAAAGACTTTTTGCAAAAATTGGAAACAAGAATTTAGAAAAATCACAAAAATTCAATCATTGAAATTAATCCAAATTAAAAATTACAAATTTTTTTGCACTAGGACTTAAAGGATTTTTAATTTGTTTTACTTAAAACTGTAACGTGATACTGAACACAAGTACAGGATCCCACCGCTGCCACTAAAAATTTTGGAAAATGGGTTATTGGTAAGGGCAGGTAGGTACATACACTTAGCAATAGGCCACTAACCTCCACTAAGGTCCAGTTAGGTCTCAGTAAATTAACCCCAGCTCAACCCTTGGTAGCTTGGCAACGAGCGTCAAGGCTTAACTTAGGAGACAGAGGAGGTCATTCCAACCCTGGCGGTCAATGACCGCCGGGTTGGAGGACCGCGGGAGCACCGCCGACAGGCCGGCGGTGCTCCCAAGGGCATTCCGACCGCGGCGGTAAAGCCGCGGTCGGACCGGCAACACTGGCGGTCTCCCCCCAGTGTACCGCCGCCCTTTGGAATCCTCCAAGGCGGCGCAGCTAGCTGCGCCGCCGAGGGGATTCCGACCCCCCCTACCGCCATCCAGTTCCCGGCCCTGGAGGCCCCTGCAGTGCCCATGCCACTGGCATGGGCACTGCAAGGGCCCCCGTAAGAGGGCCCCTACAAGTATTTCACTGTCTGCTTGGCAGACAGTGAAATACGCGACGGGTGCAACAGCACCCGTCGCACCTTCCCACTCCGCCAGCTCGATTACGAGCCGGCATCCTCGTGGGAAGGGAGTTTTTCCCTGGGCTGGCGGGCGGTCTTTTGGCGACCGCCCGCCAGCCCAGGGAAAAACTTAGAATACCCTCCGCGGTCTTTCGACCGCGGAGCGGTATTTCGGAGGGGGGAAGTCTGGCGGGCGGCCTCCGCCGCCCGCCAGACTTGGAATGACCCCCAGAGTGTAAAGCATTCAAATATCACAAAACAGTAATTAAATAAAACACAGGAAACAGTTTAAAAATCCTAAACCAATTTATAAAAATAGCATATATTTTTATCTTTAAAATGACACAATAACCAATAAAATCGGATAAGGGGAACCGGAGATATGAATTTTGAAAGAATTATTGTTATTTTAGCGCCTAGAAACAAAAAGCGCCAATCGGGTCATCTGGTTGCACCTCGACCGGGGCAAAGTCAAAGTTTAAGGCTGACCGCGATGGAGCCCTGCTCGGCTACAGGCCGCGGGAGGCCTCGTTAAAAGTTTACCTTCACACTTAGGCGGTGTCAAAGCCCAGCTCACCTGAGTTCTTGTTCAGTTCTGATGGAGGTTGAAGACAATCCGACCCCACCCTGAAACTGCTTGTTCCAGGACACTAGTTTTTAAAACAGTGCACTAAGAACAGAAGCTCAAGGGAAGGGGGGAAGTGGATAAAATAAAAAAAAGAGAGACAACACCGTTCTTGCGTTTCCACTGTTGAAGTGCTGCACAAATCTACGGCCCTTTCTGACTTCTGTAGAAACTGATGCCTAATGAAACATAAACAAAGAACAGATAAGTGCAACCTATTCCTAAATGGTTTCATGACTATCCCTTTATTTATTAGAAATTCTCTTCTAAAAGTACCTCTTGGATCCTGGTTTCTAGTTTCCAGGTTTGGAATGTGTTACTGCTCTGGGATGTGTTTTCTATTACTGTAAAACTTTTTTCCCATATTTCCAGAATCTTTTATAAAACAAATACTGTACTTTTACATCAAAATACAGAATGTAATTTGTGCAAGTCCTTGATTTACTGTTTGCCTTGCTGTTAATGGTTTCCACTGATCGATTCTTAAAAGTTCCATGAGAAAAAACAATGTTTGCTTCACAAAGTTCTGCAAAATATTCTTGTAACAAAGAGTTTGAATCACAATGTTCGTGGAAGGTATTTCGTTTCAAATTGTCTATACACGAATCCAGAAATTGTTGTCAAAGTTCTTTCAGGTAATAAAAGGTTTTGCACTTACTTGTTGCTGGCAAGAGATACTGATCAGTCTAACCTTGTCTTCTTTCTCTTTTGCAGGTTACTCATAGGAGAGAGGCTGAAGCAAGGAGGAACCGGAAACCGGAAGAAGGAAGAGCCAGAAGCAGCGCCCATTGAAGTCAATGAAAGTCTGTAAAGAGCAGGAGTGCCAGCGCCGAGGGATCTGTTCTCAGGTAAGCGGGAGGTAGACGAGCACAAGCACTGGGTGAGGCTCGGGGGATGCCTTTTATAGACAGGGCTGGGTGTGGTTTGAAGGGCTGGGTGTGGTCCTCACATGCTGCACATGTTCTTGAAAGGTGTGCAGGGTTTCAGTTATTATGCAAATGAGTTGGATTAACACATGGCCTAGGGAGGAGTGTTTTAAAGAAGCCTTGGTAAAAGCAAGGCCCAATGTGTAAACAAAACAGCACATTAAACAACATACACAGAAGCCTAGGGGGGGGGGAAGGTGAGATAACAAGAAAGGCTTTCAATAGTAAGTTTAAAAGGGAGCTATTACAGAACCCACTAGTGCAGTGAGAGGGGACATGCTCTTTGCTGTGTACAAACCCTAACAGGCGGTCATTACAACCCTGGCGGACGGTGTTAAAGCTGCGGTAATACCGCAAACAGGCCGGCGGACCAAAAAAGGGAATTATGACCGTGGCGGAAACCGCCAACATAGACAGCCACTTTAACACTCCGACCGCCACGGCGGTACAGACAAGCAGCACGGCGGTCACCGCCAACAGACAGGCAGAAGACAAAGTACCACCCACAGTATCACAACCCGCCAATCCGCCACCTTTTCCGGGGCGGATTCACCGTGGATAAAAACACGGCGGAAACAGCTTTTGCAATGCGAAAACACTCACCTGAACACACTCCACGACGGAAGGAGGCTACCATGGAGCCCGAACTACAAATACTCCCTGCGCTTGTCTTCCTGATCCTGTACGATCACCAGCAACGTAGGCATCGAAGACAACGGTGAGTACTGCACCTACGACATAGAGGAGGGGGGAGGCAAAAGTCAGGGGGACACACACGCAACACCCCCACCCCCAACCCGACCCTCGCACACTACAACACACACACCAATGCAGTTCCAAACAGCACAGTAACAACCCCCAACCCCCCCGGAAGAATGCAAAGACAAAACGAAATCAGTTCAAACATTGTAATGTATCAAAATACAGTAAGCTACTATATACAGATAGATATACACTTTCCAAATATATACATCATGATTAGTAGTGCAGGTTTCAATGTCTGTGGACCACTGGGCCCAAAATGCATGGGCGAGGCCCACACTAGATACCTGTCCACAAACGGAGAGAACACTGCAGGGGCATCAGATAGAAATACAACAGGCACCTCAGGGGGAAGGGAAGTGGGGGGCACCTCAGCCGGAATACAGCACCACGCCAGATCCACGACGGGGCTCCATGCCCATTGATGTATCCTGGGGAGTGCAAAGCCACAGTCTCTCAAGTCTCTACAGTGGGTGGCTTGCCCACTGTACCATCCTGGGGAGTGCAAAGCCACAGTCTCTCAAGTCTCTCCAGTGGGTGGTTTGCCCACGGTACCATCCTGGGGAGTGCAAAGCCACAGTCTCTCAAGTCTCTACAGTGGGTGGTTTGCCCACTGTACCATCCTGGGGAGTGCAAAGCCACAGTCTCTCAAGTCCCTACAGTGGGTGGGTTGCCCACTGTACCATCCTGGGGAGTGCAAAGCCACAATCTCTCAAGTCCCTACAGTGTGTGGGTTGCCCACTGTACCATCCTGGGGAGTGCAAAGCCACAGTCTCTCAAGTGGATAACAGTCTCCACTGGTTCTGGAGGGGGACTGGTGCCCAGAGTGCTTCATCCTGTGAAGGCCAGACAGAGTGGATGCAGGTCTCCACTGGTTCTGGAGGGGGACTGGTGCCCGGAGTGCATCACGCTCCCCGTGACGGACCCTGTTCCGTCACTGTCCCAGCTGCACATGGGCTAACGATGCTTGATTTGGCGGTGCCTTGCCCTGTTCAGCGGTCTTCACCATGTCGGTCTTTGGCCTGTTCAGCGGTGCTTTTCCATGGCGGTGCTTTGCCCTGTTCAGCGGTGCTTTGCCATGGCGGTGCTTTGCCCTGTTCAGCGGTCTTCACCATGGCGGTGCTTTGCCCTGTTCAGCGGTCTTCACCATGTCGGTCTTTGGCCTGTTCAGCGGTGCTTTGCCATGGCGTGCTTTGCCCTGTTCAGCGTTCTTCACCATGGCGGTGCTTTGCCCTGTTCAGCGGTCTTCACCATGTCGGTCTTTGGCCTGTTCAGCGGTGCTTTGCCATGGCGGTGCTTTGCCCTGTTCACCGGTCTTCACCATCGCGATGCTTTGCCCTGTTCAGCGGTGCTTTGCCATGGCGGTGCTTTGCCCTGTTCAGCGGTCTTCACCATGTCGGTCTTTGGCCTGTTCAGCGGTGCTTTGCCCTGTTCAGCGGTCTTCACCATGGCGGTGCTTTGCCCTGTTCAGCTGTGCTTTGCCATGGCGGTGCTTTGCCCTGTTCAGCGGTCTTCACCATGTCGGTCTTTGGCCTGTTCAGCAGTGCTTGCCTTTGCTGTCTCTGACCTGTGCAGCGGTGTGTGGCATTACGGTCCCTCAGTGCCCAGCGGGGCTGTGGCTGCCGGGGCCCTCCAGGTCACTGACTCCGGCGGTGGTCTCCTGACCTGTGACGATACTGGTGACCTCCAGGGCACTGACTCCGGCTGTGGTCTCCTGACCTGTGACGATACTAGTGCCCTCCAGGGCACTGACTCCGGCGGTGGTCTCCGGACCTGTGACGATACTGCTGGCGGTGGCGTCCCGGCCAGCGGGGAGGATGGTGGCCTTCTCCGCCGTGCTGCTCTTCCCAGACTTCGGAGACTTCTTCTGCCCCTTCAACACCTTGGGAGGAGTCACAGCAGACTCAGCACTCCCCCCGGGACCCTTGTGAGCTGTTTTTCTGCCAGGAGTCTTCACCCTCTCCCGTCGGCCACTTTCCAACTTAAGGTGCTTTAGAGGGAGTGGACTGGCAGTGCTTTGGCTCCATTTCACACTGGCTGCCCTGGTGGCCAGTGCACTCCACACACCTTTAACACGCACCACTGGTACCGGACTTTTTTTGGCTAAGGTGCTACTACGGGACCTATGAATTGGAAGCGTGGGGGTGGGGGGAAAGAGGTCAACGTCGCGGAGGAAGAGTTTCTGATGAACCTTGGGATGGGTAGCTGGAAGGGGTCTGGGAGTGGAGGAAGAGGAGGTGGTTGTAGGAGGTGTCACTTTAGGTGATTTAGGTGCAGGTACTGGAAGGCTGTCATGAGGTGGATGGATGTTGGGTGTGTGGGTGCCCGCGTTTGTGTACTTTGGGAGGGGGTGTCACCGACAC
Source organism: Pleurodeles waltl (assembly GCF_031143425.1). NCBI lineage: Eukaryota > Metazoa > Chordata > Amphibia > Caudata > Salamandridae > Pleurodeles > Pleurodeles waltl. The sequence continues at coordinate 150,870,382 of NC_090436.1, read as the reverse complement.
ACTGGAAGTGGACACAGGGGACGTGTAAATGGTAGTGGGGGTGGTGAGTGCAGGTGAGCGGGGTGTGGTGCTGGGTGTTCTGGTGCGAGTCCTAGTGCCTGTAGATGTAGTGCATGCAGGTGAGAGTGTAGACGACACTGGGAGGGAGGAGGGAGACGACGAGGAGGGGGACACAGTGGAGGCAGTGGATGTTGCTGTGTCTGTATGTGGGTGATGCTTGTGTGAGTGCCTGTGGGATGTGTGGTGCTTATGTTTGCCTGAGCTACTTTTGTGTGTTGGGGTGTGTGCATGCTTGTCTGATGGTGTGTTTGGGATAGGCTGGGGTACAGGGGATTGGGTCTGGGTGGAGGAAGTTGGAGGGGGAGGCTAGACACAGGGACAATGGCTGCCATCAGTGCTGAGGCCAGAGATTGCAGGGTTCGATGAAGGGCAGCCTGAACAGAATGAATGCCCTCCAGGAATGCATTACCGTGTTGCAACTCCCTTTCTACACCCTGGATGGCATTCACAATGGTAGACTGCCCAACAGTGAGTGACCTGAGGAGGTCAATGGCCTCCTCACTGAGGGCAGCAGGGGTGACTGGGGCAGGGCCTGAGGTGCCTGGGGCGAAGGTGATGCCGACCCTCCTGGGTGAGCGGGCACGGAGCGAAGGCTGAGGGGCTGCTGGGAGGGCGGTGCTGGTAGGGGGGGTGGCGGCTGTACCTGTAGAAGTGGGGGGCACAGATGGTGCCACCACCACAAGGGAGCTCCCATCGGTGGACGAGTCCGTGTCGCTGTTTGGTGATCCGCTGACCGACGTGAAGCTCCCTTCGCCCTCCATCCCACTGGTGTATTCAGAGTCTGTGGTGTGGCCCTCATGGCCATGTGGGATGCAGCTCCCTCGTGCTCCGGTGCCACTGTACCTACGCCTGATGATGCTGATGCACAAAAGAACAGGGAGAGCAGAAAAAGGGGGGAGACGACAGAAGAAAGACAGGTTGAGTGCATGGCTTACCGCTACCGTTGGCGGACAATACAGACACACAGCCCCCTGCACTACGCCGTGCTCTTGGCCTCTACAGATGCAATTCCTGGGATCTAGCCTACATGGCTATAGTGGACTTCTGCACACATAGATGACACAGGGGCATGTATACCTGTACTTGGCACTCTACAGAGGTGGGGTGGAGTGCCACATGGCATGCATTACGGAGGGGCCTAGCCTACCTAACTCGCCCTGGCCTAGGGAAACCCAAAGACCTCCTCCCCCACCCAGACCCCTCCACTGTGCGCAAAGTCCGCAGAATGATGTTGTACTCACCCCCTTGTGTCTGCTGTGATGCCCTCAAGCGCCCATCCAACTCAGGGTAGGCCACCGCCAGGATCCGGAACATCAGGGGGGTCATGGTGCGACAGGCACCCCTCCCACGTTGGGAGGCCATCCCCAGCTGAGCCTCCGCTGTCTTCTTGCTCCAGCGGCGAATGTCCTCCCATCTTTTACGGCAGTGGGTGCCCTGTCTCTGGTGGACCCCCAGGGTCCGGACGTCCTTGGCGATGGCATGCCAAATGTCCTTCTTCTGGTGGGCGAGGATCTACATGACATGTACAGGGGCAGAAGAGAAGTCATTAACAAGTGCACCGTCGAAGTAAGTGGCCCCCATCCCTACCCTTGCCATGTGGCGCATGCATTCACAGTCCTTCATGGTCGCTTAACTCTGCCCCCTTGCTACTGACATCCAGCCCTCTCCACCCAGCATAGCCCATACAACGTGCTCCCTGTGTACTTACCTGTTGGTCTGGAGGACCATAGAGTAGCGTGTACTGGGGGAGGACCCCGTCGACTAGCTTCTCCAACTCCTGAGCAGTGAAGGCAGGGGCCCTTTCCCCAGACGCAGCAGCCATTGTCTCTTCCAGACCGAGGTCACAGCAGCACTTGCAGTATAGGTCCTCTCCTGTCGAAGATCAGGTATCGAGTGATTGAACAGATAGTAAATGGCGGTCACGTCCGCGGCGGTGACGTCCGCGGCGGTGCGTATCATCACTGCCGGCGCACTTCATCATTGGCTCCTGGGACCCATAGGGTCCAATGTTAACCAATGCAGCACTGCGCCGCGGTCTACGACCGCCTACCGCGACGGTGTACAATGCCAGCGCAGATACCTCACACCCCATTGTCCCACTTTAGAGGTCAGGCAGCCGCCATTTCAGGGGCCCACATGGCTTCATTTACTACTGCGTCACACATACCTAGGCCTACACTCAACACACATACATGATGAGTTTTGTATTTGGTGTCGTGTTCTGTGTAGCTGTGGGTACATACCTGGGATTTTGTTGACTCTGTGGTCGCTGTTGTCCTTCTTAGGCACCGTCAGCTGGGACATTTGAGGAGATGGCGGAATCCTCCGTTGTACCAACCGCTGGTGAACCTGTTAACAATGGAGGAGCGACATTTGATCATCACCTACAGGTTTGACCGTGCCACAATCCAGGAACTGTGTACCCAGTTGGAGCCAGACCTGATCTCACCAATCCGCCATCCCACAGGAATACCCCCTGACGTGCAGGTGCTATCAGTGCTCCATTTCAAACAACAGTGGCCATGGCATCAGGGATGTCCCAGCCTATGTTTTCCAACGTGCTGTCCAGAGTGTTGTCTGCCCTGCTGAAACACGTAAGGAGCTATATCGTTTTCCCTCAGGTGGAGGATTTGGCTACAGTGAAGGGTGACTTCTATGCCCTGGGACATATCCCCAACATCATAGGTGCTATTGATGGCACCCATGAAGCTCTGGTCCCCCCACGCAGGAGTGAACAGGTGTACAGGAACCGGAAGAGTTATCATTCCATGAATGTACAGATGGTATGCTTGGCAGACCAGTACATCTCCCTGGTGAATGCTATGTTCCCTGACTCAGTGCATGACGCCTACATCCTGCGGAATAGCAGCATCCCTTATGTGATGGGTCAACTTCAGAGGCACCGTGTGTGGCTATTAGGGGATTCTGGTTACCCCAACCTGTCATGGCTACTGACCCCAGTGAGGAATCCCAGGACCAGGGCAGAGGAACGCTAAAATGAGGCCCATGGGTGGACTAGGAGGGTGATCGAACGCACCTTCGGGCTCCTGAAGGCCAGGTTCAGGTGCCTCCATATGACAGGTGGTTCCCTATTCTACTCACCAAGGAAGGTGTGCCAGATCATCATCGCCTGCTCCATGCTTAACAATCTTGCTTTGCGACGCCATGTGCCTTTTCTGCAGGAGGATGGTCCAGATGACGGTGTTGTGGCAGCTGTGGAGCCTGTGGAGCCTGTGGACAGTGATGAGGATGAAGCTGAGGAAGAAGACCTAGACAACAGGGAATCAGTCATACAGCAATATTTCCAGTGACACACAGGTGAGATTTTTTTTTTAACTTTCACATTCACTTTCACAATTCTACCTCTATCCTGTCCGTCAATTTGTAGCAGTATATGGTAACTGAGTTGTACATTTCCATTACGGTTTCACAGGTGTGGTTACCAACGTGTGTCATCTGCTTGCATCCTTCATGGACTTGTGATGTGTGACATAGGTATGTTGACATTACATTTTCGAACGGATTTTGCCATTGTCATAGTTAATACACATTTTCATAATCACAGACTGACTCCAGATTGTTTTGTGGTTCAAGTGTGTTTATTGAAGTGCTAATTATTGGAGGGGATGGCAAAATGGTGATTGGTGATGGTGGAGGAATGTCCATGGCAGAGTCCAGTCTATTAGTCACACAGGTGCATTGCCCATATGGGCATAGGAAGTGGAGCTGGGGCAGTTCAAATCTGGACAGGGTAACAAAGTGGGACAGTGGGAGGACAATCAGGGTGGTCTCATTTCCTGGCGGGTGTCTTGCCATCTTGCTCTGTCCTGTTCCTGGATCTCAGGGACCGCTTGCGGGGTGGTTGTCCGTCTGCAGGGGGTGGGGTGCTGGTGTGGTGGTCCTGTGGCGGGGCGTCCTGTCCACTAGCGCCGGCGGAGGTAGTGGGCAGTTCATCGTCCATGCTAGTGTCAGGGGTCCCTTGTAGTGCCACGGTGTCCCTCATGGTCTTTTGTATGTCTTTTGTGTGTCCTTCAGCACCCCTACGATGGTGCCTGATGGTTCTAAGCTCCTCCCTGAACCCCAAATACTGTTCTTCCTGCAGGCGCTGGGTCTCCTGAAACTTGGCCAGGACCGTCGCCATCGTCTCCTGGGAGTGGTGGTAGGCTCCCATGATGGAGGAGAGGGCCTTGTGGAGAGTGGGTTCCCTTGGCCTGTCCGCCCCCTGTCACACATCAGCCCTCCCAGTTCCCCTGTGTTCCTGTGCCTCCGTCCCCTGGACCGGGTACCCACTACCACTGCCCCCAGGTCCCTGTTGTTGTTTGGGTGGTGGGTTACCCTGGGTTCCCTGTAGTGGTGGACACACCGCTGATTGACGTGTCCTGGGTACGGAGGTATGGTGCTGGTGTTACCAGAGGGTGGAAGGTCAGTGTTGGGCTGTGCCTGTGCAAGGGGAACCGACTGTCCTGAGGCCCACGATGGTCCGGGCTGGTCAGCTGGATCCAGTTGGCCAGAGCTGCTGTCATCACTGTGGGCCTCTTCTGTGGGTGTGGTAGAGATGTCTGGACCCTCCTGTCTGGTGACGTTGGGTAGTGGTCCTGCAGGGGTATAAAAGCATGATTATTGCATGTGTGTGTGTCATTGTGTGCAATGGGTGGGTGTGCGTGTACCCCAGTGCTAGCATTCCAGTGTGGGGCTTGTGTGATGATGGTTGGGGGGGTGTTAAGGGTATGTGTTGTGGGCATGCTTTAGTGAGGGGTGACCATGCTTTGGTGTTGCATGCAGGGCTTGGTGTTGGGATGTATGGTTTGTGTATTGAGTACATTAGTGAGGATTTGGCGTGATAGGGGAGGGGGTGAGGGTGGGGGTGTGAGATAGCATGCAGGTAGGGTGGGGGATATGATAGTTAAGATTTGACTTACCAGTGTCCCATCCTCCACCGACTCCTCCGAGGTCCTCAGGATGCATGATGGTCAAGACCTGCTCCTCCCATGTTGTTAGTTGTGGGGGAGGAGGTGGGGGTCCGCCGCCAGTCCGCTGAATTCTCGATGTTGTGCCTGGATATCACGGAACGCACCTTCCCCCGTAGGTCGTTCCACCTCTTCCGGATGTCCTCCCGATTTCTTGGATGCTGTCCCACAGCGTTGACCCTGTCGACGATTCTTCGCCATAGCTCCATCTTCCTGGCTATGGAGGTGTTCTGCACCTGTGCTCCAAATAGCTGTGGCTCTACCCGTAGGATTTCCTCCACCATGACCCTGAGCTCCTCCTCGCAAAACCTGGGGTGTCTTTGGCATGACATGGGGTGGTGAAGGTGATGTGTGGTGTGGTGTATGTGTTGATGAGTGTGGTGATGTGTGGTGGCGTGGGGTGTTTTGAGCGTGGATGTTGTATGGGTGATGGTGTTGTGTGCCTCTGTGTCGTGGGGTTGTCTATTGCTGTTGTCTCTCTCTGGCCTTCTTTCAGATATTTTGGTCGTAGGGGTTTGTGGGTGATGTGGGTGTGTGTTTTATATTGTATTGGGTGTGTGGGAGTGGTGTGTGTATGTGTATCAGGTGTGTGTATTTTGAATTGTCCAATGTGGCGGTGTTTTGGAGATGTGTGTGTATTTTGAGTGCGGCGGTGTGTACCGCCAATGGAATACCGCGGTTGTAAGACCGCCGCGTGGATTCGTGGGTCGTAACAGCATGGGCGTGTTTCTGTTGGCGTGACGGTGGAGGTTTTGTTTTCGCCAGTTTATCACTGACCTTTGGTGTGGCGGAGTTGTGTGGGTGTCTGAATTTCGGCGGATTCCGAACTGTGGGTCATAATAGCTGTGGCGGGATTCAGCGGCCGCAGCGGTGTGTTGGCGGTCTTCTGCACGGCGGTAAGCGGCTTTTACCGCCAATGTTGTAATGACCCCCTTAGTCTCTTTTTTGAAGATTTTCTTCAGTGTGACGAACCTGCCAGTCCAAACCGACCTCCTGGAGCCCTTCTCCGGATACGCGATGCGGGAATCCTCGGTGGAGATTTTTACCTTCGGACTTAGTCGTTTTTTCGAGGTGAAAATCCTTCAACCGGGGTAAACCTGGATCTTGATCCGACGTCCCTGGAGCACTCCTCGGATACGCTGGCTAGGAGGTCCCGGTCAACTTTTTACCTTCAGACTTAGGCGGTGATTCTAACCGCGGCGGGCGGCGGTCGCCGCCCGCCATGCGGTTACCGCCAAATGACCGCACCGCGGTCACAAGACCGCGGCGGCCATTCTGGATTTCCCGCTGTGCTGGCGGACGACCGCCAAAAGGCCGTCCGCCAGCACAGCGGGAAAGACCCAGCAACGATGAAGCCGGCTCCGAATGGAGCCGGCGGAGTTGCTGGAGTGCGACGGGTGCAGTAGCACCCGTCGCGAATTTCAGTGTCTGCTAGGCAGACACTGAAATTCTTTTTGGGGCCCCCAGGGGCCCCGCGGCACCCTCTACCGCCATCCTGTTCCTGGCGGGAGACCCGCCAGGAACAGGATGGCGGTAGGGGGTGTCAGAATCCCCATGGCGGCGGAGCGCGCTCCGCCGCCATGGAGGATTCTGCAGGGCAGCGGAAAGTCGGCGGTACACCGCCGACTTTCCGTTTCCGCCCGCGGCTGAACCGCCGCGGTGAGAATGCCCAGCGGTGCACCGCCAGCCTGTTGGCGGTGCTACCGCTGTCATTCGCCCTGGCGGTTTTTACCGCCAGGGTTAGAATGACCCCCTTAGTCTCTTTTTCGGAGATTTTCTTTACCGGGACGAACCAGCAAATCGGGTCGCGGTTGAGGCAAGCTGGCTAGAGTTGCTGCGGCGGGTCGGTCCCTCTATGGAGCTTTTTATCAAAAGTTCTCCAAACTTCTCCAAACTTCTGGGGCTTCTCCCAGATGTCCTTTTAACCCCTAGGGTGCCTTGGACGAGGTCACCTCATCCAAGGCACCGGTTCCCGGGTGCCTTGGACGAGGTCACCTCGTCCTACACCCGGGAACTGGGGGGAGCGCTAGCGCTCCCCCCATGTTCACCCCACCCACCCCCCCCAAGGCAGGGATGGAAGGGGAAGCCCTTCCCCTTCCACCCCAACACCCCCCCCCGGCAATCTGATGACATCAGCGCGCGCACAGCGCGCCGACGTCATCAAGTATTGCCGGGACGCGCTGGAAGCCATTTGCTTCCAGCGCGTCGAGGGAAGAGGACTTCCCTTTTTGGGGGTTTTGAGGGGGGGGGGAACAGACACAGGGGGAAAGGAAAGGGTTTTTCCTTTCCCCCTGTGCCTGTTTTCACTGGATTCCTGCTCCACGATCGCGGTCTACACTAGACACCAGGGATTTTTTTTTTATTGTTTATTTTTTGGGGTGACCCCTTGGGCAAGGGTCGCCCCCTTGGGGGGCTATTTTATTTAATATTTCGTCCCCCCGTGGGGGGGAAATCAACTAGACACCAGGGATTTCGTTATATAAGTTTATTTTGGGGCCGACCCCTTGGGCAAGGGTCGCTCCACTGGGGGGCTATTTTATTTAGTATTTCGCCCCCCCCCCCCCCAGGGCAGATTGGCCGATTTTTTGGCTGATCTGCCCCCGGGGGGGGGGGGCGAAACCCACTAGACACCAGGGATTTACTTTTATGTTTATTTTGGGGGCGACCCCTTGGGCAAGGGTCGCTCCCCTGCGGGGCTATTCTTTTTTTCTGTTTTGGCCCCCGAGGGCAGATCAGCCATGTTTTTGTGATTGTGTGGTGTGTGTGTGTGTGGTGTGTGTTTGGGGGCACCCCTTGGGCAAGGGTCGCCCCCCCAAAGTGGGGAAAGTTTGTATTGGCCATCTGCCCCGGGGCAGATGGCCTATTTTTGTAGGCCCATTTGCCCCCAAGGAGGGCAGAAACCACCAATACGGCAGGGATTTATTTTTTGTTCCCCTTTTTTTGTTTTGTGCTGGGGGTGCCCCCTTTGGGAAGGGTCGCCCCCTAAAGGGGGCACAGAGCTGTTGTCCATTTCTGCCCCCCAGATCGGCCAATTTTGTTTACACCCATCTGCCTCCAAGGGGGGCAGAATCCACTTAGGTACAATTTCTAAGTTCTTGGTGGTGGGGTGTTTGTCAACTGGCGAAGTATTTGTATTTGTGATTATAACAATTTATTTCTTATTTTTCTTCTAGTTCGAAGCTTTTGCTTCCTTTGCTGTGGATCCTTGCGGTTTTGGGAGTAGTTGTCCTGCGGTTTGCATAGTTGCATGTTTTAGGTAAGTCAAAGCAATTTACTCCAAAGGAGTATTGTTGACATGCATGAATGACATGTTTGTAGGTGGTGTACTAAATGCAGTATTGTGTGTGAAATTGTCCTTAGATTTGAGCAAAATGATATTTGTGTTGTCATATGTCTAATTTGCTTTTTTCTTTTTTCTTTTTAGTGGGATATCATTGGTGATTGCTGTGTCTTTGCAGAGTAGTTGCTTGGTGATTAGCTTTTTCAGGCAAGTGAGTGGTATAGTTTTTTAGTACATAACTCTTTGTGATAAAGCTACACTTTGTTTATTACTTATTTTAGTGCTAGTTGTTGTTGGCAATCCATTTGTTGTTAGTGAGGATCATGGCTAGCCGCAGAGTGACCGCTCAGCAGGTTGTTGGCATGCTCTTTGAGTCGTCTTCAGACCATGATTACGAGACTGACTCTGCATCTGAGACAGAGGAGGAAGTGAGAGATTCTGGCAGTGAGTTTTCTGTCCGAGAGTATTCTTCTGATGAGGAAGCTACTTTCAGTGCAGATGAAGGGCCTGTTGTAGAGGAGGACATTGATGTGCCAAGAGTGCAGCAACCTGGGGCTGAAGGGTTTCCCATTAGAAGACCTGACACCTAGATTGCCCCAAACATGGAGCAGCCACAGTTACCTGCATTTACTGGTCTCCCAGGGTGTAGAGTCAATACAGAAAACTTTTTGCCTGTCCATTTCTTTCACTTGTTTATGGACAATGTATTTTTGGAAGAGATTGTGGAGCAGTCTAATTTGTATGCAGAGCAATATTTGAGGGACAACGCTGCCAGACTTAAGCCTCAGTCTAGAGCTACTCAGTGGGTTCCCACATATCTGTAAGAGATGAAAAAGTTTTTAGGTTTGACTTTTTTGATGGGGTTGATCAGGAAGCCGTCACTGGCTTCTTATTGGTCTACTAGTCCCTTGATGGCAACGGCTATATTTCCTGCAACTATGACACGTAATCGCTATTTGTTTCTTCTTCGTATGCTGCATTTTGTAGACAATGCTTTAGCCTTGCCACGAGATCACCCTGATTGTGACCGTCTTTTTAAGATTAGGCCTGTCCTTGATCATTTTGTAGATCGGTTTTCAGAGGTCTATGTTCCAGGCAAAGAGATTCGTGTGGACGAGTCTTTGGTCCTTTTCAAGGGGCGTTTAGTTTTTAAGCAGTACATTTCTAGTAAGAAGGCACAGTATGGGATTAAATTGTATATGCTGTCAGAAAGCAGTACAGGATATGTGTATAATTTCCGGGTCTACACTGGTAGGGATTCCAGTATTGACCCTCCTGGTTGTCCGGCCACTTTTGGAGTTAGCGAAAAAATTGTGTGGGAACTTGGTAGACGACTGTTTAACAAAGGTCACCATTTGTACGTAGATAATTGCTACACTGGAGTACAGTTGTTCAAGGAGTTGTTTAGAGTGGACACTGTTGCTTGTGGCACAATCCGTTCTAACCGGAAAGGCTATCCAAGGGAGCTTGTCTGTAAAAAACTTGAGAGGGGACAGTGCAGTTCCTTGAGGAATAATGACCTGCTAGCTCTGAAATTTTCAGACAGGACGGATGTGTACATGTTGTCTACCATCCATGATGAGAGTACTTCCCCTGTGACTGTTTGGGGTCAGGTTGCGAAAGTGCGCAAACCTGCGTGCATTTTGGACTACAATAGGCACATGGGTGGTGTTGATAGAGTAGATCAGAGGATGAAACCTTACACTGCTCTTCGTAAGTCTTACGTGTGGTATAAAAAGTTGGCCCTACATTTATTTAATTTGGCAACTTTTAATGCTTTTATTGTATTCAAGGATTGTTCACCTGAGTCAAGGATGACATTTGTTAAATTTCAGGAGTCAGTGATAGAAAGCCTTATTGTGGTGGAACAGACAAGAGTTCCTAGAGTAGAAGTGGTGGAGGATGTGGCTAGATTGAAAGATCGGCACTTTCCAGATCACATTCCTCCCACTCCCAAAAAAGTCTTTCCCACAAAGAAATGTAGAGTATGTGCCCGGAGATTAATCCGGAGGGAGAGCCGGATGTACTGCCCCGAATGCCCTTCAAAGCCTGGGCTGTGTGTGCCCAGCTGTTTTAGAAGTTACCACACAAGGAAAAACGTTTGGGAAATACAGTGAGCGTAAAGTGTCTGTTTTATATTTTCATATGTTGAGTTTCACGGTTGGCATCACTGTCATGTATTTAGTTAGAGCTTTTGTGTTTGTAGTTTTGTACTTATTTTATAATTAGTTAGTGGTTTCTTTGTTGTTTATAAACAAAAAAAAAGTGATGGCGGTGTGCGTGGGGTGGCGCTTGGCTGGCGGTGTGCTTGGGGTGGCGCTTGGCTGACGGTATAGGTGGGGTGGCTCTTGGCTGGCGGTGTGGGTGGGGTGGCGCTTGGCTGGCGGTGTGCGTGGGGTGGCGCTTGGCTGGCGGTGTGGGTGGGGTGGCACTTGGCTGGCGGTGTGCGTGGGGTAGCGCTTGGCTGACGGTGTGTTTGGGGTGGCGCTTGGCTAGCGGTGCCAGCCAAACGTCAGTCCACACACTCATCAGCTGGTGTGATTGCTATATCAGGCATGTGGGCGTATGAAAGTGATGGGCCCTTGACTGGCGCTGTCTGTCGATGCAAGTGTTGGAATGTGCTGGGCCCGTGGCTGGCGGTGTGAATGGTCTTGTGCATGTCATGTATGAAAGGTGTGTGAATGAACTGTAAAGCGGTTGGTGTCTTGCCGTTGCTTTACAGCTCACGAGCTGGGAGTCATTGGTTCAGTTTTTCGGCCTTTCAGTTATTACCAGTGCATTTCACTTTTGTGAAATCTCTTGTTAATAAAATTTGATCTACTGAACCATCACTCACCCTCGTGCCACATCCAACCAGTATGTGTGGTACAAGTGACAAAACATAATCAGGCGTCGCAGCACACTTGAGACACGCTAGGTGTCTCAGGTGGGACCCCGATGATGAAGCATGCCACCAACTTGGTTGGTGGGTGAGGGGTCTTTTTCACATAACCTAAGTGCATTTCTTTTCACAATTTTAGTGTCTGGCACATCACAGACGTATGTAGACACATCAAAATGGTATATTACAAAACTACCTGTGTTTGGGGGGGAGGGGCTACCTATGTTTTTGGTTCTGGGTGCGCCTTCATCTAGGGAAACCTACCAAACCCAGACATTTTTTTAAACTAGACACCCCAAGGAGTGCAGGGAGATGTGGCTTGCGTGGATCGCCCAACATTTTCTTACCCAGACGCCTCTGCAAACCTCAAAATTTGCTTAAAAAAGCATATTTTCCTGAATTTCGTTTGTACGATCACCGCTCAAGCACAAAATTCCTACTCCCCAGCGTTCCCCTCAGTCTTCCAAGTAAAATGACACCTCACTTGTGTGGGTCCCCAAAGCAGAGTCAGCCTAAAGATGTATAAAAGAAGAATATGTCCTTATCAACTCGCTGTGCTATCCCCTCTATCTCTACAAGTTTTTGGCCTTATTCTGTTGCAGGCACCTGGCTCACCCACACAAGTGACTTATCATTTTTATCGGGAGACTTGAGGGAACGCTGGGTGGAAGGAAATTTGTGGCTCCTCTCAGATTCCAGAACTTTCTGTCACCAAAATGTGAGGAAAACGTGTTTTTTGAGCCAAATTTTGAGGTTTGAGGACGTTGTGTTTTGGGGCATTTCCTGTCGTGGGCGCTAGGCCTACCCACACAAGTGAGGTATCATTTTTATCGGGAGACTTGGGGGAATGCTGGGTGGAAAGAAATTTGTGGCTCCTCTCAGATTCCAGAACTTTCTGTCACCAAAATGTGAGGAAAACGTGTTTTTTTAGCCAAATTTTGAGGTTTGCAAAGGACCCCATCTTGGATTCCTCTAGGTCTCTAGTTTTCAAAAATGCGCATGTTTGGTAGGTTTCCCTAGGTGCCGGCTGAGCTAGAGGCCAAAATCTACAGGTAGGCACTTTGCAAAAAACACCTCTGTTTTCTTTCAAAAAATGTGATGTGTCCACATTGCGTTTTGGAGCATTTCCTGTCGCGGGCGCTAGGCCTACCCATAAAAGTGAGGTATCATTTTTATCAGGAGACTTGGGGGAACGCTGGGTGGGAGGAAATTTGTGGCTCCTCTCAGATTCCAGAAATTTCTGTCACCCAAATGTGAGAAAAATGTGTTTTTTTAGCCAAATTTTGAGGTTTGCAAAGGATTCTGGGTAACAGAACCTGGTCAGAGCCCCACAAGTCACCCCATCTTGGATTCCCCTAGGTCTCTAGTTTTAAACAATGCACAGGTTTGGTAGGTTTCCCTAGGTGCCGGCTGAGCTAGAGGCCAAAATCTACAGGTAGGCACTTTGCAAAAAGCACCTCTGTTTTCTTTCAAAAAATGTGATGTGTCCACGTTGCGTTTTGGGGCATTTCCTGTCGTGGGCACTAGGCCTACCCACACAAGTGAGGTATCATTTTTATCGGGAGACTTGGGGGAATTCTGGGTGGAAAGAAATTTGTGGCTCCTCTCAGATTCCAGAACTTTCTGTCACCAAAATGTGAGGAAAACGTGTTTTTTTAGCCAATGTTTAGATTTGCAAAGGATTCTGGTTAACAGAACCTGGTCAGAGCCCCACAAGTCACCCCATCTTGGATTCCCCTAGGTCTCTAGTTTAAAAAAATGCACAGGTGTGGTAGGTTTCCCTAGGTGCCGGCTGAGCTAGAGGCCAAAATCTACAGGTAGGCACTTTGCAAAAAACACCTCTGTTTTCTTTCAAAAAATGTGATGTGTCCACGTTGCATTTTGGGGCATTTCCTGTCGCGGGCGCTAGGCCTACCCACACAAGTGAGGTATCATTTTTATCGGGAGACGTGGGGGAACGCTGGGTGGAAGGAAATTTGTGGCTCCTCTCTGATTCCAGAACTTTTTCTCACCAAAATGTGAGGAAAATTTGTTTTTTTAGCCACATTTTGAGGTTTGCAAAGGATTCTGGGTAACAGAACCTGGTCAGAGCCCCACAAGTCACCCCATCTTAGATTCCCCTAGGTCTCTAGTTTTCAAAAATGCACAGGTTTGGTAGGTTTCCCTAGGTGCCGGCTGAGCTAAAGGCCAAAATCTGCAGGTAGGCACTTTGCAAAAAACACCTCTGTTTTCTTTCAAAAAATGTGATGTGTCCACTTTGTGTTTTGGGGCATTACCTGTCGTGGGCGCTAGGCCTACCCACACAAGTGAGGTATCATTTTAATCGGGAGACTTGGGGGAATTCTGGGTGGAAAGAAATTTGTGGCTCCTCTCAGATTCCAGAACTTTCTGTCACCAAAATGTGAGGAAAACGTGTTTTTTTAGCCAATGTTTAGATTTGCAAAGGATTCTGGTTAACAGAACCTGGTCAGAGCCCCACAAGTCACCCCATCTTGGATTCCCCTAGGTCTCTAGTTTAAAAAAATGCACAGGTGTGGTAGGTTTCCCTAGGTGCCGGCTGAGCTAGAGGCCAAAATCTACAGGTAGGCACTTTGCAAAAAACACCTCTGTTTTCTTTAAAAAAATGTGATGTGTCCACGTTGCATTTTGGGGCATTTCCTGTCGCGGGCGCTAGGCCTACCCACACAAGTGAGGTATCATTTTTATCGGGAGACGTGGGGGAACGCTGGGTGGAAGGAAATTTGTGGCTCCTCTCTGATTCCAGAACTTTTTCTCACCAAAATGTGAGGAAAATTTGTTTTTTTAGCCACATTTTGAGGTTTGCAAAGGATTCTGGGTAACAGAACCTGGTCAGAGCCCCACAAGTCACCCAATCTTAGATTCCCCTAGGTCTCTACTTTTAAAAAATGCACAGGTTTGGTAGGTTTCCCTAGGTGCCGGCTGAGCTAGAGGCCAAAATCTACAGGTAGGCACTTTGCAAAAAACACCTCTGTTTTCTTTCAAAAAATGTGATGTGTCCACGTTGCGTTTTGGGGCATTTCCTGTCGAGGGCGCTAGGCCTACCCACACAAGTGAAGTATAATTTTTATCGGGAGACTTGGGGGAACACTGGGTGGAAGGACATTTGTGGCTCCTCTCTGATTCCAGAACTTTCTGTCACCAAAATGTGAGAAAAATGTGTTTTTTTAGCCAAATTTTGAGGTTTGCAAAAGATTCTGGGTAACAGAACCTGGTCAGAGCCCCACAAGTCACCCAATCTTAGATTCCCCTAGGTCTCTAGTTTAAAAAAATGCACAGGTTTGGTAGGTTTCCCTAGGTGCCGGCTGAGCTAAAGGCCAAAATCTGCAGGTAGGCACTTTGCAAAAAACACCTCTGTTTTCTTTCAAAAAATGTGATGTGTCCACTTTGTGTTTTGGGGCATTACCTGTCGTGGGCGCTAGGCCTACCCACACAAGTGAGGTATCATTTTAATCGGGAGACTTGGGGGAATTCTGGGTGGAAAGAAATTTGTGGCTCCTCTCAGATTCCAGAACTTTCTGTCACCAAAATGTGAGGAAAACGTGTTTTTTTAGCCAATGTTTAGATTTGCAAAGGATTCTGGTTAACAGAACCTGGTCAGAGCCCCACAAGTCACCCCATCTTGGATTCCCCTTGGTCTCTAGTTTAAAAAAATGCACAGGTGTGGTAGGTTTCCCTAGGTGCCGGCTGAGCTAGAGGCCAAAATCTACAGGTAGGCACTTTGCAAAAAACACCTCTGTTTTCTTTCAAAAAATGTGATGTGTCCACGTTGCATTTTGGGGCATTTCCTGTCGCGGGCGCTAGGCCTACCCACACAAGTGAGGTATCATTTTTATCGGGAGACGTGGGGGAACGCTGGGTGGAAGGAAATTTGTGGCTCCTCTCTGATTCCAGAACTTTTTCTCACCAAAATGTGAGGAAAATTTGTTTTTTTAGCCACATTTTGAGGTTTGCAAAGGATTCTGGGTAACAGAACCTGGTCAGAGCCCCACAAGTCACCCCATCTTAGATTCCCCTACGTCTCTAGTTTTCAAAAATGCACAGGTTTGGTAGGTTTCCCTAGGTGCCGGCTGAGCTAGAGGCTAAAATCTACAGGTAGGCACTTTGCAAAAAACACCTCTGTTTTCTTTAAAAAAATGTGAAGTGTCCACGTTGCGTTTTGGGGCATTTCCTGTCGCGGGCACTAGGCCTACCCACACAAGTGAGGTATCATTTTTATCGGGAGACGTGGGGGAATGCTGGGTGGAAGGAAATTTGTGGCTCCTCTCTGATTCCAGAACTTTCTGTCACCAAAATGTGAGGAAAATTTGTTTTTTTAGCCACATTTTGAGGTTTGCAAAGGATTCTGGGTAACAGAACCTGGTCAGAGCCCCACAAGTCACCCAATCTTAGATTCCCCTAGGTCTCTACTTTTAAAAAATGCACAGGTTTGGTAGGTTTCCCTAGGTGCCGGCTGAGCTAGAGGCCAAAATCTACAGGTAGGCACTTTGCAAAAAACACCTCTGTTTTCTTTCAAAAAATGTGATGTGTCCACGTTGCGTTTTGGGGCATTTCCTGTCGAGGGCGCTAGGCCTACCCACACAAGTGAAGTATAATTTTTATTGGGAGACTTGGGGGAACACTGGGTGGAAGGACATTTGTGGCTCCTCTCTGATTCCAGAACTTTCTGTCACCAAAATGTGAGAAAAATGTGTTTTTTTAGCCAAATTTTGAGGTTTGCAAAAGATTCTGGGTAACAGAACCTGGTCAGAGCCCCACAAGTCACCCCATCATGGATTCCCCTATGTCTCTAGTTTTCAAAAATGCACAGGTTTGGTAGGTTTCCCTAGGTGCCGGCTGAGCTAAAGGCCAAAATCTACAGGTAGGCACTTTGCAAAAAACACCTCTGTTTTCTTTCAAAAAATGTGATGTGTCCACGTTGTGTTTTGGGGCATTTCCTGTCGTGGGCGCTAGGCCTACCCACACAAGTGAGGTATCATTTTTATCGGGAGACTTGGGGGAATGCTGGGTGGAAAGAAATTTGTGGCTCCTCTCAGATTCCAGAACTTTCTGTCACCAAAATGTGAGGAAAACGTGTTTTTTTAGCCAAATTTTGAGGTTTGCAAAGGATTCTGGGTAAGAGAACCTGGTCAGAGCCCCACAAGTCACCCCATCTTGGATTCCCCTAGGTCTCTAGTTTTAAAAAATGCACAGGTTTGGTAGGTTTCCCTAGGTGCCGGCTGAGCTAGAGGCCAAAATCTACAGGTAGGCACTTTGCAAAAAGCACCTCTGTTTTCTTTCAAAAAATGTGATGTGTCCACGTTGCGTTTTGGGGCATTTCCTGTCGCGGGCACTAGGCCTACCCACACAAGTGAGGTATCATTTTTATCGGGAGACTTGGGGGAACGCTGGGTGGAAGGAAAGTTGTGACTCCTCTCAGATTCCAGAACTTTCTGTCACCAAAATGTGAGGAAAACGTGTTTTTTTAGCCAACTTTTGAGGTTTGCAAAGGATTCCGGGTAACAGAACCTGGTCAGAGCCCCACAAGTCACCCCATCTTGGATTCCCCTAGGTCTCTAGTTTTCAAAAATGCACAGGTTTGGTAGGTTTCCCCAGGTGCCGGCTGAGCTAGAGGCCAAAATCTACAGGTAGGCACTTTGCAAAAAACACCTCTGTTTTCTTTAAAAAAATGTGATGTGTCCACGTTGCGTTTTGGGGCATTTCCTGTAGCGGGCGCTAGGCCTACCCACACAAGTGAAGTATAATTTTTATTGGGAGACTTGGGGGAACACTGGGTGGAAGGACATTTGTGGCTCCTCTCTGATTCCAGAACTTTCTGTCACCAAAATGTGAGAAAAATGTGTTTTTTTAGCCAAATTTTGAGGTTTGCAAAAGATTGTGGGTAACAGAACCTGGTCAGAGCCCCACAAGTCACCCCATCTTGGATTCCCCTAGGTCTCTAGTTTTCAAAAATGCACAGGTTTGGTAGGTTTCCTTAGGAGCCGGCTGAGCTAAAGGCCAAAATCTGCAGGTAGGCACTTTGCAAAAAACACCTCTGTTTTCTTTCAAAAAATGTAATGTGTCCACGTTGTGTTTTGGGGCATTTCCTGTTGTGGGCGCTAGGCCTACCCACACAAGTGAGGTATCATTTTTATCGGGAGACTTGGGGGAATTCTGGGTGGAAAGAAATTTGTGGCTCCTCTCAGATTCCAGAACTTTCTGTCACCAAAATGTGAGGAAAACGTGTTTTTTTAGCCAAATGTTTAGATTTGCAAAGGATTCTGGGTAACAGAACCTGGTCAGAGCCCCACAAGTCACCCCATCTTGGATTCCCCTAGGTCTCTAGTTTAAAAAAATGCACAGGTGTGGTAGGTTTCCCTAGGTGCCGGCTGAGCTAGAGGCCAAAATCTACAGGTAGGCACTTTGCAAAAAACACCTCTGTTTTCTTTCAAAAAATGTGATGTGTCTACGTTGCATTTTGGGGCATTTCCTGTCGCGGGCGCTAGGCCTACCCACACAAGTGAGGTATCATTTTTATCGGGAGACGTGGGGGAACGCTGGGTGGAAGGAAATTTGTGGCTCCTCTCTGATTCCAGAACTTTTTGTCACCAAAATGTGAGGAAAATGTGTTTTTTTAGCCACATTTTGAGGTTTGCAAAGGATTCTGGGTAACAGAACCTGGTCAGAGCCCCACAAGTCACCCCATCTTTGATTCCCCTAGGTCTCTAGTTTTAAAAAATGCACAGGTTTGGTAGGTTTCCCTAGGTGCCGGCTGAGCTAGAGGCTAAAATCTACAGGTAGGCACTTTGCAAAAAACACCTCTGTTTTCTTTAAAAAAATGTGATGTGTCCACGTTGCGTTTTGGGGCATTTCCTGTCGCGGGCACTAGGCCTACCCACACAAGTGAGGTATCATTTTTATCGGGAGACGTGGGGGAACGCTGGGTGGAAGGAAATTTGTGGCTCCTCTCTGATTCCAGAACTTTCTGTCACCAAAATGTGAGGAAAATTTGTTTTTTTAGCCACATTTTGAGGTTTGCAAAGGATTCTGGGTAACAGAACCTGGTCAGAGCCCCACAAGTCACCCAATCTTAGATTCCCCTAGGTCTCTACTTTTAAAAAATGCACAGGTTTGGTAGGTTTCCCTAGGTGCCGGCTGAGCTAGAGGCCAAAATCTACAGGTAGGCACTTTGCAAAAAACACCTCTGTTTTCTTTAAAAAAATGTGATGTGTCCACGTTGCGTTTTGGGGCATTTCCTGTCGTGGGCGCTAGGCCTACCCACACAAGTGAGGTATCATTTTTATCAGGAGACTTGGGGGAATGCTGGGTGGAAAGAAATTTGTGGCTCCTCTCAGATTCCAGAACTTTCTGTCACCAAAATGTGAGGAAAACGTGTTTTTTTAGCCAAATTTTGAGGTTTGCAAAGGATTCTGGGTAACAGAACCTGGTCAGAGCCCCACAAGTCACCCCATCTTGGATTCCCCTAGGTCTCTAGTTTTAAAAAATGCACAGGTTTGGTAGGTTTCCCTAGGTGCCGGCTGAGCTAGAGGCCAAAATCTACAGGTAGGCACTTTGCAAAAAGCACCTCTGTATTCTTTCAAAAAATGTGATGTGTCCACGTTGCGTTTTGGGGCATTTCCTGTTGCGGGCGCTAGGCCTACCCACACAAGTGAAGTATAATTTTTATCGGGAGACTTGGGGGAACACTGGGTGGAAGGACATTTGTGGCTCCTCTCTGATTCCAGAACTTTCTGTCACCAAAATGTGAGAAAAATGTGTTTTTTTAGCCAAATTTTGAGGTTTGCAAAAGATTCTGGGTAACAGAACCTGGTCAGAGCCCCACAAGTCACCCCATCATGGATTCCCCTATGTCTCTAGTTTTCAAAAATGCACAGGTTTGGTAGGTTTCCCTAGGTGCCGGCTAAGCTAAAGGCCAAAATCTACAGGTAGGCACTTTGCAAAAAACACCTCTTTTTTCTTTCAAAAAATGTGATGTGTCCACGTTGTGTTTTGGGGCATTTCCTGTCGTGGGCGCTAGGCCTACCCACACAAGTGAGGTATCATTTTTATCGGGAGACTTGGGGGAATGCTGGGTGGAAAGAAATTTGTGGCTCCTCTCAGATTCCAGAACTTTCTGTCACCAAAATGTGAGGAAAACGTGTTTTTTTAGCCAAATTTTGAGGTTTGCAAAGGATTCTGGGTAACAGAACCTGGTCAGAGCCCCACAAGTCACCCCATCTTGGATTCCCCTAGGTCTCTAGTTTAAAAAAATGCACAGGTTTGGTAGGTTTCACTAGGTGCCGGCTGAGCTAGAGGCCAAAATCTACAGGTAGGCACTTTGCAAAAAGCACCTCTGTTTTCTTTAAAAAAATGTGATGTGTCCACGTTGCGTTTTGGGGCATTTCCTGTCGCGGGCACTAGGCCTACCCACACAAGTGAGGTATCATTTTTATCGGGAGACTTGGGGGAACGCTGGGTGGAAGGAAAGTTGTGGCTCCTCTCAGATTCCAGAACTTTCTGTCACCAAAATGTGAGGAAAACGTGTTTTTTTAGCCAACTTTTGAGGTTTGCAAAGGATTCTGGGTAACAGAACCTGGTCAGAGCCACACAAGTCACCCAATCTTAGATTCCCCTAGGTCTCTAGTTTTAAAAAATGCACAGGTTTGGTAGGTTTCCCTAGGTGCCGGCTGAGCTAGAGGCCAAAATCTACAGGTAGGCACTTTGCAAAAAGCACCTCTGTTTTCTTTCAAAAAATGTGATGTGTCCACGTTGCGTTTTGGGGCATTTCCTGTCGCGGGCGCTAGGCCTACCCACACAAGTGAAGTATAATTTTTATCGGGAGACTTGGGGGAACACTGGGTGGAAGGACATTTGTGGCTCCTCTCTGATTCCAGAACTTTCTGTCACCAAAATGTGAGAAAAATGTGTTTTTTTAGCCAAATTTTGAGGTTTGCAAAAGATTCTGGGTAACAGAACCTGGTCAGAGCCCCACAAGTCACCCCATCATGGATTCCCCTATGTCTCTAGTTTTCAAAAATGCACAGGTTTGGTAGGTTTCCCTAGGTGCCGGCTAAGCTAAAGGCCAAAATCTACAGGTAGGCACTTTGCAAAAAACACCTCTTTTTTCTTTCAAAAAATGTGATGTGTCCACGTTGTGTTTTGGGGCATTTCCTGTTGTGGGCGCTAGGCCTACCCACACAAGTGAGGTATCATTTTTATCGGGAGACTTGGGGGAATGCTCGGTGGAAAGAAATTTGTGGCTCCTCTCAGATTCCAGAACTTTCTGTCACCAAAATGTGAGGAAAACGTGTTTTTTTAGCCAAATTTTGAGGTTTGCAAAGGATTCTGGGTAACAGAACCTGGTCAGAGCCCCACAAGTCACCCCATCTTGGATTCCCCTAGGTCTCTAGTTTTAAAAAATGCACAGGTTTGGTAGGTTTCACTAGGGGCCGGCTGAGCTAGAGGCCAAAATCTACAGGTAGGCACTTTGCAAAAAGCACCTCTGTTTTCTTTCAAAAAATGTGATGTGTCCACGTTGCGTTTTGGGGCATTTCCTGTCGCGGGCACTAGGCCTACCCACACAAGTGAGGTATCATTTTTATCGGGAGACTTGGGGGAACGCTGGGTGGAAGGAAAGTTGTGGCTCCTCTCAGATTCCAGAACTTTCTGTCACCAAAATGTGAGGAAAACGTGTTTTTTTAGCCAACTTTTGAGGTTTGCAAAGGATTCTGGGTAACAGAACCTGGTCAGAGCCACACAAGTCACCCCATCTTGGATTCCCCTAGGTCTCTAGTTTTCAAAAATGCACAGGTTTGGTAGGTTTCCCCAGGTGCCGGCTGAGCTAGAGGCCAAAATCTACAGGTAGGCACTTTGCAAAAAACACCTCTGTTTTCTTTCAAAAAATGTGATGTGTCCACGTTGCGTTTTGGGGCATTTCCTGTAGCGGGCGCTAGGCCTACCCACACAAGTGAAGTATAATTTTTATCGGGAGACTTGGGGGAACACTGGGTGGAAGGACATTTGTGGCTCCTCTCTGATTCCAGAACTTTCTGTCACCAAAATGTGAGAAAAATGTGTTTTTTTAGCCAAATTTTGAGGTTTGCAAAAGATTGTGGGTAACAGAACCTAGTCAGAGCCCCACAAGTCACCCCATCTTGGATTCCCCTAGGTCTCTAGTTTTCAAAAATGCACAGTTTTGGTAGGTTTCCCTAGGAGCCGGCTGAGCTAAAGGCCAAAATCTGCAGGTAGGCACTTTGCAAAAAACACCTCTGTTTTCTTTCAAAAAATGTAATGTGTCCACGTTGTGTTTTGGGGCATTTCCTGTCGTGGGCGCTAGGCCTACCCACACAAGTGAGGTATCATTTTTATCGGGAGACTTGGGGGAATTCTGGGTGGAAAGAAATTTGTGGCTCCTCTCAGATTCCAGAACTTTCTGTCACCAAAATGTGAGGAAAACGTGTTTTTTTAGCCAAATGTTTAGATTTGCAAAGGATTCTGGGTAACAGAACCTGGTCAGAGCCCCACAAGTCACCCCATCTTGGATTCCCCTAGGTCTCTAGTTTAAAAAAATGCACAGGTGTGGTAGGTTTCCCTAGGTGCCGGCTGAGCTAGAGGCCAAAATCTACAGGTAGGCACTTTGCAAAAAACACCTCTGTTTTCTTTCAAAAAATGTGATGTGTCTACGTTGCATTTTGGGGCATTTCCTGTCGCGGGCGCTAGGCCTACCCACACAAGTGAGGTATCATTTTTATCGGGAGACGTGGGGGAACGCTGGGTGGAAGGAAATTTGTGGCTCCTCTCTGATTCCAGAACTTTTTGTCACCAAAATGTGAGGAAAATGTGTTTTTTTAGCCACATTTTGAGGTTTGCAAAGGATTCTGGGTAACAGAACCTGGTCAGAGCCCCACAAGTCACCCCATCTTTGATTCCCCTAGGTCTCTAGTTTTAAAAAATGCACAGGTTTGGTAGGTTTCCCTAGGTGCCGGCTGAGCTAGAGGCTAAAATTTACAGGTAGGCACTTTGCAAAAAACACCTCTGTTTTCTTTAAAAAAATGTGATGTGTCCACGTTGCGTTTTGGGGCATTTCCTGTCGCGGGCACTAGGCCTACCCACACAAGTGAGGTATCATTTTTATCGGGAGACTTGGGGGAACACTGGGTGGAAGGACATTTGTGGCTCCTCTCTGATTCCAGAACTTTCTGTCACCAAAATGTGAGAAAAATGAGTTTTTTTAGCCAAATTTTGAGGTTTGCAAAAGATTGTGGGTAACAGAACCTGGTCAGAGCCCCACAAGTCACCCCATCTTGGATTCCCCTAGGTCTCTAGTTTTCAAAAATGCACAGGTTTGGTAGGTTTCCCTAGGAGCCGGCTGAGCTAAAGGCCAAAATCTGCAGGTAGGCACTTTGCAAAAAACACCTCTGTTTTCTTTCAAAAAATGTAATGTGTCCACGTTGTGTTTTGGGGCATTTCCTGTCGTGGGCGCTAGGCCTACCCACACAAGTGAGGTATCATTTTTATCGGGAGACTTGGGGGAATTCTGGGTGGAAAGAAATTTGTGGCTCCTCTCAGATTCCAGAACTTTCTGTCACCAAAATGTGAGGAAAACGTGTTTTTTTAGCCAAATGTTTAGATTTGCAAAGGATTCTGGGTAACAGAACCTGGTCAGAGCCCCACAAGTCACCCCATCTTGGATTCCCCTAGGTCTCTAGTTTAAAAAAATGCACAGGTGTGGTAGGTTTCCCTAGGTGCCGGCTGAGCTAGAGGCCAAAATCTACAGGTAGGCACTTTGCAAAAAACACCTCTGTTTTCTTTCAAAAAATGTGATGTGTCTACGTTGCATTTTGGGGCATTTCCTGTCGCGGGCGCTAGGCCTACCCACACAAGTGAGGTATCATTTTTATCGGGAGACGTGGGGGAACGCTGGGTGGAAGGAAATTTGTGGCTCCTCTCTGATTCCAGAACTTTTTGTCACCAAAATGTGAGGAAAATGTGTTTTTTTAGCCACATTTTGAGGTTTGCAAAGGATTCTGGGTAACAGAACCTGGTCAGAGCCCCACAAGTCACCCCATCTTTGATTCCCCTAGGTCTCTAGTTTTAAAAAATGCACAGGTTTGGTAGGTTTCACTAGGTGCCGGCTGAGCTAGAGGCCAAAATCTACAGGTAGGCACTTTGCAAAAAACACCTCTGTTTTCTTTAAAAAAATGTGATGTGTCCACGTTGTGTTTTGGGGCATTTCCTGTCGCGGGCACTAGGCCTACCCACACAAGTGAGGTATCATTTTTATCGGGAGACGTGGGGGAACGCTGGGTGGAAGGAAATTTGTGGCTCCTCTCTGATTCCAGAACTTTCTGTCACCAAAATGTGAGGAAAATTTGTTTTTTTAGCCACATTTTGAGGTTTGCAAAGGATTCTGGGTAACAGAACCTGGTCAGAGCCCCACAAGTCACCCAATCTTAGATTCCCCTAGGTCTCTACTTTTAAAAAATGCACAGGTTTGGTAGGTTTCCCTAGGTGCCGGCTGAGCTAGAGGCCAAAATCTACAGGTAGGCACTTTGCAAAAAACACCTCTGTTTTCTTTAAAAAAATGTGATGTGTCTACGTTGCGTTTTGGGGCATTTCCTGTCGCGGGCGCTAGGCCTACCCACACAAGTGAAGTATAACTTTTATCGGGAGACTTGGGGGAACACTGGGTGGAAGGACATTTGTGGCTCCTCTCTGATTCCAGAACTTTCTGTCACCAAAATGTGAGAAAAATGAGTTTTTTTAGCCAAATTTTGAGGTTTGCAAAAGATTCTGGGTAACAGAACCTGGTCAGAGCCCCACAAGTCACCCCATCATGGATTCCCCTATGTCTCTAGTTTTCAAAAATGCACAGGTTTGGTAGGTTTCCCTAGGTGCCGGCTAAGCTAAAGGCCAAAATCTACAGGTAGGCACTTTGCAAAAAACACCTCTGTTTTCTTTCAAAAAATGTGATGTGTCCACGTTGGGTTTTGGGGCATTTCCTGTCGTGGGCGCTAGGCCTACCCACACAAGTGAGGTATCATTTTTATCGGGAGACTTGGGGGAATGCTGGGTGGAAAGAAATTTGTGGCTCCTCTCAGATTCCAGAACTTTCTGTCACCAAAATGTGAGGAAAACGTGTTTTTTTAGCCAAATTTTGAGGTTTGCAAAGGATTCTGGGTAACAGAACCTGGTCAGAGCCCCACAAGTCACCCCATCTTGGATTCCCCTAGGTCTCTAGTTTTAAAAAATGCACAGGTTTGGTAGGTTTCCCTAGGTGCCGGCTGAGCTAGAGGCCAAAATCTACAGGTAGGCACTTTGCAAAAAGCACCTCTGTATTCTTTCAAAAAATGTGATGTGTCCACGTTGCGTTTTGGGGCATTTCCTGTTGCGGGCGCTAGGCCTACCCACACAAGTGAAGTATAATTTTTATCGGGAGACTTGGGGGAACACTGGGTGGAAGGACATTTGTGGCTCCTCTCTGATTCCAGAACTTTCTGTCACCAAAATGTGAGAAAAATGTGTTTTTTTAGCCAAATTTTGAGGTTTGCAAAAGATTCTGGGTAACAGAACCTGGTCAGAGCCCCACAAGTCACCCCATCATGGATTCCCCTATGTCTCTAGTTTTCAAAAATGCACAGGTTTGGTAGGTTTCCCTAGGTGCCGGCTAAGCTAAAGGCCAAAATCTACAGGTAGGCACTTTGCAAAAAACACCTCTTTTTTCTTTCAAAAAATGTGATGTGTCCACGTTGTGTTTTGGGGCATTTCCTGTCGTGGGGGCTAGGCCTACCCACACAAGTGAGGTATCATTTTTATCGGGAGACTTGGGGGAATGCTGGGTGGAAAGAAATTTGTGGCTCCTCTCAGATTCCAGAACTTTCTGTCACCAAAATGTGAGGAAAACGTGTTTTTTTAGCCAAATTTTGAGGTTTGCAAAGGATTCTGGGTAACAGAACCTGGTCAGAGCCCCACAAGTCACCCCATCTTGGATTCCCCTAGGTCTCTAGTTTAAAAAAATGCACAGGTTTGGTAGGTTTCACTAGGTGCCGGCTGAGCTAGAGGCCAAAATCTACAGGTAGGCACTTTGCAAAAAGCACCTCTGTTTTCTTTAAAAAAATGTGATGTGTCCACGTTGCGTTTTGGGGCATTTCCTGTCGCGGGCACTAGGCCTACCCACACAAGTGAGGTATCATTTTTATCGGGAGACTTGGGGGAACGCTGGGTGGAAGGAAAGTTGTGGCTCCTCTCAGATTCCAGAACTTTCTGTCACCAAAATGTGAGGAAAACGTGTTTTTTTAGCCAACTTTTGAGGTTTGCAAAGGATTCTGGGTAACAGAACCTGGTCAGAGCCACACAAGTCACCCAATCTTAGATTCCCCTAGGTCTCTAGTTTTAAAAAATGCACAGGTTTGGTAGGTTTCCCTAGGTGCCGGCTGAGCTAGAGGCCAAAATCTACAGGTAGGCACTTTGCAAAAAGCACCTCTGTTTTCTTTCAAAAAATGTGATGTGTCCACGTTGCGTTTTGGGGCATTTCCTGTCGCGGGCGCTAGGCCTACCCACACAAGTGAAGTATAATTTTTATCGGGAGACTTGGGGGAACACTGGGTGGAAGGACATTTGTGGCTCCTCTCTGATTCCAGAACTTTCTGTCACCAAAATGTGAGAAAAATGTGTTTTTTTAGCCAAATTTTGAGGTTTGCAAAAGATTCTGGGTAACAGAACCTGGTCAGAGCCCCACAAGTCACCCCATCATGGATTCCCCTATGTCTCTAGTTTTCAAAAATGCACAGGTTTGGTAGGTTTCCCTAGGTGCCGGCTAAGCTAAAGGCCAAAATCTACAGGTAGGCACTTTGCAAAAAACACCTCTTTTTTCTTTCAAAAAATGTGATGTGTCCACGTTGTGTTTTGGGGCATTTCCTGTTGTGGGCGCTAGGCCTACCCACACAAGTGAGGTATCATTTTTATCGGGAGACTTGGGGGAATGCTCGGTGGAAAGAAATTTGTGGCTCCTCTCAGATTCCAGAACTTTCTGTCACCAAAATGTGAGGAAAACGTGTTTTTTTAGCCAAATTTTGAGGTTTGCAAAGGATTCTGGGTAACAGAACCTGGTCAGAGCCCCACAAGTCACCCCATCTTGGATTCCCCTAGGTCTCTAGTTTTAAAAAATGCACAGGTTTGGTAGGTTTCACTAGGTGCCGGCTGAGCTAGAGGCCAAAATCTACAGGTAGGCACTTTGCAAAAAGCACCTCTGTTTTCTTTCAAAAAATGTGATGTGTCCACGTTGCGTTTTGGGGCATTTCCTGTCGCGGGCACTAGGCCTACCCACACAAGTGAGGTATCATTTTTATCGGGAGACTTGGGGGAACGCTGGGTGGAAGGAAAGTTGTGGCTCCTCTCAGATTCCAGAACTTTCTGTCACCAAAATGTGAGGAAAACGTGTTTTTTTAGCCAACTTTTGAGGTTTGCAAAGGATTCTGGGTAACAGAACCTGGTCAGAGCCACACAAGTCACCCCATCTTGGATTCCCCTAGGTCTCTAGTTTTCAAAAATGCACAGGTTTGGTAGGTTTCCCCAGGTGCCGGCTGAGCTAGAGGCCAAAATCTACAGGTAGGCACTTTGCAAAAAACACCTCTGTTTTCTTTCAAAAAATGTGATGTGTCCACGTTGCGTTTTGGGGCATTTCCTGTAGCGGGCGCTAGGCCTACCCACACAAGTGAAGTATAATTTTTATCGGGAGACTTGGGGGAACACTGGGTGGAAGGACATTTGTGGCTCCTCTCTGATTCCAGAACTTTCTGTCACCAAAATGTGAGAAAAATGTGTTTTTTTAGCCAAATTTTGAGGTTTGCAAAAGATTGTGGGTAACAGAACCTAGTCAGAGCCCCACAAGTCACCCCATCTTGGATTCCCCTAGGTCTCTAGTTTTCAAAAATGCACAGTTTTGGTAGGTTTCCCTAGGAGCCGGCTGAGCTAAAGGCCAAAATCTGCAGGTAGGCACTTTGCAAAAAACACCTCTGTTTTCTTTCAAAAAATGTAATGTGTCCACGTTGTGTTTTGGGGCATTTCCTGTCGTGGGCGCTAGGCCTACCCACACAAGTGAGGTATCATTTTTATCGGGAGACTTGGGGGAATTCTGGGTGGAAAGAAATTTGTGGCTCCTCTCAGATTCCAGAACTTTCTGTCACCAAAATGTGAGGAAAACGTGTTTTTTTAGCCAAATGTTTAGATTTGCAAAGGATTCTGGGTAACAGAACCTGGTCAGAGCCCCACAAGTCACCCCATCTTGGATTCCCCTAGGTCTCTAGTTTAAAAAAATGCACAGGTGTGGTAGGTTTCCCTAGGTGCCGGCTGAGCTAGAGGCCAAAATCTACAGGTAGGCACTTTGCAAAAAACACCTCTGTTTTCTTTCAAAAAATGTGATGTGTCTACGTTGCATTTTGGGGCATTTCCTGTCGCGGGCGCTAGGCCTACCCACACAAGTGAGGTATCATTTTTATCGGGAGACGTGGGGGAACGCTGGGTGGAAGGAAATTTGTGGCTCCTCTCTGATTCCAGAACTTTTTGTCACCAAAATGTGAGGAAAATGTGTTTTTTTAGCCACATTTTGAGGTTTGCAAAGGATTCTGGGTAACAGAACCTGGTCAGAGCCCCACAAGTCACCCCATCTTTGATTCCCCTAGGTCTCTAGTTTTAAAAAATGCACAGGTTTGGTAGGTTTCCCTAGGTGCCGGCTGAGCTAGAGGCTAAAATTTACAGGTAGGCACTTTGCAAAAAACACCTCTGTTTTCTTTAAAAAAATGTGATGTGTCCACGTTGCGTTTTGGGGCATTTCCTGTCGCGGGCACTAGGCCTACCCACACAAGTGAGGTATCATTTTTATCGGGAGACTTGGGGGAACACTGGGTGGAAGGACATTTGTGGCTCCTCTCTGATTCCAGAACTTTCTGTCACCAAAATGTGAGAAAAATGAGTTTTTTTAGCCAAATTTTGAGGTTTGCAAAAGATTGTGGGTAACAGAACCTGGTCAGAGCCCCACAAGTCACCCCATCTTGGATTCCCCTAGGTCTCTAGTTTTCAAAAATGCACAGGTTTGGTAGGTTTCCCTAGGAGCCGGCTGAGCTAAAGGCCAAAATCTGCAGGTAGGCACTTTGCAAAAAACACCTCTGTTTTCTTTCAAAAAATGTAATGTGTCCACGTTGTGTTTTGGGGCATTTCCTGTCGTGGGCGCTAGGCCTACCCACACAAGTGAGGTATCATTTTTATCGGGAGACTTGGGGGAATTCTGGGTGGAAAGAAATTTGTGGCTCCTCTCAGATTCCAGAACTTTCTGTCACCAAAATGTGAGGAAAACGTGTTTTTTTAGCCAAATGTTTAGATTTGCAAAGGATTCTGGGTAACAGAACCTGGTCAGAGCCCCACAAGTCACCCCATCTTGGATTCCCCTAGGTCTCTAGTTTAAAAAAATGCACAGGTGTGGTAGGTTTCCCTAGGTGCCGGCTGAGCTAGAGGCCAAAATCTACAGGTAGGCACTTTGCAAAAAACACCTCTGTTTTCTTTCAAAAAATGTGATGTGTCTACGTTGCATTTTGGGGCATTTCCTGTCGCGGGCGCTAGGCCTACCCACACAAGTGAGGTATCATTTTTATCGGGAGACGTGGGGGAACGCTGGGTGGAAGGAAATTTGTGGCTCCTCTCTGATTCCAGAACTTTTTGTCACCAAAATGTGAGGAAAATGTGTTTTTTTAGCCACATTTTGAGGTTTGCAAAGGATTCTGGGTAACAGAACCTGGTCAGAGCCCCACAAGTCACCCCATCTTTGATTCCCCTAGGTCTCTAGTTTTAAAAAATGCACAGGTTTGGTAGGTTTCCCTAGGTGCCGGCTGAGCTAGAGGCCAAAATCTACAGGTAGGCACTTTGCAAAAAACACCTCTGTTTTCTTTAAAAAAATGTGATGTGTCCACGTTGTGTTTTGGGGCATTTCCTGTCGCGGGCACTAGGCCTACCCACACAAGTGAGGTATCATTTTTATCGGGAGACGTGGGGGAACGCTGGGTGGAAGGAAATTTGTGGCTCCTCTCTGATTCCAGAACTTTCTGTCACCAAAATGTGAGGAAAATTTGTTTTTTTAGCCACATTTTGAGGTTTGCAAAGGATTCTGGGTAACAGAACCTGGTCAGAGCCCCACAAGTCACCCAATCTTAGATTCCCCTAGGTCTCTACTTTTAAAAAATGCACAGGTTTGGTAGGTTTCCCTAGGTGCCGGCTGAGCTAGAGGCCAAAATCTACAGGTAGGCACTTTGCAAAAAACACCTCTGTTTTCTTTAAAAAAATGTGATGTGTCTACGTTGCGTTTTGGGGCATTTCCTGTCGCGGGCGCTAGGCCTACCCACACAAGTGAAGTATAACTTTTATCGGGAGACTTGGGGGAACACTGGGTGGAAGGACATTTGTGGCTCCTCTCTGATTCCAGAACTTTCTGTCACCAAAATGTGAGAAAAATGAGTTTTTTTAGCCAAATTTTGAGGTTTGCAAAAGATTCTGGGTAACAGAACCTGGTCAGAGCCCCACAAGTCACCCCATCATGGATTCCCCTATGTCTCTAGTTTTCAAAAATGCACAGGTTTGGTAGGTTTCCCTAGGTGCCGGCTAAGCTAAAGGCCAAAATCTACAGGTAGGCACTTTGCAAAAAACACCTCTGTTTTCTTTCAAAAAATGTGATGTGTCCACGTTGGGTTTTGGGGCATTTCCTGTCGTGGGCGCTAGGCCTACCCACACAAGTGAGGTATCATTTTTATCGGGAGACTTGGGGGAATGCTGGGTGGAAAGAAATTTGTGGCTCCTCTCAGATTCCAGAACTTTCTGTCACCAAAATGTGAGGAAAATGTGTTTTTTTAGCCAAATTTTGAGGTTTGCAAAGGATTCTGGGTAACAGAACCTGGTCAGAGCCCCACAAGTCACCCCATCTTGGATTCCCCTAGGTCTCTAGTTTTAAAAAATGCACAGGTTTGGTAGGTTTCCCTAGGTGCCGGCTGAGCTAGAGGCCAAAATCTACAGGTAGGCACTTTGCAAAAAGCACCTCTGTTTTCTTTCAAAAAATGTGATGTGTCCACGTTGCGTTTTGGGGCATTTCCTGTCGCGGGCACTAGGCCTACCCACACAAGTGAAGTATAATTTTTATCGGGAGACTTGGGGGAACACTGGGTGGAAGGACATTTGTGGCTCCTCTCTGATTCCAGAACTTTCTGTCACCAAAATGTGAGAAAAATGTGTTTTTTTAGCCAAATTTTGAGGTTTGCAAAAGATTCTGGGTAACAGAACCTGGTCAGAGCCCCACAAGTCACCCCATCATGGATTCCCCTATGTCTCTAGTTTTCAAAAATGCACAGGTTTGGTAGGTTTCCCTAGGTGCCGGTTGAGCTAAAGGCCAAAATCTACAGGTAGGCACTTTGCAAAAAACACCTCTGTTTTCTTTCAAAAAATGTGATGTGTCCACGTTGTGTTTTGGGGCATTTCCTGTCGTGGGTGCTAGGCCTACCCACACAAGTGAGGTATCATTTTTATCGGGAGACTTGGGGGAATGCTGGGTGGAAAGAAATTTGTGGCTCCTCTCAGATTCCAGAACTTTCTGTCACCAAAATGTGAGGAAAACGTGTTTTTTTAGCCAAATTTTGAGGTTTGCAAAGGATTCTGGGTAACAGAACCTGGTCAGAGCCCCACAAGTCACCCCATCTTGGATTCCCCTAGGTCTCTAGTTTTAAAAAATGCACAGGTTTGGTAGGTTTCCCTAGGTGCCGGCTGAGCTAGAGGCCAAAATCTACAGGTAGGCACTTTGCAAAAAGCACCTCTGTTTTCTTTAAAAAAATGTGATGTGTCCACGTTGCGTTTTGGGGCATTTCCTGTCGCGGGCACTAGGCCTACCCACACAAGTGAGGTATCATTTTTATCGGGAGACTTGGGGGAACGCTGGGTGGAAGGAAAGTTGTGGCTCCTCTCAGATTCCAGAACTATCTGTCACCAAAATGTGAGGAAAACGTGTTTTTTTAGCCAACTTTTGAGGTTTGCAAAGGATTCTGGGTAACAGAACCTGGTCAGAGCCACACAAGTCACCCAATCTTAGATTCCCCTAGGTCTCTAGTTTTAAAAAATGCACAGGTTTGGTAGGTTTCCCTAGGTGCCGGCTGAGCTAGAGGCCAAAATCTACAGGTAGGCACTTTGCAAAAAGCACCTCTGTTTTCTTTCAAAAAATGTGATGTGTCCACGTTGCGTTTTGGGGCATTTCCTGTCGCGGGCGCTAGGCCTACCCACACAAGTGAAGTATAATTTTTATCGGGAGACTTGGGGGAACACTGGGTGGAAGGACATTTGTGGCTCCTCTCTGATTCCAGAACTTTCTGTCACCAAAATGTGAGAAAAATGTGTTTTTTTAGCCAAATTTTGAGGTTTGCAAAAGATTCTGGGTAACAGAACCTGGTCAGAGCCCCACAAGTCACCCCATCATGGATTCCCCTATGTCTCTAGTTTTCAAAAATGCACAGGTTTGGTAGGTTTCCCTAGGTGCCGGCTAAGCTAAAGGCCAAAATCTACAGGTAGGCACTTTGCAAAAAACACCTCTTTTTTCTTTAAAAAAATGTGATGTGTCCACGTTGTGTTTTGGGGCATTTCCTGTTGTGGGCGCTAGGCCTACCCACACAAGTGAGGTATCATTTTTATCGGGAGACTTGGGGGAATGCTCGGTGGAAAGAAATTTGTGGCTCCTCTCAGATTCCAGAACTTTCTGTCACCAAAATGTGAGGAAAACGTGTTTTTTTAGCCAAATTTTGAGGTTTGCAAAGGATTCTGGGTAACAGAACCTGGTCAGAGCCCCACAAGTCACCCCATCTTGGATTCCCCTAGGTCTCTAGTTTTAAAAAATGCACAGGTTTGGTAGGTTTCACTAGGTGCCGGCTGAGCTAGAGGCCAAAATCTACAGGTAGGCACTTTGCAAAAAGCACCTCTGTTTTCTTTCAAAAAATGTGATGTGTCCACGTTGCGTTTTGGGGCATTTCCTGTCGCGGGCACTAGGCCTACCCACACAAGTGAGGTATCATTTTTATCGGGAGACTTGGGGGAACGCTGGGTGGAAGGAAAGTTGTGGCTCCTCTCAGATTCCAGAACTTTCTGTCACCAAAATGTGAGGAAAACGTGTTTTTTTAGCCAACTTTTGAGGTTTGCAAAGGATTCTGGGTAACAGAACCTGGTCAGAGCCACACAAGTCACCCCATCTTGGATTCCCCTAGGTCTCTAGTTTTCAAAAATGCACAGGTTTGGTAGGTTTCCCCAGGTGCCGGGTGAGCTAGAGGCCAAAATCTACAGGTAGGCACTTTGCAAAAAACACCTCTGTTTTCTTTCAAAAAATGTGATGTGTCCACGTTGCGTTTTGGGGCATTTCCTGTAGCGGGCGCTAGGCCTACCCACACAAGTGAAGTATAATTTTTATCGGGAGACTTGGGGGAACACTGGGTGGAAGGACATTTGTGGCTCCTCTCTGATTCCAGAACTTTCTGTCACCAAAATGTGAGAAAAATGTGTTTTTTTAGCCAAATTTTGAGGTTTGCAAAAGATTGTGGGTAACAGAACCTAGTCAGAGCCCCACAAGTCACCCCATCTTGGATTCCCCTAGGTCTCTAGTTTTCAAAAATGCACAGTTTTGGTAGGTTTCCCTAGGAGCCGGCTGAGCTAAAGGCCAAAATCTGCAGGTAGGCACTTTGCAAAAAGCACCTCTGTTTTCTTTCAAAAAATGTGATGTGTCCACGTTGCGTTTTGGGGCATTTCCTGTCGCGGGCACTAGGCCTACCCACACAAGTGAAGTATAATTTTTATCGGGAGACTTGGGGGAACACTGGGTGGAAGGACATTTGTGGCTCCTCTCTGATTCCAGAACTTTCTGTCACCAAAATGTGAGAAAAATGTGTTTTTTTAGCCAAATTTTGAGGTTTGCAAAAGATTCTGGGTAACAGAACCTGGTCAGAGCCCCACAAGTCACCCCATCATGGATTCCCCTATGTCTCTAGTTTTCAAAAATGCACAGGTTTGGTAGGTTTCCCTAGGTGCCGGTTGAGCTAAAGGCCAAAATCTACAGGTAGGCACTTTGCAAAAAACACCTCTGTTTTCTTTCAAAAAATGTGATGTGTCCAAAAATGTGATTTGTGTTTTGGGGCATTTCCTGTCGTGGGTGCTAGGCCTACCCACACAAGTGAGGTATCATTTTTATCGGGAGACTTGGGGGAATGCTGGGTGGAAAGAAATTTGTGGCTCCTCTCAGATTCCAGAACTTTCTGTCACCAAAATGTGAGGAAAACGTGTTTTTTTAGCCAAATTTTGAGGTTTGCAAAGGATTCTGGGTAACAGAACCTGGTCAGAGCCCCACAAGTCACCCCATCTTGGATTCCCCTAGGTCTCTAGTTTTAAAAAATGCACAGGTTTGGTAGGTTTCCCTAGGTGCCGGCTGAGCTAGAGGCCAAAATCTACAGGTAGGCACTTTGCAAAAAGCACCTCTGTTTTCTTTAAAAAAATGTGATGTGTCCACGTTGCGTTTTGGGGCATTTCCTGTCGCGGGCACTAGGCCTACCCACACAAGTGAGGTATCATTTTTATCGGGAGACTTGGGGGAACGCTGGGTGGAAGGAAAGTTGTGGCTCCTCTCAGATTCCAGAACTTTCTGTCACCAAAATGTGAGGAAAACGTGTTTTTTTAGCCAACTTTTGAGGTTTGCAAAGGATTCTGGGTAACAGAACCTGGTCAGAGCCACACAAGTCACCCAATCTTAGATTCCCCTAGGTCTCTAGTTTTAAAAAATGCACAGGTTTGGTAGGTTTCCCTAGGTGCCGGCTGAGCTAGAGGCCAAAATCTACAGGTAGGCACTTTGCAAAAAGCACCTCTGTTTTCTTTCAAAAAATGTGATGTGTCCACGTTGCGTTTTGGGGCATTTCCTTTCGCGGGCGCTAGGCCTACCCACACAAGTGAAGTATAATTTTTATCGGGAGACTTGGGGGAACACTGGGTGGAAGGACATTTGTGGCTCCTCTCTGATTCCAGAACTTTCTGTCACCAAAATGTGAGAAAAATGTGTTTTTTTAGCCAAATTTTGAGGTTTGCAAAAGATTCTGGGTAACAGAACCTGGTCAGAGCCCCACAAGTCACCCCATCATGGATTCCCCTATGTCTCTAGTTTTCAAAAATGCACAGGTTTGGTAGGTTTCCCTAGGTGCCGGCTAAGCTAAAGGCCAAAATCTACAGGTAGGCACTTTGCAAAAAACACCTCTTTTTTCTTTCAAAAAATGTGATGTGTCCACGTTGTGTTTTGGGGCATTTCCTGTTGTGGGCGCTAGGCCTACCCACACAAGTGAGGTATCATTTTTATCGGGAGACTTGGGGGAATGCTCGGTGGAAAGAAATTTGTGGCTCCTCTCAGATTCCAGAACTTTCTGTCACCAAAATGTGAGGAAAACGTGTTTTTTTAGCCAAATTTTGAGGTTTGCAAAGGATTCTGGGTAACAGAACCTGGTCAGAGCCCCACAAGTCACCCCATCTTGGATTCCCCTAGGTCTCTAGTTTTAAAAAATGCACAGGTTTGGTAGGTTTCACTAGGTGCCGGCTGAGCTAGAGGCCAAAATCTACAGGTAGGCACTTTGCAAAAAGCACCTCTGTTTTCTTTCAAAAAATGTGATGTGTCCACGTTGCGTTTTGGGGCATTTCCTGTCGCGGGCACTAGGCCTACCCACACAAGTGAGGTATCATTTTTATCGGGAGACTTGGGGGAACGCTGGGTGGAAGGAAAGTTGTGGCTCCTCTCAGATTCCAGAACTTTCTGTCACCAAAATGTGAGGAAAACGTGTTTTTTTAGCCAACTTTTGAGGTTTGCAAAGGATTCTGGGTAACAGAACCTGGTCAGAGCCACACAAGTCACCCCATCTTGGATTCCCCTAGGTCTCTAGTTTTCAAAAATGCACAGGTTTGGTAGGTTTCCCCAGGTGCCGGCTGAGCTAGAGGCCAAAATCTACAGGTAGGCACTTTGCAAAAAACACCTCTGTTTTCTTTCAAAAAATGTGATGTGTCCACGTTGCGTTTTGGGGCATTTCCTGTAGCGGGCGCTAGGCCTACCCACACAAGTGAAGTATAATTTTTATCGGGAGACTTGGGGGAACACTGGGTGGAAGGACATTTGTGGCTCCTCTCTGATTCCAGAACTTTCTGTCACCAAAATGTGAGAAAAATGTGTTTTTTTAGCCAAATTTTGAGGTTTGCAAAAGATTGTGGGTAACAGAACCTAGTCAGAGCCCCACAAGTCACCCCATCTTGGATTCCCCTAGGTCTCTAGTTTTCAAAAATGCACAGTTTTGGTAGGTTTCCCTAGGAGCCGGCTGAGCTAAAGGCCAAAATCTGCAGGTAGGCACTTTGCAAAAAACACCTCTGTTTTCTTTCAAAAAATGTAATGTGTCCACGTTGTGTTTTGGGGCATTTCCTGTCGTGGGCGCTAGGCCTACCCACACAAGTGAGGTATCATTTTTATCGGGAGACTTGGGGGAATTCTGGGTGGAAAGAAATTTGTGGCTCCTCTCAGATTCCAGAACTTTCTGTCACTAAAATGTGAGGAAAACGTGTTTTTTTAGCCAAATGTTTAGATTTGCAAAGGATTCTGGGTAACAGAACCTGGTCAGAGCCCCACAAGTCACCCCATCTTGGATTCCCCTAGGTCTCTAGTTTAAAAAAATGCACAGGTGTGGTAGGTTTCCCTAGGTGCCGGCTGAGCTAGAGGCCAAAATCTACAGGTAGGCACTTTGCAAAAAACACCTCTGTTTTCTTTCAAAAAATGTGATGTGTCTACGTTGCATTTTGGGGCATTTCCTGTCGCGGGCGCTAGGCCTACCCACACAAGTGAGGTATCATTTTTATCGGGAGACGTGGGGGAACGCTGGGTGGAAGGAAATTTGTGGCTCCTCTCTGATTCCAGAACTTTTTGTCACCAAAATGTGAGGAAAATGTGTTTTTTTAGCCACATTTTGAGGTTTGCAAAGGATTCTGGGTAACAGAACCTGGTCAGAGCCCCACAAGTCACCCCATCTTTGATTCCCCTAGGTCTCTAGTTTTAAAAAATGCACAGGTTTGGTAGGTTTCCCTAGGTGCCGGCTGAGCTAGAGGCTAAAATCTACAGGTAGGCACTTTGCAAAAAACACCTCTGTTTTCTTTAAAAAAATGTGATGTGTCCACGTTGCGTTTTGGGGCATTTCCTGTCGCGGGCACTAGGCCTACCCACACAAGTGAGGTATCATTTTTATCGGGAGACTTGGGGGAACACTGGGTGGAAGGACATTTGTGGCTCCTCTCTGATTCCAGAACTTTCTGTCACCAAAATGTGAGAAAAATGTGTTTTTTTAGCCAAATTTTGAGGTTTGCAAAAGATTGTGGGTAACAGAACCTGGTCAGAGCCCCACAAGTCACCCCATCTTGGATTCCCCTAGGTCTCTAGTTTTCAAAAATGCACAGGTTTGGTAGGTTTCCCTAGGAGCCGGCTGAGCTAAAGGCCAAAATCTGCAGGTAGGCACTTTGCAAAAAACACCTCTGTTTTCTTTCAAAAAATGTAATGTGTCCACGTTGTGTTTTGGGGCATTTCCTGTCGTGGGCGCTAGGCCTACCCACACAAGTGAGGTATCATTTTTATCGGGAGACTTGGGGGAATTCTGGGTGGAAAGAAATTTGTGGCTCCTCTCAGATTCCAGAACTTTCTGTCACCAAAATGTGAGGAAAACGTGTTTTTTTAGCCAAATGTTTAGATTTGCAAAGGATTCTGGGTAACAGAACCTGGTCAGAGCCCCACAAGTCACCCCATCTTGGATTCCCCTAGGTCTCTAGTTTAAAAAAATGCACAGGTGTGGTAGGTTTCCCTAGGTGCCGGCTGAGCTAGAGGCCAAAATCTACAGGTAGGCACTTTGCAAAAAACACCTCTGTTTTCTTTCAAAAAATGTGATGTGTCTACGTTGCATTTTGGGGCATTTCCTGTCGCGGGCGCTAGGCCTACCCACACAAGTGAGGTATCATTTTTATCGGGAGACGTGGGGGAACTCTGGGTGGAAGGAAATTTGTGGCTCCTCTCTGATTCCAGAACTTTTTGTCACCAAAATGTGAGGAAAATGTGTTTTTTTAGCCACATTTTGAGGTTTGCAAAGGATTCTGGGTAACAGAACCTGGTCAGAGCCCCACAAGTCACCCCATCTTTGATTCCCCTAGGTCTCTAGTTTTAAAAAATGCACAGGTTTGGTAGGTTTCCCTAGGTGCCGGCTGAGCTAGAGGCTAAAATCTACAGGTAGGCACTTTGCAAAAAACACCTCTGTTTTCTTTAAAAAAATGTGATGTGTCCACGTTGTGTTTTGGGGCATTTCCTGTCGCGGCCACTAGGCCTACCCACACAAGTGAGGTATCATTTTTATCGGGAGACGTGGGGGAACGCTGGGTGGAAGGAAATTTGTGGCTCCTCTCTGATTCCAGAACTTTCTGTCACCAAAATGTGAGGAAAATTTGTTTTTTTAGCCACATTTTGAGGTTTGCAAAGGATTCTGGGTAACAGAACCTGGTCAGAGCCCCACAAGTCACCCAATCTTAGATTCCCCTAGGTCTCTACTTTTAAAAAATGCACAGGTTTGGTAGGTTTCCCTAGGTGCCGGCTGAGCTAGAGGCCAAAATCTACAGGTAGGCACTTTGCAAAAAACACCTCTGTTTTCTTTAAAAAAATGTGATGTGTCTACGTTGCGTTTTGGGGCATTTCCTGTCGCAGGCGCTAGGCCTACCCACACAAGTGAAGTATAACTTTTATCGGGAGACTTGGGGGAACACTGGGTGGAAGGACATTTGTGGCTCCTCTCTGATTCCAGAACTTTCTGTCACCAAAATGTGAGAAAAATGAGTTTTTTTAGCCAAATTTTGAGGTTTGCAAAAGATTCTGGGTAACAGAACCTGGTCAGAGCCCCACAAGTCACCCCATCATGGATTCCCCTATGTCTCTAGTTTTCAAAAATGCACAGGTTTGGTAGGTTTCCCTAGGGGCCGGCTAAGCTAAAGGCCAAAATCTACAGGTAGGCACTTTGCAAAAAACACCTCTGTTTTCTTTCAAAAAATGTGATGTGTCCACGTTGGGTTTTGGGGCATTTCCTGTCGTGGGCGCTAGGCCTACCCACACAAGTGAGGTATCATTTTTATCGGGAGACTTGGGGGAATGCTGGGTGGAAAGAAATTTGTGGCTCCTCTCAGATTCCAGAACTTTCTGTCACCAAAATGTGAGGAAAATGTGTTTTTTTAGCCAAATTTTGAGGTTTGCAAAGGATTCTGGGTAACAGAACCTGGTCAGAGCCCCACAAGTCACCCCATC
Source organism: Pleurodeles waltl (assembly GCF_031143425.1). Taxonomy (NCBI): domain Eukaryota; kingdom Metazoa; phylum Chordata; class Amphibia; order Caudata; family Salamandridae; genus Pleurodeles; species Pleurodeles waltl. The sequence goes on along the minus strand of NC_090436.1, from coordinate 150,831,800 downwards.
TTGGATTCCCCTAGGTCTCTAGTTTTAAAAAATGCACAGGTTTGGTAGGTTTCCCTAGGTGCCGGCTGAGCTAGAGGCCAAAATCTACAGGTAGGCACTTTGCAAAAAGCACCTCTGTTTTCTTTCAAAAAATGTGATGTGTCCACGTTGCGTTTTGGGGCATTTCCTGTCGCGGGCACTAGGCCTACCCACACAAGTGAAGTATAATTTTTATCGGGAGACTTGGGGGAACACTGGGTGGAAGGACATTTGTGGCTCCTCTCTGATTCCAGAACTTTCTGTCACCAAAATGTGAGAAAAATGTGTTTTTTTAGCCAAATTTTGAGGTTTGCAAAAGATTCTGGGTAACAGAACCTGGTCAGAGCCCCACAAGTCACCCCATCATGGATTCCCCTATGTCTCTAGTTTTCAAAAATGCACAGGTTTGGTAGGTTTCCCTAGGTGCCGGTTGAGCTAAAGGCCAAAATCTACAGGTAGGCACTTTGCAAAAAACACCTCTGTTTTCTTTCAAAAAATGTGATGTGTCCACGTTGTGTTTTGGGGCATTTCCTGTCGTGGGTGCTAGGCCTACCCACACAAGTGAGGTATCATTTTTATCGGGAGACTTGGGGGAATGCTGGGTGGAAAGAAATTTGTGGCTCCTCTCAGATTCCAGAACTTTCTGTCACCAAAATGTGAGGAAAACGTGTTTTTTTAGCCAAATTTTGAGGTTTGCAAAGGATTCTGGGTAACAGAACCTGGTCAGAGCCCCACAAGTCACCCCATCTTGGATTCCCCTAGGTCTCTAGTTTTAAAAAATGCACAGGTTTGGTAGGTTTCCCTAGGTGCCGGCTGAGCTAGAGGCCAAAATCTACAGGTAGGCACTTTGCAAAAAGCACCTCTGTTTTCTTTCAAAAAATGTGATGTGTCCACGTTGCGTTTTGGGGCATTTCCTGTCGCGGGCACTAGGCCTACCCACACAAGTGAGGTAACATTTTTATCGGGAGACTTGGGGGAACGCTGGATGGAAGGAAAGTTGTGGCTCCTCTCAGATTCCAGAACTTTCTGTCACCAAAATGTGAGGAAAACGTGTTTTTTTAGCCAACTTTTGAGGTTTGCAAAGGATTCCGGGTAACAGAACCTGGTCAGAGCCACACAAGTCACCCCATCTTGGATTCCCCTAGGTCTCTAGTTTTCAAAAATGCACAGGTTTGGTAGGTTTCCCCAGGTGCCGGCTGAGCTAGAGGCCAAAATCTACAGGTAGGCACTTTGCAAAAAACACCTCTGTTTATTTAAAAAAATGTGATGTGTCCACGTTGCGTTTTGGGGCATTTCCTGTAGCGGGCGCTAGGCCTACCCACACAAGTGAAGTATAATTTTTATCGGGAGACTTGGGGGAACACTGGGTGGAAGGACATTTGTGGCTCCTCTCTGATTCCAGAACTTTCTGTCACCAAAATGTGAGAAAAATGTGTTTTTTTAGCCAAATTTTGAGGTTTGCAAAAGATTGTGGGTAACAGAACCTGATCAGAGCCCCACAAGTCACCCCATCTTGGATTCCCCTAGGTCTCTAGTTTTCAAAAATGCACAGGTTTGGTAGGTTTCCCTAGGAGCCGGCTGAGCTAAAGGCCAAAATCTGCAGGTAGGCACTTTGCAAAAAACACCTCTGTTTTCTTTCAAAAAATGTAATGTGTCCACGTTGTGTTTTGGGGCATTTCCTGTCGTGGGCGCTAGGCCTACCCACACAAGTGAGGTATCATTTTTATTGGGAGACTTGGGGGAATTCTGGGTGGAAAGAAATTTGTGGCTCCTCTCAGATTCCAGAACTTTCTGTCACCAAAATGTGAGGAAAACGTGTTTTTTTAGCCAAATGTTTAGATTTGCAAAGGATTCTGGGTAACAGAACCTGGTCAGAGCCCCACAAGTCACCCCATCTTGGATTCCCCTAGGTCTCTAGTTTAAAAAAATGCACAGGTGTGGTAGGTTTCCCTAGGTGCCGGCTGAGCTAGAGGCCAAAATCTACAGGTAGGCACTTTGCAAAAAACACCTCTGTTTTCTTTCAAAAAATGTGATGTGTCTACGTTGCATTTTGGGGCATTTCCTGTCGCGGGCGCTAGGCCTACCCACACAAGTGAGGTATCATTTTTATCGGGAGACGTGGGGGAACGCTGGGTGGAAGGAAATTTGTGGCTCCTCTCTGATTCCAGAACTTTTTGTCACCAAAATGTGAGGAAAATTTGTTTTTTTAGCCACATTTTGAGGTTTGCAAAGGATTCTGGGTAACAGAACCTGGTCAGAGCCCCACAAGTCACCCCATCTTTGATTCCCCTAGGTCTCTAGTTTTAAAAAATGCACAGGTTTGGTAGGTTTCCCTAGGTGCCGGCTGAGCTAGAGGCTAAAATCTACAGGTAGGCACTTTGCAAAAAACACCTCTGTTTTCTTTCAAAAAATGTAATGTGTCCACGTTGTGTTTTGGGGCATTTCCTGTCGTGGGCGCTAGGCCTACCCACACAAGTGAGGTATCATTTTTATTGGGAGACTTGGGGGAATTCTGGGTGGAAAGAAATTTGTGGCTCCTCTCAGATTCCAGAACTTTCTGTCACCAAAATGTGAGGAAAACGTGTTTTTTTAGCCAAATGTTTAGATTTGCAAAGGATTCTGGGTAACAGAACCTGGTCAGAGCCCCACAAGTCACCCCATCTTGGATTCCCCTAGGTCTCTAGTTTAAAAAAATGCACAGGTGTGGTAGGTTTCCCTAGGTGCCGGCTGAGCTAGAGGCCAAAATCTACAGGTAGGCACTTTGCAAAAAACACCTCTGTTTTCTTTCAAAAAATGTGATGTGTCTACGTTGCATTTTGGGGCATTTCCTGTCGCGGGCGCTAGGCCTACCCACACAAGTGAGGTATCATTTTTATCGGGAGACGTGGGGGAACGCTGGGTGGAAGGAAATTTGTGGCTCCTCTCTGATTCCAGAACTTTTTGTCACCAAAATGTGAGGAAAATTTGTTTTTTTAGCCACATTTTGAGGTTTGCAAAGGATTCTGGGTAACAGAACCTGGTCAGAGCCCCACAAGTCACCCCATCTTTGATTCCCCTAGGTCTCTAGTTTTAAAAAATGCACAGGTTTGGTAGGTTTCCCTAGGTGCCGGCTGAGCTAGAGGCTAAAATCTACAGGTAGGCACTTTGCAAAAAACACCTCTGTTTTCTTTCAAAAAATGTGATGTGTCCACGTTGCGTTTTGGGGCATTTCCTGTCGCGGGCGCTAGGCCTACCCACACAAGTGAAGTATAATTTTTATCGGGAGACGTGGGGCAACGCTGGGTGGAAGGACATTTGTGGCTCCTCTCTGATTCCAGAACTTTCTGTCACCAAAATGTGAGAAAAATGTGTTTTTTTAGCCAAATTTTGAGGTTTGCAAAAGATTCTGGGTAACAGAACCTGGTCAGAGCCCCACAAGTCACCCCATCATGGATTCCCCTATGTCTCTAGTTTTCAAAAATGCACAGGTTTGGTAGGTTTCCCTAGGTGCCGGCTGAGCTAAAGGCCAAAATCTACAGGTAGGCACTTTGCAAAAAGCACCTCTGTTTTCTTTCAAAAAATGTGATGTGTCCACGTTGCGTTTTGGGGCATTTCCTGTCGCGGGCACTAGGCCTACCCACACAAGTGAGGTATCATTTTTATCGGGAGACTTGGGGGAACGCTGGGTGGAAGGAAAGTTGTGGCTCCTCTCAGATTCCAGAACTTTCTGTCACCAAAATGTGAGGAAAACGTGTTTTTTTAGCCAACTTTTGAGGTTTTCAAAGGATTCCGGGTAACAGAACCTGGTCAGAGCCCCACAAGTCACCCCATCTTGGATTCCCCTAGGTCTCTAGTTTTCAAAAATGCACAGGTTTGGTAGGTTTCCCCAGGTGCCGGCTGAGCTAGAGGCCAAAATCTACAGGTAGGCACTTTGCAAAAAACACCTCTGTTTATTTAAAAAAATTTGATGTGTCCACGTTGCGTTTTGGGGCATTTCCTGTAGCGGGCGCTAGGCCTACCCACACAAGTGAAGTATAATTTTTATCGGGAGACTTGGGGGAACACTGGGTGGAAGGACATTTGTGGCTCCTCTCTGATTCCAGAACTTTCTGTCACCAAAATGTGAGAAAAATGTGTTTTTTTAGCCAAATTTTGAGGTTTGCAAAAGATTGTGGGTAACAGAACCTGGTCAGAGCCCCACAAGTCACCCCATCTTGGATTCCCCTAGGTCTCTAGTTTTCAAAAATGCACAGGTTTGGTAGGTTTCCCTAGGAGCCGGCTGAGCTAAAGGCCAAAATCTGCAGTTAGGCACTTTGTAAAAAACACCTCTGTTTTCTTTCAAAAAATGTAATGTGTCCACGTTGTGTTTTGGGGCATTTCCTGTCGTGGGCGCTAGGCCTACCCACACAAGTGAGGTATCATTTTTATCGGGAGACTTGGGGGAATTCTGGGTGGAAAGAAATTTGTGGCTCCTCTCAGATTCCAGAACTTTCTGTCACCAAAATGTGAGGAAAACGTGTTTTTTTAGCCAAATGTTTAGATTTGCAAAGGATTCTGGGTAACAGAACCTGGTCAGAGCCCCACAAGTCACCCCATCTTGGATTCCCCTAGGTCTCTAGTTTAAAAAAATGCACAGGTGTGGTAGGTTTCCCTAGGTGCCGGCTGAGCTAGAGGCCAAAATCTACAGGTAGGCACTTTGCAAAAAACACCTCTGTTTTCTTTCAAAAAATGTGATGTGTCTACGTTGCATTTTGGGGCATTTCCTGTCGCGGGCGCTAGGCCTACCCACACAAGTGAGGTATCATTTTTATCGGGAGACGTGGGGGAACGCTGGGTGGAAGGAAATTTGTGGCTCCTCTCTGATTCCAGAACTTTTTGTCACCAAAATGTGAGGAAAATGTGTTTTTTTAGCCACATTTTGAGGTTTGCAAAGGATTCTGGGTAACAGAACCTGGTCAGAGCCCCACAAGTCACCCCATCTTTGATTCCCCTAGGTCTCTAGTTTTAAAAAATGCACAGGTTTGGTAGGTTTCCCTAGGTGCCGGCTGAGCTAGAGGCTAAAATCTACAGGTAAGCACTTTGCAAAAAACACCTCTGTTTTCTTTCAAAAAATGTGATGTGTCCACGTTGCGTTTTGGGGCATTTCCTGTCGCGGGCGCTAGGCCTACCCACACAAGTGAAGTATAATTTTTATCGGGAGACGTGGGGCAACGCTGGGTGGAAGGACATTTGTGGCTCCTCTCTGATTCCAGAACTTTCTGTCACCAAAATGTGAGAAAAATGTGTTTTTTTAGCCAAATTTTGAGGTTTGCAAAAGATTCTGGGTAACAGAACCTGGTCAGAGCCCCACAAGTCACCCCATCATGGATTCCCCTATGTCTCTAGTTTTCAAAAATGCACAGGTTTGGTAGGTTTCCCTAGGTGCCGGCTGAGCTAAAGGCCAAAATCTACAGGTAGGCACTTTGCAAAAAGCACCTCTGTTTTCTTTCAAAAAATGTGATGTGTCCACGTTGCGTTTTGGGGCATTTCCTGTCGCGGGCACTAGGCCTACCCACACAAGTGAGGTATCATTTTTATCGGGAGACTTGGGGGAACACTGGGTGGAAGGACATTTGTGGCTCCTCTCTGATTCCAGAACTTTCTGTCACCAAAATGTGAGAAAAATGTGTTTTTTTAGCCAAATTTTGAGGTTTGCAAAAGATTGTGGGTAACAGAACCTGGTCAGAGCCCCACAAGTCACCCCATCTTGGATTCCCCTAGGTCTCTAGTTTTCAAAAATGCACAGGTTTGGTAGGTTTCCCTAGGAGCCGGCTGAGCTAAAGGCCAAAATCTGCAGGTAGGCACTTTGCAAAAAACACCTCTGTTTTCTTTCAAAAAATGTAATGTGTCCACGTTGTGTTTTGGGGCATTTCCTGTCGTGGGCGCTAGGCCTACCCACACAAGTGAGGTATCATTTTTATCGGGAGACTTGGGGGAATTCTGGGTGGAAAGAAATTTGTGGCTCCTCTCAGATTCCAGAACTTTCTGTCACCAAAATGTGAGGAAAACGTGTTTTTTTAGCCAAATGTTTAGATTTGCAAAGGATTCTGGGTAACAGAACCTGGTCAGAGCCCCACAAGTCACCCCATCTTGGATTCCCCTAGGTCTCTAGTTTAAAAAAATGCACAGGTGTGGTAGGTTTCCCTAGGTGCCGGCTGAGCTAGAGGCCAAAATCTACAGGTAGGCACTTTGCAAAAAACACCTCTGTTTTCTTTCAAAAAATGTGATGTGTCTACGTTGCATTTTGGGGCATTTCCTGTCGCGGGCGCTAGGCCTACCCACACAAGTGAGGTATCATTTTTATCGGGAGACGTGGGGGAACTCTGGGTGGAAGGAAATTTGTGGCTCCTCTCTGATTCCAGAACTTTTTGTCACCAAAATGTGAGGAAAATGTGTTTTTTTAGCCACATTTTGAGGTTTGCAAAGGATTCTGGGTAACAGAACCTGGTCAGAGCCCCACAAGTCACCCCATCTTTGATTCCCCTAGGTCTCTAGTTTTAAAAAATGCACAGGTTTGGTAGGTTTCCCTAGGTGCCGGCTGAGCTAGAGGCTAAAATCTACAGGTAGGCACTTTGCAAAAAACACCTCTGTTTTCTTTAAAAAAATGTGATGTGTCCACGTTGTGTTTTGGGGCATTTCCTGTCGCGGCCACTAGGCCTACCCACACAAGTGAGGTATCATTTTTATCGGGAGACGTGGGGGAACGCTGGGTGGAAGGAAATTTGTGGCTCCTCTCTGATTCCAGAACTTTCTGTCACCAAAATGTGAGGAAAATTTGTTTTTTTAGCCACATTTTGAGGTTTGCAAAGGATTCTGGGTAACAGAACCTGGTCAGAGCCCCACAAGTCACCCAATCTTAGATTCCCCTAGGTCTCTACTTTTAAAAAATGCACAGGTTTGGTAGGTTTCCCTAGGTGCCGGCTGAGCTAGAGGCCAAAATCTACAGGTAGGCACTTTGCAAAAAACACCTCTGTTTTCTTTAAAAAAATGTGATGTGTCTACGTTGCGTTTTGGGGCATTTCCTGTCGCAGGCGCTAGGCCTACCCACACAAGTGAAGTATAACTTTTATCGGGAGACTTGGGGGAACACTGGGTGGAAGGACATTTGTGGCTCCTCTCTGATTCCAGAACTTTCTGTCACCAAAATGTGAGAAAAATGAGTTTTTTTAGCCAAATTTTGAGGTTTGCAAAAGATTCTGGGTAACAGAACCTGGTCAGAGCCCCACAAGTCACCCCATCATGGATTCCCCTATGTCTCTAGTTTTCAAAAATGCACAGGTTTGGTAGGTTTCCCTAGGGGCCGGCTAAGCTAAAGGCCAAAATCTACAGGTAGGCACTTTGCAAAAAACACCTCTGTTTTCTTTCAAAAAATGTGATGTGTCCACGTTGGGTTTTGGGGCATTTCCTGTCGTGGGCGCTAGGCCTACCCACACAAGTGAGGTATCATTTTTATCGGGAGACTTGGGGGAATGCTGGGTGGAAAGAAATTTGTGGCTCCTCTCAGATTCCAGAACTTTCTGTCACCAAAATGTGAGGAAAATGTGTTTTTTTAGCCAAATTTTGAGGTTTGCAAAGGATTCTGGGTAACAGAACCTGGTCAGAGCCCCACAAGTCACCCCATCTTGGATTCCCCTAGGTCTCTAGTTTTAAAAAATGCACAGGTTTGGTAGGTTTCCCTAGGTGCCGGCTGAGCTAGAGGCCAAAATCTACAGGTAGGCACTTTGCAAAAAGCACCTCTGTTTTCTTTCAAAAAATGTGATGTGTCCACGTTGCGTTTTGGGGCATTTCCTGTCGCGGGCACTAGGCCTACCCACACAAGTGAAGTATAATTTTTATCGGGAGACTTGGGGGAACACTGGGTGGAAGGACATTTGTGGCTCCTCTCTGATTCCAGAACTTTCTGTCACCAAAATGTGAGAAAAATGTGTTTTTTTAGCCAAATTTTGAGGTTTGCAAAAGATTCTGGGTAACAGAACCTGGTCAGAGCCCCACAAGTCACCCCATCATGGATTCCCCTATGTCTCTAGTTTTCAAAAATGCACAGGTTTGGTAGGTTTCCCTAGGTGCCGGTTGAGCTAAAGGCCAAAATCTACAGGTAGGCACTTTGCAAAAAACACCTCTGTTTTCTTTCAAAAAATGTGATGTGTCCACGTTGTGTTTTGGGGCATTTCCTGTCGTGGGTGCTAGGCCTACCCACACAAGTGAGGTATCATTTTTATCGGGAGACTTGGGGGAATGCTGGGTGGAAAGAAATTTGTGGCTCCTCTCAGATTCCAGAACTTTCTGTCACCAAAATGTGAGGAAAACGTGTTTTTTTAGCCAAATTTTGAGGTTTGCAAAGGATTCTGGGTAACAGAACCTGGTCAGAGCCCCACAAGTCACCCCATCTTGGATTCCCCTAGGTCTCTAGTTTTAAAAAATGCACAGGTTTGGTAGGTTTCCCTAGGTGCCGGCTGAGCTAGAGGCCAAAATCTACAGGTAGGCACTTTGCAAAAAGCACCTCTGTTTTCTTTCAAAAAATGTGATGTGTCCACGTTGCGTTTTGGGGCATTTCCTGTCGCGGGCACTAGGCCTACCCACACAAGTGAGGTAACATTTTTATCGGGAGACTTGGGGGAACGCTGGATGGAAGGAAAGTTGTGGCTCCTCTCAGATTCCAGAACTTTCTGTCACCAAAATGTGAGGAAAACGTGTTTTTTTAGCCAACTTTTGAGGTTTGCAAAGGATTCCGGGTAACAGAACCTGGTCAGAGCCACACAAGTCACCCCATCTTGGATTCCCCTAGGTCTCTAGTTTTCAAAAATGCACAGGTTTGGTAGGTTTCCCCAGGTGCCGGCTGAGCTAGAGGCCAAAATCTACAGGTAGGCACTTTGCAAAAAACACCTCTGTTTATTTAAAAAAATGTGATGTGTCCACGTTGCGTTTTGGGGCATTTCCTGTAGCGGGCGCTAGGCCTACCCACACAAGTGAAGTATAATTTTTATCGGGAGACTTGGGGGAACACTGGGTGGAAGGACATTTGTGGCTCCTCTCTGATTCCAGAACTTTCTGTCACCAAAATGTGAGAAAAATGTGTTTTTTTAGCCAAATTTTGAGGTTTGCAAAAGATTGTGGGTAACAGAACCTGATCAGAGCCCCACAAGTCACCCCATCTTGGATTCCCCTAGGTCTCTAGTTTTCAAAAATGCACAGGTTTGGTAGGTTTCCCTAGGAGCCGGCTGAGCTAAAGGCCAAAATCTGCAGGTAGGCACTTTGCAAAAAACACCTCTGTTTTCTTTCAAAAAATGTAATGTGTCCACGTTGTGTTTTGGGGCATTTCCTGTCGTGGGCGCTAGGCCTACCCACACAAGTGAGGTATCATTTTTATTGGGAGACTTGGGGGAATTCTGGGTGGAAAGAAATTTGTGGCTCCTCTCAGATTCCAGAACTTTCTGTCACCAAAATGTGAGGAAAACGTGTTTTTTTAGCCAAATGTTTAGATTTGCAAAGGATTCTGGGTAACAGAACCTGGTCAGAGCCCCACAAGTCACCCCATCTTGGATTCCCCTAGGTCTCTAGTTTAAAAAAATGCACAGGTGTGGTAGGTTTCCCTAGGTGCCGGCTGAGCTAGAGGCCAAAATCTACAGGTAGGCACTTTGCAAAAAACACCTCTGTTTTCTTTCAAAAAATGTGATGTGTCTACGTTGCATTTTGGGGCATTTCCTGTCGCGGGCGCTAGGCCTACCCACACAAGTGAGGTATCATTTTTATCGGGAGACGTGGGGGAACGCTGGGTGGAAGGAAATTTGTGGCTCCTCTCTGATTCCAGAACTTTTTGTCACCAAAATGTGAGGAAAATTTGTTTTTTTAGCCACATTTTGAGGTTTGCAAAGGATTCTGGGTAACAGAACCTGGTCAGAGCCCCACAAGTCACCCCATCTTTGATTCCCCTAGGTCTCTAGTTTTAAAAAATGCACAGGTTTGGTAGGTTTCCCTAGGTGCCGGCTGAGCTAGAGGCTAAAATCTACAGGTAGGCACTTTGCAAAAAACACCTCTGTTTTCTTTCAAAAAATGTAATGTGTCCACGTTGTGTTTTGGGGCATTTCCTGTCGTGGGCGCTAGGCCTACCCACACAAGTGAGGTATCATTTTTATTGGGAGACTTGGGGGAATTCTGGGTGGAAAGAAATTTGTGGCTCCTCTCAGATTCCAGAACTTTCTGTCACCAAAATGTGAGGAAAACGTGTTTTTTTAGCCAAATGTTTAGATTTGCAAAGGATTCTGGGTAACAGAACCTGGTCAGAGCCCCACAAGTCACCCCATCTTGGATTCCCCTAGGTCTCTAGTTTAAAAAAATGCACAGGTGTGGTAGGTTTCCCTAGGTGCCGGCTGAGCTAGAGGCCAAAATCTACAGGTAGGCACTTTGCAAAAAACACCTCTGTTTTCTTTCAAAAAATGTGATGTGTCTACGTTGCATTTTGGGGCATTTCCTGTCGCGGGCGCTAGGCCTACCCACACAAGTGAGGTATCATTTTTATCGGGAGACGTGGGGGAACGCTGGGTGGAAGGAAATTTGTGGCTCCTCTCTGATTCCAGAACTTTTTGTCACCAAAATGTGAGGAAAATTTGTTTTTTTAGCCACATTTTGAGGTTTGCAAAGGATTCTGGGTAACAGAACCTGGTCAGAGCCCCACAAGTCACCCCATCTTTGATTCCCCTAGGTCTCTAGTTTTAAAAAATGCACAGGTTTGGTAGGTTTCCCTAGGTGCCGGCTGAGCTAGAGGCTAAAATCTACAGGTAGGCACTTTGCAAAAAACACCTCTGTTTTCTTTCAAAAAATGTGATGTGTCCACGTTGCGTTTTGGGGCATTTCCTGTCGCGGGCGCTAGGCCTACCCACACAAGTGAAGTATAATTTTTATCGGGAGACGTGGGGCAACGCTGGGTGGAAGGACATTTGTGGCTCCTCTCTGATTCCAGAACTTTCTGTCACCAAAATGTGAGAAAAATGTGTTTTTTTAGCCAAATTTTGAGGTTTGCAAAAGATTCTGGGTAACAGAACCTGGTCAGAGCCCCACAAGTCACCCCATCATGGATTCCCCTATGTCTCTAGTTTTCAAAAATGCACAGGTTTGGTAGGTTTCCCTAGGTGCCGGCTGAGCTAAAGGCCAAAATCTACAGGTAGGCACTTTGCAAAAAGCACCTCTGTTTTCTTTCAAAAAATGTGATGTGTCCACGTTGCGTTTTGGGGCATTTCCTGTCGCGGGCACTAGGCCTACCCACACAAGTGAGGTATCATTTTTATCGGGAGACTTGGGGCAACGCTGGGTGGAAGGAAAGTTGTGGCTCCTCTCAGATTCCAGAACTTTCTGTCACCAAAATGTGAGGAAAACGTGTTTTTTTAGCCAACTTTTGAGGTTTTCAAAGGATTCCGGGTAACAGAACCTGGTCAGAGCCCCACAAGTCACCCCATCTTGGATTCCCCTAGGTCTCTAGTTTTCAAAAATGCACAGGTTTGGTAGGTTTCCCCAGGTGCCGGCTGAGCTAGAGGCCAAAATCTACAGGTAGGCACTTTGCAAAAAACACCTCTGTTTATTTAAAAAAATTTGATGTGTCCACGTTGCGTTTTGGGGCATTTCCTGTAGCGGGCGCTAGGCCTACCCACACAAGTGAAGTATAATTTTTATCGGGAGACTTGGGGGAACACTGGGTGGAAGGACATTTGTGGCTCCTCTCTGATTCCAGAACTTTCTGTCACCAAAATGTGAGAAAAATGTGTTTTTTTAGCCAAATTTTGAGGTTTGCAAAAGATTGTGGGTAACAGAACCTGGTCAGAGCCCCACAAGTCACCCCATCTTGGATTCCCCTAGGTCTCTAGTTTTCAAAAATGCACAGGTTTGGTAGGTTTCCCTAGGAGCCGGCTGAGCTAAAGGCCAAAATCTGCAGTTAGGCACTTTGTAAAAAACACCTCTGTTTTCTTTCAAAAAATGTAATGTGTCCACGTTGTGTTTTGGGGCATTTCCTGTCGTGGGCGCTAGGCCTACCCACACAAGTGAGGTATCATTTTTATCGGGAGACTTGGGGGAATTCTGGGTGGAAAGAAATTTGTGGCTCCTCTCAGATTCCAGAACTTTCTGTCACCAAAATGTGAGGAAAACGTGTTTTTTTAGCCAAATGTTTAGATTTGCAAAGGATTCTGGGTAACAGAACCTGGTCAGAGCCCCACAAGTCACCCCATCTTGGATTCCCCTAGGTCTCTAGTTTAAAAAAATGCACAGGTGTGGTAGGTTTCCCTAGGTGCCGGCTGAGCTAGAGGCCAAAATCTACAGGTAGGCACTTTGCAAAAAACACCTCTGTTTTCTTTCAAAAAATGTGATGTGTCTACGTTGCATTTTGGGGCATTTCCTGTCGCGGGCGCTAGGCCTACCCACACAAGTGAGGTATCATTTTTATCGGGAGACGTGGGGGAACGCTGGGTGGAAGGAAATTTGTGGCTCCTCTCTGATTCCAGAACTTTTTGTCACCAAAATGTGAGGAAAATGTGTTTTTTTAGCCACATTTTGAGGTTTGCAAAGGATTCTGGGTAACAGAACCTGGTCAGAGCCCCACAAGTCACCCCATCTTTGATTCCCCTAGGTCTCTAGTTTTAAAAAATGCACAGGTTTGGTAGGTTTCCCTAGGTGCCGGCTGAGCTAGAGGCTAAAATCTACAGGTAAGCACTTTGCAAAAAACACCTCTGTTTTCTTTCAAAAAATGTGATGTGTCCACGTTGCGTTTTGGGGCATTTCCTGTCGCGGGCGCTAGGCCTACCCACACAAGTGAAGTATAATTTTTATCGGGAGACGTGGGGCAACGCTGGGTGGAAGGACATTTGTGGCTCCTCTCTGATTCCAGAACTTTCTGTCACCAAAATGTGAGAAAAATGTGTTTTTTTAGCCAAATTTTGAGGTTTGCAAAAGATTCTGGGTAACAGAACCTGGTCAGAGCCCCACAAGTCACCCCATCATGGATTCCCCTATGTCTCTAGTTTTCAAAAATGCACAGGTTTGGTAGGTTTCCCTAGGTGCCGGCTGAGCTAAAGGCCAAAATCTACAGGTAGGCACTTTGCAAAAAGCACCTCTGTTTTCTTTCAAAAAATGTGATGTGTCCACGTTGCGTTTTGGGGCATTTCCTGTCGCGGGCACTAGGCCTACCCACACAAGTGAGGTATCATTTTTATCGGGAGACTTGGGGGAACGCTGGGTGGAAGGAAAGTTGTGGCTCCTCTCAGATTCCAGAACTTTCTGTCACCAAAATGTGAGGAAAACGTGTTTTTTTAGCCAACTTTTGAGGTTTTCAAAGGATTCCGGGTAACAGAACCTGGTCAGAGCCCCACAAGTCACCCCATCTTGGATTCCCCTAGGTCTCTAGTTTTCAAAAATGCACAGGTTTGGTAGGTTTCCCCAGGTGCCGGCTGAGCTAGAGGCCAAAATCTACAGGTAGGCACTTTGCAAAAAACACCTCTGTTTATTTAAAAAAATGTGATGTGTCCACGTTGCGTTTTGGGGCATTTCCTGTAGCGGGCGCTAGGCCTACCCACACAAGTGAAGTATAATTTTTATCGGGAGACTTGGGGGAACACTGGGTGGAAGGACATTTGTGGCTCCTCTCTGATTCCAGAACTTTCTGTCACCAAAATGTTAGAAAAATGTGTTTTTTTAGCCAAATTTTGAGGTTTGCAAAAGATTGTGGGTAACAGAACCTGGTCAGAGCCCCACAAGTCACCCCATCTTGGATTCCCCTAGGTCTCTAGTTTTCAAAAATGCACAGGTTTGGTAGGTTTCCCTAGGAGCCGGCTGAGCTAAAGGCCAAAATCTGCAGGTAGGCACTTTGTAAAAAACACCTCTGTTTTCTTTCAAAAAATGTAATGTGTCCACGTTGTGTTTTGGGGCATTTCCTGTCGTGGGCGCTAGGCCTACCCACACAAGTGAGGTATCATTTTTATCAGGAGACTTGGGGGAATTCTGGGTGGAAAGAAATTTGTGGCTCCTCTCAGATTCCAGAACTTTCTGTCACCAAAATGTGAGGAAAACGTGTTTTTTTAGCCAAATGTTTAGATTTGCAAAGGATTCTGGGTAACAGAACCTGGTCAGAGCCCCACAAGTCACCCCATCTTGGATTCCCCTAGGTCTCTAGTTTAAAAAAATGCACAGGTGTGGTAGGTTTCCCTAGGTGCCGGCTGAGCTAGAGGCCAAAATCTACAGGTAGGCACTTTGCAAAAAACACCTCTGTTTTCTTTAAAAAAATGTGATGTGTCTACGTTGCATTTTGGGGCATTTCCTGTCGCGGGCGCTAGGCCTACCCACACAAGTGAGGTATCATTTTTATCGGGAGACGTGGGGGAACGCTGGGTGGAAGGAAAGTTGTGGCTCCTCTCAGATTCCAGAACTTTCTGTCACCAAAATGTGAGGAAAACGTGTTTTTTTAGCCAACTTTTGAGGTTTGCAAAGGATTCCGGGTAACAGAACCTGGTCAGAGCCACACAAGTCACCCCATCTTGGATTCCCCTAGGTCTCTAGTTTTAAAAAATGCACAGGTTTGGTAGGTTTCCCCAGGTGCCGGCTGAGCTAGAGGCCAAAATCTACAGGTAGGCACTTTGCAAAAAACACCTCTGTTTATTTAACAAAATGTGATGTGTCCACGTTGCGTTTTGGGGCATTTCCTGTAGCGGGCGCTAGGCCTACCCACACAAGTGAAGTATAATTTTTATCGGGAGACTTGGGGGAACACTGGGTGGAAGGACATTTGTGGCTCCTCTCTGATTCCAGAACTTTCTGTCACCAAAATGTGAGAAAAATGTGTTTTTTTAGCCAAATTTTGAGGTTTGCAAAAGATTGTGGGTAACAGAACCTGATCAGAGCCCCACATGTCACCCCATCTTGGATTCCCCTAGGTCTCTAGTTTTCAAAAATGCACAGGTTTGGTAGGTTTCCCTAGGAGCCGGCTGAGCTAAAGGCCAAAATCTGCAGGTAGGCACTTTGCAAAAAACACCTCTGTTTTCTTTCAAAAAATGTAATGTGTCCACGTTGTGTTTTGGGGCATTTCCTGTCGTGGGCGCTAGGCCTACCCACACAAGTGAGGTATCATTTTTATCGGGAGACTTGGGGGAATTCTGGGTGGAAAGAAATTTGTGGCTCCTCTCAGATTCCAGAACTTTCTGTAACCAAAATGTGAGGAAAACGTGTTTTTTTAGCCAAATGTTTAGATTTGCAAAGGATTCTGGGTAACAGAACCTGGTCAGAGCCCCACAAGTCACCCCATCTTGGATTCCACTAGGTCTCTAGTTTAAAAAAATGCACAGGTGTGGTAGGTTTCCTTAGGTGCCGGCTGAGCTAGAGGCCAAAATCTACAGGTAGGCACTTTGCAAAAAACACCTCTGTTTTCTTTCATAAAATGTGATGTGTCTACGTTGCATTTTGGGGCATTTCCTGTCGCGGGCGCTAGGCCTACCCACACAAGTGAGGTATCATTTTTATCGGGAGACGTGGGGGAACGCTGGGTGGAAGGAAATTTGTGGCTCCTCTCTGATTCCAGAACTTTTTGTCACCAAAATGTGAGGAAAATGTGTTTTTTTAGCCACATTTTGAGGTTTGCAAAGGATTCTGGGTAACAGAACCTGGTCAGAGCCCCACAAGTCACCCCATCTTTGATTCCCCTAGGTCTCTAGTTTTAAAAAATGCACAGGTTTGGTAGGTTTCCCTAGGTGCCGGCTGAGCTAGAGGCTAAAATCTACAGGTAGGCACTTTGCAAAAAACACCTCTGTTTTCTTTCAAAAAATGTGATGTGTCCACGTTGCGTTTTGGGGCAGTTCCTGTCGCGGGCGCTAGGCCTACCCACACAAGTGAAGTATAATTTTTATCGGGAGACGTGGGGCAACGCTGGGTGGAAGGACATTTGTGCCTCCTCTCTGATTCCAGAACTTTCTGTCACCAAAATGTGAGAAAAATGTGTTTTTTTAGCCAAATTTTGAGGTTTGCAAAAGATTCTGGGTAACAGAACCTGGTCAGAGCCCCACAAGTCACCCCATCATGGATTCCCCTATGTCTCTAGTTTTAAAAAATGCACAGGTTTGGTAGGTTTCCCTAGGTGCCGGCTGAGCTAAAGGCCAAAATCTACAGGTAGGCACTTTGCAAAAAGCACCTCTGTTTTCTTTCAAAAAATGTGATGTGTCCACGTTGCGTTTTGGGGCATTTCCTGTCGCGGGCACTAGGCCTACCCACACAAGTGAGGTATCATTTTTATCGGGAGACTTGGGGGAACGCTGGGTGGAAGGAAAGTTGTGGCTCCTCTCAGATTCCAGAACTTTCTGTCACCAAAATGTGAGGAAAACGTGTTTTTTTAGCCAACTTTTGAGGTTTTCAAAGGATTCCGGGTAACAGAACCTGGTCAGAGCCCCACAAGTCACCCCATCTTGGATTCCCCTAGGTCTCTAGTTTTCAAAAATGCACAGGTTTGGTAGGTTTCCCCAGGTGCCGGCTGAGCTAGAGGCCAAAATCTACAGGTAGGCACTTTGCAAAAAACACCTCTGTTTATTTAAAAAAATGTGATGTGTCCACGTTGCGTTTTGGGGCATTTCCTGTAGCGGGCGCTAGGCCTACCCACACAAGTGAAGTATAATTTTTATCGGGAGACTTGGGGGAACACTGGGTGGAAGGACATTTGTGGCTCCTCTCTGATTCCAGAACTTTCTGTCACCAAAATGTTAGAAAAATGTGTTTTTTTAGCCAAATTTTGAGGTTTGCAAAAGATTGTGGGTAACAGAACCTGGTCAGAGCCCCACAAGTCACCCCATCTTGGATTCCCCTAGGTCTCTAGTTTAAAAAAATGCACAGGTGTGGTAGGTTTCCCTAGGTGCCGGCTGAGCTAGAGGCCAAAATCTACAGGTAGGCACTTTGCAAAAAACACCTCTGTTTTCTTTAAAAAAATGTGATGTGTCTACGTTGCATTTTGGGGCATTTCCTGTCGCGGGCGCTAGGCCTACCCACACAAGTGAGGTATCATTTTTATCGGGAGACGTGGGGGAACGCTGGGTGGAAGGAAAGTTGTGGCTCCTCTCAGATTCCAGAACTTTCTGTCACCAAAATGTGAGGAAAACGTGTTTTTTTAGCCAACTTTTGAGGTTTGCAAAGGATTCCGGGTAACAGAACCTGGTCAGAGCCACACAAGTCACCCCATCTTGGATTCCCCTAGGTCTCTAGTTTTCAAAAATGCACAGGTTTGGTAGGTTTCCCCAGGTGCCGGCTGAGCTAGAGGCCAAAATCTACAGGTAGGCACTTTGCAAAAAACACCTCTGTTTATTTAAAAAAATGTGATGTGTCCACGTTGCGTTTTGGGGCATTTCCTGTAGCGGGCGCTAGGCCTACCCACACAAGTGAAGTATAATTTTTATCGGGAGACTTGGGGGAACACTGGGTGGAAGGACATTTGTGGCTCCTCTCTGATTCCAGAACTTTCTGTCACCAAAATGTGAGAAAAATGTGTTTTTTTAGCCAAATTTTGAGGTTTGCAAAAGATTGTGGGTAACAGAACCTGATCAGAGCCCCACATGTCACCCCATCTTGGATTCCCCTAGGTCTCTAGTTTTCAAAAATGCACAGGTTTGGTAGGTTTCCCTAGGAGCCGGCTGAGCTAAAGGCCAAAATCTGCAGGTAGGCACTTTGCAAAAAACACCTCTGTTTTCTTTCAAAAAATGTAATGTGTCCACGTTGTGTTTTGGGGCATTTCCTGTCGTGGGCGCTAGGCCTACCCACACAAGTGAGGTATCATTTTTATCGGGAGACTTGGGGGAATTCTGGGTGGAAAGAAATTTGTGGCTCCTCTCAGATTCCAGAACTTTCTGTCACCAAAATGTGAGGAAAACGTGTTTTTTTAGCCAAATGTTTAGATTTGCAAAGGATTCTGGGTAACAGAACCTGGTCAGAGCCCCACAAGTCACCCCATCTTGGATTCCACTAGGTCTCTAGTTTAAAAAAATGCACAGGTGTGGTAGGTTTCCCTAGGTGCCGGCTGAGCTAGAGGCCAAAATCTACAGGTAGGCACTTTGCAAAAAACACCTCTGTTTTCTTTCATAAAATGTGATGTGTCTACGTTGCATTTTGGGGCATTTCCTGTCGCGGGCGCTAGGCCTACCCACACAAGTGAGGTATCATTTTTATCGGGAGACGTGGGGGAACGCTGGGTGGAAGGAAATTTGTGGCTCCTCTCTGATTCCAGAACTTTTTGTCACCAAAATGTGAGGAAAATGTGTTTTTTTAGCCACATTTTGAGGTTTGCAAAGGATTCTGGGTAACAGAACCTGGTCAGAGCCCCACAAGTCACCCCATCTTTGATTCCCCTAGGTCTCTAGTTTTAAAAAATGCACAGGTTTGGTAGGTTTCCCTAGGTGCCGGCTGAGCTAGAGGCTAAAATCTACAGGTAGGCACTTTGCAAAAAACACCTCTGTTTTCTTTCAAAAAATGTGATGTGTCCACGTTGCGTTTTGGGGCATTTCCTGTCGCGGGCGCTAGGCCTACCCACACAAGTGAAGTATAATTTTTATCGGGAGACGTGGGGCAACGCTGGGTGGAAGGACATTTGTGGCTCCTCTCTGATTCCAGAACTTTCTGTCACCAAAATGTGAGAAAAATTTGTTTTTTTAGCCAAATTTTGAGGTTTGCAAAAGATTCTGGGTAACAGAACCTGGTCAGAGCCCCACAAGTCACCCCATCATGGATTCCCCTATGTCTCTAGTTTTCAAAAATGCACAGGTTTGGTAGGTTTCCCTAGGTGCCGGCTGAGCTAAAGGCCAAAATCTACAGGTAGGCACTTTGCAAAAAGCACCTCTGTTTTCTTTAAAAAAATGTGATGTGTCCACGTTGCGTTTTGGGGCATTTCCTGTCGCGGGCACTAGGCCTACCCACACAAGTGAGGTATCATTTTTATCGGGAGACTTGGGGGAACGCTGGGTGGAAGGAAAGTTGTGGCTCCTCTCAGATTCCAGAACTTTCTGTCACCAAAATGTGAGGAAAACATGTTTTTTTAGCCAACTTTTGAGGTTTGCAAAGGATTCCGGGTAACAGAACCTGGTCAGAGCCCCACAAGTCACCCCATCTTGGATTCCCCTAGGTCTCTAGTTTTCAAAAATGCACAGGTTTGGTAGGTTTCCCCAGGTGCCGGCTGAGCTAGAGGCCAAAATCTACAGGTAGGCACTTTGCAAAAAACACCTCTGTTTATTTAAAAAAATGTGATGTGTCCACGTTGCGTTTTGGGGCATTTCCTGTAGCGAGCGCTTGGCCTACCCACACAAGTGAAGTATAATTTTTATCGGGAGACTTGGGGGAACACTGGGTGGAAGGACATTTGTGGCTCCTCTCTGATTCCAGAACTTTCTGTCACCAAAATGTGAGAAAAATTTGTTTTTTTAGCCAAATTTTGAGGTTTGCAAAAGATTGTGGGTAACAGAACCTGGTCAGAGCCCTACAAGTCACCCCATCTTGGATTCCCCTAGGTCTCTAGTTTTCAAAAATGCACAGGTTTGGTAGGTTTCCCTAGGAGCCGGCTGAGCTAAAGGCCAAAATCTGCAGGTAGGCACTTTGTAAAAAACACCTCTGTTTTCTTTCAAAAAATGTAATGTGTCCACGTTGTGTTTTGGGGCATTTCCTGTCGTGGGCGCTAGGCCTACCCACACAAGTGAGGTATCATTTTTATCGGGAGACTTGGGGGAATTCTGGGTGGAAAGAAATTTGTGGCTCCTCTCAGATTCCAGAACTTTCTGTCACCAAAATGTGAGGAAAACGTGTTTTTTTAGCCAAATGTTTAGATTTGCAAAGGATTCTGGGTAACAGAACCTGGTCAGAGCCCCACAAGTCACCCCATCTTGGATTCCCCTAGGTCTCTAGTTTAAAAAAATGCACAGGTGTGGTAGGTTTCCCTAGGTGCCGGCTGAGCTAGAGGCCAAAATCTACAGGTAGGCACTTTGCAAAAAACACCTCTGTTTTCTTTAAAAAAATTTGATGTGTCTACGTTGCATTTTGGGGCATTTCCTGTCGCGGGCGCTAGGCCTACCCACACAAGTGAGGTATCATTTTTATCGGGAGACGTGGGGGAACGCTGGGTGGAAGGAAAGTTGTGGCTCCTCTCAGATTCCAGAACTTTCTGTCACCAAAATGTGAGGAAAACGTGTTTTTTTAGCCAACTTTTGAGGTTTGCAAAGGATTCCGGGTAACAGAACCTGGTCAGAGCCACACAAGTCACCCCATCTTGGATTCCCCTAGGTCTCTAGTTTTAAAAAATGCACAGGTTTGGTAGGTTTCCCCAGGTGCCGGCTGAGCTAGAGGCCAAAATCTACAGGTAGGCACTTTGCAAAAAACACCTCTGTTTATTTAACAAAATGTGATGTGTCCACGTTGCGTTTTGGGGCATTTCCTGTAGCGGGCGCTAGGCCTACCCACACAAGTGAAGTATAATTTTTATCGGGAGACTTGGGGGAACACTGGGTGGAAGGACATTTGTGGCTCCTCTCTGATTCCAGAACTTTCTGTCACCAAAATGTGAGAAAAATGTGTTTTTTTAGCCAAATTTTGAGGTTTGCAAAAGATTGTGGGTAACAGAACCTGATCAGAGCCCCACATGTCACCCCATCTTGGATTCCCCTAGGTCTCTAGTTTTCAAAAATGCACAGGTTTGGTAGGTTTCCCTAGGAGCCGGCTGAGCTAAAGGCCAAAATCTGCAGGTAGGCACTTTGCAAAAAACACCTCTGTTTTCTTTCAAAAAATGTAATGTGTCCACGTTGTGTTTTGGGGCATTTCCTGTCGTGGGCGCTAGGCCTACCCACACAAGTGAGGTATCATTTTTATCGGGAGACTTGGGGGAATTCTGGGTGGAAAGAAATTTGTGGCTCCTCTCAGATTCCAGAACTTTCTGTCACCAAAATGTGAGGAAAAAGTGTTTTTTTAGCCAAATGTTTAGATTTGCAAAGGATTCTGGGTAACAGAACCTGGTCAGAGCCCCACAAGTCACCCCATCTTGGATTCCACTAGGTCTCTAGTTTAAAAAAATGCACAGGTGTGGTAGGTTTCCCTAGGTGCCGGCTGAGCTAGAGGCCAAAATCTACAGGTAGGCACTTTGCAAAAAACACCTCTGTTTTCTTTCATAAAATGTGATGTGTCTACGTTGCATTTTGGGGCATTTCCTGTCGCGGGCGCTAGGCCTACCCACACAAGTGAGGTATCATTTTTATCGGGAGACGTGGGGGAACGCTGGGTGGAAGGAAATTTGTGGCTCCTCTCTGATTCCAGAACTTTTTGTCACCAAAATGTGAGGAAAATGTGTTTTTTTAGCCACATTTTGAGGTTTGCAAAGGATTCTGGGTAACAGAACCTGGTCAGAGCCCCACAAGTCACCCCATCTTTGATTCCCCTAGGTCTCTAGTTTTAAAAAATGCACAGGTTTGGTAGGTTTCCCTAGGTGCCGGCTGAGCTAGAGGCTAAAATCTACAGGTAGGCACTTTGCAAAAAACACCTCTGTTTTCTTTCAAAAAATGTGATGTGTCCACGTTGCGTTTTGGGGCATTTCCTGTCGCGGGCGCTAGGCCTACCCACACAAGTGAAGTATAATTTTTATCGGGAGACGTGGGGCAACGCTGGGTGGAAGGACATTTGTGGCTCCTCTCTGATTCCAGAACTTTCTGTCACCAAAATGTGAGAAAAATGTGTTTTTTTAGCCAAATTTTGAGGTTTGCAAAAGATTCTGGGTAACAGAACCTGGTCAGAGCCCCACAAGTCACCCCATCATGGATTCCCCTATGTCTCCAGTTTTCAAAAATGCACAGGTTTGGTAGGTTTCCCTAGGTGCCGGCTGAGCTAAAGGCCAAAATCTACAGGTAGGCACTTTGCAAAAAGCACCTCTGTTTTCTTTAAAAAAATGTGATGTGTCCACGTTGCGTTTTGGGGCATTTCCTGTCGCGGGCACTAGGCCTACCCACACAAGTGAGGTATCATTTTTATCGGGAGACTTGGGGGAACGCTGGGTGGAAGGAAAGTTGTGGCTCCTCTCAGATTCCAGAACTTTCTGTCACCAAAATGTGAGGAAAACATGTTTTTTTAGCCAACTTTTGAGGTTTGCAAAGGATTCCGGGTAACAGAACCTGGTCAGAGCCCCACAAGTCACCCCATCTTGGATTCCCCTAGGTCTCTAGTTTTCAAAAATGCACAGGTTTGGTAGGTTTCCCCAGGTGCCGGCTGAGCTAGAGGCCAAAATCTACAGGTAGGCACTTTGCAAAAAACACCTCTGTTTATTTAAAAAAATGTGATGTGTCCACGTTGCGTTTTGGGGCATTTCCTGTAGCGGGCGCTAGGCCTACCCACACAAGTGAAGTATAATTTTTATCGGGAGACTTGGGGGAACACTGGGTGGAAGGACATTTGTGGCTCCTCTCTGATTCCAGAACTTTCTGTCACCAAAATGTGAGAAAAATGTGTTTTTTTAGCCAAATTTTGAGGTTTGCAAAAGATTGTGGGTAACAGAACCTGGTCAGAGCCCCACAAGTCACCCCATCTTGGATTCCCCTAGGTCTCTAGTTTTCAAAAATGCACAGGTTTGGTAGGTTTCCCTAGGAGCCGGCTGAGCTAAAGGCCAAAATCTGCAGGTAGGCACTTTGTAAAAAACACCTCTGTTTTCTTTCAAAAAATGTAATGTGTCCACGTTGTGTTTTGGGGCATTTCCTGTCGTGGGCGCTAGGCCTACCCACACAAGTGAGGTATCATTTTTATCGGGAGACTTGGGGGAATTCTGGGTGAAAAGAAATTTGTGGCTCCTCTCAGATTCCAGAACTTTCTGTCACCAAAATGTGAGGAAAACGTGTTTTTTTAGCCAAATGTTTAGATTTGCAAAGGATTCTGGGTAACAGAACCTGGTCAGAGCCCCACAAGTCACCCCATCTTGGATTCCCCTAGGTCTCTAGTTTAAAAAAATGCACAGGTGTGGTAGGTTTCCCTAGGTGCCGGCTGAGCTAGAGGCCAAAATCTACAGGTAGGCACTTTGCAAAAAACACCTCTGTTTTCTTTCAAAAAATGTGATGTGTCTACGTTGCATTTTGGGGCATTTCCTGTCGCGGGCGCTAGGCCTACCCACACAAGTGAGGTATCATTTTTATCGGGAGACGTGGGGGAACGCTGGGTGGAAGGAAATTTGTGGCTCCTCTCTGATTCCAGAACTTTTTGTCACCAAAATGTGAGGAAAATGTGTTTTTTTAGCCACATTTTGAGGTTTGCAAAGGATTCTGGGTAACAGAACCTGGTCAGAGCCCCACAAGTCACCCCATCTTTGATTCCCCTAGGTCTCTAGTTTTAAAAAATGCACAGGTTTGGTAGGTTTCCCTAGGTGCCGGCTGAGCTAGAGGCTAAAATCTACAGGTAGGCACATTGCAAAAAACACCTTTGTTTTCTTTAAAAAAATGTGATGTGTCCACGTTGCGTTTTGGGGCATTTCCTGTCGCGGGCACTAGGCCTACCCACACAAGTGAGGTATCATTTTTATCGGGAGACGTGGGGGAACGCTGGGTGGAAGGAAATTTGTGGCTCCTCTCTGATTCCAGAACTTTCTGTCACCAAAATGTGAGGAAAATTTGTTTTTTTTGCCACATTTTGAGGTTTGCAAAGGATTCTGGGTAACAGAACCTGGTCAGAGCCCCACAAGTCACCCAATCTTAGATTCCCCTAGGTCTCTACTTTTAAAAAATGCACAGGTTTGGTAGGTTTCCCTAGGTGCCGGCTGAGCTAGAGGCCAAAATCTACAGGTAGGCACTTTGCAAAAAACACCTCTGTTTTCTTTCAAAAAATGTGATGTGTCCACGTTGCGTTTTGGGGCATTTCCTGTCGCGGGCGCTAGGCCTACCCACACAAGTGAAGTATAATTTTTATCGGGAGACTTGGGGGAACACTGGGTGGAAGGACATTTGTGGCTCCTCTCTGATTCCAGAACTTTCTGTCACCAAAATGTGAGAAAAATGTGTTTTTTTAGCCAAATTTTGAGGTTTGCAAAAGATTCTGGGTAACAGAACCTGGTCAGAGCCCCACAAGTCACCCCATCATGGATTCCCCTATGTCTCTAGTTTTCAAAAATGCACAGGTTTGGTAGGTTTCCCTAGGTGCCGGCTAAGCTAAAGGCCAAAATCTGCAGGTAGGCACTTTGCAAAAAACACCTCTGTTTTCTTTCAAAAAATTTGATGTGTCCACGTTGTGTTTTGGGGCATTTCCTGTCGTGGGCGCTAGGCCTACCCACACAAGTGAGGTACCATTTTTATCGGGAGACTTGGGGGAATGCTGGGTGGAAAGAAATTTGTGGCTCCTCTCAGATTCCAGAACTTTCTGTCACCAAAATGTGAGGAAAACTTGTTTTTTTAGCCAAATTTTGAGGTTTGCAAAGGATTCTGGGTAACAGAACCTGGTCAGAGCCCCACAAGTCACCCCATCTTGGATTCCCCTAGTTCTCTAGTTTTAAAAAATGCACAGGTTTGGTAGGTTTCCCCAGGTGCCGGCTGAGCTAGAGGCCAAAATCTACAGGTAGGCACTTTGCAAAAAACACCTCTGTTTTCTTTCAAAAATTGTGATGTGTCCACGTTGCGTTTTGGGGCATTTCCTGTCGCGGGCGCTAGGCCTACCCACACAAGTGAGGTATCATTTTTATCGGGAGACTTGGGGGAATTCTGGGTGGAAAGAAATTTGTGGCTCCTCTCAGATTCCAGAACTTTCTGTCACCAAAATGTGAGGAAAAAGTGTTTTTTTAGCCAAATGTTTAGATTTGCAAAGGATTCTGGGTAACAGAACCTGGTCAGAGCCCCACAAGTCACCCCATCTTGGATTCCACTAGGTCTCTAGTTTAAAAAAATGCACAGGTGTGGTAGGTTTCCCTAGGTGCCGGCTGAGCTAGAGGCCAAAATCTACAGGTAGGCACTTTGCAAAAAACACCTCTGTTTTCTTTCATAAAATGTGATGTGTCTACGTTGCATTTTGGGGCATTTCCTGTCGCGGGCGCTAGGCCTACCCACACAAGTGAGGTATCATTTTTATCGGGAGACGTGGGGGAACGCTGGGTGGAAGGAAATTTGTGGCTCCTCACTGATTCCAGAACTTTTTGTCACCAAAATGTGAGGAAAATGTGTTTTTTTAGCCACATTTTGAGGTTTGCAAAGGATTCTGGGTAACAGAACCTGGTCAGAGCCCCACAAGTCACCCCATCTTTGATTCCCCTAGGTCTCTAGTTTTAAAAAATGCACAGGTTTGGTAGGTTTCCCTAGGTGCCGGCTGAGCTAGAGGCTAAAATCTACAGGTAGGCACTTTGCAAAAAACACCTCTGTTTTCTTTCAAAAAATGTGATGTGTCCACGTTGCGTTTTGGGGCATTTCCTGTCGCGGGCGCTAGGCCTACCCACACAAGTGAAGTATAATTTTTATCGGGAGACGTGGGGCAACGCTGGGTGGAAGGACATTTGTGGCTCCTCTCTGATTCCAGAACTTTCTGTCACCAAAATGTGAGAAAAATGTGTTTTTTTAGCCAAATTTTGAGGTTTGCAAAAGATTCTGGGTAACAGAACCTGGTCAGAGCCCCACAAGTCACCCCATCATGGATTCCCCTATGTCTCCAGTTTTCAAAAATGCACAGGTTTGGTAGGTTTCCCTAGGTGCCGGCTGAGCTAAAGGCCAAAATCTACAGGTAGGCACTTTGCAAAAAGCACCTCTGTTTTCTTTAAAAAAATGTGATGTGTCCACGTTGCGTTTTGGGGCATTTCCTGTCGCGGGCACTAGGCCTACCCACACAAGTGAGGTATCATTTTTATCGGGAGACTTGGGGGAACGCTGGGTGGAAGGAAAGTTGTGGCTCCTCTCAGATTCCAGAACTTTCTGTCACCAAAATGTGAGGAAAACATGTTTTTTTAGCCAACTTTTGAGGTTTGCAAAGGATTCCGGGTAACAGAACCTGGTCAGAGCCCCACAAGTCACCCCATCTTGGATTCCCCTAGGTCTCTAGTTTTCAAAAATGCACAGGTTTGGTAGGTTTCCCCAGGTGCCGGCTGAGCTAGAGGCCAAAATCTACAGGTAGGCACTTTGCAAAAAACACCTCTGTTTATTTAAAAAAATGTGATGTGTCCACGTTGCGTTTTGGGGCATTTCCTGTAGCGGGCGCTAGGCCTACCCACACAAGTGAAGTATAATTTTTATCGGGAGACTTGGGGGAACACTGGGTGGAAGGACATTTGTGGCTCCTCTCTGATTCCAGAACTTTCTGTCACCAAAATGTGAGAAAAATGTGTTTTTTTAGCCAAATTTTGAGGTTTGCAAAAGATTGTGGGTAACAGAACCTGGTCAGAGCCCCACAAGTCACCCCATCTTGGATTCCCCTAGGTCTCTAGTTTTCAAAAATGCACAGGTTTGGTAGGTTTCCCTAGGAGCCGGCTGAGCTAAAGGCCAAAATCTGCAGGTAGGCACTTTGTAAAAAACACCTCTGTTTTCTTTCAAAAAATGTAATGTGTCCACGTTGTGTTTTGGGGCATTTCCTGTCGTGGGCGCTAGGCCTACCCACACAAGTGAGGTATCATTTTTATCGGGAGACTTGGGGGAATTCTGGGTGAAAAGAAATTTGTGGCTCCTCTCAGATTCCAGAACTTTCTGTCACCAAAATGTGAGGAAAACGTGTTTTTTTAGCCAAATGTTTAGATTTGCAAAGGATTCTGGGTAACAGAACCTGGTCAGAGCCCCACAAGTCACCCCATCTTGGATTCCCCTAGGTCTCTAGTTTAAAAAAATGCACAGGTGTGGTAGGTTTCCCTAGGTGCCGGCTGAGCTAGAGGCCAAAATCTACAGGTAGGCACTTTGCAAAAAACACCTCTGTTTTCTTTCAAAAAATGTGATGTGTCTACGTTGCATTTTGGGGCATTTCCTGTCGCGGGCGCTAGGCCTACCCACACAAGTGAGGTATCATTTTTATCGGGAGACGTGGGGGAACGCTGGGTGGAAGGAAATTTGTGGCTCCTCTCTGATTCCAGAACTTTTTGTCACCAAAATGTGAGGAAAATGTGTTTTTTTAGCCACATTTTGAGGTTTGCAAAGGATTCTGGGTAACAGAACCTGGTCAGAGCCCCACAAGTCACCCCATCTTTGATTCCCCTAGGTCTCTAGTTTTAAAAAATGCACAGGTTTGGTAGGTTTCCCTAGGTGCCGGCTGAGCTAGAGGCTAAAATCTACAGGTAGGCACATTGCAAAAAACACCTTTGTTTTCTTTAAAAAAATGTGATGTGTCCACGTTGCGTTTTGGGGCATTTCCTGTCGCGGGCACTAGGCCTACCCACACAAGTGAGGTATCATTTTTATCGGGAGACGTGGGGGAACGCTGGGTGGAAGGAAATTTGTGGCTCCTCTCTGATTCCAGAACTTTCTGTCACCAAAATGTGAGGAAAATTTGTTTTTTTTGCCACATTTTGAGGTTTGCAAAGGATTCTGGGTAACAGAACCTGGTCAGAGCCCCACAAGTCACCCAATCTTAGATTCCCCTAGGTCTCTACTTTTAAAAAATGCACAGGTTTGGTAGGTTTCCCTAGGTGCCGGCTGAGCTAGAGGCCAAAATCTACAGGTAGGCACTTTGCAAAAAACACCTCTGTTTTCTTTCAAAAAATATGATGTGTCCACGTTGCGTTTTGGGGCATTTCCTGTCGCGGGCGCTAGGCCTACCCACACAAGTGAAGTATAATTTTTATCGGGAGACTTGGGGGAACACTGGGTGGAAGGACATTTGTGGCTCCTCTCTGATTCCAGAACTTTCTGTCACCAAAATGTGAGAAAAATGTGTTTTTTTAGCCAAATTTTGAGGTTTGCAAAAGATTCTGGGTAACAGAACCTGGTCAGAGCCCCACAAGTCACCCCATCATGGATTCCCCTATGTCTCTAGTTTTCAAAAATGCACAGGTTTGGTAGGTTTCCCTAGGTGCCGGCTAAGCTAAAGGCCAAAATCTGCAGGTAGGCACTTTGCAAAAAACACCTCTGTTTTCTTTCAAAAAATTTGATGTGTCCACGTTGTGTTTTGGGGCATTTCCTGTCGTGGGCGCTAGGCCTACCCACACAAGTGAGGTACCATTTTTATCGGGAGACTTGGGGGAATGCTGGGTGGAAAGAAATTTGTGGCTCCTCTCAGATTCCAGAACTTTCTGTCACCAAAATGTGAGGAAAACTTGTTTTTTTAGCCAAATTTTGAGGTTTGCAAAGGATTCTGGGTAACAGAACCTGGTCAGAGCCCCACAAGTCACCCCATCTTGGATTCCCCTAGTTCTCTAGTTTTAAAAAATGCACAGGTTTGGTAGGTTTCCCCAGGTGCCGGCTGAGCTAGAGGCCAAAATCTACAGGTAGGCACTTTGCAAAAAACACCTCTGTTTTCTTTCAAAAATTGTGATGTGTCCACGTTGCGTTTTGGGGCATTTCCTGTCGCGGGCGCTAGGCCTACCCACACAAGTGAGGTATAATTTTTATCGGGAGACGTGGGGGAACGCTGGGTGGAAAGAAAGTTGTGGCTCCTCTCAGATTCCAGAACTTTCTGTCACCAAAATGTGAGGAAAACGTGTTTTTTTAGCCAACTTTTGAGGTTTGCAAAGGATTCCGGGTAACAGAACCTGGTCAGAGCCACACAAGTCACCCCATCTTGGATTCCCCTAGGTCTCTAGTTTTCAAAAATGCACAGGTTTGGTAGGTTTCCCCAGGTGCCGGCTGAGCTAGAGGCCAAAATCTACAGGTAGGCACTTTGCAAAAAACACCTCTGTTTATTTAAAAAAATGTGATGTGTCCACGTTGCGTTTTGGGGCATTTCCTGTAGCGGGCGCTAGGCCTACCCACACAAGTGAAGTATAATTTTTATCGGGAGACTTGGGGGAACACTGGGTGGAAGGACATTTGTGGCTCCTCTCTGATTCCAGAACTTTCTGTCACCAAAATGTGAGAAAAATGTGTTTTTTTAGCCAAATTTTGAGGTTTGCAAAAGATTGTGGGTAACAGAACCTGATCAGAGCCCCACAAGTCACCCCATCTTGGATTCCCCTAGGTCTCTAGTTTTCAAAAATGCACAGGTTTGGTAGGTTTCCCTAGGAGCCGGCTGAGCTAAAGGCCAAAATCTGCAGGTAGGCACTTTGCAAAAAACACCTCTGTTTTCTTTCAAAAAATGTAATGTGTCCACGTTGTGTTTTGGGGCATTTCCTGTCGTGGGCGCTAGGCCTACCCACACAAGTGAGGTATCATTTTTATCGGGAGACTTGGGGGAATTCTGGGTGGAAAGAAATTTGTGGCTCCTCTCAGATTCCAGAACTTTCTGTCACCAAAATGTGAGGAAAACGTGTTTTTTTAGCCAAATGTTTAGATTTGCAAAGGATTCTGGGTAACAGAACCTGGTCAGAGCCCCACAAGTCACCCCATCTTGGATTCCACTAGGTCTCTAGTTTAAAAAAATGCACAGGTGTGGTAGGTTTCCCTAGGTGCCGGCTGAGCTAGAGGCCAAAATCTACAGGTAGGCACTTTGCAAAAAACACCTCAGTTTTCTTTCAAAAAATGTGATGTGTCTACGTTGCATTTTGGGGCATTTCCTGTCGCGGGCGCTAGGCCTACCCACACAAGTGAGGTATCATTTTTATCGGGAGACGTGGGGGAACGCTGGGTGGAAGGAAATTTGTGGCTCCTCTCTGATTCCAGAACTTTTTGTCACCAAAATGTGAGGAAAATGTGTTTTTTTAGCCACATTTTGAGGTTTGCAAAGGATTCTGGGTAACAGAACCTGGTCAGAGCCCCACAAGTCACCCCATCTTTGATTCCCCTAGGTCTCTAGTTTTAAAAAATGCACAGGTGTGGTAGGTTTCCCTAGGTGTCGGCTGAGCTAGAGGCTAAAATCTACAGGTAGGCACTTTGCAAAAAACACCTCTGTTTTCTTTCAAAAAATGTGATGTGTCCACGTTGCGTTTTGGGGTATTTCCTGTCGCGGGCGCTAGGCCTACCCACACAAGTGAAGTATAATTTTTATCGGGAGACGTGGGGCAACGCTGGGTGGAAGGACATTTGTGGCTCCTCTCTGATTCCAGAACTTTCTGTCACCAAAATGTGAGAAAAATTTGTTTTTTTAGCCAAATTTTGAGGTTTGCAAAAGATTCTGGGTAACAGAACCTGGTCAGAGCCCCACAAGTCACCCCATCATGGATTCCCCTATGTCTCTAGTTTTCAAAAATGCACAGGTTTGGTAGGTTTCCCTAGGTGCCGGCTGAGCTAAAGGCCAAAATCTACAGGTAGGCACTTTGCAAAAAGCACCTCTGTTTTCTTTCAAAAAATGTGATGTGTCCACGTTGCGTTTTGGGGCATTTCCTTTCGCGGGCACTAGGCCTACCCACACAAGTGAGGTATCATTTTTATCGGGAGACTTGGGGGAACGCTGGGTGGAAGGAAAGTTGTGGCTCCTCTCAGATTCCAGAACTTTCTGTCACCAAAATGTGAGGAAAACGTGTTTTTTTAGCCAACTTTTGAGGTTTGCAAAGGATTCCGGGTAACAGAACCTGGTCAGAGCCCCACAAGTCACCCCATCTTGGATTCCCCTAGGTCTCTAGTTTTCAAAAATGCACAGGTTTGGTAGGTTTCCCCAGGTGCCGGCTGAGCTAGAGGCCAAAATCTACAGGTAGGCACTTTGCAAAAAACACCTCTGTTTATTTAAAAAAATGTGATGTGTCCACGTTGCGTTTTGGGGCATTTCCTGTAGCGGGCGCTAGGCCTACCCACACAAGTGAAGTATAATTTTTATCGGGAGACTTGGGGGAACACTGGGTGGAAGGACATTTGTGGCTCCTCTCTGATTCCAGAACTTTCTGTCACCAAAATGTGAGAAAAATGTGTTTTTTTAGCCAAATTTTGAGGTTTGCAAAAGATTGTGGGTAACAGAACCTGGTCAGAGCCCCACAAGTCACCCCATCTTGGATTCCCCTAGGTCTCTAGTTTTCAAAAATGCACAGGTTTGGTAGGTTTCCCTAGGAGCCGGCTGAGCTAAAGGCCAAAATCTGCAGGTAGGCACTTTGTAAAAAACACCTCTGTTTTCTTTCAAAAAATGTGATGTGTCTACGTTGCATTTTGGGGCATTTCCTGTCGCGGGCGCTAGGCCTACCCACACAAGTGAGGTATCATTTTTATCGGGAGACGTGGGGGAACGCTGGGTGGAAGGAAATTTGTGGCTCCTCTCTGATTCCAGAACTTTTTGTCACCAAAATGTGAGGAAAATGTGTTTTTTTAGCCACATTTTGAGGTTTGCAAAGGATTCTGGGTAACAGAACCTGGTCAGAGCCCCACAAGTCACCCCATCTTTGATTCCCCTAGGTCTCTAGTTTTAAAAAATGCACAGGTTTGGTAGGTTTCCCTAGTTGCCGGCTGAGCTAGAGGCTAAAATCTACAGGTAGGCACATTGCAAAAAACACCTTTGTTTTCTTTAAAAAAATGTGATGTGTCCACGTTGCGTTTTGGGGCATTTCCTGTCGCGGGCACTAGGCCTACCCACACAAGTGAGGTATCATTTTTATCGGGAGACGTGGGGGAACGCTGGGTGGAAGGAAATTTGTGGCTCCTCTCTGATTCCAGAACTTTCTGTCACCAAAATGTGAGGAAAATTTGTTTTTTTAGCCACATTTTGAGGTTTGCAAAGGATTCTGGGTAACAGAACCTGGTCAGAGCCCCACAAGTCACCCAATCTTAGATTCCCCTAGGTCTCTACTTTTAAAAAATGCACAGGTTTGGTAGGTTTCCCTAGGTGCCGGCTGAGCTAGAGGCCAAAATCTACAGGTAGGCACTTTGCAAAAAACACCTCTGTTTTCTTTCAAAAAATGTGATGTGTCCACGTTGCGTTTTGGGGCATTTCCTGTCGCGGGCGCTAGGCCTACCCACACAAGTGAAGTATAATTTTTATCGGGAGACTTGGGGGAACACTGGGTGGAAGGACATTTGTGGCTCCTCTCTGATTCCAGAACTTTCTGTCACCAAAATGTGAGAAAAATGTGTTTTTTTAGCCAAATTTTGAGGTTTGCAAAAGATTCTGGGTAACAGAACCTGGTCAGAGCCCCACAAGTCACCCCATCATGGATTCCCCTATGTCTCTAGTTTTAAAAAATGCACATGTTTGGTAGGTTTCCCTAGGTGCCGGCTGAGCTAAAGGCCAAAATCTGCAGGTAGGCACTTTGCAAAAAACACCTCTGTTTTCTTTCAAAAAATTTGATGTGTCCACGTTGTGTTTTGGGGCATTTCCTGTCGTGGGCGCTAGGCCTACCCACACAAGTGAGGTACCATTTTTATCGGGAGACTTGGGGGAATGCTGGGTGGAAAGAAATTTGTGGCTCCTCTCAGATTCCAGAACTTTCTGTCACCAAAATGTGAGGAAAACTTGTTTTTTTAGCCAAATTTTGAGGTTTGCAAAGGATTCTGGGTAACAGAACCTGGTCAGAGCCCCACAAGTCACCCCATCTTGGATTCCCCTAGTTCTCTAGTTTTAAAAAATGCACAGGTTTGATAGGTTTCCCTAGGTGCCGGCTGAGCTAGAGGCCAAAATCTACAGGTAGGCACTTTGCAAAAAACACCTCTGTTTTCTTTCAAAAATTGTGATGTGTCCACGTTGCGTTTTGGGGCATTTCCTGTCGCGGGCGCTAGGCCTACCCACACAAGTGAGGTATAATTTTTATCGGGAGACGTGGGGGAACGCTGGGTGGAAAGAAAGTTGTGGCTCCTCTCAGATTCCAGAACTTTCTGTCACCAAAATGTGAGGAAAACGTGTTTTTTTAGCCAACTTTTGAGGTTTGCAAAGGATTCCGGGTAACAGAACCTGGTCAGAGCCACACAAGTCACCCCATCTTGGATTCCCCTAGGTCTCTAGTTTTCAAAAATGCACAGGTTTGGTAGGTTTCCCCAGGTGCCGGCTGAGCTAGAGGCCAAAATCTACAGGTAGGCACTTTGCAAAAAACACCTCTGTTTATTTAAAAAAATGTGATGTGTCCACGTTGCGTTTTGGGGCATTTCCTGTAGCGGGCGCTAGGCCTACCCACACAAGTGAAGTATAATTTTTATCGGGAGACTTGGGGGAACACTGGGTGGAAGGACACTTGTGGCTCCTCTCTGATTCCAGAACTTTCTGTCACCAAAATGTGAGAAAAATGTGTTTTTTTAGCCAAATTTTGAGGTTTGCAAAAGATTGTGGGTAACAGAACCTGATCAGAGCCCCACAAGTCACCCCATCTTGGATTCCCCTAGGTCTCTAGTTTTCAAAAATGCACAGGTTTGGTAGGTTTCCCTAGGAGCCGGCTGAGCTAAAGGCCAAAATCTGCAGGTAGGCACTTTGCAAAAAACACCTCTGTTTTCTTTCAAAAAATGTAATGTGTCCACGTTGTGTTTTGGGGCATTTCCTGTCGTGGGCGCTAGGCCTACCCACACAAGTGAGGTATCATTTTTATCGGGAGACTTGGGGGAATTCTGGGTGGAAAGAAATTTGTGGCTCCTCTCAGATTCCAGAACTTTCTGTCACCAAAATGGGAGGAAAAACGTGTTTTTTTAGCCAAATGTTTAGATTTGCAAAGGATTCTGGGTAACAGAACCTGGTCAGAGCCCCACAAGTCACCCCATCTTGGATTCCACTAGGTCTCTAGTTTAAAAAAATGCACAGGTGTGGTAGGTTTCCCTAGGTGCCGGCTGAGCTAGAGGCCAAAATCTACAGGTAGGCACTTTGCAAAAAACACCTCAGTTTTCTTTCAAAAAATGTGATGTGTCCACGTTGCATTTTGGGGCATTTCCTGTCGCGGGCGCTAGGCCTACCCACACAAGTGAGGTATCATTTTTATCGGGAGACGTGGGGCAACGCTGGGTGGAAGGACATTTGTGGCTCCTCTCTGATTCCAGAACTTTCTGTCACCAAAATGTGAGAAAAATTTGTTTTTTTAGCCACATTTTGAGGTTTGCAAAAGATTCTGGGTAACAGAACCTGGTCAGAGCCCCACAAGTCACCCCATCATGGATTCCCCTATGTCTCTAGTTTTCAAAAATGCACAGGTTTGGTAGGTTTCCCTAGGTGCCGGCTGAGCTAAAGGCCAAAATCTACAGGTAGGCACTTTGCAAAAAGCACCTCTGTTTTCTTTCAAAAAATGTGATGTGTCCACGTTGCGTTTTGGGGCATTTCCTGTCGCGGGCACTAGGCCTACCCACACAAGTGAGGTATCATTTTTATCGGGAGACTTGGGGGAACGCTGGGTGGAAGGAAAGTTGTGGCTCCTCTCAGATTCCAGAACTTTCTGTCACCAAAATGTGAGGAAAACGTGTTTTTTTAGCCAACTTTTGAGGTTTGCAAAGGATTCCGGGTAACAGAACCTGGTCAGAGCCCCACAAGTCACCCCATCTTGGATTCCCCTAGGTCTCTAGTTTTCAAAAATGCACAGGTTTGGTAGGTTTCCCCAGGTGCCGGCTGAGCTAGAGGCCAAAATCTACAGGTAGGCACTTTGCAAAAAACACCTCTGTTTATTTAAAAAAATGTGATGTGTCCACGTTGCGTTTTGGGGCATTTCCTGTAGCGGGCGCTAGGCCTACCCACACAAGTGAAGTATAATTTTTATCGGGAGACTTGGGGGAACACTGGGTGGAAGGACATTTGTGGCTCCTCTCTGATTCCAGAACTTTCTGTCACCAAAATGTGAGAAAAATGTGTTTTTTTAGCCAAATTTTGAGGTTTGCAAAAGATTGTGGGTAACAGAACCTGGTCAGAGCCCCACAAGTCACCCCATCTTGGATTCCCCATGGTCTCTAGTTTTCAAAAATGCACAGGTTTGGTAGGTTTCCCTAGGAGCCGGCTGAGCTAAAGGCCAAAATCTGCATGTAGGCACTTTGCAAAAAACACCTCTGTTTTCTTTCAAAAAATGTAATGTGTCCACGTTGTGTTTTGGGGCATTTCCTGTCGTGGGCGCTAGGCCTACCCACACAAGTGAGGTATCATTTTTATCGGGAGACTTGGGGGAATTCTGGGTGGAAAGAAATTTGTGGCTCCTCTCAGATTCCAGAACTTTCTGTCACCAAAATGTGAGGAAAACGTGTTTTTTTAGCCAAATGTTTAGATTTGCAAAGGATTCTGGGTAACAGAACCTGGTCAGAGCCCCACAAGTCACCCCATCTTGGATTCCCCTAGGTCTCTAGTTTAAAAAAATGCACAGGTGTGGTAGGTTTCCCTAGGTGCCGGCTGAGCTAGAGGCCAAAATCTACAGGTAGGCACTTTGCAAAAAACACCTCTGTTTTCTTTCAAAAAATGTGATGTGTCTACGTTGCATTTTGGGGCATTTCCTGTCGCGGGCGCTAGGCCTACCCACACAAGTGAGGTATCATTTTTATCGGGAGACGTGGGGGAACGCTGGGTGGAAGGAAATTTGTGGCTCCTCTCTGATTCCAGAACTTTTTGTCACCAAAATGTGAGGAAAATGAGTTTTTTTAGCCACATTTTGAGGTTTGCAAAGGATTCTGGGTAACAGAACCTGGTCAGAGCCCCACAAGTCACCCCATCTTTGATTCCCCTAGGTCTCTAGTTTTAAAAAATGCACAGGTTTGGTAGGTTTCCCTAGGTGCCGGCTGAGCTAGAGGCTAAAATCTACAGGTAGGCACATTGCAAAAAACACCTTTGTTTTCTTTAAAAAAATGTGATGTGTCCACGTTGCGTTTTGGGGCATTTCCTGTCACGGGCACTAGGCCTACCCACACAAGTGAGGTATCATTTTTATCGGGAGACGTGGGGGAACGCTGGGTGGAAGGAAATTTGTGGCTCCTCTCTGATTCCAGAACTTTCTGTCACCAAAATGTGAGGAAAATTTGTTTTTTTAGCCACATTTTGAGGTTTGCAAAGGATTCTGGGTAACAGAACCTGGTCAGAGCCCCACAAGTCACCCAATCTTAGATTCCCCTAGGTCTCTACTTTAAAAAAATGCACAGGTTTGGTAGGTTTCCCTAGGTGCCGGCTGAGCTAGAGGCCAAAATCTACAGGTAGGCACTTTGCAAAAAACACCTCTGTTTTCTTTCAAAAAATGTGATGTGTCCACGTTGCGTTTTGGGGCATTTCCTGTCGCGGGCGCTAGGCCTACCCACACAAGTGAAGTATAATTTTTATCGGGAGACTTGGGGGAACACTGGGTGGAAGGACATTTGTGGCTCCTCTCTGATTCCAGAACTTTCTGTCACCAAAATGTGAGAAAAATTTGTTTTTTTAGCCAAATTTTGAGGTTTGCAAAAGATTCTGGGTAACAGAACCTGGTCAGAGCCCCACAAGTCACCCCATCATGGATTCCCCTATGTCTCTAGTTTTCAAAAATGCACAGGTTTGGTAGGTTTCCCTAGGTGCCGGCTGAGCTAAAGGCCAAAATCTGCAGGTAGGCACTTTGCAAAAAACACCTCTGTTTTCTTTCAAAAAATGTGATGTGTCCACGTTGTGTTTTGGGGCATTTCCTGTCGTGGGCGCTAGGCCTACCCACACAAGTGAGGTACCATTTTTATCGGGAGACTTGGGGGAATGCTGGGTGGAAAGAAATTTGTGGCTCTTCTCAGATTCCAGAACTTTCTGTCACCAAAATGTGAGGAAAACTTGTTTTTTTAGCCAAATTTTGAGGTTTGCAAATGATTCTGGGTAACAGAACCTGGTCAGAGACCCACAAGTCACCCCATCTTGGATTCCCCTAGTTCTCTAGTTTTAAAAAATGCACAGGTTTGATAGGTTTCCCTAGGTGCCGGCTGAGCTAGAGGCCAAAATCTACAGGTAGGCACTTTGCAAAAAACACCTCTGTTTTCTTTCAAAAATTGTCATGTGTCCACGTTGCGTTTTGGGGCATTTCCTGTCGCGGGCGCTAGGCCTACCCACACAAGTGAGGTATAATTTTTATCGGGAGACGTGGGGGAACGCTGGGTGAAAGGAAATTTGTGGCTCCTCTCAGATTCCAGAACTGTCTGTCACCAAAATGTGAGGAAAATTTGTTTTTTTAGCCACATTTTGAGGCTTGCAAAGGATTCTGGGTAACAGAACCTGGTCAGAGTCCCACAAGTCACCCCATCTTAGATTCCCCTAGGTCTCTAGTTTTCACAAATGCGCAGGTTTGGTAGGTTTCCCTAGGTGCCGGCTGAGCTAGAGGCCAAAATCAACAGGTAGGCACTTTGCAAAAAACACCTCTGTTTTCTTTCAAAAAATGCCATGTGTCCAAGTTGCGTTTTGGGGCATTTCCTGTCGTGGGCGCTAGGCCTACCCACACAAGTGAGGTATCATTTTTATCGGGAGACTTGGGGGAACGCTGGGTGGAAGGAAATTTGTGGCTCCTCTCTGATTCCAGAACTTTCTGTCACCAAAATGTGAGGAAAACGTGTTTTTTTAGCCAAATGTTTCGATTTGCAAAGGATTCTGGGTAACAGAACATGGTCAGAGCCCCACAAGTCACCCCATCTTGGATTCCCCTAGGTCTCTAGTTTTGAAAAATGCACAGGTTAGGTAGGTTTCCTTAGGTGCCGGCTGAGCTAGAGGCCAAAATCTACAGGTAGGCACTTTGCAAAAAACACCTCTGTTTTCTTTAAAAAAATGTGATGTGTCCACGTTGCGTTTTGGGGCATTTCCTGTCGCGGGCGCTAGGCCTACCCACACAAGTGAGGTATAATTTTTATCGGGAGACGTGGGGGAACGCTAGGTGGAAGGAAATTTGTGGCTCCTCTCTGATTCCAGAACTTTCAGTCACCAAAATGTGAGGAAAATTTGTTTTTTTAGCCACATTTTGAGGTTTGCAAAGGATTCTGGGTAACAGAACCTGGTCAGAGCCCCACATGTCACCCCATCTTACATTCCCCTCGGTCTCTAGTTTTCAAAAATGCACAGGTTTGGTAGGTTTCCCTAGGTGCCCGCTGAGCTAGAGGCCAAAACCAACAGGTAGGCACTTTGCAAAAAACACATCTGTTTTCTTTCAAAAAATGTGATGTGTCCACGTTGCGTTTTGGGGCATTTCCTGTTGCGGGCGCTAGGCCTACCAACACAAGTGAGGTATCATTTATATCGGGAGACTTGGGGGAACGCTGGGTGGAAGGAAATTTGTGGCTCTTCTCAGATTCCAGAACTTTCTGTCACCAAAATGTGAGGAAAACGTGTTTTTTAAGCCAAATTTTGAGGTTTGCAAAGGATGCTGGGTAACAGAACCTGGTCAGAGCCCCACAAGTCACCCCATCTTGGATTACCCTAGGTCTCTAGTTTTCAAAAATGCACAGGTTTGGTAGGTTTCCCTAGGTGCCGGCTGAGCTAGAGGCCAAAATCTACAGGTAGGCACTTTGCAAAAAACACCTATGTTTTCTTTCAAAAATTGTGATGTGTCCACGTTGCGTTTTGGGGCATTTCCTGTCGCGGGCGCTAGGCCTACCCACACAAGTGAGGTATAATTTTTATCGGGAGACATGGGGGAACGCTGGGTGGAAGGAAATTTGTGGCTCCTCTCAGATTCCAGAACTGTCTGTCACCAAAATGTGAGGAAAACTTGTTTTTTTAGCCACATTTTGAGGTTTGCAAAGGATTCTGGGTAACAGAACCAGGTCAGAGTCCGACAAGTCACCCCATCTTAGATTCCCCTAGGTCTTTAGTTTTCAAAAATGCGAAGGTTTGGTAGGTTTCCATAGGTGCCGGCTGAGCTAGAGGCCAAAATCTACAGGTAGGCACTTTGCAAAAAACACCTCTGTTTTCTTTAAAAAAATGTCATGTGTCCAAGTTGCGTTTTGGGGCATTTCCTGTCGTGGGCGCTAGGCCTACCCACACAAGTGAGGTATCATTTTTATCGGGAGACTTGGGGGAACGCTGGGTGGAAGGAAATTTGTGGCTCCTCTCTGATTCCATAACTTTCTGTCACCAAAATGTGAGGAAAACGTTTTTTTTAGCCAAATGTTTCGATTTGCAAAGGATTCTGGGTAACAGAACATGGTCAGAGCCCCACAAGTCACCCCATCTTGGATTCCCCTAGGTCTCTAGTTTTGAAAAATGCACAGGTTTGGTAGGTTTCCCTAGGTGCCGGCTGAGCTAGAGGCCAAAATCTACAGGTAGGCACTTTACAAAAAACACCTCTGTTTTCTTTCAAAAAATGTGATGTGTCCACGTTGCGTTTTGGGGCATTTCCTGTCGCGGGCGCTAGGCCTACCCACACAAGTGAGGTATAATTTTTATCGGGAGACATGGGGGAACGCTGGGTGGAAGGAAATTTGTGGCTCCTCTCAGATTCCAGAACTGTCTGTCACCAAAATGTGAGGAAAACTTGTTTTTTTAGCCACATTTTGAGGCTTGCAAAGGATTCTGGGTAACAGAACCAGGTCAGAGTCCGACAAGTCACCCCATCTTAGATTCCCCTAGGTCTTTAGTTTTCAAAAATGCGAAGGTTTGGTACGTTTCCATAGGTGCCGGCTGAGCTAGAGGCCAAAATCTACAGGTAGGCACTTTGCAAAAAACACCTCTGGTTTCTTTAAAAAAATGTCATGTGTCCAAGTTGCGTTTTGGGGCATTTCCTGTCGTGGGCGCTAGGCCTACCCACACAAGTGAGGTATCATTTTTATCGGGAGACTTGGGGGAACGCTGGGTGGAAGGAAATTTGTGGCTCCTCTCTGATTCCATAACTTTCTGTCACCAAAATGTGAGGAAAACGTTTTTTTTAGCCAAATGTTTCGATTTGCAAAGGATTCTGGGTAACAGAACATGGTCAGAGCCCCACAAGTCACCCCATCTTGGATTCCCCTAGGTCTCTAGTTTTGAAAAATGCACAGGTTTGGTAGGTTTCCCTAGGTGCCGGCTGAGCTAGAGGCCAAAATCTACAGGTAGGCACTTTACAAAAAACACCTCTGTTTTCTTTCAAAAAATGTGATGTGTCCACGTTGCGTTTTGGGGTATTTCCTGTCGCGGGCGCTAGGCCTACCCACACAAGTGAGGTATAATTTTTATCGGGAGACGTGGGGGAACGCTGGGTGGAAGGAAATTTGTGGCTCCTCTCTGATTCCAGAACTTTCTGTCACCAAATTGTGAGGAAAATTTGTTTTTTTAGCCACATTTTGAGGTTTGCAAAGGATTCCGGGTAACAGAACCTGGTCAGAGCCCCACAAGTCACCCCATCTTAGATTCCCCTAGGTCTCTAGTTTTCAAAAATGCACAGGTTTGGTAGGTTTCCCTAGGTGCCGGGTGAGCTAGAGGCCAAAACCAACAGGTAGGCATTTTGCAAAAAACACCTCTGTTTTCTTTAAAAAAATTTGATGTGTCTACGTTGCGTTTTGGGGCATTTCCTGTTGCGGGCGCTAGGCCTACCCACACAAGTGAGGTATAATTTTTATCGGGAGACTTGGGGGAACGCTGGGTGGAACGAAATTTGTGGCTCCTCTCAGATTCCAGAACTTTCTGTCACCAAAATGTGAGGAAAACGTGTTTTTTTAGCCAAATTTTGAGGTTTGCAAAGGATTCTGGGTAACAGAACCTGGTCAGAGCCCCACAAGTCACCCCATCTTGGATTCCCCTAGGTCTCTAGTTTTCAAAAATGCACAGGTTTAGTAGGTTTCCCTAGGTGCCGGCTGAGCTAGAGGCCAAAATCTACAGGTAGGCACTTTGCAAAAAACACCTCTGTTTTCTTTAAAAAAATG
This sequence comes from Pleurodeles waltl, assembly GCF_031143425.1. NCBI lineage: Eukaryota > Metazoa > Chordata > Amphibia > Caudata > Salamandridae > Pleurodeles > Pleurodeles waltl. Next base: position 150,791,085 of record NC_090436.1, on the reverse strand, counting down.
TGATGTGTCCATGTTGCGTTTTGGGGCATTTCCTGTCGCGGGCGCTAGGACTACCCACACAAGTGAGGTATAATTTTTATCGGGAGACTTGGAGGAATGCTGGGTGGAAAGAAATGTGTGGCTCTTCTCAGATTCCAGAACTTTCTGTCACCAAAATGTGAGGAAAACGTGTTTTTTGAGCCAAATTTTGAGGTTTGCAAAGGATTCTGGGTAACAGAACCTGGTCAGAGCCCCTCAAGTCACCCCATCTTGGATTCCCCTAGGTCTCTAGTTTTCAAAAATGCACAGGTTTGGTAGGTTTCCCTAGGTGCCGGCTGAGCTAGAGGCCAAAATCTACAGGTAGGCACTTTGCAAAAAACACCTCTGTTTTCTTTAAAAAAATGTGATGTGTCCATGTTGTGTTTTGGGGCATTTCCTGTTGCGGGCGCTAGGACTACCCACACAAGTGAGGTATAATTTTTATCGGGAGAATTGGAGGATTGCTGGGTGGAAAGAAATTTGTGGCTCTTCTCAGATTCCAGAACTTTCTGTCACCAAAATGTGAGGAAAACGTGTTTTTTGAGCCAAATTTTGAGGTTTGCAAAGGATTCTAGGTAACAGAACCTGGTCTGAGCCCCACAAGTCACCCCATCTTGGATTCCCCTAGGTCTCTAGTTTTAAAAAATGCACAGGTTTGGTAGGTTTCCCTAGGTGCCGGCTGAGCTAGAGGACAAATTCTACAGGTAGGCACTTTGCAAAAAACACCTCTGTTTTCTTTAAAAAAATGTGATGTGTCCAGGTTGCGTTTTAGGGCAATTCCTGTCGCCAGCGCTAGGCCTACCCACACAAGTGAGGTATAATTTTTATCGGGAGACATGGGGGAACGCTGGGTGGAAGGAAATTTGTGGCTCCTCTCTGATTCCAGAACTTTCTGTCACCAAAATGTGAGGAAAATTTGTTTTTTTAGCCACATTTTGAGGTTTGCAAAGGATTCTGGGTAACAGAACCTGGTCAGAGCCCCACAAGTCACCCCATCTTAGATTCCCCTAGGTCTCTAGTTTTAAAAAATGCACAGGTGTGGTAGGTTTCCCTAGGTGCCGGCTGAGCTAGAGGCCAAAACCAACAGGTAGGCACTTTGCAAAAAACACCTCTTTTATCTTTCAAAAAATGTGATGTGTCCACGTTGCGTTTTGGGGCATTTCCTGTTGCGGGCGCTAGGCCTACCCACACAAGTGAGGTATAATTTTTATCGGGAGACTTGGAGGAATGCTGGGTGGAAAGAAATTCGTGGCTCTTCTCAGATTCCAGAACTTTCTGTCACCAAAATGTGAGGAAAATGTGTTTTTTGAGCCAAATTTTGAGGTTTGCAAACGATTCTGGGTAACAGAACCTGGTCAGAGCCCCACAAGTCACCCCATCTTGGATTCCCCTAGGTCTCTAGTTTTCAAAAATGCACAGGTTTGGTAGGTTTCCTTAGGTGCCGGCTGATCTAGAGGCCAAAATCTACAGGTAGGCACTTTGCAAAAAACACCTCTGTTTTCTTTCAAAAAATGTGATGTGTCCACGTTGCGTTTTGGGGCATTTCCTGTTGCGGGCGATAGGCCTACCCACACAAGTGAGGTATAATTTTTATCAGGAGACTTGGGGGAACGCTGGGTGGAAGGAAATTTGTGGCTCCTCTCTGATTCCAGAACTTTCTGTCACCAAAATGTGAGGAAAATGTGTTTTTTCTAGCCAAATTTTGAAGTTTGCAAAGGATTCTGGGTAACAGAACCTGGTCAGAGCCCCACAAGTCACCCCATCTTGGATTCCCCTAGGTCTCTAGTTTTAAAAAATGCACAGGTTTGGTAGGTTTCCCTAGGTGCCGGCTGAGCTAGAGGCCAAAACCAACAGGTAGGCACTTTGCAAAAAACACCTCTTTTGTCTTTCAAAAAATTTGATGTGTCCACGTTGCGTTTTGGGGCATTTCCTGTTGCGGGCGCTAGGCCTACCCACACAAGTGAGGTATAATTTTTATCGGGAGACTTGGAGGAATGCTGGGTGGAAAGAAATTCGTGGCTCTTCTCAGATTCCAGAACTTTCTGTCACCAAAATGTGAGGAAAATGTGTTTTTTGAGCCAAATTTTGAGGTTTGCAAAGGATTCTGGGTAACAGAACCTGGTCAGAGCCCCACAAGTCACCCCATCTTGGATTCCCCTAGGTCTCTAGTTTTCAAAAATGCACAGGTTTGGTAGGTTTCCTTAGGTGCCGGCTGATCTAGAGGCCAAAATCTACAGGTAGGCACTTTGCAAAAAACACCTCTGTTTTCTTTCAAAAAATGTGATGTGTCCACGTTGCGTTTTAGGGCATTTCCTGTCGCGGGCGCTAGGCCTACCCACACAAGTGAGGTATCATTTTTATCGGGAGACGTGGGGGAACGCTGGGTGGAAGGAAATTTGTGGCTCCTCTCTGATTCCAGAACTTTCTGTCACCAAAATGTGAGGAAAATTTGTTTTTTTAGCCACATTTTGAGGTTTGCAAAGGATTCTGGGTTACAGAACCTGGTCAGAGCCCCACAAGTCACCCCATCTTAGATTCCCCTAGGTCTCTAGTTTTCAAAAATGCACAGGTGTGGTAGGTTTCCCTAGGTGCCGGCTGAGCTAGAGGCCAAAATCAACAGGTAGGCACTTTGCAAAAAACACCTGTTTTCTTTAAAAAAATGTGATGTGTCCACGTTGCGTTTTGGGGCATTTCCTGTTGCGGGTGCTAGGCCTACCCACACAAGTGAGGTCTAATTTTTATCGGGAGACTTGGAGAAATGCTGGGTGGAAAGAAATTTGTGGCTCTTCTCAGATTCCAGAACTTTCTGTCACCAAAATGTGAGGAAAATGTGTTTTTTGAGCCAAATTTTGAGGATTGCAAAGGATTCTGGGTAACAGAACCTGGTCAGAGCCCCACAAGTCACCCCATCTTGGATTCCCCTAGGTCTCTAGTTTTCAAAAATGCACAGGTTTGGTAGGTTTCCTTAGGTGTCGGCTGAGCTAGAGGCCAAAATCTACAGGTAGGCACTTTGCAAAAAACACCTCTGTTTTCTTTCAAAAAATGTGATGTGTCCACGTTGCGTTTTAGGGCATTTCCTGTCGCGGGCGCTAGGCCTACCCACACAAGTGAGGTATCATTTTTATCGGGAGACGTGGGGGAACGCTGGGTGGAAGGAAATTTGTGGCTCCTCTCTGATTCCAGATCTTTCTGTCACCAAAATGTGAGGAAAACGTGTTTTTTTAGCCAAATTTTGAGGTTTGCAAAGGATTCTGGGTAACAGAACCTGGTCAGAGCCCCACAAGTCACCCCATCTTGGATTCCCCTAGGTCTCTAGTTTTCAAAAATGCACAGGTGTGGTAGGTTTCCCTAGGTGCCGGCTGAGCTAGAGGCCAAAACCAACAGGTAGGCACTTTGCAAAAAACACCTGTTTTCTTTCAAAAAATGTAATGTGTCCACGTTGTGTTTTGGGGCATTTCCTGTCGTGGGCGCTAGGCCTACCCACACAAGTGAGGTACCATTTTTATCGGGAGACTTGGGGGAATGCTGGGTGGAAAGAAATTTGTGGCTCCTCTCAGATTCCAGAACTTTCTGTCACCAAAATGTGAGGAAAACGTGTTTTTTTTATCCAAATTTTGAGGTTTGCAAAGGATTCTGGGTAACAGAACCTGGTCAGAGCCCCACAAGTCACCCCATCTTATATTCCCCTAGGTCTCTAGTTTTAAAAAATGCACAGGTTCGATAGATTTCCCTAGGTGCCGGCTGATCTAGATGCCAAAATCTACAGGTAGGCACTTTGCAAAAAACACCTCTGTTTTCTTTCAAAAAATGTGATGTGTCCACGTTGCGTTTTGGGGCATTTCCTGTCGCGGGCGCTAGGACTACCCACACAAGTGAGGTATAATTTTTATCGGGAGACTTGGAGGAATGCTGGGTGGGAAGAAATTTGTGGCTCCTCTCAGATTCCAGAACTTTCTGTCACCAAAATGTGAGGAAAATGTGTTTTTTGAGCCAAATTTTGAGGTTTGCAAAGGATTCTGGGTAACAGAACCTGGTCAGAGTCCCACAAGTCACCCCATCTTGGATTCCCCTAGGTCTCTAGTTTTCAAAAATGCACAGGTTTGGTAGGTTTCCTTAGGTGCCGGCTGAGCTAGAGGCCAAAATCTACAGGTAGGCACTTTGCAAAAAACACCTCTGTTTTCTTTCAAAAAATGTGATGTGTCCACGTTGCGTTTTGGGGCATTTCCTGTTGCGGGCGCTAGGCCTACCCACACAAGTGAGGTATAATTTTTATCGGGAGACGTGGGGGAACGCTGGGTGGAAGGAAATTTGTGGCTCCTCTCTGATTCCAGAACTTTCTGTCACCAAAATGTGAGGAAAATTTGTTTTTTTAGCCACATTTTGAGGTTTGCAAAGGATTCTGGGTAACAGAACCTGGTCAGAGCCCCACAAGTCACCCCATCTTAGATTCCCCTAGGTCTCTAGTTTTCAAAAATGCACAGGTGTGGTAGGTTTCCCTAGGTGCCGGCTGAGCTAGAGGCCAAAACCAACAGGTAGGCACTTTGCAAAAAACACCTGTTTTCTTTAAAAAAAATGTGATGTGTCCACGTTGCGTTTTGGGGCATTTCCTGTTGTGGGCGCTAGGCCTACCCACACAAGTGAGGTATAATTTTTATCGGGAGACTTGGAGGAATGCTGGGTGGAAAGAAATTTGTGGCTCTTCTCAGATTCCAGAACTTTCTGTCACCAACATGTGAGGAAAATGTGTTTTTTGAGCCAAATTTTGAGGTTTGCAAAGGATTCTGGGTAACAGAACCTGGTCAGAGCCCCACAAGTCACCCCATCTTAGATTCCCCTAGGTCTCTAGTTTTCAAAAATGCACAGGTGTGGTAGGTTTCCCTAGGTGCCGGCTGAGCTAGAGGCCAAAACCAACAGGTAGGCACTTTGCAAAAAACACCTGTTTTCTTTCAAAAAATGTAATGTGTCCACGTTGCGTTTTGGGACATTTCCTGTTGCGGGCGCTAGGCCTACCCACACAAGTGAGGTATCATTTTTATCGGGAGACTTTAGGGAATGCTGGGTGGAAGGAAATTTGTGGCTCCTCTCAGATTCCAGAACTTTCTGTCACCAAAATGTGAGGAAAACGTGTTTTTTTAGCCAAATTTTGAGGTTTGCAAAGGATTCTGGGTAACAGAACCTGGTCAGAGCCCCACAAGTCAACCCATCTTGTATTGCCCTAGGTCTCTAGTTTTCAAAAATGCACAGGTTTGGTAGGTTTCCCTAGGTGCCGGCTGAGCTAGAGGCCAAAATCTACAGGTAGGCACTTTGCAAAAAACACCTCTGTTTTCTTTAAAAAAATTTGATGTGTCCACGTTGCGTTTTAGGGCATTTCCTGTCGCGGGCGCTAGGCCTACCCACACAAGTGAGGTATCATTTTTATCGGGAGACGTGGGGGAACGCTGAGTGGAAAGAAATTTGTGGCTCCTCTCTGATTCCAGAACTTTCTGTCACCAAAATGTGAGGAATTTTTTTTTTTGCCACATTTTGAGGTTTGCAAAGGATTCTGGGTAACAGAACCTGGTCAGAGCCCCACAAGTCACCCCATCTTAGATTCCCCTAGGTCTGTAGTTTTCAAAAATGCACAGGTGTGGTAGGTTTCCCTAGGTGCCGGCTGAGCTAGAGGCCAAAACCAACAGGTAGGCACTTTGCAAAAAACACCTCTGTTTTCTTTAAAAAAATGTGATGTGTCCATGTTGCGTTTTGGGGCATTTCCTGTTGCGGGCGCTAGGCCTACCCACACAAGTGAGGTATCATTTTCATCGGGAGACTTGGGGGAACGCTGGGTGGAAGGAAATTTGTGGCTCCTCTCAGATTCCAGAACTTTCTGTCACCAAAATGTGAGGAAAACGTGTTTTTTTAGCCAAATTTTGAGGTTTGCAAAGGATTCTGGGTAACAGAACCTGGTCAGAGCCCCACAAGTCACCCCATCTTGGATTCCCCTAGGTCTCTAGTTTTAAACAATGCACAGGTTTGATAGGTTTCCCTAGGTGCCGGCTGAGCTAGAGGCCAAAATCTACAGGTAGGCACTTTGCAAAAAACACCTGTTTTCTTTCAAAAAATGTGATGTGTCCACGTTGCGTTTTGGGGCATTTCCTGTCTCGGGCGCTAGGACTACCCACACAAGTGAAGTATAATTTTTATCGGGAGACTTGGAGGAATGCTGGGTGGGAAGAAATGTGTGGCTCCTCTCAGATTCCAGAACTTTCTGTCACCAAAATGTGAGGAAAACGTGTTTTTTTAGCCAAATTTTGAGGTTTGCAAAGGATTCTGGGTAACAGAACCTGGTCAGAGCCCCACAAGTCACCCCATCTTGGATTCCCCTAGGTCTCTAGTTTTAAAAAATGCACAGGTTTGATCGATTTCCCTAGGTGCCGGCTGAGCTAGATGCCAAAATCTACAGGTAGGCACTTTGCAAAAAACACCTCTGTTTTCTTTCAAAAAATGTGATGTGTCCACGTTGCGTTTTGGGGCATTTCCTGTCGAGGGCGCTAGGACTACCCACACAAGTGAGGTATAATTTTTATCGGGAGACTTGGAGGAATGCTGGGTGGGAAGAAATGTGTGGCTCCTCTCAGATTCCAGAACTTTCTGTCACCAAAATGTGAGGAAAACGTGTTTTTTAGCCAAATTTTGAGGTTTGCAAAGGATTCTGGGTAACAGAACCTGGTCAGAGCCCCACAAGTCACCCCATCTTGGATTCCCCTAGGTCTCTAGTTTTCAAAAATGCAACGGTTTGGTAGGTTTCCCTAGGTGCCGGCTGAGCTAGAGGCCAAAACCAACAGGTAGGCACTTTGCAAAAAACACCTCTGTTTTCTTTAAAAAAATGTGATGTGTCCACGTTGTGTTTTGGGGCATTTCCTGTCGTGGGCGCTAGGCCTACCCACACAAGTGAGGTACCATTTTTATCGGGAGACTTGGGGGAATGCTGGGTGGAAAGAAATTTGTGGCTCCTCTCAGATTCCAGAACTTTCTGTCACCAAAATGTGAGGAAAACGTGTTTTTTTTAGCCAAATTTTGAGGTTTGCAAAGGATTCTGGGTAACAGAACCTGGTCAGAGCCCCACAAGTCACCCCATCTTATATTCCCCTAGGTCTCTAGTTTTAAAAAATGCACAGGTTTGATAGATTTCCCTAGGTGCCGGCTGAGCTAGATGCCAAAATCTACAGGTAGGCACTTTGCAAAAAACACCTCTGTTTTCTTTCAAAAAATGTGATGTGTCCACGTTGCGTTTTGGGGCATTTCCTGTCGCGGGCGCTAGGACTACCCACACAAGTGAGGTATAATTTTTATCGGGAGACTTGGAGGAATGCTGGGTGGGAAGAAATTTGTGGCTCCTCTCAGATTCCAGAACTTTCTGTCACCAAAATGTGAGGAAAATGTGTTTTTTGAGCCAAATTTTGAGGTTTGCAAAGGATTCTGGGTAACAGAACCTGGTCAGAGTCCCACAAGTCACCCCATCTTGGATTCCCCTAGGTCTCTAGTTTTAAAAAATGCACAGGTTTGGTAGGTTTCCCTAGGTGCCGGCTGAGCTAGAGGCCAAAATCTACAGGTAGGTACTTTGCAAAAAACACCTCTGTTTTCTTTCAAAAAATGTGATGTGTCCACGTTGCGTTTTGGGGCATTTCCTGTTGCGGGCGATAGGCCTACCCACACAAGTGAGGTATAATTTTTATCAGGAGACTTGGGGGAACGCTGGGTGGAAGGAAATTTGTGGCTCCTCTCTGATTCCAGAACTTTCTGTCACCAAAATGTGAGGAAAATGTGTTTTTTCTAGCCAAATTTTGAAGTTTGCAAAGGATTCTGGGTAACAGAACCTGGTCAGAGCCCCACAAGTCACCCCATCTTGGATTCCCCTAGGTCTCTAGTTTTAAAAAATGCACAGGTTTGGTAGGTTTCCCTAGGTGCCGGCTGAGCTAGAGGCCAAAACCAACAGGTAGGCACTTTGCAAAAAACACCTCTTTTATCTTTAAAAAAATGTGATGTGTCCACGTTGCGTTTTGGGGCATTTCCTGTTGCGGGCGCCAGGCCTACCCACACAAGTGAGGTATAATTTTTATCGGGAGACTTGGAGGAATGCTGGGTGGAAAGAAATTCGTGGCTCTTCTCAGATTCCAGAACTTTCTGTCACCAAAATGTGAGGAAAATGTGTTTTTTGAGCCAAATTTTGAGGTTTGCAAACGATTCTGGGTAACAGAACCTGGTCAGAGCCCCACAAGTCACCCCATCTTGGATTCCCCTAGGTCTCTAGTTTTCAAAAATGCACAGGTTTGGTAGGTTTCCTTAGGTGCCGGCTGATCTAGAGGCCAAAATCTACAGGTAGGCACTTTGCAAAAAACACCTCTGTTTTCTTTCAAAAAATGTGATGTGTCCACGTTGCGTTTTGGGGCATTTCCTGTTGCGGGCGATAGGCCTACCCACACAAGTGAGGTATAATTTTTATCAGGAGACTTGGGGGAACGCTGGGTGGAAGGAAATTTGTGGCTCCTCTCTGATTCCAGAACTTTCTGTCACCAAAATGTGAGGAAAATGTGTTTTTCTAGCCAAATTTTGAAGTTTGCAAAGGATTCTGGGTAACAGAACCTGGTCAGAGCCCCACAAGTCACCCCATCTTGGATTCCCCTAGGTCTCTAGTTTTAAAAAATGCACAGGTTTGGTAGGTTTCCCTAGGTGCCGGCTGAGCTAGAGGCCAAAACCAACAGGTAGGCACTTTGCAAAAAACACCTCTTTTGTCTTTCAAAAAATGTGATGTGTCCACGTTGCGTTTTGGGGCATTTCCTGTTGCGGGCGCTAGGCCTACCCACACAAGTGAGGTATAATTTTTATCGGGAGACTTGGAGGAATGCTGGGTGGAAAGAAATTCGTGGCTCTTCTCAGATTCCAGAACTTTCTGTCACCAAAATGTGAGGAAAATGTGTTTTTTGAGCCAAATATTGAGGTTTGCAAAGGATTCTGGGTAACAGAACCTGGTCAGAGCCCCACAAGTCACCCCATCTTGGATTCCCCTAGGTCTCTAGTTTTCAAAAATGCACAGGTTTGGTAGGTTTCCTTAGGTGCCGGCTGATCTAGAGGCCAAAATCTACAGGTAGGCACTTTGCAAAAAACACCTCTGTTTTCTTTCAAAAAATGTGATGTGTCCACGTTGCGTTTTAGGGCATTTCCTGTCGCGGGCGCTAGGCCTACCCACACAAGTGAGGTATCATTTTTATCGGGAGACGTGGGGGAACGCTGGGTGGAAGGAAATTTGTGGCTCCTCTCTGATTCCAGAACTTTCTGTCACCAAAATGTGAGGAAAATTTGTTTTTTTAGCCACATTTTGAGGTTTGCAAAGGATTCTGGGTTACAGAACCTGGTCAGAGCCCCACAAGTCACCCCATCTTAGATTCCCCTAGGTCTCTAGTTTTCAAAAATGCACAGGTGTGGTAGGTTTCCCTAGGTGCCGGCTGAGCTAGAGGCCAAAATCAACAGGTAGGCACTTTGCAAAAAACACCTGTTTTCTTTAAAAAAATGTGATGTGTCCACGTTGCGTTTTGGGGCATTTCCTGTTGCGGGTGCTAGGCCTACCCACACAAGTGAGGTCTAATTTTTATCGGGAGACTTGGAGAAATGCTGGGTGGAAAGAAATTTGTGGCTCTTCTCAGATTCCAGAACTTTCTGTCACCAAAATGTGAGGAAAATGTGTTTTTTGAGCCAAATTTTGAGGATTGCAAAGGATTCTGGGTAACAGAACCTGGTCAGAGCCCCACAAGTCACCCCATCTTGGATTCCCCTAGGTCTCTAGTTTTCAAAAATGCACAGGTTTGGTAGGTTTCCTTAGGTGCCGGCTGAGCTAGAGGCCAAAATCTACAGGTAGGCACTTTGCAAAAAACACCTCTGTTTTCTTTCAAAAAATGTGATGTGTCCACGTTGCGTTTTAGGGCATTTCCTGTCGCGGGCGCTAGGCCTACCCACACAAGTGAGGTATCATTTTTATCGGGAGACGTGGGGGAACGCTGGGTGGAAGGAAATTTGTGGCTCCTCTCTGATTCCAGATCTTTCTGTCACCAAAATGTGAGGAAAATTTGTTTTTTTAGCCACATTTTGAGGTTTGCAAAGGATTCTGGGTAACAGAACCTGGTCAGAGCCCCACAAGTCACCCCATCTTAGATTCCCCTAGGTCTCTAGTTTTAAAAAATGCACAGGTGTGGTAGGTTTCCCTAGGTGCCGGCTGAGCTAGAGGCTAAAACCAACAGGTAGGCACTTTGCAAAAAACACCTGTTTTCTTTCAAAAAATTTGATGTGTCCACGTTGCGTTTTGGGGCATTTCCTGTTGCGGGCGCTAGGCCTACCCACACAAGTGAGGTATCATTTTTATCGGGAGACTTGAGGGAACGCTGGGTGGAAGGAAATTTGTGGCTCCTCTCAGATTCCAGAACTTTCTGTCACCAAAATGTGAGGAAAACGTGTTTTTTTAGCCAAATTTTGAGGTTTGCAAAGGATTCTGGGTAACAGAACCTGGTCAGAGCCCCACAAGTCACCCCATCTTGGATTCCCCTAGGTCTCTAGTTTTCAAAAATGCACAGGTGAGGTAGGTTTCCCTAGGTGCCGGCTGAGCTAGAGGCCAAAACCAACAGGTAGGCACTTTGCAAAAAACACCTGTTTTCTTTCAAAAAATGTAATGTGTCCACGTTGTGTTTTGGGGCATTTCCTGTCGTGGGCGCTAGGCCTACCCACACAAGTGAGGTACCATTTTTATCGGGAGACTTGGGGGAATGCTGGGTGGAAAGAAATTTGTGGCTCCTCTCAGATTCCAGAACTTTCTGTCACCAAAATGTGAGGAAAACGTGTTTTTTTTATCCAAATTTTGAGGTTTGCAAAGGATTCTGGGTAACAGAACCTGGTCAGAGCCCCACAAGTCACCCCATCTTATATTCCCCTAGGTCTCTAGTTTTAAAAAATGCACAGGTTCGATAGATTTCCCTAGGTGCCGGCTGAGCTAGATGCCAAAATCTACAGGTAGGCACTTTGCAAAAAACACCTCTGTTTTCTTTAAAAAAATGTGATGTGTCCACGTTGCGTTTTGGGGCATTTCCTGTCGCGGGCGCTAGGACTACCCACACAAGTGAGGTATAATTTTTATCGGGAGACTTGGAGGAATGCTGGGTGGGAAGAAATTTGTGGCTCCTCTCAGATTCCAGAACTTTCTGTCACCAAAATGTGAGGAAAATGTGTTTTTTGAGCCAAATTTTGAGGTTTGCAAAGGATTCTGGGTAACAGAACCTGGTCAGAGTCCCACAAGTCACCCCATCTTGGATTCCCCTAGGTCTCTAGTTTTCAAAAATGCACAGGTTTGGTAGGTTTCCTTAGGTGTCGGCTGAGCTAGAGGCCAAAATCTACAGGTAGGCACTTTGCAAAAAACACCTCTGTTTTCTTTCAAAAAATGTGATGTGTCCACGTTGCGTTTTGGGGCATTTCCTGTTGCGGGCGCTAGGCCTACCCACACAAGTGAGGTATAATTTTTATCGGGAGACGTGGGGGAACGCTGGGTGGAAGGAAATTTGTGGCTCCTCTCTGATTCCAGAACTTTCTGTCACCAAAATGTGAGGAAAATTTGTTTTTTTAGCCACATTTTGAGGTTTGCAAAGGATTCTGGGTAACAGAACCTGGTCAGAGCCCCACAAGTCACCCCATCTTAGATTCCCCTAGGTCTCTAGTTTTCAAAAATGCACAGGTGTGGTAGGTTTCCCTAGGTGCCGGCTGAGCTAGAGGCCAAAACCAACAGGTAGGCACTTTGCAAAAAACACCTGTTTTCTTTAAAAAAATGTGATGTGTCCACGTTGCGTTTTGGGGCATTTCCTGTTGTGGGCGCTAGGCCTACCTACACAAGTGAGGTATAATTTTTATCGGGAGACTTGGAGGAATGCTGGGTGGAAAGAAATTTGTGGCTCTTCTCAGATTCCAGAACTTTCTGTCACCAACATGTGAGGAAAATGTGTTTTTTGAGCCAAATTTTGAGGTTTGCAAAGGATTCTGGGTAACAGAACCTGGTCAGAGCCCCACAAGTCACCCCATCTTAGATTCCCCTAGGTCTCTAGTTTTCAAAAATGCACAGGTGTGGTAGGTTTCCCTAGGTGCCGGCTGAGCTAGAGGCCAAAACCAACAGGTAGGCACTTTGCAAAAAACACCTGTTTTCTTTCAAAAAATGTAATGTGTCCACGTTGCGTTTTGGGACATTTCCTGTTGCGGGCGCTAGGCCTACCCACACAAGTGAGGTATCATTTTTATCGGGAGACTTTAGGGAATGCTGGGTGGAAGGAAATTTGTGGCTCCTCTCAGATTCCAGAACTTTCTGTCACCAAAATGTGAGGAAAACGTGTTTTTTTAGCCAAATTTTGAGGTTTGCAAAGGATTCTGGGTAACAGAACCTGGTCAGAGCCCCACAAGTCAACCCATCTTGGATTGCCCTAGGTCTCTAGTTTTCAAAAATGCACAGGTTTGGTAGGTTTCCCTAGGTGCCGGCTGAGCTAGAGGCCAAAATCTACAGGTAGGCACTTTGCAAAAAACACCTCTGTTTTCTTTAAAAAAATTTGATGTGTCCACGTTGCGTTTTACGGCATTTCCTGTCGCGGGCGCTAGGCCTACCCACACAAGTGAGGTATCATTTTTATCGGGAGACGTGGGGGAACGCTGGGTGGAAAGAAATTTGTGGCTCCTCTCTGATTCCAGAACTTTCTGTCACCAAAATGTGAGGATTTTTTTTTTTTGCCACATTTTGAGGTTTGCAAAGGATTCTGGGTAACAGAACCTGGTCAGAGCCCCACAAGTCACCCCATCTTAGATTCCCCTAGGTCTCTAGTTTTCAAAAATGCACAGGTGTGGTAGGTTTCCCTAGGTGCCGGCTGAGCTAGAGGCCAAAACCAACAGGTAGGCACTTTGCAAAAAACACCTCTGTTTTCTTTAAAAAAATGTGATGTGTCCATGTTGCGTTTTGGGGCATTTCCTGTTGCGGGCGCTAGGCCTACCCACACAAGTGAGGTATCATTTTCATCGGGAGACTTGGGGGAACGCTGGGTGGAAGGAAATTTGTGGCTCCTCTCAGATTCCAGAACTTTCTGTCACCAAAATGTGAGGAAAACGTGTTTTTTTAGCCAAATTTTGAGGTTTGCAAAGGATTCTGGGTAACAGAACCTGGTCAGAGCCCCACAAGTCACCCCATCTTGGATTCCCCTAGGTCTCTAGTTTTAAACAATGCACAGGTTTGATAGGTTTCCCTAGGTGCCGGCTGAGCTAGAGGCCAAAATCTACAGGTAGGCACTTTGCAAAAAACACCTCTGTTTTCTTTCAAAAAATGTGATGTGTCCACGTTGCGTTTTGGGGCATTTCCTGTCTCGGGCGCTAGGACTACCCACACAAGTGAAGTATAATTTTTATCGGGAGACTTGGAGGAATGCTGGGTGGGAAGAAATGTGTGGCTCCTCTCAGATTCCAGAACTTTCTGTCACCAAAATGTGAGGAAAACGTGTTTTTTTAGCCAAATTTTGAGGTTTGCAAAGGATTCTGGGTAACAGAACCTGGTCAGAGCCCCACAAGTCACCCCATCTTGGATTCCCCTAGGTCTCTAGTTTTAAAAAATGCACAGGTTTGATCGATTTCCCTAGGTGCCGGCTGAGCTAGATGCCAAAATCTACAGGTAGGCACTTTGCAAAAAACACCTCTGTTTTCTTTCAAAAAATGTGATGTGTCCACGTTGCGTTTTGGGGCATTTCCTGTTGAGGGCGCTAGGACTACCCACACAAGTGAGGTATAATTTTTATCGGGAGACTTGGAGGAATGCTGGGTGGGAAGAAATGTGTGGCTCCTCTCAGATTCCAGAACTTTCTGTCACCAAAATGTGAGGAAAACGTGTTTTTTAGCCAAATTTTGAGGTTTGCAAAGGATTCTGGGTAACAGAACCTGGTCAGAGCCCCACAAGTCACCCCATCTTGGATTCCCCTAGGTCTCTAGTTTTCAAAAATGCAACGGTTTGGTAGGTTTCCCTAGGTGCCGGCTGAGCTAGAGGCCAAAACCAACAGGTAGGCACTTTGCAAAAAACACCTCTGTTTTCTTTAAAAAAATGTGATGTGTCCACGTTGTGTTTTGGGGCATTTCCTGTCGTGGGCGCTAGGCCTACCCACACAAGTGAGGTACCATTTTTATCGGGAGACTTGGGGGAATGCTGGGTGGAAAGAAATTTGTGGCTCCTCTCAGATTCCAGAACTTTCTGTCACCAAAATGTGAGGAAAACGTGTTTTTTTTAGCCAAATTTTGAGGTTTGCAAAGGATTCTGGGTAACAGAACCTGGTCAGAGCCCCACAAGTCACCCCATCTTATATTCCCCTAGGTCTCTAGTTTTAAAAAATGCACAGGTTTGATAGATTTCCCTAGGTGCCGGCTGAGCTAGATGCCAAAATCTACAGGTAGGCACTTTGCAAAAAACACCTCTGTTTTCTTTCAAAAAATGTGATGTGTCCACGTTGCGTTTTGGGGCATTTCCTGTCGCGGGCGCTAGGACTACCCACACAAGTGAGGTATAATTTTTATCGGGAGACTTGGAGGAATGCTGGGTGGAAAGAAATTCGTGGCTCTTCTCAGATTCCAGAACTTTCTGTCACCAAAATGTGAGGAAAATTTGTTTTTTTAGCCACATTTTGAGGTTTGCAAAGGATTCTGGGTTACAGAACCTGGTCAGAGCCCCACAAGTCACCCCATCTTAGATTCCCCTAGGTCTCTAGTTTTCAAAAATGCACAGGTGTGGTAGGTTTCCCTAGGTGCCGGCTGAGCTAGAGGCCAAAATCAACAGGTAGGCACTTTGCAAAAAACACCTGTTTTCTTTAAAAAAATGTGATGTGTCCACGTTGCGTTTTGGGGCATTTCCTGTTGCGGGTGCTAGGCCTACCCACACAAGTGAGGTCTAATTTTTATCGGGAGACTTGGAGAAATGCTGGGTGGAAAGAAATTTGTGGCTCTTCTCAGATTCCAGAACTTTCTGTCACCAAAATGTGAGGAAAATGTGTTTTTTGAGCCAAATTTTGAGGATTGCAAAGGATTCTGGGTAACAGAACCTGGTCAGAGCCCCACAAGTCACCCCATCTTGGATTCCCCTAGGTCTCTAGTTTTCAAAAATGCACAGGTTTGGTAGGTTTCCTTAGGTGCCGGCTGAGCTAGAGGCCAAAATCTACAGGTAGGCACTTTGCAAAAAACACCTCTGTTTTCTTTCAAAAAATGTGATGTGTCCACGTTGCGTTTTAGGGCATTTCCTGTCGCGGGCGCTAGGCCTACCCACACAAGTGAGGTATCATTTTTATCGGGAGACGTGGGGGAACGCTGGGTGGAAGGAAATTTGTGGCTCCTCTCTGATTCCAGATCTTTCTGTCACCAAAATGTGAGGAAAATTTGTTTTTTTAGCCACATTTTGAGGTTTGCAAAGGATTCTGGGTAACAGAACCTGGTCAGAGCCCCACAAGTCACCCCATCTTAGATTCCCCTAGGTCTCTAGTTTTAAAAAATGCACAGGTGTGGTAGGTTTCCCTAGGTGCCGGCTGAGCTAGAGGCTAAAACCAACAGGTAGGCACTTTGCAAAAAACACCTGTTTTCTTTCAAAAAATTTGATGTGTCCACGTTGCGTTTTGGGGCATTTCCTGTTGCGGGCGCTAGGCCTACCCACACAAGTGAGGTATCATTTTTATCGGGAGACTTGAGGGAACGCTGGGTGGAAGGAAATTTGTGGCTCCTCTCAGATTCCAGAACTTTCTGTCACCAAAATGTGAGGAAAACGTGTTTTTTTAGCCAAATTTTGAGGTTTGCAAAGGATTCTGGGTAACAGAACCTGGTCAGAGCCCCACAAGTCACCCCATCTTGGATTCCCCTAGGTCTCTAGTTTTCAAAAATGCACAGGTGAGGTAGGTTTCCCTAGGTGCCGGCTGAGCTAGAGGCCAAAACCAACAGGTAGGCACTTTGCAAAAAACACCTGTTTTCTTTCAAAAAATGTAATGTGTCCACGTTGTGTTTTGGGGCATTTCCTGTCGTGGGCGCTAGGCCTACCCACACAAGTGAGGTACCATTTTTATCGGGAGACTTGGGGGAATGCTGGGTGGAAAGAAATTTGTGGCTCCTCTCAGATTCCAGAACTTTCTGTCACCAAAATGTGAGGAAAACGTGTTTTTTTTATCCAAATTTTGAGGTTTGCAAAGGATTCTGGGTAACAGAACCTGGTCAGAGCCCCACAAGTCACCCCATCTTATATTCCCCTAGGTCTCTAGTTTTAAAAAATGCACAGGTTCGATAGATTTCCCTAGGTGCCGGCTGAGCTAGATGCCAAAATCTACAGGTAGGCACTTTGCAAAAAACACCTCTGTTTTCTTTCAAAAAATGTGATGTGTCCACGTTGCGTTTTGGGGCATTTCCTGTCGCGGGCGCTAGGACTACCCACACAAGTGAGGTATAATTTTTATCGGGAGACTTGGAGGAATGCTGGGTGGGAAGAAATTTGTGGCTCCTCTCAGATTCCAGAACTTTCTGTCACCAAAATGTGAGGAAAATGTGTTTTTTGAGCCAAATTTTGAGGTTTGCAAAGGATTCTGGGTAACAGAACCTGGTCAGAGTCCCACAAGTCACCCCATCTTGGATTCCCCTAGGTCTCTAGTTTTCAAAAATGCACAGGTTTGGTAGGTTTCCTTAGGTGCCGGCTGAGCTAGAGGCCAAAATCTACAGGTAGGCACTTTGCAAAAAACACCTCTGTTTTCTTTCAAAAAATGTGATGTGTCCACGTTGCGTTTTGGGGCATTTCCTGTTGCGGGCGCTAGGCCTACCCACACAAGTGAGGTATAATTTTTATCGGGAGACGTGGGGGAACGCTGGGTGGAAGGAAATTTGTGGCTCCTCTCTGATTCCAGAACTTTCTGTCACCAAAATGTGAGGAAAATTTGTTTTTTTTAGCCACATTTTGAGGTTTGCAAAGGATTCTGGGTAACAGAACCTGGTCAGAGCCCCACAAGTCACCCCATCTTAGATTCCCCTAGGTCTCTAGTTTTCAAAAATGCACAGGTGTGGTAGGTTTCCCTAGGTGCCGGCTGAGCTAGAGGCCAAAACCAACAGGTAGGCACTTTGCAAAAAACACCTGTTTTCTTTAAAAAAATGTGATGTGTCCACGTTGCGTTTTGGGGCATTTCCTGTTGTGGGCGCTAGGCCTACCCACACAAGTGAGGTATAATTTTTATCGGGAGACTTGGAGGAATGCTGGGTGGAAAGAAATTTGTGGCTCTTCTCAGATTCCAGAACTTTCTGTCACCAACATGTGAGGAAAATGTGTTTTTTGAGCCAAATTTTGAGGTTTGCAAAGGATTCTGGGTAACAGAACCTGGTCAGAGCCCCACAAGTCACCCCATCTTAGATTCCCCTAGGTCTCTAGTTTTCAAAAATGCACAGGTGTGGTAGGTTTCCCTAGGTGCCGGCTGAGCTAGAGGCCAAAACCAACAGGTAGGCACTTTGCAAAAAACACCTGTTTTCTTTCAAAAAATGTAATGTGTCCACGTTGCGTTTTGGGACATTTCCTGTTGCGGGCGCTAGGCCTACCCACACAAGTGAGGTATCATTTTTATCGGGAGACTTTAGGGAATGCTGGGTGGAAGGAAATTTGTGGCTCCTCTCAGATTCCAGAACTTTCTGTCACCAAAATGTGAGGAAAACGTGTTTTTTTAGCCAAATTTTGAGGTTTGCAAAGGATTCTGGGTAACAGAACCTGGTCAGAGCCCCACAAGTCAACCCATCTTGGATTGCCCTAGGTCTCTAGTTTTCAAAAATGCACAGGTTTGGTAGGTTTCCCTAGGTGCCGGCTGAGCTAGAGGCCAAAATCTACAGGTAGGCACTTTGCAAAAAACACCTCTGTTTTCTTTAAAAAAATTTGATGTGTCCACGTTGCGTTTTACGGCATTTCCTGTCGCGGGCGCTAGGCCTACCCACACAAGTGAGGTATCATTTTTATCGGGAGACGTGGGGGAACGCTGGGTGGAAATAAATTTGTGGCTCCTCTCTGATTCCAGAACTTTCTGTCACCAAAATGTGAGGAATTTTTTTTTTTTGCCACATTTTGAGGTTTGCAAAGGATTCTGGGTAACAGAACCTGGTCAGAGCCCCACAAGTCACCCCATCTTAGATTCCCCTAGGTCTCTAGTTTTCAAAAATGCACAGGTGTGGTAGGTTTCCCTAGGTGCCGGCTGAGCTAGAGGCCAAAACCAACAGGTAGGCACTTTGCAAAAAACACCTCTGTTTTCTTTAAAAAAATGTGATGTGTCCATGTTGCGTTTTGGGGCATTTCCTGTTGCGGGCGCTAGGCCTACCCACACAAGTGAGGTATCATTTTCATCGGGAGACTTGGGGGAACGCTGGGTGGAAGGAAATTTGTGGCTCCTCTCAGATTCCAGAACTTTCTGTCACCAAAATGTGAGGAAAACGTGTTTTTTTAGCCAAATTTTGAGGTTTGCAAAGGATTCTGGGTAACAGAACCTGGTCAGAGCCCCACAAGTCACCCCATCTTGGATTCCCCTAGGTCTCTAGTTTTAAACAATGCACAGGTTTGATAGGTTTCCCTAGGTGCCGGCTGAGCTAGAGGCCAAAATCTACAGGTAGGCACTTTGCAAAAAACACCTCTGTTTTCTTTCAAAAAATGTGATGTGTCCACGTTGCGTTTTGGGGCATTTCCTGTCTCGGGCGCTAGGACTACCCACACAAGTGAAGTATAATTTTTATCGGGAGACTTGGAGGAATGCTGGGTGGGAAGAAATGTGTGGCTCCTCTCAGATTCCAGAACTTTCTGTCACCAAAATGTGAGGAAAACGTGTTTTTTTAGCCAAATTTTGAGGTTTGCAAAGGATTCTGGGTAACAGAACCTGGTCAGAGCCCCACAAGTCACCCCATCTTGGATTCCCCTAGGTCTCTAGTTTTAAAAAATGCACAGGTTTGATAGATTTCCCTAGGTGCCGGCTGAGCTAGATGCCAAAATCTACAGGTAGGCACTTTGCAAAAAACACCTCTGTTTTCTTTCAAAAAATGTGATGTGTCCACGTTGCGTTTTGGGGCATTTCCTGTCTCGGGCGCTAGGACTACCCACACAAGTGAGGTATAATTTTTATCGGGAGACTTGGAGGAATGCTGGGTGGGAAGAAATGTGTGGCTCCTCTCAGATTCCAGAACTTTCTGTCACCAAAATGTGAGGAAAACGTGTTTTTTAGCCAAATTTTGAGGTTTGCAAAGGATTCTGGGTAACAGAACCTGGTCAGAGCCCCACAAGTCATCCCATCTTGGATTCCCCTAGGTCTCTAGTTTTCAAAAATGCAACGGTTTGGTAGGTTTCCCTAGGTGCCGGCTGAGCTAGAGGCCAAAACCAACAGGTAGGCACTTTGCAAAAAACACCTCTGTTTTCTTTAAAAAAATGTGATGTGTCCACGTTGTGTTTTGGGGCATTTCCTGTCGTGGGCGCTAGGCCTACCCACACAAGTGAGGTACCATTTTTATCGGGAGACTTGGGGGAATGCTGGGTGGAAAGAAATTTGTGGCTCCTCTCAGATTCCAGAACTTTCTGTCACCAAAATGTGAGGAAAACGTGTTTTTTTTAGCCAAATTTTGAGGTTTGCAAAGGATTCTGGGTAACAGAACCTGGTCAGAGCCCCACAAGTCACCCCATCTTATATTCCCCTAGGTCTCTAGTTTTAAAAAATGCACAGGTTTGATAGATTTCCCTAGGTGCCGGCTGAGCTAGATGCCAAAATCTACAGGTAGGCACTGTGCAAAAAACACCTCTGTTTTCTTTCAAAAAATGTGATGTGTCCACGTTGCGTTTTGGGGCATTTCCTGTTGCGGGCGCTAGGCCTACCCACACAAGTGAGGTATAATTTTTATCGGGAGACTTGGAGGAATGCTGGGTGGGAAGAAATTTGTGGCTCTTCTCAGATTCCAGAACTTTCTGTCACCAAAATGTGAGGAAAATGTGTTTTTTGAGCCAAATTTTGAGGTTTGCAAAGGATTCTGGGTAACAGAACCTGGTCAGAGCCCCACAAGTCACCCCATCTTGGATTCCCCTAGGTCTCTAGTTTTCAAAAATGCACAGGTTTGGTAGGTTTCCTTAGGTGCCGGCTGATCTAGAGGCCAAAATATACAGGTAGGCACTTTGCAAAAAACACCTCTGTTTTCTTTCAAAAAATGTGATGTGTCCACGTTGCGTTTTAGGGCATTTCCTGTCGCAGGCGCTAGGCCTACCCACACAAGTGAGGTATCATTTTTATCGGGAGACGTGGGGGAACGCTGGGTGGAAAGAAATTTGTGGCTCCTCTCTGATTCCAGAACTTTCTGTCACCAAAATGTGAGGAAAATTTGTTTTTTTAGCCACATTTTGAGGTTTGCAAAGGATTCTGGGTAACAGAACCTGGTCAGAGCCCCACAAGTCACCCCATCTTAGATTCCCCTAGGTCTCTAGTTTTCAAAAATGCACAGGTGTGGTAGGTTTCCCTAGGTGCCGGCTGAGCTAGAGGCCAAAACCAACAGGTAGGCACTTTGCAAAAAACACCTGTTTTCTTTCAAAAAATGTAATGTGTCCACGTTGCGTTTTGGGGCATTTCCTGTTGCGGGCGCTAGGCCTACCCACACAAGTGAGGTATCATTTTTATCGGGAGACTTGAGGGAATGCTGGGTGGAAGGAAATTTGTGGCTCCTCTCAGATTCCAGAACTTTCTGTCACCAAAATGTGAGGAAAACGTGTTTTTTTAGCCAAATTTTGAGGTTTGCAAAGGATTCTGGGTAACAGAACCTGGTCAGAGCCCCACAAGTCAACCCATCTTGGATTGCCCTAGGTCTCTAGTTTTCAAAAATGCACAGGTTTGGTAGGTTTCCCTAGGTGCCGGCTGAGCTAGAGGCCAAAATCTACAGGTAGGCACTTTGCAAAAAACACCTCTGTTTTCTTTAAAAAAATTTGATGTGTCCACGTTGCGTTTTAGGGCATTTCCTGTCGCGGGCGCTAGGCCTACCCACACAAGTGAGGTATCATTTTTATCGGGAGACGTGGGGGAACGCTGGGTGGAAAGAAATTTGTGGCTCCTCTCTGATTCCAGAACTTTCTGTCACCAAAATGTGAGGATTTTTTTTTTTTGCCACATTTTGAGGTTTGCAAAGGATTCTGGGTAACAGAACCTGGTCAGAGCCCCACAAGTCACCCCATCTTAGATTCCCCTAGGTCTCTAGTTTTCAAAAATGCACAGGTGTGGTAGGTTTCCCTAGGTGCCGGCTGAGCTAGAGGCCAAAACCAACAGGTAGGCACTTTGCAAAAAACACCTCTGTTTTCTTTAAAAAAATGTGATGTGTCCATGTTGCGTTTTGGGGCATTTCCTGTTGCGGGCGCTAGGCCTACCCACACAAGTGAGGTATCATTTTCATCGGGAGACTTGGGGGAACGCTGGGTGGAAGGAAATTTGTGGCTCCTCTCAGATTCCAGAACTTTCTGTCACCAAAATGTGAGGAAAACGTGTTTTTTTAGCCAAATTTTGAGGTTTGCAAAGGATTCTGGGTAACAGAACCTGGTCAGAGCCCCACAAGTCACCCCATCTTGGATTCCACTAGGTCTCTAGTTTTAAACAATGCACAGGTTTGATAGGTTTCCCTAGGTGCCGGCTGAGCTAGAGGCCAAAATCTACAGGTAGGCACTTTGCAAAAAACACCTCTGTTTTCTTTCAAAAAATGTGATGTGTCCACGTTGCGTTTTGGGGCATTTCCTGTCTCGGGCGCTAGGACTACCCACACAAGTGAAGTATAATTTTTATCGGGAGACTTGGAGGAATGCTGGGTGGGAAGAAATGTGTGGCTCCTCTCAGATTCCAGAACTTTCTGTCACCAAAATGTGAGGAAAACGTGTTTTTTAGCCAAATTTTGAGGTTTGCAAAGGATTCTGGGTAACAGAACCTGGTCAGAGCCCCACAAGTCACCCCATCTTAGATTCCCCTAGGTCTCTAGTTTTCAAAAATGCACAGGTGTGGTAGGTTTCCCTAGGTGCCGGCTGAGCTAGAGGCCAAAACCAACAGGTAGGCACTTTGCAAAAAACACCTGTTTTCTTTCAAAAAATGTAATGTGTCCACGTTGCGTTTTGGGGCATTTCCTGTTGCGGGCGCTAGGCCTACCCACACAAGTGAGGTATCATTTTTATCGGGAGACTTGAGGGAATGCTGGGTGGAAGGAAATTTGTGGCTCCTCTCAGATTCCAGAACTTTCTGTCACCAAAATGTGAGGAAAACGTGTTTTTTTAGCCAAATTTTGAGGTTTGCAAAGGATTCTGGGTAACAGAACCTGGTCAGAGCCCCACAAGTCAACCCATCTTGGATTGCCCTAGGTCTCTAGTTTTCAAAAATGCACAGGTTTGGTAGGTTTCCCTAGGTGCCGGCTGAGCTAGAGGCCAAAATCTACAGGTAGGCACTTTGCAAAAAACACCTCTGTTTTCTTTAAAAAAATTTGATGTGTCCACGTTGCGTTTTAGGGCATTTCCTGTCGCGGGCGCTAGGCCTACCCACACAAGTGAGGTATCATTTTTATCGGGAGACGTGGGGGAACGCTGGGTGGAAAGAAATTTGTGGCTCCTCTCTGATTCCAGAACTTTCTGTCACCAAAATGTGAGGATTTTTTTTTTTTGCCACATTTTGAGGTTTGCAAAGGATTCTGGGTAACAGAACCTGGTCAGAGCCCCACAAGTCACCCCATCTTAGATTCCCCTAGGTCTCTAGTTTTCAAAAATGCACAGGTGTGGTAGGTTTCCCTAGGTGCCGGCTGAGCTAGAGGCCAAAACCAACAGGTAGGCACTTTGCAAAAAACACCTCTGTTTTCTTTAAAAAAATGTGATGTGTCCATGTTGCGTTTTGGGGCATTTCCTGTTGCGGGCGCTAGGCCTACCCACACAAGTGAGGTATCATTTTCATCGGGAGACTTGGGGGAACGCTGGGTGGAAGGAAATTTGTGGCTCCTCTCAGATTCCAGAACTTTCTGTCACCAAAATGTGAGGAAAACGTGTTTTTTTAGCCAAATTTTGAGGTTTGCAAAGGATTCTGGGTAACAGAACCTGGTCAGAGCCCCACAAGTCACCCCATCTTGGATTCCCCTAGGTCTCTAGTTTTAAACAATGCACAGGTTTGATAGGTTTCCCTAGGTGCCGGCTGAGCTAGAGGCCAAAATCTACAGGTAGGCACTTTGCAAAAAACACCTCTGTTTTCTTTCAAAAAATGTGATGTGTCCACGTTGCGTTTTGGGGCATTTCCTGTCTCGGGCGCTAGGACTACCCACACAAGTGAAGTATAATTTTTATCGGGAGACTTGGAGGAATGCTGGGTGGGAAGAAATGTGTGGCTCCTCTCAGATTCCAGAACTTTCTGTCACCAAAATGTGAGGAAAACGTGTTTTTTTAGCCAAATTTTGAGGTTTGCAAAGGATTCTGGGTAACAGAACCTGGTCAGAGCCCCACAAGTCACCCCATCTTGGATTCCCCTAGGTCTCTAGTTTTAAAAAATGCACAGGTTTGATCGATTTCCCTAGGTGCCGGCTGAGCTAGATGCCAAAATCTACAGGTAGGCACTTTGCAAAAAACACCTCTGTTTTCTTTCAAAAAATGTGATGTGTCCACGTTGCGTTTTGGGGCATTTCCTGTTGAGGGCGCTAGGACTACCCACACAAGTGAGGTATAATTTTTATCGGGAGACTTGGAGGAATGCTGGGTGGGAAGAAATGTGTGGCTCCTCTCAGATTCCAGAACTTTCTGTCACCAAAATGTGAGGAAAACGTGTTTTTTAGCCAAATTTTGAGGTTTGCAAAGGATTCTGGGTAACAGAACCTGGTCAGAGCCCCACAAGTCACCCCATCTTGGATTCCCCTAGGTCTCTAGTTTTCAAAAATGCAACGGTTTGGTAGGTTTCCCTAGGTGCCGGCTGAGCTAGAGGCCAAAACCAACAGGTAGGCACTTTGCAAAAAACACCTCTGTTTTCTTTAAAAAAATGTGATGTGTCCACGTTGTGTTTTGGGGCATTTCCTGTCGTGGGCGCTAGGCCTACCCACACAAGTGAGGTACCATTTTTATCGGGAGACTTGGGGGAATGCTGGGTGGAAAGAAATTTGTGGCTCCTCTCAGATTCCAGAACTTTCTGTCACCAAAATGTGAGGAAAACGTGTTTTTTTTAGCCAAATTTTGAGGTTTGCAAAGGATTCTGGGTAACAGAACCTGGTCAGAGCCCCACAAGTCACCCCATCTTATATTCCCCTAGGTCTCTAGTTTTAAAAAATGCACAGGTTTGATAGATTTCCCTAGGTGCCGGCTGAGCTAGATGCCAAAATCTACAGGTAGGCACTTTGCAAAAAACACCTCTGTTTTCTTTCAAAAAATGTGATGTGTCCACGTTGCGTTTTGGGGCATTTCCTGTCGCGGGCGCTAGGACTACCCACACAAGTGAGGTATAATTTTTATCGGGAGACTTGGAGGAATGCTGGGTGGGAAGAAATTTGTGGCTCCTCTCAGATTCCAGAACTTTCTGTCACCAAAATGTGAGGAAAATGTGTTTTTTGAGCCAAATTTTGAGGTTTGCAAAGGATTCTGGGTAACAGAACCTGGTCAGAGTCCCACAAGTCACCCCATCTTGGATTCCCCTAGGTCTCTAGTTTTCAAAAATGCACAGGTTTGGTAGGTTTCCTTAGGTGCCGGCTGAGCTAGAGGCCAAAATCTCCAGGTAGGCACTTTGCAAAAAACACCTCTGTTTTCTTTAAAAAAATGTGATGTGTCCACGTTGCGTTTTGGGGCATTTCCTGTCGCGGGCGCTAGGACTACCCACACAAGTGAGGTATAATTTTTATCGGGAGACTTGGAGGAATGCTGGGTGGGAAGAAATTTGTGGCTCCTCTCAGATTCCAGAACTTTCTGTCACCAAAATGTGAGGAAAATGTGTTTTTTGAGCCAAATTTTGAGGTTTGCAAAGGATTCTGGGTAACAGAACCTGGTCAGAGTCCCACAAGTCACCCCATCTTGGATTCCCCTAGGTCTCTAGTTTTCAAAAATGCACAGGTTTGGTAGGTTTCCTTAGGTGCCGGCTGAGCTAGAGGCCAAAATCTACAGGTAGGCACTTTGCAAAAAACACCTCTGTTTTCTTTCAAAAAATGTGATGTGTCCACGTTGCGTTTTGGGGCATTTCCTGTTGCGGGCGCTAGGCCTACCCACACAAGTGAGGTATAATTTTTATCGGGAGACGTGGGGGAACGCTGGGTGGAAGGAAATTTGTGGCTCCTCTCTGATTCCAGAACTTTCTGTCACCAAAATGTGAGGAAAATTTGTTTTTTTAGCCACATTTTGAGGTTTGCAAAGGATTCTGGGTAACAGAACCTGGTCAGAGCCCCACAAGTCACCCCATCTTAGATTCCCCTAGGTCTCTAGTTTTCAAAAATGCACAGGTGTGGTAGGTTTCCCTAGGTGCCGGCTGAGCTAGAGGCCAAAACCAACAGGTAGGCACTTTGCAAAAAACACCTGTTTTCTTTAAAAAAATTTGATGTGTCCACGTTGCGTTTTGGGGCATTTCCTGTTGTGGGCGCTAGGCCTACCCACACAAGTGAGGTATAATTTTTATCGGGAGACTTGGAGGAATGCTGGGTGGAAAGAAATTTGTGGCTCTTCTCAGATTCCAGAACTTTCTGTCACCAACATGTGAGGAAAATGTGTTTTTTGAGCCAGATTTTGAGGTTTGCAAAGGATTCTGGGTAACAGAACCTGGTCAGAGCCCCACAAGTCACCCCATCTTAGATTCCCCTAGGTCTCTAGTTTTCAAAAATGCACAGGTGTGGTAGGTTTCCCTAGGTGCCGGCTGAGCTAGAGGCCAAAACCAACAGGTAGGCACTTTGCAAAAAACACCTGTTTTCTTTCAAAAAATGTAATGTGTCCACGTTGCGTTTTGGGACATTTCCTGTTGCGGGCGCTAGGCCTACCCACACAAGTGAGGTATCATTTTTATCGGGAGACTTTAGGGAATGCTGGGTGGAAGGAAATTTGTGGCTCCTCTCAGATTCCAGAACTTTCTGTCACCAAAATGTGAGGAAAACGTGTTTTTTTAGCCAAATTTTGAGGTTTGCAAAGGATTCTGGGTAACAGAACCTGGTCAGAGCCCCACAAGTCAACCCATCTTGGATTGCCCTAGGTCTCTAGTTTTCAAAAATGCACAGGTTTGGTAGGTTTCCCTAGGTGCCGGCTGAGCTAGAGGCCAAAATCTACAGGTAGGCACTTTGCAAAAAACACCTCTGTTTTCTTTAAAAAAATTTGATGTGTCCACGTTGCGTTTTAGGGCATTTCCTGTCGCGGGCGCTAGGCCTACCCACACAAGTGAGGTATCATTTTTATCGGGAGACGTGGGGGAACGCTGGGTGGAAAGAAATTTGTGGCTCCTCTCTGATTCCAGAACTTTCTGTCACCAAAATGTGAGGATTTTTTTTTTTTGCCACATTTTGAGGTTTGCAAAGGATTCTGGGTAACAGAACCTGGTCAGAGCCCCACAAGTCACCCCATCTTAGATTCCCCTAGGTCTCTAGTTTTCAAAAATGCACAGGTGTGGTAGGTTTCCCTAGGTGCCGGCTGAGCTAGAGGCAAAAACCAACAGGTAGGCACTTTGCAAAAAACACCTCTGTTTTCTTTAAAAAAATGTGATGTGTCCATGTTGCGTTTTGGGGCATTTCCTGTTGCGGGCGCTAGGCCTACCCACACAAGTGAGGTATCATTTTCATCGGGAGACTTGGGGGAACGCTGGGTGGAAGGAAATTTGTGGCTCCTCTCAGATTCCAGAACTTTCTGTCACCAAAATGTGAGGAAAACGTGTTTTTTTAGCCAAATTTTGAGGTTTGCAAAGGATTCTGGGTAACAGAACCTGGTCAGAGCCCCACAAGTCACCCCATCTTGGATTCCCCTAGGTCTCTAGTTTTAAACAATGCACAGGTTTGATAGGTTTCCCTAGGTGCCGGCTGAGCTAGAGGCCAAAATCTACAGGTAGGCACTTTGCAAAAAACACCTCTGTTTTCTTTCAAAAAATGTGATGTGTCCACGTTGCGTTTTGGGGCATTTCCTGTCTCGGGCGCTAGGACTACCCACACAAGTGAAGTATAATTTTTATCGGGAGACTTGGAGGAATGCTGGGTGGGAAGAAATGTGTGGCTCCTCTCAGATTCCAGAACTTTCTGTCACCAAAATGTGAGGAAAACGTGTTTTTTTAGCCAAATTTTGAGGTTTGCAAAGGATTCTGGGTAACAGAACCTGGTCAGAGCCCCACAAGTCACCCCATCTTGGATTCCCCTAGGTCTCTAGTTTTAAAAAATGCACAGGTTTGATCGATTTCCCTAGGTGCCGGCTGAGCTAGATGCCAAAATCTACAGGTAGGCACTTTGCAAAAAACACCTCTGTTTTCTTTCAAAAAATGTGATGTGTCCACGTTGCGTTTTGGGGCATTTCCTGTTGAGGGCGCTAGGACTACCCACACAAGTGAGGTATAATTTTTATCGGGAGACTTGGAGGAATGCTGGGTGGGAAGAAATGTGTGGCTCCTCTCAGATTCCAGAACTTTCTGTCACCAAAATGTGAGGAAAACGTGTTTTTTAGCCAAATTTTGAGGTTTGCAAAGGATTCTGGGTAACAGAACCTGGTCAGAGCCCCACAAGTCACCCCATCTTGGATTCCCCTAGGTCTCTAGTTTTCAAAAATGCAACGGTTTGGTAGGTTTCCCTAGGTGCCGGCTGAGCTAGAGGCCAAAACCAACAGGTAGGCACTTTGCAAAAAACACCTCTGTTTTCTTTAAAAAAATGTGATGTGTCCACGTTGTGTTTTGGGGCATTTCCTGTCGTGGGCGCTAGGCCTACCCACACAAGTGAGGTACCATTTTTATCGGGAGACTTGGGGGAATGCTGGGTGGAAAGAAATTTGTGGCTCCTCTCAGATTCCAGAACTTTCTGTCACCAAAATGTGAGGAAAACGTGTTTTTTTTAGCCAAATTTTGAGGTTTGCAAAGGATTCTGGGTAACAGAACCTGGTCAGAGCCCCACAAGTCACCCCATCTTATATTCCCCTAGGTCTCTAGTTTTAAAAAATGCACAGGTTTGATAGATTTCCCTAGGTGCCGGCTGAGCTAGATGCCAAAATCTACAGGTAGGCACTTTGCAAAAAACACCTCTGTTTTCTTTCAAAAAATGTGATGTGTCCACGTTGCGTTTTGGGGCATTTCCTGTCGCGGGCGCTAGGACTACCCACACAAGTGAGGTATAATTTTTATCGGGAGACTTGGAGGAATGCTGGGTGGGAAGAAATTTGTGGCTCCTCTCAGATTCCAGAACTTTCTGTCACCAAAATGTGAGGAAAATGTGTTTTTTGAGCCAAATTTTGAGGTTTGCAAAGGATTCTGGGTAACAGAACCTGGTCAGAGTCCCACAAGTCACCCCATCTTGGATTCCCCTAGGTCTCTAGTTTTCAAAAATGCACAGGTTTGGTAGGTTTCCTTAGGTGCCGGCTGAGCTAGAGGCCAAAATCTCCAGGTAGGCACTTTGCAAAAAACACCTCTGTTTTCTTTCAAAAAATGTGATGTGTCCACGTTGCGTTTTGGGGCATTTCCTGTTGCGGGCGCTAGGCCTACCCACACAAGTGAGGTATAATTTTTATCGGGAGACGTGGGGGAACGCTGGGTGGAAGGAAATTTGTGGCTCCTCTCTGATTCCAGAACTTTCTGTCACCAAAATGTGAGGAAAATTTGTTTTTTTAGCCACATTTTGAGGTTTGCAAAGGATTCTGGGTAACAGAACCTGGTCAGAGCCCCACAAGTCACCCCATCTTAGATTCCCCTAGGTCTCTAGTTTTCAAAAATGCACAGGTGTGGTAGGTTTCCCTAGGTGCCGGCTGAGCTAGAGGCCAAAACCAACAGGTAGGCACTTTGCAAAAAACACCTTTTTTTCTTTAAAACAATGTGATGTGTCCACGTTGCGTTTTGGGGCATTTCCTGTTGCGGGCGCTAGGCCTACCCACACAAGTGAGGTATAATTTTTATCGGGAGACTTGGAGGAATGCTGGGTGGAAAGAAATTTGTGGCTCTTCTCAGATTCCAGAACTTTCTGTCACCAACATGTGAGGAAAATGTGTTTTTTGAGCCAAATTTTGAGGTTTGCAAAGGATTCTGGGTAACAGAACCTGGTCAGAGCCCCACAAGTCACCCCATCTTGGATTCCCCTATGTCTCTAGTTTTCAAAAATGCACAGGTTTGGTAGGTTTCCTTAGGTGCCGGCTGAGCTAGAGGCCAAAATATACAGGTAGGCACTTTGTAAAAAACACCTCTGTTTTCTTTCAAAAAATGTGATGTGTCCACGTTGCGTTTTAGGGCATTTCCTGTCGCAGGCGCTAGGCCTACCCACACAAGTGAGGTATCATTTTTATCGGGAGACGTGGGGGAACACTGGGTGGAAAGAAATTTGTGGCTCCTCTCTGATTCCAGAACTTTCTGTCACCAAAATGTGAGGAAAATTTGTTTTTTTAGCCACATTTTGAGGTTTGCAAAGGATTCTGGGTAACAGAACCTGGTCAGAGCCCCACAAGTCACCCCATCTTAGATTCCCCTAGGTCTCTAGTTTTCAAAAATGCACAGGTGTGGTAGGTTTCCCTAGGTGCCGGCTGAGCTAGAGGCCAAAACCAACAGGTAGGCACTTTGCAAAAAACACCTGTTTTCTTTCAAAAAATGTAATGTGTCCACGTTGCGTTTTGGGGCATTTCCTGTTGCGGGCGCTAGGCCTACCCACACAAGTGAGGTATCATTTTTATCGGGAGACTTTAGGGAATGCTGGGTGGAAGGAAATTTGTGGCTCCTCTCAGATTCCAGAACTTTCTGTCACCAAAATGTGAGGAAAACGTGTTTTTTTAGCCAAATTTTGAGGTTTGCAAAGGATTCTGGGTAACAGAACCTGGTCAGAGCCCCACAAGTCAACCCATCTTGGATTGCCCTAGGTCTCTAGTTTCCAAAAATGCACAGGTTTGGTAGGTTTCCCTAGGTGCCGGCTGAGCTAGAGGCCAAAATCTACAGGTAGGCACTTTGCAAAAAACACCTCTGTTTTCTTTAAAAAAATTTGATGTGTCCACGTTGCGTTTTAGGGCATTTCCTGTCGCGGGCGCTAGGCCTACCCACACAAGTGAGGTATCATTTTTATCGGGAGACGTGGGGGAACGCTGGGTGGAAAGAAATTTGTGGCTCCTCTCTGATTCCAGAACTTTCTGTCACCAAAATGTGAGGATTTTTTTTTTTTGCCACATTTTGAGGTTTGCAAAGGATTCTGGGTAACAGAACCTGGTCAGAGCCCCACAAGTCACCCCATCTTAGATTCCCCTAGGTCTCTAGTTTTCAAAAATGCACAGGTGTGGTAGGTTTCCCTAGGTGCCGGCTGAGCTAGAGGCCAAAACCAACAGGTAGGCACTTTGCAAAAAACACCTCTGTTTTCTTTAAAAAAATGTGATGTGTCCATGTTGCGTTTTGGGGCATTTCCTGTTGCGGGCGCTAGGCCTACCCACACAAGTGAGGTATCATTTTCATCGGGAGACTTGGGGGAACGCTGGGTGGAAGGAAATTTGTGGCTCCTCTCAGATTCCAGAACTTTCTGTCACCAAAATGTGAGGAAAACGTGTTTTTTTAGCCAAATTTTGAGGTTTGCAAAGGATTCTGGGTAACAGAACCTGGTCAGAGCCCCACAAGTCACCCCATCTTGGATTCCCCTAGGTCTCTAGTTTTAAACAATGCACAGGTTTGATAGGTTTCCCTAGGTGCCGGCTGAGCTAGAGGCCAAAATCTACAGGTAGGCACTTTGCAAAAAACACCTCTGTTTTCTTTCAAAAAATGTGATGTGTCCACGTTGCGTTTTGGGGCATTTCCTGTCTCGGGCGCAAGGACTACCCACACAAGTGAAGTATAATTTTTATCGGGAGACTTGGAGGAATGCTGGGTGGGAAGAAATGTGTGGCTCCTCTCAGATTCCAGAACTTTCTGTCACCAAAATGTGAGGAAAACGTGTTTTTTTAGCCAAATTTTGAGGTTTGCAAAGGATTCTGGGTAACAGAACCTGGTCAGAGCCCCACAAGTCACCCCATCTTGGATTCCCCTAGGTCTCTAGTTTTAAAAAATGCACAGGTTTGATAGATTTCCCTAGGTGCCGGCTGAGCTAGATGCCAAAATCTACAGGTAGGCACTTTGCAAAAAACACCTCTGTTTTCTTTAAAAAAATGTGATGTGTCCACGTTGCGTTTTGGGGCATTTCCTGTCTCGGGCGCTAGGACTACCCACACAAGTGAGGTATAATTTTTATCGGGAGACTTGGAGGAATGCTGGGTGGGAAGAAATGTGTGGCTCCTCTCAGATTCCAGAACTTTCTGTCACCAAAATGTGAGGAAAACGTGTTTTTTAGCCAAATTTTGAGGTTTGCAAAGGATTCTGGGTAACAGAACCTGGTCAGAGCCCCACAAGTCACCCCATCTTGGATTCCCCTAGGTCTCTAGTTTTCAAAAATGCAACGGTTTGGTAGGTTTCCCTAGGTGCCGGCTGAGCTAGAGGCCAAAACCAACAGGTAGGCACTTTGCAAAAAACACCTCTGTTTTCTTTAAAAAAATGTGATGTGTCCACGTTGTGTTTTGGGGCATTTCCTGTCGTGGGCGCTAGGCCTACCCACACAAGTGAGGTACCATTTTTATCGGGAGACTTGGGGGAATGCTGGGTGGAAAGAAATTTGTGGCTCCTCTCAGATTCCAGAACTTTCTGTCACCAAAATGTGAGGAAAACGTGTTTTTTTTAGCCAAATTTTGAGGTTTGCAAAGGATTCTGGGTAACAGAACCTGGTCAGAGCCCCACAAGTCACCCCATCTTATATTCCCCTAGGTCTCTAGTTTTAAAAAATGCACAGGTTTGATAGATTTCCCTAGGTGCCGGCTGAGCTAGATGCCAAAATCTACAGGTAGGCACTTTGCAAAAAACACCTCTGTTTTCTTTCAAAAAATGTGATGTGTCCACGTTGCGTTTTGGGGCATTTCCTGTTGCGGGCGCTAGGCCTACCCACACAAGTGAGGTATAATTTTTATCGGGAGACTTGGAGGAATGCTGGGTGGGAAGAAATTTGTGGCTCTTCTCAGATTCCAGAACTTTCTGTCACCAAAATGTGAGGAAAATGTGTTTTTTGAGCCAAATTTTGAGGTTTGCAAAGGATTCTGGGTAACAGAACCTGGTCAGAGCCCCACAAGTCACCCCATCTTGGATTCCCCTAGGTCTCTAGTTTTCAAAAATGCACAGGTTTGGTAGGTTTCCTTAGGTGCCGGCTGATCTAGAGGCCAAAATATACAGGTAGGCACTTTGCAAAAAACACCTCTGTTTTCTTTCAAAAAATGTGATGTGTCCACGTTGCGTTTTAGGGCATTTCCTGTCGCAGGCGCTAGGCCTACCCACACAAGTGAGGTATCATTTTTATCGGGAGACGTGGGGGAACGCTGGGTGGAAAGAAATTTGTGGCTCCTCTCTGATTCCAGAACTTTCTGTCACCAAAATGTGAGGAAAATTTGTTTTTTTAGCCACATTTTGAGGTTTGCAAAGGATTCTGGGTAACAGAACCTGGTCAGAGCCCCACAAGTCACCCCATCTTAGATTCCCCTAGGTCTCTAGTTTTCAAAAATGCACAGGTGTGGTAGGTTTCCCTAGGTGCCGGCTGAGCTAGAGGCCAAAACCAACAGGTAGGCACTTTGCAAAAAACACCTGTTTTCTTTCAAAAAATGTAATGTGTCCACGTTGCGTTTTGGGGCATTTCCTGTTGCGGGCGCTAGGCCTACCCACACAAGTGAGGTATCATTTTTATCGGGAGACTTGAGGGAATGCTGGGTGGAAGGAAATTTGTGGCTCCTCTCAGATTCCAGAACTTTCTGTCACCAAAATGTGAGGAAAACGTGTTTTTTTAGCCAAATTTTGAGGTTTGCAAAGGATTCTGGGTAACAGAACCTGGTCAGAGCCCCACAAGTCACCCCATCTTGGATTGCCCTAGGTCTCTAGTTTTCAAAAATGCACAGGTTTGGTAGGTTTCCCTAGGTGCCGGCTGAGCTAGAGGCCAAAATCTACAGGGAGGCACTTTGCAAAAAACACCTCTGTTTTCTTTAAAAAAATTTGATGTGTCCACGTTGCGTTTTAGGGCATTTCCTGTCGCGGGCGCTAGGCCTACCCACACAAGTGAGGTATCATTTTTATCGGGAGACGTGGGGGAACGCTGGGTGGAAAGAAATTTGTGGCTCCTCTCTGATTCCAGAACTTTCTGTCACCAAAATGTGAGGAATTTTTTTTTTTTGCCACAATTTGAGGTTTGCAAAGGATTCTGGGTAACAGAACCTGGTCAGAGCCCCACAAGTCACCCCATCTTAGATTCCCCTAGGTCTCTAGTTTTCAAAAATGCACAGGTGTGGTAGGTTTTCCTAGGTGCCGGCTGAGCTAGAGGCCAAAACCAACAGGTAGGCACTTTGCAAAAAACACCTCTGTTTTCTTTAAAAAAATGTGATGTGTCCATGTTGCGTTTTGGGGCATTTCCTGTTGCGGGCGCTAGGCCTACCCACACAAGTGAGGTATCATTTTCATCGGGAGACTTGGGGGAACGCTGGATGGAAGGAAATTTGTGGCTCCTCTCAGATTCCAGAACTTTCTGTCACCAAAATGTGAGGAAAACGTGTTTTTTTAGCCAAATTTTGAGGTTTGCAAAGGATTCTGGGTAACAGAACCTGGTCAGAGCCCCACAAGTCACCCCATCTTGGATTCCCCTAGGTCTCTAGTTTTAAACAATGCACAGGTTTGATAGGTTTTCCTAGGTGCCGGCTGAGCTAGAGGCCAAAATCTACAGGTAGGCACTTTGCAAAAAACACCTCTGTTTTCTTTAAAAAAATGTGATGTGTCCACGTTGCGTTTTGGGGCATTTCCTGTCTCGGGCGCTAGGACTACCCACACAAGTGAAGTATAATTTTTATCGGGAGACTTGGAGGAATGCTGGGTGGGAAGAAATGTGTGGCTCCTCTCAGATTCCAGAACTTTCTGTCACCAAAATGTGAGGAAAACGTGTTTTTTTAGCCAAATTTTGAGGTTTGCAAAGGATTCTGGGTAACAGAACCTGGTCAGAGCCCCACAAGTCACCCCATCTTGGATTCCCCTAGGTCTCTAGTTTTAAAAAATGCACAGGTTTGATAGATTTCCCTAGGTGCCGGCTCAGCTAGATGCCAAAATCTACAGGTAGGCACTTTGCAAAAAACACCTCTGTTTTCTTTAAAAAAATGTGATGTGTCCACGTTGTGTTTTGGGGCATTTCCTGTCGTGGGCGCTAGGCCTACCCACACAAGTGAGGTACCATTTTTATCGGGAGACTTGGGGGAATGCTGGGTGGAAAGAAATTTGTGGCTCCTCTCAGATTCCAGAACTTTCTGTCACCAAAATGTGAGGAAAACGTGTTTTTTTTAGCCAAATTTTGAGGTTTGCAAAGGATTCTGGGTAACAGAACCTGGTCAGAGCCCCACAAGTCACCCCATCTTATATTCCCCTAGGTCTCTAGTTTTAAAAAATGCACAGGTTTGATAGATTTCCCTAGGTGCCGGCTGAACTAGATGCCAAAATCTACAGGTAGGCACTTTGCAAAAAACACCTCTGTTTTCTTTCAAAAAATGTGATGTGTCCACGTTGCGTTTTGGGGCATTTCCTGTCGCGGGCGCTAGGACTACCCACACAAGTGAGGTATAATTTTTATCGGGAGACTTGGAGGAATGCTGGGTGGGAAGAAATTTGTGGCTCTTCTCAGATTCCAGAACTTTCTGTCACCAAAATGTGAGGAAAATGTGTTTTTTGAGCCAAATTTTGAGGTTTGCAAAGGATTCTGGGTAACAGAACCTGGTCAGAGCCCCACAAGTCACCCCATCTTGGATTCCCCTAGGTCTCTAGTTTTCAAAAATGCACAGGTTTGGTAGGTTTCCTTAGGTGCCGGCTGATCTAGAGGCCAAAATCTACAGGTAGGCACTTTGCAAAAAACACCTCTGTTTTCTTTCAAAAAATGTGATGTGTCCACGTTGCGTTTTAGGGCATTTCCTGTCGCAGGCGCTAGGCCTACCCACACAAGTGAGGTATCATTTTTATCGGGAGACGTGGGGGAACGCTGGGTGGAAAGAAATTTGTGGCTCCTCTCTGATTCCAGAACTTTCTGTCACCAAAATGTGAGGAAAATTTGTTTTTTTAGCCACATTTTGAGGTTTGCAAAGGATTCTGGGTAACAGAACCTGGTCAGAGCCCCACAAGTCACCCCATCTTAGATTCCCCTAGGTCTCTAGTTTTCAAAAATGCACAGGTGTGGTAGGTTTCCCTAGGTGCCGGCTGAGCTAGAGGCCAAAACCAACAGGTAGGCACTTTGCAAAAAACACCTGTTTTCTTTCAAAAAATGTAATGTGTCCACGTTGCGTTTTGGGGCATTTCCTGTTGCGGGCGCTAGGCCTACCCACACAAGTGAGGTATCATTTTTATCGGGAGACATGAGGGAATGCTGGGTGGAAGGAAATTTGTGGCTCCTCTCAGATTCCAGAACTTTCTGTCACCAAAATGTGAGGAAAACGTGTTTTTTTAGCCAAATTTTGAGGTTTGCAAAGGATTCTGGGTACCAGAACCTGGTCAGAGCCCCACAAGTCACCCCATCTTGAATTGCCCTAGGTCTCTAGTTTTCAAAAATGCACAGGTTTGGTAGGTTTCCCTAGGTGCCGGCTGAGCTAGAGGCCAAAATCTACAGGTAGGCACTTTGCAAAAAACACCTCTGTTTTCTTTAAAAAAATTTGATGTGTCCACGTTGCGTTTTAGGGCATTTCCTGTCGTGGGCGCTAGGCCTACCCACACAAGTGAGGTATCATTTTTATCGGGAGACGTGGGGGAACGCTGGGTGGAAAGAAGTTTGTGGCTCCTCTCTGATTCCAGAACTTTCTGTCACCAAAATGTGAGGAATTTTTTTTTTTTGCCACATTTTGAGGTTTGCAAAGGATTCTGGGTAACAGAACCTGGTCAGAGCCCCACAAGTCACCCCATCTTAGATTCCCCTAGGTCTCTAGTTTTCAAAAATGCACAGGTGTGGTAGGTTTCCCTAGGTGCCGGCTGAGCTAGAGGCCAAAACCAACAGGTAGGCACTTTGCAAAAAACACCTCTGTTTTCTTTCAAAAAATGTGATGTGTCCACGTTGCGTTTTAGGGCATTTCCTGTCGCGGGCGCTAGGCCTACCCACACAAGTGAGGTATCATTTTTATCGGGAGACGTGGGGGAACGCTGGGTGGAAGGAAATTTGTGGCTCCTCTCTGATTCCAGAACTTTCTGTCACCAAAATGTGAGGAAAATTTGTTTTTTTAGCCACATTTTGAGGTTTGCAAAGGATTCTGGGTTACAGAACCTGGTCAGAGCCACACAAGTCACCCCATCTTAGATTCCCCTAGGTCTCTAGTTTTCAAAAATGCACAGGTGTGGTAGGTTTCCCTAGGTGCCGGCTGAGCTAGAGGCCAAAACCAACAGGTAGGCACTTTGCAAAAAACACCTGTTTTCTTTAAAAAAATGTGATGTGTCCACGTTGCGTTTTGGGGCATTTCCTGTTGCGGGTGCTAGGCCTACCCACACAAGTGAGGTCTAATTTTTATCGGGAGACTTGGAGGAATGCTGGGTGGAAAGAAATTTGTGGCTCTTCTCAGATTCCAGAACTTTCTGTCACCAAAATGTGAGGAAAATGTGTTTTTTGAGCCAAATTTTGAGGATTGCAAAGGATTCTGGGTAACAGAACCTGGTCAGAGCCCCACAAGTCACCCCATCTTGGATTCCCCTAGGTCTCTAGTTTTCAAAAATGCACAGGTTTGGTAGGTTTCCTTAGGTGCCGGCTGAGCTAGAGGCCAAAATCTACAGGTAGGCACTTTGCAAAAAACACCTCTGTTTTCTTTCAAAAAATGTGATGTGTCCACGTTGCGTTTTAGGGCATTTCCTGTCGCGGGCGCTAGGCCTACCCACACAAGTGAGGTATCATTTTTATCGGGAGACGTGGGGGAACGCTGGGTGGAAGGAAATTTGTGGCTCCTCTCTGATTCCAGATCTTTCTGTCACCAAAATGTGAGGAAAATTTGTTTTTTTAGCCACATTTTGAGGTTTGCAAAGGATTCTGGGTAACAGAACCTGGTCAGAGCCCCACAAGTCACCCCATCTTAGATTCCCCTAGGTCTCTAGTTTTAAAAAATGCACAGGTGTGGTAGGTTTCCCTAGGTGCCGGCTGAGCTAGAGGCTAAAACCAACAGGTAGGCACTTTGCAAAAAACACCTGTTTTCTTTAAAAAAATGTGATGTGTCCACGTTGCGTTTTGGGGCATTTCCTGTTGCGGGCGCTAGGCCTACCCACACAAGTGAGGTATCATTTTTATCGGGAGACTTGAGGGAACGCTGGGTGGAAGGAAATTTGTGGCTCCTCTCAGATTCCAGAACTTTCTGTCACCAAAATGTGAGGAAAACGTGTTTTTTTAGCCAAATTTTGAGGTTTGCAAAGGATTCTGGGTAACAGAACCTGGTCAGAGCCCCACAAGTCACCCCATCTTGGATTCCCCTAGGTCTCTAGTTTTCAAAAATGCACAGGTTTGGTAGGTTTCCCTAGGTGCCGGCTGAGCTAGAGGCCAAAACCAACAGGTAGGCACTTTGCAAAAAACACCTCTGTTTTCTTTAAAAAAATGTGATGTGTCCACGTTGTGTTTTGGGGCATTTCCTGTCGTGGGCGCTAGGTCTACCCACACAAGTGAGGTACCATTTTTATCGGGAGACTTGGGGGAATGCTGGGTGGAAAGAAATTTGTGGCTCCTCTCAGATTCCAGAACTTTCTGTCACCAAAATGTGAGGAAAACGTGTTTTTTTTAGCCAAATTTTGAGGTTTGCAAAGGATTCTGGGTAACAGAACCTGGTCAGAGCCCCACAAGTCACCCCATCTTATATTCCCCTAGGTCTCTAGTTTTAAAAAATGCACAGGTTTGATAGATTTCCCTAGGTGCCGGCTGAGCTAGATGCCAAAATCTACAGGTAGGCACTTTGCAAAAAACACCTCTGTTTTCTTTCAAAAAATGTGATGTGTCCACGTTGCGTTTTGGGCCATTTCCTGTCGCGGGCGCTAGGACTACCCACACAAGTGAGGTATAATTTTTATCGGGAGACTTGGAGAAATGCTGGGTGGGAAGAAATTTGTGGCTCCTCTCAGATTCCAGAACTTTCTGTCACCAAAATGTGAGGAAAATGTGTTTTTTGAGCCAAATTTTGAGGTTTGCAAAGGATTCTGGGTAACAGAACCTGGTCAGAGTCCCACAAGTCACCCCATCTTGGATTCCCCTAGGTCTCTAGTTTTCAAAAATGCACAGGTTTGGTAGGTTTCCTTAGGTGCCGGCTGAGCTAGAGGCCAAAATCTACAGGTAGGCACTTTGCAAAAAACACCTCTGTTTTCTTTCAAAAAATGTGATGTGTCCACGTTGCGTTTTGGGGCATTTCCTGTTGCGGGCGCTAGGCCTACCCACACAAGTGAGGTATAATTTTTATCGGGAGACGTGGGGGAACGCTGGGTGGAAGGAAATTTGTGGCTCCTCTCTGATTCCAGAACTTTCTGTCACCAAAATGTGAGGAAAATTTGTTTTTTTAGCCACATTTTGAGGTTTGCAAAGGATTCTGGGTAACAGAACCTGGTCAGAGCCCCACAAGTCACCCCATCTTAGATTCCCCTAGGTCTCTAGTTTTCAAAAATGCACAGGTGTGGTAGGTTTCCCTAGGTGCCGGCTGAGCTAGAGGCCAAAACCAACAGGTAGGCACTTTGCAAAAAACACCTGTTTTCTTTAAAAAAATGTGATGTGTCCACGTTGCGTTTTGGGGCATTTCCTGTTGCGGGCGCTAGGCCTACCCACACAAGTGAGGTATAATTTTTATCGGGAGACTTGGAGGAATGCTGGGTGGAAAGAAATTTGTGGCTCTTCTCAGATTCCAGAACTTTCTGTCACCAAAATGTGAGGAAAATGTGTTTTTTGAGGCAAATTTTGAGGTTTGCAAAGGATTCTGGGTAACAGAACCTGGTCAGAGCCCCACAAGTCACCCCATCTTGGATTCCCCTATGTCTCTAGTTTACAAAAATGCACAGGTTTGGTAGGTTTCCTTAGGTGCCGGCTCAGCTAGAGGCCAAAATATACAGGTAGGCACTTTGCAAAAAACACCTCTGTTTTCTTTCAAAAAATGTGATGTGTCCACGTTGCGTTTTAGGGCATTTCCTGTCGCAGGCGCTAGGCCTACCCACACAAGTGAGGTATCATTTTTATCGGGAGACGTGGGGGAACGCTGGGTGGAAAGAAATTTGTGGCTCCTCTCTGATTCCAGAACTTTCTGTCACCAAAATGTGAGGAAAATTTGTTTTTTTACCCACATTTTGAGGTTTGCAAAGGATTCTGGGTAACAGAACCTGGTCAGAGCCCCACAAGTCACCCCATCTTAGATTCCCCTAGGTCTCTAGTTTTCAAAAATGCACAGGTGTGGTAGGTTTCCCTAGGTGCCGGCTGAGCTAGAGGCCAAAACCAACAGGTAGGCACTTTGCAAAAAACACCTGTTTTCTTTCAAAAAATGTAATGTGTCCACGTTGCGTTTTGGGGCATTTCCTGTTGCGGGCGCTAGGCCTACCCACACAAGTGAGGTATCATTTTTATCGGGAGACTTGAGGGAATGCTGGGTGGAAGGAAATTTGAGGCTCCTCTCAGATTCCAGAACTTTCTGTCACCAAAATGTGAGGAAAACGTGTTTTTTTAGCCAAATTTTGAGGTTTGCAAAGGATTCTGGGTAACAGAACCTGGTCAGAGCCCCACAAGTCACCCCATCTTGGATTGCCCTAGGTCTCTAGTTTTCAAAAATGCACAGGTTTGGTAGGTTTCCCTAGGTGCCGGCTGAGCTAGAGGCCAAAATCTACAGGTAGGCACTTTGCAAAAAACACCTCTGTTTTCTTTAAAAAAAATTGATGTGTCCACGTTGCGTTTTAGGGCATTTCCTGTTGCGGGCGCTAGGGCTACCCACACAAGTGAGGTATCATTTTTATCGGGAGACGTGGGGGAACGCTGGGTGGAAGGAAATGTGTGGCTCCTCTCTGATTCCAGAACTTTCTGTCACCAAAATGTGAGGAATTTTTTTTTTTGGCCACATTTTGAGGTTTGCAAAGGATTCTGGGTAACAGAACCTGGTCAGAGCCCCACAAGTCACCCCATCTTAGATTCCCCTAGGTCTCTAGTTTTCAAAAAAGCACAGGTGTGGTAGGTTTCCCTAGGTGCCGGCTGAGCTAGAGGCCAAAACCAACAGGTAGGCACTTTGCAAAAAACACCTCTGTTTTCTTTAAAAAAATGTGATGTGTCCATGTTGCGTTTTGGGGCATTTCCTGTTGCGGGCGCTAGGCCTACCCACACAAGTGAGGTATCATTTTCATCGGGAGACTTGGGGGAACGCTGGGTGGAAGGAAATTTGTGGCTCCTCTCAGATTCCAGAACTTTCTGTCACCAAAATGTGAGGAAAACGTGTTTTTTTAGCCAAATTTTGAGGTTTGCAAAGGATTCTGGGTAACAGAACCTGGTCAGAGCCCCACAAGTCACCCCATCTTGGATTCCCCTAGGTCTCTAGTTTTAAACAATGCACAGGTTTGATAGGTTTCCCTAGGTGCCGGCTGAGCTAGAGGCCAAAATCTACAGGTAGGCACTTTGCAAAAAACACCTCTGTTTTCTTTCAAAAAATGTGATGTGTCCACGTTGCGTTTTGGGGCATTTCCTGTCTCGGGCGCTAGGACTACCCACACAAGTGAAGTATAATTTTTATCGGGAGACTTGGAGGAATGCTGGGTGGGAAGAAATGTGTGGCTCCTCTCAGATTCCAGAACTTTCTGTCACCAAAATGTGAGGAAAACGTGTTTTTTTTGCCAAATTTTGAGGTTTGCAAAGGATTCTGGGTAACAGAACCTGGTCAGAGCCCCACAAGTCACCCCATCTTGGATTCCCCTAGGTCTCTAGTTTTAAAAAATGCACAGGTTTGATAGATTTCCCTAGGTGCCGGCTGAGCTAGATGCCAAAATCTACAGGTAGGCACTTTGCAAAAAACACCTCTGTTTTCTTTCAAAAAATGTGATGTGTCCACGATGCGTTTTGGGGCATTTCCTGTCGAGGGCGCTAGGACTACCCACACAAGTGAGGTATAATTTTTATCGGGAGACTTGGAGGAATGCTGGGTGGGAAGAAATGTGTGGCTCCTCTCAGATTCCAGAACTTTCTGTCACCAAAATGTGAGGAAAACGTGTTTTTTAGCCAAATTTTGAGGTTTGCAAAGGATTCTGGGTAACAGAACCTGGTCAGAGCCCCACAAGTGACCCCATCTTGGATTCCCCTAGGTCTCTAGTTTTCAAAAATGCAACGGTTTGGTAGGTTTCCCTAGGTGCCTGCTGAGCTAGAGGCCAAAACCAACAGGTAGGCACTTTGCAAAAAACACCTCTGTTTTCTTTAAAAAAATGTGATGTGTCCACGTTGTGTTTTGGGGCATTTCCTGTCGTGGGCGCTAGGCCTACCCACACAAGTGAGGTACCATTTTTATCGGGAGACTTGGGGGAATGCTGGGTGGAAAGAAATTTGTGGCTCCTCTCAGATTCCAGAACTTTCTGTCACCAAAATGTGAGGAAAACGTGTTTTTTTTAGCCAAATTTTGAGGTTTGCAAAGGATTCTGGGTAACAGAACCTGGTCAGAGCCCCACAAGTCACCCCATCTTATATTCCCCTAGGTCTCTAGTTTTAAAAAATGCACAGGTTTGATAGATTTCCCTAGGTGCCGGCTGAGCTAGATGCCAAAATCTACAGGTAGGCACTTTGCAAAAAACACCTCTGTTTTCTTTCAAAAAATGTGATGTGTCCACGTTGCATTTTGGGGCATTTCCTGTCGCGGGCGCTAGGACTACCCACACAAGTGAGGTATAATTTTTATCGGGAGACTTGGAGGAATGCTGGGTGGGAAGAAATTTGTGGCTCTTCTCAGATTCCAGAACTTTCTGTCACCAAAATGTGAGGAAAATGTGTTTTTTGAGCCAAATTTTGAGGTTTGCAAAGGATTCTGGGTAACAGAACCTGGTCAGAGCCCCACAAGTCACCCCATCTTGGATTCCCCTAGGTCTCTAGTTTTCAAAAATGCACAGGTTTCGTAGGTTTCCTTAGGTGCCGGCTGATCTAGAGGCCAAAATCTACAGGTAGGCACTTTGCAAAAAACACCTCTGTTTTCTTTCAAAAAATGTGATGTGTCCACGTTGCGTTTTAGGGCATTTCCTGTCGCGGGCGCTAGGCCTACCCACACAAGTGAGGTATCATTTTTATCGGGAGACGTGGGGGAACGCTGGGTGGAAGGAAATTTGTGGCTCCTCTCTGATTCCAGAACTTTCTGTCACCAAAATGTGAGGAAAATTTGTTTTTTTAGCCACATTTTGAGGTTTGCAAAGGATTCTGGGTTACAGAACCTGGTCAGAGCCACACAAGTCACCCCATCTTAGATTCCCCTAGGTCTCTAGTTTTCAAAAATGCACAGGTGTGGTAGGTTTCCCTAGGTGCCGGCTGAGCTAGAGGCCAAAACCAACAGGTAGGCACTTTGCAAAAAACACCTGTTTTCTTTAAAAAAATGTGATGTGTCCACGTTGCGTTTTGGGGCATTTCCTGTTGCGGGTGCTAGGCCTACCCACACAAGTGAGGTCTAATTTTTATCGGGAGACTTGGAGGAATGCTGGGTGGAAAGAAATTTGTGGCTCTTCTCAGATTCCAGAACTTTCTGTCACCAAAATGTGAGGAAAATGTGTTTTTTGAGCCAAATTTTGAGGATTGCAAAGGATTCTGGGTAACAGAACCTGGTCAGAGCCCCACAAGTCACCCCATCTTGGATTCCCCTAGGTCTCTAGTTTTCAAAAATGCACAGGTTTGGTAGGTTTCCTTAGGTGCCGGCTGAGCTAGAGGCCAAAATCTACAGGTAGGCACTTTGCAAAAAACACCTCTGTTTTCTTTCAAAAAATGTGATGTGTCCACGTTGCGTTTTAGGGCATTTCCTGTCGCGGGCGCTAGGCCTACCCACACAAGTGAGGTATCATTTTTATCGGGAGACGTGGGGGAACGCTGGGTGGAAGGAAATTTGTGGCTCCTCTCTGATTCCAGATCTTTCTGTCACCAAAATGTGAGGAAAATTTGTTTTTTTAGCCACATTTTGAGGTTTGCAAAGGATTCTGGGTAACAGAACCTGGTCAGAGCCCCACAAGTCACCCCATCTTAGATTCCCCTAGGTCTCTAGTTTAAAAAAATGCACAGGTGTGGTAGGTTTCCCTAGGTGCCGGCTGAGCTAGAGGCTAAAACCAACAGGTAGGCACTTTGCAAAAAACACCTGTTTTCTTTAAAAAAATGTGATGTGTCCACGTTGCGTTTTGGGGCATTTCCTGTTGCGGGCGCTAGGCCTACCCACACAAGTGAGGTATCATTTTTATCGGGAGACTTGAGGGAACGCTGGGTGGAAGGAAATTTGTGGCTCCTCTCAGATTCCAGAACTTTCTGTCACCAAAATGTGAGGAAAACGTGTTTTTTTAGCCAAATTTTGAGGTTTGCAAAGGATTCTGAGTAACAGAACCTGGTCAGAGCCCCACAAGTCACCCCATCTTGGATTCCCCTAGGTCTCTAGTTTTCAAAAATGCACAGGTTTGGTAGGTTTCCCTAGGTGCCGGCTGAGCTAGAGGCCAAAACCAACAGGTAGGCACTTTGCAAAAAACACCTCTGTTTTCTTTAAAAAAATGTGATGTGTCCACGTTGTGTTTTGGGGCATTTCCTGTCGTGGG
Source organism: Pleurodeles waltl (assembly GCF_031143425.1). Taxonomy (NCBI): domain Eukaryota; kingdom Metazoa; phylum Chordata; class Amphibia; order Caudata; family Salamandridae; genus Pleurodeles; species Pleurodeles waltl. The sequence goes on along the minus strand of NC_090436.1, from coordinate 150,747,073 downwards.
CGCTAGGTCTACCCACACAAGTGAGGTACCATTTTTATCGGGAGACTTGGGGGAATGCTGGGTGGAAAGAAATTTGTGGCTCCTCTCAGATTCCAGAACTTTCTGTCACCAAAATGTGAGGAAAACGTGTTTTTTTTAGCCAAATTTTGAGGTTTGCAAAGGATTCTGGGTAACAGAACCTGGTCAGAGCCCCACAAGTCACCCCATCTTATATTCCCCTAGGTCTCTAGTTTTAAAAAATGCACAGGTTTGATAGATTTCCCTAGGTGCCGGCTGAGCTAGATGCCAAAATCTACAGGTAGGCACTTTGCAAAAAACACCTCTGTTTTCTTTCAAAAAATGTGATGTGTCCACGTTGCGTTTTGGGGCATTTCCTGTCGCGGGCGCTAGGACTACCCACACAAGTGAGGTATAATTTTTATCGGGAGACTTGGAGAAATGCTGGGTGGGAAGAAATTTGTGGCTCCTCTCAGATTCCAGAACTTTCTGTCACCAAAATGTGAGGAAAATGTGTTTTTTGAGCCAAATTTTGAGGTTTGCAAAGGATTCTGGGTAACAGAACCTGGTCAGAGTCCCACAAGTCACCCCATCTTGGATTCCCCTAGGTCTCTAGTTTTCAAAAATGCACAGGTTTGGTAGGTTTCCTTAGGTGCCGGCTGAGCTAGAGGCCAAAATCTACAGGTAGGCACTTTGCAAAAAACACCTCTGTTTTCTTTCAAAAAATGTGATGTGTCCACGTTGCGTTTTGGGGCATTTCCTGTTGCGGGCGCTAGGCCTACCCACACAAGTGAGGTATAATTTTTATCGGGAGACGTGGGGGAACGCTGGGTGGAAGGAAATTTGTGGCTCCTCTCTGATTCCAGAACTTTCTGTCACCAAAATGTGAGGAAAATTTGTTTTTTTAGCCACATTTTGCGGTTTGCAAAGGATTCTGGGTAACAGAACCTGGTCAGAGCCCCACAAGTCACCCCATCTTAGATTCCCCTAGGTCTCTAGTTTTCAAAAATGCACAGGTGTGGTAGGTTTCCCTAGGTGCCGGCTGAGCTAGAGGCCAAAACCAACAGGTAGGCACTTTGCAAAAAACACCTGTTTTCTTTAAAAAAATGTGATGTGTCCACGTTGCATTTTGGGGCATTTCCTGTTGCGGGCGCTAGGCCTACCCACACAAGTGAGGTATAATTTTTATCGGGAGACTTGGAGGAATGCTGGGTGGAAAGAAATTTGTGGCTCTTCTCAGATTCCAGAACTTTCTGTCACCAAAATGTGAGGAAAATGTGTTTTTTGAGCCAAATTTTGAGGTTTGCAAAGGATTCTGGGTAACAGAACCTGGTCAGAGCCCCACAAGTCACCCCATCTTGGATTCCCCTATGTCTCTAGTTTACAAAAATGCACAGGTTTGGTAGGTTTCCTTAGGTGCCGGCTCAGCTAGAGGCCAAAATATACAGGTAGGCACTTTGCAAAAAACACCTCTGTTTTCTTTCAAAAAATGTGATGTGTCCACGTTGCGTTTTAGGGCATTTCCTGTCGCAGGCGCTAGGCCTACCCACACAAGTGAGGTATCATTTTTATCGGGAGACGTGGGGGAACGCTGGGTGGAAAGAAATTTGTGGCTCCTCTCTGATTCCAGAACTTTCTGTCACCAAAATGTGAGGAAAATTTGTTTTTTTACCCACATTTTGAGGTTTGCAAAGGATTCTGGGTAACAGAACCTGGTCAGAGCCCCACAAGTCACCCCATCTTAGATTCCCCTAGGTCTCTAGTTTTCAAAAATGCACAGGTGTGGTAGGTTTCCCTAGGTGCCGGCTGAGCTAGAGGCCAAAACCAACAGGTAGGCACTTTGCAAAAAACACCTGTTTTCTTTCAAAAAATTTAATGTGTCCACGTTGCGTTTTGGGGCATTTCCTGTTGCGGGCGCTAGGCCTACCCACACAAGTGAGGTATCATTTTTATCGGGAGACTTGAGGGAATGCTGGGTGGAAGGAAATTTGAGGCTCCTCTCAGATTCCAGAACTTTCTGTCACCAAAATGTGAGGAAAACGTGTTTTTTTAGCCAAATTTTGAGGTTTGCAAAGGATTCTGGGTAACAGAACCTGGTCAGAGCCCCACAAGTCACCCCATCTTGGATTGCCCTAGGTCTCTAGTTTTCAAAAATGCACAGGTTTGGTAGGTTTCCCTAGGTGCCGGCTGAGCTAGAGGCCAAAATCTACAGGTAGGCACTTTGCAAAAAACACCTCTGTTTTCTTTAAAAAAAATTGATGTGTCCACGTTGCGTTTTAGGGCATTTCCTGTTGCGGGCGCTAGGCCTACCCACACAAGTGAGGTATCATTTTTATCGGGAGACGTGGGGGAACGCTGGGTGGAAGGAAATGTGTTGCTCCTCTCTGATTCCAGAACTTTCTGTCACCAAAATGTGAGGAATTTTTTTTTTGGCCACATTTTGAGGTTTGCAAAGGATTCTGGGTAACAGAACCTGGTCAGAGCCCCACAAGTCACCCCATCTTAGATTCCCCTAGGTCTCTAGTTTTCAAAAAAGCACAGGTGTGGTAGGTTTCCCTAGGTGCCGGCTGAGCTAGAGGCCAAAACCAACAGGTAGGCACTTTGCAAAAAACACCTCTGTTTTCTTTAAAAAAATGTGATGTGTCCATGTTGCGTTTTGGGGCATTTCCTGTTGCGGGCGCTAGGCCTACCCACACAAGTGAGGTATCATTTTCATCGGGAGACTTGGGGGAACGCTGGGTGGAAGGAAATTTGTGGCTCCTCTCAGATTCCAGAACTTTCTGTCACCAAAATGTGAGGAAAACGTGTTTTTTTAGCCAAATTTTGAGGTTTGCAAAGGATTCTGGGTAACAGAACCTGGTCAGAGCCCCACAAGTCACCCCATCTTGGATTCCCCTAGGTCTCTAGTTTTAAACAATGCACAGGTTTGATAGGTTTCCCTAGGTGCCGGCTGAGCTAGAGGCCAAAATCTACAGGTAGGCACTTTGCAAAAAACACCTCTGTTTTCTTTCAAAAAATGTGATGTGTCCACGTTGCGTTTTGGGGCATTTCCTGTCTCGGGCGCTAGGACTACCCACACAAGTGAAGTATAATTTTTATCGGGAGACTTGGAGGAATGCTGGGTGGGAAGAAATGTGTGGCTCCTCTCAGATTCCAGAACTTTCTGTCACCAAAATGTGAGGAAAACATGTTTTTTTAGCCAAATTTTGAGGTTTGCAAAGGATTCTGGGTAACAGAACCTGGTCAGAGCCCCACAAGTCACCCCATCTTGGATTCCCCTAGGTCTCTAGTTTTAAAAAATGCACAGGTTTGATAGATTTCCCTAGGTACCGGCTGAGCTAGATGCCAAAATCTACAGGTAGGCACTTTGCAAAAAACACCTCTGTTTTCTTTCAAAAAATGTGATGTGTCCACGTTGCGTTTTGGGGCATTTCCTGTCGAGGGCGCTAGGACTACCCACACAAGTGAGGTATAATTTTTATCGGGAGACTTGTAGGAATGCTGGGTGGGAAGAAATGTGTGGCTCCTCTCAGATTCCAGAACTTTCTGTCACCAAAATGTGAGGAAAACGTGTTTTTTAGCCAAATTTTGAGGTTTGCAAAGGATTCTGGGTAACAGAACCTGGTCAGAGCCCCACAAGTCACCCCATCTTGGATTCCCCTAGGTCTCTAGTTTTCAAAAATGCAACGGTTTGGTAGGTTTCCCTAGGTGCCGGCTGAGCTAGAGGCCAAAACCAACAGGTAGGCACTTTGCAAAAAACACCTCTGTTTTCTTTCAAAAAATGTGATGTGTCCACGTTGTGTTTTGGGGCATTTCCTGTTGCGGGCGCTAGGCCTACCCACACAAGTTAGGTACAATTTTTATCAGGAGACTTGGAGGAATGCTGGGTGGAAAGAAATTTGTGGCTCTTCTCAGATTCCAGAACTTTCTGTCACCAAAATGTGAGGAAAATGTGTTTTTTGAGCCAAATTTTGAGGTTTGCAAAGGATTCTGGGTAACAGAACCTGGTCAGAGCCCCACAAGTCACCCCATCTTGGATTCCCCTAGGTCTCTAGTTTTAAACAATGCACAGGTTTGATAGGTTTCCCTAGGTGCCGGCTGAGCTAGAGGCCAAAATCTACAGGTAGGCACTTTGCAAAAAACACCTCTGTTTTCTTTCAAAAAATGTGATGTGTCCACGTTGCGTTTTGGGGCATTTCCTGTTCTCGGGCGCTAGGACTACCCACACAAGTGAGGTATAATTTTTATCGGGAGACTTGGAGGAATGCTGGGTGGGAAGAAATGTGTGGCTCCTCTCAGATTCCAGAACTTTCTGTCACCAAAATGTGAGGAAAACGTGTTTTTTTAGCCAAATTTTGAGGTTTGCAAAGGATTCTGGGTAACAGAACCTGGTCAGAGCCCCACAAGTCACCCCATCTTGGATTCCCCTAGGTCTCTAGTTTTAAAAAATGCACAGGTTTGATAGATTTCCCTAGGTGCCGGCTGAGCTAGATGCCAAAATCTACAGGTAGGCACTTTGCAAAAAACACCTCTGTTTTCTTTAAAAAAATGTGATGTGTCCATGTTGCGTTTTGGGGCATTTCCTGTCGCGGGCGCTAGGACTACCCACACAAGTGAGGTATAATTTTTATCGGGAGACTTGGAGGAATGCTGGGTGGGAAGAAATTTGTGGCTCCTCTCAGATTCCAGAACTTTCTGTCACCAAAATGTGAGGAAAACGTGTCTTTTTAGCCAAATTTTGAGGTTTGCAAAGGATTCTGGGTAACAGAACCTGGTCAGAGCCCCACAAGTCACCCCATCTTGGATTCCCCTAGGTCTCTAGTTTTCAAAAATGCACAGGTTTGGTAGGTTTCCCTAGGTGCCGGCTGAGCTAGAGGCCAAAACCAACAGGTAGGCACTTTGCAAAAAACACCTCTGTTTTCTTTAAAAAAATGTGATGTGTCCACGTTGCGTTTTGGGGCATTTCCTGTTGCGGGCGCTAGGCCTACCCACACAAGTGAGGTATAATTTTTATCGGGAGACTTGGAGGAATGCTGGGTGGAAAGAAATTTGTGGCTCTTCTCAGATTCCAGAACTTTCTGTCACCAAAATGTGAGGAAAATGTGTTTTTTGAGCCAAATTTTGAGGTTTGCAAAGGATTCTGGGTAACAGAACCTGGTCAGAGCACCACAAGTCACCCCATCTTGGATTCCCCTAGGTCTCTAGTTTTCAAAAATGCACAGGTTTGGTAGGTTTCCCTAGGTGCCGGCTGAGCTAGAGGCCAAAACCAACAGGTAGGCACTTTGCAAAAAACACCTGTTTTCTTTAAAAAAATGTGATGTGTCCACGTTGCGTTTTGGTGCATTTCCTGTTGCGGGCGCTAGGCCTACCCACACAAGTGAGGTATAATTTTTATCGGGAGACTTGGAGGAATGCTGGGTGGAAAGAAATTTGTGGCTCTTCTCAGATTCCAGAACTTTCTGTCACCAAAATGTGAGGAAAATGTGTTTTTTGAGCCAAATTTTGAGGTTTGCAAAGGATTCTGGGTAACAGAACCTGGTCAGAGTCCCACAAGTCACCCCATCTTGGATTCCCCTAGGTCTCTAGTTGTCAAAAATGCACAGGTTTGGTAGGTTTCCTTAGGTGCCGGCTGAGCTAGAGGCCAAAATCTACAGGTAGGCACTTTGCAAAAAACACCTCTGTTTTCTTTCAAAAAATGTGATGTGTCCACGTTGCGTTTTAGGGCACTTCCTGTCGCGGGCGCTAGGCCTACCCACACAAGTGAGGTATCATTTTTATCGGGAGACGTGGGGGAACGCTGGGTGGAAAGAAATTTGTGGCTCCTCTCTGATTCCAGAACTTTCTGTCACCAAAATGTGAGGAACATTTGTTTTTTTAGCCACATTTTGAGGTTTGCAAAGGATTCTGGGTAACAGAACCTGGTCAGAGCCCCACAAGTCACCCCATCTTAGATTCCCCTAGGTCTCTAGTTTTCAAAAATGCACAGGTGTGGTAGGTTTCCCTAGGTGCCGGCTGAGCTAGAGGCCAAAACGAACAGGTAGGCACTTTGCAAAAAACACCTGTTTTCTTTCAAAAAATGTAATGTGTACACGTTGCGTTTTGGGGCATTTCCTGTTGCAGGCGCTAGGCCTACCCACACAAGTGAGGTATTATTTTTATCGGGAGACTTGAGGGAACGCTGGGTGGAAGGAAATTTGTGGCTCCTCTCAGATTCCAGAACTTTCTGTCACCAAAATTTGAGGAAAACGTGTTTTTTTAGCCAAATTTTGAGGTTTGCAAAGGATTCTGGGTAACAGAACCTGGTCAGAGCCCCACAAGTCACCCCATCTTGGATTCCCCTAGGTCTCTAGTTTTAAAAAATGCACAGGTTTGATAGATTTCCCTAGGTGCCGGCTGAGCTAGATGCCAAAATCTACAGGTAGGCACTTTGCAAAAAACACCTCTGTTTTCTTTCAAAAAATGTGATGTGTCCACGTTGCGTTTTGGGGCATTTCCTGTCGAGGTCGCTAGGACTACCCACACAAGTGAGGTATAATTTTTATCGGGAGACTTGTAGGAATGCTGGGTGGGAAGAAATGTGTGGCTCCTCTCAGATTCCAGAACTTTCTGTCACCAAAATGTGAGGAAAACGTGTTTTTTAGCCAAATTTTGAGGTTTGCAAAGGATTCTGGGTAACAGAACCTGGTCAGAGCCCCACAAGTCACCCCATCTTGGATTCCCCTAGGTCTCTAGTTTTCAAAAATGCAACGGTTTGGTAGGTTTCCCTAGGTGCCGGCTGAGCTAGAGGCCAAAACCAACAGGTAGGCACTTTGCAAAAAACACCTCTGTTTTCTTTCAAAAAATGTGATGTGTCCACGTTGTGTTTTGGGGCATTTCCTGTTGCGGGCGCTAGGCCTACCCACACAAGTTAGGTACAATTTTTATCAGGAGACTTGGAGGAATGCTGGGTGTAAAGAAATTTGTGGCTCTTCTCAGATTCCAGAACTTTCTGTCACCAAAATGTGAGGAAAATGTGTTTTTTGAGCCAAATTTTGAGGTTTGCAAAGGATTCTGGGTAACAGAACCTGGTCAGAGCCCCACAAGTCACCCCATCTTGGATTCCCCTAGGTCTCTAGTTTTAAACAATGCACAGGTTTGATAGGTTTCCCTAGGTGCCGGCTGAGCTAGAGGCCAAAATCTACAGGTAGGCACTTTGCAAAAAACACCTCTGTTTTCTTTCAAAAAATGTGATGTGTCCACGTTGCGTTTTGGGGCATTTCCTGTCTCGGGCGCTAGGACTACCCACACAAGTGAGGTATAATTTTTATCGGGAGACTTGGAGGAATGTTGGGTGGGAAGAAATGTGTGGCTCCTCTCAGATTCCAGAACTTTCTGTCACCAAAATGTGAGGAAAACGTGTTTTTTTAGCCAAATTTTGAGGTTTGCAAAGGATTCTGGGTAACAGAACCTGGTCAGAGCCCCACAAGTCACCCCATCTTGGATTCCCCTAGGTCTCTAGTTTTCAAAAATGCACAGGTTTGGTAGGTTTCCCTAGGTGCCGGCTGAGCTAGAGGCCAAAATCTACAGGTAGGCACTTTGCAAAAAACACCTCTGTTTTCTTTAAAAAAATGTGATGTGTCCACGTTGCGTTTTAGGGCATTTCCTGTCGCGGGCGCTAGGCCTACCCACACAAGTGAGGTATCATTTTTATCGGGAGACGTGGGTGAACGCTGGGTGAAAGGAAATTTGTGGCTCCTCTCTGATTCCAGAACTTTCTGTCACCAAAATGTGAGGAAAATTTGTTTTTTTAGCCACATTTTGAGGTTTGCAAAGGATTCTGGGTAACAGAACCTGGTCAGAGCCCCACAAGTCACCCCATCTTAGATTCCCCTAGGTCTCTAGTTTTCAAAAAATGCACAGGTGTGGTAGGTTTCCCTAGGTGCCGGCTGAGCTAGAGGCCAAAACCAACAGGTAGGCACTTTGCAAAAAACACCTCTGTTTTCTTTCAAAAGATTTGATGTGTCCACGTTGCGTTTTGGGGCATTTCCTGTTGCGGGCGCTAGGCCTACCCACACAAGTGAGGTATCATTTTCATCGGGAGACTTTGGGGAACGCTGGGTGGAAGGAAATTTGTGGCTCCTCTCAGATTCCAGAACTTTCTGTCACCAAAATGTGAGGAAAACTTGTTTTTTTTAGCCAAATTTTGAGGTTTGCAAAGGATTCTGGGTAACAGAACCTGGTCAGAGCCCCACAAGTCACCCCATCTTGGATTCCCCTAGTTCTCTAGTTTTAAAAAATGCACAGGTTTGATAGGTTTCCCTAGGTGCCGGCTGAGCTAGAGGCCAAAATCTACAGGTAGGCACTTTGCAAAAAACACCTCTGTTTTCTTTCAAAAAATATGATGTGTCCACGTTGCGTTTTGGGGCATTTCCTGTTGCGGGCGCTAGGCCTACCCACACAAGTGAGGTATCATTTTCATCGGGAGACTTTGGGGAACGCTGGGTGGAAGGAAATTTGTGGCTCCTCTCAGATTCCAGAACTTTCTGTCACCAAAATGTGAGGAAAACTTGTTTTTTTAGCCAAATTTTGAGGTTTGCAAAGGATTCTGGGTAACAGAACCTGGTCAGAGCCCCACAAGTCACCCCATCTTGGATTCCCCTAGTTCTCTAGTTTTAAAAAATGCACAGGTTTGATAGGTTTCCCTAGGTGCCGGCTGAGCTAGAGGCCAAAATCTACAGGTAGGCACTTTGCAAAAAACACCTCTGTTTTCTTTCAAAAAATATGATGTGTCCACGTTGCGTTTTGGGGCATTTCCTGTCGCGGGCGCTAGGACTACCCACACAAGTGAGGTATAATTTTTATCGGGAGACTTGGAGGAATGCTGGGTGGGAAGAAATTTGTGGATCCTCTCAGATTCCAGAACTTTCTGTCACCAAAATGTGAGGAAAACGTGTTTTTTTAGCCAAATTTTGAGGTTTGCAAAGGATTCTGGGTAACAGAACGTGGTCAGAGCCCCACAAGTCACCCCATCTTGGATTCCCCTAGGTCTCTAGTTTTAAAAAATGCACAGGTTTGGTAGGTTTCCCTAGGTGCCGGCTGAGCTAGAGGCCAAAATCTACAGGTAGGCACTTTGCAAAAAACATCTCTGTTTTCTTTAAAAAAATGTGATGTGTCCACGTTGCGTTTTGGGGCATTTCCTGTCGCGGGCGCTAGGCCTACCCACACAAGTGAGGTATCATTTGTATCGGGAGACTTGGGGGAACGCTGGGTGGAAGGAAATTTGTGGCTCCCCTCAGATTCCAGAACTTTCTGTCACCAAAATGTGAGGAAAATGTGTTTTTTTAGCAAAATTTTGAGGTTTGCCAAGGATTCTGGGTAACAGAACCTGGTCAGAGCCCCACAAGTCCCCCCATCTTGGATTCCCCTAGGTCTCTAGTTTTAAAAAATGCACAGGTTTGGTAGGTTTCCCTAGGTGCCGGCTGAGCTAAAGGCCAAAATCTACAGGTAGGCACTTTGCAAAAAACACCTCTGTTTTCTTTCAAAAAATGTGATGTGTCCACGTTGCGTTTTGGGGCATTTCCTGTCGCGGGCGCTAGGACTACCCACTCAAGTGAGGTATAATTTTTATCGGGAGACTTGGAGGAATGCTGGGTGGAAAGAAATGTGTGGCTCCTCTCAGATTCCAGAACTTTCTGTCACCAAAATGTGAGGAAAACGTGTTTTTTAGCCAAATTTTGAGGTTTGCAAAGGATTCTGGGTAACAGAACCTGGTCAGAGCCCCACAAGTCACCCCATCTTGGATTCCCCTAGGTCTCTAGTTTTCAAAAATGCACAAGTTTGGTAGGTTTCCCTAGGTGGCGGCTGAGCTAGAGGCCAAAATCTACAGGTAGGCACTTTGCAAAAAACACCTCTGTTTTCTTTCAAAAAATGTGATGTGTCCACGTTGCGTTTTGGGGCATTTCCTTCCGCGGGCGCTAGGCATACCCACACAAGTGAGGTATCATTTTTATTGGGAGACTTGGTGGAACGCTGGGTGGAAGGAAATTTGTGGCTCCTCTCAGATTCCAGAACTTTCTGTCACCAAAATGTGAGGAAAACGTGTTTTTTTAGCCAGATTTTGAGGTTTGCAAAGGATTCTGGGTAACAGAATCTGGTCAGAGCCCCACAAGTCACCCCATCTTGGATTCCCCTAGTTCTCTAGTTTTTAGAAATGCACAGGTTTGGTAGGTTTCCCTAGGTGCCGGCTGAGCTAGAGGCCAAAATCTACAGGTAGGCACTTTGCAAAAAACACCTCTGTTTTCTGTCAAAAATTGTGATGTGTCCACGTTGTGTTTTGCGGCATTTCCTGTTGCGGGTGCTAGGCCTACCCACACAAGTAAGGTATCATTTTTATCGGGAGACTTCGGGGAACATAGATTAGCAAAACAAGTGTTACTGCCCCTTGTCTTTCTCTACATTTTTTCCTTCCAAATATAAGAGAGTGTGTAAAAAAGACGTCTATTTGAGAAACGCCCTGTAATTCACATGCTAGTATGGTCACCCCGGAATTCAGAGATGTGCAAATAACCACTGCTCCTCAACACCTTATCTTGTGCCCATTTCGGAAATACAAAGGTTTTCTTGATAGCTATTTTTCACTCTTTATATTTCAGCAAATTAATTGCTGTATACCCGGTATAGAATGAAAACGCACTGCAGGGTGCAGCTCATTTATTGGCTCTGGGTACCTAGGGTTCTTGATGAACCTACAAGCCCTATATATCCCTGCAACCAGAAGAGTCCAGCAGACGTAACGGTATATTGCTTTAAAAAATCTGACATTGCAGGAAAAAGTTACAGAGTAAAACATAGAGAAAAATTGCTGTTTTTTTCACCTCAATTTCAATATTTTTCTTTTTCAGTTTTTATTTTCTGTGGGAAACCCTTGTAGGATCTACACAAATGACCCCTTGCTGAATTCAGAATTTTGTCTACTTTTCATAAATGTTTAGGTTTCTGGGATCCAGCATTGGTTTCACACCCATTCCTGTCACTGACTGGAAGGAGGCTGAAAGCACAAAAAATTGTAAAAATGGGGTATGTCCCAATAAAATGCCAAATTTGTGTTGCAAAATTGGGTTTTCTGATTCAAGTCAGCCTGTTCTTGAAAGCTGGGAAGCTGGTGATTTTAGCATCGCAAACCCTTTGTTGATGCCATTTTCAGGGAAAAAACCACAAGCCTTCTTCTGCAGCCACTTTTTCCAATTCTTTTGAAAAAACCAAAATTTACACTGTATTTTGGCAAATTTCTTGGCCTCCTTCAGGGGAACCCACAAAGTCTGGGTACCTCTAGAATCCCTAGGATGTTGGAAAATAAGGACACAAATTTGGCTTGGCTAGCTTATGTGGACAAAAAGTTATGAGCGCCTAAGCGTGAACTGCCCCAAATAGCCAAAAAAAGGCCTGCCACAGAAGGAGGAAAAGGCCTGGCAGCAAAGGGGTTAAGGTTCTTTTGAGGTCCACAGCTCACCCCAAGGGTCCAGAAGTTCTGAGATGGCCCTTGGGGGTGTGGACTACAACTCCCAGAATGCACCTGGCGCAAACTCCTTTTTGGCCACTGGGCAGTGGCCAGCTGGTTGATTTCTTCAGGAGTTGGTGCAGGGGACTCTGGTTAGCAATTTTTCACCTGTAGCAAACAGGGAGTCCCTCCTTGAACCAGTTGAAGCCAGGCAAAGTCCTTCTTGTGGTGAAGCCCAAGTGTGCAGCTGGTGCAGTCCTTCTGAGTGCAGGTTCCATGTGCAGGCCAGGGGTCCAGCAGGGCAGTCTTTCTTCTCCTTTGGTTCTTCCTTGTTGGAATCTGATGGGGATCTGAGGTGTGGCTGCAGGTCTGCCAGTTTTATCCTTGCTCCTGAGTGAAAAGCAGGGGGGTCCTGGTTCTCCAATCAGGTGCAGGGTCCTTCCCCCTGTGATGACCACTTCCTGGAAAGTGTGGCAAAAATCAGTCCCAGGAGGCAACATTCTCCAAAAATCTATCATGGCTGAATCTGATTTTTGGAGGTTACATCTGGCTGAGCCCACCCACTAGTGTGGCTAAAAATCATAAACACACCCCTCTCCTGCCCTCTCCTAATCTAATCAAAGGGGCACCTAGTTGTCTGGGGTTGCAGGATGTGGGGGTGTTGCTGGTTGCTCCAAATGTCCTTTTCTGCCTTTGAAGACCAGTTTGGCAGCCCTCCCCTTTCCTGCCTCACCATCTGCTGAGGGGAGATTCCCTCCCACAGGCACATTCCTTTGTGTGAAGCCAGGCCACTTCACACCTCATCAAGGCAGCCTGGCCAGGCTGCTAGAGGCTGGCCAATCAGAGCACAGCAGCAAAAACAATGCAGGGCTGAAATTGGCAACTTTTCAGGTAAAGTTTAAAACTCTTTACCTGAACAAGTTATATTAAATCCCACAACTGGAAGTTGTTGGATTTATTACAACAATTAATTTGATACCAAACTCTTGGTATCCATCATTTAAGGAGACTTTAAAAATTAAAATAAAGTCTCCCCATTCTAGCCTATGAAGGCCATTTACTACAATGAGGGAAAAACGAATTTGGCTGTTTTTACCTCACCAGGGCTTATAAAACTATTTTTATAAAGTCCCTGCTCATAGTTACATGGCACCCAGCCCTAGGGGCACTTAGGGCACACCCTAGGGGTGGCTTATATGTAAACATAAGGTAGTTTAAGACTTTGGAACTACTTTTAATTCCAAAGTCGAATTTGCATATAACTTTAATTTAAAAGCAGCCAGCAAGGGAGGCCTGTCTTTAAAATGACAGTGGGCACCTCAGCAGTGCACCTATGGGTGTACTACCTATGCTGTGGTCCCTAAACCTACATGCCCTGCCATATACTAGGGACTTATAGGTAGGTTAACTTAGCCAATTATAATTAGCCTAATTTGCATATCCATTTTACACAGAGCACTGGCACTGGGACTGGTAAGCAGTACCCAGGGCACAGCCAAGAGTCAGTAACCACCAGTCCCTGTCCAAAAAGTGTGGGGTTGACCAGGGCAAAAAGGAGGACTTTTCTACACTCTGCTACTGTCAGGAGCGTTCAACAGTAAAAGTATGTCAATGGGATACTCACCAACAGGGCCGCCAATCACCACACCCAGATGGTCTAGCAGATCCTGCTTTCTGGCCACCTGATCGTCCCAGCAATGCTTCAGCTGATGCTCGTCCCAGCAATGCTTCAGCTGGTGCTCGTTACAGCTGCTACGGTACACCCGCTTCAGGTGGAGGAGCATCTTGCCCCACTGCAGCTGCCTTGCCTCCGTCTGATACCCCTGTATCAGTCTGCATCCATCTCAAGCATCATTGGCAAGAAGTGGCCCACCAGCCACACAAAGCCTCCAAGCTCCTCCTCTCCATCCGTTGCAGCCTTGCCCTTCCTGACATTTCCCTCAAGCACAATGTAAAACAGTAAATATGAAAATAAAATGTAACAAAAAAGTAAACTTACAGCCCAAACTTATTAACCCCAACTAACCCAACTAATCAAATACCCAGACAGACACCCCACAGTAAAGTAGAAAGAGAAATACAGAAAACTACACAAAATCACAGACACTGGTACAAGTAACAGTCAAAATTCACACCAGACACAACAAGAGAGACACCACAAGATAGAGAAATCGCCAAAAACACACCACCAACACACAGCCACACAGTCAAACGATGCACAGACTGTAAAGTGAAAGTACACCCACTGTGCAATGCCTGTAAACAGGATTTCCTATTACATCACTTCCTGTCCCCTTGCATCACGTTTTATGTCATGCGTGTATTTTTTTGATGTATAAAATGTTTGTGTGACTATTCCCGACACATTACCTACGTGTGCTTTAATATACAATGCATTACCTGTATGCGTCGATTTCACAACATATCCGCAAGAGTGTAGTGCAAGGGTGGAATTCCCGCTAAGGGCCCATGGTTAGAAACTTTGCATTTGCAGATGTTTTCAATGCATTTGCATCAAATCTTTTGACTCTGTTCATGATTGCGTGATTTTGTTCCATTGACCATGGATGCACCCTGTATCAACATGCAAATGGGATGGACTGCAGTGTGTAATATTGTGTATGGCCACATGTGGTAGACCATGCAACTTTGTGATTAGGGTATTTATGGTCTGTTACACCGATGTGTGTGTTTCTGAATAAACGGCATGCAAAACTTTGGACGGCATACATATGTATGCATATGTGACAACTGTGTATCTACATTTGATGGCAGTCAGTGATCTACAACAGTCATGCTATGTGTTTGTGAACTGTGTTGACTCGTGATGTGAGTAGTTGTTTGACTTACAGGGCATTACATTTAAGACAACATACACAACTCAGGCATTGTTGATGATGGTTGATGAGTGCTATCTAGGATATGTTACCCCTCAACTGTCTCTAACTGTTGGTAATGAGTTCTTGGTGACTTGTGTGTGGACTACACAAATGTCTGACATGTGTACATATTTGGTACGTACTGTGTTTGACACACTCTGCCTAGATTTCACCCATATCATGTTTTGAACACATGTCCGTTTTAACTCATTACAATTAGCTATGTTTCTTGTGTTGTTGTGGTGGACCGCCTGCCCTAGCTGCATGTGTTCTCATTATTTCTGATGTGCATTCCACAGAAGTGTCCAGTCCAAGTGTGTGGGCATGTATACCCTGTGTCAGGATTGGGCCCTATGGCAGTGGCAGGATGATTTCCAGGGATGGACTGCACAGGGCAAGTGTTTTAAACATTGCTTGTCATATCTTGGTAAACCATGCTATCCATTGTCATCAATGATGCCCCCCTTATCACACATGACCTTGCAGACATTGCAAGTCTCATTACAATTAGCTATGTTTCTTGTGTTGTTGTGGTGGACCTGTTGCCCTAGCTGCATGTGTTCTCATTATTTCTGATGTGCATTCCACAGAAGTGTCCAGTCCAAGTGTGTGGGCATGTGTACCCTGTGTCAGGATTGGGCCCCATGGCAGTGGCAGGGTGATTTCCAGGGATGGACTGCACAGGGCAAGTGTTTTGAACATTGCTTGTCATATCTTGGGAAATCATGCTATCCATTTTCACCAATGATGCCCCCCCCCATATCACACATGACCTTGCAGACATTGCAAGTCTCACACTTAGTAATGTCAGTTGTCAGTTCATACATTCCTATCCTTCTGATATTTTACATACACTGCCTCATGTATGGGGCCCTTGTTAACCTCATTATTGGAGATGGTATAGTTGTGTGTCATGAGCTACTATTGTACAAGTTGGCAACATGGATGTGGCTCATTTGTGGTGGTCCATTGATTGTGTCCTTCAGTTTTGACATTCAAGTGATGAGCCTATTTGTGAAGTGTGTGATGGATGCAGTACAATCATACGCATCTCATGTGATATTGCAACAGAAGTTTTCAGATTTCTATCTGTGACATGCTCCCTGAGGTAATACTCACATTCCTAAGGTACATGTGATGGAAAATGAAGACACCAGAGCAAGATTGTGTGATCAAGAAAGGTATTTATTTACAAATATTAACAAGGTGTGTATAGTGACTATAAAGTGAAAAAGTTGTGTACGATTTGCTATCTACGGCGCATTCTAGCAGCTGTGTTCTGCTTTTCCCCCTCATTTTCCCTGCCACCATCCTCCTCCTCCTCCTCAGGCAGTTCTTGGTCCAGCTCATATAATGGCATGTTCATCCTCACACAAATGTTGTACAGGATAGCACAGTTCAGTATAATTTTACAAACACTGTGTGGGGCATGTAGGAGGCTGCCTCCTGTGATGTCCAGGCACCTGAATCTGGACTTCAGGATGCCAAAAGTCCTTTCCACAATGTTGCATGTCCTCCGATGTGCCTCATTATAGGCACGCTCTGCTGCTGTGCTTGGATTGGGGAATGGGGTCATGATCCATGGCTGAATCCCATAATCCGGATCCGCTGCAAAAGATAATAGGAGTGAGAATTTTGTTGATGCTTGCAACAGGATTGTCATGTAGCATGGCAGTTGATATATTGTGTTGTTTGTGACTCATATGTGTTTGTGGTATGGTATGAGTTCCTTGCCTTCTGTAAGGTCTTCTCAGCACTGGGTTGTTGGACATGAAACTTGTGTTTGGCTCAAGGAGCTGGGATATATGATTTGGTTTCCTAACTGTTGGTCAGTATATGTATGTACCATGCATTATGTAGTGTCCCATATGTATCAGTGTGCTTTCACTGGAGGGGACATGATACATCCACGCACACAATGGGTTCAGATGTGGTGGTAACATGGTTGCACTACATGGCCTGGGCATCCCATCCATTTAGACATGTGTCATTGCAGATGAAATGCAACACCGAGGTCCATTGAGTTGGGTAGCTGACAATGGACAACACATCTCCAAAATTGGCCGCACTGACCTGTTAAGTATTGACAATGGACGGTTGTCCCATGTGCGTCTTGTTTCTAGGCAACCCTTTGTTGTTCCCTCTGCCAGTTGCTCATGTGCAGCTGTGCACCTACACTGCCGACCTTGCACCAGGGAACCTGGTTAACTGCCTTGTGGAGGTGGATGAATCTGTGCAGGAAGGGCCACCTCCCTATACATATGCTGTTTTGATAGACAATGGACAATTGCCTCTTTCAGTGTGTGCAGCAGTGTGCAGTATGCCATGGTGGCACATTCATATGTGTTCATGGCACAGTCCACTTCCTTATTGCAACTTGCAAACAGCACCCCTGAAGTGATGTTTGATGTTGGCACTGCCTCAGTATGTTTGTGTCACCTACATCTGAGTCAGCATCATCATGCTATGTGTCTCATGGTGTTAGACCTGCTGCAACACACATTGCACACCCCTTCCATGCTACATACTGCTTGGGAGGGTGGCCGATTGACTATGTGGCCTCAAGTAATTGGAAATAGTTTGTCTTCATCTTCCAAGTTGTACTTACAGTGCACGCCATAACATTGTCACTGGGTGCTTTAACATTGGTCCCTTGGTGCTCCTGAGTGGCAGCTAATGTTTGTGGCAGCCGTCATTTGTCCAAGGGTATGTATCCCATTATGTCAGGTTGTACAACATGACTACCAGTGTCACACCTCACTGTTACCCTGCCCATGTGTCAAGGTAGTGGTGTATGTTTTGTGTGTCCTACAGGGTTGTTGTGCTGTGTGTATATTGCTTAGTTTGGAGACTTAGTGACAAGTAGGCCATTGCCATATTGTCCATCCTGGAAGTGCTCATTGATCCTGCTGTGCCGGAAAATGAAGGAATCATGGATGATCCCAAGATGCTTGGCCAAGATGTTAGTGAACAGTCCCTGGTGGTCAACTATGGCCTGCACATTGATAGAATGTGTATGCTTTCTGTTCCTGAGTAGGTGCTCTGTTGCTGCAGGTGGGACAAGCAGGACATGGGTGCAGTCAATTGCACTGAGCACATGCGGGAAGACATGGATTTGATAAAACCCCTGTTTTATCTCCTGTTGCTTCTGCTGAGTGTTGGGGAAGCTGATGTGGCGGGTGTCAGGGAGATTATGGCATCTAACACCTTGGGCAGGAAAGCCGAGAATGAGGGCTGTTATACCCCAGTGACCAGGGCACCCGTTTTCTGTAAGGAGCCACTTGCCAACATATGCAGGACAGCTAGCAGCTTGGTCACAGGTGGTATGTTGTGTGTTGTCTGCAGGCTAGCTATTAGTTGTGGCTCAATATGGCGCAGCAGCTGCAGTATGGATTGGCAGTTGAGTTGATAGCTCCCAATGATGTCCTGTTCCCTGAGGTCAAGGATGGTTGTCCTGTTTCTGAAAGTCTCTCCTGCCTTCTGAGTTGCCTTTGTGGGCCACGTTGGGGTGGTGGTGGTTGCTGCTGTTGGTCCTGTGCTCAGCGTTGTCTTGCAAGCTGCATCAGTAGCACCTCCATGTTGTCCTGTTGGTCTGTGATGTTGCTTGTGTGTATCTTCCTTAAGTAGTGGTGGTTTTGCCTCATTTTGATGCGTGCCCTGATCCAGGGGTTGAAATGTGACGCAAATCGGAGTTAACGTAATTTTTTGGGTCCATCTCCCACCCGTGCGTCATTTCTGCCCAGTTGGATAAATAAGGCGCTAGGGGACTTGAGCCATTTTTTGGACTGAAACCTACCTTGCATCTCATTGATGCAAGGTGGTTTCACGCATCCATAAAATGACGTTATCTCCATATTTTTTATGATAGACGGGTCTAGCGGCAAAGTATAAATATGGAGCTAAGTTTGCGCTGAATTAGCGTATAAAGATTACTCTAATTCAGCGCAAACAGAGTATAAATTTGGGAGAGAGAGAGAGTGTGTGTGTGTTTTTTTTGCATTTCTCCTTGGGGTCTGCTATATTTTCCAGGTATTTTGTCACACTATTGTGACATGCCTTTGTGCAACATTTATCCTATGTCAAAATCTATATTTGGCTGTGTGACTTGGATTACATCATCAGCCTTCTACGGTTATCTGTTTTCCTAGTGTTTTCGTTTACACCATCATCATAAAGCAGTGAATAGTCTGACAATTCTGAGACAGAAAGGTATTTATTGATTTGGTCTAGTTCATATCTGGAGGAATATGATGAAAAGGAAACATAAACACGACATCACAAATTCCATTAGCAAAAACTAATCGCTCGTGGAATAGGAGGGTTCCCGATGAAAATCTATAACTCCACTAATGTCTGCCTCAGAAAAAGATATTACATGTCCCCACTGCTAACTGTTAAGTGTAATTCCCTGTAACGAACTTTGACCTGTTATGGTAATATATCAATTAGGGAGGCGCAGAACGTCATGATGTCATTCAGATCCTTAGGGCCAAATTTGCAGTGCCTTACTTAATTTGAAGAGCTTTTAGGGAACGACTTAGGAGGTTAACATTTATAAGTGCCCCTATTAATAATGCTGCTTGATGTTTCTAATGCTCATTAATGTCTTGTGCAGAAGACCACCAGATGGGGAGGAGGGTAGTCTTTAAATGCCTGTTATGCACAAAGTTGTGCTGACAATCTTCTTTTCTTCTTTTTTGTAGATTTGGACAGTGAGCAGAGGTCCTCCGACGACTACGATATAAATTTGCCGTGCTGATATATATTTTGAAATAAAAATAAAATAAAATAAAGCTGATTAGACGTGTGACATTCCAAAATACTCGTCTAGTCGTAATGTATTGAAATGTCAGTCGCACCCTGGGATTCAATTTCTCCTACATTTGAATCTTGAAAAGAGGGGTATTTTGCAAAGAAATAGATAGGACATAGAAACAGACACTACGTTCTCTGAACATTTTATTATTGCCCTTTTTATTCTTTTAAATATTAATCTATCTGATACTATGAACCTTTCACTGTTAAATTACAGACTGATAAATTATATACATTTTTAATGCTGGCCATTTCTGTCACAAAAGTGTAAAGATTATGAAATGGTCGTCAGTTGGTGGTCGCCAGGGGTCGCAGCTGCGAATCTTGGTTTGCCCCTTGCGACCACTGGCTCTGCCTTTGCGACCCCTGGCCTCAAAGGTGGCAAAATCAGTGCCGGGAACACATAGGCAGCTCGTCCTAAGAATGCAGTGCAATTAACTGGAATATGGCCATCCCTGGCAGCTGAGGTGAGCAAAAATTATTTTAAATGTATACTGCGTGCCTGCTTGTGGGTAAGAGTGTGTTTATGTGAGCGACAATATGTGTATATGTGAATGTGTGTGTGTATATGTAAGCATGTGTGTGAGTAAAAGTAAAGGTCAAATGGAGTTTGATGTCACTTCCGCTACCCCTGGCATTTGGTGAACTGACGTTCATGGAATAGGACCTCTCTCTGAAAAAGCTTTGTTTAGGAGCGACGAGGACTTAAAAATACCAAAATAATAACATATTTTGCAACTCAGTGTCAGAATTATGTTTCTGACAGGCTTTTAGATGTCCAGGGTTCTCAATACAACTTTCAGAGGTCTGTTGCATTGACAAAGCCTTAAAGTGTTTGAGAGATACCCTTCAAAATGTACAAAATAAAACAATTTATCTATATATTTATTTAAGTCGTTATATGATAGGACGAAGCAGGCAAGGGGGTGCCATTGCCCTCTACAAGATAGTAAGGTGATGGGCAAAGTTCAGTTAGCGAATTTTTTTTATTCATTTCAGACCCCAGGTTGACGTCCTATTGGCACAAGTAACTAAACGGATAGTTCGCTTGCTCTGTTTGTGCACAGTACCTGTCGATTATCACAAAACCCATGTTTACAAAACAACTTATGCCTACGTCTCTGATGTCTTAACAGTAATGGACAGGATTGGCCTTTTACTGCTGTGACAACCCATCCTCACAAAAAGGAAGCACCGGCAAGGGCAATAATTGGCCTGGCTTTGTCTGACAGCCTTTTGCTTTGCTTGTTTTTGTTACATAGTGTTTGTTGTTGGGGAAACTACAAAGTCCTTACTAATCTTGAAAAAAAAACACTGGCGAAATCAAAATTATTTTTGGTATGAAAAATTACGTACTGACATAGTAGTTCCTTGACCTAAAGGGACCTACTTTGTTTGTTGATGTGCCCCATGTGAAAGGGGAGAATGTCACCACTCACAAGCCAATATTGGTGTCAAGGCTTGGCTGGCTGTACCGGGCATCGGGCATTTCCCCAGGAGGCTGGAAGGTTGGGGTGGGGGGTGCTTTTGTTACTGGGGGCCGGTTTTGTAGCAGTGCAGCAGTTTTAAAAGTACTGCAGAGTACCTGGTATATTTAACATTTTTCAGGCAACAATAAAAGTGCCAGGACAACTCTGGTGATTAATGTACATGCTGGAGATGGGAGTTTTATCTAGCTGCAGTTTTGTCTCATCTAAGGTAGGGTAGAGGGTTAATATGCATGCTGCAAAGAACATGTACTATCCAGATCACAGAATAGTAATTTATTTGCATTGCTCAGTGGGATACTGTTTTTGTCACAGAGATTCTTTTGTTATTGTGCAGTTAATAAATTGCAATCGTAGTCTAGCACATGAGCTATAAACTGCCATCAAAGAGCTGCAAGCAAACTGCAGATACAGGGTAGAAAGTTATGATTTTTTTCCAGTCTTTTGTTATCCTAATTTTGCTAAAAAAAATGTTTGGTTAGAAATAAATTCTTATTAGTAAATTCAACCCTAATGTGAGAGAGTCATCCTTTTAGTAGGTTCACCCCGATGTTTCTGACTGATACTGGTGAGAACTAACCCTGACCGTTCCCTGGGACCTGCTAAACAGGCCCAGGGCCAGTGCTCTGAATAAAAAGTATATGGTAAAATAGTACAATTATAATTGGCAATGATAGACCCCTATACGTCCCTAGTAGATAATAGGGCAAGGGGAATTCTAACTTCCTATAAGTCCCTAGTATATAATGGGACGCAGAAGTTTAGAGGCCCAGTAGATTTCCTGTACTAGGATGTGCACAGCTGTGTTGCCTGCTGTAATTTTTAAAGACAGCCCTGCCTTGCACACTGTCTTAAAAAATTAAAATGTGTGCAAATTTGACTTTGGAATTAAAGGTACTCCCAAAGTGATAATCTACCTTACTTTTCCATGAAAGTCATCCTTAAGGTCTCCACATAGATGCCTCACAGGTGGGGTGCCATGTAGCAATAAGCAGGGACATTACAAAACATGTTTTATATGCCCTGGTGAGGGAAAAACTGCATCTTTCATTTTTCCTCATTGTAGATACTTATGAGCAGATTTACAAGAAAGTGGCGCATCAGTCCAGATGCACCACTTTTATTGCGTATCCCTTGCCCCCCTAATGACACCATGGTTGCGCTGAAATTACAACATGATGCACCATGGCGGTCGTTACCATAACAGCATCAAAATTGTTGACGCTGTTGTGGCACTTTGCTGCGCTAGCATAAAAAATGTTGATGCTAGTGCAGCAAAGCACAGGGAGGCCTATTGATTTTAATGGGTGCATCATTTTAACGCCTGCTTTGAGCAGGCATTAAAAATGATGGAAACGAAGGCGCAGTGAAATCTAATCCATTTCACTGCATCATTCTTTTCGTCCTCCCTGTGTTGGAACATCCCCTTGCATACATTATACCTGGCGCAGGCATATTGTTGGGCAAGAGGTTGCAAAGTGGTGCAATGCATGCATTGCACCACTTTGTAAATCTGGCGCGGGGGAAAGGCCACCTTAGCATTAAAAAAAATATGCTATAGCGGTGGTAAGGTGGCACAAGCGGCATGTATATATGCCCCTTAGTTTATAGGCTAACTTAGGAATATTTTCCATACGCATAAGTATTGCTAAGAAGGAAAACAATATATCATGAAAGGACTCAAAAGAATGGTGCGGATAAATCCAACAACTTGCCAATGTTGAATATATCATAACTAATAGAGAAATTAAGTTATAAAACTTCCTTTTTTGTAAGCCAAATTCTAGCCTGCTAGTGGCCTGTCCTGATTGGTCAGCCTTAACAGGATTTGATGAGGTGATAAGCGGCCTGTACTTAGCAGAGGCTATTTGATGTGCTGAGGTTGGCAGATGCTGAGGCCAGGCCAGAAAGGGGACTGGGTAAAGCAAACTGGGCTTCAAAGGAAGGAGGACAGAAAGGAATGCCAGCCAGGCCTACCCTTACACCCTGTACGCCACAGATAGATAGCAGGCACAGCAAAGGAATTTGCAGATGTCCAAAGGGTGAGTGTTAATGGAAATGAGCCACACCAATAGGTTGGTATACCCACGTTTTGCTCCTCTGGAGGAAAATTGTCCGTCTTGGGATTTTAAAGTGCAGTGCTTTTTGGGACAAGACAATGCCACACTTTGGAGGAAGCTGTCATGCTTGTGGCTGGCGCCCTGCAGCTCATTTGACAAGGGTGCCCTCTTGCTTGTACTTCAAGATGATTCAATTAAAGTGGCTGATCTGCATTGCAACTCAGATCTGCTGCCGAAACGAAAAGAAGAAGGACTGCCCTGCTGTAACGCTGGTCTGCAACCCCAAGGACTACACACTGAAGTACTGCTCCTGATGCACACTGCGACAATAGCCCTAAGGACTTTTCCTTGCTTCAAGAACGACTCAGGAGTGGATTCTCTGAAAGCAACAGGTTAATAGAGCTTGCCTGCACCAACTAACACAAAAGTCCCCAGCCTGGAGTGTGTCCAGTGGACGTTTAAGGATTTAGCCAGGTGCACTGTGGGAATTATGGTCCTAAATTTCCAAAGACCATCTCATAGCTTCTAAACCATTGGACTTTGTGTTTTGGACACTTTGAACCCTCAAGTGGAACTGCAGGAAGAAGTTCCAGAAGTGTGGAGATGTTTGTAGCAACTTTTGGAAAAAGCTGTATAAGTGGGCCGACTCGCCTTCAACCACGACCCAGCCAGGATTTCAGGTTTGTCCCACTGAAAGCTCCGGAGCTCCAGACTTCCAGGATTTGACTTGGGCCCCACAGAAAATCGGTCCAATGGCATCACATTGAAATCGGCTTATTGAGGAGGACCGCACAACGTAGAGAGAGAAAAGCCCCAGAAAGGTTTCTAAGTGTGAAGTTAAAATTTTGACCGAGACCTCCTGAGCCTTCCGCCTCAGTGTATCCGAGCAGGGCTCCATCGCGGTTGGCCTCAAACTTTGACTTTGTCCCGGTCAAGCGTGACCAGATGTCCCCAGTTGGCGCTTTTTATTTCTAAGCACTAGAAAGTACATTTTTTTTTTTTATCTTTAAAAATTCATAACTCCGGTTCCCTAGATTGGATTTTTGCCCGGTTGGTGTCATTTTAAAGATAAAAATATTTACTATTTCAATAAATTGGATTTTTATGTGTGTTGTGTCTTACTTATTTAATGTATTGGTGTATTTAAATGCTTTACATACCTGTCTCCTAAATTAAGCCTGCCTGCTCATTGCCAAGCTACCAGGGGTTGAGTCTGGCACTCATGTTTTGAGACCTTGACTGGACCTAACATTGTCTGGGGGCATTAGCGCTAGTGGTAGGTGTGTACTTATCTCTACTAATAACCAGCCTCCAACATCTAACCACTGTGTTGTGTTCTGAATCCTGCGTTTGTGTTTCCCCAGACCAAGCACTCTTAAACAATGCCTACCAGTATGTGTTACATGTGAATCCTGCATCTTGTAGTCCACTTTGTCCATGTAACATTTTCTATACACTGATTTACACATATATGATTCCTTGTCTCTGTATGTGTATGCGATGTAAAGTAATCCAACACCCACCACTGGTATGAGAGGCACAAGAAAAAGAAAAAAAATACTTTCGAGAGAAGGGCTATGGAAAGATGAGGCACTGTTGGAGGGTGATAGTGAGGGAATCATTGAAGAACCCCAATGAATATTGCTGTATCACGGTGGACTCTAAGGTAATTATTTACTGTGCTTTAAAAATGAATACAATTGAATATATAATGAAACATGTCATAGAAGGCACCATTTTCCCCCACATTTTGTTAGGGGGATAACACTCACCAAACACCCCCTGTAGAAGTCAAGCTCGCTCACTGCAATCGATATGCACCGTATGGTGGCTGGTCTGACAAAATTTGCCAGGGCTGCTTTGGATTCCCAGTACAGACCTGATTGGTGAAGGACTGCCTGCTAGTAATCTTACTAAGTGTACCACCTGAATTTCTTTTTAAGAAAGCCACTGTTTTATTCTTCTTTTTTATCTTTGTGTATGTGTGTGTGAGTGCCTGGGTGTTTGTGTGCACGTGCATGTGTCTGAATGTTGATGTGTGGGATAAAATTCACAAATGCTGATCACGTGCCAGTAGTTGTCATTTTAGTGCCTGTGATGTCATCTTTGGAATGTTAAGAATAGGCTGACTGAATTGATTGTCAGTTGAAATTTGGAGGTGAAAGCAGCAGGGAATGCAGGGGAAGTACTAGTCTAAAGTATTGCCTGGGGCACTCTTAATGTTACTTATAAAAGGAGGCCTGGTCTCCAGGTTCAGGGCAGACACAGGTAGAACCACACCCTTCAAAAGGGCAAGGAGGATTTCTCATAGATGGTGGCAGGATGGACTAGTTACCCTATCATAGGCATCCTACACATCAATAGTTTTGTTCTTTCACAACAAAGTTTTTTTTAATCTTTCTATCACCTAGTAGATAAACTTTGAGCCGCCTAAATTGACACGGGTGAACATTATGAAGTATACTCCTAATAAGTAAGCTTCATCGCAGAGACAAATTATTAGTAATAGACTTGACCACTTTAGTTAGCCTGGTTAAACGTGCAGTACTAGGGTTCTTAGTGTGTTCTAAACACCAGATGGTATTTCTATACAGTAGTCTTTCTGAACACCAAAATGATGAACTGAGGTTCCATGAATTGTTATGCTTGCTCCTTCAAAATGCTACAACTAGATGATCCATGGTGAGGCATACTGCATACATGTTATCACAGAAGCCTGACAAAACTAAAGAGCATGGCTGAGGAAGCTGGTAGGTACGCCTTGGTCCAGAGGACTTTAAAGAGTGATGTGCTCGGGTGGCATATGTATCCTATAGTGTCCAATTTATTCAAGGCTATATTTTTCTAGGAATTGTTTGTAATTCAAGTTAAAAATAAAAACATTAAATACTGTAAACTAAAGCCCTGTTTGGATCCTTTTCTTTATTACTGCCTATGCTATGTGTTTGAGCAGGGTTAGCTCATTCTCCCTCGTCCCCTAGAAGCAAACTGTATGGTAAACATGTTTAATATTTTTATATTCACGTCTAGTAGTTTGCCTTTATACAGTTTCCAATTTTTCAGTTTCTATGTCATCAGTGGCAACTGGTGATATTTAAAAGTGGTGGGGTGTACTATCAGGCAGGATATCCCCCATATTTAAAAAAATATTTGCCTAACTCATACTCACTTCCTCAAACATTTACGCTGTTTCCCCTCACTTACTCTAACTCACATTCTCAGTTAGTCATTCTCATTCATACTCTCTCTGACTCACTGTTACACACAAACATTCTTACACTCCCTGGTTCTTCATTCCCACTTAATAACACGCTTACACACACTCATTGATTCTGGGCCCTGGTGCAACTGCACATGCTGCACCATTGATACGTGTTCTAACACACTCACACTCCTTGACTCACTCCCTTGTACTCACTTTCTCTTATTCATACACTCTCTGTAAAGTCCTTTAAAAATTCTAATACAATGCAATGGAATACACTACTTTTCTTTGGGGCACTGGCCTGTTAAGTTCTCTCCTTAACTCCCTATGAGGCAGGGGCAATCTGGCTGTCATTATACCCTTAAAGGCCACTTCTGAAATCTTGAAAGTGAGAGCTCTGGTTTGTAAAATTATTATTATTTCTAATGATTCAAGTGGCTTCCTTTGGAGTCCTCATTTTTAAGTGCATTGGTCCAGGGCAGTTAAGACTGTAAACTCTGTAGTAAGCATAGAGTTCAGGGATCCAGAAGGGTTATTTTCCGAATAAGGGTAGCCTTACAAACACAAACTATTCCATGCATAATGATCTCTTGGAGTAGAGCACTACCTCCTTATGATACATGTACTCCAGCGCCTCGTCAGTGGAATGGAGCGCTATATAAATACAATAGCAATTCAAAACAAAACTGCACGTCACAGAACCTAACTGATCTCTGAACCACCTGTGTGCCTACATAGGGGGAACTATCAGCTTCACATTACAGACGCATGGTTCTGAAGTAAGGAAACGGAACAGTTCACGGTACCTCCTGCTGTGCTTCTGTAGATGTAGGTACTGACAAGTGTTTATTTATAAACCCATAGGTACAGAGAGGAAGCTAACAATACGGCCAAGGAAAGATGCAGCACATAGGTCCTCCATTCGAAATGGAAGTGTTGAGCAGTGTCTGTCAGTGACATCAATTTTCAAGCACCTTTCATCTGTAGTTACTGCAATGTCGATGAGCCTCAGCCGCAGAGCAGGGAAGAGGCTGGAGGGAGGACAGGTTTCTGGGCTCGAGCGGCTTTCTTTTGCAGTCTGTCTGCACTGGACAGGGAGTCAAAGTGTGAGACAGGAGGCCAGCCAATACCTTAAAATACCTCAAAATGTCACAGCATATCCTGGGCAAAGGAATGTGCAGCGCCTGTCCTTAGGAGAAGAATACCTTCCACTGGCAGTAGATTTTTGGAAAGGGTGCTTTTCTTGTGTGCTACTGTCGAACGTTTTTCACACTTCAGGACACTACTTCTCTCTCCTGGCTCCTATGCTGCATATAATACTAAGCACCATAGGAGCAGTGCTAGGATTGGCTGGGGCAAGCAAGTACAACGCTCCACTGAAGACCAATGGGGCTATGTCTTTGCTGACGCAGCTCCCTGGTATCCTTCAATGTGGAAGCGTGAACTGTGCATGTCAGGCTGGCCAGAGTGAAAATATCGGCCAATCTGACACGTGCGGCTGAATGACAGCCTCAGCCGCTTGTTCCAACCACTGAGACCTCTGTAGCCCCGCCCCAAAGGAAAACAAAACAAATGGAGGTACATGCTTGTTTTATTTGTTAAAATGAGTCTGGGAGGTAGTGAGTTAAAGCAGTAGGGGGGGTCAACACCACTGCGATCCTATAAGCAAACCGCTGCTGCATGTCATGCAGCAGATGTACTCACGTCACTGATCCTCACAGTTGTGAAAAGATGTCACTCCTTTTCTGTCATATGATCATAGCGCCTTTCCTTTTGTGTAGCTTACATGTAAAGCAGATACACATAGCACTTTTAGGGCACTAGGTTCATACACGTTTGTCTGTTATAGGAAGCTATTATCGAGAATACTTTTCACTCTTCTCTCATCCAAGCATTGAAAAACTGTCAATCTGTCTCACCTTTAAGCCATCTACTTCAGTCATGTCTCTGGATATCTCAGGGAGGCAGGGACTAGTGGGTGACATTTTGGGCTCAATTTATCAACACTTTGTTTCAGGTTCGCAGTGTTGATTTTAGAATTTACTTTCTAGCACTTTACATGTTTGCTTTGGAAAATAGCCCCAAAGCAATACAAAGTAGTGTTTTGCACTACATTGGGAACATTTGCATCAAGGGGGCATGCTTGAGCACTGCACTACTTTATGCTACTTTGCATCATGGATTGTACATGAGTAGTAGGAAGGGATACCTTTAATCACCATATTAAAAGTGACAGTTATCCCGCCCCGGAAGTGATGCCATTTCCGGTGGCTGGGACGTCCGGTGTCCCTGAGAGCCCTCCCCGGAAGTGCCATGTGTGTAGGGTGTGTCACGTGGTCTGTGACCTCATGGTGTTGTAGAGTAGCGCCCCCCCTTTTTGAAATGTTGCATATAAGGAGCGGGTTAGAGCCGTCTGCCAAACCGTGAACCAATGCTGAAACAGCTTGTCAAGGCGCCATGAAGAGATACAATCCGATCGCCAGTAAAGCCGCCTCCTCAGGGGCCCTGAACACTATTGGTAGATATTACCGGACCCTAACACCTCCTACGATGGATGAGAATGCACAACAGGCTGTCCTTGACGACAGGGATACCGATGTTACCGGTTTTCAAGAGGAACTTTGCCAGCGGCTTGAAAAGCTCAACCTCAAGGATTTGCCGAACCTGATATCCCCTATTAAGGGGGACAGCAGCGACAGCGATGCCTCGAAAGATTAATTAAGTGTTTCAGTTAACTTCATCGACTTTGAAGATGTTGAAGAGTGTGTAGCACCGACGAATTCGCCCGTCTATGAAGACATGGTATTCCAGGAGGACCCCGAGTCAGAGGCCGTTGTTGTACAGCCGTCCGTTGTAAACTCCGACGATGATTCTACCCTAATGAACCTCTGCGACTCGCAAGATTTCAGAGGAGCCTCTTTACTGCTTATGCTGTTCCAGACAGTCCGAAAGTATTACAAGCCAGAACAAAGAGCATCGTAAGAAATGTGTTTGCACCTACACTAGCCACGCTTTTGTTAAAAGGAAACTCTGGCCGTGCTCTATGACGCCATATGGCCAGTTAAAGGTTTTGCACCGACCATTGTGAACACGTGTGTTAAACGGGACTATTATGACTTGTGTTACAGGCATAAAATTAATGAACCTCAGCAGGCGGCTCACGAGTGTCTATACGAGTCGTACACTGCAAGAACAATTCGCCACATTTGTAGTCGGCTAGAACCTCACCGGGTCTATAATTTGTTAAGGGTGGTTGACGGGCTGTCAGCTGTGAAGAAAGGTGTCCACGATTATATGATTAAGGTCATGGCTGTGGCTGTCAATGATATCCGATACGCTACTGGGCCCTGCTCAAAACTCGACCGTATGCAGGGGCTGTTTCCCCACTTTGACAAAAGTATGATAGAAAGGGTTATAGAAAGACGAATGTGTGACATTTATTATAAAAACAGAAGAATGAAGTATTTAGCCCCACGAAAGTTGTTTTAAAAAAAGTAGACCATAAATGTGTTACTTAACGCTCCATACTTACTCACTTCTAGGCGGTGAATCCGAGTATCGTGGTGCAAGATGTCTATGAGTTACACTCGGGATACATCTGTATCGGGAGATTGATATTTGTGCTGGTTAAAGAAAGAATAGCTGAAATACACCCTTTGACCCTGCGGTATCTGAACATTTCGAAACCTTCGGCCTTGTTGCAGTGCAGCAGTCATGTGTGTATCGCCAAGTGGTGTATCAACGTCCGGCTAACCGCATCTGTTAAATGTCGGAACTCGGACAAAGATCACACGCGCGAGTTAAGACTTTCACCATTGACGGGGATACACGGGGCTTTGGAGCACATGACTGAAGATTATCTCACAAATAAAGGTTCTGTATTGTCCTACCTAGAACTGTATGAACTGTTGAATTCTGTCAGTATCCTGAGCGTTCAGAGTTATAGGCGTGGGGAGCAGGAAGTCATGTCTAGAGCTATTGAGAGTATAGCTATAAAAATATCAAAGTTCGTGACGCTTAGGGCTTGTAAAAGGAGCTGCTCTGAGTAACATGTGTAACGAGTGTTGTACTATGTATACGCTTGTAAAAAGGCCCCGGTGGGCCATCGTTTGGACAGTTATAAGCTATGTACCACAAAATGTCAAATACACGCTGTTTGTGTAGTCCCGCCACACTTTTATGTTTTTTATGTTTAATAAAATGACCTTACACAAAACATGCGTCTTTCATTTCGTGGCGATGGTGGGTGACAGCATGACGGGTGCCATTTTAAGAAAGCTTTATTACGATACACAGGGGGTTGGAAGCTTTGGAGGCTCCAAAGCTCTATTTAGAAGGGCTCGAGCTGAAAATGAATCTGTAAACCGCGCCGTTGTGAAGACATGGTTAGCTGGGGAAGAGGCTTATTCGCTCCACAAACCGGCCAGGAGACGCTTTAAGAGGAGGGCCACCGTTGTTAGCGCACAGCTCGATTATCAGTGGCAAGCTGACATAATCAGTCTTCAACATCTAGCAAAACATAACAATGGCTCCATGTATAAATTAACCGTCATAGACGTTTTGTCCAAGTATGCCTATGCAGAGTCGTTAAACGATAAAAGTGGTACCAGCGTCACAGACGCTTTTAAAGACATCTTCGCTAGAGGTCGCGTACCTCAGAAACTACAAACAGACGCCGGAGAGGAATTTTTAAACAAACCTTTCCAAAAATTATTAAACCAGCACGCTGTTCAACATTTTGTAACGCACACAGAGGTAAAGGCTGTGGTTGTAGAGCGTTTTAACCGAACTTTAAAGTCAAAGATGTGGCGCTATTTCACCGCCAACAACACCTACATATACGTGGATGTTCTACATGCTTTTATAGATGTTTATAACACCACCTACCACAGGACAATCAAAATGGCCCCCGTTGAGGTAGCGCGGGATAATTCGTTAATGGTGTGGAGAACTGTGTACGGTAGTCGTCTTACACCGAAGGTCAAGAAACCGTCTTTAAAAGAGGGGAGCATGTCAGGGTTTCAAAGTTGAAAGGTGTTTTCACCAAAGGCTACCAACAGACATTCAGCGATGAGATATTCATAGTGGAAAGTGTTGAGCTTAAAGAGGGGGTATATTTTTACAGGTTAAAGGACTACGATGGTGAAAAGGTAGCAGGTGTCTTTTACAGCGAAGAGTTACAGAAGGTTCCCTACGATCCGAACAGGGTGTACAGGGTTGAAACGGTTCTGAAAAGGAAAGGGAGCGGTGCCAGGAGACAGGCGTTGGTCAAATGGCGGGGGTGGCCCGAGAAATTTAACCGCTGGGTTCTGGCCAGCTCGCTGCGCGGTGTGTGAGGTCAAGCTGTAAGTGCCGAGATGGAGAACTCACCTTTTTATATCACGCTACCCTCCAACGCTTCGAAGGACATGTTCCCAGACAATCAGATTTCTAGTTATACGGTGAAACTGGCAAGTCGGTGTATTTGAACGGACCCTGAGAGGTGGCGCTAATGGAGATACAGTACCCTAGAACTTGGAATACATTTACAAAGTCCGAGGCTAAATTTCATATAAAGCGCACACAGGATGCCCTTAGCTTTCGCCAGACTTTCCCACACGGCTATTACCCAACCGTAGCGTCTGTGGTCGAGGCCATCAACAAATCTATAAGCATCGTTGAAGAGTATGCGAATATATATCTGGTGTCGGATTACGTTAGAAGAAAAGTCTTTCTTAGAGCCCCCAAGTTTGATACCAGGTATACATGTACTGGTAAATTACAGCAGATTTTAGGGACCGTACAGCCTGTGCAAAGACAGGTGGATCCAGACCCTACCTGCCCCGATATTAATGGCGGATTTTATACACTCTATGTGTATAATGATATCGTAGAACCGCAGAGGGTCGGGGACAGTTATTCACCTTTGTTGGGATGGGTCCCTGTGCAGGGAGAAAATAACACGATGGTTAATATGCAACATCACAAACTCGACTATGTGTCAATTTCTAAAACCATTTTGACACTATAACCATCATGGTGTACAACGATCAGTCGGAGCCGGTGGCCTTTAAATATGGGAAAGTTATTGTTAAGCTTCATTTAAGACCCCGTCGCAACGGTGACTATTAGGCTGCTGCGATGGTCATCATGAAAACCTACGGGGATCCCTCTATGTACAGGGACTATTATAGAGTTCAGGCTGGGTATGGAGGTCACCCGCCCTACTTTCAAGGGGCTCCTGTTATGTACAGAGCGGGATTGGGGGGTTTCTTCCGGAGCCTGTTTACGCGAGCCATGCCCTTTTTGAGAAGAGGGTTCGAAATTGCAAAACCTCATGTTAAAGCGGCTGCTACGAACATAGCCCAGGACGTCGTGGGTAGTGTAATGTCTGCGGTCGCCGAGCGTATGAACAGACAGCCCCAAGGAGGAGCTGGGATGATGTACAATGCGCGTGCTGGTGTTAAAAGGAAGCGAAGGGCTTCGAGGTGTAGGGGGCCACCAATGCCCTATAAGAAGCGTAGGACTAATTCAAAAGGCCCACACAAAAGAAGAGCCGTAAGACGGAAGAGATCTTCCAAGAAGAAGAGAACACGTTCTAGTGCGAATATTTTTTAAAGCATCGGTCATGGCCTTCGTACACTGTGCATCGGGTGAATGCGCCAAATCTGAGTTAGATCTGTTTTCTCTCAAACCCACACAGACCAGCATTGAAAACTGTTTTTTCATGGAAGTGTCGCCTATGGCTGCTCTGATGCCGCTTGCACCGATAGAGTTTTATGTGTCGGGGTCCACGGATATGTACCTGGATCTCAACAATACTCTTCTGCACCTCGTCTGTAAAATAACCAAAGCGAATGGTGCCAACATCGAGGCTGATGCTAGAGTGGCCCCGATCGCCTACCCCATTGCAACCATGTTTAATCAAGTGGACATTAACCTAGGCGATCGACTCATCACGCAGAGTGATAACATGTATGCCTACAGGGCCTACATAGAGAGTATTCTAAATTACAGTCGCGACGCGCTGGACACACAGCTTTCAGCAGGGCTCTTCTACAGAGATACCGAAGCGCATTTGGAGAACACGGCTTTGGACGGGGACAACGAGGGTTTTAAAAAAAGAGCCAGCTTCGTCGCCGGCAGTAGGCAGTTTGACCTCCTGGGGCGCGTACATTCAGACCTTTTCTTCCAAGACAAACTGCTAGTCAATGGTATAGATCTTAAGATCAAACTCAATCGTAACAAGGACGCTTTCTGTCTCATCAGCGGTGATGCGGAGCAGTATAAACTGGTAATATTGTCCGCGAGCCTGTTTGTAAAGAGAGTGAAAGTGTCCCCGAGTGTCAGACTGGCCCATGCAGAAGCTTTACAATTATCGAACGCCAAGTATGCCATTGAAAGAGTTGCTCTGAAGATATTCAGCATCCCCGCCGGTACTCGATTAACGTAGCAGCAGAATCTATTTCTGGGACAATTACCGAAACTCATCATCATACGGTTTGTGGACAATACAGCTTTTAGCGGCCTCTACAACTCAAACCCTTTCAACTTCAAACACTACGATATCAACTATGCTGCTTTGGTTCACGAGGGCACCGTGATACCCGCAAAACCCTTCACGCAGAATTTAGGAACATCATATTTTGTCAGGGAATATCTCGGTCTGGTCTCGATAACGGGGAAACAGCTGCGGGACTCGGTGTAGTTGTTTCAAGAGAGGGGTATGCGGCCGGCTACATGCTGTTTGCGTTCGACCTGACGCCTGACATGGAAGACGGTGACCACTACAACCTGATCAAAAATGGAAATCTAAAAGCGGAAATACGCTTTACACAGGCGCTGGCTGCCAATGTGAACATGGTTGTGTTCTCGGTATTCGACAGCGTTATCCAGGTCAACCCGCCCGGCAGCTTATGTTTGACTACCATTAAAAGAGTGTAAAATATATTTTTTTTTAAATAAATTACAAAAAAAAAAAATGGACACTGCTGAGATACAAGACTTCTTAAGTAGACATAAATATGCTAAGAAATACTTTCTAGATGGATTCCCTAGTGATGGACTACCTGAAAAGATAGGCCCAGAAAGACCCCGCACCCTCGTCTTTAACACTGATCCCCATTACAAGGACGGTACACATTGGGCGGCTCTGTTTCTGGATGTGGACACGGTTATAGTGTTTGATAGTTTAGCAGAGTTCCCTGAGCATAGCATTTATACAAAGCCGATATTCAAATATGTAAAAAAAAAGCATCACCCACGGTTGAGTATAACAAACTATGTGTGCAGGATCCTTTGGCCATCACATGCGGGGAACATTGTATATATTTTATTAGTAAAATGTCTGAAGGTATGACATTTAGAATTTTTTTTAATCTGTACTCAGCCGATCTAGTAAACAACGACGGTGTTGTTATGAAATATGTGAATGAAAACTCCAGGACAATGTCAAGCGCTGTTAAAACAGAATATGGTCTTTGTCAAAAGTGTAAGGCATTGTAAACTGCTATTTGTACTGATGAGTGTCTAAAATAAATAAATTAAAACTTAAACATGATTTTAGCCTAGACATTTTTTTTTTATTCACACGGTGCACATTTTCAAACCATTAAAAAAAAAAAAAAAAATGTCAGACGTCTGTTGAAAATTTCAAAGTGTTTATTACAAACCTGTTTCAGCACAAACATTTACAAGGGTAAACATATAAAATGAAGCAAAATTTTTCACCCGCAAAACTTTTAACAAAAACTGTACATGGGTGCAAATTTAGAGTGGTAGCCAGGTGTTCATTTTGAACAGTCTCTTTTTAGGCCCCATAGGAAGAGCAACGCTGCTCCTAGCTGGTGTTAGTTGTGGAAAGAAAGGCGACATCGATACGGCGGGGCTCCTTGTAAAAACAGCAGGGGTCGGATCTTTTAAACTTTCAAGCTAACGACAATTCTCTGCGTTACCGATAATCGTTGAGGGAATGTTGAGTTCCGCAGCGGCACTTAGGAACTGCTCCCAACCTCTAGGAGCGTCTTGTGTTGATAGGGCGACTCAGGGGAGGCCAGTTATTAACTATTTCGACGCTGTTCTCCGAGTCCATGTGGACTCTCAGAACAGCCGGAAAAAGTTAATACCCGGCCTCCCCGAGTGCAGGGCTCCTCGGGGGAGGCCGGTTATTAACTATTTCGACGCTGTTCTCAGAGCCCACATGGACTCTGAGAACAGCCAGAAAAAGTTAATAGCCGGCCTCACCCGAGTACAGGGCGACTCAGGGGAGCCGGTTATTAACTATTTCAAAGCTGCTCTCAGAGCCCATGGGGACTCTGAGAACAGCCGGAAAAAGTTAATAACAGGCCTCCCCAGAGTGCAGGTCGGCTCTTGGGAGGCCTGTTATTAACTATTTCAGCGCTGCTCTCAGAGCCCACATGGACTCTGAGAACAACCGGAAAAAGTTAATAACAGGGCACCCCAGAGTGCAGGACAGCTTTGGAGAGCTTTGGGATGTAAGGTTATTAATTTTAGAGCTCTGCACCTAGCAACGCAGCGAGCAGAGCTCTAAAATTAATAACCTTGCACCCCAAAGCTCTCCGCCTAGCATGCTGAGGCAGAGTAACCCATGTCACAGAGGCGCTCAACACAGGGAGACCTACGTTATTAAAGCCTCAGCGATGTTCACAAAGACTATGCAGTCTCTGCGCACAGCACAGAAAACTTAATAGCGTGGGGGCTCCAAGAGCGCTGGACATATCCCGGGAGTAGCACAACATACATGTACAGATTAAATAGTGGCACCAACCCACAAAATAAGTGTGACCCCTCAAAGACACATGCACATACACCGCCCCTGAACATACAATTACAAAATTAAGCCCGGCATCAGCCCCCAAAATAAGTGCGCACCCTAAAAATACCTTCACATACATAGCATCAGAACCAGCAAGTACAAAATAAGCCCTACAGCCATCCCACAAAATAAGTGCAGACCCTAAAAAATACATTAACATACATAGCACCAGAACCAACAAGTACAAATTAAGCCCTACAGCCATCCCATAAAATAAGTGCAGCCCCTAAAAAATACATTAACATACACAGCCCCAGAACCAGCATGTACAAATTAAGCCCTACAGCCAACCCATAAAATAAGTGCAGACCCTAAAAAATACCTTCACATACATAGCACCAGAACCAACAAGTACTAATTAAGCCCTACAGCCATCCCACAAAATAAGTGCAGCCCCTAAAAAATACATTAACATACACAGCCCCAGAATCAGCATGTACAAATTAAACAATACCGCCCACAAAATAAATGCTTACCCTTAAAAATACATGTACCTACACATCCCCAGAACCAGCAAGTACAAATAATGCAATACCTCCCTCAAAATAAAATGTTGACCCTTAAAAATACATGTACCTACATGGCCCCAGAACTAACCAGTACAAATTAAGCCCTACAGCCATCACACAAAATAAGGGCGCCCCCCTCAAAATACCGGCACATACACAACCCCAGAACCATCATGTACAAAATAAATAATACCGCCCACATAATAAATGCTTACCCTTAAAAATACATGTACCTACACATCCCCAGAACCATCAAGTACAAATTGAATTATACCGCCCACAAAAAAAACTTACCCTTAAAAATACATGTACCTACACATCCCCAGAACCAGCAAGTACAAATTAAGCACTACCGCCCTCTAGAATAAAATGCTGACCCTTAAAAATACATTGGCCCCAGAACTAACCAGGACAAATTAAACAGTACGGACCCACCCCTCAGATAAGTGCTCCCCCCTCAAAATACATGCACATACAGAGCACCGGAACCATCAAATACAAATTGACCATTACCATCCCAAACCCCAAAATTAAGTGCAGACCCTCAGAATACTTGCGCATACACATCCCCTGAACCTATAAGTGCACATTAAACATTGTAGCCAGCAGATTACAGATGACCAGTTCCCAACATACATTAATATCATTTTAAAAACATGTGCATTTTACACTGCTGCGTATAGTTAAAAATAAAATTAAAAAGGTTGGGACTGCCATCCATGTTAAACTATAATAGAAAATATACAGACACCACATAGTTACAGACCTTAAGTAGAAGAGTTTAGCATCAACAGTTCGTGCTGGGATCTTCATATTTTTTCTCCTTGAGGGTTTCTGGAAGCCTAAGCTCTCTGTAAGCGCCCAGTGTGTAGTTGAGAAAAAGACCCTTGTGAATGTGGGGGTTGATTTAAATGGGTCCCCCTCTTGATTATACATAGGTTTTTTGTGCTGGGTTGGGCTTAGAGTTAGGCATCTGTTTTAGGTTGACAATGTCAAAAGTTTTTTTTTTTTTTAAACTGTATGGTCACTTTAGACTCTGACATCTGCTGAACACCTTTGGGACATGGCCTGGAAACTCCATATGCTACATCTGTTTTAGGTTTACAATGTCTGTCTCCTGTTTATCTCGAAACTATTTTAACTGTTTGGGCAGTTTAGACTCTGACATCTGCTGAACACCTTTGGACTCTGGCCTGGGAGCCCCTCTCTGGCATATGTTGAACACATGTGGTCCCTGGCATGGGAACCCTTAGTGCTACATCTATTTTAGACATGCATTTCTACCATGATTGGCTGGCTCTAACAAGCATATCATTTGACCAGCCCCTCTTTTAGGATTAGCCAGCAGCTTGGAGGTTTGACCAGCCCCTCTTTTTGGATTAGCCAGCACTGTGGAGGTTTGGTCAGACCGCCCCCCTTTGTCGCCCTGTGCAGAGACCCCCTAACAGTCACTTGCCCCTGATTGTCTGACATGTCCAGACCTATCCTCACAGGCTCTGAAAACACTTGCACACCACAAAGGCCCACATCTTACAAAAGCCCATAGACCAGCACCCATGGGGGCTAGGACACAGCCACATAGTTAACACATGACACCATCAGGTCACAGACCACGTGACACACCCTACACACATGGCACTTCCGGGGAGGGCTCTCAGGGACACCGGAAGTCCCAGCCACCGGAAATGGCGTCACTTCCGGGGCGGGATAACTGTCACTTTTAATATGGTGATTAAAGGTATCCCTTTCTACTACTTACATGAATGTTCTCATACAACAAGATTTTGACACAAATCTCTATCTGCTAACATTGATGCACAGCGATAAGTATAAACAAAGCCCTCCCATGAAAGAGAGTTTGAAAAGTTAGAAAAGTGTTCAGTTATGCCAAAGCTTTCTATTTTGAACAGGGAGCATGCTCTCTTTGGTTGCTTTGTAACTTTGGTTGCTGTGATGTGTTGCATGAATTCTTTGTCAATTTACCTCTTGGCTTCATCAAATACCAGCAGCTTCTATCTCAAGAGAGCAAAGCTAACAAGGACGTTCTCAACATGCTTAAGGCAGCACAGCTTCCAGCCCAGGGTCCAATCTCCAGGCTCTAGTTTCTGATTCGGTATTTAATATAAAGGACATGCCAGAAGAAAGTGCAGGACGATGGTAGGACTCATGGATTGTTTTCCAGTTCTAATTTGACAAGATGAGGATGCTCCTGAGCAAGGTAGTTGATAGGGGGTAGATACCAAAAATGTTTACATTTGTTATAGCAGGGTGTGCTCAATGGCAGGAAGGAAATGCTGGACAATGTCAGGATGGCAGGGATTGTTAATCTGTGAAATTTGGAAGGAGAGATTTGAATAGCTCCACAGATTACTTTAAGACTATTTCACCTTACTCAACCTTGAGTTTAGGCAAACACAGGAAGAACTTTCTATCAGCCATTTTTCAGTCTATTTCTGGGTAGAACTTTAGCAAGATGAATATCTAAACAATTCTGCAGTTCCTTGAACTGCAAGGTCAATTGGCTTGTCCATCAGACCTGCTGCAGGAGGTTCCAAAGTTTGGGGTCCTTTAGTCCAAATGACCAGTCATCATGTTTCAACTGCCTGTAGTTTGATGCCAGTGCTTGCAATTAGCCTTGACTTTTAATGCAGCAGACCATATACACAATTCCTAGAACCCCAAAATTTGACTCTACAGGTTTACCTCAGTTGTTTAGTGTGATTACGGAGAGGTGGGTAATATATTGCACTCTGCCGGCAGAGTTGGTGAAGTTTTGGCCAATCTGTATTAGGCTTGTAACGCAAAGTTCTGGCCAAGTTCCGCCAACAGCTTTGTGGCAGAAATTTTTCCCACCTGTGGTTCACTAATGGTAAGTTGCAGAGCAAGATTTGGCATGCCCATGCATGATATTTGGTTGCTAGGAGGGCACCTGGTGAGATTTCTCCAGAGCGGGCGTTCATGACCGTTCGCAGTAGAAAATCTACTCCAGCGGCAGCAAAATCAGCTGGAGAAACTGCACCTTCTGGTTCACTGTGTGGTGCCATTTGCTAAATCTCAGCGCAAGCAGCGCAGAGTTATTTTGTAACTCCGTGGAATTCTGCAAAGTTAAACTCTGCGAGGTCCACCCAGGCCTGATATTGATCCTGTTTATGTAGGTGCAGTGGAAAACTATCATCATGATTCTGGAGTTTCTGCAGCTTATCGAAATTATTGTTTTTTTCTGTAATGACAATGTAGATCACTTCCCTAGTTTTGTCCGTTTAATTTTTGTGTCATTTTAGCTCCACTGAGTAAGAGTTCTATAATTGTGATCTGCTACGGCTGAGTGAGCCTTTGATAAGGGGAAAGAAGATAGGAGATGCAGGATGCGCACAATTTTAAAGTCAGCAATCTAGAAAGTCACTGTTTTCCGGTTCGTCACTTCCGTGCAGTGTGGCTTTAATGTAGTTCTAGGCCTGTGGGTATGACGTGTTCTGACGAAGTCCTGGCCGGTAGTGGCTGCACTTGAGCATTC
Source organism: Pleurodeles waltl (assembly GCF_031143425.1). Lineage (NCBI taxonomy): Eukaryota > Metazoa > Chordata > Amphibia > Caudata > Salamandridae > Pleurodeles > Pleurodeles waltl. The sequence continues at coordinate 150,707,317 of NC_090436.1, read as the reverse complement.
GCAGGGCCTTGTTAGTTACGTCGCAATTACGCAGCCAGGTACGACTTCTAAAATGTTTCATAGGTAGAAGACTTCTATTCATGCTTTGTAAATACAAACGCCCATAGTAACTGCAGCAACAGTGCAGCCACTGTTACCTCTTGACATCCCGCCAGACATCCAATCTTCCTGTCTGTAACTCACTCCATCTCCCTCTCCCTTTATCGCTGCATTTCCTTTAACAAGCTCTTTTCACTCGATGACTCTTTTCACTCAATTTTCCTTTCTTCTTTTCTGATATCAATGTGTTGGTATTGAGCGATTTCTGATCCTTGTAGTTTCTGGACTATAACATAATTTCCGCAGGCTCCAGCGTTTGCAACGTGCTTTAATTGAATCATTTTTTTTATGTTTTAATTCTCGCCAAACATTCATCCGCTGAAGCGTGAGGCGCTAAAATTAGGGTTGTAACAAGAAACCTGTAATAACAGCGCCATCTAGCAGTGCTTTTCTTACCCGACGATCTGCAGTAGCTTGCTGCGAGGTTTTGTCCACAGACCCCATGGGGCCATAAATAATACAAACAGGAGATTGCCAGAAGGCTTCACAGGCCGTGTCTGCATGCTGAAATAAAGAAAATGATCCAATACGATTCTGTACTTTGTATCCTTATTTATGATGTCCATCCACGGATCCCACACAAGCGTAAGCTGTTCTCTGTTTTATTGTGTTTGTTAAGGGAACGTCATGCTCTTCTGAAAGCCGGCTCTGCTCTTGAACAGCGCACAGCTCAACATACAGCAATGGGACAGTCTCTGCAGGTAATGTATTTAGGATTTATTTCACAACTGTGATCTTACATGTGCACACAACCTAAGTCCAAGATTTCCGGCTCCATGCCAGAGTTTCAGGATACCCTTGAAAGATATATTGTCACACAATAAACTCCAATAAACCATATAAAAGTAATTTCCCTAGTCAATGGTTAACCTGAAAATCTGGACAGGAAACAGCCCTCTTCGGCTAACGTTGGACCCTCCAATGAGCATAGCGCTCAGTATTTCATGGATGATTGGTAGATGTCTAGACCTTCTACCAGTGCTTAATTTGTAAATTAAGAGGTGCCGGTGCTCAAAGCCCTTCTCTTAAACACGAGGCTACTGTAATTAAATCTGTCAGCACTGAATACTGAGGCAGCATAATCCTGAAGCCATCGCGGGCCTCTTCAATCCATTTACGGCCACCCCTGCCCCTTCAGCTCATTCTGCAACTTTCTACTTTCTCCCTTTATGACGCTTTTTACTTTTTCCTTCTTCCGTCTTCACATATGTGTCTTTTGCTCGCAGCAAATGCTTGAGGCATAAGAATAAACAACGGCCCGCACAAATAAGTGCCGGTGCTCAGGACCGGAAACAACAAGCACAAATTAAGCACTGCCTTCTACCTACCAAGCTCTACCCTAGCCTGATAAGATGTTGGTAAAATATGCTATGAGATAACTTAAAGAATACATGGAACGCACTGATATCCTTTATTGCCAGCAATCTGGCTCAGATCTGTGAAGGGAAGTGAAGCTGCCTTCCTTAAAACCAAAGAACTCTCACTATCTAGGCATAATAAAATAAACCAGCCCTGTGGTCCTCAGTCTCTTAGTTGGCTGTGTCATTTGTGAGCAATGGTTAGGAATGACAAGTCTGGAATAGATGTTGTTGGAAATGACCATCTTTAGTGTAGTATTCCCTTAGAGTGTTGCCTTCTTTCGCTGTACCTATTTTGTTGGACATGGGACTTTTTTACTGCTACTACCAGTTGAAATGTGCTCGTGCTCTCCCTTTGAAACATGCTAAAATTGGTATTTACCTGATTGGCACATTTAATTCACTTGTAAGTTCACAGTAGGTGGTAGTATTTTTACCTTGGGCATGTAAATTAAATACTACCAGTAGGCTAAATCACTCATTGTGCTACACTCTAAATTAGCACAGTAAAAACTGTCTTCAGGCATGCCACTGTAGCACTCAGTGCAGTTTTAAATTGCCATTTCGACTCCGAGACCTTTTGCAGTGGCTCCCTGCTGTCATCAGGCCCATCCCAGGGGTCAGTCGGATATCTGGTCCTGTTCAAGATTTTGCGCCCCATAAAACTTTCTAAACCTAGAGGTAACTTTCCACCAGGACAAACCTGGTCAACCATCGATTTATCCCGGTTAGCCTTAACTTTCCACTTTGACCCTGTCTAGCGCATCCAGATACCCACGGTTGGTGCTTTCAAATTTTTGGAGCTATTTTTAACACATAGGCCCTCATTCTGACCTTGGCGGGCGGCGGAGGCCGCCCGCCAAAGTCCCGCCGTCAGATTACCGTTCCGCGGTCGAAAGACCGCGGCGGTAATTCTGACTTTCCCGCTGGGCTGGCGGGCGGTCGCCTTCAGATTCAGGCAGATTCAGGCTCATCATACACAAAAGAAACTTAAAAAGTTTTGAAAAATACATTTTGTTGGAAGATTGGCATGCAATTTTGGGAACCAGATATACAACCAGAGAGTTATAGCAGTGAAAACATTGATTTGCTAGGATACCAATGGTTAACATTCAAATTTAAAAACAGAATGGCTAGAGGGAAACTGTAGGGGATCCATCTGTGCTTGGATTGCGAGACCAAGGAAGCCTTTCACATTGTATTTGACCTAAACAGTGAAGAGAAGGTACTCATATTGGATCAACAAGTTACTGTTGGGTCTGCCATGCTAAACAAATTTAATAAGGTATTTAGTAGGACCTTTGGAAATTTACAAGGTTTTAAACATAAGGTAATCCTTAAAAAGAATGCTAGTCCTAAAGTTCAAATGGATAGGAATGTACCTATAACAGTAAGGGAGAAGGTTTCTAATGAATTGGATAAATTGGTGAGTTTGAGGGTAAAAGAACCATAGAATCTTCTGAATGGATTTCCCCTTTGGTCGTGGCACGTCACAGCAACGGTAAGATCAGGTTGTATGTTGACCTTCGCCATCTAAACGAGAATATTGTCTTGGACTGATTCCCCCTTCCTAAGATAAATGAGATGGTGGTGTGCCTTAAAAATGCTGAGTGGTTCTCCAAAATTGACTTGTCATCTGCACACCACCAAATTTCCCTGGCTCCCTCTTCCCGCCATTTGACAGCTTTCATAACAGCAGTTAGATGCTTTCAGTTCAGGAGGATGCCTTTTGGATTGGCATCTTCTGCCGCTGTGTTCCAAAGGTTGATGCATAAACTGTTTTGCAAGGAAAAAGGTGTCAAATATTTCCAGGATTACATTTTGGTTTTTGGGGATACTAGAGAAATTCATGATGAGAGGTTAAAGAAAGTCTTTGGTATTTTACAGCAACACCACCTCACAGTTGAACATTCAAAATGCAGATTTGCAGATAAGTTCGTAACATATTTAGGACATGTGATTGGAGATGGAGGGGTCAAACCTAAGCCATCTCTGGTGGATGCTATTACAAAATTTGTGGCACTGTGCAGCAAGAAAGAAGTCAGATCTTTTCTAGGCATGGCAGAATATTGTCTATAATTTATAACCAGGTTTGCAGAATGTACTTATAAAATCAGGCAACTCCTAAAAAACAAAACAACATTTGAATGGTCAGTTAATTGTGAGGAGGACTTTAGAAAGGTTAAATTATGCATTTCTAATGCTGATAGTCTGAGCAATTTTGATCCAGAAGGAAATAATATAATTTCTACTGATGCCAATAACAAGGGCTTGGGGCAGTTATGTTGCAGAAAAATAAGGAAGGTGCTGAAACAGTGATCTCTTTCACTTCAAGATCCTTATGCCCTGCTGAGGAAAAATAGCCTCTTAAAAAAAGAGAAGCTCTGGCCTGTGCATGGGCATTGGACCATTTTAGACCATTTATATGGGGCAAATCACTAATTATACAGTGTGACCAAAGCCTCTGGTGAAGTTGCCAACCACTGAAGGTATTCTGAATGCTTCACAAAGACTGGCCAGAATATCCATTAGAATGCACGATTACATTTACAAAGTTGTTTATGTACCAGGGAAGGACAATATTGTTGATGATTGTTTATCTCAGTTACTTGCTCCTTTGGAAGAGTGTGTGGATGATGCATGGGATGAATTTCAAGTGGCACTAGTTCATGATTTTGGGTTGCCTGCAATACAGAAAGAACAGTGGTATGCAGAATATCAGATGGATGTGATTTTGACAGAAATAACCAAGTTTATTCAGAATGGTTGGCCAAGAAAGGATCAGTTGAGTAGTGAGGAAAGACCATTTTGGGACGTCAGATTTGAGCTATCCAAGGATGATGAAGTAATACTAAAGGGGGAAAGGATTGTTCCTCAAAAGGTGTAAGAAAAGATATAATAAATCTTAGCCATGAAGGACATTTTGGGATAGTAAGGGCAAAATCTGTTGTAAAGAAACGTTTCTGGTGGCCAGGGGTGGACTCTGCAGTGGAAAGATATGTTAGGGAATGCCATACATCTGCTTTTGTGGACAAATCATTACATACACTGACACCCTCTGTGAGCGTTTCCGATATACCTAAAAAAACTTGGGAATCAGTTGTGGTAGATATGATAGGAACAGTGGGTAATGCACAGAAATATATTATTGTGTTGATAGACCTTTTTTCTAGATGGCCGGTGGTAGAAATTGTAGATAGAGAAGATACTGAGTCTGCAATTATATTTTTAGATGCTCTGTTTGTGTCAGAAGGTATAACTTCCAGAATTCTAAGTGTCAATGCGGTTCAATTTGTATTCAAAACAGCTAGGGAGTATTTTGAAAGAATAGGTGTGAAGCATAAAACAACACATCCCTTTATAACCCAAGGGGGAATGGTATGGTAGAAAGATTTAACCGTGTAGCAAAGGGAAAAATTCAATCCGCTCAGGCATCCAATGATGCCTGGGAATTGGTAATGATGAAAGCTGTCTGGGCTTATTGTGTTTCAACTAATGAAAATATTGGATTTCCCCCATTTCTGCTGATGAGAGGAAGGAATCCCAGAACAAAAGTTAACCCTGGATGGTTAGGTGGAGCAATTTTAGAAAATTGGTTGCCTGAGCAAGTGAGGGAGAGAATAGTGAATGTACACAATAGAAGTAAGTAATACTATGATTTTTGGCATATTGACAAACAGGTTGATAATAAAGTGGGACACCGTATGCACATTAAAAAAAACATGGGAACGTGGCAAAAGGGGAAAGTCAGTTCTTTAACCCAGAAATGGTTTTGGAAGTTTTAAAAAAATGCTAATAAGATAGAAAGTATTAAGGTGTGGAATTTGTAAGGAGTGGGTGTAGGTTCCTTAGAATTGTGGAAAAATAATGCTGCCAAACCATCAAACAAATTTCAATGGATGGAAGATATATTACATGATGATGAGATACCTCAAAATCCAGGCACATATATCAAATTGAAGGAAATGGTTAAAGATGTGGTGGAAAAGAATAGAGTGACAATGTATGTGTCAAAAAGGAGGGAGGAGGAGAATGGAATGGTAATGGATAACGTAAGAAGGACAGAAGGAGTGAGAGATGAAGTCAGTGAGGGCAATGCTGAGGCAGATGCTGTCACTATGGACAATCAGGTGGTCGAGACTAAACATAAAAGGAGACTACCTACATGACTAAAAGATTATGTAGTGGAGATAAATAATGAGAATGTGTAATTCTGGAAAAGGGTGAATGCTATGATGAGAATAGTACATTTCTGAATGTTTAATTTGGTGTAATTGGATTTTTCATGTTTTACTAGGTTGTCATTGTTCCTGTTCTTAGTTATTTATTTCCTTGGTTGTATATTATTGTTCTTCATTTTTTTGTTGCTATATATGGTTTTTATTGTATTGAAGGGGAGGGGATGTGTTATATCTATGCATTGAATTGTCATAATGTTATATGTCTGTTACCATGATGTGTATAGCCATGGTCCTTTATGGAATGTCACTGTGTAAGACTCTTATAGAATGTGGTGTCAGGAGTTCTATACCAGTGGAGACTCCGGACACCAACCTATAAGACCTACCTTCTGTTACATGAACAAATCTACTTAAATCTGTAAAATAATTGTCTACGATGTCTATGTACACACCACTGAAGCAAGTCTTTAGCAATCATTTCTTCAACAAGACATACTATTGCAAGCTCTTTCGTCCTTGCTCAGTTTGAGTCTCAGTATATCCTTCTGAGATGTGACTGGGATCAGAAGGAATACTGAGGGGTCCTCCTCCGTATGTGTGTGAAGAAAATGGTTCAGCTAGAGGTAGCTTGATGGTAGCTCCACAAACATGACCATAAGAGAAGGAGGCCAGCCTCCATAAGTGTTTTATGCTTATTGGATCAATTTAATCAATAAAGAAAATATTCACAGTCAGCTCATTTAGAGGTAGACTACAGCAGTGGAAAAAGGTTTGGACTTCACCCTGCTACAATGAACTGAAATGCAATAACTACTCAAAACCTTAAGATATATTTCTCATTGTTCCAATTGTGCACCTGGAGGCAAACAACGTAATCTGTTCGTGGCCCAGTATGATAATAGACCTAGGTTCAGCTAAAAAGTGACTGAATGATATTTAGATGATTTTATGAACTTAAAACATTCGTCACAAGTTAAAACACCCTTGGCTGTCAACGTTATAAGGAAGGCCTCATTCACTTTGATAGCGTATAAGTTTAATTGTATTGTATTTTTATTCTTACCCTTGCTTTTTTAGTGGCATATGGGTAATATACGTTTATTACTTTTTATTTGGCTCTTTCTTTGAATTTGTGTCACCTACTTGCCTATTTATTTAAATAATGTATGGTAGGTACTTTTAAAGAGGTATATCTAGCACATTGTGTTAATTTCAGAGAACACTTTTGCACTAAAATGTTTATATTCTGCATCACTTTTGTTAGACTTTATCCTTAGGTAAAGTATTTGTTTGATTTTGCTATACTTCAAATGGAAGTGGTTGTGTGATCTGAGCATAAGCAGTTATGCTTTATCCTATGAAATGTATATTTTGGAGGAGACATTCTCACATGCATAAATGCATGGTACTTCAGGGTGTAGCACCTTTCCATAAATCTGACCTCTAATCTCACTGGGGCTCAGCAGAAGGTCCAATAGAATTTGCCACGGTGAACCAAAGGTACTGATGGATGTACTAGTTCCTGCTTACAGAAACACCTTGCTTACAGAAACACCCAAATATAAATTTTTTTGTTTATATATACATGACTACATGTAACTCGTACCACGCAGCAAAGTTGAGACACTTAAAATGCGTGCGAGTCTTCTTTATTGGTGACTGTGGCTACATTTAGCTGTTTGTACAGTACTTCTGAGCTCATTCAAATCAGCCTTGCTGCGAGCCATGTAGTATTCTTAGCATCATGTAGTATTTAAAGCACATGCATCTGTTTGGAATCATTGATGTGTAATAATAACTTTCCATCAGGAACATCACTCTTTACTGACACGTGACAGTGGGAGCTTATTGTGATGTGTAGCAATTATTTTAATGCCACAAATGTTCTGCCTGTCATTAAAGCATTCTCACGAGTGTTGCTCATATCTCTTTAGAATGGTGTTTCCAACTCACATTCCACATTGAACGTCCGTTGCAATGGGCTGTGTTTCTTCATTCTCCTTCTCTGTGCCAGTGAGTGGGCTATCTTGCAGAGTGGAAAGCGTCACTGCTTGTGCAGTTGCAGGTATACATTTGATGGGTATGAAGGGATCTTTAAGTTGTGACTAGAGCTAAGGTAGAATCCAAGCGTTAAAGTTTGGGCTGCAATGCTGTCTTTGTAAAGATGAACCAAAGGAGGGGCGGTCCCTATAACCCAACTGGAATGGGGACAAAGACAAAGCAAAGAAGCAAGATAACCAGCAGGGATAGATCTGTATTAAATATCTAAGCTTTTTTGAACTGGCGCCAGTTCAGCGTCTCTTTTCGTGTAATTCGAACTCCGAATGATCCGGCAGTTAAATTCGGGTGATTAAGACAGCATTAATTCAGCTGCAGTCCTGCTTTTGATACGATTCGCTTTCCTCATCAAGGCACTGTCCTTTTTGTCCTGAGGTGGCCGTACTTGATAAGGCCGAAACGCGTCGACTATATCATATTAAGGAGTGACTGTTGGAACTTTGAAAATTTGTGGACTGAATAATTCGGGGAGTGGATTGAACTTTCATCTCAGTGAATAATTGTCTTCACTGAATAGGATATTTTCCTCCCACAGCGGTCACGACCTGGAATGACGACTGCTTGCCACTTGATGGTTTAGCAGCTTTTATTTTATGTATCACGGTGCTTTTCTGTTAGGTTCACCTTTTATGTATGTGTTATTGTGATGTACAGGCGATTTGTGGACTCTAGGATTTAATTTATTTACTTGTAATAAAGAAATGATTTTTCAGTAAAAAATTAAGGTTTTTGCTTAGATATTTAATACAGATCTATCCCTGCTGGTTATCTTGCTTCTTTGCTTTGTCTTTCTAAAGATGAGCCTGCTCATCTGGGGCTCAGTTTTAGGCAAGATGGATAATTAATTTTCCAGACATTTACTCATGAACATGTGGTTTGTAACTGCCACATGCTTGTTGTTAGACCATTCCATGTATGGGGCCTTGGTTGTCAGAAACATTATTTTCCAGAGCAGGAATAGCTGCAAAGCAATGCCCTTCACCACTGCAGTAGTCAAAATACTATAAAACAGAACATGGGCGCCCAGATTTAGTAACATTTCATGCATCACAGTGCAGCAAGGGAAACAGCTGTACTATGTTGTGTGAAAGGGAGAAATCAGAACGGTGCTATATTTTCGAGGATATGGCAAGGTTTTGCTCTGTTTTACTGATGGTGCAATTGTGGCTGCCGAGCACCAATAGGGGCACCTTTGCATCTTACCTTGCTATGTGTGTTATGTCTAGAATTTTTTTTGTGCATGAAGGCATACCTTCCTACTCAAAAACTATTCTTGGAAACACAAGGTCTGATTACGAGTTTGGCGGTTGGACTGTCATACCGCCAAGGTGGCTGACCTAAAAAGACCGCCTACTCGAGGGTCTCCCACTTGCCCAATTACAATATTACCACTGGCCCAGCAGCAGTGTTCCTAATGGCAGTAGACCGGTGGGGGACACGGATAGCAATACAACGTATATTTTTACCTTTCTATGATACAGATGGGTTCATTTTGACAGAAATGTACACAAATCCATGGCACATGTGTAAAATACTTTTCTTACTGTAGGAAAGTGAATTTGAAAGTTGCCAGCCTATATGTTTGGATGTTCATCTGACAATATGCTGGGAGATGTGTCAAAGGTAACACATATACTGAAAAACTCACAGAATAAGGATGAATCCTGCGGTGGTTTTCACTGGAGAGGAAGGATCACATCTATAAGAAATGTAAGTAACAGTTGAGAGGGGGTGAAAACCCATCTGAAACAATAATCACAGTCACTGCTAGGGTAAACCACTAGAGTCACCAAATAAACTTGTGCTCAACCCTCTGGTAGCTTTGCACAGAGCAGTCACAGTTAACTTAGAGGCAACTTGTAAAGTATGGTATGCAGTTCTCAAATAATTATAAAGTGAAAAAACAACACAAGAATAATCCCACACCAACTTTTAAAAAGAGAGAATAGTTTAATTAATTAAATGGCATCGCAACACCAAAAAATGAATAAATGGAACATGACATATGAATGTTTAAATTATGGCCCTCATTCTGACCCTGGCGGTCTTTGACCGCCAGGGCGGAGGACCGCGGGAGCACCGCCGACAGGCCGGGATCATCACACCACCTGAGGACACATTACACTCAGGTTTGTTCTTTCCTATCTTGTCGTCAATGTTTAAAATTAATTTTTCCTTTAAACTCATCACACTTGAGGTCTGTGAGCCTGCATTTTGCTCCTCTTCTTCAGAACTCTTCGATTCCTTGACTATACACTAATTATTATTTCTTCTCCTTCTGCAAACTCTTGTAAAATGCCCAGTGATGCCACAATTACCACACTTCTATTTTATAGTGGAGCAAGATTTTCTGTAAGCTAAATACTCCTTACAGTTGCACCAGAAACATCTAAATCCTTCTCTAGCCTACCATTTTGCTTTTACTTTGCTTACTAAACATTTTAACCTTCCTAAAGGCAGACAATTCGTTAACTGTTTCATGTTATTTCTCTCTTTGTCTTAATGCACATGCACATCTACCCAACATTTCTGCTTTTCTTACAATACCTATAATGTCATCTAAAGGCGAATCCCCATTAACCCACAACCGTTCTTGTTTTGCCTGGTTGTATGTGCACATCAGAACTTGATCCCTTATAAGACCTTCCTGCAATATTCCAAATTTGCAATCAAGTGCTAATTTCAAGTCCGCAACAAATTCATCAATAGATTCATTTTGTTCTTGTTTTCGCTGAAAAAATGTATAACATGTTCTTCCTATGCAAACCTTTGGTGCAAAATATTTATCCAAATCTTTCACTGCTGCCTCAAACACGTTTATGTCTCCAACGACAACCGCTTTGGGCATGCGATTACAAGTTTTTAGCCCTTATGGGCCTAAGGAATGGAGCAAAATTCTCTTCTTTTGTTTGGCTGCCATGTCTGTACCATCCACAATAGTTTGAATATAATTGATAAAATACTCCTTCCACTCAATCCATAATGTTGAAAGTTCTGCTCATGTAGCCCAAAATGTATGTGGTGGACTTATTGAAACATTTTGGGGCATATTTATACTCCGTTTGCGCCAAATTTGCGTCGTTTTTTTTTTAACGCAAATTCGGCGCAAACTAACGCCATATTTATACTTTGGCGTTAGACGCGTCTAGCGCCAAAGTATGAGGAAAGAGCGTCATTTTTTTGCGTGAACGCCTTCCTTGCGTTAATGAGATGCAAGGTAGGCGTTCCCGTCCAAAAAAATGTCTGCGACACAAATGCGTCGTATTTATACTCCCGGGCAAAAATGACGCCCGGGAGTGGGCGGGGCAAAAAACCCCGCATTTGCGCCTCTTTTTAACGCCTGGGTCAGGGCAGGCGTTAAGGGACCTGTGAGCTCAAAATGAGCCCAGAGGTGCCCTCCCATGCCCCCAGGGACCCCCCCTGCCACCCTTGCCCACCCCAGGAGGACACCCAAGGATGGAGGGACCCATCCCAGGGACATTCAGGTAAGTTCAGGTAAGTATAATTTTTTATTTTTTTTATATTTTTTTTTGGCATAGTGGGGCCTGATTTGTGCCCCCCTACATGCCTCAATGCCCAATGACCATGCCCAGGGGACATAAGTCCCCTGGGCATGGCCATTGGGCAAGGGGGCATGACTCCTGTCTTTACTAAGACAGGAGTCATGTAAATGGCGTCTGGGCGTCATTAAAAATGGCGCAAATCGGGTGGAGGCGATTTTTTTGCGTCAACCTGACTTGCACCATTTTAAGACGCCCTAACGCCATTTTCCCCAACGCCGGCGCTGCCTGGTGTACGTGGTTTTTTTCCACGCACACCATGCAGCGCCGGTCTGCTAGCGCCAGCTAACGCCATTCAATAAATACGGCGCCCGCATGGCGCTTCAGAATGGCGTTAGCCGGCGCTAAACTTTTTGACGCTAAACTGCGTTAGCGCAGTTTAGCGTCAAAAAGTATAAATACGGGCCTTTGTTGCACTATTTGTTCTTCACACAAATAGCACCATAAAATTATTAAAAAAAATACTTAATCACACTGTGTGAACCAACACAAATGTTTGCAATAACAGCAATATTAGTTGTAAAACCACCTCACAACAAATAAGTGACATCACCTTCCGTTACTTCAGTTCTAGAGGGTTTGGTTACTCTATCAAATAACCAAGCACGTTTTGCGTGTGCACAATATTACTAATGTGTGCACCACTCAGTTTGGTACCGCTACTGAATTTGGTACACTCACTGTTGATCAATAAATGCAGACCCCGAAATTACAAAGTGAGCGTATCATCGCTTGGTGATCTGTGAAACGCTCCTTAACAACCTCTTATTAATAGACAAAACCAGTTATAAGATGAGCGTAACACCGTTGGCATTCACGACAGACTGAAAAAAATATTAGATACGAGGTGAGTGTATCACCATTGATGCTCCATGATCCTTTGGTGAAAATATTTCCTTATCCTTTCGCCACCTTCTGTGTTATTTCTGCCGCCGATCGCTACACAGCACAATTCCGATCAGTGACTACCTGCTGATTGGATGTGTCGATCTATGATGCATCGTGCAGAAGTGCAAGCACTCTAAAGAACGCATGCATCACAGTCTACAATTATGCGAGTCTGAAGATACACGAGCACACAGTTCTGTGCTTGGTAACTCCACGCGCTTCCAATCTTCAAATGCAAACAATACAAGCGCAAGAAGGAGCACTTGTACCTGTACTTGTCAACACATCACGCGCTTCCAACTTCAAAGGAAAACAACATGCTCGTAGTAATGAATAGCCGCTGAGTAAGAGAAACTCTTTTTGTTAAAGAATGTTACCTTAATACTGCAACCCTGCAAAGTTTTAGGTAGTGTATTTTGCCATTGATATATTCCAAGTTAAGCTCCGTACTATTAGTTGTCTGACCAACAAAATGTCCCTGGGGATATGGCTTTGGTAGTAATTCGAGAGGTCAGGTCCTGTCTCCAATTTGTTGTGTATGTATACATCGTAGACAATTGTAGTTTCAAGTAGATTTAGTCATTGTTAGGCTTGGCATCCTTGGCGTGGTCTCCCCTAAATTTTTGTCTCTGTTTTCCAAATTGTTGATGTGTGCTGGACTCTGTTTTTGCTGTTTTTGTTACTCTGGGCACTTTACCACTGCTACCCAGTGCTAAATTGCAAGTGATCCTCTGTAAAATATATGTGTAATCGACTTTCCATGATTGGCATATTTGTTTTAATAGTAAGTCTTTAGTACAGTGCACTAGAGGTGCCCAGGGCCTGTAAATCAAATGCTACTAGTGGGCCTGCAGCACTGCCAATTCGACTTGGCAAGTTTACCCACTTGCCAGGCCTTAACCTTCCCTTTTTATACATCTAAGGTTCCCCTAAGGTAGCCCCTAGTTAGCCCCATGGGCAGGGTGCAGTGTATGTAAAAGATGGGACATGTACTTATGTGTTTTACATGTCCTGACAGTGAAAAACTGCCAAATTCGGTTTTCACTGTTGCACGGCCTATCTCTCTCATAGGTTAATATGAGGACTGCCTTTAAATATTATTACAGTGAAGATTCCCTTTGGGAGCAGATAGACATGTGGAGTTTGGGGTCTCTGAATTCACAATTTAAAAATACATTTTAGTGAAGTTGGCTTTTAGATTGTGTGTTTGAAAATGCCACTTTTCTGTGACTATGCCTATTTGTGGATTCCCTGTCCGGGTCAGTCTGACAGTTGGGCTGTTTGCACCTCTCTCTAGACAGTGACACAAAGGGAGCTGGGGTGTAGCCTGCATATCCTGATGAGCCATCTGTGCTAGGAGGTAGGGGAGGAGTGGTCACTCACACCTGAAAGGGCTGTGCCTGCCCTCACACAATGCAGTCTCCAACATCCTGGTGAGTGTCTGGGGCCTGGCCTGGGCAAGGCAGGATCTTGAAAACAACTGAGTCTTCTCTTTGAAGTAGGCCCACTTCAAAGGCAGAAAGGAGTATAAGAAGAGTCCCAAAACACCTGAAAATTAGATCACTCCTGGAATCAAGAGGAGCCTCTGCTAAGGAGAAGAGCTGAAGAGCTGAGGAGGTGTGCTGCCCCTGTCTGTGACTGTGCTTTGTTGAGCTATCCTGCGGTTGCTGGTTCTGCCTGTGAAAGGGGACAAAGAGTGGACTTTGTTGTGCATTTTTGCTTGAAAAGAATCTCCAAGGGCTTGGACTGAGCTTGCCTCCTGTTGTTGAAGTCTCAGGGCCATCACAGACTTCTCCTGCCAACACCTATACTCTCTGCTGAAACTCCTGCCCTGCCAAGTGGTGGTGCCCTATCCAGTTCCTGGCCCCATGAAATGTGAAGTTGGCAGACAAGAACTGAAAATCCACCTACAGACCGCCTTCCGGGCAAATTTTCAACGCATCCTTCGTGACACGGCTGATAAACGACGTGTCACCGGCTTCGCAGCTGAAATCAACGCTCCACCTGCATCACGGCTGGAAGATCAACGCAACCCAGCTGGAGAAACCATGATACCTTGCGACCAGATTTTCAAAACAACATTGCTGGATGTGGAAAATCAACGCAAAGCCTACCCGGACCTGAGGTGCTTGTCCGGAGCAACGCATCACTCTCAATGCAAAGCCGACCTGACCGGAGGAGGAACGGCGCTCGATCTCGCTTGCGAGTGAGAAATCGACACATCACTGGCCTTTTTCAATTCACACTCACCCGTACAGCTTTATTTTGATGCTACCCAGGTTCTTTTGTGAAATAACCACATTCTTACTGTTTTCTGAGGATTAAGACTCTTACTCTTTGAAAATTCATAACTTGACTTGTGCATGTTGGTTTTTTTGTTGTGTTGGTCTTGTTTTGTTTCGACCAATATTCCCTATTTTTCTAAACTTGTGTTGTGTCATTTTGTAGTTTTTCATTGAGTTACTGTGTGTGCTGGTACAAATGCTTTACACATTGCTTCTGAAGTTAAGCCAGCCTGCTTGTGCCAAGATACCAAGGGGGTGAGCAGGGGTTAGCTGAGAGTGATTCTTCTTTACCCTGACTTAAGTTAGGGTCCTTGCTTGTACAGGGCGTAAACTGACTGCCAACCAAAGACCCCATTTCTAACATTGGTGATCAGTGGTGAGGATTGGACTTGTATTTGTACTAGACATACAGTGATTAAGTGTACAGTACTGTTTTCAGTGCAGGCCATTATGTGACCACGCACAGCTTGTTTTTGCTTTTTCTCTTATGGATTGTTTTGTCCTACTTCCATATTTTTGCTGATCTCTGATTGCCTTTTGATCTTCATTGGGAACTCTTTTTTCTGCCTTGGAACTTGCACTTTTGTTGATGCTTCATCATGTCTCAATCTGGAGATGCATCAGCTGGAGCTGTTTTTGATTTAGGGAAACTGGAGAGCTATACTCTCAGTTGAGTCAGTTCCGCAAAAACCTTGCTTGTCCTATTAGGGGCTTCACCAGGAAGGAGGAGCTGCAAAAAGAAACTGGGGGCCTGGGTGACAGCCAAGGAAGCCGAGGGGCACCCAGAGGAGGAGGAGGAGGATGAGGGTGAGGAGGTGCAATGCTGCCATTGACCTGGTGGATACCCATACCCCCCCAGGCAGACCCAACATCTCCAAGTGTGACCTGTGTTCCACCCCCTTCCAAGGGGAATCCTCCAGGTCATTGCCAAGCTACCAAGGGGATGAGCAGGGGTTAGCTGAGGATGATTGTCCTTTAACCTGACTAGAGTGAGGGTCCTTGCTTGGACAGGGGGTAACCTGACTGCCAACCAAAGACCCCATTTCTAACATTTGTGTAACGGAAGGTAGGTCCTGTAGATTGGTGTCCGGAGTCTCCACTGGTTTGGAACTCCTGACACTGCACTCTGTAAGAACCTTACACAGTGACATTCCATAAGGGGCCATGGCCATACACATCATGGTAACAGACATATAACATTATGACAATGCATAGATATAACATTCAGTCTGTAGGCTAAATGTTTTGTCTGTTATTCCACAATCATTGGTACGGTTAGCTATACAAAAAGTTGTTTGTCTCCTCCTAGCCGTATGTGTGCCAAGAGTGCAATGAACAAAACCAGCATTGGAGATTCCCAAGTGTGTCACCCAAAAAAGCAGGATTCATGGAAGGAATCCCCAGCATCTGGGAAGCATCTTTAGCAGGGGCAACTCCTCCGCTATGCCGGAGGAGCATTGCCGGCCCAGCCAGCAGCAGGAGCTGCAAAACCTTTACAGTAAAACCATAATAAACTATGTTTATTAAAGGGGCGGGGCCATGGGGCGTGACATGGATAGAGAGTGCGCATGTATTTTTGGCAGGCAAACATACATGTGCACTAGGCTCTCTCCAACAAGGAGAGAGCAGGCAGAGGCTCTCAATTTGCCTCGGAGCGCCATTGCTGGGCGATCCATCCAATTCTAACATGAAGCATGAAAGCAGCATTAGGATTGGACGCAGGACAGGTTGGGAGCCTGTGATTGCGTTGGTTGAGGACCAGAGCGGATTGGAGCGGCGTGGCAAGAAAAGTACGTTTAAAAAAAAAATATTATATATTAAAATAATAATAAATTATTTTTTCCCTCCCATGAGCCGCTACTGATCTTTAGCACTCTCTGTTATTGTAAAGATACAGACTGGTTTAGCCGCAAATAAGAGGTAGGTCTAGTCTCATCTTTGGTACTACAGGTGAAGAAAGAATTATTCAGGAGTGTCTTATACAGACAGCCAATAGCTGACGTAGTGCAGATAGGCCTGTGGTCACTAATGGCATTGACTTAAAGCAGATGAATAGACCACAGGAGAAAAAACACCTAAGTCGTTTCACTGTACCTTTTTCCACGCACATTTCGGAGCTCTCCCACACTCCCCACATTCTTCCTGTTAAGCAATGCTGGTTCTCTCACACATCAGAAACATAGTGAGAGTAAATTATGGATTAGACCTTTGAAAGGTGATTCAGGTTTTGTTGTTCCCCACGGCATGTGTCAAACAAAGCAGAGCCCT
Organism: Pleurodeles waltl; assembly: GCF_031143425.1. Classification (NCBI taxonomy): domain Eukaryota; kingdom Metazoa; phylum Chordata; class Amphibia; order Caudata; family Salamandridae; genus Pleurodeles; species Pleurodeles waltl. The sequence goes on along the minus strand of NC_090436.1, from coordinate 150,690,620 downwards.
CATTCTTCCACCCTGTTAACTGCAGGAGGTTCTCAGCACCAACGGCAGTCTCTCTCCTTGTCATTTGGGCTAAGCAAACAGCAGGCTCTCTCAGGCAAAAGTCTATCTGTGTCCCATGCAGAATGACAGCAACAGAATCCTGCCCAACGTCAAAACCTTCCCACTACACATTAAGGGGCAAATTTAAGAGCCCTTTGCACCTCCTTGCCACATTAGCGTCTTTTCTTATGCTTACGTGGCCCCATGAGGCCAAAATCGCAGCACCAAATTTGCATGCCTTGCGCCACTTAGTAACCCTTTGCGCTACATTATGCCTGTGCCAAGCATAATGTGTGCAAAGGGCGCATTCCCCGTGAGGGGGGCTGTAGGAGGCTGGCCTGGCTTATAGCGGGTACCTTGTGGTACTTACACCTTGTGCCAGGTCCTGTTATCCCTTATTAGTAGATTAGTAGTGTTCTAGCAGCTGAGGCTGATAGAGGTAGCTATAGCAGAGCATCTTAGGCTGAACTAGGAGACATGCAAAGCTCCTACTATACCACTTATATCAAATAGCACTATATCATAAGAAACACAATACTCAGAGTTACTAAAAATAAAGGTACTTTATTTTAGTAACAATATGCCAAAAGTATCTCAAAGGATATACTCCCTTAGGAGGTAAGTAAAATACACAAAATATATACACAAACCAAAATCAGGTAAGTAAACAGTTAGAAAAGTAGTGCAAACACTGTAGAACACAATAGAATGCAATGGGAGACAATAGGCCTAGGGGCAACACAAACCATATACTCCAAAAGTGGAATGCGATCCACGAATGGACCCCAGGCCTAGTGTAGTGTGTAGAGGGTCACTGGGAGTGTAGGAAAACACTAGGGGTGTCCAAGATACCCCACCCCAAGACCCTGAAAAGTAGGAGTAAAGTTACCCTACTATCCCAGAATGACAGTAAAGTCGAGATAGGGGATTCTGCAAAGACAACAACTGACTGCAAAGCACTGAAGATAGATTCCTGGCCCTGGGGACCTGCAAAGGAAGGGGACAAAGTCCGAGAGTCACGCAAGTGTCCGGGGGGGGCAGGAGCCCACTAAACCCCGGATGAAGGTGCAAAAGGGCTGCCTCCGGGTGGAAGAAGCCGAAGATTATGCAACAACAGAAGGTGGCAGGAACTTCTCTCCTTTGGTCAGAAGATGTCCCACGGCGTTCCGGAGGATGCAGAGCTGTTTCCTTGCAGTAGGACCGGAAACAAACCTTGCTAGCTGCAAGAGTCACGGTTGAGGATTGTGGGTGCTGCCAGGGCCCAGGAAGGACCAGGAGGTCACCCCTTGGAGGAGGAGACAGAGGGGGTGCTCAGCAACAGAGAGAGCTCACGCAGAAGCAGGCAGCACCCACAGAAGCACCTGAACAGGCATTCAGAAGATCTGAGCATGGCAGTCATCTCAGCACAACAAAAGAGGGTCCCACGAAGTTGGAGTCCAACTCAGCGAGTTGGGCAATGCAGGACGGAGTGCTGGGGACCTGGGCTCTGCTGTGCACGAAGGAAGTCTTGCAAAAGTGCACAGAAGCCCTAGCAGCTGCAGTTCACGCAGTGCACATGATTACTGTCTGGCGTGGGGAGGCAAGGGCTTACCTCCACCAAATTTGGACATCAGGGCCACTGGACTGTTGGGGTCACTTGGATCCAGCTCCTGTGTTCCAGGGACCAGGCTTGTCAAGATGAGAGGGGACCCAGAGGACAGGTGATGCAGAAGTTTGGTGCCTGCATTAGCAGGGGGAAGATTCCGTCGACCCACGGGAGATTTCTTCTTGGCTTCCAGTGCAGGGTGAAGGCAGACAGCCCTCAGAGCATGCACCACCAGGAAACAGTTGAGAAAGCCGGCAAGATGAGGCACTACAATGTTGCTGGTAGTCGTCTTGCTACTTTGTTGCGGTTTTGCAGGCGTCCTGGAGCAGTCAGCGGTTGATCCTTGGCAGAAGTCGAAGAGAGAAGTGCAGAGGAACTCTGGTGAGCTCTTGCATTCGTTATCTGAAGAGAAACCCACAGGAGAGACCCTAAATAGCCCTCAGAGGAGGATTGGCTACCTAACCAGGTAAGAGCCTATCAGGAGGGGTCTCTGACGTCACCTGCTGGCACTTGGCCACTCAGAAGTCGCCATTGTGCCCTCACACCTCTGCATTCAAGATGACAGAGGTCTGGGACACACTGGAGGAGCTCTGGGCACCTCCTCTGGAGAGGTGCTGGTCAGGGGAGTGGCCACTCCCCTTTCCTTCTTCCAGTTTCGCACCAGAGCAGGGCTGGGGGGATCCCTGAACCGGTGTAGACTGGCTTATGCAAGGAGGGCACCATCCGTGCCCTTCAAAGCATTTCCAGAGGCCAGGAGAGGCTACTCCTGTCAGGCCCTTAACACCTATTTCCAAAGGGAGAGGGTGTAACACCCTCTCTCAGAGGAAATCCTTTGTTCTGCCTTCCTGGGCCTGGGCTGCCCAGGCCCCAGGGGGGGGAGAAACCTGCCTGAGGGATGGCAGCAGCGGTAGCTGCAGAGAAAACCCCAGAGAGTTAGTTTGGCAGTACCCGGGCTCTATGTTGGAGACCCGGGGATGCATGGAATTGTCCCCCCAATACGAGAATTGTATTGGGGTGACAATTCCATGATCCTAGATATGTTACATGGCCATGTTTGGAGTTACCATTGTGACGCTACATATAGGTATAGACCTATATGTAGTGCACGCGTGTAATGGTGTCCCCGCACCCACAAAGTCCGGGAAAATTGCCCTGAACAATGTTGGGGCACCTTGGCTAGTGCCAGGGTGCCCTCACACTAAGTAACTTTGCACCTAACCTTCACTAAGTGAGAGTTAGACATATAGGTGACTTATAAGTTACTTAAGTGCAGTGTAAAATGGCTGTGAAAACGCGAACGTTATTTCACTCAGGCTGCAGTGGCAGTCCTGTGTAAGAATTTTCTGAGCTCCCTATGGGTGGCAAAAGGAATGCGGCTGCCCATAGGGATTCCTGGAACCCCAATACCCTGGGTACCTAGGTACCATATACTAGGGAATTATAAGGGTGTTCCAGTGTGCCAATCAGAATTGGTCAAATTAGTCACTAGCCTGCAGTGACAATTTTAAAAGCAGAGAGAGCATAAACACTGAGGTTCTGGTTAGCAGAGCCTCAGTGATACAGTTAGGCACCACACAGGGAACACATACAGGGCACACTTTATGAGCACTATGGGTCCTGGCTAGCAGGATCCCAGTGACACAGGCAAAACATACAACAAGTAAAAAATGGGGGTAACATGCCAGGCAAGATGGTACTTTCCTACAGGGGCCGAAAAAATGGCACAAAGAAATCTAAGAGATTTTTTTGAATCATTTTTTTCATCATTTTTAACACCTGCTTAGAGCAGGTGTTAAAGTTTAAAGGAGTCACACCTTTGTTTACAAGGGGCCTCAGTAGGCTTTGCAGGATTAGCGTAAACATTTTTTATGCAAATCCTGCAAAGCTCATAACTAGCATCAAAACTTTTGATGCTAGTTCCCTAACTACTGCCATGGTGTGCCATGTCTTAGATACAACAGAAACATGGTGGCACTAAGTGCAGCACCACTTTTCTTATATTTGGCCCTAAATAAATTCAAGTTCATCTTTTTTGTTGTACAGCCAGTCCCAAAATATCTACGCTTTCAATAATGTGCTCAGTTTCATCCCACAGTATTCACTTGAGATATTTATTCATTTCATTTCAGAGAACATTTAAGATACCCATCTTTTTGTGTCAGTGGAGAACAGAGGTCACACACCTTCAGTCTCTCTCAAATGTGCTTGAACCATTGGTGCAAAAACAAGGACAAATATGTGTTTTGGAGTAGCCATTGTCAGTGATACCTCCTAGATACTCATGCATAGTGTGTATCCCTGGCATGCTCATGTACAACCAAGCTAGCAGGGGACAAATTATGTTCTTATGGATTACAAATGGACAGCAAAGGATTTGTGTTAGAAATATAACCTTATTAAGTGAAGCAAGTAGCAAAATGGTACGCACACCTCCTGTTGTATATGCAGTTTATAGTTTCTGTTCCCTTTGGAGTTCTGTATTCATACTAATCTGAGTTCAATAGAGGTGTATAAGCCATGGTAGGAAGAGAAAAAAAAACTAAAGTTGAAGTGTGTGTATGTGTGTGTGTATTGTGTGAACATTATAGTGACTGGCACTGTGGCAGTAATATCTGAGTATGCTTATTCACAATGTTTGTATCCATTTTAGATGTCTGTATGTTGGACTGACTACTGCTGGGATATGTGTGTGCTGTAAAAATAATGGTGTAACTTTGATTTTTTATTTATTGACTCTCTTAACTTCACTGCTCTCTCTGCTCTTTCCCTCTTTGTACCTGTCTTTGTGACAACAGTGAAAAGTTGTGAAGGTACCAGAGGAGGAATATGTTTTGTAATTATAACTAATTTGTACAACAGGTAACCGTTTTTAAGATGGAGGTTAAAGGGGGTGATACTCAAGAAGTATGCTTGTTTGACTGTAGATTCCTACATGTTGTTTATTATAATTGTAGCTAGCACTACTAATAATCAGGGTACATGTTTTTTCTTCCCTCCTTTCAGGAACACCAAAAAAGAGGAGACCCAACAAGAAGAAGAAAGAGTGCTTTACCAGCATTCCTTCTGGTGCCAGTAAGTAACATATGGGGCCTGATTCTAATTCTGGCGGGCGGCGGAGGCCGCCTGCCAGAATTCCGCCCCCATAATACCGCTCCGCGGTCAGAAGACCGCGGAGGGTATTATGAGTTTTTCCCTGGGATGGCGGGCGGTCTCCAAAAGACCGCCCGCCAGCCCAGGGAAAAACTCCCTTCCCACGAGGATGCCGGCTCGTAATCGAGCCGGCGGAGTGGGAAGGTGCGACGGGTGCAGTAGCACCCGTCGCGTATTTCAGTGTCTGCAAGGCAGACACTGAAATACCATGTGGGGCCCTCTTATGGGGGCCCCTGCCGTGCCCATGCCATTGGCATGGGCACGGCAGGGGCCCCCAGGGGCCCCGCGACCCCCCCTACCGCCATCCTGTTCATGGCGGCTTTCCCGCCATGAACAGGATGGCGGTAGGGGGGGTCAGAATCCCCCATGGCGGCGCAGCAAGCTGCGCCGCCATGGGGGATTCTGAGGGCAGCGGTAAACCGGCGGGAGACCGCCGGTTTTCCCTTTCTGACCGCGGCCAAAGCGCCGCGGTCAGAATGCCCTGCGGGGCACCGCCGGCCTGTCGGCGGTGCTCCCGCCGACCCTCGCCCCGGCGGTCGAAGAACGCCGGGGTTAGAATCAGGCCCATAGTTTTTGATTTAGAGTCATATATTTGTTTAACCTTCTTAGATTGTATTTAACAGCGTCATCATTTTTCATTTTTCCAAACCTTTTGTTAACTGCTCCTTCATCTACTTTAGTTAGTGTCCTCACACCCTGCATACCTCTCCGTGTTTCCTGTTTTGCCTGATTATATTACCCTATTTCCACAATCTACTTCCTCCTTTTCCTGTTTGCTTTCCCTCCTTTCTTTGTTCTTTCTCACTGTTTTATTATCAACACCTCCTTTGCCCCTCTCCATTTATTCTCTTCTCTTTCCTTTAAGCATTGTTTTCCTGATTCCTTCCTAGACATTCTTCCATTATTAAAGTTTTTATAGAGTTCTGTTCTTGAGTACTTGATTTTTAAAATGTAGAGGAATAACTTTCAAAGTGATTTCTTGGTTATCAATAAATTCAGATTTCTTAGGTATTTTTTTAATGTGTGCAAATACTGTGGTAGGGATTTAACTAAATAAGTGTCTTGTTTTTTAGAACGTGCTGAGGCAAATGCTGAGGATGAGGGCCAGTGGAGATATCTCCTCTTCATAAGGAGGAAGAGGAAGTAAGTAGTTGTTGAAATGTATGATGCAATGACTTCTGCATGTTGTATTTTGTTAAGGTATTCCTTTCCATACGTGCTTTTTCCTAAGCATGGTCCCTAATTCTTTACAAGTTATCAAAATTCCTATGTTTCTGTCTCTGCCTTCCAGCCTTTTAAATTAAGGGAGGAAGGTGAGATGTGTTCATGTTACCCTTGCCCAGAGCCCACCCATACTTTCCTTCTTTCCATCCAGTACCATCCCATTCCTGATCCCTCATGTGCTACAAATTCTCCCTCAGTATCTTCCTAAGTTTTATCTTCATATGCCACCCCTTCTACTAGCCCCTCTTCTGCCTTCCATTAACCATCCAATCAGTACATAACCTAAACTTCATCCAAGCTCTGGTCTAAATATGTATTTTCATAAACACTCACTTGCTCCTGTGAAAACCAAAATCATATTTGGTATCATGCACATGTACCCATAGGCATTACAATGTTGTTGTTTTCCACATATGATCACAAATGTACCAATGTTTTATAATTAAGTATAGATTTTGTTTCCCATTGCTTTGGAGCTGCCAGTAGTTTTCAATATGCTTTCTAATTCCATGGTTGAAGTAGTCCCGAAAGCCATGCTATTCAGAGTTGTACATTTTCATGTTTTAAGGAAGCACAACATCGCTTTTGAGCCTGGAAAGCAAACGTGGGATTTTTGAAGAATAATGAATTTGGTTTTGTATATATCAATGATATTTTCTCCTCAAGAATATTTTTCACCACTTGCCCATTAGATAAGTTTGTGAAAGTAAAACATTTTTGTCACTCTGTTAAGTTTTCCTGACTTGTATTAAGAAAAAATATATATATGCTGGTCTAAAACTTGATGTATTTTATGGTACCACTGACCTTTTTCTAGCAAGAGCCCTAGTCAGTTGAAATGACAGCTGTCTTCCATTCTTTAGCTGTGTTGCTTACTATTTTTCATTAAATGCTACTTGGACTTCAGTCTTCCTATTGTGCTCTGTTTTGTTTCTAACGCTACCTAACCCAGGAATAATGTTTGTTTTACTGGTAAAGCAGTAGGGGTGAGTGTGGTGTGGAGAGTGGGACTCGTGGAGGTACTCTGGAGAAGGGAAAGAGTAGGGCCACTGGAATAATTGGTATTATCTGCCTATACCTGTCCAAAATCATAATTTCTTACCAGGTAATAATGCATGATATAGGGAAATTAATAGTGCAGCATAAATTTAAAGCACAGCATTTTTCGATTGCAATGTACATAACTATGTAGTCTAGTAATTTTATAAACATATGTTGACCGGTGAAAAAAAGCTTCATCCATGAAATCTTTCATATAAACTTTTCAATTTTTCTTTTTATTCTATTTGAGCTAAAAAAAAAATTAAATTATGGAAGTCCTTGTTTTGGAAAAATAATTAATAGATAGTACTGCAAACAGTAATTATGTGAATAACAGCTAAGGCACAGGGACACAGAAAGAATCAAATAGAACATTTCCAGTGTCCCTATAGATGGAGCAACCCTGTGTACTTCACTGACTATACAAATTATAAAATATTATATACAAATAGCAGCACTTTCACTACCAACATTTGCAGTGGGTTGGTTTATGAATAATGCAGGATTTAACTGCACAGATGCTATGACGCATACAATGTCCACAACAATGATCATGGGAAAGATGGCACAAGACTACTCGGATAACTAAACAGAAGTCAACTTGCATCAAAAGCCATTGACCTATTGGCATGGGAAAAAGGAAGGGTAGCTAGAACTCAGTATACCGGAAATAAAGTATCTTGCATGTCCTGTAGCTAGTGTATCTTCAGAGCAGATGCTTAGTGAAGCTTGGTCAATTGTCACAGTCAGAAGGACAAGTCTCACTTCTCAAAATGTGGAGGGACAGACAATGATTCAAATGACTAAGTGATCAGTGATCGCCCTCTCAATGACCCCCCCAAATTTGAGAATGAGCTCTACTTTCCGAATTAAAAATGTACAACTGTATCTATGTCAGCAATGGATGCTGATAGAACATTTTCTGAAAAAACAAGATGACTGCCTTCCATACCTAATCTTGCATTCTTATATGCAGCTGTAAGTAAAGATTCGAAAGACTGAGGTACAGCTTATATATGTTGTTTCCATGGGAAAAAAGAGACACATAGGTAGATGGCCACTGCACTTTGTACAAGTAACTTGCTTCAGTGAAAGGAATATGACAATTCATAGGATAAATGTGATGGCCTTTGCCTAGGTAAATGTTGCATTTTTTTTGTTTGGGTGATTGGCCTTTTGATACAGGATGAATGATAGGAATGTTACTTGATTAGAAGTTTGGTAAGTGCACTCCAGCATTTCTCAGTCATTCTCGCATTGTGCAGTCTAACTAGACTATACAGAGACTAAAATTATCTTTATTCTTTTTGTTTCACTGGTTGGTCGCTGTTGGAAGAAATATTGGGGTTCCATATTTATCAAAGAGTTTTGACTCTTGCACCACACAACGTGGTGCACTAGCAACACAACTCTTCAGTTAGATTTATCAAGGCATGTGTAGGAAAGTACCCTATTATTGCCATGTTACCTCTAATTTCTGCCTGATGTCAGTGTGTTTGACTGTGTCACTGGGATCCTGTTAACCAGGACCCCGGTGCTTATGCTCTCTCTCCTCTCAAATTTGTCACTACATACTGGTAACCCAGTATTTCATCCCAAATTGGCATACTGGTGCCCCCTTATAAGTCCCTAGTATATCGTACTTAGGTACCCAGGGCATTGGGTTCATTGGGTTCCAGGAGCAGCATTACTTTTGCCACCCATAGGAAACCCATGCAAAGACTTCTACAGGACTGCTATTGCAGCCTGTGTGAAATGGTGCATGCACCATTTCACAGCCATTTACACTGAATCAGGTCACTTATAAGTCACCTATATGTCAGGCCTTCCAACCCTGAAGGATGGGTGTAAAGTACCTTTGTGTGAGGGCACCAGTGCACTAGTAGAGGTGCCCCCCACGTTGTCCAGGATCATTTTCTCAGACTTCGTGAGTGCGGGGATGCCATTTTACGCGTGCACTGGACATAGGTCAATACCTATGTCCAGCTTTACAATGGTAACTCTAAATATGGCCATGTAAAGGGTGTAACAACTGGGAATTGTACCCCAATACTGATTCTAGTATTGCTGGTACAATCCCATGGACTGTGGGGGCTCCACAGTGGACCCCCAATACTGCCATACCAGCCTTCTGATGTTGCTGCTGCCATCACACAGACATGTATCTGATCTGCCCTCTTGTTCCTTGAGCAGCTCAGGAAAGCAGAACAAAACCTTTCCTTTGGGAAAGTGGTGTTACACCTTCTCCCTTTGGAAATATGTGTTTTACAGGCATGGGAGAGGTAGCCTCCCAGAGCCTCTGGAAATGCTTTGAAAAGCACAGATGGTGCCCTCCTTGCATAATCCATTCTATACCGGTTCAGGGACCCCCACTCGCTGCTCTGGCGCAAACCTGGACAAAGGAAAGGGGAGTGACCACTCCCCCAGTCCATCACCGCATCAGGGGTGGTGCACAGAGCTCCTCCAGAGTATCCCTGGGTTTTGCCATCTTGGATTCCTAGGTGGTGGGGCACTCTGGGAGCATCTGAGTGGCCACTGCCAGCAGGTGATGTCAGAGCCCTCCCCTGATAGGTGCTTACCTGTGTAGCTCACCAATCCCATTTATTTTCGGGGCTATTTAGGGTCTCTCCTCTGGGTGTTTCCTCAGATTCAGATTGCAAGACTCCAGCAGGAATCCTCTGCATCCTTTACTTCATCTTCTCCCGATGGAATGGCAGCTGAACCCTCCAGGAACTCTTCAAGCTGCAACAGAGAAGCAAAGCCGACTTCTGCAACATTGTATTTTCAGCTCCTGGCAGCAACTGCAACGGTTTCCAGGTCGTACATCCTCCGAAGACTGCCTGTCTTCAGCCTGCACCAGAAGAACCAAAGGAATCTCCCGTGGCGTGACAGAGTCACTTCCCTGCTTCAGCAGGCACCCTTTTGCGGCGACGACCATTGGTGTGGATCCAGCAACACGGGTGGGGGATTGATGTCCTAAGGTCCAGCTGTCCAACTTTGGTAGAGGTAAGAGCTTGCCTCCCCATGGAAGACAGTACCCCCATGCACTATGTGATTTGCAGTTGCCAAGGCTTGTGTGTGACCTTCCATGAAGTTCTTTGTGCACAGCCCAGCTCCGGCCCCCAGCACTCCTTCCTGTGATGCACAGCTTCCTGAGTGGTTCTACGGCGGCCTGGGATCCCTTTGTGTCATGCTGCATAGGGCTCCATTTGCACCTTCTTTGTCCCCGTGCTGTGGTACTCTTGTGCAGGCTGCCTGGTTTTCTGAGGGCTCTCTGAGTTGCTGAGAGCCCCCTGTCTCCCCCTCCTGAGTAGAGGCCACCAGGTCCCTCCTGGTCCCGGACAGCACCATTTTCTGCTAACTGTGAGCTTTTTGTCTGCCAAGGCTTGTTGGTGGAATCCAGCAACGCAAACCAGACTGCAATCATCCATCAGGCGTGGAACATTTTCTGCACCAACCAGGAACCTGCATCTCTCTTCTTGAGTGCATAACTGACTTTGTGTTCTCACTGGTGGTTCTTCTTTTGCACCTTAATCTGGGTTAGCAGGGGCTCCTGTTCTCTCTGGACTCTTCCATGCTTCTTGGACTTGGTCCCCTTCTTCCACAGGTCTTCAGGTTCAGGAATCCATCATTGGTGTCTTGCAGTCTGTTCTGGTTCTTGCATAATCTTCTACCACGTTTTCGTGTGTGTTCTAGAAAACTTACTGTGATTTACTCCTGTTTTCCTGGGCTCTGGGGTGGGTTCTATTACTTACCTTTGATGTTGTCTTACACTCTCAGCACTCCTCTACAGACTACACTTGCCTAGGTGGGAAACTAACTTTCGCATTCCACTATTTTAGTATATGGTTTGTGTTCCCCCTAGGCCCATTGCAACCTTTTGTGATTTTCACTATTTGCACTGTTTCCTAACTGTTTTTACTGTTATTTCTGCATTCTAGTGTATATGCTGTGTATATTACTTACCTCCTAAGGGAGTATAGCCTCTAAAGTATTTTCTGGCATTGTGTCACTAAAAAAAAGTACCTTTATTTTTGTAACACTGAGTATCTTCTTTCATGCATGTGAGTATTGTGTGACTACAGTGGTATTGCAAGAGCTTTTCATGTCTCCTAGATAAGCTTTGGCTGCTCAGCTACAACTACCCCTAAACAGCCTGGCTTCTGACTACATTTCACTAATAAGGGATAACTGAACCTGATATAAGGTGCAAGTACATTTGGTACCCACTACAAACCAGGCCAGCCTTCTACAGCAGGCACGGCCACCGTGTGTGGCCTGGCCTGGCTTGATAAATCTAGAGTAATGCAACACTGTGCAAATCACAGCATTACATTCATCTGCCCTGGGAAGGCATTCCACGGGAGGAATGTGGATATTCTCATGCATCCACCCATTAATTTTGGCACATTCCCACATTTACAGTTACTGGAAGACCTGAGAATGTGCTAAAAACCTATGCCTCCCCCGACGAAGCAAAATGAGGAGAATTTTTTTCTTTTTTCCTCATTACTTCCTCTTTCTATGTGTGCTACATTTTGCAGCACACATGGAAATAGGAAAATTCCTCTCAGGATTGTTTTTGTGGAGGAAGGTGTCCCTTCCTGCATAAAAAAAAAACCTGCTTACAACGCAGGCACCCTTTCCCCATGGTGCAACGGTACCTGTGTTGGCATTGTGAGCCAGTGCTAGGAAAAGCCAGGAATGTGCCATACAATGTTAAGTACAGTTAATTTCTGCTATTTCCCTAACACACAGCAAGGTGACTCGCTGCACTGTGCTGTGTGATTTCCTGATAAATATGCCCCAAAATCTGCAAGTCTCAACAACAACATGGGTGGAAGAGGCCAGTGCCTATCTACTTCTGTGGGAAATAGGAGGACTCAAAGAGGCCTAACTTTGTGAAGTGGAAATGGAAATGGGTTAGTTATATATAAAAATGCAGACTAGTGGCTCAAGTGGACAATCCTAAGGTGTTCTGAGGGACATGATAATGGGCACAGCAAATTTTTTTTGAATGAATAGTCAATCTGGGTATCTGCAACTAGTTATCTTTCGCCAGTGGTTCTAGATTGGTCCTTTAATTTATTGTATCCAAGCTTATTCTCTACACTCTTACTCCTTGAGCAGCAAGTTTAACTTGACTCTCAAATAGAGCCCTTTTCTTTTTCAACAGACCTACTCTTCTGGGAAGAAGTGGAACCTCCATGGAACTCCTGCTCTGTTGTTTAGCCCTGCTCCAAAGACAGACAATGGAAGAAGAATGCAATTGCACTATTTGCATACAGTATAATTTGTCTTAACTTTTTATTCTAAATATTTTTGAGCTGTGTGTATTATTGCCATTTTGTATTTCAGCCTAGCAAGCTCTTGGTTATTAAAGACTAAGGGCCTGATTTAGATCTTGGCGGAAACAGTCCCGCTGTCGGTTTTCCATCGGAGAACCCATCCACTGTATTGGCAGTCCACCCGCTCTATTTAGATGTTGGTGGTCCCCTAGACAAAAGACCACTGACAAACTGCTGTCACTGCCGGAATCTTTTCTTGTGTCAACTCCGTCAGATGCAAAAGCAGCTGGCAGTGGGACTTTAGTTACTTTTACCCCTGAGCCAATCACAATGTGACTTCCTGCCAGCGCAACTGTGGTGGCTAAACCTCCACACCTGAGTTGGCAGACTGGGAGGGAGCAAAACACAAAACATCTCTTTTTTCTACTTTTTTTGGTGCTACGCCCATGAATCCTATCATGCTAGTCCTACCTTTGCTGCTGCTACTGGACCCTGGTTGAAAATCAACGCCGTAAACGCCCGAACCAAAGGTGAGTCACTGTTTTGGGCTCAGGACTGCCTGTGTACATTAGCACCAAACTGGTGCATGTTTAAAAAATATGTTCAAGCAACAGCACAACAATGTGCACTGCCTATGTGTGTAATGTGGTAGTTACAAAACTTTAAATAAAATAAAACACCTTGACGCATCATTGACACTAACCAATCTAGTGCCAACTGCCCGCATGCCAATAGACACCTGAACAAAAAGGAACAACAATCTCTAAAGGGAAATATGTCCGTACAGGTGTGTGTAATCATTTGACACAATCTACCATATCATATACCTAAACAGTACACATCATTGTACATACATAAAGCAAATATAATGTATTATTTGCATTACACAATGAAAGAAGTGAGTTTACACAGAATGTACAGCCAATTTAACCTCTAAACTTCAAACATGTCAGAGATGTTTTAAGGTCACAGGTCCCCTTGGTTTGTGCAATTTCAGTCAAACATTAAGATTTCGTTTAACTCTAAAGTGTCCTATTCCATATGTGTATATCATCAAAACATCATGTTGAAATAAACACACATGCGTTGTCAAGTCAAAAAATATAACCATATATATTTTTGGTGTCACTGTCCAGTAACTTGATGAATGCTTGCTCCAAAATCAACATGTCCGCCACTAATGTACAACACTAATGTATGCACCATATAATATGTCAAAACTATAACCTGTAATTGTCATTGTCATCAATAGAAATAAGTGCATGCCCCACACATTGGCATAAATATCATCAGCAATCAATTACTAATAGTCTAAAATTAATGCTAGGACAAATGTATGGAAAATAAATGAAATTTTAATAGGACAATGAGATAAGTCTCTCACTTAACTTTTAAAATGAAATATATAAACAAATTGGTCACAGTACAGCCTGGGAACATTGGACTACAGGCCCAGAACTTGCCTCCTAATTGCCCTGCCAAGTACAAAGTCCTCAGGAAAGGGCATCTATTGGGCACAGAGCAGGCACCTCAATGATCTTACTTCGGAAGGGGGGTTTGGGAAGATTTGGGTTTGGGAGGGAGGTTTGGGGTGTGGGAGAGGTGGGGGTAGGTTTGGGTGGGGTGGGTTTGGGTGTGGGAGGGTAGGATTGGGGTTTGGGAGGGGTGGGTGTACGTTTTGGAGGGATGCTTTGGGATGTGGAGGGGTCAGGGCAAATAAAAGGTCTTCTTTAGGAAAATGAGTAGGGTGGTTGGCAGGGAGTTGGGAGGTAGAGGCAGTAGCAGTGGGTGATGTGTGTGTGTCTGTTGAGGGTGCAGTTGCCTGTGGGTCAGATGTATGTGGTGTATGTTTGAGTTTGTGTTTTTTTCTGTGTTTCTATCGGTCTTGTGAGTGTGGCATTTGTGACCTGTGGGTTTGTGTGTGGATGTGGTGCTTTTGGATGTGGTGCATGTGGGGGGTGTTTAGTTTCTGCAGATGGTACATGTGGGTGGTGGTGGGTGTGGTGTCAGCTGGTGTGGTGGTGGGTGTGGTGTCTGAAGGTGTGCTGGTGGTTGCAGTGGTGGTGGTGGGTGTGGTGTTTGTATATTTGTGTGTCTCTGTGTTTTTGTTGTATCTGTGTTTATGTGCTGCTTGTGTGTGTTGGAATGCATACGTGCAAAAGAATGAGTATGCTTTGGACAGGGCTCAGAATAGGAAATTGGGATGGGGAAGGGGCAGGATTTGGGACACCAAGGCGAGAAGGTTGGGAGGTTGTGATAAGTGAGGAGGCCAGATCTTGGAATGACGTCTGTAGGCCAGATGTTGTATAATGAATGCCTTGCAGGTCAGCCAACATTTGTTGCATCTGGCAATGAAGCCCATGGATGGCATCCAGGAGTGCAGTCTGGCCTACAGAGATAGTCCACAAGAGGTCAGTAGCGTTGTCACTCTGCGCAGCTGTGGGGACAGGGGCAGGAGGGAGGTTTTGTATAGAAAGAGATGCTACCCCTTTTAGAGGGATGGGTTTTGCCAAAGGGGGGGAGCAAGAAGGAGGGTGGACATGGGAACGTGAGGGGTATATAAAGTTGCAGTGGGGTCTGTCACTACTAGGGGCTGGTCTTCTTTGGAGGCCTCTGAAGATGATGTAGAAGAACTTGTGGCCTCCATGCCAGTCTCCTCACCCTCAGTGGCACTGAGTCCCTTGGTGTCAGTGGTGTCAGCACCGGAAGCACAGTGGCCAGCTGCTTCCTCGCCAATGTCTCCCCCACCTGTCCCTGATGGTGCTGAAAAGACAGATACAACAATTTGAGTATATCTGTGGAAAATAGAAATCTACACTAACTTTTCTCACAAACCATTTGCATTTTATATATTTAACCAGCTTCAAGGCTCTCAAACTTGGCTTCTTCATCATCAGTATCTCATGTAGTTAGGGAACATTTTCTGAATACATTTGTTCACCTATTTGAAATTCTCCTTGCTAGCTCCTGTATTATGTATGCTCTTGTCTCTTATCCACTTTTATTTATCTGCATTAACTGTTTCACGTCTCTAATTGGTAGGCCTTTGTTGTTTAGAATACTGAACTTAGGTCCCCAAAATTACAGTAACCAGAAATACATGTACAGTGTTTACAAGGTCAAATAATCTGCATCATTTACATTCACGAAAAGTTAAATATGGATCAAATGTGTCCACAAAGACTGCAATGTTGTCCCAATAACTCTATGAACTGAGAGTCTGCCTCCTTTGTCTGACACTGCACAATGGTAACACTTACCTCAAGTTACTAAAGTATATTTCAAATGTACCATATAACATGTGTACCGAATTAGCATAGCAATGCATTAGTGCACTATGTAGATACCTGGACTTTTGAAGATTCCTTTTAAACATTTTTGTGGTGGATTGACAAATGGCTTTGACAGCATAAGTAGATACATAAACATTGATACATTTCTAACCCATTTCAGCAGACAGCAAAAAGAATTTCACATTTCCAAAAGAGCCACGATTTGGGCCTGATAATGACTTTTTAAGATGGGGTACTCCAACATATATGTGATGTAACCTTCCATCTGTAAATGTCCCTTTAAGTATCACATTTCTCACCATCATTGATTTCTCATCTGGACATAACTAAGGATACTAAAATGTTGTATGGGGTATGTGTAACTCTGTCACCAATCTGAGCACATTCCTGTCTGTTTGGTTGAAACAGACTGACTTACATGCCAGTGAAGGACTAAGGCTTCTTGCCAATCTGAAATTGTCAACATGAACGGACCTGAATCTTGCTGTGAAAACATACTTCTAAAATGTGTTTGATAAGGAATGCTTCCAGTTCTTTTGGACCAGATGTTCAATATCATTTGGTAATTGTACCAACTTACCAATGTAAATTTTGAAACATCGGCTGTATCATAAGTGCTTAGTACGCCATGCCACCTGTAATAGGGACTACATTACCTACTCACGTTTGTGTTGGAGCATCACACCTGATCCAATCCTCAAATGAAGCATGTTTGATACAGCTGTCCCTCATAACATCTAAAAAATGCAGATGCCTCTTTTTTTCAAATACAGTCATGTGTCTGTTCACAACAGCACTTGGCTTGTGATGAGGAATCTAGTGACAGCCTTTAGCACAAATCAACCCAAACACACAATCAGATACTGTCTGAAAAACATACACCTCCAGAAATCCTTGTGGGAGTTGGATGTGTGTCATCTGCCATGTTCATGTCATGAAACATTGCTGTAAATAAATAAAGGTTAAATAACAAAAAGGGCTACAAACAAAAACTCACCCCCTTGATACTGCTGTTGTGCCCTCAACTGCCCATCAAGCTGCGGGTAGGCTACCACAAGGATGCAGGCCATTAGGGGGGTCAGAGTGTAGCACATGCACTTGCCTTGTTGGAAGTATTGGCCAAGTTGGACTTTGGCTGACTTTCTCGTCCAGCTTTGTAGGTCCTCCCATCTCTTCCTGCAATGCAAGCTGCACTCTTAAGGACCCCATGGTCCACACCTTCTTGGGCTGGCCTTTCATATTTCACACTTTTGTAGGGTGTTGACCTGTCTGGATGAGAAAAAATAAAAACTAAATATGTTTTGAGTGATTTTGTTTGTCTGTAATGCTGTGACACAATGTTGCATCTCTCATATGCCTTTCTGAAACAGTATATATTATTTACCAACATTTAAAAGTTCCTAGGAAATGCTAATTTTCAGTGATCTGTCGAGTACCCTCAACACTTTCTATCTATTCAAGTTACCGATCGAGGCCACAAACATTATCTAGGCCAAGGCTATGAAACCTTTCCTGTAGTGAGACCCACTCCTTATCGGTCCAAATCTTGGTGAGCCACTAAATGCCAGATAACCTGTTCATTATTTGCACATACCCCCGAGCACAGCTGCATTGGCTTAATACCTAATCTTCTAAGACTCAGATACCATGGTTTGAACCACAAACAATGACTACGGGCAGTTTGGAAGGGGTGCCATGTGTCAGTGAGAGCACAGTGTTTCTGGATGTATGAACAAGTGTGTGTAGTAATGGGACATACTTGTTAAGAGCCTGTTTCATTTAGACTTGCAGCTCACAAAATACCTTTCCTCATATTTGGCACCATGACATATTGAAAACATACATGTAAACTTCTTGATAAATATGGGATGTTGTGTAACTTGAAAGAAAATCATCAGACAACTTCATAACTTAAAAGTTTCTTCTTTTACTTTACATTTATCTCATCTCGACATGGGCTGTATGTTTTCACTTATACAGTGTCTACTAGCTATAGGAAGTAATGGGCCTGCAGTGTGTCTAATTAAATCTGGAATTGTGAGTAACATGAACAGAAAAGTAAGCTTATTCTTTCAGATGACTTTTCATTTCAATGTCCAGGCATTTCTAGCATTATCAAACAACATTCTGTTCCCTTCTAAAATATTCCGTTCTATACACTCCAATCACAACACATCACTCATGAACAAAAATTGACAAATAAGCCTGTTTACAAAGAAGGAACAAGTTACTTAGTAAAACATTTCCCACTTAAACATGTGCCTTTTCCACTGTGTTACCTACAGCTGACTGTACAGGGGCAGGACCTCCATGGTGAGGAGATCCAACTCCACAGGGGAGAAGACAGGGGCTCTGGCACCTGATTTGCCCAGCATCCTTGCTCCCAGAGGTCAGTAACAGCAGCAAAAATCAAGGAGGTGTTGTTCGGTGCAGTGTTAGGAGGTGCATGAGCTTTTTTCCAGGTGCCACCTAAAGTACACAGTGCGCACGATCCATGATGGAGATGGACACAGCCATTGGCTTTTGTGCATAACCATCACACATGTTAGCCTATGGCTCTGCCTGTTGTGGATTGCTACACCTACTATGTATTCAACTTTCACAAGTGGCTGTCATACAGCCGATGTCCTGATGCCAAGGTCAATCGGCCACTATTTTAGGATATGAAGCAGTGTATTTTCATATTGTTTGTGCATCACCATCACTCAAAATGGTGGCTAGTTTGTTTAAAAATGTCAGATAAATTACAACACTGTTTTTGCAAAAATATGACACATTAAAAAGTGTACCCTTACTGTGTTTAACATTGATAGTACCATGGTGTATGTTATAATTTTTTTGACGGTAGTTTAAAAAATAATAATAATAATGTGCAAATAATACATTTCAAATTTATTAATTGTTAATAATGTCAGACATGGTAAAACTTGAGGTTTCAAGTTGCAACAATTATTATATTTACATATATGACACAATAAGATTACTAGTTTTACTTAGACATAAGATGTGTGTTAATTATCAATGTATTGTGTGACCATATTAGGTGATAGTTTGTTTTCCTGAAATGCAGACATATGAACCCAGGGAGGGGTAGAAGACGACATCCTCAAGTTTCCAGACCTCGCCACCGTGGAGGAATGGGACATCATAAAGAAATTAAGATTAACTAGGCTAACTATCCTGGATTTATCAATCAATTTGTATTTGTATAGCTCAGCAATCACTCTGGTCGTTATCCAGGTGCTGTGCTGTAGTTCTCTGTCAAATAGCCAGGTCTTTAGTCCCTTCTTACAGTGGGTCAGTGATGGTGAAGTGCAGAGGAGGAGAGGGAGGGTGTTCCAGACTTTGGCTGCGATATGGGAGAATAAGCGTCCTCCAGTGAAGCTGCACTGGATGTGTGGCATCTGAGCAAGGGTGGGGTGTGTGGAGCAAAGGTTTTTGGCGGGTAGTGGAAGGTCAGTTAGTGGTTCATGTAGTTTGGTCCTTGGTTGTGGAGGGCTTTGTAGGTGTGGGTCAGGAGCTTAAACTGGCATCTTTTCGGGACGGGGAGCCAATGGAGGTCTTTAGGTGCTGTGTGTTGTGTGTTCTATTGGGCAGGTTGAGGATCAGCCTAGCTGCTGCGTTCTGGAATGTCTGAAGTCTTTCCACGAGTTTGGAGAGCCATCTGAAGATTTTCTGGGCATGTGAATTGTGTGGGAGCAGGCTGAGGTGACAGCGCTGACCTGCTGTTTCATGTTGCCCACAACCTGTCAAGTATGATGTCTAGGTTGTGGGCATGTTCTTTCGGTGGTGGGGTGGGTCTGAGCATTGCTGGCCACAAGGAGTTGTTTCAGAGGACGGTTTGTCTACCGAAGATCAGGACTTCCATTTTGTCTGTTTTGAGTTTGAGTCAGTTGTCTCTCATCCAAGTTGCAACATTCTTCATGCAGTTGTAGAAATTCATCTTCATTTGCGTGGGGTTCGCTGAGAGTGAGAGGATGAGTTGGCTGTCGTCAGCGTAGGAGATGATGTTGATGTGTGATGTGACGATGTCTACAGGTGGTGTCATGTAGATGTTGAAGAGGATGGGGCTGAGGGATGAGCTTTGGGGTACTCTGCAGATGGTGTGCTTGTGGTGCAAGGTAAAGGGTGGAGGCAGACTTTTTGGGTGCATCCCGTGGGGAAGAATGCCATCCACCTGAGAGCATCATCTGTGATTCTGACCTGGCGTGGATGAGTGTGTGGTGGGAGACAGTGTCGAAAGCTGCAGAGATGTCCAGGAGGATAAGGGTGGCTGATTCTCCTTTGTCAAGTAGGGCACGGATGTCATCTGTTGCTGCGATCAGGGCTGTCTCAGTGCTGAGGTTGGTTCTGAAGCCCAATTAGGAAGGGTCTAGTAGTTTGTTTCTTTCCAGATGATCAGTGACTTGGAGGTTGATGGCCTTCTCCAGGACTTTGGTGGGGAACGGGTGGAAGGAGATGGGACAATAGTTCTGGAGATTTATGGGGTTGGCTGAAGGTTTTTTGAGAAGGGGCCTGACTTCCGTGTGCTTCCATATGCCAGGATAGGTGGCTTTGGTTATGAAAGCATTGAGGATGGTGGTGAGTTGGTGGCTGATTTCGTTGCTTCTGAGGTTGAGGAGTCGATGGGGACAGGACTTGGTGGGTGCTCCTGAGTGGATGGACTTCATCAGGGTGGCTGTGTTTGGTGTGCTGAGGTGTTCCGATGTGGTGATTGCTTGGTTGGTGATGGTAGTTGATCGGTTGCTGAGAATGTAGGAGGGTTCATAGTTTGCGTAGATGGTTGCTATCTTGTTGTGGAAGTGGTCTGCAAGGGCATCGCAGAGTTCTTGTGAGGGAGGGATTATGTTTTCTGTGGCTGAAGGGCAGGTGAATTCTCTGATGATGGTGAAGAGATCCTTGGTTTGGTTGGCAATGGTTTCGACTTGGCTTGTCAGGCCCTCAATTTTTACAACTTTGATCTGGCGGTGGTAGTTGCTGAGGGCTGCCATCTTCTTTCCAGTTGTTTACACTCACAATTTGATGTGCAGAGTTCTGGCATGTAACAGCTGGCATGTTTGGTAGCTCTGCGTCTTTTGGGTGGTTTGGTGAGGATGACTTGGATGGTAGTGCTGGTTATCCAGGCTTTGAAATTCTCCACTATCTGGTCTAGGTTGATGGTGATGTAGGGTGGCGATATGGTGGGGGCATCTGTCCATTTTTGCTGAGCTACTTTGGCCCATCTGAGGTAAGGAGCACTGTCTTGGATGGGGGTGGTGTGCGGTGAAGTGTACAATAGTGTGGTCTGTCTAGCTGAGTTTCGATGTGTGACTGTATCTGATTCGGTCACTCGCCGTGAAGATGGGGTTCAGTGTGTGTCCTGCTCTGTGTGTGGGGTTGGTGACAATCTGGTTGAGACCACTGTTATCTTTTCTTTCCAGGAATTCAGATGTGTTGGTGTCGGTGAAGTCGTCTAGGTGGAAGTTGAAGTCTCACAGGAAGACGTAGTGGTCAGATTTGATGGCAAGCAGGGTGATGAATTTGATGATGGCATTGCTGAAGCCTGGTTCCTGTCCTGTCAGTCGGCATGCAAGGGTGCCTTTGATGCTTGCACCCTTTATGTCACCAGCTGGTGCCTGATCCCTTGCCTCACACTAGGAATACAACAGAAATAATGTCAATAGACAAACTTGTGGCATAGGTTATTTTGTGGCCACTTAATCTTTCCAATACCCTGTGGCAGTATCTGGTGACATGTCACAACTAACTTTCAGAGGTGTGCTACAAGAAATCCTTGCTTTAATGATGAGACACAGCAACAGTTTCATCCAGTTTTCAAGACATCAGGATTTGACCAATGTGAAGGGAGATTTGTATGCTTTGGGTGGCCTACCATATGTGGTTGGAGCAATTGATGACACACATACTGTCTTGGTGAACCCACATGCCAGGGACCAGGTCTACCACAAACGAAAGACCTTCAATAGCATCAATGTGGAAGTGGTCTGCTTACCTAAGTTGTACATCTCAAGTGTGTGTGCCTACTTTCCAGGGTCAAAACATGAATCCTTTGTACTACAGAACAGCACCATACACCTGCCAATGTCAAAATGTAGACCTGAGAGGGTCTGGCTTGTTGGTAAGTACAGTATGACTTGAGGATCATTTGTTTTAGCCCTAGATTAGGACTGTATAATGGCTTGATATGATTTTTATCTACTAATTTATTGCTTTTATGTAGGAGACTCAGCATATCCTTACCCATCATGGTTGACAGCACAGCTGAGGAATCCTACAATGCCAGAGGAAGTCCAGCTCTCCTCTACTCACCTGATATGGTGTGGAAAATCACAGTCGCCTGCTGCAACATGTCGCATGGGTATGGGTTTTTAGGGTTTAGAGTGGGCGTGGGTTCTTGGGTGGGAGGGATATTTTTAGTGTTCATGGGTTGTTCCTGAACACTAAAAATATCCCTTGCCACCCCAAAAACCCATGCCCTATGGATAGATATCCTAAAATGTAAAATGGTATTTAGAAGGTGTACATTACATGTACCAGACATGCAACTCAACACAGTAGAGAGGAGATTTGAGAGCTAGCCCATTTCAAGGTCTAGCAGCCTCAAAAAACAAACTATGAAACAACTTAGTAGTATTAATTGCACTGGTCATCATATAAACACTGCAGAGTAAATTGTGGATCAATACTACTTATCTTCAGCATACCACAGAACATCATTGGAAACATTTAAATCAACAATTCAATGGAGAAACAAGAAGGTGACAGCATACTGGATCAGCACAGCAGATGCAGTTTTCATACATACCATGAAATGATGAATGACAAATACAGAAAAGGAAGAAAAGGAAGGTTGAGCAACATCATATTGGGCTATTGTTTTCCCGGGGCAAAAACAGAGCATCATGGTAGTTGTAGCCATATGTTAATACCACTGATAATACTTGTTAAAAAGTGGGTTGCACATACCTTTTTAAATTACTTAGATGAAAATAAATGCACATTTACAATATGTACACACATGTTTAATGTGCATAGGTGAAAATACCACTTACAAGCACTACACCTTCATGTGCAAATAGATGGAATTTAAAACCTGTTTTTTAGAGTGCAGCAACCTACATTGAGATAATGCAAGGGACAAGGCAGATGGAAAGGCATGATCTATGGAGAACAACACAGAATCTGACAAAACACATTGCTCATTGTATAAAAAGAAAGATATAACCATGATGCTAGTCATTTGGATGAAACAAGCTATTTTGGAGACTCAAGTTTAGATACACATGTTTTGATAAGGGTCCTGAACATTATGAACAGCTAACTTAAGGGCAAAAAACTCCATTTGCAATTATTGAGACATTGCAAAGTTCAACTTACCAGTCTCCACCTCCACTTGATATTCCTGTCAGGCCTTCACGATGTAGGATCTGCAAGACCGTCTCCTCCCAGGGAAAGAGTTGTGGGGAGGGGCTGGGAGAACTACTACCAGACCTCTGGGTCTCCAGGTGATGCTTGAAGACCAGTAAGTGCACTTGCAGGTCATTCCACCTCTTCCTAATTTCCTCCTGTGTGTGCAGATTGTTAGCAACAGCATTCACTCTGTTCACTGTTCTGGTCCACGTTTCCCTGAGATATGGTTGTATTTTTTACTTGTGCTCCAAACAATTGTGGCTCAAATCTAATAATTCCATCTACTATGTCTGACAATTTGCCTTCTGTAAACATGGATTCCGCATCCCTGACATAGTGAATGTCTAAAAAAATTATCTAGTGCCCCAAACGTTTATGAAAAAAATTAAAGAAATGCAAGACAAGTAAAAAAACAGCGGGAGAAAAAAACAATGAACGAAACCTGACATCTGTGTGGTAAAAGTGGCAGCAAAATGGTGTTCTACAGTGGAATGGCAAAGGATCATGGTCTGAAA
The DNA here is from genome assembly GCF_031143425.1 of Pleurodeles waltl. NCBI lineage: Eukaryota > Metazoa > Chordata > Amphibia > Caudata > Salamandridae > Pleurodeles > Pleurodeles waltl. The sequence continues at coordinate 150,667,075 of NC_090436.1, read as the reverse complement.
TGGAGCATGTTTTATAGTGTGTTTTGAAAGTATTCACAATTGTCCAATTGTCCAAAATACATCAGGTGTGGGCTGCTAGCATCCATCCAATATGTATAAAAAAGGGGGTTTACCCTAGTAACCATACTACATCTGGGTAAACTAGGATATAATACTAAAAAGTGGTGCATTAGTAGGAAGAAATTTAATCACCAATATGCCAATGTGACTCTAAACCAATCACTGGAAGAATAGTTAATTTCTACATTTCATTTAATGATATTTAATTGAACAATGAACTAGCCTACATCACACATATTAGACATGTCACAATACTTCTAGACAGAAATTACATGTCATACTAAACATATAAGACAAAACATAATTATACATATAGATACATATCAGCACAAACAATTATTCAACCGTTTCTATTCAGCAAGAGTGTACTCCAATCATCCTTTTACTTTAAAAAAATGTGGTTATAAACTATGCATTGGATGTTAATCCACATGAGAGATGGTTGCATCGTGGTCACATCACAACCACTGCTATTGTTTATTTTTAGAGAAAGATGTGTACCATATCCATTCCTTATAGGTATTATTTAATATTTCTAACAACCTCTCCCAAAAGGAAAAGGTCACCTATAGAGAATGTCTATGGTGTGATTCATTTTGCATGATTTTGCAAAGTTTTACATTATCATGTAAACGCTGATGAAACAAATTCTGCATATACCCTAAATACACTCACAAACACGCACACAAACACCGGCCCCACAAAAGGTTGGCTGCCCACATGACCAGTAAAGAAAGAGGCATTGAAAACAAGCAGAACATGGCTGTCCTACCATGGATGGAGCTCCTTCCTTACTCTCCACCAATTAAAATTCACAGGATTTCAGGGAATGGATTGAAGAATAATAGACCCAAAATGTCACTGGGTGTATCCATGGCCACCCAGTACCTCACCAATAAAGCAACAACATTAATGAAAACAAAACATCAGCCAAAGTAAAAAAATATAATCAGAGTGCAGCAATATAGAGGCAAAGAAAAAAGATAAAAATCAACTTTGAAAATGTCACAAACACAAACATCACAAGGCAACAATTACCCATGCAAAAATACTTTTACAATTTGAGGTAAAAAACAAAATGTCTGGTTGCATGGACCTGGACTTCCGAAGCCACTTCACCCCTAGCAACCTACAGCTGCATGCAGACAAAAAAAACACATTTGGCATGAATCCAAGGCCATCCCCAAACCCTAAAATGATTAAAATAATATATCTAGAAATGAAGAAGGGAGAATGTGAAAAATACATTACAAATAAATCTAAGACCTAACGCAGATTAGGACCTAAAAAGTCAAATTTACCACGGTATGAAGACAAATATGTACAACATTCACAAAACATTGGAAAAGCATAAAATATTTTAACTAGAGGCATCCACCTTCCAAAAATGTCCATTATCCCGTAAATCTCACACTGTCATTCCAGCACCTTCTCTAACTTTAATTCGAGACGATCGATAATAAGCAAATAATATGCAAAAAAAATCACAGAATTAGTGGTTTGTGGCAACACAAACATTTATGCATAGAGGTGTGCTGAACATACTTGATTTCCTAAAGAAAAGGCAGAGAGTGGATGGCATAGCAGAGGTGATGCTTTTCATCCAAAATACAGATCCAATATGAGCTGGACAAAGCACATGGAGAAGTCTTGAGGATTATGAAGAGGAAGTTACCATTGTATGCACAGTAGCCTTACTCGTTAGGCACTTCCCCCATAAACGAAAACAAATAAAATAAATAAAAATGTAAAAAGATGTATTTTGTGCTCAAACTTTACCTGAATGCTCTGCGGAGTAAATAAGTTCATAGAAAATGACTTTGAAAGCTATTTTATTGATGCACAAGTTAAAGAAATGCGTTCACGTCTGGCTCAAACATGTTAGTGCATGTTCAACATTTTGTTCCCATGCTACTGCAATAAGATTTTTCCCAGAATAGACATCTCCTTTACATGAGGCAGTGTAATAGATTAACCTCTTGTATGATGTGAACATGTTACAATGCACAATTCCTGAGATTATGCCAGATTACAAAAGCACAGAACATTATTCCCAGGCCTAAAAGAAACCTTTTAAATGTTAAAGTAGGTACTCCTGCATGACTTGTTTATTATTTATTTTCGGTGTCTAGTATTGTAAAAAACGGTGCCAAGAGATTCAACAGTGATTAGATTCAAAAGCTACTAACACTAAAAAGGCATGTAAATGAATCTATGATAAAAACTAATGTGCAAATAAAAAACTGTTTTCCTAATCTTGGTTTGGGATAAACTACTGAAATTATTATATCACTGTTTTTAATATTTATTAAAAATCCATTTTGAGTTGGATAAGAAAGTTAACTTTTATAATGTTAGACTTTATATGCCTGAAGCTCTAGCAGCCTAACTAGTATTAGCCTGCTAGCAATTGTTCACTGTCATTGCTTTCCCCCTAATAAGGTGTGAAAACTTCACCAGAGCATAAACAAAGGCTTTGGTTTTCCAACAGGAAGATGTGGGAGTGAGATACGGGACTCATCCTCTCTCAGGAAAGGCAGTTAGAGAGCATTCAGGTACTTTATGAGCTTGATAGGGACCAGGATGACCAAGTGAAGACTGACTATTAATAGTTAAGTGAAATAAACCAAGACCTAGGAAAGAGAAGCCTTTTTATCTCAGGGCACAGTGTAGCCACCCTGGCCATCCTGGCAACATTCCAGTGGGATGGGGAGCTGGTGCCAAAACCAGTTTGGTGTGGTTGAGGAAGGCTCTGCTCATTTCGCTAGACACACCTGTGACTGGGCCATCAGCCTGCTCCAGGGGCCGAAGTGTTCTGCTGCGCTGGTTTTCCCTAAGCATAGTGCACTGTCGGATATTTTTTAGTAAGACAAACAGGGTATGCCGCAGAAGAGAGGAGGGATGCTCCTTGAAGCTGTATGCCGATAGGTTACAGACTGTCCAGGAGTAACCCACTTCCATTGCTAGTAAATCCTACAAAAGTGGCACCTTACCCTCAGCTCATCAGAACAAATTTGGACCTTTGGATGAACGGAAAAGGACTAGACCTGGTGTTCATGACTTATATAGGACCTTTAGGATTGGGCCTGCTCCGACGGTAAGTGGACTGACTACAAGCTGCAAGAGGTGTTCATCATGGAGCAGTCAGCTGACCAGTAGTAACTGGATCTGAAATGGAGCTTGTTGGGGGTCTTTGTTGGAGTGACCACCAGCAACCGCTGGGCCTTAACTGCTGTACCTGAGATTCTGAGACTGTTAGAGGAGTCTGAGACTCTTAGAGGAGGCCTAGAGGAACCGCTATAGAAAATTTGAAAAGTTGGGACTTACCCCCTGGAGATTCAGTGGGACCTCGTATGAAAGCCATCAGATTTTAGGACAACTTTGGCTAATATAGCTTCAAGGTCTGCCTCACTGGAGGGGTTCTAACTTCCAAAAGGAGACTTAAGGCTTGATTTAGATCTCAGCAGAGGAAATACTCCATCACAAAGATGACGGATATCCTGTCCACCATATTACGATCCCCATAGGATATAATGGGATTATAATATGTGGATATCTGTCATGTTTGTGCTGGAGTATTCCCCTCTGCCGAGATCTAAATCAAGCCCTAAGTCTGAGTGATGGACAATAGGATGAGACTAAGTTTGAAATTGTAATTTTCTTGCTCAGAGCTTTTGCAATTTTCCATTTTAGAGACTAAGGACCTGATTCCGACTTTGGTGGTGGGACCGCCATGTTTGTGGTTCCAAAAAGAACTGGAGGTTCCCAGACTGCTGTATTATGATGCAAATAGGCAGGACTGCTGCCCACCAAATAAAAAAGACAGACTGAAAGTGGCACAGCAGCTTGTATCTAGGTGGTCTGACGTCCAGTGCCGCAAGTGCCGCAGCCAACTACAGAACCTATTATAAGCGCACAGTCGCTATGGTGGTCTCCTTGCATTGGTTAGTCAGTGGTAGCCGACTACCGCGGTACATGACCAGCAAAGTACCCGACAAGTGCACATTGGATGAATTAAAAAACAACACAGGTGACAGACATTGTTCCAGTGGATACACCTGGAAATCACATCATAAACACACTCCTTCACAGACCACAATCCTTTGCATTTACACAGGAAGTCAAATAACCACGACAACCATTTATTGAATTTTTCATAGATAAGGCACTTAGGCACCCCTTTTTCCACCATACTGTAGAACATCCTGCACACGCTTTTGTCCATTAACTCCTCATTGCATGCCTCCTGTTAAATAAAACCCTGCCACCCGCTTTTTTTTGTCCACCATAGCATATTCCAAAAATCCCTATTTTTCAGATGAATTGAGAGTCATGGTAGATGAAATCATAAGAGAGCCACAATTGTTTGGAGCCCAAGTCCAGCACACTCCTCTCAGTAGGAAAATGGAAATGTGGGGCATGATAGTTGACAAAGTGAATGCTGTAGGCACCAGCCTGCACACAAAAGAAGACATTAGAAAGAGGTGGAATGACCTCAGGGGCAAGATCCATTCCCTTGTCTCCAGGCAGCAGCTGGAGGCCAAGAAGACTGGTGGTTGCCCTCCCAGTACCTCATTAAGACTTTCTCCCTGGGAAGAAAAGGTCCTGGCCATCCTGAATCTTGAAGGCTAAACAGGAATACCTGGGTGAGTGGAGTCTGGTAAGTTATAACACAAAAACGGTCACTAACCTGCAATGTCATGTTTGCTCTCAGATCAGCTTTTGCCACTGTCTTGTTCCTGTAGCTCACCAATATTCAATACCCAGAGTATCAGAGTTTTAACACTGTCAATGTGTATTAGTGGACTCAATATCACAGCTACTAAGGGCCAACACATGCCATATGTCCAAATGGTGCCTGTAAATCTCACAATACCAAAAACACATTCTAGGATTCATGGTATGTCCTAAAATGTAAATGTATGCCCAAACATAAATGTACCCCACATACAGATATGTAATACCCAACATTCGTCAAGTGTTGGGGAGTAGAAGGAGTGACCTAACTTCAATTGAAGTGTACTCACCTGGAAGGATGCAATTTTTATAGTGTGTGTAGTAGAGCGAGGGGCCTGACTTCAACTCCCAGGAGGCACTGTTTCTCAAACTCTAAACACCACTCCAGTGGTCACTTGGCCCAATACATCGGTTATTGAACTCCCACATGAAGTGTACTCACCTGGGCCCCTTGTGCACGTGGCCCAATACACCTGTTTGTAATTCCTCTAATGGTCTTCATGCTCCTAGGCGTATGCCACTTGTCAAGTGTTGGGAAATGGAGGGAATGACCTGACTACAACTCCCAGGTGGCCTTGTGTCTGTAACTCGAAACATCAACTCAGTGGTCACTTGTCCAAATACTCCTGTTTGGGAACTCTCAAATGAAATTTACTCATCTGGGAGGATACCAATTGTCAAATGCTAGGAAGTAGGGGGAGTGATCTAACTGCAAAGCCCAATAGGCCCAGTTTCTCTAACTCCAAACACCAACCCAGTGTTCACTTTTTCGAATATTCCTGTTTCACAACTCTCAATTGAAGTGTACTCACCTGGGGGATGCCATTGATATAGTGTGTGTAGTAAAGCGATTGACCTGATTGTAACTCCCAGGAGGCCTTGTGTCTGTAACTCCTAACACCAGCTCAGTGTGTACTTGAATGGATGAATGGTTTCAATTAATTAAAACATCACAATTCATACATGTTCCAAAATCAAATATCTATGTACAAAACTAGAAAGATAATTATGAACAGTAAATATGAAATTCTAAAACAACTCCTATAACAACTAGGGTGTCTGAATTACTACCTCTGAATGGTGATAACATATTATTCCAGCAACCGAATGTCGACATACATTTTACACATTAATTTAAACTAAGACTTCCTGCCACTGCTACTAAAACCATACTGAGTGGCCCAACTCTGGGACTCATACAGCATAAAGGTTTATGTCAACTACCAGCTGACACTTCACTCAGAATGCTGTCACGTGCAATTAAATTCTTCATCAGTCTACATTTATTCTGAGAATCTGATGGATGAAGAGCATTAATTATAGCTGACCTACAAGTTCTAGTGCCTCAACTATTAAAAGCTTCTTTCAACATTGCAACCCCCAAATGCTTTAATAGTGATTTTGGGCCAGGATGTTTCCACAAAGGCTGGTCAGCCAAAGATGGTACATTCCCAAAATGAACAGCCATTATTTTCCTCTTTCGATGTAGCAAAAAAAGGCATGCTTAAATATGATGCCAGCTGCAAGTCCCCGTGTGAGAGGAGGATCATCCAGGCATGGGTAAGAGATGCAAGTGTTTGCTTATCAACAAAAAAGGAGGGGGTTTTCGCAGCTTTATTCATTGCTTGACAGAATACATGGTGAGATAAATTCGAATTCCATAAAGCTGTTGCGCTTGCTTCCAAGGCAGAAGGCAGATGTGCTCTGTAAAATCATTTAAGATCCAGGTCCACTGACTGGCATAAGGCATTGAAAAGTACTTGATTTTGATATGCTCTTAACTTGTGCCATGTTTTTCTAACAGTGTACCTTCTCCCCCAGGTTTGATTCATAAATCCGAACTCTAATCCGACCGGCGCTAAGGAGGTGCTCAGCGGGAGCCCAAATGCCCATTTATGGGCCCTGATTTGAAGATTATCCATAAGCATAGCATCCCTTCCAAGCATGACCACATTAGAGTAGGGGACTGAGGGCAAGGGTTTTCCAGAAATAACCATCATAAGAGGTTTTAATGAAAGGCCAATCCAATTTTTCGGTAAGGCACAGAATGCAAATAAAAATGCATTTACTTTCATGAGCCATGAAAGTCAACTTGTTTTCTATGTCCATCCCCAGGTGCTTATAACACTTAACTTCCTCTAAGATGGAATCACCAAGCCTAGCACTTGGAAATGAACCAGAGTTGCTGCAAATCTACATGGTTTTAGTTTTTTTTCTGTATTAATTTCCAATTTGTTGAGGTTGGCATATTCTGTGAGTCCTGTACATAGTCTCTGTAGACCCACTCTTGTGTGACTAAGTGAAACAATGTCATCTGTATAAGAAAGATGGGTCAGTCTTAAATGGCCCAGCTGAGGTAGATAGAAGTTGGCCTGGTCGAGTCCGGGGAATAAATCGGCCACAAACAGATTAAAGAAATGTGGAGCTAGCATGCACCCTTGCTCTAAACCAACTTCTGTCGGAATTTTTCTAGACAGCCTGGTGCCATCTGCCAATCTAATTTGTATCAAAGTGGACGAATATAGCACATGCTATATTACATGCTATCTTGCTCCATAGCACGTAAGAGACTTAATGGGAGCACCCATATTCTTAGCTTTTTCCATAAGAGGCCCGATCCACCTGGTCAAATGCCACTTTGTAGTCAATGATGCATAGTTGCACCTTATTCTTTGATCACTTGCATTTGTCGGTGATTGATGCTAATGCTAAGATATTGGTAGTTGTGCCAAAGCCTTTATGAAAACCAGTCTGGTTGACAGGAATTAGGGGCCACATGTACGATATTCAGGTTTTGCGACTCACAAATTGCAAGTCATAGTGACTCGCAATTTGTGAGCCGCAAAACCTGATGTACAACGGTGTCAATTACACTGTTTGCAATTTCCAATGGGGTCGCAAATGACCTACCTCATGAATATGCACGAGGTAAGTCGTTATTAGAGACACCATTGGGAATGCCCCCCAGGGATGGTGGACTTCTGGAGACAGCAGACCACTATGTCTGTGACTGCTTTTAAATAAAGCAGTTTTTGTTTTTTGAAATGCAGCCCGTTTTCCTTAAAGGAAAACGAGATGCCGTTCAAAAACAAAAAATGAAAAGTTTTCTTTTCATTTTTTCAGAACAGGCAGAGGTCCATAGGACCACTGCCAGCTCTGAAAAAATATTTTCGCTGCAATTCACAAAGAGAATTTGCGAATGGGTTAGCATCAGTTTGAAACTGGTGCTAACTGCAATTGTTTTGCGACCCCATTCGCGGTCACAAAACATTCATACATGGGACTGCGACTTGCAATTAGGAAGGGAACACCCCTTCCTAATTGCAACTCGCAAACCCTTTTTGCGATTCGGTAAATAGATTACCAAATCGCAAAAATGGGTCTGTACATCCCAAATAGCATTTTCCAAGTCGCAAACGGCCTGATTCACTGTTTGCGACGTGCAAAATGCTTCGTACATCTGGCCCTAGATCTTTTGAAGATGACCATTTGATCAGCTGGGCTAGAATTATAGAAGCATAGTACTTTGCTTCTGTGTCAATAAGGGCAATTAATCTGTAATTTGCCAGATCTTCACCATTGAAAATTGGGGTTATTTTTTAACCTCTCCAGTCACTAGGGATTGTAAGAATTAGTGCCACCTCATTACAAAGAGCTGATAAATTTTGAGCCCAATATTCGTAGTCATGCCTGTAGATGGCCTGGGGAATGCCGTTTGGGCCCGGCGCACCATGCCTGCTACCAGCTTTGATCACATTTCCCACATATGCTGCTGTATAAAGGGTAAATATTAAATCAACATGGGTAACAGTGGGGCAGGCACTGACAGATAGCTCCCCGTTTTAAGGGATTTCCTTAACTTCCTCTTCTCCAGTTGTGCCTTTCCATGCTTTGTTGTGAACAATCCGGTACGATATAGTAGAAAATGCTTTACTCAAATGGGACACCCAGGCTTCTTCGTTTATACTTGAGGAATTTGTTGGAACTACCTCTCTGTTGTGACCATTAATTGTTAACCAGAATGCCCTTGAATTTGGTTGTTTGACATTGAAAATTAACTTGGCCCAAAAGACACTGTATTTCGATTTTTGACTGAGCCAAATTTGCTTCTTATTCTGCTTCCTCAGGTCTCTCGCTTCCCCCCATAGTTTACTTGCTTACCTGATCACTCTTCTTAAAGAGTGCACTTGGCGCAACACATCTATTGGTAAACTCCCACATGAAGTGTACTCAACTGGTGGAATAATATTTTCATAGTGTGTGTAGCAGAGAGAGTTACCTGACTGCAACTTCCAGCAGTCCCGGTTTCTTTAACTCCAAACACCAGCCCAGTGTGCACTTGACCCAAGACACCTGTTTGTAATCTCTCTGATGCTCTTCACTCACCTGGCCGTATGCCATTTGTCAAGTGGTGGGAAAATAGAGTGAGTGTCCTGAATGCAAATCCCAGGATGCCTTGTGTCTGAAACTACAAACACGAGCACAGCAGTCACTTGTCCCAATACATCTGTTACTGAATTCCCACATGAAGTGTACTCACCTGGGAGGATACTTAGGCCCAGATTTATACTTTTTGCCGCAAAAGTGCACTATTGAAGTTTTTGGGCAAAAAGTTTAGCACTGACTAGAGCCATTTTTGAATGCCACCCGGACATCATATTTATACTATGATGTCAGGTGGCGCTAAAAATAGGTTAGAGTAATTTTTTTTGACGTCAACCATTGCACCTTGTCATAAGGCAAAATGACGTTAACGCCCGAAAAATTACTCTAACCCGTTTTACGACACGTAAACATGTTGCAAAACAGAGATGCACCATTTGTACCCTCATTAACGTCAAATACAGACGTTAACGGAGAAATCTGTGCAAAGGAGAGGCAAAATGGACCCAGAAAGCCAGGAGAGGCCCCAGGGGGATCCCAATTGCCCAGGAACCAGCCAGGAGGACACAGAGAAGACCCAGGGGAGGGAGAAGAAAAAGAGAAAGTGTAGTTTCAGTGCGGAGGAGCATGAAATACTGGTGAGAGAGGTGACGGAGCATCAACATCAACTCTTCATCACCTCAAAATTGCCAATTGGCTGGAGAGAGGCAATTTGGCAGCAGATAGTAGACAAGATTAACAGTGTGGCAGAGGTGAGGAGAACCATAACAGAGTGCAAGAAACGCTGGCATGATTGTAAACGAAGGACAAAGGAAAAAATGGAAAGGAACAAGAAGGCAGCACTGCAAACTGGAGGTGATAGTCCAGCACCACAAGAGGACTTGGACGAGATGGAGGAGATGGTTGCAGTGGTCATCTTGGAGGAGCTGGTCACTGGAATCGCAAGACAGGACAGCACAGAATACCAGGAAACATCACAAATGCAGGGTAAGTTGCATGGGGGAAATTAATGTCAAATTGTCAAGTGCTAGAAGGGGTGGCACATAGGACTCACACAATGCATTTCAAAGGAGCGCAGAGGCACACATTGAACATTAAGCAAGTTGCACCATGCTGACATAAGCTACACATGTACCTATGCCTTGGTAGTGCCATGCACCATAGCGCATACACAACCTGGACATATGTCAATCACCAGGCCTAAATACATACATGTACATATGCAGCACATGGGATGGATGGCATGTATAATGACTGCCTCTGGTTGTGTTATCACAACATCCCTTGCATATAGTCATATTAACCCTACCAACATGACCAAGACGTCAGAGACTAGGTAGTCAGTCAATGCCATACCGGGGGTCACGTCATGGTCACTATGTCATGGTGGTGTCCCTTGCAGTAACACCTTGCAAAGGCCTTGCCTTCTTGCCCAAACACATGTGTGTTGCATCTTACAGCACACAATTCACTGCAACTGTCCCAGACATGTGCCGGTAGCACCTCCACCCTGCACATTGACAACACATCCACATAAAGCAGTTACCACTCCATCATGCAGTGAGGATGCCCCTTGGGTGCAGGAAACAATAATCTGAGCAGGCGCTGGGGGAATAGCAGGGTGGTCCTGTATCACTGGAAACATGCCACCACCCATACCAATGAAACTGTTGTGGTGTGGAACCACACATCTTGATGCTGAACAGAAATGTGCCACTACAGGAAATATGTACCATAGATAGCAAACTGTAGGTCACAACAGATACAGGCTGAGCCCATAACTACTCTGACACAACGATGTGAGACACAAAGGAATGGGGAAATAAACACACACATACAACACATGGGGTATGACTGTGAACATACTGGAGTATAATCCCACATTGACGGTAGGGGGATGGTGCATAGGAAAGTTTGGTGTTGGTAAAACTGCCAGTGCAGTGTACCATTCGCGGTTGGCATGATTAGTCACACGTTGGGATGGTGGGTGGAAATCTGTCTGCTCCTGTTAGCTCTGCAGGGCACTTAGCACAACATTATTGATGGATCATGTTGGAAATGGGGTCTTTGTTTGTCAGTCAGGTTACCCCCTGTTCAAGCAAGGACCCTCACTCTAGTCAGGGTAAAGGAGAATCACCCTTAGCTAACCCCTGCTCACCCCCTTGGTAGCTTAGCACGGGCAAGCAAGCTTAACGTCAGAGTGCTAGGTGTAAAGTATTTGTACCAACACACACAGTAACTTAATAAAAACACTACAAAATGACACAACACAGGTGTAGAAAAATAGAAAATATACAAAACAAGACCAAAACGACAAAAATCCAACATACACAAGTCAAGTTATTGATTAAAAAGCAAAAAGAGTCTTAAATCCTTGAGAAAACAGGTAAAACACTGTTAGCGTTGAAAAGTACCTGGGGAGCATCAGAGTGCCTGCGTATTTGGGACCAATAGAAGTGGGTGATAAGCCGCTCAAAGGTCTTGTCCTGCCCCAAATGACCAGCTAAAGGCACATCATGAGCCATACCCAGTAGGAAGGGTCTGAAGCACTGGGATACCACCAGCACAGAGGCTGACCCAGGCTCAGAAACCTTAGGCTTGCTATATAGGATGCCATCCTCCCAGTAAATCAAGTGTGATCCAGGCTCCTTGCCAGCCGCCTGGTCTGCAGCCTGCTGCCGCAAACCCTCCAAAGTAGGGCATGACTTTTGTGCCTCACAGAATGCTTGCCTGGTGGACCCCCCTTCCTGCTGCCACTTTGACAACTTAGGGACCTCACCCACTTCTGCCACCTGTTGCCCTGTAGGTTCCAGGGCCTCGCCCTCAGGTTCAGCCTCCCCCTGGACCGTGGGAACTTTTGGAGCCGGTTTCCCACGCCACTTGCCCTTCCTCCTTCTGGCAGACACCAGGGCCACTCTTTCAGGCTCCAGGGTCTCCTGATCACCCTGATGGGCTGCCATAGACCTGGTGGATACGCATACCCACCCAAGCAGACCCAACATCTCCAAGTATGACCTGTGTTCCACCTCCTTCCAAGGGGAATCCTCCAGGTCACTGCCAAGCATACAATCTACAGGCATGGTTGGACTCACAGCTACCTTCAAGGAACCTGATACCCCCCCATTCAAAGGGAACCTGCGCCACTCTGCACAGGCGCTCTGAGTTGTCTACTGCAACTACTTGGTGAAGTACCAGTGGATCTATCTGCTCTTCAGACACCAGGTGACTCCTCATTGTAGTCACACTGGCTCCTGTGTCACTCAAAGCCTCCACCATCTGTCCATTGATGATCACCCACTGCCTGTACTTTTTAATGTTCTCAGACACCAGAGTTCTCTGCTCCATCTCACTGTCCCCTAGTGAGACAAGGGTCATCTCAGCTGGCTCCTACCCAACTGGAACCAACTCCTTCCCAAGCGATATACTAGCCAAACCCTGGGACTGCGCTCCAGTGGGTGCCGGTGTATTCTTGGGGCATTTGGGGTGCCCCCTCACATGACCCACCTGGTCACATGCATAGGACTTATGTGGGGGGGCCCCTGCCACTGGCTTCCCTTTGGAGAACCATGGCTTCTTCTCACTGGGAGGTTGGGAATCTTTACCCTGGGAATCGGTTTGGGGCCCTTTAGAGAACTCCCCGTGTTTACCCTTACCCCCCCTTTCTTCTGAGAGGGACCCTGCCCACCCTTGGCGTGGTCTCCCCATACCTCTTTTGGACCCTGGTGCTCTCCCAGCGTTCCGCTTACTGCGCAAGCTTCCTGGGGTCAGTCAGCTTGCTGTCAATCAGGTGCTGGCGCAGCTCTGGAAAACATAAACTGTACTATTGCTCCCAAGCAATCAGATTGTAAAGCCCCTCATACGTTGTTACCTTACTGCCCTTCAGCCAACCATCCAGTGACCTGCAGAACAAATCTACACATTCCAACCATGTTTGGGATTCCTTCTTCCTATAAGACCTAAACTTATCCTTATACTGATCAGGAGGGAGACCATACCTAGTGATCAGGGCATCCTTCATGATAGGTTAAGTGAGCCCCTGGGGATCCCCTAAGGATGTCAGGGTGTCATTTCCCTCTACCTCAAAGTGCTTCCTCAGTCTCGTCCCCCATTGAGCTTCAGGGACCAGATTCATATGGAGAGTAGACTCATACCCCTTAAACCACAGCAGGATGTCATCCTCCCTCTTGTAATCCTTCACAAGGTCCTTAGGAATGTGCACCCTCCTCTCAGGCTGCACTGTGATGTTGCTGCCACCATCCCTACTAGACCGACTCCTCTGATCCAGCTCCCTCAAGCTGAGCTCATGAGCCAATAACAACTTTTTCTCCTCTATGGCCATCCTCATTTTCTCCAACTCCAACTGGTGAGCCCTCTCTGCCTGTCTGTCCTGCAACTCTTCAGGATTCAGACCCCTGGATGAGGCACTGCTACCTGCTCTGGAGGTCCTCCCCCCAGACAGAACAGCCCCCCCCCACAATACCATTGTGAACACTCTGCACCTCATCCTCCTCCTCCTCACCCTCATCCTCTGGGTGCCCCTCAGCTTCCTTGGCTGCCACCCAGGCCCTTAGTGCCTTTTCCAGCTCCTCCTTCCTGGCGGGGCTCTTAACAGGGCAGTCAATATCCTTACAGAACTGTTTCAATTGGGCAACTGTGTAACTCTCCAGTTTCCCCAAATCGAAAGCAGCTCCAGCTGATTCATCTCCAGACTAAGACATGATGGAGAGTTAAAAGTGCAAAGTTCCAAAGGCAGAAAAAAGTTCCCAATGAAGTTCAAAAGTCAATCAAGGATTACCACAAGACTGGAAGTAGGGAAAAATCCAAAAAAGAGGAAAAGCAAAATCACAAGACAAGTAGTATGTGGTCATGTAGTGGTCTGCACTCCAAACAGTAGTTTACACTTAATCACTGTATGTCAAGTACAAATACAAGTCCAATCCCAACCGCTGATCTCCAATGTTAGAAATGGGGTCTTTGGTTGGCAGTCATGTTACCCCCTGTCCAAGCAAGGACCCTCACTCTAGTCAGGGTAAAGTAGAATCATCCTCAGCTAACCACTGCTCAACCCCTTGGTAGCTTGGCATGAGCAGGCAGGCTTAACTTCAGAGTGCTAAGTGTAAAGTATTTGTACCAACACACACAGTAACTCACGGAAAACACCACAAAATGACACAACACAAGTTTAGAAAAATAGAAAATATTTATCTAAACAAAACAAGACCAATATGACAAAAATCCAATATACACAAGTCAAGTTATCGATTAAAAAGCAAAAAGAGTCTTAAATCCTTGAGAAAACAGGTCAAACACTGTTAGGGTTGAAAAGTACCTAGGCAGCGTCCAAATAACATGCATGGGCGAGTGTGCATCGAAAAAGGTAATTGGTGTGTCGATTTCTCACCCGCAAGCGAGCTTGTGCGTCGTTTCTCCTTCTCTGGTCGGACCGGCGTGCGCCATTTTTCCTCCCTGCAAGGGAGCGATGTGTCGATCTGGGCAGCACCCAGGTCCGGCCAAACGGTGTGTCATTTTTCTGAACCCAGCAAGGTTTGCGTCAAAAATCCTGCCGCACGGTCTCAACAAAACTGCGCAATGTGGGTTGCGACGTTAGCCTCTGTCAGCGGGTGTGAGCAGCGTTCTTCCTGCTCAGTGCATCGATTTTCCAGCCGCAATGCTGGTGGAGCGTCGATTTCTGCCGCGAAGCTGGACGCGCGTCGTTTTTCAGCTGCGGCTCGGAAAGTGCATTGAATTTTACCCGCATGGCGGTCTGTGCGTGGATTTTCAGTCTGGGTGTGCCAGCTGCTCTTTAAGGGTCCCAGGAACTGGATGGGCACCACTTGGCAGGGTAGGAGTCTCAGCAGAGGCTCCAGGTGCTGGCAGAGATAATTATTTGCTGTCCCTGAGACTTCAACAACAGGAGGCAAGCTTTATTTCAAGCCCTTGGAGATTTCTTCACAAGAAGGAAGGCAACACAAAGTCCAGTCTTTGTCCTCTTGCACAGGCAGAAACAGCAACTGCAGGATGGCTCCACAAAGGACAGTCTCATGCAGGGCAGCACTGCTTCTCACCTCTTCAGCTCTTCTCCAGGCAGAGGTTCTTCTTCATGTCCAGAAGTGATCTAAATTCTGTGGTTTTGGGTGCCCTTCTTATTCCCATTTCACCCTTTGAAGTAGGCCTACTTCAAAGCAGAGTCTCTCTTGTTTGTGAAATCCTGCCATGCCCAGGCCATGTCCCAAACACACACCAGGGGGTTGAAGACTGCATTGTGTGAGGGCAGGCACAGCCCTTTCAGGTGTAAGTGACCACTCCTTCCCCCTCCTAGTGCAGATTGCTCATCAGGAAATGCAGAGTACACCCCAGCTCCCTTTGTGTCACTGTCTAGTGAGAGGTGCAACCAGCCCAACTGTCAAACTGACTCATAAAGGGAATCCACAAACAGGCAGAGTCACAGAAATGGTTTAGGCAAGATAATGCTCACTTTCTAAAAGTGGCATTTTCAAACACACAATCTTAAAATCAACTTTACTAAAAGATGTATTTTTTAATTGTGAGCTCCGAGACCCCAAACTCCACATGTCTATCCGCTCCTACAAGGAATCTACACTCTTAATCATATTTAAAGTTAGCCCCCATGTTAACCTATGAGAGGGACAGGCCTTGCACAGTGAAAGATTAATTTAGCAGTATTTCACTGTCAGGACATATAAAACACGTTACTATATGTGCTACTTTAACCATACACTGCACCCTGCCCTTGGGGCTACCTAGGGACTACCTTAGGGGTGTCTTACATGTAAGAAAAGGGAAGGTTTAGGCCTGGCAAGTGGGTACACTTGCCAAGTCGAATTTACAGTTAAAAACTGCACACACAGACACTGCAGTGGCAGGTCTCAGACATGATTAGAGAGCTACTAATGTGGGTGGCACAACCAGTGCTGCAGTCCCAGTAGTAGCATTTGGTTTACAAGCCCTGGGCACCTCTAGTGCACTGTACTAAGTACTTACTATTAAATCAAATGTGCCAGTCATGGAAAGTCAATCACACATATATTTTACATAGGATCACTTGCTCTTTAGCACTGGTTAGCAGTGGTAAAGTGCCCAGAGTAAAAAAAACAGCAAAAACAGAGTCCAGCACACATCAACAACCTGGTAATCAGAGGCAAAAAGTTAAGGGAGACCACGCCAAGGATGAAAAGTCTAACAGATCAAATTGAGTCAGTGCCAGCCTTGGGGTGCATTGGGTGTGACAGGACATGCTGCACTGAGCCCTACAAATCAGGCAGTAGAAAGGGCAAAGGATCAGGGCATGGGACCCCCTGCACTGCCCATGCCAGGTGCATGGGCTGTGCAGGGCACTCAGGGGCACACCACATCACAACCAACCTTTGCATGGGGTTTCACCGCCACCAAAGGCTGGTAGAAATGTGGGAACAGACCTGGAGTGTAGCGTTGAACGTAATACTGGTCTGGTGTCACAAGACAGGTGCCATTGCCAGTCTGTAAGATGCTGGAAATCTGATAGTGCTAGGCCATTGGCCCATGGGGCATTCCCCATTGACAACAGTTGCTACTACCACCTGTGCTGTTGGGGGTGGTCATATAGACAATGGCAGTCAGGTGGTCATAGGACTGCTGCACTTGAAATGAGGGACCAGTATGACTACCTGCCGAATCACCATCAAACTAGCTTGACACCCTGACTTAAGTTCAACTCCAGTGAACTGGCCATGTCCATAAACTCATTTACCATCAGGCACTGTCACATACATAATAATGTACACAGCAAAAAATATTATACCCATGCAGGCCATCCCTGGGTCTATCCCTGTTCCTGTGTCAAATTAGCTGCACTGGCACAATGCTGCATCTCATGTATCATGGTGCAAGGATGGCTGCACGTACCTGCACAGACAGAAGATTAAATTGAACTCTGCTTGGTCCATGTGTACTGTGCAATGTAGCACACATACACATACATCAACATGGTAGCAAGATCATAGTGTTCTGGCAATGCCAACCCTGGGGTGGTGCAAGGTTACAGTACTGCATGGGTGTAAGTGAAAGATGTAAGACTGGGACAGCAGCATATTGTCATGTGTGGTGCTGTAGCTTGAGCACTGCAACACCCATTGCAAGGCCTCACCGTGCAAATGGATGCATAGGGAGGGTTGACAATGATAAGATGGTGTCAAGCCACAGAAAGGAAATACATCACACCTAGAAGATATGACACAGCCAATTGCCCCACCTGAGCTTCCCCTCATGTGACACTCAGGTGGGGAAAGGGCTGATAGACTGCAACCATGATGTACAGGAACAATGTTGGGGAACTAGGATAACAATGAGCCTCCAATAGCGAGTCAGTAACATGACATATCAACTGTCACAACACAGAAAGATTGATTTTAAAGAATCTCATTGCACAGGATGATGGCTCTCCTGCTGATCTGCCTGTCCTGGAATACCTCGATGACCTGGATGACCAGCTGACAACCATCAGCCAAGAGACCCTCCAAGAAGTCCATGTATCCCTCCAGACACCACCTCCTGTCGCAAGGAGGAACATTACTGTAGCAGCCATCCCAGATGCCCCACCCAACACCCCAATAGTTCGACCTGCCAGCACCAACACAGCTGAGGACTTTGAGGACCCAGGGACCAGCTTTGAGAGGACAGTGGTAGGAGTCCAGCGGGAGCTGGCCAAGGAGGTGCGGGTGGGGATGTAGACTATGACAGCCAGCCTATAGGGTATGTGCATGTGCCTCGTTACAGCCAATGAACAGACTGCAGCCAAATGAGGCACACACTCACCAATGCACGGAGTCCAGCAGTGTCTGAGGCACATAGCTGCTGCCATGAGGGAGAGGCCACAACAACTTCCCTCCCAAACTGGCAGCAGCATGCTTGAGAACAAGGTGGACTTCATGTACCGGGAACTGGCCTCCCTCAGGGATGTGCTGCTATTCTCAAAAATCAGCAGTTCCTCCTTGCCATATGCCATATGTTTTTCCACAGATGGCAGCTGCCAGGAATTGGGAGTCCACATCTCCAACCTCTGAAGTGTGAGTGGCCCCCTTTATCTCCCCATCACCACCATCAATGGCAGAGGAGACACTACACACATCGGAAGATGAAGATGTGGAACAGATCATCCTCACCGATAAGAGTTCCAGGTAGCACAAGCCAATGCCACATGGGCAGTGTTTTCCTTTATCCTGTGCTTGAAATCATAGCAGTGTTAGCACAGTTGGATATGTGCACTCTTCAAAGACACACTGTTGACCTGTCTGCTATGGACTGTCATTGTTTCTCACCTACAAATTGGCAAATCATGTTCCTCCACACTTAACACTTTACCTCCTATGACATGTCCCTCAACGCTGGACTTGTTTTGTGTCACAATTGTATGGATTTCACTAATGGGGTCACAAACCTGGACATTGCAAATATAGCACTATGGCACTTGTAAATAAACACCAGCATGTCTTTGTGTATTGTGACACATTTACTACACTTAGGAATTGTGATGTGTGTAACCATGTCTTTAGTCGCAGAGTGTCAGTACAAGAGTGCAGGAATATGGGGGCACATATCTTCGCACAAGGTTCCTACATGATAAACGACAATGCTGGTCTCATCCCCTACAAGCAAGTCACTGAGTATGTCAAAAATGTAGAGCACATTCATGCTTCACCCACTACATACGGCAGGAATGGCTGTGAACCAGTTCTCAGGCAATATTGTCAGCTGGGAGTACCAGTAGAACACATTGGTTTGAAACAGAGGTACTTGACCTCATCTGTAATTGCCACTGGTCAGTTTTGCAGGATAGATTTTAAATGTAGGCTGTTGTCAGATGTGCCACAGTGCCCAACATTCCTACACAGGACGCTAACACTGACAGCTGAATTACCACACCCACCTGTCCAATACAAAGTAAACATAGTCACCTTGAGTAGTGGGTACACTGGATGGCAGATATATAGACAAGTAGATGTGTTGTTGCTGCCAATGTGACAGCTCAGTTGTAAACAGGTGATGAACATGTCAAGACAGGGATCTGGAGGCCGGAAGGAACCCTAGGCCAACACCTAATTTTCACTGTGCACTCATGGGAAGACCCTGAGACACAAGCATCTGACACAAAAAGTAAAGGAGTACCCAAAAATGTTTATTTAGAATGAAACTAAACTAAAAAATTCTAGAAAACTCATCCTTACCTAAACTAATTTATTCTATGGATACTTAACCAACAACTAAACCTAACTACCCTATGCTAAACTTACCTAACACATTTAACAACACACTCTTAACATTGGCCTCCCACCCCCCTTATGTTACGAGACACATGCAGGACAATATATACTAAACTACACATATACTAACTATGTCTAAACAAATATATATTTTTTTGTATTTTTTTTAAAAACATATGCACCAACATGACCCCCACCCACCCACCTACAAAGTGACATGTAAAAAGTAGAAAACCCACCCTCAAACCCACTTATCCTAACTAAACTACATACATACTCTAATTTAACACTAATCCCTTAAAACATGAATACAAATGAGAAGAGAGGGGACAGAAGTGGGAGGTGAGAGTTCCAAAGACAATCATAGCTTTGCCTTCTTGAGGGTTGTCTTAATGTACTTAAGGGGCATATTTATACTCTGTTTGCGCTGAATGTGCGTCAAAAATTGTGACGCACATTCGGCGCAAAACATGTACCATATTTATACTATGACGCCCGACCCCGCGGACGACAAAATTCCTCCGTGTGCGTCATTTTTTGGATGCAGGAAACTGCCTTGCGTTAATGACATGCAAGGTAGGCGTTCCCGCCCAAAAAATGACTTTAAGGCCTGTGAGCCTTATTTATGCTCCCGCGTCATTTTGACGCACAGGAAGAGGCGGGCCTTAGAAAATGGCGCCCAGCCTGATGTGCGCCGTTTCTTTATGCCTGGATGAGGGCAGGCATTAAGGGACCTGTGGGCTCATTTCCATGGTCTCTAACCATGGAAGCAGTCCACAGGTGCCCTTCCCTGTCCCCAGGGACACCCCCTGCCACCCTCGCCCACCCCTGGAGGACACTCATGGATGGGGGGACCCATCCCGGGTAAGTACAGGTAAGTTGAGGTAAGTATAATTTTTTTAATTTTTAAAGTGGCATAGGGGGGCCTAATTTTATGAACCCTACCCACAAATGCCTGAAGAGGAGGATGCTGTCCATCAACATGAGGGAGGCCATCCAAACACAGCTGCAGGATTGCGTCGGGGACAACATATTGTCCAAAATTTCTTTTAACTCTACTCATCCATCACCACTGTCTTACCATATGTCAATAAACACCTATACTATTCACTATATCATGGTCTGGGTAATCATTTTTGCATAGCATTATCCCTAACAATCAGGATCAGAGTGTAGCCTCATGGAGCATTGCAGAGAGACAGATTAGGATACAGAAAAATCCACATCATATTTGATGGGTATGAATGTACACCCAACTTCACAAACACTGTAAATGACATATATCCTGTCCATTTCACATTTGAAGGGCAATATCAGAGGAGCACAGCTATTTGGCACATACATGTTGGCAACATGGTTCATTTCAGCATATGGCACATAACTAAGACACCATCAGTCAATAAGGTAACAATATGCCTCATACATGAGGCAGTGGATGTGCTATTGCATTGATGACAAAAAAGTATGACCAGACCCTTGACATCAGTAAGTGTTACATCAGCTATCTTTGCAAGGAGTATGTGTGACAAGAATTCCATATAAGCAGCAAATGCATAGCACGAGTGCCCCAGGTATGACTAGCATTGCTCACAAGACATCCCCTGCACAGGTCTTAAGTCCTGCCACTGCCATGTTCCCTGTCTCACCCCTCCCTTCTTGAGAGGGCCCTGGAAATGAAATATGTGTACCCAGATAAACCCTCATCTACACACACCCAGACTCACATTCTGAATCCAGTGTGCTTCCCTCTTTACTATGGTATGCCATGGTCATTGGTCTTCTGTCTGCACGGACCTCTGGTTGAATAATGCACTGCCTTGTAGTCTGTAGGACCTGTAATCACCTGTACATTGCTTCCCATGTGAAAGGTACTGTTGGTCCCTTGAACTTGATTCTCACCTACAGGACTTGTGAGAGACTGAAGCTGCACACACCTGTGAGCACCTCCATGCAGACCAGCCATTTGAACATGCACTGCCCTTGCAGCTGCCTGAAACAGCATAGAAGCTGCCATTTTATGTATAACACTGTTATGCATTGCCGTAGAAATCACTTGTGTAACACAGGCCTTGGGTTATTGTGTTACGTTCCAACACAGAGGACAAACACAGTTTTCATTTTCCACAGTGTTGTTCCGGCTTTGACCAGTCTCAGTCTGCTCACTGTGTATTTGCCTTGTTAAATTTTTGTTCCTGATTGACCATGCATCCTGTTAGCCTGACTGGTTCCTGTCTTTGCATTACCATAAAGGTTCTCTGTGGCTACATTTGTCTCATAGTTGCTTTCCATGCCCTCACTTTCCTCCTGGGGTATTGTGTCAGGTAGGTCTACAATGAATACTCAAATACATTGTATAGCATAATCAGTTTACTTATCGTACCATGGGGTGGAACTTGTCTCCAAATAGCCTAATCATGGCCCATTCCTTGTCTGGGTTTCGTGTATGCATGAGTGACAAATAGTGACAGTGTACCATGGCTGTATGCATGGATTGGGTATGGTGCCTCCAGCACAACAAACAACGTCAGATAATGTGCATGAAATGTCAACACATGTTAGGACCCTGACAGTCCACACGCTGATTCACATTGCCCCCAACATATTGATGGGGGCTTGCGTGGTAAATAGCTGTGAGATTAATCAGCACACAAGCACTGATGTTCCCGGCTGCAGTGGGAATGTTAGAGGCCACCCTGTGTACAAATGTTGTGAGGAAACCTGCCAGTTTAAAATTCCTGATCCATTAACTTTGCCAGCACACCCAGGTTGCCCTGTTGTCAGTCTCATAACACGTCTGCAGTGCCATAGCTGGACAATCCCCATGTGTGTTCTCAAGTCCTCTTCGGCTTTCCTTCAGCTCAGCTGTGAAGGATACTTTGTAAATGCAGGAAATGGCTCCACAGACTCATGACTAGACCTGCACGTAACTGTGACAACATGGACCTCAATAATGACGCAGGCTACACATGGCCCCACACACTTGAAACGGACATCATATGTGCACACGTGCTGCTTGGTCTGCTGGTCGTCCACTGCCACAGGAGAAACATGGCTCATTTATATGACTCCAACTGTGGCATGACATGACATTTGTGGATTGTATTTGGGACTCGGTGTCATAAACACCGTACCCACATAGCATTATCCAATGCCTGACTCATGGGTAGTATATAAACAAGTGCCTAGGAAATAGTATCCAACATTCCAGGACATGTGATGGCTTAGTCGGGGAACATTGCCATGATCAACCGTCTTCTATCTATCCTGTGCATGGTTTGTCATTGGTGATGCTTATGTCCCAAAAAATCTAGGAAGTTCACACAGCATTTGTTGCTACGTGTATGACAAACACATTTCCTTTCTCATTTACACACTGAATAGCATCTGATGGTTGGACACATTGACTCCACATGCATACAAGCAGATTTGAGAAAACGCGTCTTGTGATGTTCACACAGTGGGACAACTACAATAGTAAGAGCCAATTCACACACAGGCATTGAGTTACTGTATTGAGTTGCGTAGCCTTGCTATCCTCTATTGACGCATTCTGTGGTGGACTGCCCAAACCCATGTACAGCTGTCCAAAGCTTCCTGGGTGTCCTTGATGTTTGAAAGTATTTGTTGCTTGTCCACCCCCGGCCCCACCTCAGGCACAGGCATAGGGTTGTGAAAAGTGTACCTAGGACTGATGATCTAAGTTTAATACACAGACATGTAAATCTGTAAGCCACTTGTCCAAACCTAGGATACCCACTCATGTTTAGCAAGTGCATTCTATCCTGGCAATTCCGTTTACAACTCGCAGATCTTGTGGCCTTTGATTGTCATCCAGAAGATAGTCATTAGTTGGCCTGTCACTGGTGGAGGACTTGCAGCATTTTTGTTACGTGACAAATGGCTGAACAATGATGCATGGGTCATTCAGGTTGTTCGCCATCTTTTAGAGTATTGCTGTGCTGTTTGATAGGACATGTGTAGGCTGCATTGGCATGTACTTCCTCAGGGACAATCAGTGATCTGTATGATGATATGGGCTGTTTCTGGTACATTAGATGTATTGTCTGAATAATTTCTGGAGCCATATCACACAATGAAGTACCTAATGTTTGGTTTTATATTTGTTTTAACAGCTGCCAATATGAATCCCATCCAGATTCGGGCGCTTCAGCGGAGGGTGATGCGTTACCGCCGCATTCTGGATGTGGGGTCACGGTTCTGCAACATGGCAAGGCGTTATCGCCATGAAAGAGCCTCCGGAGTGTGGAGGGCATTAGCCCAAGGGGGCCCTTCCGTGTCCAGCACAGCCACCACCACCAGTAACACCCGGGTGGCACCAACCTTAGCAGGCACCTTTGCAGGACAGTCAACCTCCACAGCTCCAGGACCTGTCACAGCACCACCTGAACCTCCTCCTACAGGCATGGCACCGACAAGGGGAAATACTTCTTCAACTGGCACCCAGACCACCCCTGCTGCAGTCATTGACCCAGCATATTTTCAGCAGATGCAACGGAATTTGGACCATATGTTGAGGAAAATTACCAGGCTGCAGCAGGAGGTGGCACAAGTGAATAGGAGGGTGCGTGCCATAAAAAAGACCCTGCGGAGGGCGAACTTGTAAACAATATACCCTCAGCCATGATTCCCCCCCTCCTCTTTCCTGGTTCTTTTCAGTAGTGGGTTTAGGGGCTTAGTGTTAGGTTAGAATAGGCTGTTAGTTTAGTTAGTAGTAGAGGGTTGGGGGGCGGGGGTATGATACTTTTAATATCTATTTTTTATTATGTGTGATGGATGATGCTGGGGATTTGGTGTTTTAAAAAAAATATATAAAATATAAAAATACTAAAAGATATATATTTGTTTAGTATAAGATAGTATGTGTTTAGGTTAGCATTTGTTGTCCTCCATGTGTCCCATCTTATAAGGGGGGCGGGGGTTTGATGTTTAGATTGTTTTGTTAAATGTGATAAGTAAGTTTAGCTTAGGTTAGTTAGGGCCAGTTGTGGGTAATGTGTAGTTAGGATAGGTTAGGTTAGGTAAGGTGTTTCCCCTGCTTTTAGCTTCTGTTTTTACTGTTTAATAAATATTTAGGTAACCCTTTACAGTATGTGTCACATGCTTGGGGATCAGGGCCTTGGCATGAGTGAACAGTTTCTCTTTAGTATTAGCTTTTGTGTCCCATGCTGCAACCAAATCCCAACTGAGCTGTTACATTGGCAGCTACACCAGAGCTACTTTGCTAAGATTCTGCCATCCATTGCACCCACCACTCAAGGTTACTATGGATCCCAAAGTGTTGTTAATTTTTGATGTATGTTTTTAATGTCACATACTTTGCTACCAGAATTGGTATTGAGGACACTGTGTTAAGTCTGCCTGCAGCCTGATGTCCAAGTGAATCCTTATAAGGTGAGTGGTAGTATGCTCTCATGTAGTATACATAACTCACACCTATAAATTGTTACAACGTTCAGCCCGGTTACATATTTGTACGTAAACTCATACACATCCATTCATGCAGTATGGTGTGCGTTAGGTAAAATATGGGTCAAATGTCACATACGTACGTTTTTGGCTTGAAGAAAAAGTTGAAGGCAATAATTTGTGGCTTAGACATCCCTTGAGGGAGCGTTATTCTGTCCAACACAGCATTATGGTGTATGGTTTCTATTTTCCTCAGAATTAAGCCTCAGGAAGGGCAGATGATGGTACAATCCAGACCACTGTGCAGAGTTATCAGCCAACATTCTTTCAGGTCAGGTGTATTGACAATCTATAATCATTGACCTGAGCTAAACATCACTGATCTCCCTCACGGTTGATGTGTCACATTACACAGAGACAAAGTTGTTTTGTAAGTGCTATTTATTTGAAAGTGCTATAGTGCTATATGTACATTGTCCATGATTTTGAGTCCATTAGTGTGACACCTTCCATTGTGATCCTACACAAGTGAAAGTGGACATGTCATTGGACATGCTGGGGTGAAGTGTCAGACAGTGCAGAGGGTCAGAATTTGCCAATGAGTTAGTGAGAGACAATCACAGGGCAGGGTGCCAAGATAAACAGTGGGCTGCAGAACAGTGCTTGAGTACAGTTGTGGCAAGACAGGCATGTTACAAAGCAAAAGACCTTGGCAATAGGTGGCCATGTGGCAGGGACTAGTGCTACTGGGTACTCTTATGGGTGAAGGTGATCTGTTCCACGTCTTCATCTTCTGATGTGTGTGTTGTCTCCTCTGCCCTTGTGGTGGTTGTGAAGGGGCAACACACACCTCAGTGTTTGAAGACGTGGAGTCAGACATCCAGGTAGCTGCCAACTGTGGGGCTATTAAGGCCAGTGCTGCAGCAAGGAGGAGCTGCTGGTTCTTAAGTATAGCAGCCACATCACTGTGGTAGGCAGCCAGGTCGGCCCTGAGGGGTTCAATATTGCATTCGTGCACGCCTTGACAGGATAGTTGTTGTAGGTGTTGTGTCAACTCTCTTTCAGCTGTGCTGATTTCCTTCAACCTTTTTTCAAGTTCCTGCAAGTTGATGTTCGCCCTTGCATGGCTGCTGCCTGTTCTGCAGTTGACATCATGCACAAACGTACCCCCTCTAGACTGGCTGCCATATTTTCCATCCCCACCCGCACCTCCTTGGCCAGCTCCCGCTGGACTCCAACTACAGTTCTCTCAAAGCTGGTGCCAGTGTCGTCAGAGTCCTCAGCTGTATTGGAGCTGGCAGGTCTTACAATTGGGGTGGTGGGTGGGTCCTCTGTGATGGCTGCTAGTTCTGTGCTCCTCCTTGTGACTGAAGGTGGGGTCTGGAAGGTTCCAAGGACATCTTGGAGGGTCTGCTGGCTGTTGTTTGTCAGCTCGTCATCCATGTCATCAGGGTAGTCCTGGACAGGCATATCCGCAGGAGAGCCATCGTCCTCTGCAATCAGATATGGTACAATTAGTGTGTCTGTGTTGTGGGATTTGTAATGTGATGTGCCTGCCTTCCCATTAGTTTCATATTGTGATACTGGTTCCTGTTCATTGTTCCTGTCTATAATATTAGCATTCTCCCATGGTCTATGCCCCACCTGCATGTCACATGTATTGTGATCAGTTTGGGGACTTGTCAGCATCACATCCTCTAGGTGTTTGTTCTGGCCAAATTGTGAATTGCCACCATCTTGTCCTACTCAACCCTCCGTCTACTTCCATTCTCATGGTGAGGCCTTTCACTGGCTGTGGGTGTTCTGATGGCAGTTGCACCACACTTAACATTCTGGAACTGAACCAGTCTCTGATATTTCACATCCACCTATATGTTGCTGAGACCTAGCATATACTATGTATTGCATTGGCATGGCACAATACAGATGTCAGCATTGGTAGTGTGTACTGCTGATGTTGGGAAATGTGTGCTGCATTGGATTGCACTGATGGTTCTAGCAGTGTTCCATTTCATCCTCTGTGCGGGTGTATTTCTGTAGCCAGTTACATATGTCCTCCCCCTAAATGCTGTTGACTGAGCAGTATGACATTTGGGATGTTGCATGGTGTCATTGGAGCTAATTGACCCAGGAATAGGGTGGACCCTGACATATGCAGTATGGGTATGGCATTAGTGCTGTGTACCTCATAATGTTTAAGACAATGGCTGATGTTTGTAGCAACTATGGACAATCACATTTGACAGGACTGGAACATTTGTATTGATTTCAGGGGGTTGATAAGGTTGTCATCCTGAACCCTTTAATTTGGGTGTGTTTGATCCATGGGGACATTACTGCCATTAGCTACTTGACCTGCACACACAGCAGAGGTAGTAGTGGCAACTGTTGTCAATGTTAAATTCCACTTGCAGATATGGCCTGAGGTTGTTAATTGGGCCCTAGTTCATGTAGGGAGAATACTGTCTGACGTGTGACAGCATGCCAGTTGTACGTTGTACCCTACCCTCCTGGCCTGGCTTTACCTTTCCAACATCCTTGGCATGGCAGCACACCCCCACACCCCCATGCAAAGGTTGTTGGTGTAGGGTAGTACTGTGCCCCAGGTTTCCTCTAAACAGGCCATGCCCCCGTACTGTGCCCCTTTACCCATGCCACTCCCTGAATATCATGACTTATATGCATTGTGTAGTGGGTATGTCCCCCCCGGTTGCAGTTAACAATTAGGCATTTTAGTTCCCCATGCTACTTACCCTGCATCTGTGTTGTCTCCTGGTAGTCTGCGCTGTCCTGTCCTTGAATCCCTGTGACGATCTCCTCAGGGATGACGGCTGCCACCATCTCCTCCATGTGGTCCAGGGCCTCCTGCGGTGCTGGACTCCCACCTCCAGTCTGCAGTGCTGTCTTCCTGTTCCTGGCAATCTTTTCCTTGGTCCTGCGCTTGCAGTCATGCCAGCGTTTCTTGCACTCAATGACTGTTCTCCGTACTTCTGCCACACTGTTGATCTTGTCAACAATTTGTTGCCATATTGCCTCTCTCCCACTAATTGGCAACTTTGAGGTGACAAACAGTTGGTGCTGGTGTTCCTTCACCTCTTTCACCAGAATTTCCTGCTCCTCTGCACTGAAGCGACACTTTCTTTTCTTCTTCTCCCTGTCCTGGGTCTTGTGTGGGTCCTCCTGGCTGTTTCCTGGTCTGTTGTTATCTTCCTGGGCTCTGTGCAAGCATCTGGGATCCATTTTGGCTCTCCTTAGCACATTTTGCTGTGTTTGTGCCACTTTTTGACACAATTGCTCAAAGTCATTTTTGCTGCGTTAACGTAGTTTTTCTTTACGATATGATGCATTGGTAAAAAAAATGACTCACACCTGTGGTTTGCGCCACCGTGCGTCAAAGTATAAATTTGATGCCCGAATGGCGCAAAGAAATGGCGTTAGCCGCTGGTAAAAAAATTTACGCAAAACTGCGTTGGCGCAGTTTTGCGTCAAAAAGTGTAAATATACCCCTTAGTATTGGCTGCCACCTACTTCTCCAAACTACAAGTGTGACGTCCCTCTAAAGATCCCGCTGCATTTTTGGTTCCATGGCAGCAGGTGGTGTGAGCTGATGCCGAAGCTGTTGCAGATGTGGCTGTTGTCAAGGTTGCAGCTGTGCCCCCATGCACTGCTGTGGAGCTGGGTCTCCTCTGTGTGACCACTGCCAGTGTGGGCCCCCCTTGTGTGAATGCCCGCCATTCCCTGGTTGATCTATCAGCGCGATAGCGGTGAGCCATCCTCCGGAACCCAGATTCCACTGCCAGGATATGTCGGTAGCGGACTGCCCTCTTTTGGAATGCATGCAGTTCCTCATTGCTTATGCTGGCAGCTGTTAAATTGAGACAGGCAATCAGTGTCAGCATTGTGTGGAGTGTGTACAGATTATTGGCTTACACTCTACATCTAATTACATATGCACTCCAACTCACATTCCGGAAAAGACAATGGCCTGCATAAATGCAACAACACTTCTTTAGCATCATTTCTTTGACACCAAAGTGATGCACAACAAGATTATGAACCAAACTAAATGAGGCATGCATTGCTTTTGCACAATATGTAATGATGCAAAGGCAGCGTAAACTTCACATCGATCAGGTCCAAACGTCCCCATCATCTGTGTCAATTTTCAACCATACATCACCAGTAACTTGAACATGTTATTGGGAGGATGGGATGCTGTTGGTAACCATATGGGGTCAGTGCTGATAGGTACACATGCAAGCCTGATCAATATGACTGTCACCTACACTGTGAGCATCACATCTACCTACAAATTTGGTAGTCCTCTCCCTTTGTGCCTAAGTGGGGATGTCCATGCAATCCATCATCTCAGCTGTCCTGGTCATCCACCAAGGCATGCCCACTCATACATGGAGTCAGGAAGTGGACCATCTGTTAGGAGGGCTGACAACTAGGAAGCTAGTAGCCATAGGTCTATTACATCTACATTTTTGTGTCTGTGTAGACACCCATCAATACCTGATCTGCCAGTACTGTTCCTTACACACCCATTTCCATGCCAGCACATGTTTGGCCTTGACCTGCATGCCCGCCAGTTAGATTCCACATAAATGTTACGTACATGGAGCGCCATGCTGGGGGACAATTGCCAGCCCAGTCCTCCATATTCATGGCTATACAGGGATGCTCCAAATTGGGTTAAAAATGGGGCATCCCTGTGTTGTGAGAATGACGGAGTGCCCCACTACCAATATCCTCACAGTGCATTTCTTAGTCACAAATGGCCCCACATGTGGCTTGTCATCACCTTGCTTCAACAATGCTGCCCATTGAGCACCACAAGCCTCACAAAATATGACCCTCTGGGGGTGCATGGGGAGCCTTTCAATGGGACACAATGTCACCATCCAGCCTACTTTGATATCTGATCATTTGACAGCTTATCACATCTAGCATTGTGTGCAACACACATGACTCACTCACACCAAACTCTGGATTACTTCACAGGACACACATTATCACACTTACTGGATACATCTGGGTCCTCAAGATGCGCCACTTCGCCGATTGTGTAGGGTGCAGGTCCACCTGTAAGATATGAATAGAAAACAATGCTTAGTGGCGTATCACTGTTACTACTAGTGGACAACAATTTTCAATGTGTAATATTTTAGAGGAGCGAGCTAGTTATCCTAGTGTAAAACAGTGTAACAAACACACCACTACAAACACACGATGACACAGACACTCAGGTGAGTGAGAGCTACACACCTGCACACTTACACTGGGCCAGAGACTCAGGTAGTGCTACACCCTGCAACAACCATATGTGGGCAATCTATAGAAGATGGAACTCCATGGTATAAGGCTAAGTTGCCTTACAAATACATAGCACTACCCTGGTGCTTTGCAAGACAATTGACTCAGGTACTCAAGCTTGTCCTGCTAGGCACCCAGATTATCTTTGTGATGGACATGCGGCTTAATTATTAGTCTGCAATGATCATGCATTGAGTAATCCTTGACTGATGTGGCAAAGTTGTCTGATGGTATCAAATGCCCCATTTACATTGCTCCCTGAGGTGGGTAAGCCCCCTTTCTGACCTAATGGCAGGGGCAGGGATCATGTGCATTAAATGATGACAATGTAGCACTATACATGCATTGCTCTACTTTGTTGACACAATCCAGGTAAATATGGTAGGCTGGCCATGTCTTGGTGTATCATACATGACACTATGACGGGGCACATGTGTCTCCATGGCCCCTGAAATGTGTGCATGACTCACCAGACATCTAACATGCATTGTTATAATGGTAGGACATGTGAACTCCATGTCTAGACTGGCACAGTTACACTTCATTCTGGTTGCATGCAACCTGTCCACAAGCATTGCATGCAGCACTCCAACACATCTGCTACTTTTATTAAAGAGCAGTGAACAGTAAATAGTATGCTAATGAGAGACTCACAACAGGTCCACTGATCTCGACAACAATAGATCGAGCAGATCCTGCTCCCTGGCCACCAGATCTGCCCAGCGATGCTTGAGCTGGTGCTCATTCCTGGTGCTCTTATAAACTCTCTTCAGGTGGTGGAGCACCTTGCCCCACCGCAGCCGCCTCGCCTCGGTCCGGTAGCCCTGGATGACCAGGCCCCCCCCATCTCCAACATCATCGGCAGGTAGTGGGCTACCAGCCACACAAAGCCACCCAACTCCTCCACTCCCATCCTGGTCAAAGTCCCCCTACCAGACATGTTATAACTGGAAAAGTTGACCACAAATATTTAGAAGAAAAAAGAAAAGAAAATAACAGAAACATAAGCCCAATAACTAATCCCAACTATCCCAACTTAACAATTAGCCCGGACAGACACCCCACAGTAAAAATACAAATATGCACAAATAACACACAAATTTACAAACACTGGGACAAAATGCAGACAATATTTAACAAAACACAACAGGTTGGACACCACAAAATACAATATGCAAGGGAATCACACCCACCAACTCCAGAACACAACCACACAGTCAAAAGAGGCACAGACTGTAAAGAGAAAGTAAAAAGTACACCCACTGTGCCATGCTTGTAAAAAGGATTTCCTATTACATCACTTCCTGTCCCCGTGCGTCATGTTTTCAGTTATGCGTGTATTTATATTACGCATTTGACATTTGCGTGGGTATTTGAGACTCATGACGCACATGCATCGTTTTTGTTGCCGCATTACAGTTGTGCATCAAATTCACTGAAAATCAGCATTGAGAAGAGTGCGAAGGTGAAATTCACGCTAAGGGCCCATGTGCCATATTCTTTTCTTTTGCGGAAGTTTTAGACGCATTTGCGTCAATTTTTTGACTCAGTTACTGATTGCGTGTTTTTGTTCCATTTACTTTAGATGCACCCTCTATCAACATACAAATGGGCTGTGCTGCAGTGTGGCATATTGTGTATGGCCACATGTGGTAGTCCATGCAACAATGTGATGGGGGTGTGATTGGTCTGTTACACCGATGTGTGTGTTACAGAGTCAACAGCATGCAAATAATTGCACGTTGTGCATATGTATGCATGTGTGACAACAGTTTATCCACTTATGTATGGCAGTCAGTACAATGCAATAGTTTCTGTTTGTGATTGTGCATTGTGCTTTCGTATGTGATGTGTGATGTTGTCATACAGAGCATAATATTTAAGATGACATACACAGCTTAAGCATTGTTGATGATGGCTGACCCAATGCTACCTAGGAAATGTTACACAACAACTCTGTATGTAGATTTGGAGTTTGTGGACACTTGTGTGTGGCCTACACATATGTCTGACATGTGTACATCTTTGGTACATACTGTGTATGACACACTCTGCCTACATTCCACCCAAATTATGTTTTGACGACAAATGTTTGCTTAAACTCATTGCATTTAGCAATGGTTGCTGATTTTGTGTGCTGGACCTGCAGCCCTAGCTTCATATGTTCTCATCCATACTGAAGTGCATTCCACAGACGTGTCCGTGCAATGTGTGAGGTCATGTGTAACCTGTGTCAGGATTGGGCCCCATGGCAGTGTCAGGACTGATTACCATGGATGAACTGCGCAGGCCAAACTTCTTCCACTGCTCGTACTACATGGGCAAATCATGATGACCATTGTTACCAATCATGTCTCCCATTATCACACATATTCCATGCAGCCATTGCAACTCACACACTGAGTTGTGACAGTGTTCTGTTCCAACATGACTAAATTTCTAATTTTGGTCATCCACTACCTTATGTGTGGGCCCCTTGCATACTTCCTATTTGGACATGATGTAGTTGTGTGTGATGAGCTATTGGTAAACAAGTTGGCCACATGTTTGTACAAGATATGTTGTAGTCCATAGATTGTGTCCTTCAGTTGTCACATATCAGTGATAAGGCTATTAGTGATGTTTGTGATGGTGGCAATACAATCTCACACATCACATATCATGTTGCAACAGTACTTGTCAGATTCGTATTTGTAACATGCTCCCTGAGGTTAGACTCATAATCCTATGGTATATGTAGTGGAGATTGAAGAGACCAAAGTAGGATTGGTTGTATACATGAAGTGTTTATTTACAAAATTGACAAGGTGATTTAAGTGGTTCTTCAGTGAAAAAGTTTTCAACTATGTGCTGTCTGCGGCGTATCCCAGCAGCTCTGTTGTGCTGTTCCCCCTCCATTTCTTCACCACCATCCTCCTCCTCCTCAGGCAGGTCAAAACCTGGTCATGCATGGAGATGTTCATCTGCACAAATATGTTGTGCAGGATAGCACATGTTATGATGATTTTGCAGACAATGTGTGGGGCATATAGGAGGCTCCCTCCTTTGATGTCCAGGCACTTGAATCTTGACTTCATTATGCCAAATTTTCTCTCCTCGATACCTACGATGTCCCTCATTGTATGCACGTTCTGCTGCTGTGCCTGAGTTTGCAAATGGGACCATAATCCATGGCTATATGCCATAACCCTGATCACCTGCAAAAGATAATAGGGGTAAGTTGTTGTTAGGGCTTGCATAGATACGTCATATAGCATGCAGTTGTAATTTTGAGGTGGTTGTGACTAATATGTGTTTGTGGTATGGTGTGAGGTCCTGACCTTAGGCAAAGTTTTCTTAGCACATTGTTGTTGGACATGACCATCTTGAGTATTGGCTCAAGGACCTTGGACATATGATTTGGTATCCTAACTGATGGTCAGTATGTATGTATCATGTGTTGTGTTGTACACC
This sequence comes from Pleurodeles waltl, assembly GCF_031143425.1. Taxonomy (NCBI): domain Eukaryota; kingdom Metazoa; phylum Chordata; class Amphibia; order Caudata; family Salamandridae; genus Pleurodeles; species Pleurodeles waltl. Next base: position 150,633,440 of record NC_090436.1, on the reverse strand, counting down.
TTTGTGTTGGTGTGCTATCACTAGAGGGGACATGACACATCCTCACAACACAATGTGGTCAGATGTGGTGGCGACATGGTGTCACCGTCTGCACGATGCTTCTCAACTTTGGCTGAGGAACTTGAAAGAGCACTCGGTCTTCTGCTGGTTCTGGACTGACCAAGATAAGGGCGACCCTTACCAGTAGCCACGATGCTGCTTGACAGGGAATGCCTAAGCAGACCGTGCCCTCCAGAAGGAGTCCCAGAGAAAGCAAAAAAAATGTGGGGAAAGCTTCTACACAGGACCTCCTGAAAAAGAGGAAAAAACTGAAAAAATTGAAAATCTCAATCAAAAGCAGCAGGATCTGGAGAAAGACACAACGAAACAGGAGCGAGGATCACCACCAAGCGGTAGTGTTTGCTACGCAAAGATGACCAGGACTGAATGACTTATATAGCAGGAGACAGAAAGTGACAAGACAGGAAAAGATAGCGACACCATCTTGGATTGGGAAAGTCCAATAGAAAAGAATAGGAAAAAAGTAGCACTATAAAAGAAAAAGACCATGCTGGGAAAAAGGAACACAAAGAAGACAACACGGAGACCAGAAGAAAGAAAAGGTGAAGTGAACAGAGAAAAATAAAAAAAGAGAAGAAAAGAAGAGGAGTCCCCCCCACCAGGTATCGAAAGAAGATATGTCAGGGAGGCAGGCTACAAGGGCAGCGCGACCGGGAGCACAAAATATGCTTCCCGAAATGCGCCGTCAAAGAAATTAAAAAATGTGGGCCGCAGTAAGGATGGCGCTCCGATACTCGGAGTGACGGCCTGACCGCGGCTGGCAAAAGAGACGCCGCTGTTAATCGAGGCGTCACACACGGTAGCACTACAGAACCTGGACATCCCAGCCATTTTTACTTGTGTCATTAGAGATGAAGTACAACACTTAAGCCAATTTAAATGAGTAAGTGACACTGCACAACACAGCTCCAACATTGGCAGCACTGTGCTGCAATACTTTGACTATGCAGGAATGCACCATGTGTTACATGCTACTAGGCAACCCTTTGTTGTCCCATGTGCTGTGGTTTATATGCAGCCGTGCACCGACACTACCAAACTTGCACCAGGGTGCTTGGCTAGCTGCCCTGTGGAGGTGGATGTGTCTTTGCAGGAAGGGACACCTCCCTATACATATGCTGTTTTGATGGACAACTGGCTCTTTCTGTGTGTGCAGCAGTATGTAGCATGCATTGGTTGGCACATTCATATGAGTTCAAACCACAGTCTATTTCCTTATTGCAATCTTCAAAAGGCACCCCTGGGGTGGTGTTTGATGTTGGCATTGCCTCAGGTTTTAGGTGACACCTACATCTGACTCAGCATCATCATGCTATGTATCTTGTGGTGACAGACCTACAGCAACACACATTGCACGCCCCTTCCGCACAAAGTGCTATGTGGGAGGGTGGGCGATTTCCAAAGTGACATCAAGTCACATAAGAGTAGGCATCCGCAAACATACAGCGCAGGCCATGACAATGGCACTGGGGGTTCTTACATAAGTCCCTTCGTGATCCTGAGTGGCAGCTTATGTTTGTGCCAGCCACCAGGTGTCCAAGGGTGTGTATCCCATTGTTTCAGGATGATTAACATTACTACCAATGTCTCTCCTACCTTCCAAAACATGATTCAGCATTTATACTGTCAATACATGCACAGTGCAGGCTATGGGATGGTGCTCAGCTACTTAGCAAATGTGCCCCTGGGCACAGTGCTGTAAGGTCAGTGATGTCCTCTATACTCCTACAGGGTCCCACTATGGCATCCAAGATCTGCACTGTCTAACAATGACTCTGCCCCATGGTGGGCAATTTATTGTTTATGGTACAGGCATGATGGTGTTGTGGGTCAGTAAGTGGTGCATGTGAGGTGGCATCACGGTAGGTGTGATGCCACTTCTCACAAATCTGGCACATGGTATGTGATGGGCATTAATTTTGTATTCCTATGTGTGTGAGCCAATGCGTTAGGCAGATGTATATGCACACTACAGGTAAGTCAGGTATGTGTTGATGAGATGTAGTTGGTATTTTCAGCAGTTGTCTGGCATTTGATGTTTGTTCTGGCAGTGACATGCACTGCATGATTTGCAGAATCTGAACCTATGTGAGACTTACGTAACATGAGTATGGTGTATGCCATTGACATTGCTATGCTATTCTTTGTTTGGTGTATTGTGTGTGAAGAGTACATAGTAGGCAACCTGTGGGCACTTGTAGTGGTTTGTATATTTCTACTGTTGGCAAAGGGTACATCTCTACACCTGTCCTTCGCGTGGTGTGCCTGTCAAATTGTGGGTGTGTTACGTACATGTGGGTGTATGTGTTTGGGGTGTGCACTGATTGTGCTGTACTGCAGCATGGTGCATTTGTGATGTTAGCTGCACATCTGTGTTACCCTGGCCATGTGTTTTTTTTAGTGGTGTATGTCTTGTGTATCCTACAGGGTTGGTGTGTTGTGTGTATATTGCTAGGTTTATTGACTTACCCACAAGTAGGCCATTTTCATATTGTCCATCCTGGAAGAGTTTGTTGATCCTGCTGTGCCGGAATATGTGGGCATCATGCACACTCCCAGGATACTTCACCAAAATGTTTGAGAATAGTCCCCGGTGGGCCACTATGGCCTGAACATTGATGGAATGCTTGTGCTTGCGATTCCAGTAGATGTGCTCTGTTGCTGAAGGTGGCACAAGTCAGACATGGGTGCAGTCAATTGCACCAAGCACATGTGGGAAGCCATGAAATTGGTAGAACCCCTGTTTTATCTCCTGCTGCTTTTGCTGGATGTTGGGGAAGCTGATGTGGCTGGGTGTCAGGGAGAATATTGCGTCTAACACCTTTGGCAGGAACACAGAGAATGATGGCTGTGACACAACAACAACCAGGACACCCGTTGTTTGAAATGAGCCACTTGCCAGCATGTGCAGGACAGCTAGCAGCTTTGTCACAGGTGGTATGTTGTGTAGGGTCTGCAGGCTGGCTGTGATTTGTGGCTCAGTGTGGTGCAGCAGGTGACGTGTGGCTTTCCGGTTGAGTCTGTATGTCCTTATGATATCTTGTTCCCTGAGGCCATGGAGGGTTGTCCTGTTTCTGAATACCCTCTCCTGCTTTCTGTGTTGCCTTTGTGGGCCACATTGTGGTGGTTACTGTGGTTGTGCTTCGTTCTCTCGCAAGTTGGAGCAGTAGCACTTCTATGTTGTCCTATGGGTTTGTGATGTTGCTTCTGTGTGTTTTCCTTAAGTAGTGATGTGTTTGCCTCATTTTAAAGCCTGGTCTGACCCAAACGTTAAAATTTGACACAAATCAGAGTTGACGTCATTTTTTGAGTACACCTATCACCCGTACCTCTTTTTTGCCAAGGTGGATAAATATGGTGCTAGGGGCTTAGAGGCATTTTTTGGACAGGAACGCCTACCTCGCATCTCATTGACGCAAGGAGTTTTCATGCATCCAAAAAATTACGTTAACTCCAATATTTTGACATTAGACTGGTCTAGCATCAGAATATAAATATGGAGTTAAGTTTGTGCAAAATTAGCATCAGAATAAATGATGCTAATTCAGCGCAAACAGGGTACAAATATGGGCCTAATTTCACAGTGTGTGTAGTAGAGAGGGTGACCTGATTTTCTTGTTTCTCTAACTCTAAACACCAGCCCAGTGATCAGTTGGTCCAATACATCTGTTAGTGAACTCCCACATGAACAGTACTCACCTAGGAGGATACCATTTGTATAGAGGGTGAAGTAGAGAGAGTGACCTGACTTCAACTTCCAGGAGGCTCTGTTTCGCCAACACCAAACACCAGCCCAGTAGTCACTTGGCCCAATACATCTGATAGTGAAATCCCACAGGGAGTGTACTCACCTTGGAGGATAGCATTTGTACAGTGTGTGTGTAGTAGAGAGAGTGACCTGACTGCAGCTGCCAGGAGGCACTGTTCACTAATTCCAAACGCCAGCCCAGTGTTCACTTGACCCAATACACCTGTTTGTAATCCCTCTAATGCTCTTCACGCACCTGGGACTATGACATTTGTCAATTGTTGGTAAGTAGAGGGAGTGACCTGACTGTAACTCCCAGGAGGCCTTCTGTCTGTAACTAAGAAAACACCAGCCCGGTGGTCACTTGTCCACAAACTCCTGTTTGGGAATTCTCAAATAAATTTTACTCACCTGGGAAGATACCAATTGTTAAGTGTTAGGAAGTAGAGGGGGTGACCTGACTGCAAAGCCCAATAGGCATTGTTTCTCTAACTCCAAACACCATCCCAATGTTCACTTGTCCAAATACTCCTGTTTCCCAACTCTCAATTGAAGTGCACCCACCTGGCAAGCTACCACTTGTAAAGTGTGTGTAGTAGAGGAAGTGACCTGACTGCAACTCTCAGGATGCCTTGTGCCTGTAATTCCTAACACTAGACCAGTATACACTTGGCCCAATGCATCTGTTAGTGAACTCCCATGTGAAATGTACTCACCTGGGAAGATACTATTTGTATACTGTGTGTAGTAGAGTGAGTGACCTGACTGCAACTCCCAGGAATCCTAGTGTATGTAACTCCAAACACAAGCCCAGTGTGCACTTGTCCAAATACCCTTATTTGTTAGCTCTCAATTGAAGTTTACTCATCTCGGAGGGAACAAGACACAGAACATGCTGAACCTAAAAATGTGTCTGTCTTCCTAGCTCCATCTTAACCTGCTAACCCAAGATGAAACTATTGAGGACAGGAATTACACCTTACCCAGTGTAGTGTGTACAACAAGGATTCCTAAGGCCTCAAGATGCATCACCAGATTGGTACTAGCTGTGGACAAATTGACACAGTACTGTGCACATGATGACTCCAGTCACATATACAACAAAGTCCTGGATTTGCCTGCATCCCACTCAACTAGGCCTCCAAATGGTCAAAGCTATATGTTACCTCTATACTGTGTTGGCTTTACTGGTGGTAAGATGTCATTTTCAGTCCATCTTCCCAAGTGCAACGGATCTGCACATCTCATCAGCTGCTTGAGTCCAGTAGGTTCGGCATGCTTCACACATGTCAGGTCAAATAACCCAATACCATGGTAACTTTGCACAATTGGATAACCTACAACTTGACTATGTGCAAGGTCTCTGCTTACTGTAACACAAACCCTTTGGAGGTAGATAACACATTTCAACCAGTAACAATGTACGTTTTTCATCAACAGGTGGATCTGCCACGGGCACATGGAGGCCACAGAACAGACTTTACTATCCTACTGGATGAAGCCCTTAGGGATGAAAACACTACTGGATGTGTGGATGTGGTGGAAGTTCCTGGTCTATCTGAGTAACTTGGTCACACGGCAACAGTGAATCTCACTACGGCCGCAATGTCACTTCCCAACCCTGTTGCTTCTACATCACAGACAAGTATGTGCCTCTCACCCATATACCTAGCACAGCTTCCACCATCTTGTGCACCCCAGTCCTGGATCCAGAAGTGCAACTCAACAAATCAGACACCGAGGGTCCAGGACCCAGTTGGAGAGGGCACCCTGTGCCAAGGGCACAGGCTTGAGGATGTAAAGTGCGTGGCAGGGATGCTGTGGGCCACTGGAGTGAGCCCACAAGGCATGTTGTCAGCCAGTACACCATCAGCCATGTCCTTGGGGTCTATCAGGAGTCCAAAGGTGTGATGGGCCAGGTGTTGACAGAACTACGGGATATCAAGCAGCTACAAAGGCACAATTCAAACATGGCTTCCCTAACAGGAGTGCTGAGGGACATTCACCCAACCCTGAGCAGGGCTTTTTAAAACCAATCTTCCCCTTCCTTTGGCTTATCAATATCAGGCCCATACACATCCGGGCCAGCAATAAGAAGGGAGGCCCTGCCAGAGGAACAACCAGCCACCTACACCCCTGCCTCTGCAGCAGCTGGTCCCCCTCGCAAGTGGGGATGTCCAGCAAAGAATCCAGGAGGTGCGGATACCAAGACACCCACCACTGTCAGCAACAATCCTCTTCCTTAAGGTCCTCCTTTGTGTGTCACACATTCACTCTGTGGACTGATTCTGAACCACCTTCCATTTTAAATGGGAGTAGTACTCTGGACTTTGGACTCAGTGGTGTGGCATCTACCCCAATGATTTCATCCACCATGACTGATCCCTTCATATTTCTTTTTTTGTTGAGTCATGTCACATATATTATCTGTTAGCCCTCTTTTCACAATAAAACCATCACTGACTCATTGCCTGCTGTTTTTGAGTGCACATTTAGCCATGTAGATATGCTAGACCATGTGAGCCATACGATGATGATCAAAGGTACTTGTTCAAGATGGGATATGCTGCATGTACAAAGTGTCCAGCTCAGGATTACAACCATCCCACAAGAACACATATATACAAGTGTCTTTTCAAGCTAAAAGTTTTATTACAGTGTTTCGCACATAGGCTGTCAATATGTCTGAACGATCATAAATGACTCATTCTGAGTAAATGAACATATTTACAGGTACAGACCTCCAGACCACAGAAGGAAGGGATTCGCCAGACATTGTCCTATAGAATATACAAACATTTAAGGAGTTGACGTCATCAGCTTCAGCCTTATCTCATACCAGGCCAAAATAATCCAACATCACATAATCCAAGATTCAGACAAAAGACAGTACAACAGTTTCTGATCACAGTGTCATTATAATCCAGTGCTGATGCATCTGGTGGTATGGCACAAACATGTCAGTGTTTTGGCACAGGCACTGTGGCCTACAATGATGAAACATCTACAGCTGTTTACAGGTCATGCAAAAAGAGTGTTTTGCCAATATGACGGGGAACTGACTTGGTGGTCGCCTAGGACTCTGTATTTTCTGGCCATATGATGACACACATGAGGACACACATGATGCCTCAGGCCCATGCCATCTTCAGTTGGCATTTCAGAATTCTCATCCAGTGGCACTGCAGTCTCTCCTTCCTTTGGGATGTATGGGATATTCCTCCGCAGGGCGATGTTGTTAAGCATGCAGCGTGCCACAGTGGCCTGCCAACTTTCCCTGGTGAGTAGAGGAGGGCTCCGCCAGTCCTGTCCAGACAGCGAAATCTGGCTTCAGGAGCCGAAAAGCCTGCTCCACTACCCTTTGTGTTCTTCCATAGGCCTCATTGAAGCAGACTTCGCTTGGAGTGGTCGAATTCCTCAGCTGCATCAATAACCTAGGACAGTTTGGATATGCTGATTTTCCTGTTAAGGAATAGGAAATAAGTTCAGCAATGAGTCACTGACTTCATGATAGTAGCACCTGACATTGCTTTCAAACAATGAGGACAGACGTGACTTACCAATCATACAAGCACACTAATGTGGTGCGGATACTATTGCACTTCCAACACTCAATCATCTTTTAAATACCGACTACCTCCAGGAAGATGTCTCCTTTTCTGGATGGAAAGGCCTCTCCCACTTAGTCATGACATGCTTCATCATAGGCCAGTCCATCCTGCAGGGCTAATATAGTACCAACCCTCTGGTCTCAACTGCAGCCCCAAGGGAGAATGAGTGGGACAGGGAGATCAGAATAAAGTGTATTTTCATCAGTAGGGCACCAGTATCAATAAATAGTTAAAACTACCACTGCATCTATCCAAAGACACTGTTTTATTCAGGATGATGTGGGGTAGGGTTAAAACAGATTTTATACTAATCCCTCCTATGTTTCGGGGGACTACCAATCGGTGTGCTTGAGATCTGTGATTGACTTCTCAAATGCCTGCCAACATGTTTCGGCCTACTGAGGTACTTGTCTGGTTTATTTTAACCTCAGGCCTCCGGTCCTCTGGCTTTCTTTAGGGCAGAAAAATATGTCCCACGTCCCAACTGTCAATCACATGTTTAGATAGTATACATGCAACAAAACAAGACTAGTTCTTTCCTGGTCCTCTATGCGTCTCCTAAACGTGGATCACAAGATATAATCGATATATTGATATGATTTATTATAAACTTAAATAATTATTAGTGTTGTGTAGGATGGTCACCCAATGTGATTCACTCACAAGTGCATAAAAGCCCAACACTGCATAGTGTACAAAACCGTAACCTGTTTGTTACTCAAGACTTAGGGGGTCATTCTGACCCCCGCGGGCGGTGGAAGCCGCCCGCCTGGCGGGAACCGCCAGAAGACCGTACCGCGGTCAAAAGACCGCGGCGGTCATTCTGACTTTCCCGCTGGGCTGGCGGGCGACCGCCAAAAGGCCGCCCGCCCGCCCAGCGGGAAAGCCCCAGCAATGAGGAAGCCGGCTCCGAATGGAGCCGGCGGAGTTGCTGGTGTGCGACGGGTGCAGTTGCACCCGTCGCGATTTTCAGTGTCTGCCAAGCAGACACTGAAAATCTTAATGGGGCCCTGTTAGGGGGCCCCACAACACCCATTCCCGCCATCCTGTTTCTGGCGGTGAAAACCGCCAGAAACAGGATGGCGGGAAGGGGGTCGGAATCCCCATGGCGTGGAGGATTCCCTGGGGCAGCGGGAAACCGGCGGGAAACCGCCGGTTTCCCTTTTCTGACCGCGGCTTTACTGCCGCGGTCAGAATGGCCCCAGAAGCACCGCCAGCCTGTTGGCGGTGCTTCCGCGGTCATTGGCCCTGGCGGTCCATGACCGCCAGGGTCAGAATGACCCCCTTAGTGCTAAGTGTAGGATTTTCTTTGCATGCATCTAAGGTCACATACTTACCCTGCAACTGTCAGGGAAAAACCTCATCAGCTACTAGGAGGGGGAGTCTCCCTTATTGTCACACACTACAGGTCAGAACACATACAAAAGACATGCTTATATTTAGGAAAGACAGGCTACCATGTAACATTTTTTTTTCTTTTACTTAGTGGTCCTTAGCTCCATTACAGGATTCCTGCTATCTCACTATGCCAGATACTATCAATGCCTTCATTTCCCAAAATAGTTCAGTGCTGATTTCCCAGGCTAGTATTAGGCTACTGGCCCCTTTACCTATGTAAAAACCAATCTTATACCTTCTCCCACTTCTATTAATCCCATAGTGTGCAGGCATGTATGTTCCAACGTCTCTTTGTCCTTTACTGAAGCAGCACAACACCCATCTTACCTGGACTACCACTTCATCAGTAGCCCATGGCAGCTTGACTCATGTTTTTGGGCTCCTCCTAACAAGGTCACACCCAGAATGACAATCTGTTCATGTGTCTTAATATCTTTGTGCCGTCCACACAAACTTTCTTAAACCGTGATTACTCCTGCAGTTAGTCCCTCCAAGCCCGGTTCCACATAGCTGAACTAGAATTTCGACCGGGATATCAGACCCCCGTACCTGCTTCTGGGAGAGCGCATTACCACTGTTTCCCCACATTTGATGTGGTGAGCTTAGAATAAGCTTGGAAAATGTCCGACCACCTGCCCCGCTTGTACCGTCACAGGGAATGCTCCCGATGTCTATTCTATTTCAATGTTACTGTCAGCGGGCTTGGTGCACCATGTTTACAGCTATTCAAGTGCCCCTCCAAATGTGATAGTCTTTTCTGACCACCAAAAATACCGTCAGTGGTGGTGGATACTGCACCGCCATCATATGCTATCTGTGCCCTGCAACCCACTACACTGGTGGTTGTGTATTAGGACCTACACAACAAGACAGATTTAGGATGTTTGAGATAATCCTATACATATATTGTTGTTGTGACGCATTTAACAGGGCCATTTAAAGTATTTAAACTGCCAAAATGGAAAATAGGCTAATTCTGCTGCCTGTGGCAGTCACGGGCCAATGGCTGTGTCAGTCAGTTGTGATGACTGCGTATCTGGCATACATGTATGCCGCGTTTTACACAATCAATCACTTGACTCCTGACATTGCTGCCACCAACACCTCCAGCACTTCAGCTGCTGTGTGCTGCCTCTGGGAGCAATCGTGCTGCACTTAGCAGGTAAAAGGGCCCCGGCCTTCTCTCCAGAGGATCTGGAGAGGCTTGTGAACAGGTACATACTTTGTATGGTCAGCTCTATGACTCACCAGAGGAGCAGGTAAGTACCTCATAGACACAATTGACTCTGTTCAACACCATCTTTTCCCTCCTCACAGGCTACAATGTGCGCCTGTGTGCCAGTTGGACTTCTTGTGTGCCTGCTGTTGTAGTTTGTGTGGAATCAATAGGATGTACATGGTGCAGGTATTGGAGACCAGTACTAAGGCCCTCATTACAACCCTATTGGTAAATCCCGCTTTCCGCCGTGCTGGAGACTGCCAACATACCGTTGCGGCAGCGGAATTCCGCTACAGGTATTACGACACACATGTTGGAATCCGCCACAATACAGACACCCACAGAAGTCCACCACACCAAAGGTCAGTGATAAACTGCCGATACCAAAACCTACACCGTCATGCCAACAAGAATACGACCACACTATCACGAACCACGAATCAACGCGGCGGTCTTACAACCGCGGTAATCCATTGGGGGTACACACCGCCGCACTCAAAATACACACACATTTACAAAACACAACCACAGTGGACAATTCAAAATACACACACCTGATACACATTCACACACCACACCCACACACCCACAGCACTATAAAACACACACCCACATTACCCACAACATCTTACAACTAACACTTTTTGAAGAAGCCCAGAGAGAGAGATTAGCAAACACAACACCAGCATCCACAGGTACACCGCACCATCACTCATACAACATCCACGCACCTCAAACAACACACACCAACACATCCCCCCACACATCACAACAGACAGCACCTCACACGTCACCCACACCACATCATGGCACCTCAAAGACACCCCAGGTTTTCAGAGGAGGAGCTCAGGGTCATGGTGGAGGAAATCATCCGGGTACAGCCACAGCTTTTCGGATCACAGGTGCAGCACACCTCCATTGCTAGGAAGATGGAGCTACGGCGGAGAATCGTCGACAGGGTCAAGGAAATGGAGTACTGACAGGACCTGCACTAGAGGGGGTATTCCTGTGGGATGGCGGATAGCTGACATCAGGTCTGGCTCCAACTGGGCACACAGTTCCTGGATTGTTGCACGATCAAGTCTGTAAGTGATAATAATGTGTCTGTCTTCCATTGTCGACAAGTCCACTAGGGGTCTGTACACCAGAGGATGCCACCATCTCATCACCTGCCCCAGCATACGTGCCCTATGGAGGAGAACGGTGAGCAGAGGGTCATACACCACATAGGTTTCATAAGGCTGTTTAGAACAAACGTTAAACTTTCTCTATGTGCCTTTGCCTGTCCGTATTCCTGGCCTAAATAGGTGTGACGCAGTTAGTTGGCCTGCCATGTGGCCCCCTGAAATGGCGGCTGCCTGACCTGTAAGGTGGGACAAGGGGAAACAAAGTAACTGCGCTGGCGTTGTAAACCGTCGCGGTAGGCGGTCGAAGACTGCAGCACTATTCAGCATTGGTTATCATTGGGCCCTATGGGTTCCAGGAGCCAATGACGATGTACACCGGCGGTGACGGTACGCACCGCTGCGGACATGACCGCCATTTTCTATCTGTTCACTCACTTGATACCTGACCTTCAACAGGAGAGGACCTACACTGCAAGTGCTGCTGTGACCTGTTTCTGGAAGCGACAATGGCTACAGTGTCTGCGGAAAGGGCCCCTGCCTTCACTTCGGAGGACTTGGACAGACTAGTGGATGGGGTCCTCCCCCAGTACACACAACTGTACGGTCCTCCAGACAAACAGGTGAGTAAACTGTGTGCATGGTGGATGGCACATGATTGTATGGAGTGTCGTGGATGGAAGAGGACAGGGGTGGGTGACAGGCCAGCATGTGAGGATGGTGTGTGTATTTAATTCTGGGCCAGGGTGGGAGGTTTGTGGTCAATGTGTGAGAAGAAATGTACGGGGGAGTAACATCCATTTTAACTTCACTTTTCCTCTAGGTCAGCGCCCACCAGAAGAAGGGTATTTGGCGTGCCATCACCAAGGAAGTATGGACCCTGGGGGTCTACCATAGACGGAGCACCCACTGCCAGAAAAGATGGGAAGACCTGCGGTGCTGGAGAAAGAAGACGGCAGAGGCCCAGCTGGGGATGGCCTCCCAACGCGGAAGTGTGCCCGTCGCACCATGACCCCCCTGATGTACCGGATCCTGGCAGTGGCATATCCGGAGTTGGATGGGCGCTTGAGGGCATCACAGCAGCCACAAGGTTGAGTACACTCTCATTCAGCTGACTATGCGCACTTGATGAGGTGTCTGGGTGGGGGAGGTGGGCTGTGGGTCCACCTAGGCCAGAGCAGACGTGCAAAGGTAGATCCATTGATTTGCAGCCTCATTCCCATTCCAACCCCAAAGGTGGTATTTGCCCTCTACACCTAGTCAGGCTCCTATGGCTTCTACCTGTGCATAAAATGGTTCTCGACAGAGTCCCCTATGGGAATGTGCTTTTCCCCTGCCCTGTCAGTGCATGGCTTAGTGCATAGGGCTGCTCACTGTGTGTTGTGTCCGCCAACGGTAGTGGTGTTGCAGGCTTTGACCATGTGTCTCTTGTGTCTTCCCCCCCTTTTTGTTTTGTCACCCTGTCCTTGTGTGCATTAACATCATCTGGTGGAGGAACAGTGGCACCGTAGCAGGAGGGAGCTGCATCCCACAGGGCCTTGGAGGGTGAAGTAACGGAGTCCGAAGGCACCAGTGGGACGGAGGGCGAGGGGAGCTCCACGACGGGGACAGGAGCAGACACCAGCGACAGCGTCTCCTCCTCTAATGGGAGCTCCCTTGCGGTGGCGGGCACCTCTGTGCCCACCGCATCAACACGTACAGCCACCACCCCACCTACCACCACCGCCCTCCCAGCAGCCCCTCATCGAGTTTCCCGTGCCCGCTCACCCAGGAGGGTGGGCATCTCCTTCACCCCAGGCGCCTCAGCCCCTGCCCCAGTCAGCCCTGCTGCCCTCAGTGAGGAGGCTATTAACCTCCTGAGATCCCTCACTGTTGGGCAATCAACCATTTTGAATGCCATTCAGGGTGTTGAGAGGCATTTGCAGCAAACAAATGCATACCTGGAGGGCATTCATTCTGTTGTGGCAGCCCAACAGAGAGCATTTCAGGCTCTGGCCTCAGCACTGATGGCAGCCATTGTCCCTGTGTCCAGCCTACCCCCTCCAACGTCCTCTACCCAGACCCAATCCCCTCTACCTCAGCCTATCCCAAGCACACCATCAGACCAGCATGCACACTCATCAACACACAAGAGTGGACATGGCAAACATAAGCACCACACATCCCACAGGCACTCACACAAGCACCATCCCCATGCAGACACACCAACATCCACTGCCTCCACTGTGTCCCTCTCCTCCACGTCCTCCTCCTCCCTCCCTGTCTCATCTCCACTCACACCTGCATGCACTACATCTTCATCCACTACCTCCATCACCAGCATGCCCATCAGCACCCAACTACCATTCACACATCCCCTGTGTCCTCTCCCAGTGTGTCTGTGAGCCCTCCTCCCAAACTACACAAACGCAGGCACACATCCACCCAACAGCCATCCACCTCACAACAGCCTCCGGCCCATGCACCTTCACCCAAATTCACCAGACGTACACCTCCTACAACCACTACCTCTTCCTCCACTCCCAAACTCCCTCCATCTTCCCATCCCAGTGTGTCTAAGAAACTCTTCCTCGCAAACTTTGACCTCTTCCCTACCCCTCCCCCCGTTCTTCCCCTAGGGCCAGGCTGTATATGTCCCAGCCCAGCACCTCAGCCACCAAATCATCCAGCACAGTGGTCTCATCAAGTCCGGTCACATCGCGGGCGGCACCCATCAGGGCTGCCAGTGTGCCACCTAGCGAGGCCAAGGAGCAGGCCATTCCACCACCTGCCAAGGTGAAGAAGGTGCCCACATGCCGGAGTGAGAAGCCGCACCTACCAGCAAGCAAAGGCTCCTCCAAGCCAAAAGGGGGCAGTGGCAAGGCACCAGCAGTGACATCAAAGGTGGGGAAGCACACAGCACACAAGCCGAAGAGCAGGTCAGGACAGGGCACAGAGGCTCTGGCTGAGGGACCAGAGTCACCCCTTCTGTCAACCAAAACATCAACCTGTACGGCGGTGGACACTGCCACCTGCACCGCCACCTGGACGTCAGCTGCCTCAGCAACAGTCCCCAGCATCATCTCCAGTGGGCAGCCATCCGAGGCTGCAGGAGACATCCTGCTGTGTCCCTCAACAGGTGCAGACGTATGCACCACTTCCAGCACATCCGCCACAGACACCGCCGCAACCACCGCCACCAGCCCTGCGACATGCTCAGACAGTGCCTCCACAGCTGATTTGGCAATCATCCCCAGTGGCCAGCCATTCGAGGCTGCAGGAGACATCCTGGACCCTGCCCAGCGTACATGAGGCATGACCCCCAGCACTGTTTGTACCTGCAGGTGGCAGGCGAAGTCGCAGCAGGGTGGAGTGTGTCTCTGCCTCCATGGAGTATCATGCTACCTGTTCCAAGGCAATCTTGTGGCACACACACCCAGGTGAGAGAATGGGACCTGCCACACTACATGTGAAGCACTCTGGGCACAAAGCCCCCTCCAGAACCAGTGGAGATTCACATCCACTACCCCAGTCCTTGGCAGGATGAAGCACTCTGGGCACAAGGCCCCCTCCAGAACCAGTGGAGATTCACATCCACTACCCCAGTCCATGGCAGGATGAAGCACTCTGGGCACAAGGCCCCCTCCAGAACCAATGGAGATTCACATCCACTACCTCAGTCCTTGGCAGGATGAAGCACTCTGGGCACAAAGCCCCCTCCAGAACCATTGGAGATTCACATCCACTACCTCAGTCCTTGGCAGGATGAAGCACTCTGGGCACAAGACCCCCTTCAGAACCAGTGGAGAACAGCATCCACTACCCCAGTCCTTGGAAGGATGAAGCACTCTGGGCACAACGCCCCCTCCAGAACCAGTGGAGATTCACATCCACTACCTCAGTCCTTGGTAGGATGAAGCACTCTGGGCACAAAGCCCCCTCCAGAACCAGTGGAGACTGTTATCCTCTTGTGAGACTGTGGCTTAGCCCTCCCCAGGATAAAGCAGTGGGCAACCCACCCACTGGAGAGACTTGAGAGACTGTGGCTTTGCACTCCCCAGGACCAATCAGTGGGCAAACCACCCACTGGAGAGACTTGAGAGGCTGTGGCTTTGCACTCCCCAGGAAAAAAGCAGTGGGCAAACCACCCCCTGGAGAGACTTGAGAGACTGTGGCTTTACACTCCCCAGGATAAAGCAGTGGGCAAACCACCCACTGGAGCGACTTGTGAGACTGGGAGCTTCGCACTCCCCAGGATAAAACAGTGGGAAACCCACCCACTGGAGAGACTTGAGAGACTGCTGCTTTGCACTCCCCAGGATAAAGCAGTGGGCAACCCACCCACTGGAGAGACTTGAGAGACTGTGGCTTTGCACTCCCCAGGACCAATCAGTGGGCATGGAGCCCCCTTGTGGAGCAGTGGCGTCGTCCGTTCATCCGGCTGAGGTTTCCCCCCTATCCCCCTGAGGTGCCTGTTTATTTCCCATCTGATGCCCCTGCAGTGTTCTCTCCGTTTCGAGTCAGGTATCTTGTGTGGGCTTCGCCGATGCATTTTGGGACACTGATCCACGAACAATGATTTCCTTAATATCCCGACTTGTGTAGTTGGTGTACATATTTGTATATACTGATATTTGAATTTGGCCTATCTGATATTTCAATGATTACACTCGTTGCAATAATTTCCTTTTGTCCTTGCATTCTTCCAGGGGGTGACGGGGTGTATATATAATGTTGCTGCATGTATTTGTGAGTATGGTGTTGTGGGTGAGGGTGGGGGTGTTGCGTTTTGCGTGTGTGTCACTCTCTTTTCCCTCCCCCCTCCCCTGTGTGCTAGGTGCAGTACTCGCCGTGGTCGTCGCCGGCGTCTTTGCTGCTCCTGATACAAGAAGAGGTAGACCAGCATTGGCAGGACCTGTAACTCGGGCTCTATGGCGTCCTGGTTGTTCGTAAAGTGTCGAAAGGTGAGTTGTTTCCGTTCTAAGTACTGTTTCCACCGTGCTTTTTATGGCGTTGGTACCGCCTCGGAAAAGGTGGCAGATAGGCGTGTTGTAATACAGTGGGCGGAACCTTGTGTTCTGCCTGTCAGTTGGCAGTTACCGCCGCAGTGTTTGTTTCTACCGCCGTGGCGGTCTGAGTGTTAAAGTGGCTGTCTATGTTGGCGTTTTCCGCCATGGTCGTGATTCCATTTTTTTGTTTTCCGCCGGCCTGTTGGCGGTATTACCGCTGCTTTAACACCGCCCGCCAGGGTTGTAATGAGGGCCTATATGTTGTGGACATTCACATTGTGTTGTGTGATATTTTGTGAGGCCCTAGATCCTCCTTGTGTTTGATGTACATAACTAGGCAAGGAGACTTTCCTCTCATACAATGACATGGCTTTGTTTATGATGGTTGTAAATGTTAGACAACATGTATGTGCATGACAGCATGAATTGTGTATGCATCTTGTCCGAGTCATTTGAGGATCTTGTAAGCAATATGTACACATTGTGCCACAGATCCTTCACCCCACATCTGGCCTTGCCAAACTGATGTCTAGAAGTCATATCATGACTCACTGTGCCCTTCAGGTTGCCACACAACCCACATTGCTGATGGCCACATGATTTACTGTCATGCATGGAAGTGATGGAATGTGAGTGTCATGTAGGTTCTGTATGCTCAGCCTGCAGATACCATGACCTGTCAAATGTATCTCCTAGCATGGGACATACTCCAGCCTGTGGGAGAGTCACTGCGGCTATGCCCACTGTGCCCACTCCCTGTAGACCTGAAGATCCTGTCATGTGGCCAATTTGAGGCTCAGCTGCAAAATGTGCCCTGAATGCCTCAGTCCGTTGACTAGATATGGAATGGGTACTGAGGTAAATCCATTAACTAGTCCATATGTACATTTGGCATCATTGTCAATGTGTGGCTTTGACTCATGACAGGCCCCTTACTCCCACAGCTTTGTTGTCACCTTCAGATAAGTCATATTTGTCCACTACATGTGTATTGGACAATTGAAAACCCCACAGTGCAGATAGCGTGTAGATTCCAGGGAGGCAATGACATGTGACTAAGTAGCTTGGTTACATAGCAGAATTTGAACCAAACATACCTTTGCATGTTGGATGCCATTTCTGTAGACTTGTCACATAAGTTCAAAGGTGTGTTCTGCGGTACAGGTACATACCACAGAAACCCACCCTGAAGTGGCATGAGTCGGCATTTAGTTGGCCAATTGTCCACACATGCCTAAGGTAGAGACTTTCTGCACCCACCATGCCAGCCCTCTCATTGTCACTCAAGCCTTAAGGTGAAGTCTGTACTATGGTAGTTGCCTATAGGAACTGTATGCAGTGAGTCAATGTTGCAGTCAGGTCTAGGGAGTTTACCCTTCAGAAGCCACATTGGTGTGGAGTGTTTTATTGTGGCTTGCATCACTGTACATGTTTTTGGAGTATGGGTTGCCTGATGTCCATACGCTTACTTAGTTATTGTAGGCCATAAGCAGGGTAGTGGGTTAGTCTGCAGATAACTACAAATGCATGTAGGTATGTCCCTGTACTTATCTGCACGTGTGCTTTACGCTTGTAGTGTGTTGACAAATTGCCCATTTTGTGCTTAACGTTTCTGACATGTGTGTGACACAACCATTTGTGTCAAAACTTGTGTTTGTAAACTTTTGATTTGTCTCTTGCATCCACACAGGTCAACACCCATCAGAAGAAGGGTATTTGGAGAGCCATCACCCAGGAGGTGGAGACCCTGTGGGTCCATAGCCAGCAGAGCACCCACTGGTGGAGGAGGTGGGAGAACCTGAGATGCTGGGCACAGATGGTTGCAGAGGTCCAGATGGGGCTGTTCTCCCAACGTGGGCATGGCACACGTCGGAGCCTGACCCCCCTAATGGCCACATTCTGGTGATGTCCAACCCCGAGCTTGATGGGCATTTGAGTGAAGCACAGCAGCCACAAGGGCATAGTTAGAGGGCATATTCCTGCCTATCATATAGCCAAGTTGATGTGTTAGGTTCTTACATCTCTCCCTGCCGAATGGGGATGGGCCTTGTGTGGCACACAAGATCAGTAACTGTTTGTGTAGGTATGGAATTTGGTGCATACTGATGTGCCTTGCCTATTAGCCAAGGGACATAGGAGGCAACCATGTGCAGTCTACATACAATTTGTTCTCCTGGGCTAAAAAATGGCTGTGTACAGTGATCAATCAATTAATAATGGTTGTTGTTGTTGTGTGTCTAAATTGTATGCAACAGTCTACTACTCAATGTAGCAGCCCAAACAAAATGAAGTGATGGATCACTGTCCTCAGCCGTGTGTCTGCTCAAGTGAGTAAATTGGCATCTGCCCCCCAGAGGCTACTTGTCTTCAGTGTGTCACTAGTGCTGATGCCGCCTTAGAATCAGGCCCCCAGTGCTGGGAAACACGCTCCGTACTCAGGAGCGCTCGGGGCTGCTCTCCGGCGATCTCAAGCTTCTCCATGACTGCTAGGGGGGAATCTTGGCACCAAAAATCAACCTCTTGTCAAACAATAATGCTTAAAGGTGGTTTTCAAAAACAATCAACAACTGCAACAGGCAAGGGTGCCAAGCCTCAGACAAAAAGATGGGCTCTACATTGACAAAGGAGACCCTCCATATGTGCTCATGGAACGTTAACAGCCTCCTCTCCAAAGCTCAGGACTCCAACTTCATCCAATACATCAGCACCTTTGACATTATATTAATGCAGGAAAACTGGCGGGATGAACCATTCCACTTGCAGGGCTATATGTGTTTCATTATCCCAGCAACCAGGAAAGCGAAGTATGGGCATCTGCAAGGTGGCCTGGCCACTTACGTGCATTCAACCTGCTCCTCCATCAATACTGTGTCAATTGCTGCCATGATGAGTGCGTACGCTGCAGAGATAGTTATCATAAACACCTACCTTCACCCCAAACTCAAACTCAGTGATGCCAATAATTTAGTGGCTCTCTCAAGGACTACATAAGCAGCGTCGTCATAGCTGACGCGGCTGACATCATCGTCTCAGGTGACTTCAATCTGCACCTACTAGGATCCTCAACAGATGAAACCACAACTGCCCTTTCAAGCGCTTGGGACCTCCCCAAACAAGGGGCCAACAAACATGGCCGTCCAACAAAGATCAGCAGGACTCTGCTCAGTGGCTTAGAACTGTTACAGCTAAGAGCCCTGAATGGCAGATTTACTGAGGACTTGCCTCCGGCAGCATCATAGTTTTCAACAACAGCATCCACCACAATTGACTACACGTTCATTTCTCTTCCACTATTCAAGCAAGTAGCCTCTTCTCTGCTAGGCAACAGGTGCGTGAGCAATCACTGCCCACAGAAACTATCCATCAACCTGGGGATAACCAAAATGGAGAAAATGAATATTGCACACATCACCACTTTCACCACAAATTGTAAACGTGTCAAATATGGGCAATGAAACATTGATCAACTCATCAAAGCAGCAACGGATCTCGCACTCGAACTAGAAACAAATAATGATACTGAAGTGCAGAAATGGGAACAACTCACAACCAGGCTTAGTGGAATGTTTGCGGTACCAATCACCAACAGGCGACTGCCACCTATTGCAGCAGTAATTCACCTAGCGAAAGCCCACAGGACAGCACTATGAGATGCAAAGAGAAAAATCAACTCCAGTATAATGTGACTCCGTGGCAGTCCGGGTAATCCAGACCTTCTGACAATCCTAAGGCACCACAAACAGGTACTGAAGAAGCTAAAATGGGCTATCAATAGGAGCTGCAACAAAGAGTTGTGGGCCAGGCTGCATTCGGACGCAAGGAGTAATAACAGTGCACGCTTCTGGCGTACAATATGCAACCTCACACGCCCATGCCATGGTGCCATTACATCGCATATACCAGAAGCCATCTGGGCAAATATCTTGGCTTCATTTCAACGGACCAATATCAGTTAGCATGGTCACACAAAGCATGACCCTCACCCACGCACACAAGGCGCTCCACAACACCGGACCAACATATCTGAACAACAGACTCAGCTTCTACACCCCCACCCGGCAACTCCGCTCCGCCAACCTCGCCCTCGCCTCCATCCCCCACATCCAGCGCAAATCTTCCGGCGGCAGATCATTCTCGTACCTCGCCGCCAAGACCTGGAACACCCTCCCGTCAGATCTACGACAGACCCAGGACCTTCTTTCCTTCAGAAAACTCCTCAAAACTTGGCTCTTCGAGCAGTAACAGCACCCTCCCCCCGCGCCTTGAAACCCTCACGGGTATGTAGCGCGATTTACAAATTGATTGATTGATTGATTGACCTCGCCAGGAAGTCTTCCTCTACACAGGCCCTCACTAAAGACTACTCACACATTACTCACTGATTCAGTCAATATACATAATGAGTTAGCCAAGGGCCGGAGAGAAGGTGCCCCGGGACCAAATGGCCTCCCGCCCGCAGTCTTCAAGCACAATTGACCCTTCTGAGAAAATATTCTCAAACCCCTCTACCTGGAAATAGGTATGACAAGAGCGATACCGCAGTCCTGGAAGGGGTCCATAATCTCCCCATCTTTAAAACAGGGGACAGGTCGCTCCCCGGTAGCTATCGTCTGATTGCCTTAATTGACAATGACGCAAAGTACTTTGCAGGCCTGTTATTGGATCATCTGCTCGCATGGTCTACTGAAAAGGGAATAATCCCTACGATTCAAACAGGATTCTCCAAACATACCGGCACCATCACGAACCTCATGGCCATTGCCCTCTTAACCGACAAAGCTATGACACTGAAGCATCAGCTCCATCTATGCTTTTATGACTTTAAGTCTGCATTTGACTATGTGGACAGGAACCTGTTGTGGAAGAAGCTTGAAACCTGGGGGCTCCCACATCCACTTCTACGCCTAATAATAGCCCTTCACATGGACACATGGGTCCAGATGAAATTGGGCACAGGCACTCATCTCTCAAGGCGGATCCCTACTACCAAAGGCCTAAAACAGGCTGCGTTCTGGCCCCCGCACTGTTTAATCTATATCTGGCAGACTTAGCGGGTGCACTCACCCTCACAAACTCGCACCCTCCAAAGATTGGGGACCTTGAGCTACCATGCCTTATGTATGCCGACGATCTCGTACTAGTCAGCCACACAGAAATTGGCCTTCAGAGACTACTCAACGGCACTCAGCACTACACAGCTACAAATGCCTTGACAGCAAACTTTGGCAAAACACGCACACTGTCAATTAGATCAAAGGCACCCTCGAGAGCCTGGTTTTCGGGTGAGACACGACTTGTTCAAACAGACAAGTATAAATATCTTGGAATCACTGTTGACAAATCGGGGAACGTAGCGCATCAAAGGAAAAGCCTAATGGGAAAAAGTCTAGCCATAGCGCTATCTCTAAAAGGACTAAAAACCCTTCTGAACCGGCCCTCATACACCCCCTCTTAAAAGTGCTAAAAGCCAAGCTCCTCCCCACAATAACATGCGGGAGCGAAGTACAAAGAGGCAGGGACTCTGATATCTTAAACCGTGCAGTGAGCAAAGCTTACCGGACGATCTTCAACATCCCCAGATTCACCTTCCCTGCCCAACTGCGACTGGAGTTTGGTCTGCTGAACCAATCCAAGGCTCGACACGTCGCCTATATAAACATTTAGAGTAAAGCCCGTGGTGCCTCCCTGGGCACTCTCAACTACCATATGTGGAAAGAGCTTGAATGCAAGAACACTTCCCCGTTCAGAATCCACTTAGATGATTCACTTAAGAAGACCGGGCTCACTGACTTGTGTAGGACCCCAATCCCACACAATGCCTTTAAGAAAGCAGCTGGGAAATCAGTTTGGCTCCAGTCACTACTGGAGGACAAAGCAGCCTTCTCACGGTGGTCTCATGCCTGGATGACTTTGCACATCTACACGTCTTCGACACCACAGCCATATCTAGGCCAGGGCTTCTCGAGACGAACAAAGACGAATTCTTAAAGCATCGACTAGGTCTCCTACTACTCACTTTAAATGCGGCCCCCTGGTTGAGGGACGTAACCAACTCTATCTGCTGCCTGTGTGGTGAGGACACGGAAGCTCTCCTCCATGTCTTCTGTTCATGCAATCATCTTGCACTAAAACGAAAAGGCATACTTAAGAGCAAATTTAATGAAAAAGGCAGATGGACACGGAGAAAAGCAGTAATGGCGTGCTTTGCACCTGGTGACCTACAGTTGAACTGTGCTTTGGTGAAGTTTCTATTGCAGGTGTCACAAAAGCAGGTTAGCTCACAACTCAATGCCTAACAATGGACTATAATGGCATAAAGCGATGCTCTACTCACACTGGAGCAAGCAAAATCTTAAGTAGTAATACTCAACTGTGTTTTAAAATGAGCTCCTATGGAGCGTGAATCGAAATGACTGGACAATGTATATAATCACTTGATGGATACTTAGTAACATTAGAAATGTTTTTTTTTTCCTTTTTACATAGTGTTTATCTGTTTATCTATTTTTTATTTTTTTGTTATGGTTTTAAGTAACTAAACAATATAGCCCTCATTACAACCCTGGCAGTCGGTGTTAAAGCGGTGGTAATACCGCCAATAGGCCGGTGGTATCAAAAATGGAATCATGACCACGGTGGAAACCGCCAACAGATGTAGCCACTTTAACACTCCGACCGCCACGGCGGTAGCAACAAACACCGCGGCGGTAACCGCTCACAGCCAGGCAGAAGACAATGTACCACCCTCAGAATTACAACTAGCCCATCCGCCAGCTTTTCCGGGGTGGTACCAACCCCATCAAAAGCACGGCGGAAACAGTACTTTGAAGGGAAACCACTCACCTCTCAACACTCAAGGAAGAACCAGGATGCCATGGAGCCCTCCCCATGCTGGTGTATCTGCTCATATACCAGGAGCACCAATGCCGGCGACGACGACCACGGTGAGTACTGCATCTAGCACACAGGGGAGGGTGGGAAGAAAAAGAGAGTGACACACACACACGCAACACGCAACACCCTTACCCCCACCCTCACCCCCAACACCATACACACAAACACATGCAACAACATTACATATACACCCCGTAACCCTCAGGAATAACGCAAGGACAAAAGGAATGGAGTCAAATTAGTGTAATATTAGAAATCCCACACTTGACTCCTGCCTCAAAACGGAGAGAACACTGCAGGGGCATCAGGTCGAAAACACACTGGCACCTCAGTGGGAGGGGAAGTGGGGGCACCTCAGCCAGAAGATGGTACAACGCCACTGCTCCTGGAGGGGGCTTCATGCTCACTGCTTGGTCCTGTGGAGTGCAAAAGCCACAGTCTCTCAAGTGGGTGGTTTGCCCACTGGTTCTGGAGGGGGCTTTGTGCCCAGTGTGCTTCTTCCTGCTAAGGATAGGGTGAGTGGATGCCTTCTTCCACTGGTTCTGGAGGGGGCTTTGAACCCAGTGTGCTTCTTCCTGCCAAGGATAGGGTGAGTGGATGCCTTCTTCCACTCGTTCTGGAGGGGGCCTTGTACCCAGTGTGTTTTTTCCTGGCAAGGAGGGGCTGAGTGGATGCTTTCTTCCACTGTTTCTGGAGGGGGCCTTGTGGCCAGTGTGCTTCTTCCTGGCGAGGAGGGGCTGATTGGATGCCTTCTTCCACTGGTTCTGGAGGGGGCTTTGTGCCCAGTGATGCAGCTCTTGGGGGGTGCCAGTTCACAGTCCCCCACATGGGTGTCAGAGCCATGTGATTTGCAGTGGCCAGGATGCATGATACTCCATGGAGGCAGGGCTACAGTCCATCTGCCGGGAGCTACGGCTGGACAGTGTTGGCAGTGCTGGTAGGGTTAATGTCAGTGGTGGGGGGAGGCTCCAGCCCTTCCCCTGCAGCCTCGGACAGCTGCCCACTGGGGATGCTGCTGCTGGCAGTGGTGCCACTTTCAGTGATGCAGGTGGTGGTGCTGGCTGCAGTGCAGGTGCCAGTGCTGCCAATGGTGGGGGAGGCTCCAGCCCTTCCCCTGCAGCCTCGGGCACCTGCCCTCCGGAGCTGCTGCTGCCGCTGGCAGTGGTGCCACTTTCAGTGATGCAGGTGCTGGTGCTGTCAATGGAGGGGGGAGGCTCCAGCCCTTCCCCTGCAGCCTCGGATGGCTGCCCACTGGGGCAGCTGCTGCTGGCAGTGGTGCCACTTTCAGCTGTGCAGGTGGTGATGCTTGCGATGGGGCTTGTGGCGGTGCAGGTGGCGGTGCTGGCAGCGGTGCAGGTGCAGGTGGCGGTGCTGGCAGTTGTGTTGGTAGCTACCAGGCCTTCACCTGCAGGCTCAGACGGCAGAAGTGCCTTGGCTGGTGTTCTGTGCCCCTTCCTGCCCTTGGCAGATGGTGGTGTCACCTTGGGTCTGGCACCTAGAGTCTTTGACGTGGCCTTGCTGGGTGGTTGTGGCTCCTTCTCCTTTCTGGATGCTGTCCCCTTCTTGACCTTGCCAGGTGGCTGAATCTTCTTGGCCTTTGCAGGGGTTGGTAGCACACTGGCTGGGCTGACAGGTGCCCCCATAGGCTTCTGACAGCTGCAGAAACCACAGCGGATGTGGACTTGGTGGATAAGGTGCTGGGCTGGGTTCTGGCAACCCTGGCCCGAGGTGAAGGACGGGGGGGGTCGGAAGAGGTTATTGTTGGCTAGGAAAAGCTAATTAGGGACATTGGGGCGGTAAGAGGGTGAAGGTTTGGGAGTGGAAGAAGAGGGAGTGGTTGTAGGTGGTGCCAGTCTGCTGTGTTTGGGTGCAGGTGCATGAGCTGGATGCTGTTGTGAGGTAGATGGCTGTTGGGTGGGTGTGCGCTTGCATTTGTGTACTTTGGGAGGAGGGGTCACAGACACAGTGGGGGAGGACACAGGGGACGTGTGCATGGATGTGGGGGTGGTGACTGCCAGTGAGGGGCGTGTAGTGATCGGCGTGCTGGTGATGGAGGTAGTGGATGAGGATGTAGTGCATGCAGGTGTGAGTGGAGACCCAACTGGGAAGGAGGTGGACGATGAGGAGGAGGGAGACACAGTGGAGGCAGTAGATGTTGGTGTGTCTGCATGGGGATGGTGCTTGTGTGAGTGCCTGTGAGATGAAGTGTGGTGCTTGTGTTTGCCTGAGCCACTTCTGTGTGTTAATTTGGGTGAATGCTGGTCTGAAGGTGTGCTTGGGATAGGCTGGGGTTGAGGAGATTGGGACTTGGTAGAGGAAGTTGGAGGGGGGAGGCTGGAGACAGGGACAGTGGCTGCCATCAGTGCGGAGGCCAGAGCCTGAAATGCTCTCTGTTGAGCCTCGACACCTGAGTGAATGCCCTCCAGATATGCATTTGTTTGTTGCAAATGCCTCTCGACATCCTGGATGGCATTCAGTATGGTTGACTGCCCAACAGTGAGGGATCTCAGGAGGTCAATAGTCTCGTCACTGAGGGCAGCAGGGCTGACTGTGGCAGGGCCTGAGGTGCCTGGGGCGAAAGAGATGCCCACACTCCTGGGTGAGCGGGCACGGGAATCACGGTGAGGGGTTGCTGGGAGGGCGGTGCTGGTAGGGGGGGCGATGGCTGTACCTGTTGTTGGGGTGGGCACAGAGGTGTCCGCCACCGCCAGGGAGCTTCCATTGGAGGAGGAGTCGCTGGCTGTAGTGTCCCCTCCTGTCTCCGGCATGGTGCTCCCCTCGCCCTCCATCCCACTGGTGCCCTCACCGTCAGTGGATTCGGCCTCCAGGCCCATGTGGGATGCAGCTCCCTCCGTCGCCAGCGCCTCTGCTCCTCCGTCACATGATGCTAATGCACACAAGGACAGGGTGACAAAACAAAAAATGACGAGAGAGACAGAGGATACCCTTAGTCCATGCCAGCAACAACACTACAGTTGGCGTCCACAACACACAGGGAGCAGCCCTAAGCACTAGGCCATGTACTACCAGTTACAATGCTAGTCACCAGCCCATGGGGTACAATGCATAACGCCATCAGCTGCACACCTGAAACAAACAGGGCCCTGCCCAGTAGTAGATGTCCACTAACACCATTGGGGTTGGAGTGCTTCAGAGCCTGACCAACAAGGGACCTACCCCGCCATGTTCACCTGGCCTAGGGGCACCCACAGTCCACATCCCCCACCCAGGTAAAACCTTCATGCGTGCAAAGTCATGATTTTGAATTTGTACTCACCCCCTTGTGGCCGCTGTGATGCCCTCAAGCGCCCATCCAACTCCGGATAGGCCACCGCCAGGATGCAGACCATCAGGGGGGTCAGGGTACGATGGGCACCCCTTCCTCGTTGGGAGGCCAGCCCCAGCTGGGCCTCCGCCATCTTCCTTGCCCAGCGGCGCAGGTCCTCCCACCGTTTGAGGCCGTGGGTGCTCCGCATGTCAAAGACCCCTAGGGTCCGCATCTCCTAGGCGATGGCACGCCAAATACCCTTTTCCTGATGGATGCTCACCTGCAGGAAAAAGACAGCAGAAAAGGGATTAGTCATACCGTCCGGACTGTCATACTCATGGCCCACCATATCCCTCCCATCCTCTTACGCACATACATTGACCACCATACATGCAACACTCTGGCCAGGACACCTCAGCCCCCCCTCTACATGTGGCTTACTCACACCGCACTCCATACATCCATGGCTCATGCATCCTGCTCACAGTGTTCTCACCTGTTTGTCTGGAGGAACATAGAGTAAAGTGTACTGGGGTAGGACCCCATCCCACAAGTTTCTCCAACTCCTCCGAAGTGAAGACAGGGGCCCTTTCCCAAGACACATGAGCCAATGTCGCTTCCAGATACAGGTCACAGCAGCACTTGCAGTGTAGGTCCTCTCCTGTTGAAGATCAGGTAGCAAGTGAGTGAACAGTTCGAAAATGGCGGTCACGTCCACGGCGGTGCGTACCATCACCGCCGACGTAAATCGCCATTGGCTCCTGGAACCCATAGGGCCCAATGTTAACCAATGCGAAGTTGTGCAGCTGTCGTCCACCGCCGACCGCTACGGCGCACAACGTCAGCGGAATTACCTCATTTCCACCTGTCTCTCCACAGAGGTCAGGCAGCTGCCATTTCAGGGGGGCACAGGGCATGGAACCTAACTGCGTCATAGCAGACATTGGCACATCAACTGACTCTCAAATTCACATACTGTTTCTGTAAAGGAAGAGGTGCATTTTTATTTCAATAGATGTGTGAATATGACGCCCTGCTCACCGTTTTTCTCCCTAGACTTCAACTGCTGAGGATGAATATGAGATGGAGACATCCTCCTGTGTACAGACCCCTGGTGTACCTGGCGACAATGGAGGACAGACACATTATCCTTACCTACAGACTTGATAGGGCCACAATCCAAGAACTGTGTGCCCAATTGGAGCCAGACCTGATTTCAGCTATCTGCCAGCCCACAGGTATCCCCCCTCTAGTGCAGGTCCTGTCAGTGCTCCATTTCCAGGCAAGTGGTTCATTCCAAGCGACAGTAGCCATGGCATCAGGGATGTCCCAGCCTATGTTCTCCAACGTGTTGACCAGAGTGTAGTCTGCCCTGCTGAAACACATGGGCAGCTACATCGTATTCCCCCAGGTGGAGGATTTGGCCACAGTGAAAGCTGACTTCTATGCCCTGGGTCATATCCTCAACATCATTGGTGCCATTGATGATACACATGTAACATTTGTCCCCCCTCGGAGGAATGAACAAGTGTTCATGAATAGAAAAAGCTATCAATCTCTGAATGTGCAGATGATGTGTTGGCAGACCAGTACATCTCCCATGTGAATGCCAAGTATCCTGGCTTTGTGCATGATGCCTTCATCTTGAGGAATAGCAGCATTCCATATGTGATGTCTCAAGTCCAGAGGCACCGGGTGTGGCTAATAGGTGAGCCCATGGTCCCCACCCAGTTGATATAGGTATATGGGTGTGGGGTTGTCCCTAAGGGTGAGTGTATGTCTAACAGGTATCCCTCGAATATTTGCAGGTGACTCTGGTTACCCCAACCTCTCATGGCTACAGACCCCAGTGAGGAATGCCAGGACAAGGGCAGAGAAATGATACAATGAGGCACATGGGCGAACAATGAGGATCATTGAAAGAACCTTTGGCCTCCTGAAGGCCAGGTTCCGGTGCCTCCATCTGACCGGTGGATCCCTGTACTACTCACCCAAGAAGGTGTGCCAGATCATCGTTGCATGTTGCATGTTGCCCAACCTGGCCTTGAGACGCCAGGTGCC
Organism: Pleurodeles waltl; assembly: GCF_031143425.1. Lineage (NCBI taxonomy): Eukaryota > Metazoa > Chordata > Amphibia > Caudata > Salamandridae > Pleurodeles > Pleurodeles waltl. Next base: position 150,605,069 of record NC_090436.1, on the reverse strand, counting down.
TTTTCTGCAGGACAATGAGCCTGGAGATGGTCTTGTGGCAGCGGTGGAGCCTGTGGACAGTGAGGAAGAGGAGGCAAAGGAAGAAGATGTGGACAACAGAAGATCACTAATAGAACAGTACTTCCAGTGGCACACAGGTAAGACACTGTAACTTCACTTTCCATTGCAGTTTTGTGTTGGACATTGTACATGGCAGCCTGATTTTCCATATTGTATGGCCACTTACTGTACCCTTTGGCATCTCTATTTTCAGATCTATGTGCCCCACTCTGGCTCCTAGTGTGTTCGCTGCTGCCCACTAAAGGTCATACCTATGTATACATGACTGTGAATATATTGAAGGTGGCTATCATACATGTGACAGAGCATACATTGTTTTTGGGTGCAGCTACAGATGAATAATTTCCCTTGGTAAGTGGGGAATGTCCATTGACATGATTTGTGTGACATCACTGTTGCCAGCATTTCTTGTGTCTACATGTTAGCATGTGTTCCTTTCACTTTTAACAGATTATTTTCACTGCTTCATGCATGGCTTACCTGTGGTCATGGGATTATTTCTGTATTCTCTCACATATATGTGCATGCCAACATGTGTTTAGAATTAGACATATTTGAAGGGGCGACATTTCATTTTATTTATTGTTGGCTCACACTTACTTTCACACATCATTGCATGTTATTTGGCAGTAGCAATAAGGACATGGCAGGTAGGACTATAGGTTTTACCCACTATGTGCATTTCCATGCCATTGATGTGGCATCATGTGGCAAAGTGCTCTGCACATGTGAAATGTGGAAGGTTAGTTACCAGACCGTTGGCATGTATCATGATTTACTTGCAGTTATATTGGAATCATATGTTTTTGTGTACAACCATTCATCCACGGAAATCTGGGTTTGTAGGACCAAAATGGAGACAATGGCTTAGCTTCCCATTGGACAACATGTTGAGGGGTTTCTACAAGTACGTTGAGAATCCCTGGGCCTCTTTAACATTCAAGGACTATTGGCTGCTACTGACGCAATCCGAGTATGTCATTGTAAGGGGTGCCATACACGAGAGGGGATTTCCCTCGGCCTAGCTGATTCATTGTATTGTGGATTTGGGAGACATATCTCCCTGACATTTTGCACAATTTGTCTACAGTGTACATTTCCATGCTAGATGTGTAGTATATCTGAGCAACATTAGTACAACTGCCATGACTCCATTATGACAACTTATACATGGTGAAGTGAACATTGTTGCTTTGTTCCCAGTACCACATGGGTATTTCCATGTCTCCTTCTTCAGGCTGCTGTACTTCTGGCAGCAACATGCCAGGATTTGTATCATCCTTTCTTATTATTGTGGTATTGTGTAAGTGACAAGTAGATGTATTCATGACCTTGTATGGGATCTGTGGGAACAAACGTGGCATTGGCCTACTGTTGAATGACAAAAGGTAACTGAGGTATGCTACATGAGTCAAACCATTGAAGGTGATTAGGTCTCCTACTTTTTCATTGGTTACTGTGATGTACAGAAATCACAGAAGAGGGACCGGGAGATTGGTGGTCCAGTGTACAGTCTCCCAAGTGACATATAGCAAATACAAAAGTACACTGTTCCAAAGGAAAGAAAGAGAAGTAAGGGGAACCTTTATCTACAGGAGTCAGAGCCCTCAAGCATCACATTGGATGTCTGGTGTTATCATTGGGAAAAACTCCTCGCTAGGCCGGCGCTGCAATGCCTAACGGGCTCCCAGAGGGGAGCTCTTAACCGTATTGCAGATGGAATTAAGTTGAAGTACTCACGCAATAATGGAGAGAAAAGTGTTAAAATTGGTTATCCACCTACTTGTTATAATCATGAATTTTAATTAGTTGTGATAAGATGGAGACCAAGGTTAAAAACAGGGAGAGAGGCACGGGGTGAGTGGTGATGCTCACTTGCTCTCAACATTTAAACAAGAGGAACTAACTAATTGTTGTCCTACTTGATGGAAGGTCTACATGTTTCGCGTCTATTGGCCCAACAGGGTCCGCTGACGCTTCATCAGGACCAAGAGTAACAAGAACTTCTCCAACAAAAATTAATAATATTCCCTACTCGGGAAAAGGATAATAGAACAGTCACTTACTTTAGTGCGTCTGTTATGTCAAAAAGGTCGCCCTACAAATCAAATTAATCATGAAAAATACAAGAATAAATGTGAATTGTATAGTACATCCAACATAGTGAGCAAAGTGATATGGTGCACCACTCGTGTCAAATCAATTTTAAAAGAATTCAGCTTACCATCCCCGGTTATAGGAGAGAGCTCCTTGGGATCGCTAGTCAGAAACTGGAGCTGACGTTCTAAATATTAGTAGTCATAAACAACAAGAGTTATGGCAAAATAGCTGAACATAAGTTCAATGAGTATGTCGATAAGGGGTTCAACTATAGACATCCAATGTATCCATCAACAACAAAAATGAATTCATAATTCAACTGTCATTGTGTATTGCTTTATCTATTCAAAAGACAACAATCGATATGAGTAACTGAGTATGTGAATAGTTACCCTTAATTCAAAATCATAGAAGAACAAGTGAAGTATCCTGGTCATTCATGCTAATAATGGATTTAGTAAGTAATGATCGACACCTCTAAGCGTCTAGCAACCTCGATTTGACGAGCGTTTAAAGATTCAGTGTGAGAACACTTTCCTTTTCTAATGTATCGTGAAAAATCAATAGGGAATGTGCGCTGCCGTAATCAGCTGTAACCGCTATATAGCGCAGTGGCCACTTGCAATGTAACATGAAAGCGACTTGTGAGAAAACTTTCCTTTTCTAATATATCATGAAAAATCAATAGGGAATGTGCGCTGCCGTAATCAGCTGTAACCGCTATATAGTGCAGTAGCCACTTGTAATGTAACGTGGAAGCGACAGATTATGCTGCAGAGAGAGAACGAAGAATGCTCGATGTAGAGCCTACTCACGGAAATGCGTCGTTCGTAGGTTTATTGACCTACCCTCTCGACCGCGTCCCGAAAAACAGCGGGTCCCGTCCAAGCGGCACTTATCTAGCGTCGCAGGACGGCGCGCGTCTACGGAGGGTAAAGAACAGAGAGGACAGACTTGTCGGTGTTAGTAGTGTAAACACTGAAAACTGACTAAGTTCCACACTTGTGGGGGAATTGGGTCGTCCAGATAAGAGAGTGTAGAGGTCTATATTAGAATTTTTTATATTCAGCACAAATGTAATGAAAGAAATTTAATAAACCGCTACTTCGGTAAATACATTGAAATGGCTTAAGTAGTCTTCCGAAAAGTCAAATAGAATGGATAATAATGGGCCTGACAAGCTGTCAGACACCCACATTTGTTTGTTGAAAATTAAAGAGATCTTATAACTAATTCCTAACGCTACTGATTACAGCGAGAGTACAGTCCAAGGAATATCATCATTCAGTCCCCGTGTAGATGTACCTAATTTAAAGATCCAACGTTGTTCCAGTCTGAAAAGATATTTGGCGTCATTAGATCTAACTGTGGGGGCTTCCAATATCACCCACCATAATTCATCTGGAGTGTGGGGAGTGTCTATAAAATGTGTTGATAATTTCGTAGTCAGCCTACGGCATCTAATATTGCTCCTGTGTTCGTTAATTCTGATTTTGACTGGGCGCGTTGTCATCCCAACATAACGCAGTCCACAAGGACATGTAATCATGTAAATACAATTCTTGGAGTTACAATTTGTATGTTTTTTTAAATGCCAGATCCCTATAGGGTCTAGATCCAATGATTTTATTCGTCAGGTTAACGTGCACACATTACAGTTCCCACAGGGGTGATGTACAACCTCACCCATGAAATTGGAATTCTCTTTGATCCTGATTTACCTGTGCGCAACTGTTGACAGTTCATCTGACATGAATGCAAATGGTGTGGTAATTGTAGGAGTCACTTTGATGGAGTTTGTTGTTGGGGCATACTTTATATCATGATAATGTTTGCAAATCATAGCTGTTCAAGTGTGATCAGGAACATCTAGTGAGCCCATTTCTCTTTATATTTGCAGAATCATCACAGACAGGTGAAGGAGACAGGGCATAATCAAATGGGGAAGCATTTGGTGATGGTACCTCCAGTTATGGCACCACTGACCCGGAGGGACACAGTGTCCCAGAGGGCGAGGAGAGTGCCATGGAGGAAACAGGATCGAGCTCATGATCTTCAGGTTCTACCTCAAGTGGTCACTCCCTAGTGGAGGCAGGCCCATCAGGACCTGCTCCTGTACCATCCTTGTCCACTACCCCAAGTTTTGTTACTCCCCACCAAGTTGGCTGTGCCAGCTCACCCAAGAGGGTGGGTATCTCCTTTGCCCCAGGCACCTCCGTCCCTGCCCCTGTTACCCCTGCTGTCCCGGCCGATGAGGCTATTGACCTCCTGAGGAGTATCTCTTTGAGGCAGACTGCCATTGTGAATACCATCCAGGAGTTTTTCAGCCAACGGCAGCAGACAAATTAATACCTGGAAGGCATTCATAGTTACATGTCTGGCCTACAGAGATCTTTTCAGACTCTGACCTCCTTACCGATGGCAGCCATCCACCCACTGCAATCCTCCCCCCACCATCTCCCTCTTCTCAATCCAAAATCCCTATTCCCCTACATATCCCACACACAAAGTCAAATCTGCACACACCTACCTCGTCAACCACCATACCCACAGACACCTCCACAAAACCCAGTGACACATCCACCACATCCACCATACCCACCATACACCCAGACAATACCTCACAACCCACAGACCCACACACCTCAGAAACCATATCCCCAGACACCACCACAACATCCACAGACACATCCACCATAACAACCATATCCCCACCACCATCTCAACACACACAGAAACATCCACCATCCCCAGAGAAACCACCCCAGAAACCACCCCAAAACACACAGGAAAATCCACAACATCCACCATACCCACCGACACCACCCCAACAGACACATACTCACCCACCACTCCCACATCATCCAGCACCTCTACCTCCCGGCCCTTCAAGAAACACAAATGCCCACACTTGCACATGCAACAGAAACCACCCAAACACAAGCATACCTCACACATGCATACACCAATGGTATCAACACCCACAGACAAGACCACCACTCACTCCACCACCAAATCCCCAGTGCCTTCTGATTACCTCACCCATTTTTCCAAAGAAAGTTTCCTTTTTGAACTTGCCATTTCCCCTGTTACTTCTGTCCCCTCTCCCAAACCCAAGAGGACCCCACCCACATCCCAATCCAACTCTTCCACATCCAAGTCCTTCCCTGTCATACCTGCACCCACTTCAAGCACCCATAGCCCCTCCATCAAAGAAGAAGCCCACACTTCTAAAGAGACTGCCCCCTCCCAAATCCACCAAACTCAAATCCGATCTCACCACACCCAAGCATGATTTCTGGGGTGCCTGCATGCCCACTTGATGCCCCTTCCTGTGGAGGTTCCCTGGCAGTAATTGGAGTCAAGCGTGAGCACAGTACTGTGCATGGAATAATATGGATTGGCCAATGGCCTTTGATCTACATCATTTGGTATTATTAAACCGAAATTGTTGTTTTGTTTTGTGCACATTTGTTCTACCATTACTTCTCTACCTTTCTGTTGTACCTTATTAACTTGTGTTATATGCCTACAGTTGTGTGTGTTTCACTCTGATTACTGATCCATTTGCTGATGCTTGCAAAGTCTGATTTTGCGGGCAGTGCTGGTGTCACCCAGGACAGGGGTACATGTTCACTTTATGAATATGTGGGTGGTAATCCAATTGGGTTGTCATTGTATTGTGTTATGTTCAATATGGTACGTATTTCATCTTGGGTTGGCTAATGTCAGCATGTATGGTGTTAGAATTGTCCCCCTGATATCGATTGTGCATTTGTCTCATGTGTGGAAGCTAGAGTTTTGATTGTCTACACACAGAGGGTGTTCAATTGTGGTACCTTCCTTTATATCTGGCTTACCATGTGTCCATTTTGATGTGTGTACCTTGCAGCTACTTCATCTAGATGTACGGCCCATGCTGTTGCTGGTGTATTTGCTTCCTTGACTTGCACTTACACATTGTACAGATAGGCATGTCACTTGGCTCTACTATTGTTTGTCCCTGAGATACATGTAGTGCCAGTTCCTGTACATTATGTCCTCGCCAAGGGAGAGGTGAGATATAAAAGCAATTGGTATGATATATTCAGTAATTGCTGATTTTTAAAAGTCTCATACTAATACTTTGTCTCTAACTCTCAAAAATGTCTAAGCAGTGGTTCTGAGATGACACAAGGCTACTGTTGGCACCGTACCAAATCAGAATCTCTGGTGTAATTTCCCTTCCCCCATTTTTAACCGGGTACGTAAACAGCATATTATTATTCAGTGCCTTTATTGGAACAGGTGGACATTTGGGATAATCTGCTATGTTTTTGGGGGATTGCACTATAGTTCTTGAAACCTGACAGATTGTTGCAGTGAACACATTTATATTACAGCAGAATAATTGCACATAGACACTTAGGCCCTCATTCCGACTTCGGAAACCGCCGAAAGACCGCACTGCGGTCATAAGACCGCGGGGGTCATTTTGACTTTCCCGCTGGGCCAGCGGGCGATCGCCAGAAGATCGCCCGCCGGCCCAGCGGGAAAGCCCCTGCAACGAGGAAGCCGGCTCCGAATGGAGCCGGCGGAGTTGCAGGGGTGCGACGGGTGCAGTGGCATCCGTCGCGATTTTCACTGTCTGCAAAGCAGACAGTGAAAATCTGTATGGGGCCCTGTTAGGCCCCTGCACTGCCCATGCCACGACACCCGTTCCCGCCATCCTGATTCTGGCGGTGAAAACCGCCAGAAACAGGCTGGCGGGAAGGGGGTCGGAATCTCCATGGCTGCGCTGCAAGCAGCGCCGCCATGGAGGATTCCCTGGGCCAGGGGAAAACCGGCGGGAAACCGTTGGTTCCCCTTTTCTGACCGCGGCCTGGAAGCACCGCCAGCCTGTTGGCGGTGCTTCCGCTGCCCTCCGCCCTGGCGGTCAGAGACCGCCAGGGTTGGAATGAGGGCCTTAGAGGTTTACCCCTCCTACACCATAGTGTATCTCATAACCTCTTCTTTCCTAGCTCTTAAGTGGTATGGTTACCACCTGAATGCCCACCTTATTATCAGATTTCATGGATTATTTAGACCACCCACAACTGAAATAAGTGTCTACTTTAAGTATCATTTGTGAGTGGAACTGATAATGACCATCTCATATTGTGAAGATCAACCAATGGTAAAATCATAGTTTATCCAAATTAGTAAAACAGGCTTTGCCAAAAGCAATAGTTCTGACATTTTTGTTAGAAGTGATTGGTAATAACTGGGTTATGTAGTGTGTGTTGCTCACTGGCACAAAATTCCATAATGAAGCAAAATCTTCAGCTACAACAATTTGAAAGCTGAGAGTAGAGAACTTTTTTCGAACAGACTACATTAACAGAGTTAAGCGGTACCTTATGGTGAACTTAAAAAGATCAGCACAACAAAATATATTATGGCAGCTACTTCTGACAATGTACCAAGCTTTAGGAAAACCTCTGTGGATGCATCACTACTTTATAAATGAAACGAAGATTCAATAAATCATATGGTATCATGACAGGAAAGTGAAACAAATTAACTGTTAGTGGTGATTAGTGAATAGCACTGAGTCAATAGGACAGGCTCAGCCATCCAAATAGCAAGCACTTCCTAAACAAAACAGCCATGAATGAGAAACTTCAATACCATCTGGTCTGCAAACAAAATACATCAAACAACACACTGGGCTTTTAATTACAAAATACATATCATTTAGCGTTTGTAGAGTGATAAAAGGACTATTTCTTGCCACAGTGCCAAGCTCTAAGAGGAAAATAAATATGACAATGTGACCATTTGCGAAATGACATGCTATTGATGGACAGACCATCTCAGTAATGGGAAACCATTAAAAACACATTACCGTCAATGAGTAATGGACCCTGAACCAAAGACTACTCTTCGACTGTCTGCTTCCTATTGTTGTTTTTGAGGGATTGATGACGTGAGTTCTACTAGACAGCTGCAGCTGTTTAAAGCTAGACCTAAACTGAGAGCATAAGGACAGAATAATTTGGACTGCTTAAAGTAGAAACGTACACAAAAACGAAATTATGCGTTTCAGAACACAAAAGCAAATATACTTCTGAAGGAGGTGATGAGATACAAAACTGCATGCTGGAAGGCCAGGGTGGAGATCCTATACACATCTAGGAGAGAATTAACTGAACCTTAAGCCAAAGAACCTGCAATCCCCCTTATGGAACAAGTCTGTACCATCAGAAGCCATGCAAACCAATCATATATTAAGGCTTGGAATTGAAAGTACAAACTCAATGGCTCAAAGCAATAGTAGCCCATTGGAGAGCTTTCTTAACAGGCCCAAAATAGACAAAACAAGCTTTAGGTGCCCTGCAATTTGCAGTACATGACAGATAATACAACACTGCTCTAGGCCCACCTGATAATTAAAATCAAAATGATCTCCTGGTTAAGGGAGGGCCATCCACTTTTCCAAATGAAATTTACAAGTCTGTGGTAAGAGGGTAGGCTTAGTACCTAAAGTAATAGCATCTGGAAAGATTCTGAAGAGGTAGAATATATCAATGATCCTAAACCTCTCAATCTACATAAGGAAGAAATGCCTGCCAAAAAGATCACCTTATAAAAATGCAGCTGCTGAAACAGATGTCTTAATTAGAAATTATTAATGAGTGTTTATGTATTTTGAATAATGAATTTTGTAGAAAATGAATAACGTAGAGAAAAATAATGCACACATTTGAAAATGTAACCTCGAAGAATGGCCACCAGTGTTCACGAAATGTATTAAATAATGATTAATACTTATGACATACTGAAAATGTATTAGATTAATGTCGTTATATGTCATATTAAGGGTTATGAATTATGTTTTAGATTGTTAAATGTAGGCCTTAACTTAGCGAATGTCTTGGCCTACTTTGCCAGGCCTCATGCAGAAGCTGTATTTCTTTGCGTTTAATAACATATGCTGACAGGGTGAACTAACTGTGAAATGCTCATTGCTTAATAAAATGCTTAACTGAAGCTTTCTATGGGAACCGACGGACAGGAGATGATATCTCTAGTAATGTGTCAAAATGTGTGTAATATGTGCAAGAGGTTCTTTCCCAGGACGCGACCAATGAAGACACTGAATGGAGAGGAAGAAGCAACAAATTCAATACCTGACAAGCCGGATGATGAGAACATCGTATGGTAGGCCAACCAACATTGTGTGGAAGGTGAAATATTAGAATTCATAGATTTGGTATATAAACACTATTGGACAGAGTAATAACGCAAAATGAATTGACCACTTGGGAATTAGGGGATAGTTTGGGTGACTTTGATATAACAACATGACAGCGGGAAGAGACTGGAGACCTTATTCAGATTTTTAGGCAGACCTGTCTAGAAGGAGAGACTTAGAAGAGATTTGAGATTCTGTCATTGGGCTCATAATCTCTGACTGAGAGCCTGATGTGTTGTTGATCGATTGATGACCTGAGGACGAAGATTGATTCTGTTTGCTGACCCATACCGAGGATAGGTAGATATGACAATATGACTGAATTATATTTTAATGCCTTTTCTTTCTAGGTACCAACTGCTCTGTCTCATTAGTTTTACTCTTCAGAAAGAACTTCAAGACATGGTTGTTCGAACAGTGAACGTCCCTGCCCCCCCTTGATCCCACCCCCCCTCCCAGCGCCTTGAGACCCTCACGGGTGAGTAGCGCGCTTTATACAATTTTTTTGATTAATTGATTGATTGATTGACTTAGCTAGATGCTTCCTAAATTTGTGTTCTAAATTGTTTTGCATGAAGCCCCACATGCTGATGCTAATCAAGATCAGTTGAGAGTATCTACATGACTACTGACAAATTACAGACAAATGGTTGACGGACTACATTGTTGAGCCTTATGGCATAGCCTTATCGAAGTAAACTTTGCTAATGATTTGCACTGATGCTTTAGAATGTATTGTGATTCAAGCTTTGATTAGGTTGTGTTTCTTGCATCTTTTTGGTTAATTAATACTGTTCTCATATGCGTTTTGAATTGATATTGAGATTAATCTACATGACTTAAGTATTGTTAATATAAGGGAAATAAAAATGACTAAACTTTTACTAAAGATGTGGTTATTCATGGCTGGAAAGTCATGGTGTGTGATAATTACTGACTCCATTGATTATTGAATATTGATTTGACTAACGATTATTGATTATTGTGTATTGATTGTTGTTCCCTATATTGGAGCTATGGTAAGAAAATCTTAAACGGGTCAAAAGGTTCATCGACCTATACGCGTCCCCTTGTAAGTTTACTTATTAAGGACCGACGCGCTGACACAGCTCTAAAAGAATCGTATCCAAAACCCCGAAAAAAAAACATCTATGACCTCCAGCCGCAGAGATAAATCCCATGGAGGAACAACAACCGTTTGTGGAGGATGAATTAACAAAGCTCTCTTCAACAATCAATGAATCAAGGCCTCTAGCATATCCCATGCTCCCAAGACACCCGAAAATGTCTTCACAGCTGTGCATTGCACCTTAAGAGTTTAAATAGCTAAATCTTTATGGAAAATGTTCAGCTAAACCACTTTAGACAAACACCAGGATTGAAGGGAGACCCAACTAGACTGCTGAACAACCACTGCCATTTCCTGAGGTGGTCCCAGCTGGACTAGCCATAGCTTTTCAACGTCCATTCCTCTAACTTCAAGTTGGCTACAGATTGGTGCAGTGCTGTCCTGTTGGAAAAAGCACAAGATGAAATATGGAAATTCTAAGAAGTTGCATGTTTTAATTTCAGCAACATGAGAAAAACCCAGGCCAGTGATAAAGGACCACTCTGACCCACTTCTACTCACTTTGAATCTTGTGGAAGATTTGTAGAATTAGTGAAAAACATCCACCCCTTTTACCAAATGGTCTAGTATCTTGGTCACAAAAGAGGAACCATGGGGGGCTGGCTAACATTGCAGCTGTGTAACAAGTTTCCCGCTGTCCTCACCCCACCCAAGCCTGGATCATTGCCCCTGAAGAGCATAGTGGGGAAAGACACACAGGGTCACATGTGTGAAGGAGCTTTGTAACCACCTAAGGTGCTTATGGGCACTGAGCAGATTGCTGCTGCGACAAACGGGGTCCAATGTAGCTGTGCTATGGTAGCGCAAATTCAAGATGGCAGACACAAGCTGTAGCATTGGTCTAGTGGTGAGGATGAGCCCCACTGCCTAGCCATGTGACGAGGGAGTGGACTCATTTGCCCACCTGGCAGTGGGGGTGGACACAGGGTCCTCTGGTCCAGCACTGGAGGGCCAGTGCAGGGACCAGTGCCACTGGACAGCTCCTAATGGGTGATCTGCTCACTATATGCCTACCTAGCAGCTGCTTACTCCTAGAACCATCTCACTCTGGAGCAACCCCAGGACTCCATGAAGGGTCCCATTTGGCAGACTGTTAGCATCAGAAGTACTCTGCTTTGATGATGAAACAGAAATCCTAATAGACATCTGTGAGTACTGACCTGAGCCCGCTGTCCTTATAAATCACTAAACAGCTATGCTTATGCAGAGTGACCTCACCTGCAATGTTAACTGAGACTTTGCAGCATGGACCTCTACAGGCACGGGGGCCAGGACTAGCTGTTGCAGCAATAAGTGAGACCAATGACTTTTATCATTCACACACAAGGGTGCGCAGCCTAGATACCTGAGCCACAATGCATTGAGATCCCGGTGAAATGCTGGGATATCTTTCCCATCCCAGAGGCCTGTGTTTGGACCCACTTCTCACTGAGTCTGTGATGGCCATGTTTAAGGGCAAAAAAGACTACAACCTGTTCAACATGCTTATGTGCTGTGCACATTCAATTTCTAAAGAGAGACCCCCGTGAAGAGAGGCCACCCAATGGAGGACCAGCAGGGCGACACACCAACCCACACAAGAGTGTTTAGTGAGTCACTATTTGATTATCTCCATAAGGACCTTCAAAGGGTGAAATAGAAGCTCTTTTATGAGCTGCTTGAAATGAAGCAAAACCTAACAACAATGGTTACAGAGTGTCCACGCTAGAAGACAATGACATCACATGCAGCAATGTGCTGGAACAACTCTAGCAAGAAGTCTTCTGCCTCCAGGAACAACAGGCTGCTCTTCAGGCGCATGCAAAGGACCTGAAAAACTGCTCACGCAGGAACAATATCCGCATAAGGGAATGCGGCCAACAGCAAAGTGGAGGTAGATTGCTGACTTTGTAAAGACCCTGTTCAGTCACATCCTAGGCTCAGTCTCAAGAGAACGGTAGTCAACTGGACAGGATCCATAGAGGAGGCCGTCCTGAAGGGAACAACAGACAATTGTCCAAAATCCTAGTTTCTGTCCACGACTTTTAATTCAAAGAGTCTGTCCTTCAGAACGAACAGACCACTAGCCCCCTATTTTTCAGGGTCATAAATTAGTCTTCTTTCAGGACCTCTCCATTATAACTGGAGACACCTCTGAGGATTTCCGTGAGTTATGTAGTATTATCCAGATGACTCATGCTATTACAAATACATCTCCATGTAAAACAAAATAGGCATTCTTTCAATCATTGAGCGTAAACAATGTCTGATAACCAAATTAGATAACATTTTATGTGCTATGAATAATTGCTAGGCCTGTGTGAAATAATGATGATGCAGAAAACATCTCACAAAGTTCATGTATGTCACCTTATGTAACTTTTTCCCATTTCATATTTCAAGATTTATTTTGTAACTGCCTTTTGCTGCAAGCCACATTTGGTACCGGTCTTGTTTGGCTTTTTACATAAGGTATTCCCTCAAAGACAATGGACAGCACATTTTGCATAGTGCATTTAATTTTTCATAATTGTAACAAAAATTGCCCTTGGTTCCTGGAAAAAAACATTTTTCCACACTGCTACATTACAGATATGACAATAAATTGGGCCTTTAGTGGGGTTGGTTCACAGAAATGGCTGGGGGTACTGATGTGTAGTGATAATTTAAACAAAGTCGTTATGTAACACATTGGATACACTGGCTTAGAAAGAGAGCATGGAATCTCTTGTAGGGCATTACTTTCCTGCTGTATCTTTCTATAGCATCTATTTAGAAAACAGAGAAAAACATGGTAGCACAATAAACTACAATACTCAGCATACAACTGGGAAAAACTACCAGTGATTACTACACAGGTGTTTAATTAGTCTGCTATAAATATGCATGGGAAAGGCAGCCCTTCTTTTTTAATGCAGCTGTTAAACTAATTATTGCAGAAATTGGAAGATCATCAAAAAGAAGTAGATGAAGAAAACGAATATGATTACAATTAATTGTTTATTTTCAAATTAATAATCAGGTAGAATAGGGAATTGTAGATAGTGGAACTGAGAAGAGAAGGCCAAAATTAGCAACACAAAACTTATAGGGTGACGAAGAATGATAATATGCAAAATTACAGATAAAAGATAATACTTGCCTTACATGTCTTTAATAAAATGAGGACTTCCATTCTCCGAAAACCTGTAAACGCTGCACTGCTGAAGTGTGCTAACAACACTAAAACAAGCATGTGAAACTGATTTACAATAGAAGCCTGTGAAGGGACACCTTCCTGCATATGAACAATTATTCCCTGCAACACAGGCACATAAACAATCATTAAATAATTATGATTTGCTACTTCTCTGTGTGCTACATTCTGCAGCACATATAGAAGTAACAAATCACCATTATTGATTGTTTATGCGCATGAAAGGACACCTTCCTGCACATGAACAATCATTCCCTGCAACACCGGCACCCTTGCACTGTGGTGCAAGGGTGCTTACGGTGGCGCTAGGCAGCAAATTTTGGTTCCAGCGCTAGGGAACACACAAGGGTGCACCATATTGTTGTAAGTGTGGCGTATCCCTGCGTTTTTGAAATGTAGGAGCATGGCGCTGCCAAATTTGGGGCAGCTCTGTGCTCTGACATTTGCTTGTATATGAGGCCCTAAGAGACCTAAGACATTTGCTACAGGTGATATATGTGAGGTAAAGGAAGTTTTATCCAATTTTAGATACCAGCAAGACTATGGGGCTTTTGAAGATCTACAAACTCTTGTTCTTCCTGAGGCCTGCACATTTATGTTGAGTTTATGAGTTTTATCTGACACCTTCCATACCATCAGGCCAAGACTGCGAGAGAGAATCAGATTGTGGAGCTGTCCTGATAGATTGTGAAGTGAGTGAGAGAAGAGGAATAGGATGATCTGAGTGTCTATTGATAGTTGTAACAGATTATGGAACCAAATTTGGGATGGCCAAAAGGAGAGGAGAGGGAGCTTTGTCCAGAGGGCAGAAATCCTTACTGATTTTGGAGAAGCACCAAGGTATCATAATGAATGGGCCAAGAATTAAAGAGGTCTTGTCTCCAAGAATGTAAGAAAGCATCCATTGCCAGAGCCAGAGGATCTGATATGCTTCTTTGAAAATGATAAAGTTGGAAATTCAGCATGGAAGTGTTGAGGTCGATTGAAAAGGACCACACATGTACTGAGGATTTAAAATACTCTAATGTGGAAATATTATTCTCTGGAATCTCTGAGATGTAGGGAGTGCCAATCTACAGCCACATTTAGGTGACCTGGCTGATATTTTGCAATCACTGATATGTGGTGCTGGAAAAAATAATTCCAACGGTACTTACTTTACCAGGATTACTAGAATTTTTTAATGTGTGCCTCTGTGGTGGTTGATATATCTTACAGCAGTGAAATTGTCCATCCTGAATAATACTGCAAGGTGTGATTTTTTTGGCAATGTTTGAATCACAAAGAAGCATGCAAGGAACTCTAAATGATTAATGTACATAAAAGACCCCTTCTGTGACCATGCACAGCTATTAAAAAATGGGCTAACCAAGGGTGCAATATTTAGCAACTTGTGTCTGATTGTAATAGGATATCTGGGGTATAATGGAAGATAGGTCTTCCTTTAAGAGCATGGCAATGTTTTAACCACACATTTACCTCTTCTTTTCTTTCTAAGTACAAAAGAATAATGCCTGAGTAGCACATATCCTGGTTTAAGTAGTGGTTTTTCAATATTAAATATGCTCGGTTATGAAGAATCCCCTGAAAAATGTCCTGAGCAGACAAGTCTAGAAGACCCACTAAACAGGCCTGGTGCTGCAGAGAACTGTATGACAGAGAGAGTAAGGGGCATATTTATACCCTGTTTGAGCCGAATTTGCGCCATTTTTTTACACAAATCCGGCGCAAATCTATCTCCATATTTATACTGTGGCGCTAGACCCGTCTAGCACCAAATATAAGAAGTTTGAGTCATGTTTTTAATGAGATGCAAGGTAGGCGTTCCAGGGCAAAAAATGACTCTAAGGTCTTTGGCCTTATTTATACTCCCGTGCAAAAATAACGCACGGGAGGGAGAGGGCCTTAAAAAATGACTTTAAACCGGTTTAGAGTCATTTTTTAACGTCTGGGTCAGGGCAGGCGTTAAGGGACCTGTGGGCTCATTTCCATGGTCTCCGACCATGGAAGCAGTCCACAGGTGCCCTTCCCTGCCCCCAGGGACACCCCCTGCCACCCTCGTCCACCCCTGGAGGACACCAATGGATGGGGGGACCCATCTACGGTAAGTAGAGGTAAGTATTATTTTTTTTACGTAGAAGTGGCATAGGGTGGCCTAACTTGGGACCCCCTACATGCCACTGTACCCAATGGCCATGGACAGGGGAAAGAAGTCCCCTCAGCATGGCCATTGGGCAGGGGGGCATGATTCCTGTCTTTGCTAAGACAGGAGTCATTTCCATGGGGGTTGTGCATCAAAAAATTATGCTAGTCAGGTTAGAGCCAATATTTTTTAACTCTAACCTGACTTGCACCATTCTTTGGCATACAACCCCCAGTCTTCCCTTCGCCTCAGCTGCCCGGTTACCGTAATTTATTTTGACGCTAACCAGGCCACAGCACTGGCTACCGTCGTTCCATAAATAAGGCGCCCAGCTGGTGCTTTGGAATGGCAGTAGCACGCGTTAAACTTTTTGACGCAAATCTGCGCTCATGCAGGTTTGCACCAAAAAGTATAAATATGGGCCTAAATGAGATAGTTCTTTCCAGATATTTTACAGCTACACATCTGGAAGCTGGAGAGTACAAGATTCTGAATTCAGTGAGAAACCCAGAAACTCTAGAGATCAAACTGCAGTGAAAGCAGATCTTTGCTGAAATATGACGTCATGCATATGAAAGACCAAAAATTATAAAGTTTTAACAGTTTTTCATTGATTGCACCCTTCCTATAAAAAAGGGAATGCTCCTACATAGTTTTTCACACTTTAATATTTCATGCTTAAATATTTCATCCTTTTGGCGAAGTGAATCCTATGTTTTTGCAGCATTTTGATTTTCAAGGAACAGCCAGGGCAAACAGCTGCTCCCATAGTCAACTTAACAGCTTTAAGTGTGAATGGTAGGAGAAGCCTTCTTTAGGGTCGAGCCTTCAAGTGCATGCACCAGCTTGTGAGACTCTGTTGTATTTAATAAAGAGCTTGGAGCCCGCCTGTCACTCACCATTTGTTGGTTTGTGTGACACTCTCTTTTGCAGCCTGTATTTGGTTGAGGCAAACCTGGTATCATTTCCATTCCTCTGTGTGGAGCAGGGATCAAGCACTAATTCATTTCAACGTAATTAGTGCCCATCCACTGCTCCCAACGTGATCAAGGTACTATTTTGTTCATTTTAACTTCCAGTGCCCCACAAACAGAAGGCTTGTGACTGGCAAAAACATGCCCAGTGGACAAACAAAATCTCAAAGTTTTATTTTTTAAAGCTAACTTTCTTCTGTATTGTTAAGTCATCTTTTCTCAGTTTTCACTCATGTTTTCTTTTTGCTTGTGGGCGATATTGTCAAAAGATGACAATTAACTTATTTGAAACATGCAATACCTATTCAGTGGCGGCTTTTGGGAGGGAAAGTGGAGGGTCGGCGCGTGGCGGGGGAGAGGGGAAAAAATTAAATTTACTAATTTTTTTAAAACGTACCGTAATTCTGCGCGGTGCTGCTCCGCTCCTCCGTCCTCTAGTTGATTGCAGGAACAGGCTCCCAGCCTGCTCTGCGTCCAATCCTGACGCTGCTCAGAGCAGCCTTAGGATTGGCTGGGAGTGCTCAACCAGGGCACTCCCAGGCAGACTGGGGGCCTGTGCATGCTCTCCCCAGCCCAGCAACACAGTGCCGAGCTGGAGAGAGCCTACTGAGCATGTGTGTTTGACTGTCCCGAGACGACAGGCCAAACACACATGCATATTGAGGGGAGTGCACAGTGCACTCCCCTCAGTGCTCGTCACAGCCTGTGGTCCTGCCCCTTTTAATACAAAACAATAATATATACAATAGTTTATTATTGTTTTGTATTAAAAAGGTTTGCAGCTACTGCTGCTGGCGGGGGAGGGGCAACGCTCCTCCCACCTAGTGGAGGAGCCGCACCTGGACCCAATGCATTGCAATTGCTTGTTTGTTTTGTAGCCTATAGAACAAATTAGCAGTGCTTCAAAACAATGACCTTCATAGGGACAACTCAAGGAATGGTGGAGTAGTTTGCATATTTTGTCCTGAACATCGAAAATGTGTTTCTGCGGGAGATAGTATTTTGTACAAGATGTAAAAAAGATCTGAAAAACGGAGCGATTCAAATTATGCATGATTTATGTACTCTATAAATAAACAATCAGGAGCGCATCATACGGATCATCGCACAATCCTACCTATCCGTGGACACAGTGATGTCTGCCTATTAATATTTTAAACTTCCACTCGAATGGGAAAAGTGATATGCCATTAAAAAATGTAGAGACAAACACGGTTCCTTCTTGCATTTAAGTTCTTACATATTTTAAGATGATTTCAACAAGTCACAATGAGATGCTTAACACCCGGTTCAACATGCATTGGCAAAGCTAATTCTCACCTTTTGCACCAGTAAGATTTTTGAATTGTTTTGTGCCGGTGCTGTGCAGCATTGTTTTACTGAAGCTGTGATGTATCACCCAAAATGAAAAACACAATGATGTTTACGTGTGCATGTGCGCAAATAGCTGGTGAACTTTGAAAGTGGTGGTGTGTAATACTTGCCACAATTTCATGCCATTTTTTAGAAAATTGATTTGGGTGTTCCCCATATTTTAAGAATTACCTCGTTTGCCAATGCCAGCAATTTGTCATAGGTACTCCCTTAAACCAAGAATTATGTACAATATGCTTGTACCAGAATTTTGCTACTGATACTGCTGAAATATCATCAGGGAGCCATTTGTCAAACATTACCTCCAATATGTCAGAACCAGAAGTTTATCAATGTTTGGGTCCCCCATTCCGACCCTCCAGCCCAATATGCAATGGCTGCCCTCTGTGACCAAGAATTACCTCCACTATGCCTGCACCAACATTTTGCCATACGTGTCCCTGTATGCCAAGAACTACCTTCAGTATGTCAGGTTCTCAATTTTCCCATGGGCGCCATCCCTTATGCCAAGAATTACCTCCAAACTACAATAACAAGCAATTTGCTATAAGTACCTCTATGCCAAGGATTTCATTGAGTATGCCAGAGCCAGCATTTTCCATTAGAGCTGATATGACAAGAAGTACTTCTGGTATGTCAAAGCCTACATTTTGGAATAGGTGCCCTCGCTTATCCCATGAATTACCTCCAATATGCTAGCAGCAGCATGTTTCCTTGGTGTGCCCACATAAGCCCAGAATTATCTTCAGTATATGAGTCAGCAGCCATACGGCCACTCTCCAATACACACTTCCTCTCTCTTTATTTTCTTGCCCCACTCACTTGCTCATTCTCACTCACATTCACTCCCACTCAGTCACTCATACACAAACATGCTCAAGCACTCCCACTCACTGTTTGTCTCTCACTCACAAACACACTGACACACATTCACCTTTTCACACTCATGGCCTATAACTTGCAAATTCACATTTACAGGCAATCTGCTTTTTAAATGGGATTCTGTAGATTCACCCGGCCTACGAACCTGTCTCACTCCCTCATATAACATTCCCTTGATCACTCTGCTAACTGACTCACACTCCCTCCCTCACTCTCTTGCAATCACTTTAAATTTTCATCCACACACTTTCTCACTGATTCCCACTCATGTTCACTCCCATTGACTCTTTCAAGTACACTAACACACTCTCCCACTAAATGTAATTCTCTCACAAACACACACTCACACATGCACAGAAAAACAATACTTCTTTCACTTACCTTATTTCCTTTGCTGGCAGCGCGAAGGCTTCATGGCAGCAGCTGAGCTGGAGTCGGGTACAGGACATCTGAACCAGCATACCATAGTTCCCAATGAGGAACCAAGCTGAGCAGAAGAGTCAGGTCTGAAAACTGGAAGACCTTCCCTAACTCCTCTCTTAGTTTCTTGATAGATCTGGAAGCACAGTTCTATCAGCGGATGAGACAGTACTTGGGGCCAGATGTAGCAAAAATAAAAATTGCGACTCGCATTTTGCGAGTTGATGCGACTCGCAAAATGCGAGTCGCAAACTGGAATGCCAGAAAAAAAAGCGATCCGATTTTGCGACTCGCAGCCGGACTCGCAACGCTGTGTGCGAGTCCGCAGTTTGCGAGGTCGCTGTTTGCGAGTGTGCAAAAACGAACTCGCAATTAGCGAGTGGGTGTCGCAAATTGCGAATACCTTCAAAATTGCTTGCAGATGCAGCAGAACACTCCAGAAAGCATACCAGAACACCCTGGAAACACTTCCTGGCACATGATGATGACATCACAGCCAGGAAGTTAACAAATACACCTGGGAGGAGGGCTCAACAGTGAGCAGTGTCTCTGCCACTCACAGTAGGGTGCTGAGGAGTGGTAGGCACAGCACCATGGACGCAGCAGGGACCAGCCAGGCTGGCAGGAGGGGCAGGAGATCATAGATAACAGCCAGAACAGATTCATGTGGCACATGGCGTTAATGTGCCACATGACTGGTTGGCATTTTCCTGCCCATGGACAATTACAACTTGTATATAGTTTCTTCATGACATTAATAAAACAGTTATTTTGGTTCCACTTAACAAATGGTTAATAGGTGAGTATGCTGGGAGTTGACACGTACCGTCCAGAATATTGCGTTGCAATGTGGTCCCGTCTCAGTCTGCCTTGATTAGCTAGACTCCTATCCCCATGATGGCGATGTGGTTGTTCTTGCTCTTCATCATCAGGATCTGGGTCTGCAGGGGTGAGAGGTAGCCCACGTCGGGTGGCTATGTTGTGGAGGATGGCGCATGCGACCACAATTTTGAAAGCAGTAATGGGGGTGTATTGGAGGGCGCCTCCGCTGCGGTGGAGGCATCGGAATCTTGCCTTCAGGAGTCCGAAGGTGCGCTCTATGAGGTTCCTGGTCCTCTTATGCGCACTGTTGTATTGCCTCTCTGAATCATTGCTGGGTGATAAAAATGGAGTCATGATCCATGGCCTTAGAGCATATGCACTGTCACCTGTGGGGCACAAAAGTACACTGTTAGTAAGTCCCGATAGTCGTGCACAGTGACCTGTGTGTATGTCTGCAAGGTGTATGCAGCTCTACCTAGGAGGTATCCGTCTCCAAACTCCCCACGTTCCAGGCGTTGATGTATCCCACTATGTCTAAAAATGTATGAGTCATGGGTAATGGCTGGAAACTTAGCTACGATGTCCGTGATGACGTAATGGGCATCACAAACAACCTGTATGTTGAGTGAGTGGGTACACTTTCTGTTGCGGAAAATATGTTCCAGATTAGCGGGGGGGCATATTTGAATGTGTGTCCCATCTACACATCCAATGACATGGGGGAAGTGGGCAATGCGGTAAAAGTCCAGCTTGGTGCTGTTAATTTCTGCCTCATTCCTTGGTAAGTATATGAACTGAGACCTGTGCGCTACTAAGGCATCTAGGAATGCCCTGAGGAACCTTGACACTGCACTTTGGGATACCCCACCTGCCACGGCAATGACCCTCTGATAGCTCACTGAGGCCAAGAGGTGCAGTGCGCATAGTACTTGCACATGCGTAGGGATGGCGCAGCCACGCAGAGTCTTGTGTTCTAGCTGTGGTTTTAGTAAATCTATTAATTCTAGAATGGCAGCGCTGCTAAGGTGGTATTTATCATAGATCTCCTCTTCAGTTTGCTGGAAAAGGGTCTGCCTTGTTCTATATATCTTCTCCTGTCTGTGGCCCCTCCTCCTCCTCTGCTGGGCTGCGTAGACTCTCCTCCTCACTGCTATCAGGTATATGTCCGCCATCTTGAGTGACCCAGATGCCTTCTGGGTCTCCTTTTATACTTTGGTAATGGTTACCACCTGCTCTGAGTTAGTGGTAAATGCGACTTGCAAACTGGGCTTTTTGCGACTAGTCGCAATTTGCGAGTTGCAATTGCATAAGGTTTGCGACTCGCAAATTGAGACTTGCAATTTGCGGGTCGCAAAATGGGGTCGCAACGGATGCGACTCGCAAACGGGTCCCATCGCTTTTTGCAAGTCGGAAATGGGCTTTTTGCATCCCATTTCCGATTTTGCACTGTCGCAAATTGCGAATCGGCCCGTTTGCGAGTCGCAAACGTTTGCTACATCTGGCCCTTGGTATTCTGTCCCTCCTGTGGGAGTGGCCCTTCATTGGCCTCAGGGATGCACTGATGTGCGTCCTGCTAGCCCCGTTTTACAGATATACTGTGCTACCTGAAGCATGCTTATTACGTCTGCTAAATAAAAATGGATTGTGCTTTTGTGAGGAGATCATAGTTGAATCCGACTTTCGCAATCCAGACATCCACCTACAGAGTGCTGTTTTTTAAACAGCCGGTCTCAGTTTTTAATAGTGCTTAGAAAATTGCTCATTGCTCAGCGATCTCAACCCCTCCTCATCCTCCTGTCACCAGGAGCCTGGAAAGGCTGAGAGGGCAGGCCTGGGTAATAATAATTAAATAAATAATTAGCAGTCATGGGCAGAGGCAAAGGGCAGTAAGTGGCAGCTCACAGGAGAGAGCTGTGAACTGAGCCCCTGCTAAGGAGCCACAACTAGCACAGGCTTCATAGTGCTGTGGTCGGCCAACATGATGATGTATGCGTTTGGAAGTGTATATAAGATTATATTGTTGCAATTTTCTTTCATTTTTTAATTTATTGTTCTTAGATGACAACCTCTACTTTGAGCAGGAAATATAAAAGAGAATTTAAACATAAGTGAAAATTTGTTTAAAAAATGGAGTGGTTTGGCAGCACATGGCAGCTACTTAGTCCTCCAAAAAAGTAAATAAACATTGTAGGAGACTAAACCAGGAGAAATGGGTATGCAACAGAAGAGCATGCGGGGGAGCAGGTGAGGGGGAAGTCAAAATGGAGCAATGGAAGAGCGTCAGGCAAGGGAATAAATAAAAATAAAAATAAAAACATGAAAGGACGAGGTGGTGGAAGTAGTGGATGAGATGAGTATGTGGGAGCAAAATGGTACACATTATAGGGGTAGTATTGGAAAGGGCAAACAACCGACAAGAGAGCAAGAAGACATGTGCACTCTCATGGAGTGCTGAAAGAAAACAATAGTTCCCTGAAAATGAGCTGTGGAAGGATGCAAGTCATCCAATCACAAGAATGATAAAGAAGCTAATCACGAGGGAAGAGGCTAGAAGATTAAGTAAAACCATTGAATAAAAAGCAAGCACATGAGACTGACAAGAAAGCCATCCAATAGAAAGCAAAGGGCAAGCTATAATCCACTGTAGGTTTTGGTAGGGTCCACAGAAATTCCTTTGCAAATCAGCAGATATAGGCTGCCTGCAGGTGAGATCTAAAAAGGCTTCTTCATGCAATCCATGTGATTGAAGGGTAATTGGTATTCCCCTGTTTGACTTACCTAATATCTATATATGTGAAGTTCCTAAATATGTATATTTTTTTAATGTGCTTCACTTATTAAGAGACAGTTTGTCTCTTTTAAGATACCTTTCAATGTTGACGTTTCAGGCTGTGATGATGATAGTAGACTGCAAGATTTAAGGCTTAGAGTAGGTGGTGTAGAGAGGATGCGGCTTTTTCTAGCACTCCAGGTATCTTTTCATATTTGTTTTGTGTATGCTGCATGGGGTTTTTAGATATGCCAAGCTCAGTCATTTTTATTTCCCTGTAAACCCCTCCACACACCTCTGTTATCTCTTTGCCCTTAAAGTCTACTCAGTATCATTGTGTCCAATCCCTGTGATCTTCATTCATAATGAGATTTATAATTGTGTGTAGCCTACTGCCGTCTCCATTAATTCACCTCTCTCCCCTGGTTTGCGATTTCCCTATTCAGGTTCATCTCTCCTATCCCCCGGTTATAGTCCCTTGTCCATCTCTCTTGTTCTCGATTCATGCTTTCCTAATCACTTCGACTCTCTGTGATTCACTTTCTGACTCCAATGGTTCTCTTTCTCGTTCTCTTTCCATACCATTCCAACCTCAAGTTTGCCTCCACTTGCCTGTGATTTGCCTCTCCTACTCGCTGCTCTGCCTTTTCTTTTCTCTCATTCTAATCCACTTCCTTAGGCTTCCTAGACTCTCATCCCATCTTCCCATCTAACTTCTTCTTGTGTCTGGTTCATGTCTCCACTCATCAAACCCACTTCTCAAGTTACCAAGCCCATATCTTGCTGACCTCGTCCCAATCACTTTTCACCCCTCATTTCACATATCCTTTCACTTCATTGGCCAATATCACAAATCTTCGAGGTCACATTCCCTTTCCCCTTCCACATATTTACTCTTTCCCGACTCATATCATTCTTCCATAAGTTTGGCAATGTGTTTTTATTCTTTACCCATGTGCTCTGTTCCCTTTGCCTCCTTCTGGTTCTGTTGACTGAATGCAAGGAATAACAGGGTATCTGGGGCTCTAAGGGCTTTAGTACAATAGCAGCTGATGATGCAGTCTTGTCTTGTCTATTAGCCAAGAAGTTCTGTCTGTTCACGCAGTAGCCAGCCTTTGAATAAAGGAAGCCTCAAGAAGTAGAGTTCCAAAATGCATGAGTTAGTCTCCTTTTGTCTCCTTTATACTCAGAGATTGAGCTCTATCTGTTGTGTTTTGCTAGATTAGCAGGAGTAGTAGTATGCCAATGACTGCTCCAGATCGTTTAGGATTCAGAGATGATCTGATAGACAAGGCATGTGCAGGCTTCAGAGTTGTTTCTCTTCTTGACAGCGAGTCCACTTTGAAAATGGATTATATTAGAAATTTGATTATTAGCCACACTCAAGTAATAAACACAGTTCTTTTCAGGGTGAACCACAAACGTCACTAAACCTGTGCTTAACCTGGCACAAAAGCAGCCAGGCTTAATTTAGAGGCAATGCGTAAAGTAGTTAGGCACCTCTCAAACACTGACAAAGTGAAATACAACACAAAGCAAAATGCCAAACCAATTTAGTGAAAAAATGAAATAAAGTAAAATTAAATAAATAAAATGACTCCAAAATGAGAAACATACGACCAGTACAACCTGAGTTATAAATTTTTAAATTTCTAAGTGCCATTTGTGGGTATCCGGTCATGCTGTACTGGGTCAAAGTCAATATTTCAGACCAACCATGATAGAGGGTGGATTGGATTTAGGGACTAGGGGGCATATTTGCAAGAAAGTGGTGCATCAGCTATGATATGCCACTTTTCTTGCATCCCCTGCACCTCCTTACATCACCATGGTAGCGCTGTATCTACAATACGGCGCACCATGATGCACGTTAGCACAATAGCATCAACATTTTTATACTATTGTGGCGCATTGGTCAACTAGTGCCAAAAATGATGGTGCTAGTCCAGCAAAGCGTGGAGAGGCCCATTAGCAACAATGGGATCGTCACATTAATGCCTGCCTTGGGCAGGCATTAAAAATGACGGGAAAAATGGGGCAGTGACAACTCGTAAATTTCACAGCACAATTTTTCTGGGCCTCCTAACAAGGGACTACTCTTCCTTGCATATATTATGCCTGACGCAGGCATAATGTGGTGCAAGGGGTTACAAAGTGGCACAATTCTTGCATCAGGCCACTTTGTAAATGTGGCACGAGCGAAAGGCCTCCTTGACACTGACTTAATGTAAAAATAAATTACACTAGAGCAGTGCAAAGAGGTGTTAGGGGCTTGTAAATATTCCCCTGGGTTTGTTCCACTGAAGTGTTTCCCTTTGTTGAGGCCATGTCCATTAGAGGACAATTACATTGGGGAAATCCATAAGGAGTTTGTTGGTGCAAGAATCAGTTGTCGCTGGACCGTCACGATGGTGGAAAACATGTGTGGTCACTGTTTGGTGTGAAGTGTAGGTCACTGTCAGAGAACTTCATGTTGGCGGGAGACAAGGTGACTGTTGCTGATGTCAGAAGTGCAGTCGTGAAGTGCCCCAAAAATTCTGAGGGCCTCATTTGCAAAGTTTTGGTGCAGGGCAAGGCAGTGTTGCAAGCCTTTTTGCTGTGCTGCCCTGAATGCATCAGTATCTACAAGATACAGTGCATTCCTGTTCTTGTCCCTTGCGCTGGCACACACATCCCTGCCATGCACCAATGCACGCACCCTTGCACCACGGTGCAAGGATGCCTGTGTTGTGGGGATGATTGTTTTTGTGCAGGAACGGACGCCTTCCTGCACAAAAACAGTACCAAGAGGCATTTTCCTCCTTCTCTGTGTGCTGCAGTACACATAAATGAGGAAAAAACTGGGAGAAATAATGTTATTTCTCCCCGTTGCACCACCCTTATGCCAGTCCTGGGGTGGCGTAGGAAACTGACACATTCCCAGGCTTACGAAACCTTGTAAATCTGTGAATGCATCAGATTCCATGGGTGTTGCTTGGGAATTGTTTGCTGTCCTGAACCCAAGTCAAGAATGTCCACAGTTGGGGTAGAGAGGTGGGCAGGACTTATCTGTACTGCCATCAGCTCTCTACTGGGTCTGTCCCCGGTGCTGATTGATCTT
The DNA here is from genome assembly GCF_031143425.1 of Pleurodeles waltl. Classification (NCBI taxonomy): domain Eukaryota; kingdom Metazoa; phylum Chordata; class Amphibia; order Caudata; family Salamandridae; genus Pleurodeles; species Pleurodeles waltl. The sequence goes on along the minus strand of NC_090436.1, from coordinate 150,578,904 downwards.
CGGGTGGCTGCTGGGTCCCTGACTGGTCTCCCCTCCTGAGCTGAGTCGTTCGGGGACAGCGGCAGGATTGTTGATGAGCTGTGTGGCCTATTGGAGCCAGCAGAATTCCCTAAGGGGGCACTTGGAAGGCCCCTAGTCATGCCTAAAGTGGACCTATTGTCCTTGGATGTTAATATTTCTAATGCCTCCTGTATGTCAGCCCTCCTGAGGTGTTGGTGAGGGGGAAGGGATCATCTGGAATCGGTTGTCTGGTAGCTCCTGAGTTGTTCGATGTTTGGAAAGTTGGGCTGTATGATATGTCCTATTAATGGGTTTGCAGTGGTTGAAAGAGGGGATATATGGCTGTTTGGTTTGTCACTGGTCTTTTGTTCTGGCCTTTTCTCCTTTGCATCCGTCTTCATTTGGCATTTCAAGCTGGGATAACCTCAGAGGATAGGGGTTCTGTGGCCGGGGCTGCCCCGAGCTGACCTTAAATATTTGGTGTCTGAATGTTGGTGGGAGTGAGTGGATCTGGGCATATCTCCCTATGATTTGATGTTCTTACGTCAGGCTTGCCATCTCTAGTGGTGTGCTCTTTCTTGAATTCATTTAGGACATTGTTGAGCATGGAAGGGAGAGTTGAAGGTTTTCCACAATAAGACAGCAGCGCAGATTAGTTTTGCGTCCAACTGTGCCCTGTAGGAGGCTGGACTGGCTTGTAGTGAGTACCAAGGGGTACTTGCACCTTGCACCAGGCCCAGTTATCCCTTATTAGTGTATAGGGTGTCTAGCAGCTTAGGCTGATAGATAATGGTAGCTTAGCAGAGCAGCTTAGGCTGAACTAGGAGACGTGTGAAGCTACTACAGTACCACCTAGTGTCATATGCACAATATCATAAGAAAACACAATACACAGTTATACTAAAAATAAAGGTACTTTATTTTTATGACAATATGCCAAAGTATCTTAGAGTGTACCCTCAGTGAGAGGATAGGAAATATACACAAGATATATATACACAATAGCAAAAATATGCAGTATAGTCTTAGAAAACAGTGCAAACAATGTATAGTTACAATAGGATGCAATGGGGAAACATAGGGATAGGGGCAACACAAACCATATACTCCAAAAGTGGAATGCGAACCACGAATGGACCCCAAACCTATGTGACCTTGTAGAGGGTCGCTGGGACTATTAGAAAATAGTGAGAGTTAGAAAAATAACCCTCCCCAAGACCCTGAAAAGTGAGTGCAAAGTGCACTAAAGTTCCCCTAAGGACAAAGAAGTCGTGTTAGAGGAATAATGCAGGAAAGACACAAACCAGCAATGCAACAACTGTGGATTTCCAATCTAGGGTACCTGTGGAACAAGGGGACCAAGTCCAAAAGTCACAAGCAAGTCGGAGATGGGCAGATGCCCAGGAAATGCCAGCTGCGGGTGCAAAGAAGCTTCTACTGGACAGAAGAAGCTGGGGTTTCTGCAGGAACGAAAAGGGCTAGAGACTTCCCCTTTGGTGGACGGATCCCTCTTGCCGTGGAGAGTCGTACAGAAGTCTTTTCCCGCCGAAAGAATGCCAACAAGCCTTGCTAGCTGCAAATTGTGCGGTTAGCGTTTTTGGACGCTGCTCAGGCCCAGGAGGGACCAGGAGGTCGCAAATTGGACCAACAGAGAGAGGGGACGTCGAGCAAGACAAGGAGCCCTCTCTAAAGCAGGTAGCACCCGGAGAAGGCCAGAAACAGGCACTACGAGGATGCATGAAACAGTGCTTGCCGAAGTTGCACAAAGGAGTCCCACGTCGCCGGAGACCAACTTAGAAAGTCGTGCAATGCAGGTTAGAGTGCCGTGGACCCAGGCTTGGCTGTGCACAAAGGATTTCCGCCGGAAGTGCACAGGGGCCGGAGTAGCTGCAAAGTCGCGGTTCCCAGCAATGCAGCCCAGCGAGGTGAGGCAAGGACTTACCTCCACCAAACTTGGACTGAAGAGTCACTGGACTGTGGGGGTCACTTGGACAGAGTTGCTGGATTCGAGGGACCTCGCTCGTCATGCTGAGTGGAGACCCAAGGGACCGGTAATGCAGCTTTTTGGTGCCTGCGGTTGCAGGGGGAAGATTCCGTCGACCCACGGGAGATTTCTTCGGAGCTTCTGGTGCAGAGAGGAGGCAGGCTACCCCCACAGCATGCACAAGCAGGAAAACAGTCGAGAAGGCGGCAGGATCAGCGTTACAGAGTTGCAGTAGTCGTCTTTGCTACTATGTTGCAGGTTTGCAGGCTTCCAGCGCGGTCAGCAGTCGATTCCTTGGCAGAAGGTGAAGAGAGAGATGCAGAGGAACTCGGATGAGCTCTTGCATTCGTTATCTAAAGTTTCCCCAGAGACAGAGACCCTAAATAGCCAGAAAAGAGGGTTTGGCTACTTAGGAGAGAGGATAGGCTACTAACACCTGAAGGAGCCTATCAGAAGGAGTCTCTGACGTCACCTGGTGGCACTGGCCACTCAGAGCAGTCCAGTGTGCCAGCAGCACCTCTGTTTCCAAGATGGCAGAGGTCTGGAGCACACTGGAGGAGCTCTGGACACCTCCCAGGGGAGGTGCAGGTCAGGGGAGTGGTCACTCTCCTTTCCTTTGTCCAGTTTCGCGCCAGAGCAGGGCTAAGGGGTCCCCTGAACCGGTGTAGACTGGCTTATGCAGAATTCGGCACATCTGTGCCCAACAAAGCATTTCCAGAGGCTGGGGGAGGCTACTCCTCCCCTGCCTTCACACCATTTTCCAAAGGGAGAGGGTGTCACACCCTTTCTCAGAGGAAGTTCTTTGTTCTGCCATCCTGGGCGAGGCCTGGCTGGACCCCAGGAGGGCAGATGCCTGTCTGAGGGGTTGGCAGCAGCAGCAGCTGCAGTGAAACCCCAGGAAGGGCAGTTTGGCAGTACCAGGGTCTGTGCTACAGACCACTGGGATCATGGGATTGTGCCAACTATGCCAGGATGGCATAGAGGGGGCAATTCCATGATCATAGACATGTTACATGGCCATATTCGGAGTTACCATTGTGAAGCTACATATAGGTAGTGACCTATATGTAGTGCACGCGTGTAATGGTGTCCCCGCACTCACAAAGTTCAGGGAATTGGCTCTGAACAATGTGGGGGCACCTTGGCTAGTGCCAGGGTGCCCTCACACTAAGTAACTTTGCACCTAACCTTTACCAGGTAAAGGTTAGACATATAGGTGACTTATAAGTTACTTAAGTGCAGTGTAAAATGGCTGTGAAATAACGTGGACGTTATTTCACTCAGGTTGCAGTGGCAGGCCTGTGTAAGAATTGTCAGAGCTCCCTATGGGTGGCAAATGAAATGCTGCAGCCCATAGGGATCTCCTGGAACCCCAATACCCTGGGTACCTCAGTACCATATACTAGGGAATTATAAGGGTGTTCCAGTAAGCCAATGTAGATTGGTAAAAATGGTCACTAGCCTGTTAGTGACAATTTGGAAAGAAATGAGAGAGCATAACCACTGAGGTTCTGATTAGCAGAGCCTCATTGAGACAGTTAGGCACTACACAGGGAACACACACATATAGGCCACAAACTTATGAGCACTGGGGTCCTGACTAGCAGGGTCCCAGTGACACATAACAAACATACTGAAAACATAGGGTTTTCACTGTGAGCACTGGGCACTGGCTAGCAGGATCCCAGTGGGACAGTGAAAACACCCTGGCATACACTCACAAACAGGCCAAAAGTGGGGGTAACAAGGCTAGAAAGAGGCTACTTTCTCACATGCTCACTTTATTGATAAGTTGATGTCCCCCAACTTCTCATCAATGCCAAAGTGTTGAGTAGGGCCAATTGTATGTCCATCTTGTCGAACTGGTACTAAAGGGTCTCCATGGACCTTTGCATGGTATTTAGTGGCCATCCATGCATTATTTGTCTGCAGTGCGGCCGTGCTGCTGATTGAGTTTACCCTTCTCCTTGTGGCCGATTCTGGCTGTGCTCTGTGATCTTGGTCAGCAGCGGAGGAGGAAGGTCCGTGTGATTCAGCAAGTAGGAGGTCAGCATTTGTGCCCACTCCTGGGAAACCAAATAAGTGAGGACACCCTGCTCATCCTCCTTGTTAGAAGTTGTAGAAATTGGGTCTTTGGTTGGTAGTCAGGTTACCACCTGTTCAAGCAAGGACCCTCACTCTAGTCAGGGTAAGCCACACACAATCCAAATTATCCTGTGCCTACCCTTGGGTAGCTTGGCACTGAGCAGTCAGGCTTAACTTAGAAGGAAATATGTAAAGTATGTGTGCAATAAATCATACAATAACACAATATAGCACCACAAAAAATAAACCACACAGTGTTTAGAAAAATATTTATCTGATAAGGTGCAGGTCAAAACTATTAAAATGCAATAAATATATGTTAAGATATCACTGTAAAAGTGATATAAAGTGTTTTGAGTCTTTTAAAAGTCTTTTAAAAGCAATAAATGTCTCTTTCAAGCACAGAGTACCTTTTTTGCGTGCAAAATCTCTGCAAAGAACCACAGAGGATGAGATGCGTGGAAACAAGGGATGTGCGTTGATTTCTCTGCCGGAAACGGCAATGGGTCATTTAGTTTTCACGCAAGGAGGTCTGTGCTTCGATTTCCGGTGCTCGGTCGTGGTTCCACTTCAGGTTGCGGGATTTTCGGACGCCCCTGGGACGATGTGTGGATTGCCTGCACTGGCAGGATGAAGTCACAGGAGCTGGTCGATTCAGTGGGCTTTGCGTTAAAATTTCTACCGCACTGCAGGCCCTGCGTTGATTCCTCTCTGGAAGTTGGGCTGCATCATTCCGGCTTGGCTGTGCGTCGATCCAGTGAATTTCCGGTCGCTATGCTGGCACTGCATCAATCATCTTGATGCGAAGTTGGGCTGCATCGTTCCGGTTCGGCGTGCAGTAAATTTGTCACCACGGTGCAGGCTGTGCATCGTTTTTGGCAGGCTGTGCGTTGAGTTTCACTGCACAAGGAGTCCTTCTTGTAGAGATGAAGGGGGTCATTCTGACCCTGGCGGTAGACTACCGCCAGGGCCAACGACCGCGGATGCACCGCCAACAGGCTGGCGGTGCATCCCAGGGCATTCTGACCGCGGCGGTACAGCCGTGGTCAGAAACAGAAAACCGGCGGTGTCCCGCCAGTTTCCCGCTGCCCTGAGGAATCCTCCATGGCGGCGCTGCAGGCAGCGCCGCCATGGGGATTCCGACCCCCTTACCGCCAGCCTGGTTCTGGCGGTTTTGACCGCCAGAACCTGGCTGGCGGTAACGGGTGTCGTGGGGCCCCCTAAGAGGGCCCCACTAAGATTTTCAGTGTCTGCATAGCAGACACTGAAAATCGCGACGAGTGCAACTGCACCCGTCGCACCCTTCCCACTCCGCCGGCTCCATTTGGAGCCGGCATCCTCGTGGGAAGGGGTTTCCCGCTGGGCGGGCGGGCGGCCTTCTGGCGGTCGCCCGCCCTCCCAGCGGGAAACTCAGAATAACCGCGGCGGTCTTTTGACCGCGCAGCGGTATTCTGGCGGTTCCCGTTTGGCTGGCGGCGCCCGCCGCCAGCCAATGTCAGAATCACCCCCGAAGTCTTTTTGGTTCTGAGACTTCAGGGAACAGAGGCAAGCTCTATCCAAGCCTTGGAGAGCACTTCTCAGCACAGCCAGAGAGCAGCAAGGCAGCAGGGCAACAGCAAGGCAGCAGTCCTTCACAGAAAGCAGTCAGGTGAGTCCTTTGGGCAGCCAGGCAGTTCTTCTTGGCAGGATGCAAGTTCTGGTTAAGGTTCTCTTCCCCAGGAAGTGTCTGCGTTGGTAGGGGCTGAGGCCCTGTTTAAATACCCAAATGTGCCTTTGAAGTAGGGGAGACTTCAAAGAGTGGCTTAGTAGTGCACAAGGTCCCCTTTCAGTTCAATCCTGTCTGCCAGGATCCCAGTAGGGGGTGTGGCAGTCCTTTGCGGGCTACTGTACTTTAACATGTAATTGTCAGGCCCTCCACCCCAAGCACAGGAAGACCCATTCAAAATGCAGATGTATGCAAGTGAGGCTGAGTATCCTGTGTCTGGTGTGTGTCTGAGTGAATGCACATGACCTGTCAACTAACCCAGCCAGACGTGGATTGTAAGGCACAGAAGGATTTAAGTTTAAGTGCAGAGAAATGCTCACTTTCTAAAAGTGGCATTTCCAAAATAGTAATATTAAATGCAACTTCACCACTCAGCAGGATTTTGTATCACCATTCTGGCCATACTAATTATATGACCTTCCTACTTCTTTCAGATCAGCAGCTACCACTCAAACAATGTAAGAGGGCAGCCCCAATGTTAGCCCATGAAGGGAGCAGGCCTCACATCAGTGTAAAAACGTATTTAGGGGTTTTACACTACCAGGACATATAAACTACATAGGTACATGTCCTGCCTTTTGCCTACACAGCACCCTGCCCTATGGGTTACCTAGGGCATACCTTAGGGGTGACATATATGTAGAAAAAGGGGAGTTTTAGGCTTGGCAAGTACTATTAAATGCCAAGTCGAATTGGCGTTGAAACTGCACACACAGGCCTTGCAATGGCAGGCCTGAGACAAGGTTAAGGAGCTACTTAAGTGGGTGGCACAATCAGTGCTGTAGGCCCACTAGTAGCATTTAATCTACAGGCCCTGGGCACATATAGTGCACTTTACTAGGGTCTTATAAGTAAATTAAATAGTCCAATTGGGTATGATTAAATGTTACCATGTTTAAAGGGAGAAAGCAAATGCCCTTTATTACTGGTTAGCAGTGGTAAAGTACGCAGAGTATTAAAACCAGCAAAAACAGCATCTAAAAAGTGGAGGGAGGCAGGCAAAAAGTTAGGCGTGACCACCCTAAGGCTGTCAGGTCTAACACACCTGATGTTTTGTTTCTCGGGATCCACTTCAGGACCTTGAAGTTCATTGTTCAGGTGGTTATGTGCTCTTATCTGATGAAATAACTTGAGGGGGTATTGGGGCAGTTGGTCTGTGATGACCACCTGGGCAGTGCAGACGCCCCAGTGTGGGGTGAGGGGGACTTTTGGGTCACTTGTGCTATGTTCTTCCCGTGTGGGCCGATTTGCCACTTCATGGCTGCCTGCCGCATATCTGGCCTTTTGGCTCTCTTGACCTGCCTGCGGAGAATGGGAGGTAGCTTGTATCAATCCTAGGATGCTACCCCTCTTTGAGGGTGCCTCCTGGTCAAGGTGGGATGTGGGATTCATAAGAGGCCTGTCTGCTTGTCTGCCTGCCTCCAGCGGGGTTCATTAAGTTCAGAAGGGGCAGGGCGGTGCATGGAGGTGGGGGGAGGCTATAAAAAATAAATTAATTTAAAAAAAGAAAAGAAACTTACATTTGCCACTGCGCGCCACTCCGCTCCTCTTCTTTGTCACTGACCGCAAACAGGCACAGGCTGCCAGCCTGTCCTGCACCAATTCTGACACTGCTCAGAGCAGTGTCAGGATTGGTTGGGAGCACCCAGCCGGGGTGCTCCCAGGCAGACTGGGAACCTGTGTAGGCTCTCGCCAACTGTGTTGCTGGGCTGGAGAGAGCCCAGTGCCCATGTAAGTTTGGACAGCCCCAGACAGCCAGCCAAACATACATGAACAGTTAGGGGGAGTGCTGTGCACTCCCCCTCACTATTTGTCACACCGTGGCCCCGTCCGCTTTACTGAAAAATGATAATAAACACAGTTTATTATCATTTTTCAGTAAAAGGTTTGCAGCTACCGCTGCTGGTGGGGGGCAATGCTCCTCCGCCCAAATGGAGGAGCCGCCCCGCCTGCTCATTGAGCTTGTGGTGATTTAGTGGCTGAAATGGTGACTGCAGGCCTGGGATTTCAGTGCTGGTTGAAAAAATGGTTCAGCCTGCGTCTTTCAGAACAAGAACTTTGAGTAGGTTTTTAGTTGGAAGGAGTGAGTGACAATTCTCTTGTCAGCAGCCACTGGCTCATCCTTGCTCCTGCTCGGTGTGTCCTGTGACTCTTCGTCGAACATAACTAAGGGGACTTTGTTTACTCTTGTGCTCCTTCTTTTGTTAAATTATCTTTTTGTATTTTGCCCAGCCCGAGCCAGAAGGTAGTGGCCCCCTTGTCCTTTCTGACCTCATGGGGATTAGTTTAGTAACCTGTGGTGTGGGTTTCCCAGTTGTACGTCTTACGTTGCATGTCTTACGTCTTATGTCTTGCGAAGGTACACTTTTTTCAGATTCCTTTATTGTTGCTTATTGTTGCTTTTCTTCGTTACACTTTCACTTTTGGTTTGCTTCCTTAGGTTGGCAGGCTTGCTGGCTTGCTTGTTTTTTAGATACTTGCCTTTGCCCTTTGCTTTTTGCCATTCAGGATGCCATTCAAGATGATTTCAAGGAAACAAGCTGCTTTTGGTTTTGATTTGATGTGGCACTGAGATGTCAGCCGTGGAGCCACAGAGCGTTGAGATTTCTTCCTCTGTTTTATGGAGCCTGCCTCTTGGTGCCTTTTCGTACCTTTTGGTGCCGATGTGAGAGTGTCTTCAGAATCCAGCCAGTTCGGTGTCACCTTGCCTTTCTTATAAGTTGCCTTGACACCTTATTACAACAGGAGGGGGCACAAGCATGTCTGTGTTCCTGTCTTTATAATGACCTTTGGAGTGCTAGCGGAGTGGCCAGTCTGAGGTGAGAGAACCCAGTGGCGAATGGCAGTGATTAGAAGTGGAGGAGGGGAGAGGAGCGAGGCAGCTGAGCAGCATCTGGATCAGCAGACTGAACCAAGACCTGGCTAGGATGCTTTATCTGCCACTGCAAAACTACCTGACTGAAGCCTTCCCTACAGGGAGGCATCACCATTTTCTCCCGCCTCTCCCTTCACGCTCACTCTCATCTGCACTCCTGTATGGAATCCGCCTCAAGCATGCCTCCTGTACACCTCCCGTCAATACAAGCCCAGCGGGCAGGCAGACAGACAGAGAGGAGGCTCTGTCAGTAAAGGTTGAGAGATTCCTGGTCATTGGATAATATGCAGCAACGCTTTCGGAGGTGCGTCCGAGGTGTGTCAGAGGTGGTGCTGTATCAAATCGCTCTTCACCTGCACACTCTGCCCTTGTGTCCCAGTCCAAGCTGATGCAGTTGGGGGCTTTTCTAGCCCCAGTGTCCACACCTAACTGTGCACCAAGCACCAGAGCTGTGGATCAGCCCCAGCTTAGCTGGCTCAGCTCCCCCACTCCGGGAGGGAGAGCCCTTGAGGGCTCTGCGAGTGCTGGCTGCAGGTGCTGGCTGTAGGGCTATGGGGCTGTGGGGCTGTTAGGCTGGGGCTGACTGAAGCACCACAGAACAAGGCCACAGCCCTCTCCCTTGAGGAAAGGTCCCTGTCTCGAAAAACCTGTGAAGCCACAGATGCCACACTTAGCGGCCGCACTCAGTTGCACTCAGCTCATCTGCTTTCAGCTCCAATCCTCACCACACCCACAAGCCTCTCTGTGCTCCATCAGTAAGTGCTTCCTCTATCTAGATTGGAAGGTGGAAGGGGGCCATATCTACAAGGCCACGTAAAGCCACACAAAGTGGCTTTGCATGGCCTTGTAGATATGGCCCTGCAGCCTGTGTTGCAGGTGCATCAAAAAAGTGACACTGGCAGTGCAGGCCACTGATAAATGAGGCCCTCAATTTTTATCTGGAGGTTAGATTTTGGATTTTTGAGGTAGGACAGGTACATTCTGATACAGCCAAATGTCCAGGACCTCTGGGTCATCTCTTGGGAAATAAGACTCACTCCAGCAGGGTCCAGCAGCTAGGCTCAGGCAGGTCTAGATGGTGCTAGTCAGCTGAACAGTTGCAGGGGGTCTTCTGGAGGCCGGTTGTGTCCCTGTAGCTCAAACATGAGGTCATCCAACTGACCCTTGGAGCTCCTTCTGGGGATACTGGGATCAGGCAAGCAAGTCCGTTTAGACTTCTTCAGGCAGCAGGCCAGCCATTTTTCTGAATCTTCGACAGGTCCAGCAGTGTTCTGAAAAGGATCCTGAAGGTGCCTCATTTATACCTCATGCCGACCTCTATGTGGAGGGAAACACCTGATCTGCTCCTAAACTAGTTCTGGTTAGTTTTTCTCCTTCACCTGGGTTTGGTTCCAAACTGTCTAGGTTGACAAAAGCAAGGAAAGGCATGGGGTCAGTTTTCTTTTATGTGTGCTGGCGGCAGGGTCCTTTTAAGTGTAATCTTGGCCTTGCACAACTTCTCCCCTGGCAACCTGCAGCCTGTTCAAAAGAGTCACTCCCCCCAGATCTGGAAGGAAAATAAAATACACCACAGGAAAGTCATTTATAGTCATGTGACCCTGAATGAAGACAGAAAGACACCTTTGGGTTAGGCAGAAAATTGCCAACTTTCTGAAAGTTTCTAAAAGTCTAGTAATGTAAAATCTGACTTTACCAGAGGATTTTAAATTTCAAATTCAGATCAGTGGAAGAAGTGTTTCTCCATCTGTTCCCAAACTGTAGCTATCACTTATTATTTGTTACCTAGTTTTAGTCTATGGGAGAGAGACTAAAATACATGTTTAGGAGTTTTATGTACGAGGGGTGTAGGAGGCTGGCCTGGTTTGTAGTGGGTACCTGGAACACCTTATATCAGGTCCAGTTATCCCTTATTAGTTAAATGCAGTCAGTGGTTAGAAGCCGGGCTCTCTAGGGGTAGTGTGGATGAGCAGCCAATGCCTAACTACAGTAGGAGACATGCAATACCACTGTAGTCACACAGTGCTCACACACATAAAAGAAAATGCTCAGTGTTACAACAATAAAGGTACTTTGTTTTGGTGACACAAATGTCAAAAATACCATAGAGACTATACTCCCCTAGGGGGTAAGTAATACACAAATTATATACACATGTATGAAGAAATAGCTGTAAAAACAGTTAGAAAATAGTGCAAATAGTGAAAATCACAATAGTTAGAAATGGGCCTGGGGGAACACAAACCATATACTAAGAAAGTGTAATGCAAAAGTAATTTTCCCACCTAGGCAAGTGTAGTGTGTAGAGGGGCACTGGGAGTATTAGAAAACACCAGAGGTAAGTAGTAGAACCCACCCCAGAGCCCAGGAAAGCCAGAATAAATCACAGTAACTTTCCTAGAACACACAAGAACACGTGAAAGAAGATTATGCAAGAACCAAAAGAGACTGCAAGGCACCAACAGTGGATTCATGGACCTGAAGACCTGTGGAAGAAGGGGACCAAGTCCAAGAAGCACAGAAGAGTCCAGGGAGAACAGAAGCCCCTGCTAACCCGAATGAAGGTGCAAAAGAGGAACCACCAGTGAAGAACAACAGTCAGTACTGCACCCAGGGAGATGGATGCGGGTTCCTGGTAGGTGCAGATGATGTCCCACCCCGGATGGATGATTGCAGTCTGGTTTGCATCTCTGGATTCTGCCAACAAGCCTTGGCACACGCAAAGCTCGAGGTTAGTGGAAAATGACACTGCCCGGAACCAGGAGGGACCTGGTCGACTCTACCCAGGAGGGGGAGTAAAAGGGGACTCTGAGCAACTCAGAGAGCCCTCAGAAGACTAGACAGCACACACAGGAGTCCCACTGCACGGGGACAAAGGAGGTGCAATAGGAGACCCACGTATCACTACAACAAGGGATCCCATGCCGCCGGAGAACCACTCCGGAAGTTGTGCGCCACAGGATAGAGTGCTGGGGGCTGGAGCTGGCTGCACAGTGCACAAAGAACATTGTGGAAGGATGCCAACAAGCCTTGACAACTGTAAAACATGCAGTGCACAGGGTACTGTCTTGCATGGGGAGGAAAGCTCTTACCTCCACCAAAGTTGGAGAGTTGGACGTCAGGACCATCAGAACCACTTCAATCCACCACCCGTGATTCCGGATCCGTGGACTTTGTCAGGAGAGGGAACTCACGCCACCGGTTGTCGCTGCAGAGGGGTGCCTGCTGAAGCAGATGAGTGATTCCTTCACTAAAAGGGAGATTCCTTCATTCTTCTGGTGCAGGCTGAAGACAGGCAGTCCTCTGAGGATGCACGACCTGGAAACAGTTGCAGTTGCTGCCAGGAGCTGAAGATACACTGTTGCAGAAGTCATCTTTGCTTCTTTGTTGCAGTTTGTAGAGTTCCTGGAGGGTCCAGATGCAGTTTCTTCAGTAAGAAGGTGAAGTAAAGGATGCAGAGGATTCCTGCTGGAGTCTTGCAATCCAAATCTGAACAGCCACCCAAGAGAGAGACCATAAATAGCCCTGAAAGGGGGATTGGTCAGCTAAACAGGTACGCACCTGTCAGGAGTAGGGCTATGACGTCACCTGCTAGCACTGGCCACTCAGATCCTACCAGAGTTCCCTGCCAACTTGAAATCCAAGATAGCAAAACCCAGGGACCCGCTGGAGGAGTTCTGAGCACCACCCCTGGAGTGGTGATGGACACGGGAATGGTCACTCCCTTTTCCTTTGCCCATGTTCGAAAATGGGTTATTGGTAAGGGCAGGTAAGTACTACACTTAGCAATAGGCCACTAACCTACACTTAGGTCCAGTCAGGTCTCAGTAAATTAAATCCAGCTCAACCCTTGGTAGCTTGGCAACGAGCGACAAGGCTTAACTTAGGAGACAAAGCGTAAAGCATTCAAATATCACAAAACAGTAATTAAATAGAAAACAGGAAACAGTTTAAAAAATCCAAAATCAATTTTTAAAAATAGGAAATAATTTTAGCTTTAAAATGACACCAAAACAAATAAAATCAGATAAGGGGAACCGGAGACATGAATTTTTAAAGAATTATTGCTTTCTAGCACATAGAAACAAAAAGCACCAATCTGGTCATCCGGTCACACCTTGACCGGTGCAAAGTCAAAGTTTAAGGCCGACCGCGATGGAGCCCGGCTCGGCTATAGTACGCGGGAGGCCTCGGTCAACAGGTTATCTTAGGACTTAGTAGATTTTCTGAAGTTTTTCTTCAGCGGGACGAACCTGCCAGTCCAATCCGACCTCCTGGAACTCCTCCTCGGACATTCGTCACGGGAGCCCTCAGTGGAGATTTTTCCCTTCGGACTTAGTCGTTTTTTCGGGGTGAAAATCCTTCAACCGAGGCAACCCTGAATCTTGATGCGACGTCCGTGTAGCCCTCCTCTGGTACGCTGGCTGGGAGGTCCAGGTCAGCTTCCTACGTTCGGACTTAGGGGGTTATTCTAACTTTGGAGGAGTGTTAATCCGTCCCAAAAGTGACGGTAAAGTGACGGATATACCACCAGCCGTATTACGAGTTCTATAGGATATAATGGACTCGTAATACGGCTGGTGGTAAATCCGTCACTTTTCCGTCACTTTTGGGACGGATTAACACCTCCTCCAAAGTTAGAATAACCCCCTTAGTCTCTTTTTTGGAGATTTTCTTCACAAGACGAACCTGCAAGTCAGGCGGGGTCGCGGTTCAGGCAAGCCGGCTAGAGTTGCCGCGGCGGGTCGGTCACTCTATGGAGCTTTTTCCAAAACGTTCTCCAAACTTCTGGATCTTCTTCCAGATGTTCTTTTAAGGTTCTCTTGAGGTCAACAGCTCACCCCAAGGTTCCAGAAGCTCTGAGATGCTCCTTGGGGGTGTGGACTACAACTCCCAGAATGCACCAAACTCCTTTTTGCCACTGGACAGTGGTCAGCTGGTTGGTTTCTTCAGGAGCTGATGCAGGGGACTCTGGTTATCAAGTTTTCACCTGTAGCAAACAGGGACTTTCTCCTTGAACCAGTTGAAGCCAGGCAAAGTCTGTCGTGTGGTGAAGCCCAAGTGTGCATCTAGTGCAGTCCTTCAGAGTGCAGTGTCCAGGTGCAGGTCAGGGGTCCAGCAGGGCAGTCCTTCTTCTCCTGTAGTTGGAATTTGATGGGGATCTGAGGTGTGGGTGAAGGTCTGCCAGTTTTATCCTTGCTCCTGGTTGAAAAACAGGGGGGTCCTGGTCCTCCAATCAGGGGTAGAGTCCTTCCCCCTGTGATGACCACTTTCTGGGAAGTGTGCCAAAATGCAATCGCAGGGAGCAACATTCCTCAAAAATCCATCCTGGCTGAAAGTGATTTTTGGAGGTTACATCTGGCTAAGCCCACCCACTAGTGTGGCTAAAAATCCTAAACACACCCCTCTCCTGCTCTCTCCTAATCTAATCAAGGGGTCACCAAATTGTCTGGGGTTTGCAGGATGTGAGGGTGTTGCTTGGTTGCTCCAAATGTCCTTCTCTGCCTTTGAAGACCAGTTTGGCAGCCCTCCCCCTTCCTGCTTCCCCATCTGCTAAGGGGAGATCTCCTCCACCAGGCACATCTCTTTGTGCTGAGCCAAGCCACTTCACACCTCAACAAGGCAGCCTGGCCAGAGGCTGGTCAATCAGAGCACAGCAGCACAAACACTGCAGGGCTGAAGCTGGCAACTTTTCAGGTAAAGTTTAAAACTCTTTACCTGAACTAGTTGTATTAAATCCCACAACTGGAAGTTGTGGGATTTATTATAACAATTAATTTGATACCAAACCTCTGCATCTGTTATTTAAGGGGATTTTTAAAATTGAAATAAAATCTCCCATTTCTAGCCTATGGAGGCCATTCACTACAATGAGGGGAAACAAATTTGGCTGTTATACGTCACCAGGGCTTATAAAACTATTTTTATAAGGTCCCAGCTTATAATTACATGGCACCCAGCCCTATGGGCACATAGGGCACACCTTAGGGGTCATCACACAAAAAAATAGGGAGGTTGGACAGGGAATTCCTCTCACCCCTTCATAGTGTTGTGATGTTGTCACACCTTAGGGGTGACATATGTAAAAATGAGGTAGTTTAGTTAAGACTTTGGAACTACTTTTAATTCCAAAGTCGAATTTGCATGTAACTTTAATTTAAAAGCAGCCAGCAAGTCAGGCCTGTCTTTAAAATTACACTGGGCACCTCAGCAGTGCACCTATGGGTGCACTACCTATGCTAGGGACCCTAAACCTACATTCCCTACCATATACTAGGGTCTTATAGGTAGGTTTACTTAGCCAAATATAATTAGCCTAATTTGCATACTGATTTTACACAGAGCACAGGCCCTAGGACTGGTTACCAGTACCCAGGGCACCATCAGAGTCAGGAAAACACCAGCAAAAAATGGAAAATGGGGGCAAAAATTTAGGGGCCCTCTGCAATCAGCCCTGTTCTCTCACAGTCCAGTTTCATGCCAGAGCAGGGACTGGGGGTCCCTGAACCAGTGTAGGCTGGATCATACAAGGAGGGCACATAATTTGCCCTTCAAAGCATTTCCAGTGGCTTGGGAGGCTAACGCTCCCAAGCATGTAACATCTATTTCCGAAGCGAGAGGGTGTAACACACCTCTCCCAAAAGAAGGGGGTTATTCTAACTTTGGAGGAGTGTTAATCCGTCCCAAAAGTGACGGTAAAGTGACGGATATACCACCAGCCGTATTACGAGTTCCATAGGATATAATGGACTCGTAATACGGCTGGTGGTAAATCCGTCAATTTTCCGTCACTTTTGGGACGGATTAACACCTCCTCCAAAGTTAGAATAACCCCCGAAATCCTTTGTTCTGCCTTCCTGGGCTTGAGCTGCTCAAGCAACAGGGGGCAGAAACCTGTCTGAGAGGTGGCAGCAGCTGGACCTGCCTGGGAAACCTCAGAAGGCTGGAATTGCAATACTGGGAATCATACAACCAATGCATTCAAAAACATGATTCCATAATATTTGATGCCAACCATGCCTATGTTCGGAGTTACCATTATGTAGCTGGACATCAGTAGTGACCAATGTCCAGTACATGCGTAAAATGGCATCCCCGCACTCACTAAGTCTGGGAAAATGGTCCTGGAGGTTGAGGGGGCATCTCTGCTAGTGCACAGGTACTCTACACTCTGCCCTCATGGATGGAGGGCCTGCTATGGGGGTGACGTATAAGTGATCTGGTGCAGTGTAAATGGCAGTGAAAGGGTGCATGCACCTTTTCCTTCAGGTCGCAATGGAAGTCTTGCAGAACCCTTTGCATGGGCTCCCTATGGGTGGCAAAAGATATGCTGCTACCCATAGGGATCCCATGGAACCCCAATGCCCTGGGTACCTCAGTACCATGTCCTAGGGACTTATAAGGGGGCACCAGTATGCCAATTTTCGGTGAAATACTGGGTTACCAGTATGCAGTGAAAACATTTAGAGAAGAGAGAGCAGAATCACTGGGGTCCAGGTTAGCAGTATCCAAGTGAACACAGTCAAACACACTGACATCAGGCAGAAAAATGGGGGTAACCATGGCACAAAGAGGGTACTTTCCTACAAGAGGTACCAGGAGTGACATCACACCCATTTAACCCTTAATGATGACATCTTGAACAATCCTTAGCCTCTAATCATACTCACATTTGATACTGCGGGACTAGGTGAAAAGAAAGGAGTGGAAACCACAAAAAATAACGACAGGACTCTTCCATGATCATTACAAGTCATGCTTTCATTTTGATGCGGTAATATCTCAGTTAATAAATACTACCACCACAGGATGCAGCATTTACCAGGTTTGATGCTACATCATTCTGAGTTCCACAACTCAGAATGGGAATTTTACACTTATGTATTAGTGTGTTTTTCTTTCTTCTTCCAAGGTGTGAAAACTCTGAATGTTATATTCTATTCCTGGATGAATTTTTCAAGGTTTCACCTGTCAAAATCCATGTGAGAAAGAACCTATAGGTGCAGTAATGACCTGCATCTTTGAATCCAGATGAAAGCAATTTTTCCTCTAAACCTGATTCCCACTGTGCCTTGTCAAGTACTACGCATCAGGCGTCAGCCTAACTCATTTTAATGCAGGTGTTGGCATTATCACACTAAAATGCATTAGTCAAGCATAATTAGAGCTCCCTCCTCTCAATACCTTTCATTGCTCAGCCGCTTCTGTTGGCTTGACTACCACAGGCAATTTTATGCAATCTGCCATGCCTGGGTCTCACTTGTTGCTTTTGACACAGTTAACTTTACCAAGGGATACTTTATTTACTGTTTCCCTCAGCGAATCTGGGATGTGGATTGTTCCTTTAAATAAAACATACCTGTCAGTCCAACATCTCAGGGTCGCGGGAGTCCCACCGCAACCCTGGTGATATTGAATTATATAAACAGCAATTGCACCTATGCAGCTTCAATTATATCAGACAACTTGTTCTTTGTTTTTCCAGACACGTGTGTGACTCCATAGATTTGGCCGAACCAAGCTGTAATTAGTTTTTTTCTATCTTCTGTGCTGCCTGTTCCCCTGAGACACTGTGGCTCTGTGGTCCTCAGCCAGAGCAGGGAGTGCAGTGTCCTTAAGTGTGTTCTTGTGGCTGGTGCCAATAGGGGAGATCCATATCAGATAGCACTCCCTCGCTGTTGTTCCTCATGCCTCCACTCTGGTAAAGGTATTTGATTAATGGTGATATGTCACACAGTCCAAGTGCTGGTTGCCATTTTAGTGTGTTGTTGACATCTGAGTGTCAACTACCTTTAACTTTTGGTAGCCGAACATCCTTGGGTGCGTGTGCAGGAGGAGGCTGAGTCAAGTCCGGCAGGGGCACACATAACCGCCAGGCTGCCAACACACCAGGTTACCGCCAGGCCAGTATAATACCAGCCCCACCAATAAATTCAGGTCAGAGGCCGGTGCCGGTAATGAGTAAATACCGGCAATGCATTGCAGGTATATCGTTGTCCTTTCCCATTTGTGATCATGTACCCTGCTGCTGATCCCCATTACAGAGTAGGAGGGACTGCTGCCCGATTTGCCGCCGGCCGTAACATTAAGGGCTGATTTCTATGTCTGACAGGGTGCTTACATACTTTCCTCCACACTGGTGTCTGTGGAAAGGTGGGATAGCTAATCCTCACAGAGGGCAGAATTGTGAAGCATTCATCACCCAACCTACCTGGATAGCACTCTTTTCATGGCATCTGGTTAACATCCAAGCTATTCTCAGGGAAGAAGTGAACATACTATTCAAAATGTTTTTCATATTTCAAGCATATCAGTAGAAATTACGAATGAGGGTCACCCATTCTCTATAAATTAACATTTACAGAAACCTTTGTTTCGAACATGTGATTTTAAGAGCTGTCTCACTGCCATAATTTCAAAGTAAACATCTGAGCTAGAGTCATATGTTACCAAGAGAGTCCTAGCTAGACCCACATTTATATTGGCCTCCATCAGTGTGCTCCTTTGTTAGAAATTGGGCCTCTAGTTGTCAGAGGTATACACCCATGTCCAAGTAAGGACTACAGTCCTAGTCAGGGTAAGTCACAACACAACCCAAATTATGCTGTGCTCACCCTCTGGTAGCTTGGCACAGAGCAGGAAGGCTTTACTTAGAAGGCAATGTGTAAAGTATTTGTGCAATAACTCAGATAGTAACCCAGTGAAAACACCACAAAAAGTACTCCGTACCAGTTTAGAAAATTAGATTACATGTATCTGAAGAAAATAAGACCAAAACAACAGAAATCCAATATGTACAAGTCAACATATCACTTTTTAAAGGTTTAAATGTCTTAATCCTTTGAAATCAGTGCTGGTATCCCTGTAACACACAGTGCCTGGAATGCGTCAAAAAGAACGATGCACGGGGCCACAGAGGAGATGCATTGAAAATTAAGGCGCTGCATCAGATTTTCTGACACGGCACAGACGATCCACTGTTTCTTTCCACACTGTATGGTGATGCGTCGATTTCCATGGGCACAGCTTGGGTTCCTCACTGTGATGCAGGGATAATTTGATGCCTGGGATGATGTAATGAAAATCCTTGATGTACTGGTTAGAAGGAGCAGGTGCTACATTGATCCGGTAGGCGATTTCACAATCTTTCAGTTTTCAATGCATTGATTTCTGCAGGCATTGTGTTTATTTTCCAACGCACACTGACTTTCTTCTCTATGATGAAGTTTGAACTTCACTAATAAGCAGGATTTTCTAATACCATTCGGGCAATACTAAACATGACAGGACTACTCCTTTCAGATCATAATCTACTACTTGAAAGTATATAGGGGCACTTCTAATGCTGCACTATGAGATGAGCAGGCCTCATAGTAGTAGAAAATGAATTTGTGAGTTTTCCACTACCAAGACATGTACAACACATAAGTATATGTCCTGCCCCTTACTTACATAGCACCCTGCCCTATGGGTTACCTAGGGCCTATCTTAGGGGTGACTTATGTGTAGAAAAAGGGAGTTTAAGGCTTGGCAATTAGTTTTTAATTAAACTGCACACACAGACCTTGCAATGGCCGGCCTGAGACATGGTTATGGGGCTACCTATGTGGGTGTCACAATCATTGTTCCATGTTCAATAGTAGCATTAATTTACTGGCCCTGGGCACCTCTAGTGCACTTTACTAGGGACTTACAGGCAAATTAAATATGGCAATTGTGTAGGAACCAATGCTACCATGTTTAGGGGAGACAGCATGTGCCCTTTAGCACTGGTCAGCAGTGATAAAGTGTGCATAGTCCTAAGACCAGTAAAAAAAGGGTCTGCAAAATGGAAGGAGGCAGCACAATTTTGGGGGATGACCACCCGAAGGCTGTCAGGTCTAACACCCTTGTTTAGGCCCGTCATGGTTAATTGTGCACTTGAGATTTACAAATTTGCCAAGGATTGTACAGTGCAGCAAAAGCTCTCTCTGTAGCCTGACTGTACAATTTCCTCCAACTAATTCTCTTTTTCATTTCAACCTCCTAGTGAAATCTTACTTTTTGGCTGTTAGAACAGAGGCCTCTGGTTGTCAGAGTATGCACCCTGTACATGCAGGAGCCATCACTGTAGTCAGGGTAAATCAGATACACACTTATAAATAACCTGTGCTCCCCCTCTGGTAGTTTGGCAAGGAGCACTCAGGCTTATCTAAAGAGGCAATATATAAAGTATTTGTGCCACACATACACACACACACACAGTAAAACAGTGAAAACACCACAAAAAGACGCCACACATGTTTAGTAAAATAGACAACAATGTTATGAGTAAATCAAAACCAAAATGACAGAAATCCAATCAGTAGAGGTTGAGTTATGAAGTTGTAAAGAACAAAACAAAAATAGAAGTCAGTAGCACTAAATGGTTACCTGAGGTCACACTAGACCAGGGTACATCCACGGTTCAGGGCAACCAAGATAGAGGGCAGGCTGGCTACAGTACACATTCAAGGTCTGCTGAAAAAGTACCCTGGATAGAAGAAACGTGGACATTGAGGACTCAATACAAGGGGCAGAGGAAGAGATGTGTCATTGTCGATAGTGTAGGTGTAGTTGATGCTTCAGTTTTGAGCTGTGCAGCATCAAGGACACATCAAAGATTAGGTACTGTTGGGCACTGAGGCAATGCATCATTGTTGAACTGCTGGGCCGGAGAAATGCATCAGCGCAGAGCCGTGCAGAGTTGAAGATGCATCGCAGTCCAGGGACACTGCATCAGAAAGTCAGCGATGCAGAGTCTGCGGCTTGTGCAGCAACAGCGATGCATTGGTGTCACATGGAAACGTGCGTTCTGATCAGCCCAACGTCATTGATGTATGCGTTTTCATGAGTTGCACCACAGATACTCAATTTCAAGGGCCCAGAACTGGATTGGCACCACTTTTCAGAGCGAGTCTCAGAGCTGACAGAGTCCAGGTGCAGGTTAAAGGCAGACTGTGATGTCCCTGAGACTGCAGGGGAATAGGGGGCAAGACAACAAGACCTTGGAGGCTCTCTCGGTTTAGATGAGAGGGGCTCAGTCCTTCCTCAGCAGGGAGCAGAGTTACTCATCAAAGCAGAGAGCAGTCCTTCCTGGAAAGCAGCCAAGCAGAGGGGCACTCCTTGTAGCACAGCAGTCCTTACTCCTGGCAGAGTTCTTCATAGGTCCAGTAGTATACTGTCTTGGTATGGTCAAATGCCCAGTATTTATCCCCAAAAATGCCTTTGAAGTGGGGGTGACTTCAAAGAAGGGTCTTTGAAGTGCACAGTGGTCATTTCTTCCTAGCCCGGCTCCAGGCTATCAGTAGGGATTAATCAGTCCTTTGTGTGGGGACAGGCACTCCGTATTCAGGTATAAATGTCAACTCCACCTCCATCGTCCTGCCCAGGAAGAGCCATCAGAATACAAATGAATGAAGATGAGTTTCCTGTCACACTCAGCCTTCCTGTGTGTGGATGTCTAGATAGAATGCACAAAGTGTTGCTGTCAAGTACCCTATTTGTGTATTGAAGACAGGCTGCAAGTAACACAGAGCAGTTAGAGCAGAGAAATGCCGACTTTCTAACAGTTTAATGCCGAAGGGAGTTGGGCCAGTTTTTTGTTAGTAAGGTTAGGCCACTGAAATAATTGAGAAAATGAAAAAAAACCTTATCTGACAGTAGTTAACAACATTTTTAATAGTGGTCACAAAATGTAATTATTGTGGCCACTTTTATTACTTTTAATTGTTCAAAAGTGTCATTTGTAAATTTAAACAGAACACTTCGGAGCAACAACCAAACCATTTTTTAAATGCACTTCAAATTGTGAATAGAACAAATGAAACAATGACCACCATATTTTTCATGCTTATATAAACAATTCTATCTTTTGGAGCATTGAAACCTACTAAATAACATTCACCTTGACATCAATGACAACATTAAACACAATGCAATACAATACATAAACATGAAAAACAAATCTTTATTCACAAAACCAAACTGTGTCAGTTCAATATTTGAGAATTGAAGAAGTAAAAGGTTTTATATTTTTCTAAGTTCTTAAACGCTAAACTTAGGGGTTGGAAGGGCTTACAAAGAGAGACCTGAGGCTGTGGGGTCCCCGGATTTTGACAAAATAGTGTCTGATACATTGAAGAATTCTAAACGCCTATCATTTAATCCAATTGAAAGCCACCAATGACAAACTCCAATGACTTCAACCAATAAGAACCAGCGAAAGGTTTAAAAGTTACAATGCCGTGCATTTCTGTGGGAAGCTGTTCACGTCACAATTACAGAATTCCATATAGGACACCCCCCTGAAATAAACCCCTGACTGCCAAGTGGAACCACATCCACTCCCTGGGCTCCTGGAAGGAGAAGCTGGCAGAACCTGAGAGTAAATCCTCTCACCAGAGCTGTGCCACAGAATAATCGGCTCAGCACTTGCACTGTGTCTGAAAAATCAATGTAGTGTGAGTGAAATCAATGCATAGCCAGGTGATGTCTTTGATGTCCCTGACACTTCTTAACAGGAGGCAAGCTCAGTTCAAGCCCTAGGAGAATCTTCACAAGCAGGATACACAGCAAAGTCCAGTCTTTGTCCTCTCTAAGGCAGAAGCAGCAACTGCAGGCCAACCCAGCAAAACACACACAGCAAAGGGGCACTACACCTCCTCATAGCTCTTAAGTTCATCTGATTGGCAGAGTCTCCTCTTGATCCTGAAGTGTTCTAAAAGTCTGGGGTTTTGGGTCCATTGCTTATACTCATGTATGTCTTTGAAATAGGCAAACCTCAAAGTAAAGTCTTTGTAGTGCACAAGACCGTGCCTCCTCCTTGCCCTGCCCCAGCCACACTCTAATGGGTTGGATATTGTATTGTGAGGGGACAGACACAGCCTTTTCAAGTGCAGGTGACAGCTTCTCCCTTCCACTCTAGCTCATGTAGTCTCAACAGGATATGCAGAAAATACCTCAGCTCTCTTTGTGTTACTGTCTAAAGTGAATTCACAAACAGCCCAACTGTCACTCTGGCCTAGACGTGGATTCAGCAGCCAAGTAGAGACACAGAATGGTTAAGGAAGAAAATGTCCACTTTCTAAAAGTGGCATTTTTAAACAGACAATCTAAAAACCAACTCTAAAAAAAGATGTACTTTTAAATTGTGAGTTCAGAGACCCCAAACTCCGGATATCTATCTGCTCCCAAGGGGAAACTACACTCAAAAGATATTTAAAGGCAATCCCCATGTTAGCCTATGGTAGAGATAGGCCTCGCACTAGTGAAAAACAAATTTGTCAGTATTTCACTATCAGGGCATGTAAAACACACCAGTACATGTCCTATCTTTTAAATACACTGCACCCTGTCCACTATTAGTATTTGATTTATAGGCCCTTGGCACCTGTAGTGCACTTTACTAGGGACTTACTAGTAAATCAAATATGTCAACCAGGGATAACCAATCATAATCAGAATTTACACAGGGATCACTAGCACTTTACCACCGATCAGGAGTGGCAATGTGCCCAGAGTACCAAAAACCAGCAAGAACAAAATCCAGCATAGAGTCAAAAATACAGGCAGCAGAAGTAAAAAGGCAGCGGAAACCACGCCAAGGATGCCAGGTCTAACACAAATATAAAAGAAGGAAACATCCTTTATCACACATCCATTACCATGCTGGTAAGTACCACCAAAGGAAGTATTTCTACCTTTACCACACAGTACCTAACCATGCAGGTAAGTCTTTTTTTTTTAAATAACATACTTTTGTTAGGTGATTTTAGGGTTTAAGGGTGGGTGAATGGAAAGGGAGTTTAGGGTAATTTTAGGATTTAATGTACAGCACAGGTGTACAGTGAAGTGGCGTAGACTGGCCTGGCTCACAGTGGAGTGGGGTAGAGTGGAATACCATGCAGTGGAGGGGCATAGATTTGAGCGGCATACAGTGAAATAGCATAAAGTGGAGGGGTGTAGAGTGGAGTGACATACAGTGGAATACTTAAAATTTGTAAGTAGCATAGTAATCCCTAGGAATTATTGCAGTACTGCCTAGACCTTTTTTAAGATTTAAAAATGTAAAAAATTGTAAAAATACTAGTGAATTGCGGTGTTTTTTCCAATATTTTGGAAGGAGGTGGGTTGAGGGTGACGGTTAAGGAAGGAGGTGTGGTGAATGAGGGGTGATGAGTAGGTCATATGGACAGGGGAAATTGGAGATAGGGATGAGTGTTAAGGAATGAAGAATAAGATCAGAGGCATGAGGCGTGCAGGATTAGACTGTCCTAAAACAGACAGGGTGGTGTACATTTTAGGACATCATAGTTTGTCAATTTCACTCATCAACCAAAGCAAAAAGAAAAGGTGAACCGCAAGAGATATAGGGCCAGATGTACTAAGCCGGTATGAATTTCCTAATGGTCAGAATTGCTATTTTGGGCCATTAAGAAATGCAAAATAGGCTTTTTTATGTACAAACCCTTTTGAGGAATCGCAAATTGTGATGAAGCCTCTACTAGTAGCTGACCTCCTCCAGCAGCCACAGCATTCCCCAATGATTATACATTGGCAACCTACTGCGAACGGGGATGGGCCCAACTGCCATCACTGTTGTATGCATACTGGGGAAGGATGACACTATACAAGCTAACTTGCACAGTGAAGCCATGAAGACAGGCATAGCTCACTCATCAGAATAAGCATTATCCTCTCAGTGTGCCACAGCAGAAATGGATGACGGCAACATAAAGTCACACCTAGGGCATATCCAATAAAGCCTGACTGCTATAACATGATTGAAATGTTTTACTCCAGAGTGGGCAAGCTAACCACTACTCTCAGCTAGCAGGAAAAATGGATTACTACAGCTGACAGTCGAATTTGCTCTCTCAAGAACAACATGGATGGCTATAATGAAAAAACAGTAAACATCAGTAAAGTGCTAGATGTCATAAAAGTGAGAAATGAACACTTGGACCCAGATTATTATGCAACTACCTGCAAATCATAGGTGTGCCTGAGGCAACAAACACTGGCAATATGGCTTTTCAAATCCTTCATTGGAGCTGGCAGCTTTTTGCTTTCTTCACTGTGGAAAGGGCTCACTGATCCTTGGGCCATAGACTCTCATCTGGTGCCAGATTCCATGCTCCCCATCTTTCTTGATTTCACACAAACAGTCCAAGAGGCCCAGAGTGTGTATTTGACATCAAGTGGAAACTGTGCCATGCTTGAATACAATATGCAGTGCTGTATCTGGTGCACCTTGAGCTCATGCTTTGCAACAGGCCCTGTCTTTTCCAGACTCCTGAAAGCACTGCACTTTTTTGTGTAGAAACTCATCATAGGCTGTCTGTGTCACCACATGGGTCTCCTGTCCCAGAGGAGGATTTCAGCGACGTGGACTGAGCTAATCAACATTAGTATTGATATAAGTTTAAAATAGTTTCTCCACATGAAATACTGTGAAACCTCTGCTCGAGGTAGCCACTTGACAGTTGAACCTCATGGCCTTGTATACCCCACGACTACTGATATTGAGACAGAAGCTCCCCAGCCAGGTCCGAGGCTTGAGGAATGTGGGAGTGCCACTCTAGACTGCATGCTTTTCGATGTCATCTTCCTTCTGTGAATTTGGTGGACTACAGCTCCTTCTCGTCTTCCCTTCCAACCCCTAAGACTCAATCACCTAAGTGGGAGCTCATAGATGATCTTTTTCTGGCCAGATGCATGGATCCAATAATAGAAATGGTTATTGGTATACCATAAATATTTACCCCTAGGAAAGAAGGTAGAGAAGCCCTGATGAAAGCCAAATGACACATATGGGTATCATTCTTTGTCTCAAACATGTCAGCAATATAGGATGGTTGATTTTTAATCATGATATGGGTACTCAGTAAATAAAAACAGATATTTCTCCATGAAATCTGATAGTGTCTATGCTGTTTATATCGTGCTCTATCTATCTGTAGGAAAATGCCCCTTTTTGACATGGTCACGCACACTTTTTGTCACTGGTATAGAGGTTTTTTGACTGAGGTGCAGTGGGTCCCTGATAAACAGGCCCCCAGTGTCAGTGCTCTTTCCCCAAAACATGTAAATTGGTTTACAATTGGCACACTATTCCACCCATTTAAGTTCCTAGTAAATGGTACCTCTTGTACCGAGGGCCTGGGTTGAGGAGAGGGTCCCTAATGGCTGCAGCACAGGTTGTGCCACCCTCAGGGTCCCTCTAAAAACAAGAAACACACATCTGCCCATGCAGACTGCGTGACCTGGTGCAAACTAGGAGAAAACCTGACATCGTCCACCCTTTGTGTGCCACACCACTATCACTGCAGGTAAGTGTATGTAAGACACCCTTAAGGCAGACCTAAGAGCCCTAAGACAGGGTGCAGTACACTTTGTGTGTGGACATATCTGCATGAGTGGATATGTCCATGTGATGCTCGGCCCCACTGCTGTGAATTGCAAGCGAACCATGTAGGAGGCTGGCCTGGCTTATAGTGGGTACCTGATGGTACTTACACCTTGTGCCAGTTCTAGTTATCCCTTATTCGTAGATTAGTAGTGCTTTAGCAGCTTAGGCTGATAGAGGTAGCTATAGCAGAGCAGCTTAGGCTGAACTAGGAGACATGCAAAGCTCCTACTATACCACTTATATCATACAGTATAGGTACTATGTCACAAGAAACACAATACTCAGAGTTAATAAAAATAAAGGTACTTTATTTTAGTGACAATGTGCCAAAAATATCTCAGAGGATATACTCCCTTAAGAGGTAAGTAAAATACACAAAATATACACACAAACCAAAATCAGGTAAGACAGTTAGAAAATAGTGCATACACTGTAGAATATAATCGGGTGCAATAGGCCTAGGGACAGCACAAACACTATACTCTGAAAGTGGAATGCTGACCACGAATAGACCCCTAGGCTAGTGTAGTGTGTAGAGGGTCACTTGGAGTGTAAGAAAACACTAAGGGTGTCCAAAATACCCTACCCCAAGACCCTGAAAAGTAGGAGTAAAGTGATACTACTTCCCCAGAAACACACTAAACTCGTGATAGAGGATTCTGCATAGACCACAAAAGACTGCAAAGCACTGAAGATGGATTCCTGGACCTGAGGACCTGCAAAGGAAGGGGACCAAGTCCAAGAGTCGTGAAAGTGTCCAGAGGGGCAGGAGCCCACTAAACCCCAGATGAAGGTGCAAAATGGCTGCCTCTGAATGGAAGAAGCTGAAGATTCTGCAACAACAAAAGGTGCTAGGAACTTCTCCTTTGTGCAGAAGATGTCCCACAGAGTGCTAGAGGATGCAGAGTTGTTTCTTTGGAGAAAGACCACAAACAGGCCTTGCTAGATATAAAGGTCGCAGGTAAAGAAAAAGGGTGCTGCCCGGGCCCAGGAAGGACCAGGATGTTGCCACTTGGGAGAAAAGACAGATGGGGCCCTCAGCAACCCAGAGAGTCCATGCACAAGAAGGCAGCACCCACAGAAGTCATTGAACATGGGTTCAAGAAGACTGAGCACGGTGATCATCTCGACACTACAAAATAGGGTCCCACGAAGCCGGAGGTCAACTCAGGGAGTTGAGCAATACAGGACAGAGTGCTGGAGATCTGGGCTAGGCTATGCATGAAGGATTCCTTGCAAAAGTGCACAGAAGCCCTAGCAGCTGCAGTTTACATGGTGCACATGATTACTGTCTGGAGAGGGGACGCAAGGACTTACCGCCTCCAAATTTGGACAGTTGGACCACTGGACAGTCTGGGTCACTTGGGTCTACCACCTGTGTTCCAAGGGCCATGTACGTCGGGAGGAGAGGGGTCCCAGAATACCAATGATGCTGAAGTTTGGTGCCCGCTGGAGCAGGGGGAAGATTCCGTCAATCCACAGGAGATTTCTTTGTGGCTTCCAGTGCAGGATAAAGGCAGGAAGCCCCCAAAGCATGCACCACCAGGAAACAGTCGAGAAAGCTGGCAGGATTAGGTGCTACAATGCCACTGGTAGTCTTCTTGCTACTTTGTTGCAGTTTTGCAGGCGTCACGGAGCAGTCAGCGGTCGATTCTTGGCAGAAGTCGAAGAGAGAGGTGCAGAGGAACTCTGGTGAATTCTTGCAAGTCGTTATCTGAGGAAAATTCCACAGGAGAGATCCTAAATAGCCCTCAGAGGAGGATAGGCCACCTAGTCAGGTAAGCACTTATCAGGAGGGGTCTCTGACGTCACCTGCTGGCACTGGCCATTCAGAAGCCTCCAGTGTGCCCTCTCACCTCTGGATTCAAGATGGCAGACGTCTGAGACACACTAAAGGAGCTCTGGGCACCACCCCTGGGGTGGTGATGGACAGGGGAGTGGTCACTCCCCTTTACTTTGTTCAGTTTCGTGCCAGAGCAGGGACTGAGGGTTCCCTAAAATGGTGTAAACTGCCTAATGCAAGGAGGGCACCATCTGTGCCCTTCAAAGCATTTCTATAGGCTGGGGGAGGCTACTCCTCCCCAGCCCTTAACACCTATTTCCAAAGGGAGAGGGTGTAACACCCTCCCTCAGAGGAAATTCTTTGTTCTGCCTTCCTGGGACTGGGCTGCCCATACCCCAGGAGGGCAGAACCCTGTCTGTGGGTTGGCAGCAGCGGTAGCTGCAGAGAAAACCCCAGAGAGCTGGTTTGGCAGTACTTGGGGTCCATAGTGGAGCCCTGGGGATACATGGGATTAGCACCCCAATACCAGATTTGGCATTGGGGACAATTCCATGATCTTAGACATGTTACATGGCCATATTCGGAGTTACCATTATGAAGCTACATATAGGTATTGACCTATACGCAGTGCACGAGTGTAATGGTGTCCCCGCACTCACAAAGTCTGGGGAAATTGCCCTGAACTATGTGGGGGCACCTTTGCTAGTGTAAGGGTGCCCTTAAACTTAGTAACTTTGCACCTAACCTTCAGCAAGTGAGGGTTAGACATATAGGTGATTTATAAGTTACTTAAGTGCAGTGTAAAATGGCTGTGAAATAACGTGTGTGTTATTTCACTCAGGCTGCAGTAACAGTCCTGTGTATGATTTGTCTGAGCTCCCTATGGGTTGCAAAAGGAATGCTGCCGCCCATAGGGATCTCCTGGAACCCCAATTCCCTGGGTACCTAGGTACCATATACTAGGGAATTATAAGGGTGTTCCAGTGTGCCAATTAGAATTGGTAAAAATGGTCACTAGCCTATAGTGACAATTGTAAAGTCAAAGAGAGAGCAGAAGCACGGAGGTTCTGATTAGCAGAGCCTCAGTGACACAGTTAGGCACTACACAGGTATACACATTCAGGCCACAAACTATGAGTACTGGGGTCCTGGCTAGCAGGATCCCAGTGAGACATATAAAACACACTGACAAATAGGGTTTTCACTATGAGCACTGGTGCCCTGGATAGCAGGATCCCAGTGAGACAGTAAAAACACACTGACATATACTCAGAAACAGGCTAAGAGTGGGGGTAACAATGCTAGAAAGAGGCTACCTTCTCACAAACCAGGAAGCCATTTTAAGGTATGTGCGGACACTCGTCAGCATGAGTGACCCAGATACATAATGGCATCACCGAGCCCTATGGTGTTTGATATCAAACACCTAATATTCATTAATCCAGGTTGATGCCAGCCTCGGATTTATTCGGATGTGGACACAGAGGGCCTTAAAGTCGCCCCCTGAACTCTTTGAGTCTCTTGGTGTTCTGACTGACTAGTTTGGTCCGTTCTGCCACCACCAGATACATCTCTGACCCTCTGGAGGTGAGTGTCCATGCTGTCAGAGGGTAGAAACAATGCCTGCTCTGGAGAAGGGTGTTATCCCCCACTCCAGTAGGATGGCAAACAGATATCCATAAAAAGGCCGGGATTTACACGGACACTGCTGCCTTTGGTATGCACAGCCCCTGGCTTCCTCAGTGTTGGATGTAGCCACCCCCTGACCGTAGTCACTTTTGGCACCAGGACAGGTGGGAAAATTAACTAGTCTCTAGGCATGTACCATCTCTGGGCTAACCACAACCCTAAGGTGGGCTACCCGAGGTGGGCACTCGAAGAAGGGTTTCACCCTCTTGGTTTTTGTTGGAACTAGGCCTTCTGGTATAGAGACATGCCCACTTCCAATGTGAAGTGGTCATATTGGAGTGTAGACCCCTCCAAGGGTAAGTAGCCCATTGGCTATTGCTCTACACTCCCCTAAAGTTAGTATTTAGGCAGCTCCTCGACACAAGAAGCTATCATCTTTTGACAACAAAGAGACAAGGACACAGAAGACCTGGAAGAGCAAGAACTGTGGACACCAGGTAAAATTTGGCACAAAACCCTGCCTGCTTACCTGCCGCCGCCCTGACAATCATGGTTCTTTGACTTGTCCTGCAGCTGTGGGGACTCCAAAAGCCTCAGAGGTTCTCAAACACTTCACCAGCCCTTTAACATCTCCCTTGGAATGGAGGAGCCACTTCCCTGCTGCTTGCATGCACCAACCACATTCACTCAGCCCACTGCCCTGCGGACCACACCACTGGGTCCACTGTCACAGCAGCCATCCAGGAGGAGATCCCCATGCTCCAAAAAGCCAGCCCTGTCACCCCTACAAGTGAGAAAACCCAGGGATCCACCAGAGCCAAGTTGCACCAACGTCTAGGGTACTGGACCCCTTGCACCGACCAAGACTTGTTGAAGCCCACCTCTGACTCCAATAGCAGAACCGAAGACCTGCGGGTGAGAGATGTCAGCATCACAGAAGAAAGCCTTCAGTCATCCAGTTGCCTTGTCTTGTTTCTTCTTCTACAGGTCCCCCAAAGAACCATGTGCCCCTTGGCACAGGAGCACCACCGCTAAGAAGCACCACTGCATCCGAGCACCCCAGTCCGGGTCCACCACTTCCAATAGTCCTTCCCCCTGTTCTCTGGGTGTCCACTGATTGAGCATTCCTGTTGGGAGCTCCCGGACTTGCCCCCAAGTCCTCCCTTGCATTCTTTTTCCAGGTGGCTCCTCTTGTCGTCAAGTGTTCGGTGTGCAGGAACCCAACAAGACCAACACCACTGCGCCCAGACGCTCCTGGGCAGGTAAACCTTAACTGCTGCTCTTGACAGTAACTTTGCACCCCAGCACCCTACTATCTACAGGGGACCCATGAAAACTGAGTGTAAGAACGCTTATGCAGCCATAGTACTTTGGAACTTGTGCCAGGTAAAAGCGCATACATCTAGAAAGTGTTACTTACCTGAGAATCATTCTAAGAACTGTAACAGTATCTATTTTTCTTAAAATATTCTGGTGTTTTTAAATAATACAAACAAAGTAAATATCTTTCTAAAGAATTGGTCTCGGGTTGCTGCTTGAGTGCGTGTCTCATTTATTGTCTCTGTGAATTCAATAAATGCTTAGCACTTCCCTTTGATAACCCTAACTGTTTGCCCCTACAGCTTCCTACAGGATCCAACCCAAAACAAAACATCAGCCTGGTCACCCGAGACTCCACTATATCTAAAGCACTATTCAGTATTGCAATCAATTGGAATAAATGCACATTTGTCCCATTAACACTGGCAGCAAACTCAAGCATTACATTTTCCCCTCTTTTGGAGTACAACCTCTGACAACTATTTTGGTGTGTAGCTCAACTAAGATGATCATGTATAACTATAGGACAGAGGTAACACACATCGAAGAGCAGTTTTTCCGTTTGATGCAACTCC
Source organism: Pleurodeles waltl (assembly GCF_031143425.1). Lineage (NCBI taxonomy): Eukaryota > Metazoa > Chordata > Amphibia > Caudata > Salamandridae > Pleurodeles > Pleurodeles waltl. The sequence continues at coordinate 150,547,460 of NC_090436.1, read as the reverse complement.
TGCTATTTTTGTTAGGATGAGTTGCATTTACCGAGATGGTCATCTTACCCGATCTAATTTACCTTTTTAACAATGTTCCTTCACAATTGAACCAACAGTTTTTTAAAACACTCACATCCTGGGCGGGCAAACCAACTCAGGTTCTGTGGGAAACACTGACTTTACCTTGCAAACAGGCTGAACTGGCAACACTGGACTTAGGACCTCATTTACAAGAAGTTAGCGGCACCGCTGTCTTGTCAGACCAGGCATTAAAATTATGCATTGGCACAAGTATATAAGGAGAACACACCCAAAACACTCTGGCAACCTATAGGACAACATGAATTTACTCCTACTACAGCTTGAAGCACCAAGAAGACCACCACAACTCCCGTAATCACCACCACATCCACCAACACCACACAATCACCACCACCCACACCACAGACGCAGCTCAGGAGAAGGGAGCACATCTACCTCCAGCGGATACCCCTGATCGTGGATATCCTTGATTGCCTGATCCCTGAGGTCATCAGCTTCTACCGGCTGCAAAGGGAGTCCATCATCCAGCTGCTCCACCTCAAGGTGCCCATACTGCAGGCAACGGTCAACAGGGTGATCAATAAACTACCACTGACCAAGCTCCTCGCTGTGCTACATATGCTTGCATCAGGTTCCTTCCAGATCACTGCAGCACGAGTGGCAGGAGTATCACAGCCATCCCTATCAACATTCCTCCCCTCTGCCCTGGATGCCATCACTCGCCTCACACCCTGCAACATCATCTTCCCTAATACCCAGCAACTGCAGCAGGATATAAAACAAGGCTTCTACGCCGTTCCTGGCTTTCTGCATGTGCTGGGTGCCCTGGACTGCACACGTGAAACTAGTTCCTCATGCTGCAACTGCCCAGTTATACAGGAACTGGAAACATATCAACTCAATGTATGTACAGGCCATCGTTGACCATCGTGTGTTGATCCTGTATGTGATGGCCATATACCCGGGCAGTGTACATGATGCCAACATCCTCCAGCAGTCAATCATTAACCAGACATTCCAGGATGGACAATATGGAAATGGCCTACTTGTAGGTAAATAAACAGCAAGTACCTAACAGACACAATAACAAATAGATATGGGGACACAGCACACAGATAACACTCTGCTTGCACAGATAGGAACGGCAGGATGAGGCCTGTTACACATATATGCACCATGCCTCAGTACACATATGTAATGCATATCACCCTGACCTACAGGTGAAGACATCTCAAGCCAGTTTTGCACATGTTGCACGATAAAAGGGACACTGCCATATATGGCAGGCAGTAACTCTGCTCAATATCTCTGTGTGCACAGGAGTGGGTCCATGCACACTGGGGAGTGTTCACGTGCAACACATATGGACCATCGGCTGTGTCATGACTAACACATCAGGAACTAGGGACCTAATTCACAAGGCCCTAGTGGTGCACTGCGGCACAGGAGCAACATTTTATTGATTCTCCGGTGGTGCAGTGTGCCGGCCCATATTTACAAGGCTATGCAAAGCCACCTTCCATGGCTTTTCATGGCCTTCTAAATATGGACACCTTTCATGCATAACACTGCGTGAAAGATGCGTTCCATGGGTGTTGCTTGGGGTGTACTCACCAACACCCATGGAAGCCAAGGTATCTGACGCATTCCCAGATTTACAAGTCTGGGAATGCACCAGAATCCTATGCCACCTCGGCGGTGGCAGAAGAGTGACGCAAAAAGGAAAAATATATTTATTCCTCCCCATTTTATCCACTTCCTATGTGTGCTGCATTTTCAGCGCATATAGAAAGAGGGAAAAACATCTTGTGATGGATTTTGTGCAGGAAGATGGCCCTCCCTGCACAAAAACAATCATGCCCACAATGCAGGAACCCTTGCACCATGCTGCAAGGCTGCCTGCATTGGCGCTATGCAGCAATTTGTGCACCAGCAAAGGTGGAAAGGACAGAAAGGCACCACATATTATTGATACATCACATATGTGCCCTTTCCCGATGGTGCACAGCAGCACAGCAAGGCACTTGCTGCATTGCCCTGTGCCATGGGCCTCTTAAATGAGGCCCTAGGTGCTAGATGACAAACTATGGCCCATGGGCAGGTGACATGTAACCCTACAAATGTATATTGGTATGTAAAATAACTCCCATCTCAGATGTGTGAAGTGCGATGCTACACACAGACATCACTCACCATGGTTTTGAGGCAGCTGCCTTGGCTGGAAGATGCTCCTGCATACACAAATTCCATCCTAAAAGCAAAGATGAAAACCTACAACCCCCGCTGCACATATGAATGTGTACTTGCTAGGCAACCTGTGTTTAATTCTAGTTGTACGGAACCTGAATTTTCATGAGGCCCTAAGTATTGTGTACCAGTTCATCTTCTTAGTGACGGAGTACAATGCAGGAAGTCGTATAGCTGGACAGCAGATGACCACCCACAAATCTGAAGGATACATGTGTTGTGTGCTCAAATTGGGCACAATGCCATCTCACATGTACACATTGTTCCCCCACTGTGGCATGCAAACATGGATTGGGAAATGGCAGTTGTCACATCATATCACTCAGTTGTGATGTGTGAGTGCATACTGTGTGGATGGCATCATATCAACTGTTATGGACAATATAGGACAATCAAAGGCATGGGCAAATGTAATGTAGGGCAATACCAACATCTGGTATGAACATGGACCTGTACATGTATCTTTGTCAGCCGTGTCTGGCATGTCACCATAACGAAGGCTGGACCTACAAAAAAGATTTACATCCACATTTTGTCTCACCACACATGTAAAGTGAACACAAAATATTAAGTAGACTAGAGTGATGGGAATCAGCACTATCAAAATCTGCTGCAGAAACCCGACAGTCAGGAAGTTGAATTGAATGATGTATCTGCCCATGCACTGCATTTGACATCACATACAGTGAGTGAACAGGCCCCTGGAAATGGAAGCAAACTGGCATGATTGACATATCATGTGGTCATAATTGGGAGAAGTGCATGATAATTTCATTTCACATAACGCACATGTGCAGGACATATGCAAATACAGTAATCCAAAACAATGACACGGTTTCTTTTCTTTTACATTACAGCTGACCAAGGACATGGCATCCATTAGTGGGTCATGACACCATTTGGAAATCGACTAACTGACACAAAAGTTCTACAACCAGGTGCACATCCGTATGAGAAGCATCGCCGAGCGGACCTTTGGCCTGCTCTAGGCCTGGTTTTGCTGCCAGGATGTTTCGGGTGAGAGACTCTTATATTCATCCCCCTTGGCAGGACTACTGCACAATATTTGTGTCAGGACAAATGTCCCCTGGTATGAAGAACTGGAGGCACCAAGGGAAGAGGGGGAGGACAAGTCAACACATCATCGTGACCCCCAGAACACTGCTGCAGGTGCACGCAGGAGTGCACACGTCATGTAGAACTTCTTTAGCTAAGCATATGTGACTGAAGGCATGATTGTTAAATATGTAAATAAATGATTTGATCTAACATATATCTTGGAATGTGTGTCACAGTCCCACTTAAAAAAGCACACCCACATCTAGGAAACCGTAAGTAGGCCACAACAGTTGACAATCAAGTGTCAACACTATCATCATCCTCAAATTACCAGACACAATGCACTGATCTCTGAAAAGTGTGGTGTGTAATGTTTGCATTGCCTGTCAAATAAACATTTTGAACTGAAAACACCCATATCTACCAATATACTGTTGGTACAAAATGAAAATAGATGAATACGAATCTCTACGTGATGCATGAGAGCAAAATTGGATGCCAAGGTCTGTAAATAGTAGTCTATCTAGTGGATCACTGTGAGATATGTGTCAACTCAATGGGTGAAATATTCATAACATTGGTAACAATTCACAGCATCATTTGCATTCACATATATGACAAATAATAAGTGTATCACAAAGGACAGTACACCTGTATGTGTAGCACAATGTCGGTTAAATCAGTGATAATCTTGTATGTATGCCAATCAATGTCATAGTACGTCTCATACTGATGGCAATGTATATGAGTCAATTAGGAAACAGAATAACATGTATATAGATGTGGGCCATTAGCTGTAATGACCATTCCACCAATTCACCACTACTCACTGTGCAGCTGACAAAGGATATAGGGGCATATTTAAGAAAAGTGGTGCTGCACCCACTGCAGCGACATTGTCTTAGTGCCCCTTAGTGCCCCCTACTGCCACCATGGTGCAGGGTAGGGGCAATAGCTGCAACATTTTTCAACGTTATTGATGTACTTTGGAGGACTAGTGCCAAAAATATTGGCGCTAGCCCTGCAAAACACATAGGCCCAAAATGGTGTGCCTCCTTTTAACTCCTGCTCAGAGCAGTTGTTAAAAAATGCTGCTAAAAATGACACAGTGGAATCTCTAAGATTCCAATGCATGATTTTTGCAGTCCCCCTAATGAGAGAACACTCCCTTTGCATACATTATGCGTGGCACATGCATAATGTGGTACGAAAGGGTCACAAAGTGGCACAATGCATGCATTGAGCCACTTTGTTAATGTGACACGTGGAGTTTCGAAGCCTAATGCCACATTAGCATAAAAAATTACACTATTGTGGCGCAAAGCTTATTAAATCTGGGCCTTAGTCTTTAGCTGTGGGTGACTACTCCTCACAAATATACTCATACGGAAGCCCAGCAGAGTCAGAATCATGTCCTAAACTGGACCTGCTACATTGTGGATGTGACTTCCAGAGTACTCAAGCACTACTTCAGGAGTCAGGATACGTTTGGGGCCCAGTTACTCTACTTGCCAACAATAGCATCTAAGACAATACTAGTGTGCTGCATATTTCAGAATACATGTGCAGGGCATAACCTCCAAAGGCCTACTGACAATGAGGAACAGGATGAACTGGGTGATGAGTATGTGGAAGATGAGGAGCAAGCCCAAAATGTACTAGCAATGGCAAGAACATTGTTGATGTACCAAATGCTAGTCATGTGTGTGGTACTTGCATGAATGACTCTCAAAATGTCAGAAAAGCATGACAAGAAACAGGGTGTCTAGGTAATTCAACACATATAGGCACAACCAATGTGTAGGAAAGTTACCTGCCCAGCCACAGTATAAGAAAGTAATCCTTGTAGCATGTTCAATCAAATGTGATTTACTGATACCTGTGGTGGCTGATCCTTGCTGTACCCTGGGTCTGATAAACAGGCCTAGGGCCACTCCTCCGAATAAAAGGTATATGTTTAAGTGGTACAAGTACAATTGCCAATGACAGACTTCTGTAAGTCCCAAGTATATAATATGGCAGGGAAGTTTAAAGGACCAGGAGATTTCCTGCACTGAGGTGTGCACTGCTGTGTTGCCCGCTGTCAATTCTGGAGCAACACTGCCTTGCAGAATGTAACCAAGTGTGTGCCAAATACAATTTGGGAGATGTTGTACTATCAAGGTCTAAACCACCTGCAACATACATACCAATCACATCTAAGTTTTTCCCTAGTTGCCCCATGGATGTGGTGCCATGTAACAATAAGCAGGGACATTTCAAAAGATGTGTGATATGCCCTGGTGAGGGGAACACTGCATATCAAAGTCAATTCATATTGTTGAAAGTTTGCCACATAGGCCAACAAAGCAAAATATGAATTAAAACCAAATATTGCAAGGTAGGAGCTAAAAGTGTCATGACAGGACTCCAACATTTGGCAATAGGAAATCCAACAACCTTCTACCATAACCAATACCATTAAGAAGTCATAAGATATACTGTCCTGTGAGCAAAATCCAAGCTGATAGTAAGCTCCCCTAGGAGTGCAAGTCATACAGATATGAGACAAGGTACCACGGGCCGATGATGCAGGTGTCACCTCTCACATGGATCGTCTGGTGGCACAAGCCTCTCACCAACATCCATGTGGCCATGCAAAGTCCAGCTGTGTGGCACATCATGGACTCATAGCTATGGAGTAGCAGAATGAACCTCATGAAGCTCACACGTGTCACACATTGTCATAGGTGTGTTGGAGGGAAATTGTTGCTACATCAGTGCTGGACAGCCCACATGGATCACCTGGATGACTAATGTAAACATGTTGATGTCAACTTGTGGCTGCTCACATATCCACACAATCTGCTGGATTGTGGCATCATAGTTCATGCAACACCGTCATGCACATGTACCATACATGGCCCAGTCCAACATGGCCAATGTGAGCTACATAATGCAGGAAACATTGAAGCGAATGGGCCAAGGTCACACCAATCCATACATAGTTGTCAATGCTCTGCTGGGGATTTCTGACACGTTTGTGACAGCCTGGAACACATGAATCAAATTACCTGTCACAAATTAAAAGGGTCATGGATATTATGGGTGTACACACACTGGAATACCCAAGCTACACCACCTTGATGCAGAGTGTAATAATGGTTTGCCGCACTTTGGCTTGCTGTCCTTAGTACATCTGAGAATATGCAAAGACATGCATGTTGGGGTAACATTGCACGCTCAGCATGTGTGTGAATCCTGTGCATCACGAATCATGTGGAATGGACTTGTCAGGGCACCTTCACATGCTACCCCATTTGGAAATGGCACCTTAAGTCCAACAGTATCCTCACTAAGGGGGTCATTCTGAGTCTGGCGGGCGGCGGAGGCCGCCCGCCAGACTTCCCCCCTCCAAAATACCGCTCCGCGGTCGAAAGACCGCTGAGGGTATTTTGGCTTTTGCACTGGGCTGGCGGGCGACCGCCAAAAGGCCGACTGCCAGCCCAGTGCAAAAGACCCTTCCCACGAGGACGCCGGCTCAGAATTGAGCCGGCGGAGTGGGAAGGTTCGACGGGTGCAGTGGCACCCGTCGCGTATTTCAGTGTCTGCAATGCAGACACTGAAATACAAAGTGGGGCCCTCTTACGGGGGCCCCTGCAGTGCCCATGCCATTGGCATGGGCACTGCAGGGGCCCCCAGGGGCCCCACGACAACCCATACCGCCATCCTGTTCCTGGCAGGAGAACCGCCAGGAACAGGATGGCGGTATGGGCTGTCAGAATCCCCCATGGCGGCGCAGCAAGCTGCACCGCCATGGGGGATTCCCAGGGCAGCGGAAAACTGGCGGGAGACCGCCGGTTTTCCGCATCTGACCGCGGCCAAACCGCCGCGGTCAGAATGCCCTGCGGGGCACCGCCAGCCTGTTGCCGGTGCTCCCGCCGACCCTGGCCCCGGCGGTCCGTGACCGCCGGGGTCAGAATCACCCCCTAAGTCCAGCATGACAAGTATTGCACGTGCACGTTGGCCACTTGCACACAGTGAGTTGTCCCCTGGTGTCCCTGCAAATGTGTGAAGGCGCAGCACATGTGGTTGCTGACATGCACTGCAAAGATATGGTTTTCAGACACTCATGATGGCCGTGGCAGCAACAGAGGTTGCACCCTCTTGTGCAGGGGAGCGTGGGCCTATCCTATTGTGAGCAACATTCTGATTTGGATTGTACGTCGATGTAAGATGTAGGGCCAGGTGCAGAGACAATCTCCGGAGGTGAACCGGCAGTGTGTCCCCTGATGGAAGGCCCCTGAAAGGGGGGAACATGAGCACATTGCACCATTCATGTGTCCTTTCCCATGTGTGTACTAGTTATCCCAACACTTGCCTGCATGGGAGACTGTACCCCCAAATTGCCAGACGGCCTGCTGTCTGCACCTTGGGACACAGCATAGATTGGCAGACATCTCTGCTGTCCTAGATGTGACGTTGTGGTCCATATTCCAGGGCGTGTCCATGGCATCCCTTGGGGGTGAACTAAACAATAGACTATGGTGCCAACACAAAGTTGGCACATAGGACAAGCCTTTTAGGTGCAGTGTCAACAAAACTTTGTAATAATGCCCTATGTGTGGTCTGATCCTAGTAACACATGTACTTTCACCCATATGCCCTTATAAAACATACATTAGACACAAACAGGAAGAGAGGAGAGTGGTAAACACAACTTTTCACAGGCAACACAGCAAGCCATATGACTATAAGCATGTATTCCACATGACACTATACATATATACACAGATTTGAGTAATTGCTTCACAAAAATTGACGCATTGTCCCAATGCATGTTTTTTTCATCCATTGAGTCTGCCAAAAATAACGCATCCTATGTGACGTGTCAGGACTTCCTCATGGTGCTTTGTCATGCGTACTAAAAAAAAAAAACATTGGCATGAACCGTGAAAGAAAATGACTTATTGGTTCAAAACTGGCCACATCAGCCCAGGAATTGATACAATGTATCTGCCATGTTGCAAAGCAGGAATCGTAGATGTACTTTCACTTTCTCTTTCACTCACAGTATTTGTGTCTTGTGCTTGGGAGAGGTTGTGTGGTGCTGGTGTTGCATTGAGGAGTGCTGTTTCGAGAGTCTTTTGTGTACTATGCTGTTTCTGTAGTGTTCCTGACATCTGTTTTGTTGTGTCTATTTGTATGTTGATTCATAATTTACTGTGTATTGTCAGGTGTTTGTCTTTAGGGTATATTATTTTTGTGGTAGTTGTGGGCAGTATGCAGCTTTATTTTTTTACATAAATCGTAGGTTTAGGGTGGGTCATGTCGGGAAGGGAAGGGCCTGTCACATGTATTCCAAGATTTGGGAGGCTTCATCTGGCTGGTTACCCACTACCATCCAAATATGGTGGCCATCGGCGGTCGAGTCATTCGGGGGTACCGGATGGAGGCACGCAAGCTGCAGTGGGGGAAGGTCCGCTTCCACATGCAACAGATTTTTTTAGGTGGAGCGGGCAAGGCACAAACTGAAGCTTCAATGGGCAGACATCATCTTCTGTGAACCGTGACATCCTTGACTACCTTAGAATCGAGGTTGGTGGAACTGTTGGGGAGTACATAATCTTTGTGGGTGATTCCTGTATCACATTTTCATTTAGATAGCTGCTGGCGATAGGGCATCCATTATTAAATTAGGACACAGGGCAGGGCTGCAAGTTGTGTTGCAGCACCAAGCAGCATCACTGACAAGTGCAGCAATGAGCCGTAGATATGTCATATGGGGCCAGATGCATCAAAGGGTTTTACCCATTCTGGGTCTATGGGAAAATGTGTTGGTACATATGGCCCATGGCACATTATTGTCCTTGTCCCCTGTGCTTACCCACAAATTGCTGATTAACACCAATGCAGACACCCTTGTATCATGGTGCAAGGGTACATAGGTTGCCAGGGACGAGTGGTCATGTGCAGGAAGGGAACCTTCCTACCCATTTGCAATCATCAATGGAGGTTTCCTTTGTCTATGTGTGCTGTAGAAAGCAGCACTCGTAGGAAAAACGTGGATAAATAAGGTATTTTGTTCCCATTGACCCACTGTGACACTACCCCTGAGGTGATGTATGACTCTGATGCATTACCAGCCTTGTGCTCATTCCCGGCACACTGTGCCACATAAAATCATCAGACGTGTTGCTCTGATGGTGCAGGGTAACACTTGGGCTAGTATTTGTGGCCCATTTGCGTCAGTGGTTGACATGTGTCAGGGCTCAAATGCCATTCCACCACAAAAAAAGCCTTTTCGGAGACAAAGCATGACACAAAGGATTCCAAATACTGGGCTGTCATGCACCCACACCGAGCAGTCTCCCTAGCATACTTGTCAGATAATTTCATGATAGCACCACGGTGCCAGATGTGCTGTGGGCAGCCTGAGGAAGTGTACACATTTTCAATATATTTGCCAGCCTCAGGAATGTCCCTTTGCATTAGTGATCCTATTTAGAGACACTTCTGTGGATCATATCTCATGTAGATGAGGGATTATGTGTGTGACTCTGTACATAATTATGACATGTGAACTGTCATATACCTGTATATGTCACACACATGGTGTACCTGAAAGAAATGTTGTGGCTTGCGGATTGACAAAATATGTATGTTTGTTGTCTTTGACCATGCAGCATTGACCTCTACTAATGTCTGTTAACTGAGGGGGCAAGGGTGTCTAAGTACTGTTGTATGTTGCATAGTCATGTGCATGTGATGATAAGAGTGAGGCAGGAGTGTTGGTAGTCACGGCTGAGTGTGTTCTGTGAGTCATGTGGGTGCTTAGTGCTATTACACTCAGCTAGTCTTGGGAGTAGTAAGTCATTTGAAAGTCTTGAACAATTTACCTGAGACATGTATTTATGGTTCCAGCACATATGCGTACCTGTCAGCCTGGCCTACTAATGTATGCCATTGAGACATGTCGAATGGCCTATTTGAGTTGTTACAACTATAAAGCTTTTATGGCCCTTTGCAAGTCATGTCTAATGTGCAATATTTGACCACAGTGTTCATTACTCAACATTCACATTGCTATTTCTTATTTTATTTCTTGCAGGTGGACGCGAGCCGTACACGACTGGAGAGACAGAAAGCTTCTACGAATCTGATGCTGTCAGTGATTGTCATCCTGTATGTATAATGGCTAGTGTAAGGATTGTGTGTGATGTTGTATGCTGTGTCCAATGCCATTTACAAAGTTCATGTATACAGAAACAAACTCCATATGCTACACATGTATATGGACAGTAAGGTATAGGTTGGGTCCAGGATGTGTATTTGCATCTGACTAATGTCAAGGAGAATCCCATTGCTATCCCTCAGCATCCACAAATAGGCTGGTATGACCAAAGAACAATGACCACAGTGCCAGGATCTGTGAAAATATGTGGTAGGGGAATTATAACTGAACTTTACAGGGCACTGTATACCTGAGAACAGCTTTTCATATGTACATATAGGCTGTTGTTACTCACAGTGCAATCTATGTCTGATATGCCTGGCTAGCCCACACATGGTGTATGAGTCAAAATGATGACAGTGATGACAGTAAAAGCATGTGCCAGAAGTATAGGGTCCTACACATCTATGCAGGGTGGCAATATGTGGTTCACAGAACATATTCCTGCTGTGTCTGCCATAGGAACAGCACAGTAAATCATGTTCTTCCAGGACTGAGAACCGTGTGAATAGGACCCTAATATTAGCAGGACAGTGGAAAACATACCACTTTTGGAACGGCAGTTGAATTTCCCACTCATGTGGTGTGATGCCCAATACTCTATGTTGTATGTATCAACATTGCTATCCCCTGTCATCTTCAAAGATCTGGAAATGTGTGTTAGACCGGAGGGATGTCTGTACAACAGTGTCATACAACCTGCCAATACCAATTTAGCTTCAGATACCTCTGGCCCTGATAGTCCACAGGATGTAATGCAAATAAGTTCAGACCCATGAACAGCATTAGCCATTGCTGTTCCAAGGTCCCTGTGCAGATGAGATATAGGTCATGCATGCATTCACCTATGAAATGGCTGTGCTGAGTACTGGTGTGCAGCAAGGTGACATGCATTTTGGACATATATGTTCAGGCAATGGCCTGCATGGTGAGAAACATCCAGTTACTCAGGGAATATGCTTGGAGTCATGGCATGGCCCACCGTATACTGACATGAGTGACTATGGGAGTAGTTTCAAGCATCTCTGTGTAATGTGAGTGAGTTATCCACCTCGATTCTCACGTATGGCACATGTAAATTACATGTAGCAATGTGTCCAGGTATGTGCCCATGCCATTTCAAGCAAATAATGTTGTGAGATAGTACATCTAACTGACAGACCTTTCTCAGATGACTTTGTTGAATGCCAATGGATTCAAGAGCCATAGACTATGCAGAAGGAATAATAATGAGCAATGCAACATGATGAGTGTGCCATACCATAGTCACAAAACAGCATTTTTCATAACTGTAGTCATTGATGACATGGTCATCCGAAGATGTCTAAAGACGGGGCATTGCTATTGTGTAACAGTGCCTTTGCCTTGGTACCTTGACCATAATCAATATTGAGATGATGGATAATATGCAGATGTATGTTCACTTTGCCTTTCAACATGTTATTGTTATTTGTGATGTCAATTATGTGAAGTCTGCATTTAGTATTTACATGGCACGCTTGATGTTCATTTGCCAAATAAACCTTTGTGTTAGACATGACAGCCCTAGGGTGGTCACCCCTTTTTTTTTTGCCGGCCTCCCACCACTTTTTGGACCCTGTTTTTGCTGGTTTTTAGACTCTGCGCACTTTACTACTGCTAACCAGAGCTAAAGTGCTCTCTCCCTCTAAACATGGTAACATTGGATCATACCCAATTGGACTATTTAATTTACTTATAAGTCCCTAGTAGAGTGCACTATATGTGCCAGGGTCTGTAGATTAAATGCTACTAGTGGGACTGCAGCCCTGATTGTGCCACCCACTTACGTAACCCCTTAACCTTGTCGCAGGCCTGCCATTGCAAGGCCTGTTTGTGTAGTTTCACTGCCAATTCGACTTGGCATTTAAAGGTACTTGCCAAGCCTAAAACTCCCCTTTTTCTACATATAAGACAAACCCTAAGGTATGCCTTAGGTAACCGAAAGGGCAGGGGGCTGTGTAGGCAAAAGACAGGACATGTACCTATGTAGTTTACATGTCCTGGTAGTGTAAAACTCATTAATTTATTTTTACACTGCTGTGAGGCCTGCTCCCTTCATAGGCTAACATTGGGGCTGCCCTCATACATTGTTTGAGTGGTAGCTGCTGATCTGAAAGGAGTAGGAAGGTCACATTTAGTATGGCCAGAATGGTGATATAAAATCATGCTGACTGGTGAAGTTGGATTTAATATTACTATTCAAGAAATGCCACGTTTAGAAAGTGGCATTTCTCTGTACTTAAATCTTTCTGTGCCTTACAATCCACATCTGGCTGGGTTTAGTTGGCATCTCCTTGTGCATTCACTCAGACACACCCCAAACACAGGATACTCAGCCTCACTTGCGTTCATCTGCATTTTGAATGGGTCTTCCTGGGCTGGGAGGGTGGAGGTCCTGCTCTCACACAAAGGACTGCCACATCCCCTACTGGGACCCTGGCAGACAGGATTGAACTGAAAGGTGACCTGGTGCACTTCTAAATCCACTCTTTGAAGTCTCCCCCACTACAAAGGCACATTTGGGTATGTAAACAGGGCCTCTGCCCCTTCCAACTCAGACACTTCTGAAGAAGAAACTTGTAACCAGAACCTACATCCTTCCAAAAAGAACTGCCTGGCTGCCCAAAGGACTCACCTGACTGCTTTCTCTGAAGGACTGCTGCTTTGCTGTTGCCCTGCTGTCTTGCTGCTCTCTGGCTCTGGTGAAGAAGTGCTCTCCAATAGGATAGGGCTTGCCTCCTGTTCCCTGAAGTCTCTGGACCAAAAAGACTTCATCTCTTCAAGAAGGACCCCTTGTGAGGTGAAATTAGATGCACAGCCTGCCAGAAACGACGCACAGCCTGCACCGCGCTGAAAATTTCACCGCACGCCGAACCAGAACTACGCAGCCTGACTTCACAAAGAGAAGATCGATGCACCGCCAGCATAGCGACTTGAAATTGGATGCACGGACCACTGGATCGACGCATAGCTGAGCCGGAACGACGCAGCCGACTTCTAGAGGGGAATCAACACAGCGCCTGCTGTGCGGTAGAAAATTCAACGCAACACCCACCGGATCAACACAGCTCCTGTGACTTTGTCCTGCCAGCGCAGGAAATCCACGCTATGTCCCCGGGGCGTCTAAAACACCCTTAGCCCGAACAGGATCCATGACCGAGCGCCGGAAATCGACGCACAGCCATTCATGCTTTGAAACTAAATGACGCATCGCCGTGTGCGGCCTGAGAAATCGAAGCACACCCCTATTTTCCCACGCTTCTCCTCCTCTGCAGCTCTTTGTGGAGATTGTTCACGCGAACCAGGTATTTTGTGCTTGAAAGAGACTTTGTTTGCTTTTAAAAGACTTAAGACACTTTGGCCCTCATTCTGACCCTGGCGGTCTTTGACCGCCAGGGCGGAGGACCGCGGGAGCACCGCCGACAGGCCAGCGGTGCTCCAATGGGGATTCCGACCGCGGCGGTAAAGCCGCGGTCGGACCGGCACCACTGGCGGGGTCCCGCCAGTGTACCGCGGCCCCATTGAATCCTCCGCGGCGGCGCAGCTTGCTGCACCGCCGCGGGGATTCCGACCCCCCCTACCGCCATCCAGATCCCGGCGGTCGGACCGCCGAGATCCGGATGGCGGTAGGGGGGGTCGCGGGGCCCCTGGGGGCCCCTGCAGTGCCCATGCCACTGGCATGGGCATTGCAGGGGCCCCCGTAAGAGGGCCCCTACATGTATTTCACTGTCTGCTGCGCAGACAGTGAAATACGCGACGGGTGCCACTGCACCCGTCGCACAGCTTCCACTCCGCCGGCTCGATTCCGAGCCGGCTTCATCGTGGAAGCCTCTTTCCCGCTGGGCTGGCTGGCGGTCTGAAGGCGACCGCCCGCCAGCCCAGCGGGAAAGTCAGAATTACCGCCGCGGTCTTTCGACCGCGGAACGGTAACCTGACGGCGGGACTTTGGCGGGCGGCCTCCGCCGCCCGCCAAGGTCAGAATGAGGGCCTTTATATCACTTTTCAGTGATATCCCTACATTTACTTATTGCATGCTTGATCGTTTTGACCTGCATTTATCCAGCTAAATATTATATACTTTTATGAACAGTGTGTGGTATATTTTTGTGGTGCTAAATTGTGTTATTGTATAATTTATTGCTCACATACTTTACACATTGCCTTCTAAGTTAAGCCTGGCTACTCAGTGCCAAGCTACCAGAGAGTGGGCACAGGATAATTTGGATTGTGTTTGACTTACCCTGACTAGAGTGAGGGTCCTTACTTGGACAGGGGGTAACCTGACTGCCAACCAAAGACCCCATTTCTAACACTTTGTATGACATGTATTCTTTCTGTTTACTCAGGAAACACGACCCCATCCCAGAAGTGCAAATTTGGAAAAAGGGCAAACAGATACCAGCACATACGTCAAGTATGGAAGGCATTTAAGAAGATGGGGAAAACCTTCGACCAGGAGAAAGCAACTCAACATGGAAAGGACAAGGCTCAGGCCACAGACAGGATGAGCCTGCAGGGGCAGGTCCATCCACCTTCACCACCACAACGTTTACCCCATCCACATCACATGCCACACCAAATGCACTTTGGGCCAACTTTGAGAGTGACATTCATCAAGAAGTGGCTGATTTAAAGTATTGGTTGTCCGGATTGGAAAAAAACATGATCAGATTCTCATCCTGCTCTATTAGATAAAGGCAGTCGTCACAAACCCTGAAGAGCAGGATGGGCCGAATGGACCCTTACATTCCTTCCACTTGTTTATCGTTTTTTTTATTGTTGGTGTTTTTAAGTAGTTAGTTTTAGAAAAGTTAGCGTAGTGTAGGTTAGTTGTAGTACGTAGTAGTTTTCATTAGAGGTGGTTTCATTTTTAGGGGTTCTTTTCATTGGGCGTTTTTAGGGGGTGGTTGATGTTTAGGTATGTGTTCTTCGAAAAAGAAAAAAAGAAAAAAAGTTACAAATTAAAAAAATATATCTTTGTTTAGGCCTAGATGTTTATTTAGTTAATGTATAGGTGTAGTTACTGTTGGCCTTGTCTACAAATGTTCTTGAGGGGGTGGTGAGTTGGTGTTTATCATGTGGCGTTAAATGTATAGAATAAGTTAAGATAAGTTAATTTTAGATAGAAATTAGGATAAGGTAGTGTATGTTAGATTAGGATAGTTAGGCTAGGTATTTTAGGTAGTTTTCGTGAAATATTTATAGTTTTCTTAAGTTTGCTGTTTCATACATTATGGTCTCCATCATGATTTACTATCTAGATATTGCCTGTCTGCACAGGTTATATTAGATACATGCCTTTGCTTTTTCATGTAGTGTTTGGAAACATGTGACAAAGTGTATTCCCTATGGGCAAGTATGTGTCAGGTAGGAAATCAGATCACATCACTTATCTACAAAGTTCATTGAGCAACGTAAGTGACAATCTGGATGTGAATGGATACACATCCCAAAACAGGTATTCATGTGCATTTGCTCTGTGTTGGTAAGTCCTGGGACATCCATTGGTGGAATGTTGTTGTTATTACACTTACCCTAAGTCATGGATTATACTCACACACTTATGCCTCCCCCTCACAGACTTAAACGTGCATCATGTGGTTGTCACATCAATGTACTTTTGTTGCTACTATCCTTGCTTAGTCCCACCACTTGTGGTGTGAGTTACATCAGCTGTCACAACAACAGCATGATACCTGTTGCATTACATGTTTGGGAGCCTCAGGAACTGTTTGTTTATCAACATACTCATCATATTCATCAAGTATGTTTACTCAGTCTGTGTGGCTTTGTTGCTGATTGCAATCCACGTATATCCCTTTGGTAAGCAGTCAGTGTATTTGCTTCACACAATGCAACATGTTCATGTTGTTCCTCCTTCAGACACATGCAATACCAAGGTTGTAGTAAGTGATTTTATTTACATGTGTAAATGTACATGCAGTAATGATGTACATTCCATGTAAGAACAACCCCAATGGATGCATTAAGCGATTGGATGTTCAGACAGATTCCAGGAGGTGAACATGTCATGGGACATCTGTAGGAAAGGAGAACTTTAATGAGGAGGAGGACCATATTGTCATTAGGAAAGACTGGTCACAATGACAGTCCACATATGTGACAGGTCAACAGCGGTAGTGTCCAATTGATGACAGTGCCAGGTGTGTTGATACTGGCATGATGTTAAGCACAGATCAAAGGAGAAAGAGGGCATTTGCCACAGAGAGATGCTACTGTGCAGTTTTCCCAGTGAAAAATATATCCTCCACATCTTCATCCTGTGACATAAGTGGTGTCTTTCATTACAGAAGTGTTATAGGTGTTGAAGTTGAGGGAGGCACACATACATCAGGGGCTGGAGATGTGGATCCAGTGTCCACAGCAGCTCTCATCTGTGGTAACACATAAGACAGCACAGCAGCAAGGATGATCTGCAGGTTTTGCAGCACAGCAGGAACGTCATTGTGGTAGGAACCTATGGTGGCTATGAGGGAGTCCTGTTTCTGCTCAATGGACTCCAAGATATTTCTTATTGCCCCCAGTTGGTTGAAACCCTCACTGGTGCCACTTTAGCAGGGCATTTGCTCATGCCTCTGCATCATGACACTGGCAATGCCAGCCAGGGACTGCTGGAGGCCAGGGAGCAGAGAATAGAAGCCTTGTATGGCAGCCAAGTTGTCCTTATTTGGACTGAGGCACCTATGTACTATCTCTAGGCTGCTCACTATGGTCTCCATCCCTGTCCAGACCTGATCTGTCAGATCCTGCTGGACTCCTACCACAGTCAGTTGGAATATAATTTGTGGTTCATGGGAGTCAGGGCCATGGGTGTGGTGTCAAATTGTGTCTGTTGCCTATTGGGCAGATCATCTGGAGACCCCAGAATGCTGTCAATACTTCCTGCGACCAGAGATGGTGTCTGTTTGGCATCCGAGACATACTGGAGGGTGTCTGTATGTATGGTTTGCAGCTGGTCATCCACGTCTTTAGAAATGTACAGGATGGTCAGCTGGCCACAAGGTATAGACATATGTTAATGTTGATCTCTGCTACATGTTGAAATGAGCAATCAGATTAACAATCAAGATTTCCAAAGGAGCACTTTCAGCCCCTTATTCACGGGGCCTTACCAATAGACTGTGGGACCGGAGTGCCATTGTTTTTGCTGCTTTGGTGGCACAGATTGCAGGCCCCATATTTACAAGGCCACACCAAGCAACCTTGGCCCTGTAAATAGGTACCCCTTTCACACATTACACTGTGTATAAGGTGAGGTCCATGAGTGTTGCTTGGGGGGTTCCCATGCAACACCCATGGCATGAAAAAGGAATCTGACGCATTCCCAGAGTTAGCTGCCTTAAAATGTATCAGATTCCTACGACCCCTCAGGGGTGGCATTGAAGTGGTGCAAAGGAGATTAATAAACTATTTCTCCACATTTGTGTCCTCTTTCAATGAGTGCTGCATTCTGCAGTACACATGGAAAGTGGACGACAACATTCATGATTGTTCATGTTTAGGTAAGTGTCCTTTCCAGCACATGGACAATCATCCCTGCAACATAGGCAACCCCCATCCCGTCAACTAGGGGCGTAAGGCAGGGATGTATCTTAGCCCCTTTTCTCTTTCTGATTTATATAAATGGGCTCTATGATTCACTTTTAAAACATGCAAAGGACATACCGAAGATGGGTCAGAGACACCTTCCAGTTTTATTATACGCTGACGATGCAGTTTTAATTGCCCGTACTGCAAACGGTTTACAGGGACTACTGGATGTATTTTACGATTTTATGCTGAATCTGGATCTGAAAGTAAATTACCCCAAGACTTTTGTTATGACTTGTGGCCCACGCAATACAAAGTCTAAACTATTTTCTATGGGAGGGCACACTCTTAATAAGGTCAAAGAATTTTGTTATCTAGGCATGTACATGAGTTCTTCTTTGTCCTGGAAGACACACATTAATTTTAAGCTCCAACAGTTGATAAGGAACAATGAAGCAATTTTTCGCTTTTCAAATAAATTAGGTCACAGACCCCCTGCTCAGTTGAAAACTCTTTATAATTCCAAATGCACTGCATCAGTCCTTTATGGGGCAGGCGTCTGGGGCTATAATAAAATACCGTCTCTTCAGAGTGTAGAAAATAAATTCCTGCGCAGATTATTGTTGGTTCCAAAATGCACCGCAAACATAATCTGCCATGAAGAACTGGGTCAGTGCTTTTTGGAGGACAGGGTCTTTATGGCTCCCCTACTGCTGTGGATCAAATGTTGGTCAAACCCTATGGCAAGTTTGGTCCAAGACTGTATCTCTGATTGTCTTCAATTGGAATACTCAAATAGGATTCCCTGGCTTATGTTTCTGCAAAACTCCTTTGAGAACCTAGGGCTTAGATATATGTTTGATGATCCCCATCTGTTAACCACAAACTCTAGGTCTGTTTTGAAGTCTACTTATTCCAAGCACATATCAGAGCTGAGATTTTATAGTTCCCTGAAATTGAAATCTTTCGATTCTTATTCTCGGATTGTGACTGTTCCATGCCTTGAACCCTATTTGTCTTGGTTTTCAAGTTTTAGAATAATTTCCTTTTGAACACTTTTTAGACTTAATCTAATTCATTTTAAGGTAGCTTTCCCTGAACCATGTTTCTGGAAAAAGGATTTACCACTTTGTCCCTGTGACTCCAAATCAACCCAGAGCACTTTGCATTTTTTTCTTTTTTGCCCTTTATATGCTGCACCTAGAGGGGCCTTTATTTTACCCACGTTACGTCTTTTTAGACCTATTCATTATAAGGAAGCCCTGCTATACCTTCAGAGATTGCCTAATATCCAAATTTGTCACCATGTATTAGACTTTGTCACAGCTTCTTTACGTATTAGGAAAAGGCCTACTCCTTTTTAAATATTTTATGTACGTATAGTATATCTTTTTAACGCTAACATTTGTACTTTTCTGACTTTGTGATTTTTAATCATGTCTAGTATATTTATCTATGTATGTTAAGGGGTTTCAGATTGGATGTTCATCTGGTGCTTCCAGTAATGGTTTTAAAGTTTTATTTTACTATTTATAGATTGGGAAATGTGTCTTGGTTTGTACTTTTATGGCAATTGCCGAATAAAGTTATTTGACTGACTGACTGAACATAGGCAACCTTCCACCATGGTTGCAGGGATATCTGTGTTGATGGTAGTCAGCAGTTGTGCACCATCACTGAGGAATGTACAGGGATGCACTGCATTTTCATAAATACAACACATCACTGCATTTTGCAAATGATGCAACACAGGACAGCAAGCTGGCTGCAGCACCACATTATGTCATTTCCACAAACATGGGACCCTCAGATCAATAGTGATGTGTAATACACATATTGGGCATGGATATTGATGCACAGTTTGGCAATATTTGCATTACATATGGATTGCTGTCATAAGCATTGTGTGCCTGCTCTGAGTGGATGGGCCCTGTACTACTGGGGAGTTTAGCCTAGTTACATCCCCCCCTAAAACACTGATGTGAATTGTTTATCTGCAGAGTGTCATACATCATGTGAATGTGGGCCCTGTCAGATTACCCACTTTTGGTTCCTTGTACCTGGGTAAGTGGCACACAGTGTTCATATGCAGATCAACATTCGTTCTCACATACTTTCAACACGTTGATCATGCATGACAATATCCACTTTTACTACATATTATTTTTTTACAGACAGCAGTTGTTAGGGCATCATCCCACATTGTATTAGCGGTGTGATTAGTGTCAAGTACCTACATCTGAGTCCCATAGCAGACGCCCACCCACTTCAGCCTTGGTTCTTCCATGGGTCCTGTGATTTGTGGTGGACAGGTGTGTCTTTATATCCCGTTGCGTCCCTGTTAGACATCCTCCAAATTATACATATGTCACCATGAGACAATGTTGCATCATACTCCCTACTGGCACATCCCACATGTTGCCCCCAAGCTACATGACATGCAGGTTGTAGTCCCCCAATTGGCTTTTCACTGCAATCCCTTCCCACATATGCCACAAGCATTGCAGATTCAGACCCAGTAGTCACTGTATATTTTTGTAGGCACCATGCAGTGCACATTTCCATCTCCCCAGTATGCACAGTCTCACAATTCAGAGGAAATGTCATTTTGTCTTCCACAGTCAGCAAATACCATGCAGACCAGTAGCAGTGTTCCACTATGCCCACATATTATCATTAGTTTGTCCACACATGGTCCAGCGGTGTGCATCTCTTAGATTACACCCCCCATTGATTATTTTAAATGAGTTCCCGTGGTCTCGTCCATGGCAGCTGAGAGCAGTGTGCACTCACCCTGTCTGCCATGTCAGCTGGGAACAATACAGGAGCTTATTTACAAGCCCCTTGCACCACTGGTGTGTCACTTTTTCTATCAGAAAAAGTGACACATCAGTGGCAGAAATGGCTTGTACATAAGCCCTGAGTTTCATTACATACAACACATCATCAAACTTTCTATTTGACACAGCATGGCGCAGCTGCTGGCTTTCTGCACTGCACTTTGTCATTTACTCATACATGAGGCACAATATGAGGTAAACTTGGACAGATGCTGCACTTCGGAGAATGAGGTGAGTGAGGTGATGGTGCTGGACTGGGCTGTGTAAATTGTGGGAGGTCAGTGTGCATTACATGTCTTAGCTGTTTCACCATAGGAGTGGCAGCATACTATTCTTTGGACTGCAGACTGTGCATTTTGGCGCTCTGACATACTGTCCTGTCCTTTGACTCCTGCCACCAACTCCTCAGGGATGACGGCTTACCCCATCTCCTCCAACTCATTCAGGTGCTCCTGGGGCCCTGGACTTATGCCTCCGGTCTGCAATACTGCCTTGCATTTTTTGGGCAGTTTCTCCTTTGCTCTGCGCTTGCAATCATACCATTGCTTTTTGTAATTAATGACTGTCCTATTCACCTCTGCCACACTATTGACTTTGTCCACAATGGACTGCCATATAGCCTCTTTCATTCCTAATGGCAATTTTGAGTTGACAAAGTGCTGGTGTTAATGCTCCGTCACCTCGGTGATGAGGATGTTGTTCTCCTCCTCACTAAACTTGCACTTCATCTTTCTCTTCCCCTTCTCCTGTGAGTGTGACTGGACATCCTGGCTGGCACTGAGGTTGTTGGGGTTGTCCTGGGGTCTCTGGTCTCCTGGGTTCTCCATTTCTGTTTCTCCAGTGTCTCCTCTTTGTTTTTGTTTTTAATTCATTTTCCGGCTGTACTTTTTTACAATTGTAGGTGCAAAAGTGGTGCTAGGATAGCGAACGTCAGATTATGTGCCAGAAATCAGGCTAGTGTCACTTTTGCAGCACAAGCGTAATTTCTTTTAGTGCCATGGCACACAGGCTAGAATCAGTTTTTTAATGCTGCACCAATTCTAACATGAATGGTGCACTGCTTAGTAAATTTGGTGCAAGCATGGCGTTAGGAGCTGTTGTTACATGGCGTTAAAAACTTTGATGCCTTGCTGCAGCAGCAGTGCGTAATTTCTTGTAAATAAGTTTCTTAGAGTTTAATTACCATTGTGCTCAAGCACACTTTGCACACTACTACATTATGCCACTCCCCCTACATGGCAGACACAATATTGAACATAACATAGCACACCCTAATCCATTGGGAGCCCTCCTGGGCATGTCCTGCACTACGGCCGAGTAGAGTTACAGTCTGTGGCATGCACACAGTTGGCCTGGGAGAATTGTAGATGGCTGGGCTACCAAATACTCTATTCCCCTGAACAATCCTCGCATCACTTCCCTTTAATACTGCTGACTAAAGATAAAGTTGTCGTCTAGAGGTTTACTAAACAGCGATCCACTCGCTGAGTGAGCTATTCCTTACCATTTTTTGGTTGCCCAACACTTGCAAACGCAGCCAATATTTCCTTGATGGACACATTCACCTATTTTTGCCTTCGTACATTGTGCAAGGATCTCTGCCATATGTTTACTGTGGAGCTGCCGAAGCCAAGACATTAACCATGTTCTTGGATGTACAGGTGGCTGGACAACTGGTAACCAAGCTCTACTCCTCTATACAGGCGATGCCTTATCAGTAAGGCCTAATAACAAGGTGCTGAGGGGTGCAGACCTGGGAGATTTATTTACCCATAAGGATTCATCTTATGGTTGTAGCTGAATTGGGGAGCCATTTCCTAACTGTATATTTACAGAGGACAAACCACACTCTCCTAAAAATTGTTTACACAGAAATTATGCCCCACTCCTGGTTTGCGGGATGTAACAGGCAAGAAGTGGTCTTCCTGCACCTGACCTGAGCATGCCCACTGATTGCAAGGTACTGTGGCAAAGTATTTCATGTTCTAGGGGCTATACTAATAGCACGCCATGCAGCATGTGACGGTTCACATTGATGGTACTGCTATTGGCAAAGAGGCATGTGTCATGTGTGAGGGGCAGGGATCTCATACCTGCAATGAGGACCTGGTTGCATGATATCATATTCTACAATGACCAACTGGAACTGTAATATTATCCAGGGTCTCCAGACAAAGAACATCTGTGCTCCATTGCAAGCATACTTGTTAACTCACATTACTAATGCCTTGGAAACTGGCTAAAGATTGGGCCAAACATGCAAAATGGGGGAGGAATGGCGGCACAGTGGTAATATGTATTCAAACTGATTCCTGGACAAGAGCTCAAAATGCATTGTGCTTTGGAGGTGCCATCCCGGGGCCATATCAGACATACAATGCATTTTAATTGTTTGCGCCAGGCGCACCCTTTAAAAGGTTTGCCCAGCGCAACCAAGGAAGATGCACAGTATTAGAATGAATGCTCTGCCGCCACGGCAGTCAAGAGTTCATGCTAATATGGGGCAGTGCACTCATGTGAAGAATGGAGCGGCTGCTTTATAGCTGCTTTGTGTATCACTGAACCAGCAGCAACCTGCCTGCACTTTGAAAGGGAATTAGAGATGCCCTTGCAGGAGGGTGCAGTGAGTGACTGCACCCACCTGCAAAGAGAATTCTGGGGGCTCCGTAGGACCCCTTTGCTCCTTCTAGGGCTGCCTTCAGGGAGAGCACTGACAGTGCACCACCCTTTAAGTGGCATAATTTCAATGTGCCTCCTAATATCTTCTTTGCCTCTGCCCACACGTCTATAATATTGCGCTGGAGCAGAGTCAAAGAGATTCCCACATTTGCATCGGACAACTCCCCCATGTAAATAAGGGAATACCCTGTTGTGATAGTGCTGGCACTATATGTGTGCCAGTACTATTGGTATTACAGAAGGGGCACCACAAGCGTCTGCGGCCCCTTCTGTAATAACAAAGTGCCCCGAGGTGCGCAAAGCGGGCGCAAGCGCCCATTGCCACTCAAGGCATTTCTGTAATATGGCTCCTGATGTGCGAGAAAGATGTTCTGGGAAAAGAGGGATACTGCTGGACCATTAATGTATTTATCAATATGCTGCCCATGTGTTAAGGTACTGTAATTTACTGAGTACAAATATACTGTTTTGTAAAGAGTTGGTATAACATAACAGCTAAATAAAAAATAAAAAAAATACATTATAAAATGATTCAAATATGACATATCTTTAAGTAGATATAAATAACAGTGAGGCAAACAACACTGCTCTTGAAATGAATATGTGCATCACTGAAATGTGCTATGAATCACATTGAATTTCATACAATACTGAATGAACTGAATAAGGATGTGAATTAATCGAATATGGTGAAATGAGTGTGTAAGACACACTCAAAAGCACATGATTGTAACAGCCAATCACTGTGGAGCTCAATGCATGTTGCAGAGCTCACATTGGATACTGAATCGGCCAGCTCAGCAAGAGGAGGGGTTGTGGGCAGCAGCACGTTTTCAACACGTGCAGGAACAGGCTGCACACAGTGCAGTTACACCCTTCTATGCTCTGCTGTTTGGGGTTGACAGTGGTACTTGCCTGCCATAGCCACTTCCGTCACTCCACAATCAGTGACCCGTGTCCCAGACTGACTTTTGAGTCCAGCAGCTCCGTGCTGCCTCGTTCGCACGTCAGGCAGAAACATTTCTGGTAGGTGCTGAGTTTGTTTAGACTTTGTTCTGACTTTTTTTTCTTTAAATAGCTGGCACTGTTGAAAGGTTTATTATACACACAGTAGTATCCATGAGAGAATGGGTAGCAGCACCCTTGCCTGATGTCTATATCAGAACCTAGAACGGCCAAGCTGCTGAGGCAATGCCCGGAGCTCTGTTGTCGTTCTTAAAGAGCAGGCCTGTGTGCAGCCTTTCCTGTTAGCTGTGAGGTGAGCAGCTCGAGTCCGAGAGTCAGGGCCTGCGGAGAGGGCAGGGGTGGAGGCCTTTTTCACATGTTCCTACAGAATTTATTGCTGGATTATCCATGCCGGTTATTTATGTGTCCCTGTAGGATTGTGCTGACATTCAGCTGCGTTAAAGTTACTTTCCAATTCGGAAAGTAACTTTAACACAGAAATTACTGACCTTCATAATTGTGCATTAAATTATTTTTCCCTGTTCAGGCCCTGACTTGGGGCCCTCTGCATGACGCTGGCACCAGTGGCTATGCCCAGGGCACATTTGTCCCCTGGGCATGGCCATTGGGGTGGTGGGCATGGCTCCTGTCTTTACCGAGACAGGAGCCGTGTCCATGGGGGTTGTGTGCCAGGAAATGGCGTTACACTGCTTAGAGCCATTTTTTTGCCTCTGAACAGTGTAGCGCCATAATTCGGCACACAAGATCTGGTTCCCCCTACGCTTCCTCCACCCGGTAAGCGTAATTTGCAATGACGCTTACTGGGTATTACCACCATCTAGCGCCATTCCATAAATATGGAGCTCGGCCGGTGTCCAGGAATGGTGCTAGCCAGCACTATACTTTTTGACGCTAAACTGCGTTAGTGTGGTAACTCGTGCAATGCTCATGCATAAAGTCAGTTGCTTCTGAATTTCAAATGGATAAGTCGCTACATGGAAACGATATGTTCTGAAACTGCCCCACTGGTGCAGGTTTCTTGGTGGTCAGCCAGTGTCCTTTGAAATAGTCATGCATTGTTGAGGGGAAGTGAAAAGTAAACCAGCATTGCAATAATGCAAAAACTTAACAAAAGTCTACTAGTGTTCACTAAACCGTGGCATACACAAATGCCTTATCTTCACCTTTCTATTGCAGAGCTGACACATCCTGCTGTCTGGGGGGCATGTGTTCCAATGTTGTATGTCATATAGCTACCTTGTGAGACAGTGTAGGAGGCTGGATTGGCTTGTAGTGAGTACCAAGGGGTACTTACACCTTGCACCAGGCCCAGGTATCCCTTATTAGTGTATAGGGTGTCTAGCAGCTTAGGCTGATAGATAATGGTAGCTTAGCAGAGCAGCTTAGGCTGAACTAGGAGACGAGTGAAGCTCCTACAGTACCACTAGTGTCACTTGCACAATATCATAAGAAAACACAATACACAGATATACTAAAAATAAAGGTCCTTTATTTTTATGACAATATGCCAAAGTATCTCAGTGAGTACCCTCAGTATGAGGATAGCAAATATACACAAGATATATGTACACAATACCAAAAATATGCAGTATAGTCTTAGAAAACAGTGCAAACAATGTATAGTTACAATAGGATGCAATGGGGACACATAGGGATAGGGGCAACACAAACCATATACTCCAAAAGTGGAATGCGAACCACGAATGGACCCCAACCCTATGTGACCTTGTAGAAGGTCGCTGGGACTGTAAGAAAACAGTGAGGGTTAGAAAAATAGCGCACCCCAAGACCCTGAAAAGTGAGTGCAAAGTGCACCAAAGTTCCCCAAAGGACATAGAAGTCGTGATAGGGGAATTCTGCAGGAAAGACACAAACCAGCAATGCAACAATGATAAATTTCCAGTCGAGGGTACCTGTGGAACAAGGGGACCAAGTCCAAAAGTCACAAGCAAGTCGGAGATGGGCAGATGCCCAGGAAATGCCAGCTCTGGGTGCAAAGAAGCTGCTACTGGACAGTAGAAGCTGAGGATTCTGCAGGAACGACAAGGGCTAGAGACTTCCTCTTTGGAGGATTGATCTCCCATGCCGTGGAGAGTTGTACAGAAGTGTTTTCCCACCGAAAGACCGCCAACAAGCCTTGCTAGCAGCAAATCGTGCAGTTAAGGTTTTTGGATGCTGCTGTGGCCCAGGAGAGAACCGGATGTCGCCAATTGTGTCAGGGGACAGAAGGGGCGTCGAGCAAGACAAGGAGCCCTCTCAGAAGCAGGCAGCACCCGCAGAAGTGCCAGAACAGGCACTACAAAGAAGAGTGAAATGGTGCTCACCCGAAGTTGCACAAAGGAGTCCCACACCACCGGAGGACAACTTAGAAAGTCGTGCAATGCACGTTAGAGTGCTGTGGACCCAGACTTGGCTGTGCACAAAGGATTTCTGCCGGAAGGGCCCAGAGGCCGGAGTAGCTGCAAAAGTCGTGGTTCCCAGCAATGCAGTCTGGCGTGGGGAGACAAGGACTTACCTCCACCAAACTTGGACTGAAGAGTCACTGGACTGTGGGAGTTACTTGGACAGAGTTGCTGGATTCAAGGGACCTCGCTCGTTGTGCTGAGAGGAGACCCAGGGGACTGGTGATGCAGTTCTTTGGTGCCTGCGGTAGCAGGGGGAAGATTCCGTCGACCCACGGGAGATTTCTTTGGAGCTTCTAGTGCAGAGAGGAGGCAGACTACCCCCACAGCATGCACCACCAAGAAAACAGTTGAGAAGGCGGCAGGATCAGCGTTACAGAGTTGCAGTAGTCGTCTTTGCTACTTTGTTGCAGTTTTGCAGGCTTCCAGCGCGGTCAGCAGTCGATTCCTTGGCAGAAGGTGAAGAGAGAGATGCAGAGGAACTCTGATGAGCTCTTGCATTCGTTATCTAAGGAATTCCCCAAAGCAGAGACCCTAAATAGCCAGAAAAGAGGGTTTGGCTACTTAGGAGAGAGGATAGGCTAGCAACACCTGAAGGAGCCTATCAGAAGGAGTCTCTGACGTCACCTGCTGGCCCTGGCCACTCAGAGCAGTCCAGTGTGCCAGCAGCACCTCTGTTTCCAAGATGGCAGAGATCTGGAGCACACTGGAGGAGCTCTGGACACCTCCCAGGGGAGGTGCAGGTCAGGGGAGTGGTCACTCCCCTTTCCTTTGTCCAGTTTCGCAGCAGGGCTGAGGGGTCCCTGAACTGGTGTAGACTGGCTTATGCGGAAATGGGCACCATCTGTGCCCATGAAAGCATTTCCAGAGGCTGGGGGAGGCTACTCCTCCCCTGCCTTAACACCTTTTTCCAAAGGGAGAGGGTGTAACACCCTCTCTCTGAGGAAGTCCTTTGTTCTGCCATCCTGGGCCAAGCCTGGCTGGACCCCAGGAGGGCAGAAACCTGTCTGAGGGGTTGGCAGCAGCAGCAGCTGCAGTGAAACCCCCGAAAAGGCAGTTTGGCAGTACCCGGGTCTGAGCTACAGACCCGTGGGATCATGGGATTGTGCCAACAATGCCAGGATGGCATAGAGGGGGCAATTCCATGATCTTAGACATGTTACATGGCCATATTCGGAGTTACCATTGTGAAGTTACACATAGGTATTGACCTATGTGTAGTGCACGCGTGTAATGGTGTCCCCGCACTCACAAAGTCCGGGGAATTTGCCCTGAACTATGTGGAAGCACCTTGGCTAGTGCCAGGGTGCCCACACACTAAGTAACTTTGCACCTAACCTTTACCAGGTAAAAGTTAGACATATAGGTGACTTATAAGTTACTTAAGTGCAGTGAAAATGGCTGTGAAATAATGTGTGCAGTGGCAGGCCTGTGTAAGAATTGTCAGAGCTCCCTATGGGTGGCAAAAGAAATGCTGCAGCCCATAGGGATCTCCTGGAACCCCAATACCCTGGGTACCTCAGTACCATATACTAGGGAATTATAAGGGTGCTCCAGTATGCCAATGTAAATTGGTGAAATTGGTCACTAGCCTGTTAGTGACAATTTGGAAAGAAATGAGAGAGCATAACCACTGAGGTTCTGATTAACAGAGCCTTAGTGAGACAGTTAGGCACCACACAGGGAACACATACATATAGGCCACATTTATGAGTACTGGGGTCCTGACTAGCAGGGTCCCAGTGACACATAACAAACATACTGAAAACATAGGGTTTTCACTATGAGCACTGGGCCCTGGCTAGCAGGATCCCAGTGAGACAGTGAAAACACCCTGACATACACTCACAATCAGGCCAAAAGTGGGGGTAACAAGGCTAGAAAGAGGCTACTTTCTCACAGACAGTGCTGCCCATCTGGATGCTTGAGAAAACTCTTAAAAGTGTTTATTTATTGCTCTTTGTGTGTCAGTTTAATCCCACTCCACCACTATTGATTCTTTGGCAAAAATTGTCCACCACCTACTAGCCCCTAACCCTACAGTCACACAGTCATTTTATACTTAAGTTCCAATTACAAAAGGATGATAATTTTGGCTTTAATACGGCTGTAAATACGGCGCACACATGGTGGTGTCAGGGGGGCCCTAAGGGGTGCAAGAAAAGTGGCGCTGCACTAGGTGTCATGAAGGCAGAAGCAGGAACGTTTCTTAGTGCATGTTACAAAACTCTTATTTGTAATACTACTGTGTGATGTATTAAGGTGTAAAGATTCTGAGTTTTAAAGAAGTACACTTTTTAAAATTGTGAACATCTTATCTGATTCAAACATGTTTGCAGCATGATTTTTATGGCACTTATTTTAAAGGTTCGACTTCAGCACAAGAATCTTTGAGCCAGAGTCCACCGCTGGGTTTGCTCTCCATGATAAATTATTGGTTCACCAACCTCTATAGTGCATTTGTATTTCTACAGTGTATTTCGAGAACCTGTCATATGCACTAGGGATGTCAATAACAAATATGAGAACACATTAAAATACGTGTGTTCAAGATGTGTGCTGTATAAAAAAATTAATTCTCTAATAAATTAACCTACATGTTTAAATGATATTGATTAGTAGCCTGTCAAAAGCATCTCTATGTAAGTCAATAGAAGCTGGTTTGCATGTGTGGTACACTAGTTTAGCTAGCCCATCCGAAAAGGTCTCAAGAGCACTATCCCAGGCCTGACTATAACAGGGGGACTGCACCTATCCAGCTATCACTTGCCTCTTAGGATACAGGCACCAAGGCAGGGCTCAGAAAAGTGTGCTGTGGGCAGCCAGTTGAACAAAGGCACATTCAGGGTTGCCCACAGTTCTCCAGTAAATGACCAAACTGCAAACATCAGGGCAACAGAGTGTGTGAAGCCTAATAATACATTTAACGCAGGATGATAGGACAACAAGAATGTCCATGAAATGACTGACAGTCAAGCAGGCTGCCAGACTGTCTCTATCCCTGGTCTTGGGATGGGTCAACTCAATTCAGACTCAAGGAAAACTTAAAAGATCCCTCAGGTTGCTTGGTTTTGGCTGCTTTTTAGGTTGAGCCTAGGCAGCACCTATGCTCTGTTGGGAGACATGATGTATCTCTCCTTGTGGGCTTTGTGCATGCCCATCATTTCTCATTGGTTCATTGTAGTACTCCTTGTACAATGTTGATTTTCTATGGTCCCTTTGTTGTCTTTGTCCCGCCTTTTGGTGTTTGGTTCCCTTCCATGAAGACTGCCCCTGTTAGATGTGATCTTTCTTGTTTGTTTCTTTATTGTTTGTCTGATGCATTATTTTTTTATTTACTTTTGGTTTGTTCATCATTGCGACCGTACCTCTTGCTCCATTGGTTGTCATTATGATGGTTTTTGCCAGGTTTCTGTGGAGCGCATTAGGCACTGCAGCCCTTCCCACTCCCCCTTGTCCTTAGTTGAAATTGTGAACAGCTCTTCACACATGCGATTCTTTTGAAGTGGCTATGTGCCCCTCACACTTCGCTTGTCTTCTTGTTTAAATTGTGAAGAGCCCTTCACACATGGAATTGTTTTTGAGTGGCCACGTGTTTCCTTTATCCTGTTGTCTTTGTTTCCTCCCTTGTGCTCTGCAGCCGCTCATTGGAAGAGGGGCGGGGTATAGCCAGGGCTGCTCTGTGGGCTAGTTTTTTACTTTCCACGCATAACATAAACAAATGGCCATATTTACTTCTAGTTTTATCTGCATAACTTCAACCTATGTGTAAAGCAGTTGCTGCCCGGTGTCCGGTCAGAGCCCCGCCTGTGGGCCCCATGTAAAGTGATGCAGCTTGGTCATACACCCAGTATATTTTACAGCTGTGTGTGATATTTTTTGTAACATTAGTTTTCTTAACAATAAATACCGTAGCAGCAAATGGAAATGCTGTCAAAGGCAATGAATAACACTGCTGAGAGCATGAGTTTTAAATCTAGATACAGGCTGGCTGCGCCCAGAACAGGGTATTAGTCTAGAGGAATGCGTAATCTGGATAAACAGCCTCTCCTTGTTCCTCTGCAGTTGGTAATCCATTTTTGCGGCTAAAGTGCCTGTGTGGTGATTGTGGTGTGTGATTTTGTGTTTTATGAGTTGTTTTCCATTAATTGAATAATTATGTCTTTGAAAGGAGGGGCCACTATGCTAAGCTGCAACATTAAACCCCGTAGGAAAGCAGGATGTGTGATTATTTGTTTACAGAATGAGCTTGTAGCTCTGCCATAACGTCTGGCAAGTTACTTACCCCCGGTTACTTACATGCAACCACTGTTTTCCTCTGCAAAGGAACCACACAGAGAGCGATCCTGTAATGTCAACTGCTGGTCAGGTTTCTTTATAATCAAGTGAATTCATCTCATCATGAGTCTTCCGAAACTGTTGTGTGTCCACACTCCATAGCTCGGAGTTAGTAAGTGCCAGAGCATGAGTGCCTGATAATTTGCGTGGAGGGCAGGAGGGGCACATATATATATTCAGACTCACTCACACCCCAACATTCACAAGCACATACACAGGCACACAGCCATTCGCAGCATGCACATGCAAAAACACATACATTCATAAATACACATAACAATAAAAAAATATACATGGTATGTGGTGATGATATCGGTTGGCGTAAGGCAAGCCTTGGTCATTGATCCAAGGATTGGGACTGTCAACTTCTCTCATTCGCTGACTTTGTTATGGGTCTGCCAATAAGAGGAGGCAGCATTCCCTTATTCGTCACAGAGTGGGATGAGGTCAGTGAGATTTCTGACCTCACTCTGTGACCGTGAGCTACTGAGGGACAGACTACCGTGTGCACTTCAGGGCTTAAAACTGAAGCCACTAGGTCTGAGTCTCAATGACGTGCCTATTTTCATGAGAGGGATGACCACCAGGCACTTTGCTGGCCTGAGGAGGTTACGCTCACATGGCTGTGAAATCTTAAGCCCAGAAAATTGGGACGTAAGTAGCCAGGCACCTGTGCATTTAGCCCATTTACAGCTCCTGGCTGCCTGACCTGAATGTGGAGAGTATCTGTCAGGCTGACCTTTGCTCAGCCTGACAGACATTCTTCATGTGTGGAAAAAGTTGGCGGGCGGACACCTCCCTCTTAAGCATGGGCCACTCCTGTGCCAGAGAAAGGTAAGAAAACACAACGGTAGGGCAACATCTTATTTTCACTCACAGTTAGGTTGAAAAGAACATAGGGCTTCATTATGTCCCGACAGTCTACTGACCAACCAGAGCCACAGTGGTGATTTCATGCCAACAGGATGGTGGTGAAGACTGCCAAATTATGAGTGTGGCATGTTGGCCCGCAGCCAACTTGCCACATCCCCTCTTGTACCGCCAGGGCAGTCGAACCCGCTGGGCCAGAGATGAGCATCTCTGGCCCGGTGGTTCACAGAAGACCGCCAGTGGTATTATGAGCTGCCTTTCCAGCAGGGTCTCCGTGGTGGTAGTACTGCCATGAAAACACTGGCGGAAAGGCTACTGGTGACAGAGAATTTCTTCCCTGTCACTGGTAGATGGCTCCCCCCCAAGCTAGCGCAATCCCCCCTCCCCCTAATCCCCTTCAGGTATAGCGCCCCCTTCCCACCTACATCCACACACACACAGACACCCACACGCAGCCCGCATACACTCATTCACCAACACTGACATAGACGCATTCACTTCAGCATTCATACATGCATTCATTTTTACATTCACGCATATAAACACGCATACACACATGCATACATGCATACATTCACACATGCAGACAACACCAACTCACACACAACACCCCCCACCCTCCCACCCATCTCGCCTCGATCGACTTTCCTGGTCCGGGAAGGAAGTCATCCGGCAGGGAACAGGAAGGGGTGCTTCCACCGCCAGCAGCGCCCGCCACCATGATACCGCCATGCCGTATTAGAGCACATAATACGGTGGGCGGTGTCCTACTGGCAGGGCGGTGCCGGTGGTAGAACACGACTGCTGCTGGATTTCCGCCCAAAATGTGGCAGTAATTCAGAAGTACCCATAATATGGCGGGCGGAAGACCGGCAGCACTGGCGGTCTTCTAACACATGCTGGCTTTGGCGGTCTTTGAAAAAGACCATCAAAGTCGTAATGAGGGCCATAATATGGTTGCAATGTGGTAAGTGACAACGTGTTACGGTTATATACAATTGTATAAGGGTTTAAGGATATAGGGCCTCATTATGATCCTGGCGGGCGGCGGAGGCCGCCCGCCAGGATCCCGCCCTCCAAATTACCGCGCCGCGGTCAAAAGACCGCGGCGGGTATTACGAGTTTTCCCCTGGGCTGGCGGGCGGTTCCAGTAAAACCGCCCGCCAGCCCAGGGGAAAACGACCTTCCCACGAGGATGCCGGCTCGTAATCGAGCCGGCGGAGTGGGAAGGTGCGACGGGTGCAGTGGCACCCGTCGCGTATTTCAGTGTCTGCAAGGCAGACACTGAAATACTTTTCGGGGCCCTCTTACGGGGGCCCCTGCCGTGCCCATGCCATTAGCATGGGCACGGCAGGGGCCCCCAGGGGCCCCGCGACCCCCCCTACCGCCATCCTGTTCATGGCGGCTTTCCCGCCATGAACTGGATGGCGGTAGGGGGGGTCAGAATCCTCATGGCTGCGGAGCGCGCTCCGCAGCCATGGAGGATTCCAAAGAGCAGCGGAAAGTCAGCGGGAGACCGCTGACTTTCCGCTTCTGACCGCGGCTGAACCGCCGCGGTCAGAATGCTCATTGGAGCACCGCCAGCCTGTTGGCGCTGCTCCCGTGGTCGGTGGCCCTGGCGGCCACCGGCCGCCAGGGTCAGAATGACCCTCATAGGCTTTAAGGATTTAAAGGGTAGCCATGGTTTTTAGAATTTAAGGAATGGTAGTAATAAGGGATAGTAAGGTTTTTTTGGTTTAGGGATGGGTAGTGCTAAGGGGTTTTTAGTGTTCAGGGAAGAGAAGGGTTAAAGAGTAGTAAGGGGGTTTACTGCTCAGGGAAGGGCAGTGTTAAGAGGCTGTAAGGCATTTGTTAGGGTTCAGGGATGAGTGAGGTTAAAGACTAGTAAAGGGTTTATAGTTTTCAGTGTAGAGTAGTATTAAAGGACAGCAAGGGGACCTTAGTGTTCAGTGAAAGGTAGCATTAAAGAGGAGTTAGACATTTTTAGGAGTTAGGGAATGAGAGTCTAAAGGGGTAGTTAGGACTTTTAGGGATCAGGAAAGAGTAGCGTCTTAAGGATAGTAAGGCATTTTTCGGGATGATGGAGGGACAACATTAAGGGGT
The DNA here is from genome assembly GCF_031143425.1 of Pleurodeles waltl. Classification (NCBI taxonomy): domain Eukaryota; kingdom Metazoa; phylum Chordata; class Amphibia; order Caudata; family Salamandridae; genus Pleurodeles; species Pleurodeles waltl. The sequence goes on along the minus strand of NC_090436.1, from coordinate 150,513,147 downwards.
GGTTGAAATTGTAAATTATTGTTTATTTTTTACATATTTATTTATATGCATATATATATATAGATAGATAGTTGTGTATAAAAAATACATATAAAAAAAATTATGTATATACATATGTATATAATTTTTTGATATATATTTTATACATATATATATATATATATATATACATATATATATATATATATATATATATATATATAAAGATGGGAAACAAGGAGCTCAGCATAGTTCCCTAGTTTAGGTGGAGAGCAGCTCCAATATAGAGCACCCAACAACACCAGATACACTCTGACACTGCTCACTTCAAATTTTAGTTTTTCTTGGAAAGGTTTTAGGCATAGGATTAGCACAGTGACATCCAGGCCAAGCTAGAAAGGGACTAAGGGGGTCATTCTGACCTCGGCGGTAAAAGCCGCTTACCGCCGGTCAGAAGGCCGCCACAATACCGCTGCGGCCAGCCGCCACGGACATTCTGACCCACAACTGCAAAACCTCCAAAAATCCGCCCTCCACTGCAGTCCGCCACATCAGCGGCCAGCGGTAAACTGGAGAAGACCAAACCTCCACCGCCACGCCAACAGAAATACGCCCATCCCATTATGACCCGCAAATCCATGCGGCGGTCATTCAACCGCGGTATTCCATTGGCGGTACACACCGCCGCGGTCAAAATACACACACCTTTACAAACCCCTACCACATTGGACAACTTGAATGGCACACACCTGAAACACATACACACACCACTCCCACACATCCAATACCATATAAAACACACACCCACATCACCCACAAACCCCTACCAACAAAAACCAGAGACGAAGGAGAGAGAGACACATCAGAGAATAGATAGCCAGACACACAGAGGCACACCACAACATCACACACACCACATAGAAGCACAAAGCACCACACACCAACACATACATCATCACATACACCACCCCACACCTCATACACACCACCCCATGGCACCACAAAGGCACCCACGCTTTTCGGACCAAGAACTCCGGGTCATGGTGGAGGAAATCATAAGAGTGGAACCCCAGCTCTTCAGCTCACAGGTTCAGCACACCACCATAGCAAGGAAGGCAGAGCTCTGGCAGCGGATCGTGGACAGGGTCAACGCGGTGGGACAGCATCCCAGAAATAGGGACGACATCCGCAAACGATGGAACGACCTACGGGGGAAGGTGCGATCGATGGTCTCGCGACACATCATCGCAGTGCAGAAGACTGGCGGGGGACCCCCACCCACTCCACCCGAATTCACAGCATGGGAGCAAGAGGTACTCAACATCCTGCATCCTGATGGCCTCGCTGGAGTACACGGAGGAATGGACTCTGGTAAGTACAAGGCTAACCACTTCACCCCCCCCAGCATGCTAACCCCCACCCTCACCCCCAACCCCCCAGCACACATCCTCCCTGAGAATGTCTCTCCAGCACAACCCACCCAACACCAACCCCTGCATGCCATCCCCAAACTATGGACACCCATCACCTAAGCATGACCACTGCACATACCCATCCCCCCCCCACAAAACACCCTCACAACACCTCCCCCAAGGGAATGCCAGCACTGGGGGACAATGGCACCCATAAAACGCAAGCTAATGCACACACAGAAACAATAACCATACCCTCTTACCCCATGCAGGACCCGAACGACAACACACCGGTCAGGAGGGACCAGAAATGTCCATCCCACCCCCGGAACAGGCCCCTAGTGATGACAGCAGCTCTGTCGACCTGGACCCTGATGACCAGCCCGGACCATCGGGGACCTCTGGGCAGTCGGTTCCCCTCACCCAGACACAGGCCACTGCAGACCCAACCCCCTCTGGGAACAACAGCACAGCTCCCACCCAGCGGGCCCATGCCTCTGTCTCTAGGACAGGTCAAGCAGCGGTGTGTCTACCACTACAGGGCCCCCAGGGTAACCCACCAACCCAACAACAACAGGGACCTGGGGGCAGTGGGAGTGGGCACACCGTCCAGGGGACAGAGGCCCAGGGAAACAGGGCAACTCGGAGGGCTGCTGTGCGACAGGGGGGGGAGGAGAGGCCGAGGGAACCCACTCTCCAAGAGGCCCTCACCACCATCATGGCAGCCTACCACCACTCACAAGAGACGATGGCGACGGTACTGGCCAGGTTCCAGGAGATCCAGGCACAGCAGGAGCAACGCTACATGGGGTTCAGCGACCAACTCACCAACATCTCAACCGCTATGGGGAGCATAGTCCAGGCCCTGAACCGTATAGAGGACACGTTTCGGGACCATGTGGCATCACACAGGGCCCCTGTCACTAGCCAGGAACAGGAACAGCCTACCACCTCCGCCGGCGCTAGTGGACAGGAGGCCCCACCACAACGACAGCCCACCAGAACCCCACCTCCTGCTGAACAACAACCACCCCGCAAAAGGAGCCTGAGATAAAAAAAAACGACAGAGTAGGATGTCAAGACCCCCGCCAGCATCACATACCCCCTGAAGTCCTCCCACTGTTCAACATTGCCACCCTGTCAAACCTTGAACTGCCCCTGTTCCATCCTGCCACAGGCATATGGACAATGCACCTGTGAGACTGAGAACTGGACTCTGCCATGGACATTACTCCACCCCCACCCATCACTGTTTCACTATCATGTACCAATATCTATGCACTAATAATAAATCACACATTGCACTGAAATCAATCAGGACTCAGCCTGTCTTATTTACAAATGTATGACACATTACATATCAGTTACGTATTTTTAACATTGTGAATTACACATACCGAGGTGACTTAGCATTAGTCCATGGGCCAACCAAGCCGAGGTCACGCAGTGGCTCATACAGCACAGAAAAGGGAAGGGAAAATCAAACATCATGTTTATAGTTCTGGGGGGAAATCGACAAAGTTGAGATGCAGGAGGCTTTCAGGAAATGTAAAATGGCATGGGTGATTATTACCTGTGTGCTACTGGAAATACTGTTCTATTACTCTGTCCCTGTTGTCTGTGTCGTCCTCTGAGTCTTCCTCCTCTTCACTCTCAGCAGGCTCCACAGCTGCTTCAACACCACCATCTGCACCATCCTCCTGCAGGAAAGGAACCTGACGTTGCAATGCCAGATTGTGAAGCATACTGCAGGCCACGATGATATGGCACACCTTCTTTGGTGAGTACATCAGGGATCCCCCTGTCATATGCAGGCACCTAAACCTGGCCTTCAGGAGGCCAAAGGTCCTTTCGATGATCCTCCTAGTTCGCCCATGGGCCTCATTGTACCGTTCCTCTGCCCTGGTCCGGGGATTCCTCACTGGGGTCAGTAGCCAAGGCAGGTTGGGGTAACCAGAGTCACCTATTAGCCACACACGTTGTCTCTGTAGCTGCTCCATCACATAGGGGATGCTGCTATTTCGCATAACATACGCGTCATGCACTGACCCTGGGAACTTGGCATTTACATGGGAGATGTACTGGTCAGCCAAACAGACCACCTGAACGTTCATCGAATGATAACTTTTTCTGTTTCTGTACACCTGCTCATCGTCTTTTGGGGGTACCAAAGCCACATGGGTCCCATCAATGGCACCAATGATGTTGGGGATATGTCCAAGGGCATAGAAATCACCCTTCACTATAGGCAAGTCACCCTCCTCTGGGAAAATGATGTAGCTCCGCATGAGTTTCATCAGGGCAGACAACACTCTGCTCAAAACCTTTGAAAACATAGGCTGAGACATTCCAGATGACATGGCCACTGTTGTCTGGAATGACCCACTTGCCAAAAAATGGAGGACTGACAAAACCTGCACCAGAGGGGGAATCCCTGTGGGTTGGCGGATGGGGGACATCAGGGCTGACTCCAGCTGGGCACACAGTTCATGGATAGTGACACGGTCAAGTCTGTATCGAAGTATTATATGGCGTTCTTCCATTGTCGACAGGTCCACCAGCGGTCGGTACACGCGAGGATTCGTCCTTCTCCTCGCAAGTCCCAGCGGACGGTGCCTAGGAAGGACAACATGGAGCACAGAGTCAGGCAAACCACAGGTACGTACAGACAGCTTGCACAGTTAAAGAATGGCAATGGGTTGAAAGGCGTGTATGTGTGGCAATGCAAGGCCTAGGCCTGTGTGTCGCAGTCAAAATTAAGCCATGTAGGCCCTTGAAATGGCGGCTGCCTGACCTGTGAAGTGGGACAATGGGATGTGAGGTCAATGCGCTGGCGGGGCACACCGTGGCGGTAGGCGGTCGAAGACCGCGGCGCAAAGCCGCATTGGTTAACATTGAACCCTATGGGTTTCAGGAGCCAATGACGATGTGCGCCGGCGGTCGCGGTACGCACCGCCGCGGTACGCACCGCCGCGGGCGTGACCGCCATTTCCTAGCTGATTGATCACTCGAGACCTGATCATCCACAGGAGAGGACCTATACTGCAAGTGCTGCTGTGACCTCGGTCTGTTAGTGACAATGGCTGCTGCGACTGGGGAAAGGGCCCCTGCCTTCACGTCTGAAGAGTTGGAGAAGCTCGTGGATGGGGTCCTCCCCCAGTATGCGCTACTCTACGGTCCTCCAGACCAACAAGTGAGTACACCGGGTGCACATGGAATGGGCTATGCCTGTGTGGATTGGGGTGGATGTAAGTTGGTGGGGTGGGGGGCGAATGAGGAGTGCAACGCACGACAGATGAGAGCATGTGCCATATGGCAAAGTTGGTGGGGGGGGGCAATCACATCTAACATGCAGGTCATTGATGATTTCCTCCTTTCCACTCTGTACATGTCAAATAGGTCAGCGCCCATCAGAAGATCGAGATTTGGCGTGCCATCGCCAAGGAAGTCCGGAACTTGGGGGTCCACAACAGACGGGGCACCCACTGCCGCAAGAGGTGGGAGGACATCCGCCGCGGAACAAGGAAGACCGCAGAAACACTGCTGGGGATGGCCTCCCAACCTAGGAGGGGTGCCAGTCGCACCATGACCCCCCTGATGTCCCGGATCCTGGCGGTGGCCTACCCTGAATTGGATGGGCGCTTTAAGACATCACAGCAGACACAAGGGGGTGAGTATCAGCACATTCTCCTATCTTTCTGCGCAGTGGAGGCGTCTGGGTGGGGGAGGAGGGCTGTGGGTGACATTAGGCCAGGGCGCTTTCTGTAGTGTAGTCCTCTCCCTTAGGCATGGCCCTGTGCCCCCGGCCCCCACCTCTGTAGGGTGACAAGTACAGCCATTGATGGTCCAGCATCACCCATGTGCGCGTTTGACGTCTCTTGGCCTGTTGTCCTAGTCAGTAGTACTGAGTAGTGTACCCCGAATGCGCGGCTTAGTGCATGAGGCTCCTGTGTCTGTCCTCTCCGCCAACGGTGTTGACATTGCATGCACTCAACCTGGTCTTCTTTTTTCTCCCCCCACCCTTTCTCTTCATCTTCTTGTGCATGTGTGCATTAGCATCATCAGGCGGAGGAGATTTGGCATCGGAGCACGAGGGAGCTGCAGGACACAAGGCCCCGGTGGGCCCAGGAACAGACACCGAGGGCACCAGTGATCCGGAGGGCGAGGGGAGCACCACAACGGGGACCGGTGGTGACACCAGCGACTCAGACACGTCCTCGGATCGGAGCTCCCTAGCCCACCAGCACCGCCCTCCCAGCAGCCCCTCAGCCTACGCTCCGTGCCCGCTCGCCCAGGAAGGCGCGCGTCTCCTTCGCCCCAGGCACCTCAGCCCCTGCCCCTGTTGCCCCTGCTGCCCTCAGTGCGGAGCTCATTGACCTGGTGAGGACGCTCATTGTTGGGCAGACGACCCTTTTGAATGCCATCCAGGGTGTGCAAAGGGAGGTGCAACAGAGCAATGCGTACCTGGAGGGCATTCATTCGGGTCAGGCTGCCCATCAACGAGCGTTCACTGCTCTGGCCTCAGGACTGACGGCAGCCATTGTCCCTGTTTCCAGCCTCCCTCTTCTTACTGCCTCCAGCCTGTCTCTGTCTCCTGTTCCTCAGCCTATCCCATCCACACCATCAGACCAGCCTGCACACACCTCAACACCCAAGAGCAGCTCATCCAGACACAAGCACCATAGATCCCACAAACACTCACCCAAGCAACACACAGATGCAGACATTCCAGCAGTCACAACCACCTCTGTGTCCCCCTCCTCCTCGTCTCCCTCCTCCCTCCCTGTGACGTCTACACTCACACCTGCATGCACCCCAACATCAGCCAGTGCTTCCATCACCACCTCACCCTCCAGTACAGTCCACACTCGTGCAGTCACCACCCCCACTGCCATTTACACGTCCCCTGTGTCCTCTCCCACTGTGTCTGTCACCCCCTCTTCCAAGACACACAAACGCAGGCAGCCACCCACCCAACAGACATCCACCTCACGACAGCCTACAGCACCAGCACCTTCACCCAATGACAGCACACCTGACTCTCCTACAACCACATCCTCTTCCTCCACTCCCATCACCACTTCTCCTACCCTTTACCTTGGACCTAAAAAGCTTTTCCTGGCTAATCTTGACCTCTTTCCCTCCGATGAGCTCCCCCCTCCATCTGCAAAGAGTCCCAAGAGCACCGCAGCCACCACCAGCCCAGCTTCGAGTGTCACTGTTGTGCATGGGTTCTGGAGTCCACCCTTTGCCAGCAGTGACACATCGATCAGCAGCAAGGACACGTCCAGCCCCCCCCCCGGCAAGAGGACCCGCAAAAACAAGGGCCGCCGTGCGAGGACTGACAGGGCTGCCCCCAAGGAGCAATGTGCGGCCACTTCACCAGCCACACCATCTAGGGGAGGCAAGGGCCCGAGAGCCCCATCAAAGGAGCGGAAGGGGAGCAGGAGCGCGGAGAAGGTGGACCCCACATGTCACATCCCAGCTGGGAAGGAGGACACTGAAGAGGCCAGGAGTCCGTCCCGAAGGGTCCAGAAACATCACGGTCCGAGGGCGACTGAGCAGGGAGTCCAGGCCAGGTCTGGCTCCCTTGACCTGCTGGATGAGCACCGCTGAACAGGGCCCACGGTGCAGAAGAGCACCGCTGAACAGGGCCCCGTCGTGAAGATAGGCACCGCTGAAGAGGGCCCGCCGTGCAGAAGAGCACCGCTGAACAGGGCCCCGCCGTGAAGATAGGCACCGCTGAACAGGGCCCGCGGTGCAGAAGAGCACCGCTGAACAGGGCCCCGCCGTGAAGATAGGCACCGCTGAAGAGGGCCCGCCGTGCAGAAGAGCACCGCTGAACAGGGCCCCGCCGTGAAGATAGGCACCGCTGAACAGGGCCCGCGGTGCAGAAGAGCACCGCTGAACAGGGCCCCGCCGTGAAGATAGGCACCGCTGAAGAGGGCCCCGCCATCTCAAGCACCGCTCCGCTGGGCCCTTCTTCTCAAGCACCGCTCCGCTGGGCCCTTCATCTCAAGCACCGCTCCGCTGGGCCCTTCTTCTCAAGCACCGCTCCGCTGGGCCCTTCATCTCAAGCACCGCTCCGCTGGGCACCGCCGTCTCTGCACCGCTCCGCTGGGCCCTTCCTGTCAAGCACCGCTCCGCTGGGCCCTTCCTGTCAAGCACCGCTCCGCTGGGCCCTTCCTGTCAAGCACCGCTCCGCTGGGCCCTTCATCTCAAGCACCGCTCCGCTGGGCACCGCCGTCTCAAGCACCGCTCCGCTGGGCACCGCCGTCTCAAGCACCGCTCCGCTGGGCCCTTCATCTCAAGCACCGCTCCGCTGGGCCCCGCAGTCTCTGCACCGCTCCGCTGGGCCCTTCCTGTCAAGCACCGCTCCGCTGGGCCCTTCCTGTCAAGCACCGCTCCGCTGGGCCCTTCATCTCAAGCACCGCTCCGCTGGGCACCGCCGTCTCAAGCACCGCTCCGCTGGGCACCGCCGTCTCAAGCACCGCTCCGCTGGGCCCTTCATCTCAAGCACCGCTCCGCTGGGCCCCGCCGTCTCTGCACCGCTCCGCTGGGCCCTTCCTGTCAAGCACCGCTCCGCTGGGCCCTTCCTGTCAAGCACCGCTCCGCTGGGCCCTTCCTGTCAAGCACCGCTCCGCTGGGCCCTTCATCTCAAGCACCGCTCCGCTGGGCACCGCCGTCTCAAGCACCGCTCCGCTGGGCACCGCCGTCTCAAGCACCGCTCCGCTGGGCCCTTCATCTCAAGCACCGCTCCGCTGGGCCCCGCCGTCTCTGCACCGCTCCGCTGGGCCCTTCCTGTCAAGCACTGCTCCGCTGGGCCCTTCATCTCAAGCACCGCTCCGCTGGGCCCCGCCGTCTCAAGCACCGCTCCGCTGGGCACCGCCGTCTCAAGCACTGTTTATGGTTCACTGTGCCCACCATGCCTCCTCCTTAACCAGTGGAGACTGTCATCCACCTGATGGACTGTGGCTTTGCACTCCCCAGGATGGTACAGTGGGCAGCCCACCCACTGTAGAGACATTGAGAGACTGTGGCTTTGCACTCCCCAGGATGGTACAGTGGGCATGGTGGCTCCTCGTGGATCTGGCGTCGTGGACTCATGTGGCTGTGGTGCCCCCCCCTTCCCTTCCCCCTGAGGTGCCTGTAGTTTTTACATCTGATGCCCCTGCAGTGTTCTCGCCAAAGGACTCAGGTCTCCTGTGTGGGCTTTGCCCTTGTTTCTCAAAACTTTGGCCCACGGACATGATGAATTCGTAGGATGTGCAGGACTTGTTACTTCAGTTATACACTGATGTGTATATCATTTGTTTTCTTGTAAATATCTTTCATGGTTGTACGATAATTTTCAGGAGCTTTTTGGTACATAAATATTTATTCCAAATTTGTTTATGTCATAGCATTTTTCAGGGGTGTTTGGGTGGTGTCACTGTGACTTGTTGCTCTGCATTGGTGTGTACATAGTTGGGGGGGGGGTCGCATATGTGTGTGGCCGTAACCTTTCGTCCTCCCCCTCCCGTGTGTCGTAGGTGCAGTACTCACCGTTGTCGTCTGCGCCGGACTTCGTACTCGTGGTAGATGAGAAGGTAGACGAGAGCAGGTAGGATGTTTAATTCGGGTTCCATGCTGTCCTCCTTCCTCCTGGAGTGCGTAGTGGTGTGCGTTTTCCCGTTCGTAGTCTGTTTCTGCCGTGTTTTTATCGGCGGTGCTCCCGCCCCGGAAAAGGTGGCGGATTGGTGAGTTGTGATAGTGTGGGCGGTACATTGTCTGCCGCCTGGCTGTTGGCGGTGACCGCCGCGCTGTTTGTTTGTACCGCCGTGGCGGTCGGAGTGTTAAAGTGGCTGTCTGTGTTGGCGGTTCCCGCCAGGGTCAGAATTCCATTTTTTTGACCGCCAGCCTGTTGGCGGGTTGGCCGCCGCTTTAACACCGACCGCCAGGGTTAGAATCACCCCCTAAATGCTTTACCATTTTTACAGCAGTCTTTAAGCATATGATTAGTCTGTGCCATTGATGCCAAGCTGAGAAATGACAAAAGCCTTTTACCACTACGGGCACTGTGTTACAGCTTTGGATTGGTAAAAAACAATCCAAGGCAAAGTGCATGCTTTGCTCTTGTTAGAATCTCTTCAGAGAGGAATAGCTTTGTCCAGGAACAAGGGAGCACCCAGTATAAGTAAAAGAAAATATCAGGTCAGATAAATTAGGCAAAAAAGGGATCTCTGGGTAGTTCCCAAGATATTCCACTCCAGGTCTCTATGAAATAGGTGCTAGCCTGAAATGATAAATTTGTCATTATGTAAGCACATTTAAATGTATGTAGGTTGCATATTAGATTAAATGCCACCTGTAAGAAAGTTCCACTGTTGGCATGGTTACCCCCCATACCTTTTGCCTAGTGTTGATGCCAACTTTGATTGAAAGTGTGCTGGGATCCTGCTAACTAGGCCCCAGCACCAGTGTTCTTTCCCCAAAAACTGTACCTTTGGTTCCACAATTGGCACAACCCTGGCACACAGTTAAGTCCCTTGTTAAAGGTACAGAGGGCCCTGTGACCAGGGAAGGTCTCTAAGGGCTGTAGCATGTATTATGCCACCCTAGGGGACCCCTCACCCAGCATATGTACACAGCCTTGCATCCTGAATGTGCTGGTGGGGAGTAAAAGACAAAGTTGACATGGCACCCCTCTCAGGGTGCCATGCCCACAAACCACTGCCTGTGGCATAGGTAAGTCACACCTCCAGCAGGCTTCACAACCCCAAGGCAGGCTGAACTATACCACAGGTGAGGGCATAGCTGCATGAGCAATATGCCCCTGCAGTGTCTAAGTCAATTTTTAGACATTGTAAGTGCAGTGTGGCCATAATGAGTATATGGTCTGGGAGTTTGTCATTACGAACTCCACAGCTCCATAATGGCTTCATTGAATACTGCAAAGTTTGGCATCAAACCTCTCAGCTCAATAAACCCCCACTGGTGCCAGTGTGGGATTTATTGAAAAAATGCACACAGAGGGCATCTTAGAGATGTCCCATGTATGTTAACCAAACTGCTGGTGTAGGACTAATTGGTTTGTGCCAGCCTGCCACTTTCAGACAAGTTTCTGACCACATGGGGTGAGTGCCGTTGTGCACTCTGTGGTCAGAAACAAAGCCTGTCCTGGGTGGAGGTACTTCACACCACCCCTACAGGAACTGTAACACTTGCGGTGAGCCCCAAAGGCTCAAGCCTCAGAGTACAGTGCCCCAGGACACCCCAGCTAGTGGAGATGCACATCCCTGGATGAAGCCCCACTTTTGGCGGCAAGTGTGGCGGGAACATTAGGGAAAACAGGGAGGAGTGACCAGCCCAACCAGAACCACCCTTAAGGTGTCCAGAGCTGAGGTGACTGCCTCCCTGCAGAATACTCCATCTTTGTTTGGAGGACACGGACCAATAGGATTAGGTTTGTGCCCTCCTCCCCAAAGGGAGTGGGCACAAGGAGGGTGTAGCCACTCTTAGGGTTAGTAGCCATTGGCTACTGCCCTCTGACCCCTAAAATGCCTCTAAATCTAGGATTTAAGGGTCTCCCTGAACCCATCTCACCAGATTCATAGCGACCTGACAGGAAGAAGAAGGACTGCTTAGCTGAAACCCCCAGCAGAGAAGATGGAAGATGACAACTGTTTGTGCCCCAGCCCTACCGGCCTGTCTCCTGCTTCATAGAACCCGCAAAAGACCAGCGACGTGTCCAGCAGGTCCAACGACTGCTGCCCAATTCCAGAGGACTGCCCTGCGACCAAAAGGACCAAGATCTCCAGAGGACAGCTTCTCTGTCTAAGCAAATCGAACAACCAGGGACTCCCACCCCACTCTGGATGCGTGAGTCCTGACCCCTGTGCACCCATCACCCAAGGACCGTGTCCAGGTGGTCCACCCAGCCAGAGAGGGTCCCCAGGTAACTCTGAGTAAGTGCCCTCCCTGGGTTGACCCCTCCATCACGACGCCTGCAGAGGGAATCCCAAGGACCCCCCTGACCGCGAAGATCCGGACGAAGATATCCGCCGCCTAACGACACACTGCACCCGCAGCCCCCCAGAAACCAACACCTGGTGCAGCTACATTCAGCAGGCGTCCCTCCTCCCTATCCAACTGGTGGTGCACCCAAGGCAACCCCCTGGACCTCGCCTGCAGCATGAGTGACCCCCGGGGTCTCCTCATAGACCAGCATTGAAAACCCAACGTCCCGTTTGCACCCTGCACCCAGCCGCCCCTACGCCGCTGAGGGTGTGTGTTTGGTGATTACTTGTGGCCCCTTCAGTGCTCTTCTAATCCCCCCTGGTTTGCCCTCCAAGCCGCAGGTACTTACCTGCAGGCAGACCTGATTCCGAGTACCCCCTTCTGCATAGCAGCCTGTGTTTAAATTGCTCATCTTTGAACTCACCACCCGACCAGCCTGTGTTGCTGGTGGTGGGTGCTTGGGGTTAACTTGAACCCCAACTGGTGGACTACCTAAATCCCACAGACTAAAACTGTAAGTGTTGTACTTACCTGTAAAACAATCTAACATTTCTTCCCCCAGGGACTGTTTCTGAAAATTATTCTGTGTCCATTTTTAAAACAGATTATTGCCAATAATTCAAAAACGGTATTACTTAGCTATTTCAAACCAAGTACTGTTGATCCCTGTGTGAAATACAAAACATTTAAGGTACTTACCTGCAACTTGAATCTTGTGGTTCTAAAAATAAATTAAGGAAATATATTTTTGATATATAAAAACCATTGGTCTGGAGTTAAGTCATTGAGTGTGTGTTTCTTCTGTTGTCTCCGTCTGTACAACAAATGCTTTGCACTACCCTATGATAAGCCTAACTGCTCAACCACTCTACCACAAAAGAGAGCATTAGCATTATCTACTTACGCCTCTCTTACGCCTCTGGGGAACCCCTTGACTCTGTGCACACCATATCTCATTTTGATATAGTTTATACAGAGTCAGCTTCCTACACCACCCTTAAATACATTTTCAGGTGTTTTTCCAGCCATTCGGGATTGCTTTGATAGGGAACAACATATGAACTTGGGGGATCTCTTGAGGTATCTCTAATGTATATTTTGTCACAGCAGGGGCTCATTTTAATTTTTGTATTAAATGCAGGGTTCATTTTATGAAGTGTGCAGTATCACTGCATCTTTCCAAGTCATGCACCTGATCTGATAAGTGGGATAATTTCTTTACCTTATGTAGCTGGCTATGTGTCAGATGATGTTAAAAGTTTTGTACGGCACTATAAAATACTGACTGATATTTTGTTCTTTTGCAGACCTCAATAAAAAGGATGGCTGCAGATTCAAAGGTAGTTTGTGACCTTGTTGATAGCCTTTTATCTCAACCCTCAATTTTGGAGGCAATAAGCCAAACTCTAGATGTACCAAGGAATCCTCAAACCCATGTTCAGTCCAATCAAACCCTTTCGGGGAGTAGTAATGTCAATAACAACAGTCTAAGCATTTCTAGATCAAACTACAATACACAATACAGAAATAGAGGACAAGATGTGGACGAAGAAGTAAGACACGTATTTTCGAGAGGAAGGTGTTCTTCAGTCCCAATGGAATCAGCTAAGTCAGGCCAAGAACAGTCAGAAACACATATTTCAAGCACTATGGCACAGGCACCAATATTTCGCTTTACCCACAACTTTGGAAGACAGGACACACCAGCCAAATTATACCAGGAGGTTAGATGCCATATTTTATACTTTATTCATCGCCTTTATTGTCTCTCAAATAATTTTGTTCAGCTGTAGTCTACTGTAGGAAAGTACCTGGCCTGGCTTGTAGTGGGTACCTTGTGGTACTTACACCCTGTGTCAGGTCCAGTTATCCCTTTATTAGTAGAATAGAGGTGTTTCTAGCAGCTTAGGCTGATAGAAGGTAGCTATGGCAAAGCAGCTTAGGCTGAACTAGGAGACATGCAAAGCTCCTGCTATACCACTTATATCATATAGCACAATATCAGAAGAAAACACAATACTCAGAGTTACTAAAAATAAAGATACTTTATTTTAATGACAATATGCCAAAAGTATCTCAGAGAATACCCTCACTTAGGAGATAAGTAATATACACAAGTTATATGTACACAAACCCAAAAGAGGTAAGTAACAGTAGGAAAAGTAGTGCAAACAATGTAGAAACACAATAGGATGCAATAGGTGAACATAGGTCTAGGAGCAACACAAACCATATACTCCAAAAGTGGAATGCGAATCGCGAATGGACCCCAGACCTATGGGGGCTTGTAGAGGGTTGCTGGGACTGTAAGAAAACAGTCAGCGTGTGCAGGATACCCCACCCCAAGACCCTGAAAAGTAGGAGTAAAGTTACCCTACTACCCCAGAAAGACACAATAGTCGTGATAGGGGGATTCTGGAAGAACCACAAGCACCAGCAAAACATTGAAGACAGATTCCTGGACGTGAGGACCTGCAAGGCAAGGGGACCAAGTCCAAGAGTCGCGATAGTGTCCAGCGGGGGCAGGAGCCCAGGAAACCCCGGATGAAGGTGCAAAAGGGCTGCCTACAGGTGGAAGAAGCCAAAGATTCTGCAACAACGAAAAGGGCTAGGAACTTCTCCTTTGGATGGAAGATGTCCCACTGCGTGCTTGATGTTGCAGAAGTGTCTCCACGCAGAAATACTGCAAACAAGCCTTGCTAGCTGCAATGGTCGTGGCAGAGGTTTTTGGGTGCTGCTGGGGACCAGGAAGGACCAGGATATCGCCCATAGGAGACAGAGGGGGTGCTCAGCAACTCAGAGAGCCCCTGCAAAAGCAGGCAGCACCCGCAGAAGTACCAGAGCAGGCACTTGGAAGATTTGTGAACTGGAGTCACAAAAGGAGGGTCCCGCGACATCGGAGTCCGACTCAGAAGGTTGAGCACTGCAGGACGGAGTGCTGGGGACCCAGGCTAGACTGTGCACAAAGGAATTCTTCGAGAAGTGCACAGAAGCCAGAGTAGCTGCAAATCACGCACTACACAGGTTTGCAGTCTGGTGTGGGGAGGCAAGGACTTACCTCCACCAAACTTGGACTGAAGGATCACTGGACTGTGGGGGGTCACTTGGATCTAGCTCCTGTGTTCCAGGGACCACGCTCGTCAGGATGAGAGGGGACCCAGAGGACCGGTGATGTAGTCTTTTGGTGCCTGCATTAGCAGGGGGAAGATTCCATTGACCCACGGGAGATTTCTTCTTGGCTTCCAGTGCAGGGTGAAGGCAGACAGCCCTCAGAGCATGCACCACCAGGAAACAGTAGAGAAAGCCTGCAGGATGAGGCGCTACGATGTTGCTGGTAGTCGTCTTGCTACTTTGTTGCAGTTTTGCAGGCGTCCTGGAGCAGTCAGCGGTCGATCCTTAGCAGAAGTTGAAGAGGGAAGTGCAGAGGAACTCTGGTGAGCTCTTGCATTCATTATCTGAAGAATACCCCAGAGGAGAGACCCTAAATAGCCAGAATAGGAGGTTTGGCTACCAAGAAAGGAGGTTTGGCTACCAAGAGAGGTAAGAACCTATCAGAAGGGGTCTCTGATGTCACCTGCTGGCACTGGCCACTCAGAGCAGTCCAGTGTGCCCCCATCACCTCTGTTTCCAAGATGGCAGAGGTCTGGGACACACTGGAGGAGCTCTGGGTACCTCCCCTGGGAGGTACTGGTCAGGGGAGTAGTCACTCCCCTTCCCTTTGTCCAGTTTCGCGCCAGAGCAGGGCTGGGGGATCCCTGAACTGGTGTACACTGGCTTATGCAGAGATGGGCACCATCTGTGCCCATCAAAGCATTTCCAGAGGCTGGGGGAGGCTACTCCTCCCCAGCCCTTCACAACTATTTCTAAGGGGAGAGGGTGTAACACCCTCTCTCAGACGAAATCCTTTGTTCTGCCTTCCTGGGCTGGGGCTGCCCAGACCCCAGGAGGGCAGAATCCTGTCTTAGGGGTTGGCAGCAGCAGCTGCAGTGGAAACCCCGGAAAGGCAGTGTGGCAGTACCCAGGACCCGGGTTCTGTGCTAGAGACGCCGGGGATGCATGGGATTAGCACCCCAATACCAGAATGGTATTGGGGTGACAATTACATGATCTTAGACATGTTACATGGCCATGTTCGGAGTTACCATTGTGACGCTATACATAGGTAGTGACCTATGTATAGTGCACGCGTGCAATGGTGTCCCCGCACTTACAAAGTCTGGGGAATTTGCCCTGAACAATGTGGGGGCACCTTGGCTAGTGCCAGGGTGCCCACACACTAGATAACTTGGCACCCAACCTTCACCAGTGAAATATGGCTGTGAAATAACGTGGACGTTATTTCACTCAGGCTGCAGTGGCAGGCCTGTGTAAGAATTGCCTGAGCTCCCTATGGGTGGCAAAAGAAATACTGGAACCCCAATACCCTGGGTACCTAAGTACCATATACAAGGGAATTATATGGGTGTACCAGTGTGCCAATGAGAATTGGTAAGTTTAGTCACTAGCCCGCAGTGACAAATTTAGAAAGCAGAGTGAGCATAAACACTGAGGTTCTGGTTAGCAGGGCCTCGGTGATACAGTTGGGCACCACAAAGGGAACACATACAGGGCACATACTATGAGCACTGGGGTCCTGCCTAGCATGATCCCAGTGACACAAGGGCTAAAACAACATACATACAGTGAAAAATGGGGGTAACATGCCAGGCAAGACCCACTACAAGCTAGGCCAGCCTCCTACATCTACTATGTGTCTCACTTTAAGTGGGTGGGTGGCCAGCAACACGGGATGTCTCACCTGCCAAATGTATAGTTTCTTGCTGTGACGGTGATGTTTACCAAAAGTGCTTACAGAAGAGAAGCTCTTCAGAGAGGAATTACTTTGTCTAGCTCAGTATAGGAGCACATTTGGGAAAAATGCAATGCAGTGCTATGCAATGGTTACATCGACAGCATTTATTGTTTTTAGAAACAAACGCTCAAATTCATGGTTTGTTGACAGGAAAGTTGCAGCTGCCATTTTCTTTGTTGCTTGGCCTGGAGGAGGACAAAGATATTGTCCAAAAAACTCTTACGGGGTCACAATAGAGGTTTTCTGGCTCCATAAGACACATGCAGGAGTTATAAGATTGCGAAGGATCTAAGGAGCTGATTAACAAAGAAAAAATCCTACTCACACACCAAACCCCTGCTGTACACGCTCAAAGGCCATGCGCTGTATGTGGGGGATGGCTGCATGCGGGGGGTTGGATGCAGGGCCTGACTGCAGTCCAGCTCCTGTGGCCAACTACTACTGCGCATGGCCAAAGGCTGTGTACAGGGGTAGTTACATTAACTTATGGGAAGTATATATGATTTTACTGTTGAAAAAAAGCCATGGATATTCACTGAAATAAAACCAAAGGTTACAGGGACGTTATAGTTAGGTTCACGTTTTACCCACAAAAATCCATAGAAATTCAGCTGTTATAGTTACACTTATAATGATACTTCTCAGAAGAAACTATAGCTCTTGCTATTTAATAATCTTGGGCCACAACCCTTACACATGATATTGGGTGTTTTTCTGGTGAGAGTGATTCACTCGCCCTATTTACCATTGCTTTCACAGAGAGGTTGATGGTTAAGGTAAAAAGTAATGAGTAACCAAAAAGTCTCCTTCTCTGCAAGGACATTGTAACAGCTGACATATAAAGATATGATGAGCACAGGTCCAGACATTTGGGTAATACCCAAGAACTCCAAACAAAACATGGTGAACTCATTAAAAATACAGAATGATTAGGGTAGAGGTGATCCAGCAGTTACAAAAATTAGATAATAAACGTCTTACTTTATGATTTTATGAACACTTTGTTTTTTTCAGCATTATTGTGCCTATGAAATATTCTTTCTTCTGATCAAATTAGGGTTTTTCCTGGTATTTCACAGCAACTGGTTTTTAAATTTGGTCAGAGTACAACGTGTATAATTGTATTCAATTTCTAAATATAAGATTGACATCCAAATATAACTTTTCATTTCAGGCATTTTCGTGGACCTCCTACATTCACTAAAGAAGTAATTCTTTTATCTGGTCCCCATGATGAGATTGTGGTGAAGCAAGGAACAAAGCAATTTCTATATGAAAGTGGGCATATCATCACAACATTTGAGTTTAACAAATTATGGACTAAGTTCGAGGTGCAGGGCCATCTCCATATGGCTTTTAGCCCACAAATTGACAATATTGAGTAAGAACATTTTCTTTTTATATATATTTTGACAAGAGAATACACTTTTTAGAAAATGTCAGCAATTGTATATGAAATTGTTATCTATTTCCATCTACAAAGGTAATAGCCTTGCAGTTTCATTTAATCTACTCTTTAAATCATAACCACATACTTTCAATGTGGCAAGAGAGTTATATTCTCATAAATACAGAGATTTTAAATAAAAAATGAGAGTCAGTGATCAGATAAACACGGGCAAGGCAACATCAAGTGCTAATTAATAAAAAACCCTTTTTTACCTCGATCAAGACAGTTAATAGAGGATTAGTGAAAAGATTCAGTAGTTCAATAGATTAACAACTTCATTTTATTCAGATCGGGATGCAGCAGCACCAGATGAAATTACTGTGACGTGTATAAAACATAACATCATGTACCACAATCAATATAGTGGCAATTAAAATACTCTCAGATAATGTTCAATTCTTATCCACAGCTCTATCTCCTATTTACTACGTAGATGGTCAACATCGCTAAATGCTTATTGACATAAAGGTTAACTCCTACCACAATGGATGGAATTCTGGCTGATACAGATGCAGCATTTCTGATATTTTGAGATATGTTTAAATGTCTAATTTAAAAGTTAATATATGATTATATTAACAGTCCACTTTTTGTTTTTATAGCATAAAGCGTCTTATGCCGTGCCATAACAAATTAGTGCAGCCTCTGCTAATGGACAAACAGAGACTGTCAGGACTTATAATCTCAAAACTCTTTAAACAGAAATCAGCCTATTTACAACCATCAAAGCAAATTCTAGAACTTCCTGAATTACAGGGGCCTGTAAGTAAAACTTGCATAATGTATGCTCTGTGTTTTCCTTTGAAACGGAGAGGAAACATGTCCATTAATGAATATGTGCGTACTTTCATATTTCAAATATATTTTTTACATTACATTTTTATTATAGGGAAGGTAGCTTGAAAAAAGTTCTATATCAAGTTAATGTTCATTGAAAATACTGGACTGTGCTGTTTGGTTACATACAAAAAAAACTAAACATCACTTTAGCTATAAATATAGAAATTTAGTTGTTTTCCAAAACCCTAAAAACGTACCTACATAATTAAGTAAGATCCTCTTCGTTTTAATATGTACATTAAATAGTAAAGTCAAATTTTTCACGATGCTCATATACTCATGTGTCATCAGCCAATATGGTTCTGTCTTACCGTGGGTGAATTGACTTCCAACATATGTGAACAATGGATTACTTATATGGAGTGTTTGAGTGTGTTTATGTCTGTATGTATAAGATGCAGAGGTGTACGTGACTAAACTAATGGAATCAGAGATGACGGAAATAACTACTTCTTCAATTGTGCATCCGCACAAGTATGGTTATTTAGTAAAATACACAAACTGCAAAAGGGTTAGGTTGATAATGTGTGGGTTTATAGTGTGGCAAAATCTTTGGTATTGTGGGTGATGACCAGAGAAGTTTTCTTACCAAGTTATGTTGATTGTGATGCTGCTGTTACAGGGAGCTGAGAAATGAGTAATGAGAAGTGAGTGTGTCCTATTCTACTTCTTCAAGTGCAGGTGTGCAGGCTCTACTTTAAGGAAAAGATGTCATCTGTTTGTCAATAATCTGATTGTCACTGCCTTCATCGTTTACATTTGATTCTTATTGTTTCTTATCTGATGTCTGAAGAGAGAAAGAGGTCCTATTTTTTAAAGTCTTCTTGACGTACACGATGGTCAGTAAATGGTTCCTAGCTTAAGCTGAGAGTTCCTTTCTGCATATATTGTCTGAATGTACCTTTGAAAAATATGGAGCTGTGCTATGGATGATTTGGTAGGCACTGTAAACTACCAAAGGAGGGGGAAAGGGGAATGGTCAGCTGCCAGCGAACACTGGAAATGCTTGTGTGATGCTGTCTTGTAGGAGTAGTTCTTATGTGGCTATTTTCAAATTCGTTGTTTACTAACATTACTAGTGAATTCTCAAGAATCACGTTATGTGCTATTGCTGTTTTTATAGGAGAAAGGCATAGAGGAAAAATCTGACTTGGTGATGTGGCTGGAGAGTGAAGCCACTTTCAGCAGTAATTCAGCAGAACCAGAATATCCAGTTAAAGAGGATAGTTCGGATCCACTGAATGTTAGCAACTAAACAGCAACTGCAGTGTCTGCAAACACAGTGAGAGAAAGTACTTTGCAGATATCATCCTCTCACAGTGTCCTTAGTGAAGGATTTGATGACCATTATCGGTACTGCTTTTTTCATACCACATACTCAATTTGAGGTTTGCATAAATATTGTCAGATCATTGGAAAAGTATTTGCCTGTTGTAAAAAAACTAGACTCTTGAAAGTTTTGCTATGACCAGACCAGTCTCGAGGGTCCCTGAAGGAATGTTTTACTGGATAGTTACCATGATGTATTGCTATTAGATCATACAGTCGATGTACAATGCATCTGGAGTGGTCTTATACTTTTTACAAACAAGAGTCAATACATCAAGGCAAGCAATAGTATACACAGCATACACTTAGCGATGTAGGAATGGAACCATGTAAGATGCCTAATCTTAAGCGGTAGATGTGTGGCATAATGTAATTTGCTGGCCATGGCATCTTAACATGCAATCAGAGTTATAAAATTCTCACTTTAAGAGATGTTATACCAAATGTCTCAGGCCTAACAGTCAATGTTGAATACCACATGTATGTACTTCATAGCTATAACAGCTGGTGTGTGACATGGAGGCAGTAGTTATTTCATTTGCTACAGACTGAATGGATCTTGACTTTGTGTTACCACTACCTTGTCTTCATTCTATTGCAATGCATTGATGGTAAATTTAATCGGCAGTACATTGACAAATAAATGTCTATGGCAAGGACACAACTGGCAATTTCTACACCACTAAAGAAATTGCCATACATAATAAAGCATAATTCATATTTAAAAATACACAGGTTGGTTACATTGGGATACCTTGTGTGAACAAATTACATAACAAGTTATCTTGTGATGATTGTTGCTTCATTTGGTAAAACCTACAAATCATGTCTTCAGTTGACTTGTAACAAGAGGGTGTAAGCTATTAATTTTATTGAGTTGTTCTTTTTAAAATGAGTAATGGTTATTGTCTTAGATGTTACACTGAACTGTTGATTGATAATGTGCAAATTCCTGATGAGGAAGAATTTGATGACTCAATTACAAATATTGCTGAGCGAAATGAGGTGCATGAAAGGTAATTTTAAAACTTTCAAATCTGATTTATACATTTGATTTAGAATTAATAAATTTGAGAGCTTACGTTTACTTCCTGTATTTCAGTGAGAGCAATGATTTAACTTTGAAGGATCTACTATCAAACCTTGCTCTACAAATTGACTCTAAAAAAACATCCAAGTTCAACATAAATCACCGAAACATTTGGGATGGAGCACGCCCTGCCTTCCTTTGCAAAACATATAAAGCAACCAACCATAAATATCTTATGTTTACTGATTCATCTGGGAACTCTGAAGGAGCTGTTGAATTTGGTGGTCCAACACTGGAATTTCTGTGATTGTTAATGCATTATTTGCAACACAGTAAACTCTTCAAGGGCCCCGAAAACAGGAAGACACTCAGTTGTGATGCCCAAGGTACCTCCGATTTATGACATTCAATCATTTATAAACTACTCAGATTCTGTAGTGGAAACATACATACTTATTCAATGCATAAAAGTGTAATTAATGTTTATGGTTTTATGCCTTACTGAATTTTTCAATGTTTATTTGTTCCCACTGAACATGTTTCATCAAAGCATTTTAAATAGAAAGGGAATATGGAAGGGAATATAAAAAAGGTACAACGGTGTGGAAAACAGGAGATTATGTGGCAAAGCCAGAAAAAGGGAAAACCCCTTTTACAAAATCAGATGACAGCGAAGCCTTGTTAGAGATGGACCCACCGACCATCCTATAGCACCCTCCAGGTAGCAGGGAATAACGTTCAACCTGAGACATATGATTATGCAGTTCCTGGAGTATTTGGAAAGAGACACAGGGGGTCATTCTGACCCTGGCGGTCAGTGTTAAAGCGGCGGCCAACCCGCCAACAGGCTGGCGGTCCAAAAAATGGAATTCTGACCCTGGCGGTAACCGCCAACACAGGCCGCTGCTTTAACACTCCGACCGCCACGGCGGCACAAACAAACAGCGCAGCGGTCACCGCCAACAGCCAGGCGGCAGACAATGTACCGCCCACCCTATCACGACTCACCAATCCGCCACCTTTTCCGGGGCGGGAGCCCCGCCGATAAAAAGACGGCGGAAACAGACATTTCCAATGGAAAACGCTCACCTCGACACACTCCACGCGGAATCGGGACAGCATGGAACCGGAACTCCACATCCTCCCAGCCATTGCCTTCCTGCTCTTCTTCCAGGATCACGAACGTCACCGCAGACGACAAATGTGAGTACTGCACCTACGACACAGGGGAGGGGGGAGGAGGAAAGGTTACGGGCACACACATACGCCACACACCCACCCCCACCCTCACCCCCACCGAAATACCTACACACCAATGCAGATTAAAAAGTCAGATTGACACCCCCAAACCCCCAAAACAAAAATGCAAAGACAAAAGGCAATGATTGTAAAAATAGAACTATATTATAGCAATAATTAAGTATAGCGAACTTAGCAATATATAAAGAATTATTACACATCTAGAACTATATATATACAAGTAGCAAAAGTCCGGCACAGTTTTGCAAAGTTCAAATGTCCGTGGGCCAATGTGCAGCAACACATGGGCAAAGCCCACACACGAGATCGAGTCCATTGGAGAGAACACTGCTGGGGCATCACAAAAATAAAATACTGGCAACTTAGGGGGAAGGGAAGGGGGGGCACCTCAGCCACATGAGTCCACGACGCCAGATCCAGGAAGGGCCTCCATGCCCACTGTGCCATCCTGGGGAGTGCAAAGCCACAGTCTCTCAAGTCTCTACAGTGGGTGGATTGCCCACTGTGCCATCCTGGGGGGTGCAAAGCCACAGTCCATCAGGTGGATTACAGAGTCCACTGGTCATGGTGGAGGCATGGTGGGCAGAGTGCCTCGTGAAGCCCTGCCAGACACAGAACCAGGCCTGCCAATGGGCCAGCGGTGCTTGACAGGAGGGCCCAGCAGAGCGGTGCTTGAGATGAGGGCCCAGCGGAGCGGTGCTTGAGATGAGGGCCCAACGGAGCGGTGCTTGACAGGAGGGCCCAGCGGAGCGGTGCTTGACAGGAGGGCCCAGCGGAGCGGTGCTTGAGATGAGGGCCCAGCGGAGCGGTGCTTGAGATGAGGGCCCAGCGGAGCGGTGCTTGACAGGAGGGCCCAGCGGAGCGGTGCTTGACACGAGGGCCCAGCGGAGCGGTGCTTGACAGGAGGGCCCAGCGGAGCGGTGCTTAAGATGAGGGCCCAGCGGAGCGGTGCTTGACAGGAGGGCCTAGCGGAGCGGTGCTTGAGATGAGGGCCCAGCGGAGCGGTGCTTGACAGGAGGGCCCTGTTCAGTGGTGCCTGTCTTGGCGGGGCCCTGTTCAGTGGTGCTCCTCACGGCGGGGCCCTGTTCAGCGGTGCTTCTCATGGCGGGGCCCTGTTCAGCGGTGCTTCTCACGGCGGGGCCCTGTTCAGCAGTGCTTTTCACAGCGGGCCCTGTTTAGCGGTGCTTCTCACGGCGGGCCCTGTTCAGCAGTGCTTCTCACAGCGGGGCCCTGTTCAGCGGTGCTTCTCACGGCGGGGCCCTGTTCAGCGGTGCTCCTCACGGCGGGGCCCTGTTCAGCTGTGCTTCTCACGGCGGACCCTGTTCAGCGGTGCTCCTCACGGCGGGGCCCTGTTCAGCGGTGCCTGTCTTGTGTTTCGAGTGAACCACACCTGGCCAATACTTCCTGCTCAGTCAGCATCGGACCTTTCCGTTGCGGGGCCCTCCTGTGATGGAGTCCTGGGGCCCTGGGTCTCCTCCGATACCCCCGGAATGGGGCTGGTGGGGCCCTCATGGCCAGGTCGGCTGCTCCCTGCCTTTTGCGCTTTGCTGCCCTTGCCCTCCTTGGCAGACTCTCCGTGGCCCTTGGCTCCCTTACCCGATGTGGCAGGTGACGGTGCAAGGCTACCCTCCTTGGGGGCAGGCGTATCAGGCCTGTCGCGCCTGCCCTTCAGTTTTTTGCTCCTCTTCCCAGGGGGGGGGGGGCTGGCTGTGCCTTTGCTGCTGGCCGATGTCCCTGCCCAAGGAAAGGGCGGACTCCAAAAACCAGGCACGACGTTCTTGGGAGTTGCTGGGCTGGTGGTGGCTGAGGTGTTTTTGGAACTCTTACGAGATGGAGGGGGTGGGTCAGGTGAGGAAAAGAGGTCCACTTTAGAGAGGAATAGTTTTTTAGGAGCAATGGGAAGGGTAGCTGGAGTGGGTATGGGAGTGGAGGAAGAGGATGTGGTTGTAGGAGAGTCAAGTCTGGTGTCTTTGGGTGCAGGTGCTTGGGCTGGAGGCTGACGTGAGGTGGATGGCTGTTGGTTGGGTGCCTGCCTGCGTTTGTGTGGGTTGGAAGCGGGGGTGACAGACACACTGGGAGAGGACACAGGGGACGTGTACATGGCAGTGGGGGTGGTGACTGCATGTGTGCGGACTGGTCTGGAGGGTGTGCTGGTGATGGGTGTACTGGCTGATGGTGGTGTGCATGCAGGTGTGAGTGTAGACGTCACAGGGAGGGAGGAGGGAGACGAGGAGGTGGGGGACACAGAGGAGGTAGTGGCTGTTGGCATGTCTGCATCTGTATGTTGCTTGTGTGAATGCTTGTGTGTTCTGTGGTGCTTATGTCTGGATGAGCTTCCCTTGGGTGTTGAGGTGTGGGTGCAGGCTGGTCTGTAGGTGTGGATGGGATAGGCAGAGGAACAGGGGAGTGGGACTGGGTGGAGGGAGTTAGAAGAGGGAGGCTGGAGACAGGGACAATCGCTGCCGTCAGTGCTGAGGCCAGAGCGTTGAACGATCGCTGCTGGGCAGCCTGACCCGAATGAAGGCCCTCCAGGTATGCATTGCTTTGATGCACCTCCCTCTCCACACCCTGGATGGCATTCAAAAGGGTAGACTGCCCAACAATGATGGTCCTCAGGAGGTCAATGACCTCCTCACTGAGGGCAGCAGGGGTGACTGGGGCAGGGCCTGAGGTGCCTGGGGAGAAGGAGATGCCCACCTTCCTGGGTGAGTGGGCACGGGGCAAACGCTGAGGGGCTGCTGGGAGGGCGGAGCTGGTGCGCTGGGTGGCGGCTGTACCTGTAGTATCGGTGGGCACGGATGTTGGCGCCACCGCAAGGGAGCTCCCATCCGAGGACGTGTCGGTGTCACTGACGTCTGCACGGGTCCCCGTGGTGGAGCCCCCCTCGCCCTCCGTCTCACTGGTCATGTCGGAGTCCGTTGCATGGCCCTCCGGAGCCATGTGAGATACAGCTCCCTCTTGCGCCGATGCCACTTCTCCTCCGCATGATGATGCTAATGCACACATTCACAGAAAAACAAAGAAAATGGGGGGGGGTGGAGAAATAAAGACAAGTTGAGTGCATGCATTGGGGACACCGTTGGCGGAGAGGACAGACACAGAAGCCCCCTGCACTACGCTGCGCACTTGGGGTACACTACTCATTCACTGGGACATGCCCTACAAGCCTATGGGCGACAACTGCCCACACAGAATACACAGGTCCATGAATAGCGTTACTAGGCACCCTACAGAGGTGGGGGGGCGGGGGCACAGGACCATACCTCATGGAGGGGCCTAGCCTACAGAAATCGCCCTGGCCTAGGGATACCCACAGCCCTCCTCCCCCACCCAGGCACCTCCACTGCGCGCAAATATAGCTGAATGTTCTGGTACTCACCCCCTTGTGTCTGCTGTGATGTCCTCAAGCGCCCATCTAAATCGGGGTAGGCCACCGCCAGGATCCGGGACATCAGGGGGCTCAAGGTACGACTGGCACCCCTCCTAGGTTGGGAGGCCATCCCCAGCAGTGCCTCAGCGGTCTTCCTGCTCCCGCGGCAGATGTCCTCCCACCTCTTGCAGCAGTGGGTGCCCCGTCTGTTGTGGACCCCCAGGGCCCGGACGTCCTTGGCGATGGCACGCCAAATATCGATCTTCTGATGGGCGCTGACCTATGTGACATGTACAGGGGGGGAAAAGAAACATCATCACTTTTCTGCATGCTCGATGTGAGTGGCCCCCCCTCCCCAAACTTGCCATGTGGCACATGCTCTCATCTGTCGTGCCATGCATTCGTAATTCGCTCCCCTCCCCTCCATCGTACATCCACCCCACTCATCACAGGCATTGCCCACTATGCATTGGCCCCTGTGTACTCACCTGTTGGTCTGGAGGACCGTAGAGTAGCGTATACTGGGGGAGGACCCCGTCCACGAGCTTCTCCAACTCTTCGGAACTGAAGGCGGGGGCCCTTTCCCCAGTCGCAGCAGCCATTGTCACTTCCAGACCGAGGTCACAGCAGCACTTGCAGTATAGGTCCTCTCCTGTGGATGCTCAGGTCTCATGTGATTAAGCAGAGAGAAAATGGCGGTCACGCCCGCGGCGGTGCGTACCGCGGTGGTGCGTACCGCGACCGCCGGCGCACATCGTTATTGGCTCCTGAAACCCATAGGGTTCAATGTTAACCAATGCTGCTTTGCGCTGCGGGCTTCGACCGCCTACCGCCACGGCGTGCCACGCCAGCGCAATGACCTCACTTCACATTGTCACACTTCACAGGTCAGGCAGCCGCCATTTCAAGGGCCCACATGGCTTAATTCCTACTGCGTCACACATGGCTAGGCCATGCATCGACACTCATACAAGCCATTCAATCCAGAGAGATTCGTGTACTGTGCAGGCTGTGGGAACTTACCTGTGGGTTGATTGACTCTGTGCTCCATGTTGTCCTTCCTAGGCACCGTCCGCTGGGACTTGCGAGGAGACGGAGGAATGTTCCCGTGTACAGATCGCTGGTGGACCTGTCGACAATGGAAGAACGACATGTCATACTCACCTACAGACTCAACAGTGCCACTATACAGGAACTGTGTGCCCAGCTGGAGCCAGACCTGATGTCACCCATCCGCCAACCCACAGGGATTCCGCCTCTAGTGCAGGTGCTGTCAGTACTCCATTTTTTGGCTAGTGGATCATTTCAAACTACAGTGGGATGTCTCAGCCTATGTTTTCAAGGGTATTGTCCAGAGTGTTGTCTGCCCTGATGAAATACATGCGGAGCTACATCATTTTCCCTGAGGTGGGTGACTTGCCTACAATGAAGGGTGATTTCTATGCCCTTGGACACATTCCCAATATCATTGGTGCCATTGATGGTACCCATGTGGCTTTGGTCCCCCCAAAAGACAATGAACAGGTGTACAGGAACCGAAAAAGTTATCATTCGATGAATGTCCAGGTGGTCTGTTTGGCTGACCAGTACATGTCCCATTTAAATGCCAAGTTCCCAAGGTCAGTGTATGACGCATACGTCATGCGAAATAGCAGCATCCCTTATGTGATGGAACAGCTACAGAGACAGCATGTGTGGCTAATTGGTGACTCTGGTTACCCCAACCTGCCTTGGCTATTGACCCCAGTGAGGAATCCCAGGACAAGGGCAGAGGAACGGTACAATGAGGCCCATGGGCGTACTAGGAGGGTGATCGAGCTGACCTTCGGCCTCCTGAAAGCCAGGTTTAGGTGCCTGCATATGACAGGGGGATCCCTAATGTACTCACCAAAGAAGGTGTGTCATATCATCGTGGCCTGCTGCATGCTTCACAACCTGGCTTTGCGACGCCAGGTGCCTTTCCTGCAGGAGGATGTTCCAGATGGTGGTGTTGTGGCCGCTGTGGAGCCTGCGGAGAGTGAAGAGGAGGATGACGAAGAGGACGACACAGACAACAGGGACAGAGTGATACTGCAGTATTTCCAGTAACACACAGGTAAGAATCTACTCCTGCATTTCATTATATCTGTAACAGTACTGGCTCTCTACTGTCTGTCCTTTCACCCCAATGTATGGTAACTTAGTTGTGAATTTGCCTTCCTATTTCAGTGATCTGGTCCCCACGGAGTGCCCTCTGGTTTATTTCCCCATGGACTGTGTGACACTGGTATGTTGTCATCACAATGTAATTAGACATTTTTGGTTGGTTATATCGAATACATTTGGCTTAAAAAAATTAATAGCAGACTCCAGATGGTTTTTGTGCAATAATTGTGTTTATTGAAGTGCAAAAATTGGTGTATAGTTCAAAAAGGGTGATGGGTGATGGTGGAGGCATGTCCATGGCAGAGTCCAGACTCTCGTTCGCACAGGTGCATTGTCCATATGCCTGTGGAACGTGGAGCAGGGGCAGTTCAAGGTTGGACAGGGTGAACAAGTGGGACAGTGGGATGACATCCGGGGGGATCCGTGCATGGCGGGGGTCTTGACATCCTACGCTGTCTTCTTCCTAGATCTCAGGCCTTTCTTGCGGGGTGGTTCTTGTTCTGCAGGGGGTGGGGTCCGGGTGGGCCGTTGCTGTTGTGTTGGGGCCTCCTGACCACTAGCGCCAGCGGAGGTGGTGGGCTGTTCTTCCTCCATGCTAGTGGCAGGGGCCCTTTGGGGGGCCACATGGTCCCGCAATGTGGTGACAATCTGGTTGAGTGCCACCACGATTGTACCCATTGCGGAACTCATGCTGCGCAGTTCTTCCCGGAACCCCATGAACTGTTGCTCCTGCATGGCCTGGATCTCCTGGAACCTGGCCAGGACCGTCGCCATCGTCTTTTGGGAGTGGTGGTACGCTCCCATGATGGTGGTGAGGGCCTCTTGGACAGTGGGTTCCCTAGGCCTGTCCTCCCTCTGTTTCACAGCAGCCCTCCCAGTTCCCCTTTGTTCCTGGGCCTCTGTCCCCTGGACGGTGTGCCCACTACCACTGCCCTCAGGTCCCTGTTGTTGGGGTGGTGGGTTACCCTGGGTGCCCTGTACTGGTAGACACACCGCTGCTTGACCTGTCCTGGAGACAGAGGCATGGGCCTGCTGGGTGGGTGCTGTGCTGGTGTTTCCAGAAGGGGGTAGGTCTGCTGTGGCCTGTGGCTGCCTGAGGGGAACCGACTGTCCAGAGGTCCCCGATGGTCCGGGCTGGTCATCAGGTTCTAGGTCGACAGAGCTGCTGTCATCACTGTGGGCCTGTTCTGGGGGTGGGATGGACATTTCTGGACCCTCCTGGCCGGTGTGTTGGCGTTTCGGGCCATGCAGGGGTAAAAGAGTATGGTTATTGCTTCTGTGTGTGCCATGGCGTGCGAGTTGTGGGTGCCCTTGTCCCCCAGTGCTGGCATTCCCTTGTGGGAGGAGTTGTGAGGGTGGTTTGTGGGGGGGATGGGTATGTGCAGTGGTCATGCTTAGGTGATGGGTGTCCATGGTTTGTGTTGGCATTCAGGGGTTGGTGTTGGGTTGGGTGGGTTGTGCTGGTGAGACATTAGCAGGGAGGATGTGTGCTGGGGGGTTGGGGGTGAGGGTGGGGGTGTGGGTTGGCATGCTGGTGGTTGGGGGGGATGAAGTAGTTTAGATTAGACTTACCAGAGTCCATTCCTCTGCCTACTCCAGCGAGGCCCTCAGGATGCAGGATGTTCAAGACCTCTTGCTCCCATGCTGTGAATTCGGGTGGAGTGGGTGGGGGTCCGCCGCCAGTCTTCTGCACAGCGATGTTGTGTCTTGACACCATCGTCCGCACCTTCCCCCGTAGGTCGTTCCAGCGCTTTAGGATGTCTTCCCGATGTCTGGGATGCTGTCCCACAGCGTTGACCCTGACGACGATCCTTTGCCATAGCTCCGCCTTCCTGGCTATTGTGGTGTGCTGCACCTGTGTGCCGAAGAGCTGGGGCTCTACCCTAATTATTTCCTCCACCATGACCCTGAGTTCTTGGTCCGAGAACCTGGGGTGTCTTTGGGGTGCCATGGGGTGGTGTGGATGAGGTGTGGGGTGGTGTTTGTGGTGATGAGTGTGGTGGTGTGTGGTGTTTTGTGCGTAGATGTAGTGTGGGGGATGATGTTGGGTTCCTGTGTGTGTTGTGGTTTGCGTTCCCTGTGCTCTCTCTCTGTGTATTGCGCCTTGTCTCTGAATTTCGATTTGTGGGGGTTTGTGGGTGATGTGGGTGTGTGTTTTATATCGTATTGATTGTGTGGGAGTGGTGTTTGTATGTGTATCAGGTGTGTGTATTTGTAATTGTCCAATGTGGCAGTGTTTTGGAGATGTGTGTGTATTTTGAGCGCGGCGGTGTGTACCGCCAATGGAATACGCGTGGATTCGTGGGTCGGAATGGCATGGGCGTGTTTCTGTTGGCGTGACGGTGGAGGTTTGGTCATCTCCAGTTTATCGCTGACCGCTGATGTGGCGGCCTTCAGTGGAGGTCGGGTTTTTGGCGGTTTGGCAGTTGTGGGTCAGAATGACCGTGGCGGTTTACCGCGGCGGTGTTATGGCGGTCTTCTGGCTGGCGGTAAGCGCCTTTTACCACCGAGGTCAGAATGACCCCCACAGTGTTCCTCTCATGAATTGATATTGACTGTAGAAGTTGATTTGCAGTTTCCAGCGAACATATAAAAGGCCACTTTTCATGTCTAAGTTCTGAAGGGACAGAAATATATAGGGGAAACAACAAAGGTGCAAGGAGAACCACAGGAATTGATTGTATGTAGTTAGAGAAATGTTGACTAGCTTATTGGTAGTATCCTTGTGAAGGGAGAATGAAAGCTACTGCCAGCAAAGTGCTTACACAGCCCACATCAATTCTGTCCTGCTGTCTTGCAATTTTAGTAATTGAGATCCACGTTCCACGATTGATGAATGTAGTCTAACAAGCCTCTGCCAGAGTTGAAAAGTCTGTGTTTTGCAACACCTTGCAATTGGCAGGTACTGGACATGTGGTAGGAATTTGGTAGAATCTCTACCTCCATTCCCTCCCTGTAATCTATGGTCTTGGGGCCAGAGAACCAACTACCTTCATTCACCAAACACTATTTAGCAGTCTAAAATACTGAAGTGATGCCCTCTGAGGTACATCTAGTCACTGTTCTTTATAGCACTGTCCATGACTTTCCGGGACATATCCTAGCTATGAGAACGAAATTGGCCACATCTATATTGCTGCTTCTTTGGGCTTTGTCAGTATGGTAGAACTTGAGTTCCTAGATGCCGTGCAATGAGGCGCCAATCTGGGTGCAGCTTACCTCTTGGTTTACATTTTATGCACAAAACATGTGGTGGGAGTACTTCTAAATATGCATTGTAGGCTAACGTCTATAAGCCTTAAAAACTGCATTTGTTCACTGGGGGCTAATCAGCGCTCCACTGTATTATTCGCTTTTGCAGCAAGATCAAACTGAGTTCAAGTCCACTCACAGAATATATTTCTTCCCATCCTGTAATGAAACATTGCTAGCATCTCCCCTGCTATATATCTTATATTTACTTTGCATTAAATGAGTGAATAAGTTTTCCCTGCAGTAGTTACGCTAACGTTTTTTTAGAAAATTCCTCTGACAAGCACTTCAAACATTTTTGGAGATTCACCATTAATTAATCCTAGTTGATGCTGTGATGCAGCTGTGTATATGAAATAATCACCCTAACTGTACAGGTGCATCTTGCCTATGTACTTGGAGTTTGTTTTGAAACATAGGCCCATGTATTAAAGGAAACAACACACTGCTTAGGTTATTTTGATACATGAGACTTGAAGCACGGAACAACACCGAAATGTGAGATCTTGTGTGTAGAAACCCTGGCCTTGAAGCTAAAGCCTTCCAGTCCATTGTAGATGCAGTGCCTGAAACACAGGATAACAGGACGGACAGACTCCTTCTGCCACTGGAGCCCATCTAGACATTTCCTAGGAGTGTAGACCAGAACAGACCTATTTAGGTACAACACTTTACTTAACGGCAAGGTTCTGAATGTGTTGCAGATTAGAGAAACATCAGGAAGATCCAAATAGAGTATGCAATATTCTATTTCTGGTTAAAAACCCTGGCATGAATCTCTTTATGTATGAATGAGATGTACAGTTTAATCAGATACAACATATGGAAGCACGAGGAGGAGACAGTTAATCTGGGTTATTAAGACATGTCCCCATCAATATAACTGCCAGTGGCTGTAGGAGCCGCAGCAAAATGAAAAGTCCGGAAATAATCATGCCAACAATTCTTGTGTTTAACGTCCAGCAGCAACTCCATTTTGTTCTACTTTAACCATTTTTAGCACATCAATTCTGACTGCTCAAGAGACACATGCTGAGATTGTTCAGTGAACTAATGACAGTGTGGTTGAGAAGCACAGCAAAGTTTGTGTCAAGAGTACATCTCATATCAGTTGGGCAGGAAGTCTGAAATGAATACTGAAAAGCAAATGCAGGAGGGATGACTC
The DNA here is from genome assembly GCF_031143425.1 of Pleurodeles waltl. Taxonomy (NCBI): domain Eukaryota; kingdom Metazoa; phylum Chordata; class Amphibia; order Caudata; family Salamandridae; genus Pleurodeles; species Pleurodeles waltl. Next base: position 150,481,064 of record NC_090436.1, on the reverse strand, counting down.
TGTGAGAACCCACACTGTGCCTTGACTAACATGAATGAAAAGGTATCAAGGTCAAAACCTTTGATCAACCCTCCAATAAAGACATAAACATAAGTGGCCACTGTGCCAGACATTCTTGTCTCCTAAAACCGGCAGTAAGGATGGAATGATTTCAAAGTTCACTGTGAGTCCAGGCCTGCAGGTGTTGAATGATAAATTTTTGCTCAGCCAAAAACACAGTAAATAAAAGAAGGAAGTGTGCACTGTCCTTGGACTGCATACCCATTGCTTTTATGCGGTCATGACCAGTGTTCTTTTCATTCAGTCATCACAAGCCAACACAATTTCAATAGTTTTAATGAAATCTACTTTCCCCTCTTCAGACAGCTTCTCAAATTTAAATTGAGGCCCTCATTAAGACCCAAAACTCTTTGGGTCAGAAAACCGCCACACCGGTTATCCACCTGCTGGCCCTATTATGAGTTTCCCATTGGGCCAGCGGGCGGAAACAGCATTTCCAGCCGCTCCCCCAGCGGGAAACTCACCACAACATTGATGCCGGCTCCCAATCGAGCCAGCGGCAATGTTGCGGTACGTCAGGTGCAACAGCACCCTTTGCGCTTTTCACTGCCTGTAATTCGGGCAGTGAAAAGCGCAACAGGGCTGTCCATGCGAGCCACTGCACTGCCCATGCCAACTACGTGGACAGTGCAGGGGCCCCCGGCACCCGGTGCCACCGCAATACAAAAGCTAGCAGAGAGGGGAGTTATAATCCCCAGGACAGCGCTGCCTGTAGCGCTGCCCTGGCAGATTAAGATTGCTTACACCGCCAGGCTGTCGATTGGCAGCAACCTGGCGGTGCCGGCGGTCACACCGTGGCCATGGTCATTATGTGGGCCCGGACCGCTGCTTTGGAGGTGGTCCAACCACCACTGCAAGTCTGGCAGTCCCAGGACCGCCAGATTCGTAATGAGGCCCTAAGTCTCTCATAAATCCCTAAATGTACATTGTGGACCTTAAGATTCTGCAAAGCGTGTATGACTCTTGATGCAAGGTTCTGCTTGATGTGACTTAACATGTTCTTACGCATCGGTGTGCAGAAATGGCCTCAAAGCCTAAGGTACTAATTAGTATATTTGTGAGAAATGCCATCTGTTTGACATGGTAAGCCCCCACTTTTGGCCTGATGTATGATGCAGCCTAGGAATTGTAGTGCCCAGAGCCCCTACTAACTATATTCCCTGGGCCAAAGCTCTTCCCCTAAAACTGTTGTGATGCTTTGGCACAATTGGATACACCTCTAGCTACCACTATCAATCCCTAGTAAAAGGTACCTAGGTACCCAGGGCATGGGGTACTAAGAGTAGGCCCATGAGGACAGCAGCACTGATTGTGCCACCCTTTCACGCCATACATCCAGATGCACCCAGCACTGCCAGCAACTGGTGAACACCGCCACCCACATCGCCGGACACACGCTCGACCCTATCTTCTCCGCCAGCAAACACGTCTTCTTCAGCCACACCTCTGCCCTACACTGGACCGACCACAGCTGCGTCCACTTCACATTCCGACGCGAGACCTCCCACCTCCGCACTCAACCCATCCCTCATCGACAGTGGAACAAGATCCCTGAAGAGCAACTCTTCTCCGCTCTCGCCGCCAACCAACCCACCCTCACCACCGACCCCAACGACGCAGCTCTCAACCTCACAAACTGGATCTCCAACTGCGCTGACAACCTTGCTCCCCTCAAACGCACGCATCGACAGACCAACACCAAAAAACCTCTCTGGTTCTCTGACACCCTCAAAGAATCAAAGAAAACTTGTCGTGCCCTTGAGAAGGCCTGGCGCAAGGACCACACCGCTGACAACATGACCGCCCTCAAGAACGCTACACGCGAACACCACCACCTGATCCGCACTGCCAAAAGGAACTTTTTCACCGACAGACTAGACAAAAACAGCCACAACAGCAGAGAACTCTTCAGCATCGTCAAAGAGTTCTCCAACCCCAGCGCCAGCGCCAACGCCGTCACGCCCTCACAGGATTTGTGCGAATCCCTCGCCACTTTCTTCCATCGCAAGATCAGCGACCTCCACGACAGCTTCGGACACCAGACCCAACCATACACCACTGAACCCGCTTCCCCGGACATCACCCTCAACAACTGGACCCACATCAACACGGAAGAAACCAAATCCATCATGAACTCTATCCACTCCGGCGCCCCTTCGGACCCCTGCCCGCACTTCATCTTTAACAAAGCCGACGACATCATCGCCCCGCACCTCCAGACCGTCATCAACTCTTCTTTTTCTTCTGCTACCTTCCCCGAATGCTGGAAGCACGCTGAAGTCAACGCCCTACTAAAGAAACCTACGGCTGACCCAAGCGACCTGAAAAACTTCCGCCCCATCTCTCTTCTACCTTTCCCAGCCAAGGTAATAGAAAAGACCGTCAACAAACAGCTGACCACCTTCCTGGAAGACAACAACCTGCTCGACCCTTCACAAACCGGATTCCGAACCAACCACAGCACGGAAACCGCCCTCATCTCAGTCACAGACGACATCAGAACCCTGATGGACAACGGTGAAACAGTCGCCCTCATTCTCCTCGACCTCTCGGCTGCCTTTGACACCGTCTGTCACCGCACCCTAATCACCCGCCTACGCTCCACCGGGATCCAAGGCCAGGCCCTGGACTGGATCGCCTCCTTCCTCGCTAACCGCTCCCAAAGAGTTTACCTCCCTCCGTTTCGCTCAGAACCCACCAAGATCATCTGCGGCGTACCTCAAGGCTCATCGCTCAGCCCGACACTCTTCAATGTCTACATGAGCCCCCTCGCCGACATCGTACGCAAGCACGACATCATCATCACCTCCTACGCCGACGACACCCAACTTGTACTCTCCCTCACCAATGACCCCGCCAGCGCCAAGACCAACCTACAAGAGGGTATGAAGGACGTCGCAGATTGGATGAGGCTCAGCCGCCTAAAGCTGAACTCTGAAAAAACGGAAGTCCTCATCCTCGGCAACACCCCGTCCGCCTGGGACGACTCCTGGTGGCCCACGGCCCTCGGCACCGCACCGACCCCCGCAGACCACGCCCGCAACCTCGGCTTCATCTTGGACCCTCTTCTCACCATGACCAAGCAAGTCAACGCCGTGTCCTCCGCCTGCTTCCTCACTCTCCGCATGCTCCGCAAGATCTTCCGCTGGATCCCCGCCAACACCAGAAAAACCGTGACCCACGCCCTTGTCACGAGTCGCCTGGACTACGGCAACACCCTCTACGCCGGGACCACCGCCAAACTCCAAAACCGCCTGCAACGCATCCAAAACGCCTCGGCCCGCCTCATCCTCGACGTACCCCGCAACAGCCACATCTCCACACACCTGAGACACCTGCATTGGCTCCCAGTCAGCAAAAGGATCACCTTCCGTCTTCTCACCCACGCACACAAAGCCCTCCACAACAAGGGACCGGAATACCTCAACAGACCCCTCAGCTTCTACGTCCCCACCCGCCCCCTCCGCTCCGCTGGCCTCGCACTTGCTGCCGTCCCTCGCACCCGCCGCTCCACGGCGGGTGGGAGATCCTTCTCCTTCCTGGCGGCCAAGACCTGGAACTCCCTCCCCACCAGCCTCAGGACCACCCAGGACCACTCCGCTTTCCGGAGACTCCTAAAGACTTGGCTGTTCGAGCAGCGATAACCCCCCCTTTCCCCCCTAGCGCCTTGAGACCCGCACGGGTGAGTAGCGCGCTTTATAAATGTTAATGATTTGATTTGATTGCAGGCTGAGTGTCTTGGTGCAAGCCTAAAACACAAACTCAGCATGGCACACTGCCTGTGTGCACTGTCCACAATACTTTGCATACACCATACATAAGACACACCTCTAGCAGGCCTTCCAGCCCTAAGGCAGGGTGCACCGCATTATATGTGAGGCTCATAACTGCATGAGCAATATCTCCCCTTGTGTCCTTGCCTAACCTGGGACATAGTGAGTGAACAGAGCAGCTATTTTACAATTCATGTGCTGAACACTGGTTAGTTTGAGTTTCACAGCAACATGATGGCCACTCTTAACACTGGGTTGTTTAGTATAAAACAACTCAGAATGATAAATCCACACTGGTGTCAGTGTTGGATTTATTATTAAAGGTTCCGAGGGGTCACCTTAGAGGTGCACCCTGCAAAAGCTAACCACCCTGGCATGGTTGCCGACTGGTTCTACCAAGCCTGCCACCTTCAGACACCCAATCTACAAACCTTTGGGGAGAGACCTGTCTCTCTGGTTTATATATCAAAGCCCTTCCTGGGTGGAGGTGCCAACACCCCCTCCCTCAGGAATGTGCACTGCCCTGGCAGTGAGCTTCAAAGGGCTAACTGCCTTTGAAACTCGACCCACAGGCCTGCTGCTGGCTGCAGAGGGTAACTGTAGGAAAGTACCATCTTGCCTGGCATGTTACCCCCATTTTTACTTGTGTGTCAGTTTGTTTTTGCCTGGCTCACTGGAATCCTGCTAGCCAGGACCCCAGTGCTCATAGTTTGTGACCTGAATGTGTGTCCCTGTGTAGTGACTACCTGTGTCACTGAGGCTCTGCTAATCAGAATCTCAGTGCTTATGCTCTTTCTGTCTTTGAAATTGTCACTATAGGCTAGTGACCATTTTCACCAATTCTAATTGGCACACTGGAACACCCTTCTAATTCCCTAGTATATGGTACCTAGGTACCCAGGGTATTGGGGTTCCAAGCGATCCCTGTGGGCTGCAGCATTTCTTTTGCCACCCATAGGGAGCTCAGACAATCCTTACACAGGACTGCCATCGCAGCCTGAGTGAAGTAACGTCCACGTTATTTCACAGCCGTTTTACACTGCACTTAAGTAACTTATAAGTCACCTATATGTCTAACCCTCACTTGGTGAAGGTTAGGTGCAAAGGTACTAATGCGAGGGCACCCTGGAACTAGCCAAGGTGCCCCCACATAGTTCAGTGTAATTTCCCCGGACTTTGTGAGTGCAGGGACACCATTACACGTGTGCACTACATATAGGTCAATACCTATATGTAGCTTCACAATGTTAACTCCGAATATGGCCATATAACATGTCTAAGATCATGGAATTGTCCCCCCATGCCAAATCTTGTATTGGGGTGCCAATCCCATGCATCCCTGGGGCTCCAGCATGGACCCTGGGTACTGCCAAACCAGCTCTCTGGGGTTTTCTCTGCAGCTACCGCTGCTACGATCCCAGAGACAGGCTTCTGCCCTCCTGGGGTCTGGCCAGCCCAGTCCCAGGACGGCAGAACAAAGGATTTCCTCTGAGAGAGGGTGTTACACCCTCTCCCTTTGGAAATAGGTGTTAAGGGCCTGAGCGGAGTAGCCTCTCATGGCCTCTGGAAATGCTTTGAAGGGCACAGATGGTGCCCTCCTTGCATAAACCAGTCTACACTGGTTCAGGGAACCCCCAGCCCTGCTCTGGTATGAAACTGGACAAAGGAAAGGGAAGTGACAATTCCCCTGTCCATCACCACCCCAGGGGTGGTGCCCAGAGCTCCTCCAGTGTGTCCCATCCCTCTGCAATCTTGTATCCAGAGGTGTGAGGGCACAATGGAGGCCTCTGAGTGGCCAGTGCCAGCAGGTGATGTCAGAGACCCCTCCTGATGGGTGGTTAGCTGACCAGGTGGCCAATCCTCCTCTGAGGGCTATTTAGGGTCTCTCCTGTGGGCTTTTCCTCAGATAACGAATGCAAGAGCTCATCAGAGTGCCTCTGCATCTCCCTCTTTGAGTTCTGCCAAGGATCGACCACTGACTGCTCCAGGCTGCCTGCAAAACTGCAACAAAGTGGCAAGAAGTATACCAGCGACATTTTAGCATCTAATCCTGACGGCTTTCTCGACTGTTTTCTGGTGGTGCATGCTCTGGGGGCTGACTGTCTTCACCCTGCACTGGAAGCCAAGAAGAAATCTCCCGTCGGTCGACATAATCTTCCCCCTGCTAATGCAGGCACCAAACTTCTGCTTTCCAGTCCTCTGGGTCCCCTCTCATCGTGACGAGCAGGGTCCCTGAAACACAGGAGCTGAATCCAAGTGACCCCGACAGTCCAGTGGTCCATATGTCCAAATTTGGCAGAGGTAAGTCATTGTTTCACCTCACCAGACGGTAATCCTGTGTACTGCGTGAACTGCAGCTGCTAGGGCTTCTGTGCACGTTTACAAGGAATCCTTCATGCACAGCATAGCCCAGGTCCCCAGCACTCTGTCCTGCATTGCTCAACTCGCTGAGTTGCCCACCGGCTTCGTGGGACCCTCCTTTATAGTGTTGAGATGACCACTGTGCTCAGTTTTCTTGAACCCATGTTCAAGTACTTCTGCGGGTGCTGCCTTCTTCTGCATGGGCTTTCTGTGTTGCTGAGAGCCCCCTCTGTCTCCTCTTCCAAGTGGCGACCTCCTGGTCCTTCCTGGGCTCAGGCAGCACCCATTTTCCTCAACAGCGACCTTTGCGGCTAGCAAAGCTTGTTTGCGGTGTTTCTGCAAGAAAACAACTCTGCATCCTCCATCATTCCATGGGACATCTTCTGTACAAAGGAGAAGTTCCTGGCATCTTCCGTTATTGCAGAATCTTCAGCTTCGTCCACCCAGAGGCAGCCATTTTGCACCTTCATCCGGGATTTAGTGGGCTCCTGCCCCCCCTTGGCACATTTTTTTGACTCTTGGATGTGGTATCCTTCCTTTACAGGTCCTCAGGTCCAGGAATCCGTCTTCAGTGCTTTGCGGTCAGTCGTGGTCTTTGCAGAATCTCCTATCACAACTTTAGTGTGTTCCTGGGGAAGTAGGGTCACTTTACTCCTACTTTTCAGGGTCTTGGGGTGGGGTATCTTGGACACCCTTAGTGTTTTCTTACACTCCCAGTGACCCTCTACACACTACACTAGGCCAGGGGTCCCTAAGTGGTTTGCATTCTACTTTCTTAGTATATTATTTGTGTTGCCCCTAGGCCTATTGCATGTTATTGTAATCTACAATGTTTGCACTACTTTTCTAACTGTTTACCTACTTGATTTTGGTTTGTGTGTATATTTTGTGTATTTTACTTACCTCCTAAGGAGTATATCCTCTGAGATATTTTTGTCACATTCTCACTAAAATAAAGTACCTTTATTTTTAGTAACACTGAGTATTGTGATTCTTATGATATGGTGCTTTACGATATAAATGGTATAGTAGGACCTTTGCATGTCTCCTAGTTCAGCCTAAGCTGCTCTGCTATAGCTACCTCTATCAGCCTAAGCTTCTAGAACACTACCATTCTACAACTAAGGGATAACTGTGCCTGGCACAAGGTGTAAGTACCATAAGGTACCGACTATAATCCAGGCCAGCCTCCTACAGTAACCGCGTGGAGACCCCAACTTTGGCGGGAGCAACGTTGGGAAACTCAAACAAAGAGCAGGAGGAGTGCCCCCACCAGGCATGCATGACCCTAGGGTGTTGCCTGCAAGGTGGGCACTCCATTTCATTTTCCTCCATCTTGGATGCAAGGAAAATAGCCAATCGGGGATAGGGAAGTGACCCTTCAAGAGCAAGTGACCACTTTAGTGGGTGTTACCGCCCAAAGGTAGGTGACCCATTGGTCACTACCAGGTTCCCCCTAAAGCGCTCACTAAATACAGTATTTAGTGGGCATTCCTAGACCAGGAAATCAGATTCAACGGACATAAGAAGACCAGCACCAAGAAGATCCAAGGCACAAGAACTGTGGGCCTGCTGCAAAAAAGAAAAGACACCAAACCCTACCTTCTGCACCCAGGACCCGACAATCACTGCTGCTGGACAACTGGAAAAACTCTAAAGAACCCCAGAGGACCTCCAAGCTTTGACAATTGCCATAGAACTCTCTCCAGGAGGTACCACTCTACATCAGCAAGAAATCAGCATGCCACTGAGGGTAGCTCCCAAACCGGATGCCGCAGCTGGACCAAACAACACATCAATGACCAGGAGGACAACCCAAGCTAGTATGCCAAGTTTGGTGGCACTGTACCCTCCTGAGGTCAAACCGTACCAGTACCCTGGGTATTGGTCAGCTAACATCTGAACTGCACTGACCTCCTGGTCAGCGTCTGCTGTCCTCCCCAGCTCCTTTGGCTGCTGCTGCCTCTGCCTTTGCCTGGAATGAACTGAGGCCATATTTATACTCTTTTAGTGCCACATTTGCATCGTTTTTTTATGCAAAATCAGCGCTAACTTACAAACTACAATTGTATTTTGTGAGCTTGCGCTGCTTTTGCGTCAACAAATGACACAAATGCAGTGCTAAAAAAGTATAAATATGGGCCTGAGAGCCTCCCAACTCTCAGTTCGAGGCCCTCCTCCACCCGCAGGCTCATCCCTGCGCCTCATCCCTGGTGGTCTAGTGGTGATCAAAAAGTAAGTATCTTCTCTCTATCCCTCTTTCACTCTTGCCTTTTCACTCATTTTCCTTTTACTTCTGTTTTTTCCATATCTTTTCCTTTTTTCTCCCCGCTGTCTCTGCCTCCCTCCCGCACCGCTTCTGCCCCTGCGGCCCCCACTCCCCTTTCCCCGCGAATCACCATTCCCACCCTCCTGCCTCCCAGCTGACCACTCCCCCTGCCCCCTCCCCTTCTTAACGGCAGCCGTGCAGCGGCCGTGCGCAGCAGCAACGCCACTGGCACGCCAAAGGCAAGCCCATCTGTGCCCATCCTTGCAAGGACCAATGCCCAGCACCAGGAACCCTGGATCTCCGCTAAGCTGCCCCCTGGCCAGCCTCCGTTACAACACCAAGACCCTCCACCGCCTTCACACCAGATGTCTCAGCAACTGCTGCACTATCTCCCACAAAGACTCCCACGGACCTTTCACCTGCAGGAAATGCAACTTCAACGCCGGCCTAAACAAGCTAAAGGTACTCTCCACACACAGAGATACCAACACCCTACACAACCCGATCAACCCTCCTCCTGAACATCTGCTCCCTCCACAAACACGCCACCGAACTCGGGGATCTGATCTACACCAGCCGACCAGACATCGCCTTCCTTACCGAGACCTGGACCAACCCCACCTCGGGACCAGACATCACAGTCACCTTTGCCGGCGGATACAGCATGCTAAGGAGGGACCGGCCCTCCCGGCCAGGCAGAGGATTTGCCATCATACACAAGTCCTCACTATGTGTCAAGGCCCTCCCAGAAGTACAATGAGCCACCATGAACACCTTCACTTCCTGGTCCACTCCAACCAGAACTCCTCCATCCATGGCACTCTGGTGTACAGGCCACCCGTCCCCCGCCCAGCATTTATAGATGATGTAGTAGACATTTCTAACCCCTAGCCCTGGCGTCAGACAACTACCTCCTCCTTGGCGACCTGAATTTCCACTGCTAGGACTGCGCCAACCCAAACCCCACCGCTCTACTCGACAACCTCACCACCCTCAGCCTCAGACAGCTGGTCTCCACACACACCGCAGGACTTACATTGGACCCTATCTTCACCTCAAACAACCGGATCACCATTGAGACCATATCCACCTCATACTGCACCTACTAACACTGCATACATTTCACGATCATTGAATGCCCTGACACTGTAGCCCACCTCTGGCTGACATCAGCCAAACGCGTACCTAAGAAAGTCAGCTGGTTCACCACCGAACTCCAAGAATCAATGTTCACCTACAGACGCTTAGAGAAAAAATTGAGGGACAGCCAAGCCAGAGAAGACCTCGCCTCATTCAGAGCTGCAACCGCCACCCACCGCCGAAACATCAAGAACTCAAGGAAGGACGCACTCTGGGATCGCATCAACTCCTCCACACACAACTCTAAGGAACTCTTCTCAGTCCTCAACGAGTTCACAACCCCCCCCCCCCCTCCGAAGCCACCAGCATCCCCCGTCACAGGACCTCTGCGATAAACTCACTACCATTTTCCAATGCAAGATCCAGGACATCTACGACAGCTTCATCCCGGAAAAACCTGGCACCGGAAAGTGCGACCGACCCAACCCTCCCCAGAACCCATCCAGACCATCCACAGCTGGTCCACGCTCACCATGGAGGAAACTGTCAGCATCATGAACAGCACCCACTCCAGAGCCCCCATTAACCCCTGCCCACCCCAAGCTCCAAAACACGATGAACTGCTCCATCAAAACTGGCACCTTCCCCAAGGACTGGAAACATGCCTAAGTGCACCCTCTCCTGAAGAAACCCTCGGCCGACCCATCAGAACTAAGGAATTTCCGGCCCATCTCGCTGCTACCCTATCCCACCAAAGTAGTGGAGAAGGCAATCAACCTCAACTACGAAATTTCATTGAGGACAACAACTCCCTGGACAGCTCCCAGTCTGGATTCCACAGCAACCACAGCATGGAGACAACCCTCCTGGCAGCCACCAACGGCATCCAATCACTCCTGGACTGTGGCCACACCACAGCGCTCATACTCCTTGATCTCTCAGCAGCCTTCAACATGATCTCCCACAGCACTCTACGCACCAGACTCCATGACATAGGAATTCACAGAAGACTCCTGGAATGGATCCACTCCTTCCTCTCCAGGAGGACTCAGAGGGTCAGACTCCTGCCCTACACAACCTGACCCACAGGAGTCAACTGCAGAGTCTCCCAAGGATCCTCACTGAGTCCCACACTGTTCAGCATATACATGGCCCCTCTCACAGCCATTATCAGAAGCCATGGAATGATCATTGTGTCATATGCTGATGACACTACTCATCATTTCCCTTACCTAAGACCTGGACTTGGCCAAAAGGAATTTCCACTAAGGAATGGAAGCCGTCGCCACCTGGATAAGAGAAAGCTGTCTCAAGCTCAACTCTGACAAGATGGAGCTCATCATCTTTGAAAATGCCACCTCAGCTTGGGACGACTCCTGGTGACCCACATCCCTCAGGGCCCCAATGCACCAACTGAGCATGCCCGCAACCTAGGCATCACCCTGGACTCTTTCAATGTCCTATGAAGAATTTAAAACAAACATGGACTTTGGGATACTGAATTCACTGGGAGTTGGGCGGGCCTAGTAATCATGTTTTGATGATGAGTAGATAGCTTCCATATTTGATGTAATAGCATGTGTTTTAGATAGAGAGGATTGACCAGGCTGTTGTCTAGGAAGGTGTGATAGTCTTGCAGAAGCTTGTAAAATTCAAAGGCCTTTTGCTTCTGCAAATTCATCTGATAGCAAGGTGCATATGACAGTCTTGTGGAAGTTCATATAATTCAAAAGCCTTTTTCTTCTGCAAATTCATTTGATAGCAAGGTGCATGTCTCTGTGCCTTTAGAAAAGCACATTTCTTTTCCGTCCTGATTTGTTTATCATGGTATATTACAAAAGACTGCTAAGGACCTTATTTTTTCTAAATCTTTGCCAATGTTTGTTGTTGCAATGATCCATAAAGTATTTCCCTACATTTCCAATGCCAATACATTCGACACTGGTTGACAATAAATAGAAGTTCTTCATATCGACAGAGTTCTCGTTTTAATCTTTTTATTGTTTCTTGTGTCATACAATGTTTGGTTGGCTACAGGGTTTCAGGGGCTACAGGGCCTGAGGCCTGCGGCCATTTGCCTCTGATGTCTGGGGCTACATCACCTTATGGCTCTGCAAACTGCGCCAAGTACAATCGCTTTAACACTTGACTCTCAGGTATTGCAATGGCAAGCAGTGACAGGCTTCTCAGGGATGTAGTGTAATGGGGGATGCAAGCCCTGAAATCATCAAATGGCCTGCAGCACAATAACTGATCGTCCAACCCATTGCTTTACTTTGCTTAGTAAAGATAATCATATATATGTATATGTAAAAATTAATGCTTCACAGAACAGGTACAATTACTCTACTGAGCTACTGTGCCTTGCATCCTAGTCCTCCTCTCCCAGGTGTTTCCATCTTTCTGGGTTTTGGCTCTCTAGTGCCAGTAACAAGGGCAGATGCGTTTTAGAATAGTTTGTGCACTAAGTTATCTCAAGCAGACCTGTGTGACAGTTCCCACCACTGTGGAATTTGTTCAGCCCACCACGAGTGGTCATCAGGGATCTACTGCACTGTTGTGAACCCTCCCAAATCATAGGTGGCACCCACAAAGATTCATATAACTCCTCGGGGATCTTGGTTATTACACTGCCGTCACAGAACAGGTAAAACAATAGGTGTCTTTTATGTTTCTCTGCAATGAGTTATGCTCACCTAGATCCAGAGTTTTATGAGTTAGACAGTCCAGCCATACACAGCTATTGATGTTTTAGAATAATAGGTTAGTAATATATACAATAATCACTCAATCCTTGTGTATCAGAATAAGGGGAAATATTATAAATTCTGCAGTCATATTAGAATTTTTTTTTTATAATGGAAAAAACCTGGACGTTTTATATCACACATCCCTGCTATTGGTAATAAATTGTCCTAAACCATACATAACAACTACATCTATAATAGTAGCAGTTTCTGGGGTTTTATATTAGTGAATGAATTATATTTTCCCCAACTATTTTATGCCAGTTCATATTTTGCCACTGAATACATTTGAAAGCTTGCAGTTGGGCAGAAGCATTTCCCTCAAGCAACCAGTCCACTAGTATTGCTCTCCCAAACTCCGGGCCCACATTTGTAGGTCTGTTTACAATTTTCTCCCCAATAATTCTTTCGGAAAGGGAAAGGAAAGATGGTGTTCAGTCTCTCGAATCTGTACCACAGAACAAACAATGATTTAGTTAGATGCATCTCTGATAGGTGAGCAAATGTATTGAAACATGATTCCACATTTGTCTGTCCTGGGTTGGGTGACCTTGTAATGCTGCTCCATACACATAGCTCTCTGGATAGCTCAGTAGACTTTTCCTCTCTGCTGCACTGTGGTAATTTTGTTTGCGTGAGTAATGCCAAACTGCTTCAAAAATAATGCTGTTTGAGCACACGATGAGCAGCAGGTGTGCTGATTTTGTTCTGTTGGTGTAAGGTGAAAAAAAACTTCAAATGCATTTGCAGTTGAGGTTGTAACTTTTAGCCTACTATTGATCCATTTCACCAAGCCGTTTCTGTTAACGGAAGGATTTACAAATGAATAGAATCAAAAAAGTGATTTAACAGATGTAAATCAGTTTTCTCCTGCTTAATTGTACCTTAGATGAGAAATGCCACTGCCACAAAAAGATAAATAGTGACAGGCCTTTTCCCAGGATTACATCTAGCATTGCAGGTACTCCTGCAAAATGTTATGAGTTGAGGACCTTCTGCTGTAGATATGCAAATTCCTTTGACTCTTAGGTCCTACAAGGCGATGGTGCCATGATGTCCAACTGATTGCCTCCAGGATTGCATTTAACATTCTTATTTTGAGCATTGGATAGAACAACTATATCTTGACCAAACAGAAAATATGCAATGTTGAATTGTGGATTGTTGTTCAGTCTCCAGTGGTATCTGATTAACTAGCTTATTGGAATAGTGTTGAGTAGTAGTGATACTTACTAGTTAATAAGGTAAATTGGGATATTGTGTGTAATTACATCGGCTTTGGCGTTGTCCAATATTGTTATAGTCAAAGGCACCTTGTATGGTGTTGTACACGCCAGACAACCTATCCGGCATGTTCTTTAGGAAACTGGGTTGCTCCAATGGAGGAAAGCAGTAATCAGAAAGTCAAGCTTAACAGTTATAGGTATAGGAATTAAATACCAGTCTCTTCTCAGCCACGATAAGACAATTAGTGAATGAGTCGCATAGAAGGAAAGAAGAAATGAGTGACTTTTTGAGGATGTGGTTTTATTGGGAGGAAGGCTGTCGGACTTCAAATTACAGCAGTAGCAGATGAGAGGGGAGTTCTTCACAGTGTAAGGGAAGGATGGACTGATTCTCTATATGAGAGTGTTGGTGAAGGTGATTTTATTTTTTTTATTTAACTTTATTGAATTTTAGGCATGCAGTCAGATGAATGGCTGCCCACCTCAACTGGGTGGATGAAGGTGATAAATCAACAGCTCATTGACACAGTTATCCGTAAAGATGTCCAAGACTTCCGAGCATTAAATTTAGACAACAGAGGAGTAATTATACTCTGTTTGCACCGAATTAGCATTATTTTTTTTACTCTAATTTTGTGCAAAACTAACTCCATATTTATACTTTGGTGCTAGTCACATCTAGCGCCAAATTTACGGAGTTAAAGTCATTTTTTGGAAGTGGAAACCTACCTTGCCGTAATAAGATGCAAGGTAGGCATTCCCGTGCAAAAAATGACTCTATGGCCTTAACGCCATATTTATACTCCCATGTAAAAATGGTGCACGGGAGGAAGGAGGAGTCAAAAATGGTGCAAAGCTTGCTTTTCCCCATTTTTAACGCCTGGGTCAGGGCAGGCGTTAGGGGACCTGTGGGCCTATTTCCATGGTGGAACATGCAATAAGCCCACAGGTACCCTCCCCAGGTCCCAGGGGCACCCCCACCAACAGCAGAGGGACAGTGGAGGATGGGGGACCCCATCATAGTTAAGTACAGGTAAGTATTTTATTTTATTTTTTAAAGTGCCATTGGGGGCCCTGAACAGCCCCCCTCCCCTACGTGGCACTGGGTGCATTGGCCATGCCCAGGGGACCCTGGTCCCTTGTGTGGGTCATTGGGGTGGTGGGCATAGCTCCTGTCTTTTCAAAGACAGGAGTCATGTGGTATGGATGGGTTTGCTTCAGAAAATGACTCTAGGCAGGTTAGAGTAATTTTTTTCACTCTAACCTGCCTAGCGTCATTTTTTGGTGCAAAAATCCCTTCTTCCACACTGCCAGCCCAACTCAACTAAAGTCATTTCTTTTGCTGCTAGCCTACCCTTTGCACCGGCTTGCATGATTCCATAAATATGGTGCTCGGCTGGTGCAAGCCGGTGGTAAAGTTTTTGGTGCAAAACTGAGTTGGTGCAGTTTTGCACCAAAAAGTATAAATCAGTGCCAGAGTTTCTTAGACCTTGCAAGTTTGAACTGTGCATAGAAGTCTTGTAAGGTTTATATGTACAATGATGTAATATCTAAATGTTATGTGATCAGTCCTGCAGACTTATCTCTCTAGCTTAGGCAAGGAGAGAATGGGCCCACCTATGTAGGCTTGTTAGGCATTGAGCTACATGAACGAAGAAATCTAGATCAAGGTGGAGAAGCCACTGATTAGCAGGGTGAATGTCATGGTGTTGTGACCCATGCAGCCAGTCTCTGAGTGTCCTTCTGGGCAGATAGGGAATATTTTACGGTTCACTGTTAATAAGATATGTTAATGATAATTTGGTGTAGTGTAATCAGGTGATATAATGGCACATATAAGGTGCATAGGTGGGTAGAGACAAACGGTGGTCTAGCAGGAGGAGAAGAAATACTGAACAAATAAGGATAATTTGTGGGTAGAGTGCCTGGATGTTCAGTTAATACGGCAAAGGACAGAATACAGGAACAATGGAGCTCTCAAGGAAAAACAAGCAAGGTTTTTTTTTACAGGAAGTATCAAATAGTGGAGATTTGTGTCCAGGCCACGTATGGCTGGGGACATGCAAAATATATAAACCAAACAGCACAAAGAGACGATCAAGGGATGATGGAGCTAATGACAGTAAATACCACAATGAAGATGGAGTGTTTTGAAAAGATTTGAAATTAAAATAGTACAGACTCGGTAGGTCCAGGGTGGAAGAGGTAAAAGCACAAACGAGGTGTTTGGGAAGGGCACAGTCAGGGAACAGTACAAGCAACTGGAATATCTGAAAGAGATTTCCATCCAAGATTAACTCATTGTCTTTAGCTAACCTTAGAATGCTTTTGATTCTTACTACTAGAGCCTTCCACTCCTCTCTATAGGATTTCCTATTATGTGCTGTTACGTTTAACAATGCGAACATCCTCCTCATGTAATCATCCGTATCCATAACCACTATACTTCCTCCTTTGTCCCCTGGTTTGATCATAACACTATCACAACTCTCCAGCTGTTTCAGGGCTTCTCTATGTTTCTTAGAAAAGTTGTTCTTACTCAACAATTTTTTAGTAGAGAGATCTTCTACCCCTTTTTCTATTACTCTCTCAAATGTCTCTACTTCCTTTCCTAACATTTATATAGATTGTGTCCACACAGAAGGAGGTTAAAACTCAAACTGATTATCTTTAAAAATTAGTTCTTTCCCTGCAAAGAATTTACTTAACCTTACCTTCATAAACAAATCCTTAATGTCATTCTCTATTGCAAATTGATTAGCAAATGTTGTAGGAGCAAATCCTAATCCCTTCTCCTTCACCCATGAAACGCCTTCACGGGGAAGAATAACGTAAAGCAGCTATTTGCACTGCATTGCGTTACTACTGACATTTAAAGCCACTCAGAGCCACGTAAAGTGGCTTTGCGTGACTTCAAATATCTGACTTAGGGTTTCCATCGCTCTTGCACCACTTTGCTTGGTGCATGATCGATGCAAACTGAGTCATAAATATAGCCCTCTATCTGCAGATTCCTTACTGGCCTTCCCATCCTCTCCGCACTGTAAACTGACTACAGTGTGAGGGTCACCATTCTAAGGTCCTTAGAATTTCAGCCCAGATGTCAGTCTTCATCGTGGCTCCACACTCCTGTCGTACCAAGTCACAAATGGAAGAGACGTCCGCATGCCGGTGTGGCACCTATATAGTAACAGCACACATCATTTCCAGTGTGGAGGATGCTGACACAGGGCCAAATGACTCCAACAACATGCACGCAGGGGTACAGCTTGAAAATGTCCAGATCAAATGTGACACCTAGGGAGTATTCTAAGGTAAGGAATATGTGGCTAGATAGAGTCTCTCACAGATATGGCATTATCAAAGGGATGTAACTTGTTGTGGCGGTACGCAACGGACTGCAATGGTGAGAGAGAACAGGTGGGCAATTGAATAAGAGGAGTGTAGCTGGGGAGACATATAGACAGAGATCAGGTTTTGTTGGGACTGATGATGGAAACTGCATTTTCGTGCAAAAGGATGCTAGGAAGCATGAAGGTATCCAGGAGTCCAGTCACAAAAACATAGCAAAGTAAGGACGAAGCAGGGTATAAGGTAGAGAAAGGCACAAACAAAGAATAAAGACAGAAAGGGAAAACAGACTGCAGGGGATACACCCAGTATGTGTAAGGGAGTGGAAGAAAGAAATTACACAATATTGAGGTGAGGCCATGAAGATAATTCTACTAGAGTTCTTACCATGTCAAGGTGTGTTAAGCAAATAATACCAGGACAGGGTACAGATGTAAATATAGAGGATTAAATGCAGGGATTGGATCCAGGTAGGAATGGGATGAAGGGAGAAAATGGTGCATGGAAGTGTACAAGGAGGTGGGGAAATGGAGAAGTCAAAGGGGTCAAGGCTCTTTAAGGGAGAGGACTGAATGGATGAGATAAATCAGGCATTCAAAATACAAACCACACGAACAAGGAAGCTGGCACAAAGAAACAACATTTCAAATTGTATGCCAGAGGCTGAAAAAAATGGACTCTTTCACAGGTACCTCTCAAAATAGTATGCAAAAACTATTAAATAAATTGCCTTTAGCAAGCTGTAGTCTGTGTGCCCTAGCAAATAAATTGCAAAAAAATGTGTTAGAGCCCAACATGGACCCATGTAGTAGGGTGCACCTTCCAGACAGCATCATACCACAATCCTGAGTTGAAAAGGGGACGACGCAACTGTTCCACAAGATCAACAGGCTCAGATCTCAGATTCAGGGCAGATTTACTAAGATTTCACATAACATAGGGCACCAATGCAAGTTTCTGCACTGTTTTGCACGAATGGGAGGGAGGAGATGAGGGCCAAATTGAAAAGACATGGCACTCTTTAGTAGTCTTTCAATGCTGGCACACATGTGACTGCCTAGCACCAATGTAGGCACCCTTATACCATAACACAAGTGTATCTGCGATATGGGCAGGACTGTTTTTGTGCAGGAACCTGCAAAAACAATTCAAAGAAGCACTTTCCTCTTTCTATATGTGAAAAGGTGGGAAGAGTTTGGTCCTGTTTCTGTTTGTGTTCTCATTGAAGCAGAAGAACAAGACATCTTCCCTTGTCCCTTTGACCCTTTTTGACTTAATCATCGAGGGAAAACAACCCTACCCCTGTTTAAGAGGCCAGCAACAGCGAAAACTATGCCCTTAAGACTGTAGAATAAGTACAGTGCCCCAGATTCAGAACAACTTTTTAGTAGTCATTGGCAAAGATAGCATATGTGGTGATGGTGACTACCATGTGGAGATTGATGAACCCTACCATCCTATTTACAGACTCATTGCATCTAAAATGGAGGGCATTTAATAAAAAAGTTGGGTATGGAAGTACTTACAATTCTTTGTAGCTGTCTTGATGTCTATATACAAAAGGAAAAGATTCAGAACTATGATTACTAAAGAAGCCTTTTCAGTTCCTTCCTGCCAGAAGCACAAAAAGGTAGACACAGAGCGAGCAGGAGAGATTTGACAACCAGAGCCCTTCACAGGAGGGCATTGCCTCAAAAGTGAGAGGAATTTCATCAGATAAAAGAGTGTTGCATGTTTTGACAGCAGGGCCTCCTCATCCAGTTTGATACACCAAGCACATTGGCCTTTCTAGGACATGGAAGTAGGAAAGTTTGAAACATTTTCCAAGTCCAAACTTTTACATTTTTCTGAGGAATTTCAATCTGACAGTGTGGAACGGCCAATCAAATATTTTTAGCAGTCAGTCCCCTTGAAGCTCTGGAGCTAATTTCACAAACGTCTTAGGGTGCCCAAACAACCACAGGAATACAGTGATAATGTCCACCAGACCTCAGGCAGAGTAGTCGTAGACTACCAGGGTGTCTGGCTGAGTGAAACAGCAAATTCCAGTCCAGGTCCAGTTGCTACAGTTCAAATGGAATTCTTCACAAGAATGTCCTCTTCAGCTTGTTTATGTTCCTGGAGCCACCCAGAGAATCAGCCTCATAATCCTAGAAGACCTTTGTATCCTTGGATTTCAAGAGGAAGTTGGTCCAAACTCCTCAGGTCCTTCTCACAGGCCACAGAAGCCAGGTGCAGCATATTCAGTCTGTCTGGCATCCATTAGCAAGTTTAGTATTTTTCTGATAAAGGCTGGATGAGGGCCCAGTCTTGTAAGGTTCACCAGCAAGTAGGTGGGGAACACCCTATGATACTGCTAGTTCCTCTATGACCAATAGCGTAATAGCTCCCAGGCCATGACCACCCTACGTTTGCTGTAGTTCCTGTTTGCCTTACTGTAAACAGGCCAAAAGTGTAATGTGTCAGGGCAAACATATGGTGTCCAAGGTCTTTGGCTACACTAAACTCGGGCTCTGAGGCTGGGTATGAGAGTGGGGGGTATACTGTGGTAACACTAAAATCCAGTTTGAAGCACTCACTGTACCACAACAAACCCAGAGACAGCTGCCTGGTAAGTCACAAACAGAGCCTTTGAGTTGAAAGGCATCAGATACACAAGAATTGTCTTGGCATCCTGTTCTCTTCCTGTCAAATGTTAGATGTGGTTCAACAGAACGAATAGGAGTCAGAACCACAAATGCTGGAACCATGCATGTTTAAACAACGCAGTCAGAACAACAACAGCATTGTTACCACGAATGCCTTTACCACAAATGCCTTAACAATGATTTTTCATTGTAGAGGAATTCCTGGCAAAGGCATGCGTGGAACGGCATGTGTGGTTCCAGCATGGGACTCCCCTACCTGACCCCCACCCCTAAAACAATGGTACCCAAACTCCCACTGCACCCCTAAAACAATTCTACCACTACCCCAACCCCCACACCTAAAACTTAAACTACTTCTATCCCTGAAACTACAACCACCCCCACCTCCTAAAACCTAAATTAGCCTGACCCCCCTACCCAGCCCCTAAAAACTAAAGACACTCAAATCCCCCACCCCGCCCCTAAAACTACTGCGACCCCCCCAAAACCTAAACCCCTGCGCCTAAAAACTAAAAATAGCCCGACAACCCCACCGACACCCTACAGACCCCGACCCCTAAAACTACAATGACCCCCACCGCACCCCTAAAACTACCACAACCCCCACCCCCTAAAACCTAAACTACCCCGACCCCCCACCCCACTCTTAAAAACTAAAAATTCCCGAACCCCCCCTAACCCCAAAACTACATCGACCTACCACCCCGCCCCTAAAAGTACAGCAATCCCCTGCCCCACACCCCCTAAAACCTATACTACCCCGACCCCAACCCTAAAAACAAAAAATATAACGACCCCCACACCCCACCCCTAAAACTACCACAAACTCCCATCCCCCTAAAACCTAAACTACCCGACCCCATCCCGTCCCTAAAAACAAAAAATACCTCGACCCCACCACCCCTACCCTGCCCCTGCAACTACCGCGAACCCCCACCCACTAAAACCTAAACTACCCTGCCCCCCACCCCTAAAAACTAAAAATACCCTGGCCCCTCCCTCCATCCTAAAACTACAATGACCCCTGCCCCTAAAACGGTCCCAGACCCCCATACCTGATCGCGTCCTCCTACTAAGCTGACTCCCTTCCTCTGTGCCTTAACCATGTTTTCGCGTGGTTCAGCACATGTGTGGTTAAGGCACAGAACAACGAAGTCATGGTTAATGAAAGTGTTGTTCCACTTTCGTTTTTCATGACTTTGTTGTTCAGGAGTCATGGTTGGGGATGTTTCCCAACAGAGCTGTTGAGCAGGACTTGACATTACAGTGTCAATACGATGTCCACAACCTACCCTCTGAACATTCTGTGGAATTCCTTGAGGTCATCTCTGTCTATTCAGGTCAGCCTATTGTTTGCTTCTGGGAGGCCGTTTGGACATTTTTCACACATACTCCCAGGCTTGAGCACAGGCTGGGAGTTTGAAAAGGTTAATCCTATTAAGCCTTCTGACAGCTCAGGCAATTATTTCTTTTTATTAAAAATCTGAATTCAATATGGTCTTACACATACAAGACCTTCCAAATGAAAATAGGTTTTAGCGGGTCATTATAACCCCGGCGGTCGGTGTTATAGTGGATGTATTACCGCCAACAGGCTGGCGGTACATACCTCCACTATTATGACATTGGCCGTTTGGCCAAAGCCAAACCGCCAAGTTAACACACCAACTGCCATGGCGGTAATGACCGCCGGGCTGGAGACTATAGTCTCCAGCCCGGCGGCAGTCACTAGGCCGTCCATGGCATTTTTACCCCGCCCACCGCAATGGTTTCCGTGGGTTCTGTACCACCATGGAAACCATGATGGTAGGCACTATCACGGCCAGGGAATTCCTTCCCTGCCACTGATAGGGGTCTCCGCCCCTCCCCCTCCTGATCCCCCCACATATATACACATACATGCACATACATACACACACATACACACACGCCACGCATACACACATTCACCCACGCATGAATACATTCATACACACTCACAGCAACACTCACGAACAAACATCCAGGCACACACGATACACATGACACAACATGCACGTACACACACACCCACTCATGCACACACGCATTACACATGCATGCACACATTCAAACACAGTCACACACACCCCCACACACGCACACAACACCCCCCACACCCTTCTCCTGTCAGAGAACCCGACTTACCTGCTTGCAGAGGGTCTTCCGACAGGAGACGGGATGCAGCGCTGCTGCCAGCAGAAGCATCGGACAGCAAAACACTGCCAGGCCATATCATGTAACATGATACGGTAGGCAGTGTTTTGCTGGCGTGGCGCTGCTGCTCGTGGCAGCGCCACCTTACCTCAGTACGCCACCATGACGGTAGCCGGAATTCCGCTGGCCTGCTGGCAGGATTCTGGCTATGGTCATAACGCCATGGACGGTTGGTAGCCACGGCGACGGTATCTTGGTGGCCGTCGCTGTGGCAGTAGGTGGCATTTGCCTCCAATCTCATAATGAGGGCCTTAGGGACTTGTTGCTATAGTGACATTGCAATGTTAATTTTCAACATGTGGCACTTTTAAATACCATACACTCTAATTTGTTGACAGCAGCTCTTACATAGAGGTGACTTCCTAATATTTAAAAAGGAGGATTTTACCTATTAAAAAGGGTTATTTTAACAGGACGTTTTACACTGCAGCAGTCAGGCTACAATAGTAGCCCTAACGTCTTCTTTCCTTTGTCATACTGAGTGAAGGGTAGAATAAGTGCTTCAGTCCTCAACTAACTTTTAGATTTCCATGCCATGGGTCCAGTTTCTACATCAGACACTAACTATAGCCTTAGCATGACAGTGAATGATTAGTAAAATTATACATTTTTAGGGTTCAGAGCACATACACTGGACACTGACACCAGTGTCGTATTGTGCAGAGTCTTAAAACAGCAGTAAATACAGCAAAAAATGGGGTGAGTATGTAAAAATGCCCCTTATCATTTTAAACAAGAGTTTGTCTTGCAGCAAAAAGAGGATTTCATCACTGTATGTACAACTAAGGTGCATGTAAACACTTTCTGAGGACATTTCCAAAAGGGTCACCTTAGTTGTTGAGCACTCCACAAAGCTTTTGAATGTTTTTCTTAGTAAAATGCATTAACAGTGTGTTCTTTCACTATTTCCGGCAGCAGCTGAAAGTAAACACCTGAATGATAACAATGCAAATAGGCAATCAGATAAATTACATACCTTTAACAAAGCGCATAGGGATAATACTGGTATATGTGTGGGATAGTTGCAAAAAATGTGTCTTTCAATAGGAAACATTCAATGCTGTCTTCTTGACAAGCAGGTATCGTGTAAGACATAGAATCATTTCCTATTTTGGGAGGCAAAAACATGGTATCACCTTCGCTCAAGGAGGATCATTTCTGGCAAAAAGTATCATGGAAGCAACCAGCAAAAAATAGTTTAAAGAATAGTGACATAGGAACACACCCTTACAAAAGCAAAGCTCAGAATCTATACTCCATTCCCGACAATTTGGAAGTATGACAATGTATCCAACTCACATAATATCTGCAGGTCACACTAGCATACAAGGCTCTCCACAACCTGGGGCCATCCTTCATCAACCATCAACTGAGCTTCTATGTCCCCGCAAGACAACTATTCTCCACCTCGCTAAATCTCGCCCACACACCCCTCATTCATCTCAGCCGCAACGGAAGTTGCTCCTTTTCCAACATAGCAGCCAAGTCCTGTAATAGCCTTCTCCTGGACCTCCGAACAGCTCTCTCCCTGGTGATCTTTAGAAGGGGACTCAAGACATGTCTTTTCAAGAAGAAACAGTACCCTCAGCACCCAGATACCCTTAGGGGTGATAATGATGAGCTTTACAAATGCTATCTTTGATTGATTGGTTGATTGCAGTTGAGTCTCCAAACACCAGTTCATAAATTCACGACTGGATAAGACAAACATTTCCTACTGTCTCTGGGCTCAAATGCCCTGTTTGTGCCTTCAATCAGTCACCCAGATTTTAATGTTTTTGTTATAAATTCCGTGGTGTGACCATTTAAAGCCCTGTCCTTTCGAGCCAATACATTAAGCTATTCCATTTAAAGCCCTGTCCTTTCGAGCCAATACATTAAGCCATTAAGATTCACTAATACATTTATATGTTTGTGTGTTTTATTTTAATTTAGAGTGCCTGGACATTGTCCTCATAGTTTTAATAAGTTATGAAGACTATATATATTTGATTTAACTTTATTTCTGCATCAGTAGAACATGTCATCAGTCATGGTACCATGAAAGGCATGTGTTTCAGTTAGATCTTCTGCTGACAATAATCTGAAACTGACTTTGCACTCAGAATATATTTACAATTACTGCATGTTTAGTGATCATTGAAACACACAATCGCAACTTGCACCAACATTGTAAAGCTTAAAGGAGTTTCTGCTTACTATCCAGCTCGTGGTTCCCACAGTTTAATATTTTGATCAAGGAGACACTCATAGACCAAGTTTAATAACAATTTCTTTATTGGTACAGTATATCTAAGCCCACAGTGTCGAATGTAATCATTGAAATCACAAATATTTAAATGTGTTATACAAAATGTGTAATTTTTACATTAGTAAAGAAAATGCTATATACCTTGCTCATTGATGCATAGAAACAAGAAAAGTATTTTTTGAAGGAAAACAAGAAATTGGAGTGTATCGAAAAGCAGAACAAAAGAATTAGAATGTAATCACTGGCTACATTATAATTCAGATTTGCAAGAAAATGACATGTGTTAATGAAAATGTCTACTGCGTGATTAGAATCATTGGTGTCAGGATCTATCAAAGTCTCTAATGCCACCCTGTCTTCTTCACTTAAAATTAAAATATTTTCTGGGACCCGTACACAATCGTTTACTTCAGCAGTAAACGTGTAACCATAGTTATCAACCCCATAATCATCTCCCTCACAGAAGGTGTCTAACATTGAGGTAGCACTGAGCATACCAGCAGTCCATAGCTGTAAAGGAGTTAAATGCCCTGTTGTACGCATATGGTGATTATTCCATTGGTTTACAAACTCAACAACTGCTTTATGTAGTCTCTTTAGGTAAATAAAGTGCATTGCAAAAAGATGGAATTCATTTTGAATATCTAGTATTCCATTTTGTTCCATCCAAAGGAACACATTTTTGAAATAAAGAACAACAACTCTGTTTAACTCTGCCCACAATTGCTCATTACGTTGATTGTGAACACTTCGGCCACAGATAAAACTGCCTCTGTTTAATCCTCTTCTATGCACCATGTAACGTGCAACATCAACGTTTTCAACACCCATGTCTCCCCTAACCCTCAATGGCAGTCCAAATCTGGATATTCCATCTCTGAAAAGATTAAGAACTGTGTCTGCATGATTGTTAGTGCAACATTTCACATATGTAATTGCTCTGCTGTAGCCATCGATGCAGCCATGGAAGACAAACCTCCACCGTATCAGCTTGTGGATCAGTGTCAATGTGCTTGATAAATGAAAAAAAAAATCTTTAGAATGGTGAATAAATATTTCATACTTTTTTAGAAAGAAAAATGGCACTATAACCTTCATTATAAATTGACTGGATTTATAGGCGGATATAAGGGGGGAATCTCCTGTTGTGGCCTCTACCACTATAACTAAATCACTCATCATGTGTTGTGGTCCCCAGAAACCAGTACTGTAAACACTGATTGCTGATTATTACATTTGCAGATGAAAAGGTGGGGTCAAATCAGACCTTCCCTTTTTTTCTCATCATCTTCTCACTAGGAAGAAATTATCCAGAAGATAAGGAATGCCCAGAAGTGAAATAATTTTTATGGAAAAGACAAAACTGAATACATTCTGTGGTAAAATGCATCTTCATAGGTGTTTTTGGTCGTCACTGGAGAGACCCAAATTAACCTTATACAATGACTCAATGACATTTGCTCAGCACCCACGCATGTCAAAGTTCGACCCACAACTTCCCAATATTCAAAACGGGCTGCATTAGGAGTCAAAACCCAATTACGATTGACGGCTTTCACCATCTCCCACTATGATTTACCCTTCTACATACCAAAACATATTTAATGGGTCAATAAAAAGAAACAAATGATTTGATCAAGAAACTTCAGAGACACATGCAGCTCTATCCTGAATAGTAGATCATTACCAAACTAATGAACAAATTGTGAAACATTATCTACCTTGTTCCAGGAAAAAATAGGAAAAATAGAACACTGATACCTGACATTCATGAGATGCTCTCTTTCGCACTAGTCTGCAAGTCTGCATAGATATGGTCTCCATTGTATGAGATAAAGCAGACAGAATTGACAAAGACTGATACTGAGCTAAGACCTTCTTCTTAATTCTGCTATTCTATACCAGCCAAGCTAATGAAGCATATAGTCCACACTTAACAATCCTAGTCAATCTCCTTAAGGCAGCACATAGTGGAAGAAAATGTAAAAATCAGACAAGTCATTCTTGTGCTCAAGTGATCCAATTCGGAAAACCTACATAATTTCTGACTACTTTTCAATGTGGCTGTCCTAGCCAACTCCTGGAAAGCTGCATAATTGAATAATTACTGCCTTTTAGCAATGAAACGCAACCAGCCCCTGGTTGATCTTCAATCAAGATTCTGGGGGTCATTCTGACCCTGGCGGTCCATGACCGCCATGGCGGAGGGCGGCGGAAGCACCGCCAACAGGCACAACAGCTGGCACTGCCCATTTCATTGGCATGGGCAGTGCAGGGGCCCCCTAACAGGGCCCCACAAAGATTTTCACTGTGCAGACAGTGAAAATCGCGACGGGTGCCACTGCGAGCCGGCTTCATTGTTGAAGGGGCTTTCCCACTGGGCCGGCCGGCGGTCTTCTGGCGGTCGCCCGCCGGCCCAGCGGGAAAGCCGGAATGGCCGCCGCGGTCTTTTGACCACGGAGCGGTCTTTCGGCGGGAACCGCTTGGCGGGCGGCGACCGCCGACCGCCGCGGTCAGAATGACCGCCTCTGTGTTGGCAGTAACACAGCAACCACTGTGGTACAAATAGCAGATGATGCTGTCAAAATCCTGGTCTAAGTTGAATGCTGTTGTCTCATTCTTCCCAGTTTGACAGAGTTACTTAATAGACTCTATCATGCTAGCCTTTTGTAAACAATTAAACGGTGGTTGAGAAACTATGCCCCAAAACTGAGAAAAACTGATTTCTGTAAATAAAACTGACAAAAATCCTGTCAAACCACTTAGCCTCGCTACCAGGGAGTAGTCCAACAGTCCAATCCTTCCCTGACTCTCTTTAAAGCATACACAAAACACCTCTCCTTACTTCTCAATCATTCAAACATCTCCTGTTGCCTCAATGTGAACAACAGGCAGCTCTGTTAAAAAGTCTCCTAACTACAAGACAATATATGAAGTGGCAGAGATACTAAAATTCCTTTAATCATTAATTTGTCACCGCCACCTTAAATTAAACACTCTAAAAACTGAATTCACCTCCTTCTCTGCATTGACATGCACAACTCCAGGGAAAACATGGTTAAATGTAAATAACATGCTGAAGTGAAAACAATTGTAATGAGTGCTTGACACTTGGAAAAATGAACTTACAGAATAACATCAATTCCCAAGCTAAAAATGCTCACCACCAAACCAGGCTAGTAGGAGGCATTACAAGCATCATTCCACAAAATACCCTCAGATCAGTGGTACAAACCTTTGTCCTCTCTATGATTTCTTAGCATGTTTCCTTACTTTCTGAATTTTGTTAATTCTCTTTGGTCCATTAAAAACAGCCCTCTACACTGAAACTTGGTTGATGTCTGATCATACCAGATCACTCCATTGGACTCATTCAAACAGATTCTCATAGAAAACAGAGGTATTTACAAAATAGCTCTCACTGTCCATTGCTCTATACACAACACCTCCCGCAGCTATTTCCCTGACAAGTTTCTTTGGTGGACCAAGTATAGTGCAGAGTGCAGACTCTCTTCTACTGTAAACCCCACCCTTGAAGACAGACAAAAGGCTCACAATAGCTTTTAGCCCAGATTTATACTCTGTTTGTGCTGAATTGGCGTAATTTTTTTTACGCTAAATCAGTGCAAACTTAACTCTATATTTGTATTTTGACGCTAGAGTAGTCTAACGTCAAAATATTGCAGTTAACATCATTTTTTGCGAGCGGGAAACTACCTTGCGTCAATGAGATGCAAGGTAGACGTTCCTGGGCAAAAAATGGCTCAAAGGCCCTAGCGCCCTATTTATCCTCCCATGCAAAAATGGTGCACAGGAGGGAGGCGGGCCTAGATAATTGCACTAAGCTTGCTTGCAGAAATGCTTGCAGAGACATGAAAGGAAAGGAAAGGCCTTTCCTTTCCTTTCATGCCTCTGCCTGCACCCTCCTCTTCAGCGGAAGAGAAAAGCTGAGCCTTTCTCTTCCGCATCGTGCTTGAAGCATGCTGTTGTCCTTTAATAAAAACGGGCAACATTTCAAAAAAGAAAAACTGGGCAGTCACAGACATGGTGGTCTGCTGACCCCAGCAGGCCACCATCCCTGTGAGTATTCCCAAATGGATCACAAATAGCAATCTGCCTCATGAACATTAATTAGGCAGGTTCATTGAGCCCATTTGGGAACTGCTAACAGTGTCTCAAATACTGTTTTACATTACAGATTGCAACTCGCAGATTGCTACATGCAAAAATATGCAAATTGTGAGTTGTAATCCTTAATGGTCATACATCATAACCATAAAATTAATCTAAAACACCCTGGAATTCATTACAGTAACCATGACCACATAGTTGATGTCACAGCATTACAAATTAATTGATCATTATCACTGATTGCATACCATCTCACATTGTCAGAAATGACACTACTAAATCCTAAATAATTGATCTTCTCATTATTTATTTGTTAACAGTGAAAATACAGTGTTGTCTATACGTATATTCATTCAAGACACCAGTAATTTTGGGGGTTTTATATTCCTTTTCTTGATGAATCCCAGCTTGATCACCCATTTCTCACTGTTTCAGCCGTCAGTAGGCACTGGACGCATTATGTGGTTGTTAACCATACCTGGTGTCATGTTCCTTCACTGTGAAACTACACAGGCAATAGAATTTACTCTCAGAGTGAAGGTCATGAGATTCACCAAGGCTAGATTTACTATGATTTAGCGTTGGGGCTATGTCACTTTTGTGACACAGCCCCAATGGAAAATCATTTTTGGTATTTACTAGGCCATACAAAGCCACTTTGTGTGGTTTAGTAAATAGAAAGTAAAGCAAAGCAGGGCATAGTGTCAATTTCAGTCGGACACGCATTAGGTGGGTGGAGCATGTGGGGTTCCCATGCATCAACCCATGTATTATGACTCAAACCCAGCATTACAAAGACTTGTAAACCTGGTGCACCTTCCAGGCAAAGACGAGGAAAATTTGTGTTATTATTCCTTGTTAATTCATCCTTCCATTTGTGCTGCATTAGGCAGAAAACATAGAAAGAGAAATATTCCTGTAAGCATTATTCTTGTGCAGGAATATATTCCTTCATGCACAAGAATAACCCCGCCCGTAATGTAAGCTCCCTTGCACCAAACGTTGTTGCTAGGCTGTGCACAATATGCCAGAGGAAGAGAAAGGAGAGAGCAGGAATGCCCCATATCTTTGTAATTATGGAGCATTTCTGCTTTCTTCCTTTTGCACAACAAAGCACAGCAAGCTGTGTTTATGCCGGCGTTGAAAGAAAGAAAAGTAAGTCTGGGCCCCAATGTACAGCCAGGCCACAAGACCTGAGTGCTGACTGGAAATTGCATTCAGCTTTGTACAGCCTCACTATGGTCTCCAAGAGCAGTCCTTGTGTCCAGACCAATTCATTTGGATAGTGTGACAATATAAACACAACTGGAACACACAAGAACACACCAAAAACCAGCAACATTGCAGAAAATAACAAAATCTGAAAAGGGCTCAAAAACACACAATAAAAGCAAAAC
Source organism: Pleurodeles waltl (assembly GCF_031143425.1). Classification (NCBI taxonomy): domain Eukaryota; kingdom Metazoa; phylum Chordata; class Amphibia; order Caudata; family Salamandridae; genus Pleurodeles; species Pleurodeles waltl. The sequence continues at coordinate 150,451,535 of NC_090436.1, read as the reverse complement.
AGCAAAACAGCAAACATGGCACAACAACACTACAACAAATAAAACCACACGAACACAACAGAAAATAATAATACTACAAGGGTCAATGCTTTTAAACACTAAATACAGTCATGTGCAATATGATTGAGAGTTATAGAGATTACTATATAAGGCTGAAGGCTATGGTCAATGGATTCTATGGGCACATGGGCTTGGTGCAAAACCCCTGGACACAGGGCATTATTTGAAGCTCAGAGTTGTTGCTGCGGGCCAAAGATTTTGGTAGATTTTTCTTGCTCTGGCCTAAATAATTCACTTATAATACATTGTTAAAGTGAACCATTCACATTCTTTGGGAGAGAAGCAACCTATAGATAGATAGATAGATAGATAGATAGATAGATAGATAGATAGATAGATAGATAGATAGATAGATAGATAGATAGATAGATAATTCATTTGAAATGTTTTACCAAAAATGATTTGGACCCTGCACATGGTACACCCTTCGCCGAATAGCTGTACGTTGTCTAATTGCTCTACCAACAGGGTCAAGAAGATGAAGTCTATTTCACACTCTCCATTTTTGAATTCTTAGTCCTTTACTTCTCAAGCTTCCGCATACATAACTTTCTCCTGAATAAGGTGTTGAACTTAGAATGTTTACGATTTGTTGATCAAGTTCTGCATCACTTATATTGGTAAACCTATTTTCAGTAGATGTACACAAACCCATTTCTACTCTTCGTCGGAAAAGAGTTGAGGAACTTATGTTCAAACATGATGCAATCGATGCCCATGAAAATCCAATCTCCCATAGGTACTCAATGTTTTCTTTTGGAACAAGAAACCTGCAGAAACAGAAATAAAAATAGACTGTAAGGAGCTATTTGCAAAATAGTGTGAAAGAAATAATAAAACTGAATTGACCCTGGTCTTCCTACACCTTGATTTGCGATGAGGGTACAGAAAGTACTTGCAGAAACAGGTGACAAACTGGTGAACTTGTTTTCAATGCTTGTAATGGAAACAGAATTGAATCTACACAACTCTTCCAAAATTAAGCTCACATGGATGGCCGAAATTCCAGAAAGATTGTAGGCTGTTAATATGGCAATTAGAATTTCCAAATGGCTCTCCAGTTTTCTCTGCTGGTGTTCCAAATAGTTAATATCAACAGACATCAAAGCTTGTTCTAAAGCCAAAAAGCATTATTTTAAAGAAGTGAAATAGTCCACAAGATCATCTGATAATGCTGCACCAAAGAAACAAGGAAGCAAAATGAGTATAAAACAAAATCTAGATGCACTTGTTAAAGCCATGCTCAATAAGGGAAAAAATATCAAGGACTAAGCATTTTCAGGAATTGGTTTTCCTGTTAGATTTCTACTGTGATTTGATTGGGCTTCAATGTCATGTGCTTTCTAGTGTTGCTAAATCAGCCACCTCATTATTATTTATTGATCTAGGTGGTTGCTGATCCAGTGTATTGGCCTCTTTTCTTTTATGTGCATGTCATATTTATCACAGGACCTCATAGTTAAGTATGTGAAATGCACATCAATTTCAGTGCATGCCATCATTTTTTCAGTACATTTTGTATGTACTTAATTGGACTTTATTATTAGTTTGGCATGTGCATTGAAATTAATATGATACATATTCAAATGAATATGATATATGTTAAAATGGATATGTTGCATCTTAAAATGAATATAACAAGTGTTAATATGAATATGACATCCATTGAAATAAAAATAACATTGAAAGAAATATAGCACATGTTAAAATGAATATGACATGAGTTTAAATTAATACAAGCTTCATTGAAAAAAACTTGACATGTTTTATAATGAATGTGAGATATGTTAAAATGAACATGACATTTATCAAAATGAATATGGCTTGCATTGAGAGTAGTATAATACACATTGACATGATTATGATACATGTTGCAGTGGATGTGATTCATGTTAAAATTAAAATGATGTGTTAATTTTAATGAGACAAATTGAAAGGAATATGACATGCTAAGATGAATATGACATGAACTGAAATGAATATGAGCCCTACTGAAATTAGTTCAGCATGTTTTAAAATGAATATGAGCAATGCTGAAATTAAAATGAAACCTGTCAAAATTAATATGTTATGCTCTGAAATTAATATGAAACACATCAAACTGCATCTTGCATATATTGAAATGAATATGACCTCTATCAAAATGGAAGACCCATCTAAAAATTATTATGACAAGGGTTAAGGAGAATATGATATCCATAAAAATTAATATGATATTGTTGGAAAATGGGTTACTGGTAAGGGCAGGTAGGTACCTACACTTAGCAATAGGCCACTAACCTCCACTTAGGTCCAGTTAGGTCTCAGTAAATTAAACCCAGCTCAACCCTTGGTAGCTTGGCAACGAGCGTCAAGGCTTAACTTAGGAGACAGAGGGGGTCATTCTGACCCTGGCGGTAATTACCGCCATGTCGGAGGTCGGCGGTAGCACCGCCAACAGGCTGGCGGTGCACCGCTGGGCATTCTGACCGCGGCGGTTCAGCCGCGGCCAGAAACGGAAAGTCGGCGGTGTCCCGCCGACTTTCCGCTGCCCTTGAGAATCCTCCATGGCGGCGGAGCGCGCTCCGCCGCCATGGGGATTCTGACACCCCCTACCGCCATCCAGTTCCTGGCGGTTCTCCCGTCGGGAACAGGATGGCGGTAGGGGGTGCCGCGGGGCCCCTGGGGGCCCCTGCAGTGCCCATGCCAATGGCATGGGCACTGCAGGGGCCCCCGTAAGAGGGCCCCAAAAAGAATTTCAGTGTCTGCCTAGCAGACACTGAAATTCGTGACGGGTGCAACTGCACCCGTCGCACCTTCCCACACCGCCGGCTCAATTCTGAGCCGGCGTCCTCGTGGGAAGGGTGTTTCCCGCTGGGCTGGCGGGCGGACTTTCGGCGGTCAGAATCACCCCCAGAGTGTAAAGCATTCAAATATCACAAAACCGTATTTAAATAAAACACAGGAAACAGTTTAAAAATCCAAAACCAATCTATAAAAATAGATTATATTTTTATCTTTAAAATGACACGAAAACGAATAAAATCGGATAAGGGGAACCGGAGATATGAATTTTTAAAGAATTATTATTTTTTTAGCTCCTAGAAACAAAAAGCGCCAATCGGGTCATCTGGTTGCACCTCGACCAGGGCAACGTCAAAGTTTAAGGCCGACCGTGATGGAGCCCTGCTCGGCTACAGGCTGCGGGAGGCCTCGGTTAAAAGTTTACCTTCACACTTAGGGGGTCATTCTGACTTTGGCGGGCGGCGGACGCCACCCGCCAAAGTTACCCCGTCGAAAGACCGCTCTGCGGTCAAAAGACCGCGGGGGTCATTTCGACTTTCCTGCTGGGCCGGCGGGCGACCGCCAAAAGATCGCCCGCCGGCCCAGCGGGAAAGGCCCTGCAACAATGAAGCCGGCTCCGAATGGAGCCGGCGGAGTTGCAGGGGTGCGTCGGGTGCAGTTGCACCCATCGCAATTTTCACTGTCTGCAATGCAGACAGTGAAAATCCTTGTGAGGCCCCCAGGGACCCCACAACACCCGTTCCCGCCATCCTGTTTCTGGCGGTGAAAACCGGCAGAAACAGGCTGGCGGGAAGGGGGTCGGAATCCCCATGGCGGCGCTGCAAGCAGCGCCGCCATGGAGGATTCCCCCAGCTGGGGGAAATCCGGCGGAAAAAACGCCGGACCCGGCTGGGCGACCGCGGCTTCAAAGCTTTGAAGCCGCGGTTGGAATAAGAAATGAAGCACCGCCAGCCTGTTGGCGGTGCTTCAGCCGGCCTCCACCCTGGCGGTCATAGACCGCCAGGGTCAGAATGAGGCCCTTAGTCTTTTTTTCAAAGATTTTCTTCAACGGGACGAACCTGCCAGTCCAATGCGACCTCCTGGAGCCCTTCTCCGGATACGCGATGCTGGAATCCTCGGTGGAGATTTTTACCTTCGGACTTAGTCGTTTTTTCGAGGTGAAAATCCTTCGACCGGGGTAAACCTGGATCTTGATCCGACGTCCATGGAGCCCTCCTCGGATACGCTGGCTGGGAGGTCCCGGTCAACTTTTTACCTTCGGACTTAGGCCCTCATTCTGACCTTGGCGGGCGGCGGAGGCCGCCCGCCAAAGTCCCGCCGTCAGGTTACCGTTCCGCGGTCGAAAGACCGCGGCGGTAATTCTGACTTTCCCGCTGGGCTGGCGGGCGGTCGCCTTCAGACCGCCAGCCAGCCCAGCGGGAAAGAGGCTTCCACGATGAAGCCGGCTCGGAATCGAGCCGGCGGAGTGGAAGCTGTGCGACGGGTGCAGTTGCACCCGTCGCGTATTTCACTGTCTGCGCAGCAGACAGTGAAATACATGTAGGGGCCCTCTTACGGGGGCCCCTGCAATGCCCATGCCAGTGGCATGGGCACTGCAGGGGCCCCCAGGGGCCCCGAGACCCCCCCTACCGCCATCCGGATCTCGGCGGTCCGACCGCCGGGATCTGGATGGCGGTAGGGGGGGTCGGAATCCCCGCGGCGGTGCAGCAAGCTGCGCCGCCGCGGAGGATTCAATGGGGCCGCGGTACACTGGCGGGACCCCGCCAGTGGTGCCGGTCCGACCGCGGCTTTACCGCCGCGGTCGGAATCCCCATTGGAGCACCGCCGGCCTGTCGGCGGTGCTCCCGCGGTCCTCCGCCCTGGCGGTCAAAGACCGCCAGGGTCAGAATGACCACCTTAGTCTCTTTTTCGGAGATTTTCTTTACCGAGACGAACCAGCAAATCAGGCTGGGTCGCGGTTGAGGCAAGCTGGCTAGAGTTGCCGCGGCAGGTCGGTCCCTCTATGGAGCTTTTTTTACAAAAGTTGTCCAAACTTCTCCAAACTTCTGGGGCTTCTCCCAGATGTCCTTTTAAGGTTCTTTTGGGGTCCACAGCTCACCCCAAGGGTCCAGAAGTTCTGAGATGGTCCTTTGGGGGTGCGGACTACAACTCCCAGAATGCACCTGGCGCAAACTCCTTTTTGGCCAATGGACAGTGGTCAGCTGGTCGCTTTCTTCAGGAGTTGGTTCAGGGGACTCTGGATAGCAATTTTTCACCTGTAGCAAACAGGGAGTCCCTCCTTGAACCAGTTGAAGCCAGGCAAAGTCCTTCTTGTGGTGAAGCCCAAGTGTGCAGCTGGTGCAGTCCTTTTGAGTGCAGGTTCCAGGTGCAGGCCAGTGGTCCAGCAGGGCAGTCCTTCTTCTTCTGTTGTTCTTCCTTGTCGGATGTGGTAGGGAACTGAGGTGTGGGTGCAGGTCTGCCAGTTTTATCCTTGCTCCTGGGTGAAAAGCAGGGGGGTCCTGGTTCTCCAATCAGGTGCAGGGTCCTTCCCCCTGTGATGACCACTTCCTGGGAAGTGTGGCAAAAATCAATCCCAGGAGGCAACATTCTCCAAAAATCCATCATGGCTGAATCTGATTTTTGGAGGTTACATCTGGCTGAGCCCACCCACTGGTGTGGCTAAAAATCATAAACACACCCCTCTCCTGCCCTCTCCTAATCTAATCAAGGGGGCACCTAGTTGTCTGGCGTTACAGGATGTGGGGGTGTTGCCGGTTGCTTCAAATGTCCTTTTCTGCCTTTGAAGACCAGTTTGGCAGCCCTCCCCCTTCCTGCTTCACCATTTGCTGAGGGGAGATTCCTTCCCACATGCACATTCTTTTGCGTCAAGCTCGGCCACTTCACACTTCATCAAGGCAGCTTGGCCAAGCATCTAGAGGATGGCCAATCAGAGCACAGCAGCAAAAACAATGCAGGGCTGAAATTGGCAACTTTTCAGGTAAAGTTTAAAACTCTTTACCTGAACAATTTATATTCAAATCCCACAACTGGAAGATGTGGGATTTATTACAACCATTAATTTGATACCAAATTCTTGGTATGCATCATTTAAGGAGACTTTAAAAATTAAAATAAAGTCTCCCCATTCTAGCCTATGGAGGCCATTCACTACAATGAGCGAAAACAAATTTGGCTGTTTTTACCTCACCAGGGCTTATAAAACTATTTTTATAAGGTCCCTGCTTATAGTTACATGGCACCCAGCCCTAGGGGCACATAGGGCACACCTTAGGGGTGACTTATATGTAAAAATAAGGTATTTTAAGACTTTGGAACTACTTTTAATTTCAAAGTCGAATTTGCATATAACTTTAATTTAAAAGCAGCAAGGCAGGCCTGCCTTTAAAATGGCACTGGGCACCTCAGCAGTGCACCTATGGGTACACTACCTATGCTGTGGTCCCTAAACCTACATGCCCTACCATATACTAGGGACTTATAGGTAGGTTAACTTAGCCAATTATAATTAGCCTAATTTGCATATCCATTTTACACAGAGCACAGGCCCTGAGACTGGTTAGCAGTACCCAGGGCACCATCAGAGTCAGGAAAACACCAGCAAAAAGTGGAAAATGGGGGCAAAAAGTTAGGGGGCCTCTGCAATCAGCCCTGTTTTCCCACACAAGCCCCCCCCCCCAGCCCACACGCCCAGGAGACTCAGCCCAACCCTGGGAGAGTCTTCCTGGCTTGTTAGGCGAGGAAGACAGTGAAGAAAACTGTCTGTCCCTTTGCAGGGCCTACTCTGCCTTACATCCTGCTGTCATGGTCACTCCCTCTGGGTAGTGAACCCACCCCAACAGTGAAAGGACCCATCTCAAACTGAAACTTCCCTCTAGGGGGGTCTTCCTCCTCTCTCTCTGCCAACTTGGGTAGTGAGGTGCCCACCTCCCCTACTCCTAACTTTGCTAGGGAAACACCTAGCTTACCCAAAGAGGTCACCCAACACTTGAGCAACCCCACTATCACCAACAGGGTCAGGGGGCCTACTTTGCTTTTGGCCCTGGGGTCTGCCTCCCAGGCCAAGTGCAGTGCTGCCAGGAAGGCTAGCACCCAGCAGAGGCTACTGACAGCTGTCAGTACCCAGAACTACACCCTAAGCTCTCCACTGACAGGTGGCTGAGCTGCTTTAGGGGCAACTGTGGGGTCCTGGCACCCCTCTTGCTGTCTAGAGTAGGGGGCTACCACCTCCTGTGGCAGACACCCTCCTTCCACTCTCCCTTCTGTCAGTGCAGGGGCAACACCCTGCATCTTGACAGCTGCCTGACTACTCAGGACTTCCTTGGGGTCAAGTGAGGCCTCACCAGTGCCAACTCTGGGCTCCCGCCCTACTGGGGCAGAAGGCCTTTGGCTCCCTGGAACTCTCTTTAAGAGTGGCCTACCCTTCCTTTTCTTCTTTCCTTTTCTTGGGGACCCCTGTCTCCTAACTGTAGGGACTGACTCCCCAGGACTTTGGGTTGGGGGGGGGCACCCTGGGCTACCGCTCCATCTGGGACCAGACTCACCTCTGGGAGGTCATTGCCCAGGATACAATCTAGGGGGAGGTCAGCACTGACTACCACCCTAAACCAGTCAAGGATACCCTCCCTCTCTAGGTGCACTATGGCTACAGGTTTGGAGGTGACCTCCCCTGTGGCTATCTTGACTTTCCTAGTCTCTCCTGGGACATACATGTCTGGGGTCACTAACCGGTCACTCACTATAGTGTGACTGGCACAGGTGTCTCTCAGGACAGTGGTAGGGATCCCATTCACTTGAATGTGGTGGAAGTGCCTACTCCCAGCCTCAGGGATCACCAGCTTACCATCTGGCCCTGTCTCCCAGCTCAATGCTAGGAGGACTTCATCATCTGAGGAGTCCTCCTCCATGGCTACACTGGACAGCCCAGTGCTAACCACCTTCTTTGGACAGGCTGTATCTCCTCTGAAGTGACCTGTCTGCCGACAGTCAAAGCAAGCCTTACTGTCCAAGAGCTTTTTTAACCCTGGGTCTCCCTGTCTCTGCTTGTCAGAGTGGGAGTGGGATTTACTCTCCTCCTTCTTAGGGTTCTGGGGTACAGATGGAGTCTCTGTGGTGGGCTTACCACCTCCCTCCTGAGGTTTTTGGGGACCTGACCCCCCCTTCTTGGAGTCTCCCCCCTGGGACTTGACAACCACCCTGGTTCTCAACCACTCATCAGCTGACTCCCCTAGCTCTCTAGGGTTGGTCAGCTTAGAGTCCACTAGATGCTGGCGTAACCTTTCTTGGGTACAATTGGTCAAGATGTGCTCTCTCATGATCAGATTGTATAACCCCTCATAAGTATTTACTTTGTTAACGAGAAATCCAGGCCTCTAGTGCCTTAAGTGGGGTGTCTACAAAGTCAACCCAAGACTGGGTACTGACCTTCTGGGTGTCCCTGAACTTCATTCTATACTGCTCTGGGGTCAGACCAAACTTCTTGGTTAAGCGCCTCTTCATACTAGGGTACAAATCTGCCTCCTCCCCCCTTAAGGTCAGAAGCCTATCCCTCCCTGAGTTGGGGACCAACTCCCACAAAAGGGAACCCCAGTATTGAGGCCTAACCCTTCTCATTTGGAGTGCCCTCTCAAAGGCCTCCAACCACTTGTCTATATCATCCCCCTCTACATAAGCAGGAACCACCCCCTTGGGTAATCTGGGGCAAACCCCCCACCCATGGACACCACAACTTCTCTGTCGCTGCCACTATCTCTTTTCTCTCTCTTTGCCCACTTTTTCTTTTCTAGGGCCAGCTTCTCTGCTTCCAACGCTATAAATGTTAGCTGGGCCTCCAGCTCTCTTTCTCTGAGGGGCAGGTTCTCTCCTCCTGAAGGGACCCCCTTCCCCCAACTAGCTTTGGGTCTGCCCCTAGTGACTGTGTGTAATGAGGACCGGTCTTCCTCATCCTCACTTAGGCTCAGATGCCCTCCCTCCCCTGAGTGGTTAGAGCTAGCATCCTCCCCTACTTCTCCCTCCTCTGGAGCTTCCTCTGGGTCTACCTCTTGGGCCTCAGCCCATGCTGTCAGGGTTTTGATCAGGACATGCTTCCTGAGGTCAGTGGTTGCAGGCAACCCTCTTTCAGTACACAACCCCCTAAGCTGGACTACTGTCAGTGTGGGTAGGCTAGCCAGATCGAGCTCCATGGTTCCCTAGTTTTGTGTCAACAAAAACGTTTTGCAAAAATTGGAAACAGGAATTTAGAAAAATCACAAAAATTCAATAATTGAAATTAATCCAAATTAAAAATTAAAAACAATTTTTGCACTAGGACAATTTAAAGGATTTTTAATTTGTTTTACTTAAAACTGTAACGTGATACTGAACACAAGTACAGGATCCCACCACTGCTCACCAAAAATGTTGGAAAATGGGTTACTGGTAAGGGCAGGTAGGTACCTACACTTAGAAATAGGCCACTAACCTCCACTTAGGTCCAGTTAGGTCTCAGTAAATTAAACCCAGCTCAACCCTTGGTAGCTTGGCAACGAGCGTCAAGGCTTAACTTAGGAGACAGAGGGGGTTATTCTAACTTTGGAGGAGGTGTTAATCCGTCCCAAAAGTGACGGAAAAGTGACGGATTTACCACCAGCCGTATTACGAGTCATTATATCCTATGGAACTCGTAATACGGCTGGTGGTATATCCGTCACTTTACTGTCACTTTTGGGACGGATTAACACTCCTCCAAAGTTAGAATAACCCCCAGAGTGTAAAGCATTCAAATATCACAAAAACGTATTTAAATAAAACACAGGAAACAGGTTAAAAATCGAAAACCAATTTATAAAAATAGATTATATTTTTATCTTTAAAATGACACCAAAACGAATACAATCGGATAAGGGGAACCGGAGATATGAATTTTTAAAGAATATTTAATTTTTTAGCGCCTAGAAACAAAAAAGCGCCAATCGGGTCATCTGGTTGCATCTCGACCGGGGCAAAGTCAAAGTTTAAGGCTGACCGCGATGGAGCCCTACTTGGCTACAGGCCGCGGGAGGCCTCGGTTAAAAGTTTACCTTCACACTTAGGGGATCATTCCAACATTGGCGGTAAAAGGCCCTTACCGCCGTGCAGAAGACCGCCAATACACCGCGGCGGCATTCCGCCACAGCTATTATGACACACATCTTGGAATCCGCCGAAATTCAGACACCCACACAACACCACCACACCAAAGGTCAGTGATAAACTGGCGGAAACAAATCCTCCACCTCCACGCCAACAGAAACACGCCCATGCCATTACGACCCACGAATGCACGCAGCGGTCTTTCAACCGCGGTATTCCATTGGCGGTACACACCGCCGCGCTCAAAATACACACACATGCACAGGGGTACACAAACACCCACCCATTGCACACCATTACACACACACATGCAATAATCATGCTCTTATGCCCCTGCAGGAACTCGAAGGACCATCACCACACCAGAGGGTCCAGACAACAACACTCCACCCCCAGAAGAGGCCCACAGTGACGAGAGCAGCTCTGCCCTACTGGATACTGATGACCAGCCCAGACCATCGTGGGCCTCGGGACAGTCGGTTCCCCTTGCACAGGCACAGCCCAACACCAACCTTCCCCCCTCTGGTAACAGCAGCACAGCACCCACCCAGCGGGCCCAAACCTCCCTACCCAGGACAGGTCAATCAGCAGTGTGTCCACCACTACAGGGAACCCAGGATAACCCACCCCCCCAACAACAACAGGGACCTGGGGGCAGTGGTAGTGGGCACACGGTCCAGGGGACGGAGGCACAGGAACACAGGGGAACTGGGAGGGCTGCTGTGCGACAGGGGGCGGACAGGCCAAGGGAACCCACTCTCCACGAGGCCCTCTCCTCCATCATGGGAGCATACCACCACTCTCAGGAGACGATGGCGACGGTTCTGGACAAGTTGCAGGAGACCCTGCGCCTGCAGGACGAACTGTATTTGGGGTTCAGGGAGGAGCTTAGGACCATCAGCTCCGCCCTGGGCACCATCGTAGGGGTGCTGAAGGACATACAGCAGACCTTGAGGGACACCGTGGCACTCCAAGGGGCCCCTGACACTAGCCAGGACGATGAAATGCCCACCACCTCCGCCGGCGCTAGTGGACAGGACGCCCCGCCACAGGACCACCACACCAGCACCCCACCCCGTGCAGATGGACAACCACCACGCAAGCGGTCCCTGAGATCCAGGAACAGGACAGAGCAAGATGGCAAGACCCCCACCAGGAAATGACACCACCCTGATTGTCCTCCCACTGTCCCACTTTGTAACCCTGTCCATACCTTAACTGCCCCAGCTCCTCTTCCTATGCCCAGATGGGCAGTCCACCTGTGAGGCTAATAGACTGGACTCTGCCATAGACATTCCTCCACCATCACCCATCCTAATTTTACAACCCCCTCCCATTTCTGAGCACTTCAATAAACACCCTTGAAACACAGAACATGCTGGAGTCAGTCTGTGATTTAGTAAAAATGTATTATCAATGACAGTGTCATAATGGGTGTCCCATTCTAAAGCTAACATAGCTATGTCACACATCACAAGCCCTTGAAGGATGCAAGCAGTTGGAAGGGTACAACTCAGTTACCAAATGTTGACTTAAATCGAAAAACAGGATAGAGCTAGACGTGTGAAAGTTAATGTAATGCTAAAAATGAAATTGTTCTCACCTGTGTCTCACTGGAAATATTGCTGTATGACTGACTCCCTGTTGTCGTTGTCTTCTTCATCAGCTTCATCCTCATCACTGTCCACAGGCTCCACAGCTGCTACAACACCGTCATCTGGATCATCCTCCTGCAGAAAAGGCACCTGGCGTCGCAATGCCAAATTATGGAGCATGGAGCAGGCGATGATGTCGCACACCTTCTTCGGTGACTAGAATAGGGATCCGCCTGTCATATGGAGGCACCTGAACCTGGCCTTCAGAAGGCCGAAGGTGCGTTCGATCACCCTCCTAGTCCGCCCATGGGCCTCATTGTAGCGTTCCTCTGCCCTGGTCCTGGGATTCCTCACTGGGGTCAATAGCCACGAAAGGTTGGGGTAACCAGAGTCCCCCAAAAGCCATACACGGTGCCTCTGGAGTTGACCCATCATATCAGGGATGCTGCTATTCCGCAGGATGTAGGCGTCATGCACTGAGCCAGGGAACATAGCATTTACCTGCGAGATGTACTGGTCTGCCAAACATACCATCTGTACATTCACGGAATGATAACTCTTCCTGTTCCTGTACACCTGTTCACTCCTGTGGGGGTGGACCAGAGCTACATGGGTACCATCAATAGCACCTATGACGTTGGGGATATGTCCAAGGGCATAGAAGTCACCTTTCACTGTAGGCAAATCCTCCACCTCTGGGAAAATGATGTATCTCCTTACGTGTTTCAGCAGGGCAGCCAACACTCTGGACAACACGTTCGAAAACATAGGCTGGGACATCCCTGATGCCATGGCCACTGTTGTCTGAAAAGACCCACTTGCAAGGAAATGGGGCACTGACAGCACCTGCACGTCAGGGGGGATTCCAGTCGGATGGCGGATTGGTGACATCAGGTCTGGCTCCAACTGGGTACATAGTTCCTGGATTGTGGCACGGTCAAACCGGTAGGTTACGATGACATGACGCTCTTCCATTGTCAACAGGTCCACCAGCGGTCGGTACACCGGGGGATTCCACCATCTTCTCATATGTCCCAGCAGACGGTGCCTACGAAGGACAACAGCGAAGAACCAGTCATTATTCCTCCAGGTATGTACCCACAGTCACACACAAGACTACACCACTCACATAACCCTTCCTGTATGTGTGTTGAGTGTAGGCCTACCTATGTGTGACGCAGTATGAAATGAAGCCATGTGTGCCCCTGAAATGGCGGCTGCCTGAACTCTAAACTTGGACAATGGGATTGTGGGGTAACAGCGCTGGCGTTACACACCGTTGCGGTAGGCGGTCGTAGACCGCGGCGCAATGCTGCATTGGTTAACATTGGACCCTATGGCTCCCAGGAGCCAATGAACAGGTGCGCTGGCGTTGCTGATGCGCACCGCCGCGGACGTCACCGCCGCGGACGTCACCGCCATTCCCTATCTGTCCAATCACTAGATACCTGACCTTCGACAGGAGAGGACCTACACTGCAAGTGCTGCTGTGACCTTGGTCTGGAAGCGACGATGGCTGCAGCGTCTGGGGAAAGGGCCCCTGCCTTCACTGCACAGGAGTTGGAGAAACTGGTAGACGGGGTCCTCCCCCAGTACACGCTACTCTACGGTCCTCCAGACCAACAGGTTAGTACACAGGGAGCACGTTGTATGGGGTAGGCCTGGGTGGAGAGGGCTGGTTGGAAGAGGGAAGGGGGCAGAGTCCATAGAACATTAATGCATGGGAATGAATGGGCCACATTTCCAGAGTAGGGAGGGGGCCACTCACAACGACGGTGCAGTTGGTAATGACTGGTCCTCTTTCCTTGTGCATGTCATGTAGGTCAGCGCCCACCAGAAGAGGGCCATTTGGCGTGCCATCGCCAAGGAGGTCCGGACCCTGGGGGCCCACCAGAGACGGGGCACCCACTGCCGTAAGAGATGGGAGGACATTCGCCGCTGCAGCAAGAAGACGGCGGAGGCTCAGCTGGGGATGGCCTCCAAAAGTGGGAGGGGTGCCCATCGCACCATGACCCCCCTGATGTTCCGGATCCTGGCGGTGGCCTACCCGGAGACACAAGGGCGTGAGTACAACCTCATTCTGCTGACTTTGCGTGCAGTGGAGGTGTCTGGGTGGTGGAGGTGGGCTATGGGTGTCCCTAGGCCAGGGCGAGTTCGGTAGGCAAGGCCCCTCCATAATGTAGCCCATGTGGCACTCTACCCCACCTCAGCAGAGTGCCAAGTCGAGGTATAGTTGCCCCTGTGGCATCCATGTGCGCCGATGTCCACCATTGCCATATAGGCCATATCCCAGAAATTGCATGTGCAGAGGGCAGGGGGCAGGGGGCATCTGCGTTTGTCTTGTCCGCCAACGGAAGCGGTATGCCATGCACTAAAACCCTCTTTCTTCTGTCTCCCCCCCTTTGTCTGCTCTCCCTGTCCTTTTGTACATCAGCATCAACAGGCGGAGGTACAGTGGCGCCGGAGCACGAGGGAGCTGCATCCCACATGGCCATGGAGGGCCACACCACAGACTCTGAATGCACCAGTGGGACGGAGGGCGAGGGGAGCGTCACGTCGGCCACTGAATCACCAAGCAGCGACACGGACTCGTTAGACGATGGGAGCTCCCTTGTGGTGGCGGCACCATCTGTGCCCCCCACCTCTACAGGTACAGCTGCCACCTCCCCTACCAGCACCGCCCTCCCAGCAGCCCCTCAGCATTCGCCCCGTGCCCGCGCACCCAGCAGGGTGGGCATCACCTTCGCCCCAGGCACCTCAGGCCCTGCCCCAGTCACCCATGCTGCCCTCAGTGAGGAGGCCATTGACCTCCTCAGGTCACTCACTGTTGGGCAGTCTACCATTGTGAATGCCATCCAGGGTGTGGAACGAGAGTTGCAACACAGTAATGCATTCCTGGAGGGCATTCATTCTGGTCAGGCTGTCCTTCAGCGAACCCTGCAATCTTTGGCCTCAGCACTGATGGCAGCAATTGTCCCTGTGTCTAGTCTCCCCCCTCCAACTTCCTCCACCCAGACCCAATCTCCTGTACCCCAGCCCATCCCAAGCACACCTACAGACCAGCATGCACACAAGTCAACATACACAAGTAGCTCAAGCAAACATAGGCACCACACACACCACAAGCAGTCACGCAAGCCTCACCCACATACAGACACAACAACATCCACTGCCTCCACTGTGTCCCCCTCCTCCTCTTCTCCCTCCTCCCTCCCAGTGTCGTCTACACTCTCACCTGCATGCACTACATCTACAGGCACTAGGACTCACACCAGAACACCCAGCACCACACCCCGCTCACCTGCACTCACCACCTCCACTGCCATTTACACGTCCCCTGTGTCCTCTCCCAGTGTGTCTGTGACGCCCCGTCCCAAAGTTCCCAAACGCCGGCAATCACTCACCCAACATCCATCCACCTCACGACAGCCTCCAGTACCTGCACCTGCACCCAAAACACCTAAAGTGACACCTCCGACAACCACCTCCTCTTCCTCCACCCCCAGACCCCCTCCAGCTACCCATCCCAGTGTTCGTCAGAAACTGTCCCCTGTCAAGTTGACCTTTTTGCCCCCACCCCACCCCCTCCAATTCATCAGTCCTGTCGTAGCGCCTCAGCCAAAAAGGCTCCAATACCAGTGGTGCCTGTTCAAGGTTTTTGGAGTGCACCGGCCACCAGGGCAGGCAGTAGGACCCGGAGCCAAGGCACTGGCAGCCCACCCCCTGTAAAGGCAATAAAATTGGAGAGTGGACGACGGGACCGTGTTAAGACTCCAGGTGGGAAAACAACTGACATGGGTTCCAAGGGGATTGGAGAGTCAGCTGTGACTCCACCAAAGGTGGGGAAGGTCCAGAGGAAGTCTGCCCAGCCTGTTGTGAGTGTCACGGCGGAGAAGTGCGCCATCATTTCCGGCGGTCGAGACACAACCGCCAGCACCGTCGTTACTGGTCCAGAGACCACCGCCAGAGTCACAGCCCAGGAGGGCCCAAGTATCGTCACTGGTCAGGAGACCACCGCCGGAGTCAGTGCCCAGGAGGGCCCCACTATCGTCACTGGTCCAGAGACCACCGCCAGAGTCACAGCCCAGGAGGGCCCAAGTATCGTCACTGGTCCGGAGACCACCGCCAGAGTCACAGCCCAAGAGGGCCCAAGTATCGTCACTGGTCAGGAGACCACCGCCAGAGTCACAGCCGAGGAGGGCCCAAGTATCGTCTCTGGTCAGGAGACCACCACCAGAGTCACAGCCCAGGAGGGCCCAAGTATCGTCACTGGTCAGGAGACCACCGCCAGAGTCACAGCCCAGAAGGGCCCAAGTATCGTCACTGGTCCAGAGACTACCGCCAGAGTCACAGCCCAGGAGGGCCCAAGTATCATCACTGGTCAGGAGACCACCGCCGGAGTCAGTGCCCAGGAGGGCCCCGGCTGCCACAGCCCCGCTGGGCAATGATGAAACATCATGCCACACACCAATGTCCAGTGTATAGAACGTTATGCCACACACCAATGTCCTTATCAGAACCGCCATGGCAAAGCACCGCTGAACTGTCCTGAACCGCCATGGCAAAGCACCGCTGAACAGTCCTGAACCGCCATGGCAAAGCACTGCTGAACAGGGCAAAGACCGCCATGGCTAAGCACCGCTGAACTGTCCTGAACCGCCATGGCAAAGCACCGCTGAACAGTCCTGAACCACCATGGCAAACCATCGCTGAACAGGGCAAAGACCGCCATGGCTAAGCACCGCTGAACTGTCCTGAACCGCCTTGGCAAAGCACCGCTGAACAGTCCTGAACCGCCATGGCAATGCACCGCTGAACAGGGCAAAGACCGCCATGGCTAAGCACCGCTGAACTGTCCTGAACCGCCATGGCAAAGCACCGCTGAACAGTCCTGAACCGCCATGGCAAACCATCGCTGAACAGGGCAAAGACCGCCATGGCTAAGCACCGCTGAACAGTCCTGAACCGCCATGGCAAAGCACCGCTGAACAGTCCTGAACCGCCATGGCAAAGCACCGCTGAACAGTCCTGAACCGCCATGTCAAACCATCGCTGAACAGGGCAAAGACCGCCATTGCCAAGCACTGCTGAACAGGGCAATGCACCGGGTAGGAATGAATGGCCCGCCACATCAGGCATCCTTATCCCGTGTGCAGCTGGGACAGTGAAAGGACACGACCTTTTGCGGGGAGACTCGTCCAGTCTGGGCACCAGTCCCCCCCAGTACCAGTAGAGACCTGCATCAACTTGAGAAACTGTGGTTTTGCACTCCCCAGGATGGCACAGTGGGCAACCCACCCACTGTAGAGACTTGAGAGACTGTGGCTTTGCACTCCCCAGGATGGCACAGTGGGCAACCCACCCACTGTAGAGACTTGTGAGACTGTGGCTTTGCACTCCCCAGGATGGAACAGTGGGCAAACCATCCACTGTAGAGACTTGAGAGACTGTGGCTTTGCACTCCCCAGGATGGAACAGTGGGCAAACTAACCACTGTAGAGACTTGAGAGACTGTGGCTTTGCGCTCCCCAGGATGGCACAGTGGGCAACCCACCCACTGTAGAGACTTGTGAGACTGTGGCTTTGCACTCCCCAGGATGGCACAGTGGGAAAACCATCCACTGTAGAGACTTGAGAGACTGTGGCTTTGCACTCCCCAGGATGGAACAGTGGGCAAACCAACCACTGTAGAGACTTGAGAGACTGTGGCTTTGCACTCCCCAGGATGGCACAGTGGGCAACCCACCCACTGTAGAGACTTGAGAGACTGTGGCTTGGCACTCCTTGAGAGACTGTGGCTTTGCACTCCCCAGGATGGAACAGTGGGCAAACCATCCACTGTAGAGACTTGAGAGACTGTGGCTTTGCACTCCCCAGGATGGAACAGTGGGCAAACCAACCACTGTAGAGACTTGAGAGACTGTGGCTTGGCACTCCTTGAGAGACTGTGGCTTTGCACTCCCCAGGATGGAACAGTGGGCAAACCAACCACTGTAGAGACTTGAGAGACTGTGGCTTGGCACTCCCCAGGATGGCACAGTGGGCAACCCACTCACTGTAGAGACTTGTGAGACTGTGGCTTTGCACTCCCCAGGCTGGAACAGTGGGCAAACCACCCACTGTAGAGACTTGAGAGACTGTGGCTTTGAACTCCCCAGGAGGGCATAAATGGGCATGGAGCCCCGTCGTGGATCTGGCTTTGCAGTCATCCGGCTGAGGTGCTCCCTCTTCCCTTCCCCCTGAGGTGCCTGTAGTATTTCTATCTGATGCCCCGGCAGTGTTCTCTCCGATAGTGGTCAGGTATCGTTTGTGGGCCTCGCCCATGTATTTTTGGACTGATGGTGCACGGACATTGTTATGTACATATCTGCACTACTTCTCGTATTGTATATAATTATGACTGATTTGCAAATATATATCTGTGTATTTTTGTATGACATGTATATTGGTACATTACATTGTTTGACCGATTTTCGGTTTGTGTATTCATTCTTCCGGGGGGATTGTGGGTTGGAACTGTGATTTTTGTGAATGCATTGGTGTGTATGTTGTAATATGCGAGGTTGGGGGTGGGGGTGTTTGGTGTGTGTCCCCCTAACCTTTGCCTCCCCCCTCCCACATGTCATAGGTGCAGTACTCACCATTGTCTGCGGCGCCTACGTAGCTGTTGGTCGTAGAAGAGCAGAAACACAAGGGCAGGGAGTATTTGGAGTTCCGGCTCCATGGATTCCTCGTTCCTCGTGGGATATGTTCAGGTGAGCGTTTTCCCATAGCAAAAGCTGTTTCCGCTGTGTTTTTATCCACGGTGATTCCGCCCCAGAAAAGGTGGCGGATTGGCGGGTTGTAATACTGTGGGCGGTACATTGTCTCCCGCCTGTCTGTTGGCGGTGACCGCCGCGCTGCTTGTCTGTACTGCCGTGGCGGGCGAAGTGTTAAAGTGGCTGTCTTTGTTGGCGGTTTCCGCCAGGGTCATAATTCACTTTTTTTGTCCGCCGGCCTGTTTGCGGTATTACTGCTATTTTAACACCGTCCGCCAGGGTTGTAATGACCCCCTAAGTCTTTTTTTCGAAGATTTTCTTCAGCGGAACGAACCTGCCAGTCCAATGCGACCTCCTGGAGCCCTTGTCCGGATACGCGATGCTGGAATCCTCGGTGGAGATTTTTACCTTCGGACTTAGTCGTTTTTTCGAGGTGAAAATTCTTCGACCGGGGTAAACCTGGATCTTGATCCGACGTTCATGGAGCCCTCCTCGGATACGCTGGCTGGGAGGTCTCGGTCAACTTTTTACCTTCGGACTTAGAGGGTCATTCTGACCCTGGCGGCCGGTGGCCGCCAGGGCCACCGACCACGGGAGCACCGCCGACAGGCTGGCGGTGCTCCAATGAGCATTCTGACCGCGGCGGTTCAGCCGCGGTCAGAAGCGGAAAGTCAGCGGTCTCCCGCTGACTTTCCGCTGCTCATTGGAATCCTCCATGGCTGCGGAGCGCGCTCCGCAGCCATGAGGATTCTGACCCCCCCTACCGCCATCCAGTTCATGGCGGGAAAGCCGCCATGAACAGGATGGCGGTAGGGGGGGTCGCGGGGCCCCTGGGGGCCCCTGCCGTGCCCATGCCAATGGCATGGGCACGGCAGGGGCCCCCGTAAGAGGGCCCCAAAATGTATTTCACTGTCTGCCTTGCAGACAGTGAAATACGCGACGGGTGCAGTAGCACCCGTCGCACCTTCCCACTCCGCCGGCTCGATTACGAGCCGGCATCCTCGTGGGAAGGTCGTTTTCCCCCTGGGCTGGCGGGCGGTTTAACTGGAGCCGCCCGCCAGCCCAGGGGAAAACTCGTAATACCCGCCGCGGTCTTTTGACCGCGGCGCGGTAATTTGGAGGGCGGGATCCTGGCCGGCGGCCTCCGCCGCCCGCCAGGGTCATAATGAGGCCCTTAGTCTCTTTTTCTGAGATTTTCTTTACAGGGACGAACCAGCAAATCAGGCCGGGTCCCGGTTGAGGCAAGCTGGCTAGAGTTGCCGCGGCGGGTCGGTCCCTCTATGGAGCTTTTTTACAAAAGTTGTCCAAACTTCTCCAAACTTCTGGGGCTTCTCCCAGATGTCCTTTTAAGGTTCTTTTGGGGTCCACAGCTCACCCCAAGGGTCCAGAAGTTCTGAGATGGTCCGTGGGTGGTGCGGACTACAACTCCCAGAATGCACCTGGCGCAAACTCCTTTTTGGCCACTGGACAGTGGTCAGCTGGTCGCTTTCTTCAGGAGTTGGTGCAGGGGACTCTGGATAGTAATTTTTCACCTGTAGCAAACAGGGAGTCCCTCCTTGAACCAGTTGAAGCCAGGCAAAGTCCTTCTTGTGGTGAAGCCCAAGTGTGCAGCTGGTGCAGTCCTTTTGAGTGCAGGTTCCAGGTGCAGGCCAGGGGTCCAGCAGGGCAGTCCTTCTTCTTCTGTTGTTCTTCCTTGTTGGATGTGGTAGGGAACTGAGGTGTGGGTGCAGGTCTGCCAGTTTTATCCTTGCTCCTGGGTGAAAAGCAGGGGGGTCCTGGTTCTCCAATCAGGTGCAGGGTCCTTCCCCCTGTGATGACCACTTCCTGGGAAGTGTGGCAAAAATCAATCCCAGGAGGCAACATTCTCCAAAAATCCATCATGGCTGAATCTGATTTTTGGAGGTTACATCTGGCTGAGCCCACCCACTGGTGTGGCTAAAAATCATAAACACACCCCTCTCCTAATCTAATCAAGGGGGCACCTAGTTGTCTGGGGTTGCAGGATGTGGGGGTGTTGCCGGTTGCTTCAAATGTCCTTTTCTGCCTTTGAAGACCAGTTTGGCAGCCCTCCCCCTTCCTGCCTCACCATCTGCTGAGGGGAGATTCCTTCCCACAGGCACATTCCTTTGCGTGAAGCTCGGCCACTTCACACCTCATCAAGGCAGCTTGGCCAAGCATCTAGAGGCTGGCCAATCAGAGCACAGCAGCAAAAACAATGCAGGGATGAAATTGGCAACTTTTCAGGTAAAGTTTAAAACTCTTTACCTGAACAATTTATATTAAATCCAACAACTGGAAGTTGTGGGATTTATTACAACCATTAATTTGATACCAAATTCTTGGTATGCATCATTTAAGGAGACTTTAAAAATTAAAATAAAGTCTCCCCATTCTAGTCTATGGAGGCCATTCACTACAATGAGGGAAAAACAAATTTGGCTGTTTTTACCTCACCAGGGCTTATAAAACTATTTTTATAAGGTCCCTGCTTATAGTTACATGGCACCCAGCCCTAGGGGCACATAGGGCACACCTTAGGGGTGACCTATATGTAAAAAAAAGGTATTTTAAGACTTTGGAACTACTTTTAATTCCAAAGTCGAATTTGCATATAACTTTAATTTAAAAGCAGCAAGGCGGGCCTGCCTTTAAAATGACACTGGGCACCTCAGCAGTGCACCTATGGGTGCACTACCTATGCTATGGTCCCTAAACCTACATGCCCTACCATATACTAGGGACTTATAGGTAGGTTAACTTAGCCAATTATAATTAGACTAATTTGCATATCCATTTTACACAGAGCACAGGCCCTGGGACTGGTTAGCAGTACCCAGGGCACCATCAGAGTCAGGAAAACACCAGCAAAAAGTGGAAAATGGGGGCAAAAAGTTAGGGGGGCTCTGCAATCAGCCCTGTTTTCCCACAGATATTCATTGAAAGGAATAGGACACATGTTAAGATGAATATCAACCACTTTGAAATGAAAATGACACCTGGTGAAAACAATATGGCCCACACCAAAATGAATGACTGATTTTTGAATGAATATGAAACTATGTGAGATAAATGTTGTATGCTTTGAAATGAACAAGGCACATATTGAAATGAACACAAGCCATGTTTAACTGAATATGACCCCTGTTTAAATGACCATGGCTTGCATTGAAATTATCTCGATGTGCTTTAAAAGTATTATTACATGTTGAAATTGTTATTACATAGGGCCTTATTACGAGTTTGGTGAATGGGAAAGCCCGTATGCCAAACTCCCAACAGGGAGGCCGCCGCCTTCATGGCAACCACCCCACCAGAGCTATTAAGAGTTTCCTACAGGCTACAGCATTATCTCCAGCTCATAATTGGGCCAGCGGCAATGCTTTCGCCTGCAGGGTGCACCAGCACCCTCTCAATGTTTACTTTTTTCAAAGCAGACCATGAACATTGCGACGGTGCTGGGCAGGGGGGTTACAGCACTGACCATTCCAAGTGCATGGGCAGTGCATGAAGCCCCCTGCACCTGTTCTCCACCAGCCTTTTCATGGCGGTGTATCCTTCATGTAAAGGCTGGCAGAGAACAGGGTCGTAATCTGGCAGAGTAGCGCTGCATGCATCGCTGCCCTGGCGGATTATGATCTCCGCAACCGCTGGGACTCCGGGATCATGGATCCTGTCGGTGCTGGCAGTCTTAATGTGGCCGTCTGACCACTGCAACAGCGGCGGCCCTGACCGCAAGTGTGGGGGTCTGAATACCGTCACACTCAAAATGAGGCCCATAGTGTGAAAGGATATGATATGGACTAAAATAGATTAACAAAAATTAATATATCACACATTTAACAAAATATAAAACAAAGAGCCAGCTTTTACTATGCATCCATTACATGCTTCCATTTACAGTGCAGATAAGTATTTTTACATTTCTTACAAAGTACTTTATCATGCAGGTAAGTCTCTTTGTAAATAATATTTTTTTATGTGGCCATAGAGGTAAAGGGAGGTAAGGATGATTTTAGGGTTTAAAGGTTAGTAGAGGTAAAGGAGCAATAAAGACTGAATAGTAAAAACACAAAAACAAACAGGAAGGATAAAGGAAGAGGAAATGAGGAATGAGGACAAAGGGGTGAGAGTTAAAAAGTCAGAAATGGTGGGTGAAAGCTTAAGACATAGGTGTGAACTGTGATTAAGGGACAAGGGGTAATGACTGAGGATGAAGAGTAAGAGAGTAGGATTGTAGGACAAGCAGTGAGCGAAGGGAGGTAAAGAATGAGGTGTGAGAGTTAAAAGTTGGGGGATGATGACTCCGGAAAGTCTGTGAAGAGTAAGGACTGAGGCATGAGTGATGAGGGCTGAGAAATGAAAGATCAGAGGTGAAGGATGCGGTATGAAGAATGAGAAGTGAAAAATGAAAGTTTAGGGACAGGAAGCAAGGAATGAAGAACAATGAGGGAAAAAAAGAATGAGAAGTGAGGAATGAAAGATGAAAAATGAGGTATGGGTGTGAGAGCAGAAGAGTATGGGATAAATAATTAGGGGTCAGGAATTAGGATTGATAAATAAGAGCTGATGGGTGATAAGTGGAGAATGAGGGTTTAAGGAGAGGTTTGATGAATGAGGGGTCATCAGTGAATTATAAGAAAAGGAAGATGGAAATAGGGATGAGTGATAAGGAATGAAGAATGAAAACAGCAGCATGAGTGATTAGATTATCCTAAAATAGACAGGGTTGAGTACATTTTAGGACATTATTGTTAGTCAATTTCAGTCATTACACAAAGTGAGGAGAAAAGGTGAATCACAAGATAGATAGAATGAGCGATTACGGCCAAGAGGGGTGGGAAGAAGAGTGAGTGCTGAGGTCCAAGAGATAGGGACATACTACTGAGGGATGAGGGATTGGAGGCAAGTGTGCTGTGAACCCCTTGCTTTAGCAGCTAAAAGAGGGGTGGAGCTCTTAATGGGCCTCTTCTGTCCGCAGTTCGGCAGACAAAGGCTCATAACCTGAGAAGGGTGGGTGGGTAGATGGTTGAGTGAGTGAAAGGACTAATGGATAGGTGGGGAAATGAAAGGGTTGATGGATGAGTGAAATGGATGGAAGGATGAATGTATGAGTGAAAATATGGATAAGTGAAAGGATGAATGGATGAATGAAAGGGAGGGTGGAGGCATGGATGGATAAAAGTGTGCATGATGGATAAGTGAAAGATGGATAGATGAATGAAAGAGGGTGGATGTATTTTTAAAGGGCAAGTAGATGGATGACTGAAGGTGGAGGGATGATGAAGAAAGATGCATTAGTGAAAGTATGGCTGGATGGGTGAAGTGAAAGCGTGGATAGATGGATGGAATGAAAGGATGGATAGCTGAATGAGCAAAAGGATGGATGGGTGAATGGATGGATGAGTGAAAGGATGGATGCTGGGTCTTTGTGAACCCCCCCTCCCAACGTTAGAAGCTACAGCAGGGTGGAGTTCTTGATGGGTCTCTTCTGTCTGCAACTTGGCGGAGAAAGGATGAGAAGATGAGTGGAAAAATAGATGGGTGAGTGAAAGGGTGGATGGATGGATGGATAGATGAGTGAAAATGATGAAAGAATGAAAGGGAGGGGGGATGGATGTATAAGTGAAAGGGCGATGGATGGTGAGAAAAAGGAAAGATGGATGAGTGAGTGAAAGGATGGATGGCTGAGTGAAAAGGAGGTTTGGTGAATTGATGGATGAGATGAGTGAAAAGGAGGATGGACAGATGGATACAGTGAAAGGGTGGATGGATGTAATGAAAAGATGGATGGATGAGTGAAAGGATGGACGGATAAAAGAAAGAATAGATGAGAGAGGATGGATATGTTAAGACTAGGTGAGAGACTGAAAGGGAGGGTGGATGGATAAATGGATTGATGGATGGATGAATGAAAAGGGTGATGGATGGATGAGTGAAAGGAAGGGTGGTTGAAAGAAAAAGTGGTGGGCAGAGGAAGGAAAGCATGGGTGGATGAGTGAGTGGATGAATGGATGAGTGAAAGAGTCAATGGGCTGATAAGTGAGTGGTTGGGACAAAGGAAGAGAGGAAGGATGGATGATTAGATGGCTGAGTGAAAGATGGATAGATGAATGAGTGGAAAGGAGGATCAATGAGAGGAATAAGGGAGGAGGTTTGAGTTGTGAGGATGAGGAGTGAAGGAGGAGGAGAAGGCGAGTAACAGATGTGAGAAAGGATGAGAGTGAGGGCTGGGGATTGAGACAGGAGGAAATAGTGATTAAAAGTGAGGGATTAGAGATGACAAATGAGAAATGAAGGATGAGTAGTTGGAAATCATGGCTGAACATTGTGGAATGTGGGATGGTAATGAGGAATGATGGTTGATTAAAAAAGGATGAGATGTGAGGAAAGAGGAGTGAGGTCAAGAGGGTACAAGTGAGGAATAACAACTGAGGTATGAGATGTAAGGGGGCAGCATGCCCTAAAATGGACAGCGTGGTATACATTTTAAGCTATCATCATTGTC
The DNA here is from genome assembly GCF_031143425.1 of Pleurodeles waltl. Classification (NCBI taxonomy): domain Eukaryota; kingdom Metazoa; phylum Chordata; class Amphibia; order Caudata; family Salamandridae; genus Pleurodeles; species Pleurodeles waltl. Next base: position 150,426,726 of record NC_090436.1, on the reverse strand, counting down.
CATTCCATGTATTTCTCAGAGGGGGAGGTATGAGCAGTGAGGGATGAGGAAAGAAGAATAGGGAGAGATGAGGAATGAAGTGTGACAAATAAGGGCCATATGTACGAACACATTTTCCCATAGACACAGAATGGGTAAAACCCTTTGATAAATCTGGCCCTAAGTGATGTGGAGTGAATAGAAAAGAGTGGGAGATAAAGGGATGGAATAAGGGGTGAGGAATGTGAAGGATCAAATGACAGTTGAAGGGATGAAACATAAAAAGTAGATTGAGTGATGCACAGTGAGGAATGTGAGGTGATTATTAGAAATCAGAAGTGAGAGCTGGCTTATGTATGGGGAATTTGAGGATGGCTGGTGAGGGATGAGGAGTGAGGTTAGAGGAAGAAATATACCATTTAGGGCCTCCTTTATATTTTGGCGGTTGGCCTGTCCTCTGCCGGGGAGAAGGACAAAATTACCACGTTGCCCAGGAGGAGGAGCCAACCTCCAAATTTTAAAACGTATGTTGGCCCAATTGACAGTTACCACCGTTCTCTCTCCACAAAAAATGTAAAATAGGCCCTTAATGTGATAGAAGAAAAGTAATGAATGAGGAGCAAAGAAGAAGGGAAGGGCTGAGGAATGAAAAACGCTCCTCCCCCCACTCTAGCCCAGATGGCTCATCATGATATGCAGGCTACACCCCAGCTCCCTTTGAGTCACTGTCTAGAGGGGATTCACAAACAGCCCAATTGTCAGTCTGAACCAGACAGGGAACACACAAGCAGGCAGAGTCACAGAATAGTTTAAGCAAGAAAATGCCCACTTCCTAAAAGTGGCATTTTCAAACAGACAATTTAAAAAACAAATTTACTAAAAGGTGTATTTTTAAATTGTGAGTTCAGAGACCCCAAACTCCATATTTCTATTTGCTCTCCAAGGGAAACTGCACGTTAAGGATATTTAAAGGCAGCCCCCATGTAAACCTATTATAGAGACAGGCCTTGCAACAGTGAAAACTGAATGTGGCAGTTTTTCACTGTTAGGACATGAAAAACACAACAGTACATGTCCCACCTTTACCATACACTGCACCCTGACCATGGGGCTACCTAGGGCCTACCGTAGGGGTGCCTTACAAGTATAAAAAGGGAAGGTTTGGGCCTGGCAAGTGTGTACACTTGCCAGGTCTTTTGGCAGTTTAAAACTGCACACACGGATACAGCTGCAGTGGCAGGTTTGAGCCATGTTTACAGGGCTACTCATGTGGGTGACACAATCAGTGCTGCAGGCCCACTAGTAGCATTTGATATACAGGCCCTGGGCACATCTAGTGAACTTTACTAGGGACTTACTATTAAATCAAATATAGCAATCATGGATAAAGCAATCACCAATACAATTGACACAGAGAGCATATGCACTTTAGCACTGGTTAGCAGTGGTAAAGTGCCCAGAGTCCTAAAGCCAACAAAAACAGGTCAGAAGAATTAGGAGGAAGGAGGCAAAAACTTTGGGGATGACCCTGCAAAAAAGGCCAGGTCCAACAGGGCCATATTCATTTCACCAGGTGTCATATTCCTCTCAATTAATGCCATATTCTTCTCAATAGGTGTCATATTCACATTCACACCCGACATAATAATTTTACCATGGGTCATATCGATTTCAACATAAGTCATGTTCATTTCAATAATGCCATATTCATTTTGATGTGTGTCATATTAATTTCAAAGCATTACATATTCATTTTGACACATTTATCTTAATTTCAGCATTGGTCATATTCCGTTTAAGGCATGTTGAATTAATTTCAAAGGGGCTCATATTAATTTCAATGCAAATCATATTCATCTTAGCATGTTTTGTATTCCAGTCAATGGATGTCTCATTCATGTTAACACATCATATTATTTTAACATGAATTATATCCATTGCAACACATATCATAATAATGTCAACGTGTACCTTATTACTTTCAATTCAAGCCGTATTCATTTTGATAAATGGCATGTTAATTTTAACATTGCTCATATTCATTTTAAAACATGTCAGATTTATTTAAATGAAGCTCATATTCATTTAAACTCATGTTATCTTCATTTTAACATGTGTTATATTCCTTTCAATCACTGTTAGATTTATTTCAAATGAAGTCATATTCACATTAACACTTGTCATATTCATTTTAAGAATGCAACTTATACATTTTAACATATATCATATTCATTTGAATATGTATCATTTTACTTTCAATGCATGCCATATTCATTTAGACAAATGTCATGACAATTTCAGCTGTGGTCATACTCATTTGAAGGCATGTCAAATTGAATTAAATGGGGGTTATATTAATTTCAACACAAACCATATTAATTTTAAATCATCTCCTGTTTATTTCTGTATATCTCATTCATTGCAATCTGGATAATATTCATTTCAATGCAGTTCATATTCATTTCAACGTGTAATGCTCATGTCTCTGTATGAAATATTAGTTTGGATGTGCATTATATTATTTACAGAATCTAATATATTCATTTCAGTACCTTATATTCATTTCAATCTGTCATATTAATTTCAATGTATGCCATATTCCTCTTGGCATATGTCAGTCATTTTAAGAAATGTCCTATTCTTTTTATGAATATTGTGTATGTTTCAGTGACTACTTTATTGTTTACAGTGCAGGCCATATTTATTTCAGTATGATTGATATATATTTCAGTATCTCTCTTATTAAATTCGGAGTGTGTTATTCATATTAATCACTAAGTAGCATTTTCACTCTGGCAGGTTTCATATTTGTTTTGGTTCAAGTCAGATTCACTCTGCCAGATATCAAATTTATTTTAACACATATTACATTTATTCTGGTGGGTGCCATATTCATTTTGCAAAACTCTATGGGCCGTATTTATACTTTTTGGCGCACAACTGCGCCAACGCAGTTGTGCGTCAAAAAATGTAACGCCGGCTAACGCCATTCCAAAGCGCCATGCGGGCGCCTTATTTATGGAATGACGTTAGCCGGCGGAGCTGCCTGGTGTGCGTAAAAAAAAAATGACTTACACCAGGCAGCGCCGGCGTAGGGGAAAATGGAGCTTGGGCGTCAAAAAATGGGGCAACTCGGTCTGAGGCAAAAAATCTGCCTCAACCCGAGTTGCGCTATTTTTTTTTTACTCCCACCCTCCATTGACATGACTCCTGTCTTAGCAAAGACAGGAGTCATGCCCCCTTGCCCAATGGCCATGCCCAGGGGACTTATGTCCCCTGGGCATGGTCATTGGGCATAGTGGCATGTAGGGGGGCACAAATCAGGCCCCCCTATGCCACAAAAAAAAAAAAAAAAACTTACCTGAACTTACCTTAAGTTCCCTGGGATGGGTCCCTCATCCTTGGGTGTCCTCCTGGGGTGGGCAAGGGTGGCAGGGGGTGTCCCTGGGGGCATGGGAGGGCACCTCTGGGCTCCTTCCGAGCCCACAGGTCCCTTAACGCCTGCCCTGACCAGGCGTGAAAAAATGACGCAAAAGCGGCTGGACGTCATTTTTTTGGACCCGCCCACTCCCGGCCGTCATTTTTGCCCGGGAGTATAAATACGGCGCACATGCCTCGGAGTAATTTTTTAGACGGGAACGCCTACCTTGCATATCATTAACGCAAGGAAGGTGTCCACGCTAAAAAATGACGCAAACTCCAAGATCTTTGGCGCTAGACGGGTCTAACGCCAAAGTATAAATATGGAGTTAGTTTTGCGTCGGATTTGCGTCAGAAAAACGACGCAATTCCGGCGCAACCAGAGTTTAAATATGCCCCTATGTATTTCAGGATGTATCCTATATGGGTTTCTGTAGTTTTGACATGAACGGCTTCCCATACATTTCAACGATCCGAGGATGGAGAAAGTAAGTCAATGCTTCATTTCAAATCATGGTAAGAATTAACAAAGTTGCTAGCCCTGAAATATGTGGCTCAAGCTGTCAAGAGTTTAACAACCACCGCTTTTTGTTCAAGATTGAGTAATGTGAGTGTCTAATCATACAACCGTATTCTGCTACTTTGTTGTTTTAAACAATCGCACATAATTTAAATATGGAGTCCTCGAAAAAGCATTGTTACTATTGGATTTATGTGAAAAGAAAGTTTGTTGCTACTTTTTTACCCAAAACAACTGCGTACTATTTGAATAAGGAGCCTTGGTAAAAAAGAGACATATTTATCTTTCAATCGGAGCAGCAAATTTAGCCAACTGAGATTCATTGCATGAAACACACTCGCAGCACAACCGTGTTGGTGAAAGTAAGTTTGGCACGATTCCGAAAAACTAAAGAGGGGTCTTAGTGAATAACTAAAATATCTTTGAGCACGTGGGTTTGACCGAGAGAAAGCTGACTTCTTGGAAATAATGTTTTTAAAAAAAGATTACTTGGATCCCTGTCATGACTTGTGTTTGAATGATACGACTGGAGTGTCTCCTTGAATTAAAAATCCCTTATACTGCCAACAATTTCAGATTGTTTCAAAACTAAGTTTTGCATCTAAAAAATATTTTTTCGCAGCCTGAATTGTTAAACATCTACCGGCATAACAGGAAGAGAATCTCCCCAAACTGGGTTACAAAGGCAAACGTTTTAATGTAGTTTTGAGAAAAAGTGAGAATATGTTTGAATCTGGAACAAAATAATTTAATCCAGTTCATGGTCCAGAGGTCAAACCTAAACTGAGGTGTTCGAAGTGCGGCAACAGTTTTTAACTAGGGAGCTGGTTAAAAGAAAGGCTGGGTTGAATGGAGCCTTCAAGGACCAAAAGTAACTCAAGTCACACAGATGTAATGGACAGCACACAAAACAATGTGTATGAGCTCTGTACCTGGCAGAAAAGAAAAAAACTTATTTTCTGGTGTGAGTGAGTATAGCATATCAGGGCACGCTTTTCATAGATGTAAGGTGTCCGGATGCCCCAGATTTCCTGGGCTAGTTCTGGATATTTATCTTAAGTGTTTCTTCTTGCAAATTTCTGGAAATGTACTGCATGTTCTAGTTTTGGAAGAGAGTCGACCAATCACGCACGTAGTCGAGTCTTTATGTGCAATGTGCAGGATTGTCTAGCAGTACTCATCAGGAAGTAGTCTAAACAACACAGAAACCGAGCCAAATTTGTATTAAAATTTCACAATTTATGAACACCAAATACCAATGATGGCACCTTGCAGCATCATTGCCATGCCTGTTCCACGTTGGGGAGCACTGTTGTCACTTAAGTCATTTTGCATCCCGCTGCCAGTACAACATTGTAATCCTTCTTCTGTGTCAGTGGCATGCCCTGGTTTTTATTGTCCAAAATCCGATCGCCCTCCATTGCTCTTAACCAATGGTTTTCTGTCCTGGACTTTTTTTAAAGGGCAAGTCGTTGTTTACAGATATGTGATTTACATTGGACCAACTCACGTCGTCAGGGTGAGTTTCAATATCTCCTGGTTACTATGGCGGTCATTATGAACATGGCGGGAAAGACCGCCGACCGCCGTGGCGGCGGTGAACGGAATTCTGCCTGCGGCAGCAAATGGAAACCCGCCATATAATGAACAAAAAACCCAACGCCGCCAAACATTCCCACACCACCACTCCCCGCCAGGACCCTGCTGGCGGGAATCCCGGCCCCCCCACCCCACCACCGCCAAGCACACCCACATCCTGCCCTCCAAATAATGATGCACAAATCACCTCAGCGGACAGTGGAGGCCGGACGACCATTGGCGGCTGCGACCGCCACGGGCGGCAAGTGGGCCCAACAGCAACCAGTGCACACATTGGATAGGCTTAGCACTCACACACCTGACACACATCCCTAACACCATAAAACACCCCCAGACACACCCCACAATCCCTTGCAAGGAAACCAGGACCAGAAGATGGAGAGCACCAGAGCCAGAAAGAGAACGTCAGCAGACAGGACACGCATAGCGACCCACACAGGAGCACCCAAACACCGTCTCCAGTCACAACGCCATCCACTACCCTCACCATATCCCCCCCCCAAAACTCCATGCTTCACCGAAAGGGAGCTAAGGACCATGGTGGACGAGATCCTAAAAGTGGAGCCACAAATATTTGGTTCCGAGGTGCAGCACACACCCATCGCCCGGAAAATGGAGCTGTGGCAGACCATTGTCAACAGGGTGAGAGCAGTGGGACACCATCCGCGCACCAGGGACGACATCCACAAGAGATGGAACAACCTGCGGGGGAAGGTCCGGGCCATGGCATCCAGGCACCACATCGCAATGCAGAAGACTGGGGGAGGACCGCCACCAACAAAACCCAACTACACCGACTGGGAGGAGAAGGTACTCGCCATCCTGCACCCAGAGGGACTCACTGGACTCACTGGAGGAATGGACTCGGGTAAGTCGTCTACATTTACCCCATATACACCATACCTGTAATGCATGCACCACCCCACCCCACCCACACCCACCCCTCCAGCCATTACCCACCACATCCACCACCCTGCATCACCCACAACTCACTACCAGGCCCACATCACTCCCGCTGTGCACAGCCACCCACCTCTGCATGTACCCACAATGGAATAATAACCCCCACCACAATGTAACCCCACCACTGCCACTAAATGCAATGTCCACTTCACAAAGGCACCACTGAAGGCCACTGAAAGGCACACCAGCACTAAATTGCACAGTACAGCCTACCTCAAACCCTCTTGCATATGTAACAAACATTTCTATTTCCCCCAACAGGCACCACCACCCATGCAACCCTAATGGAGGGGACAAGGAGTGCCACAGCATTCCAGGGAGACAGAGGCACATCACAGGACACTGGTGAAGGATCCCTGGACACTGATGTGCAGGCAGGCCCCTCACTCAGCCCTGGATGCTCACCACGCAGCAGCCCCACCCAGGAAAACACTGTCACCCCTAACACCCAGTCAAGACCAGCAGGCCAGGAGAGGCGTGCCCACACCAGTGGACCAAGGGCACAAACAGGTGGAACACAGCAACAGAGGCCACAGTCTCCCACCCCCAACATGCAGGAAGAGGAGTGCCCCAGTACTAGTGGCACGTCAAGACCTGCGCAGGGGACACAGGCACAGGGGGCCAGGGCAAGGTCAAGTGCCCCAGTGGGTGAGGGGGTAGGGCACCGGATAGATGCAGCAGCCCAGGACGTCATTGCAGAGGTATTGGGGGCATACCAACATACCCAAGACAGGTTGGCACAGATTGTAACCACCCTGGAGCAAAGTCAGAGGATGCAGCTGGACACCACCAACAGGGTATGGAGCAGTGGAAAGAACACAATGCCACAATGGCCACCATTGCTGGAGCACTGCTGCAGTTCCTCAACAAACCCTCAGACACCCACACCGGACAAGAGGCCCCCACAACAGCCCTGGACAACCAGCAACAGTTGTCCCAAGCATCTGAAACAGCACAGGAAATACCCTCCCAGGAATCAGAAGAGCCAACCATGTCACCCCAAGTAGCTCCACAGCAGGCGCCCAAACATAGTCTCAGGCCAAGATATGGCACTGGAAACCCAGATAAGAACAAGCCCTCTTCCAACAATTGACACTGCTACTACTGCCAAGCAACCATTCCACCCATTCACCAACTGCACTTAGCTGAGGGCTAAATAAAGTACTAAACAACAAATATGACCCACCTATGCTATCAAACAGGCCTGCCACCAAGTCAGTTTTGAGGACACCCAACCATAATGACTTCCATCACTGTACATAGCACATTTCACTGTATTCCACCAATAAACAACATATCTCACCTGTAACACTGTCCCCTATCTTCAATGTTGAACAAAATGGAGTAATGATGCAACAGGCAGGGATAAACTTTATTGTCAAATTGTGCATGCTGGTGGTACAGTGTGTTTCAAAATAGTCAAGAAGGGAATGCTTATATTGTCTGTCTGTACCATGCTGAAGAGGTCCATGACTTGCATTTTTATGACCAATTCCCCCTAGTTGACATGGCACACTTACAGTATCAGTCACTAACCACATATACAGGCTGAAGTCACAGACAGTTATTGGAAGTGGAGTTGTATCAGTTGGTTTCTGGAATTGACATCTTCCCCTTCCTCATCCTCACCATCACTCTCCTCGCCTCTCTGAGGTAAGAGATCAGGACCTATAGCACCTCCAAAAGGGGGATTGAATGTCTCACTGCCACGTTGTGCAGCATGCAGCACGCCACAACTATCCTACACACCTTATCAGGCCCATAGGCCAGGGAAACCCCAGAGATATGTAGGCACCGGAACCTAGAATTCAGGAGACCTGTAGTACGCTCTATCACCCTCCTAGTACGTCCATGGGCCTCATTGTATTTCCTCTCTGCATCCGTCCTGGGATTCCTCACTGGTGTCAGGAGCCAGCGCAAGTTTGGATAGCCAGAATCACCTAGTACTCAATACAGAGTCGTCATTGGAATGTCCTTAGTCTGACAGGCTGTTTTTCTGCAATGTGTCAGTTAGTGACAAGCACACTTACCTATGATCCACCCTCTGTCCTCTTTGTTCAAAACAAATGAATCATGGACTGAACCCAGGAACATGGCATTCACATGGGATATGTACTGGTCTGCTGTACATACCAATTGGATGTTCATGGAGTGAAAGTTCTTCCTGTTTCTGTACACCTGTTCACTCACTCTTGGGGGGATGATGGGTATGTGGGTTCCATCAATGGCACCAATAACATGGGGAATGTTTGCAAAGGCATAGAAGTCTGACTTGATGGCAGGGAGGTCAGCACTTTGGGGGAATCACACATAGGATTGCAGATGTTGTACAAATGCATTCAGAAATCTTGTAAGTACCTGGCCGAACATTGGCTGTGAGACACCAGCACCCATGCCCACTGTCACTTGAAATGAGCCTGTGACCAGGAAATGGAGTGCAGAGAGCACCTGCACCTCAGTTGGAATGACATGCTGATTACGCTTTCCGGGAGTCAGTGCAGGATCCAGTAATGCACATAGGTACTGAATAGTTGCACGTGTGAGTCTGTAAGTGATAATGATCTGACGCTCCATCATGGCCCCCATATCCACAAGTGGTCTGTACACAGATGTTGCCCTTCCTCGCCACAAGGGTCAGTACCTGTGAGGGTTAAGAACAAGGAGTCATGTGCACACATACACTGGCATATTTGCTAAACACATTCACTGCATCCTTCATAGTAGTGTCTGTACAATAACTACAACATGACAGATTTACATTGACATCACTAAGAGGGAACGGAGCAAATTATGTGTGCTTCTATACTCTATGGATAGAGACATAGGTGCTTCATATGGCTAGTAGGCCCAACATTGTGAGTAAATTGAATTTCAAGATGCGTAGATGATGGCAAAATGTCTGCCCAATGTAGTTCTCCCACTTCATTGTGGAAGTGACATAAGACTGCTAGCAGTTGACGTCACAGAGTACGGCGGTGTTGACCGCTGTTCGCACCCTCATTGGCTAACATGGATGCCAATGGGGAATCCTGACGTATCATGATCGCTGCCAGCAGTGACGTGCATTCCGCCGTGGAACATACGCGTGTTCGTCATCGTGTGATCACTTGACTCCCTGATCTTGTGCGGACAAGTACTCCACTCTGTGTACTGGTGTGGCCTGCCTCTGGCTATGGATGTTCCACGTAGTGCAGGGTAAAGGGCCCCGGCCTTCACCCAGGAAGAACTTGAGAAACTGGTGGAAGTGGTCCTGCCCCTGTACAGCAGACTCTACGGCCGGCCAGAGGTACAGGTGAGTCCGGGTTTGGGGGGCACTGTGTGTAATGAATGGAGTGGATTGCTCAGATGTGCGCTCCTGTGAGCCAGGATGGGGCTTGGTGCATGGAATGCTGCGTTCCACTGTCCTGCATGTCTGGAAGTTCTGTCTGTCCTATGTCTAACAATCACCCAGCTATTGCCATTGTGCAGGTGCCTGACCTCTGTGTTTCTTCTCTGTGTCTCCCTACTAGGTCAGCGCCCACCAGCAGAGGGCACATTGGCATGCCATCGCCAAGGAGGTACGGACCCTGGGGGTCTACAACCAGCGGAGTACCCACTGTCGTAAGAGGTGGGAAGACCTGCGGCGCTGGGTGCAGAAGATCAATGAGGCCCAGCGGGGGAAGTCCTCCCAACGTGGTAGGAGTGGCCGTCGGGCACTGACCCACCTCATGCGAAGGATCATGGAGGTGGCGTACCCAGGCCTGGATGGGCGCTTAAAGGCTACACAGCAGTCACAAGGGGGTGAGTACTCACAGCCCATACTTCAGCCTGGAAGGATGAGTGTGTGTGCGATAGGGCTCACGGTGCTTAGAGCAGGGTCTTTGACTGGTGTCCAGCTACTGTCTGCTCCCCAAAGGGTGTAGGGCTGTCCCTGTCAGATTTCACCTACCTCAGCTTTAATGCAATGACAGGATATGGGCGTAGGTCACTATACTGCTCAGTAGTCAGGGCCATGGTCATGGGCCTAGTGCACGCTGCTGCCTGTTGGGTGTGTCTGCTGGGTAGGTGTATGTCTGGCCATTGTGTATCAGCATTCAGCTACTTACAAGTGTCTCTCCTGTTTTGTCTCCCCATCCCTGTTCTCTTTTGTGTGCCTGGTACAGCATCAACATCAGGCGAGGGAGCTGAGACACTGGCTAGTGGGGAGACAGCGGCCCACGGATCCTTGGCGGCAGAGACAATGGACGCCCTGGGGACCAGTGGGTGGGAGGGCGACGGGACTTCCACGGGGGAGGCTACTACCACAGGGGGTAGTGACTCTGAAACCTCCTCTGATGGGGGTTCTCCGGCGGTGGCGGACACTAGTGGACAAATCACGACCGTGAGATCTTCCGCCACCATCAGCGCCCTCCCTTCTGCTCCCCACCGAGATGGCCGTGCCTGCGCACCCAGAAAGGTGGGCGTCTACTTTGCCCCAGACACCTCCTCCCCTGCCCCAGTCAGCCCTGCTGCCCTCACAGAGGAGGCTATTGACCACCTGAGAACCATCTCTGTAGGGCAGACAACCATCGTCAATGCCATCCAAGGGCTAGCATCAGTGGTGCAGCAGACTAATGCCTATCTGGATGGCATTCACTGTGCCGTGTCTTTCCTACAGAGATCTTTTCAGGTTCTGGACTCCTCTTGGATGGCAGCCAGTTTCCCTGGCCATTCCGTCCCCCCTCCAACCTCCTCTACCCCTTCCAGCACCCCACTCCCTTCACACGTCCAAGGCACACATTCAGACATGCAGTCAAGCACATCAACACACAAAAAGCACACTTCCAAACACAAGCACCACACATCACACCACAAGCATTCACACAGCCAACAGACACCTGCACACACAACGACGTCCACTTCCCCCAGTGTGCCCGCCTCTTCCACATCCCTGTCTGTCCCCTCTACATTAACACCCTCATGCACTGCACCTTCACTCACTGTTACTGCTCCTCTTCCTGCACTCACCACAATAGCAGACAGCCATACATGCACTCCATACAACACACCTGCACTCACCACCTCCACTGTAGTTGACACATGCAGCACACTCACCTGACTTGCAGACACCCACCGAACATACATCCACACTAGCTGTCTGTCTTCTCCCACTGTGTCTACCCCCCACCTTAAAAACACTCAAACGCACCCATCAGATATCCACCACACCACAACATACTGAGCAGTCACCGGCACCCACTACAGGCACTCCCACACCCCATACATCAACTCCCTCTGCCTCCACTCCCACGCCCTCATCCACGCCCACCCCAATTGCTCCCAAGAAACGTTTCCTCTCCCGTGTAGACCTGTTCGAACCCACTGGCCCACTGTCTTGTCCCGAAACGTGCCCACCTCCTTGCCTTTTCCACTCCTTCCACATCGCAGCCCACCCCGGTCAAGCCTTCCCATTCCCGTGCCCCGTTAAGAAGAAGGCCCGCTCAGAGCCTAAGGCATCCTGCTACGCCCGAGCCAAACTGCCCCCACCCCCTTCAAAGGAGAAGCCCACCCCCTCCAAACTCCTCATGCAAGTCAAAGTCCCACCCAATCGTAAATCACCACCCCCGTCCCCATTCCGTGAGGTGCCTGGATCCCCCTATGGTGCCCTGTTGAGTGAAGTACCCAGCACTTGTGGGAGTCAGGTGTGGTCAGTTGTGGAGAAGGAAAATTTACTTTTTATGGACTAGCAATTGGCCCTGTTATCATCATTTAGCTCATTGAGCTACTGAATAAAGTTTCTGTGTGGCCTGTGTTTGGGCTGCACGCAGTTCCACCCTGGTGTTTGTTAAAATCATTTATGGCTGTGGTGCTATTGTATGTCCTATGGCCAAGTTGCAGTGGCCTTCGGTCGGGTACGTCCCTCTTGGTGTGGGGTGTCTGACTATTGATGCAGGGAAGGGTTGGGGGGGGCTTTGCGGGGTATATGTAACTTTGCCCTTTCCTCCCTTTTGTCGTAGGTTGCGGTACTTACCGTTGTCGTCTTCTTTGGCGGTCTCGGTCGTGTAGATATAAGGCAAGGAGCAAGGCTGTCATGATCTGCAGCTCTCTGTTCATGGCTGCAGCTGCACTTTTTGTTGACCTCCAGTGAGTGTTTCCTTCTATTTGTTTCTTTTCCGCCTTCCTTTGTGTGGCGGTGGTTCTTGCCCCGGAACTGGCGGCGGAATGGTGGTTCATTATTTGATGGGCGGGTTGGGCCTTTCCGACGGCCTGTGGGCGGTCTCTGCCTTCGTCAGTGGGACTCCTTTCCTGGCGGTAGGTGGTGCGCGGGATGCGCAAGTTTTGTTTGGTTCATTATTTGGCGGTCCGGACCGCAAATCTGTTGGCAGTTTCTACCACCAGCGGTGCGGAACGGACTGCCATGTTCATAATGAGGGCCTATGTACTGCATTCAGAACTTGGAAGACTCCCAGGGTCATCCATGGGTGGCATGGACAGCAAGTTTTTTTTTTCTTTGCATGCTGATTTTATAACGAGATAAACAGTACAACTCGTAGAAAGGAAAGCAAAAATCGGGTCTGGGGACCTACTCACACATGAACATGAAGATCTTGTGATTTGTGAGTATGATAGACTGCCAAATTAAACTACAAGGAAAGGTTTGTCATTTGTATTGTTTTCTGGATCAAGTAAAAAGTACAATAAGATGTACCTGCCAAGTTTTCCAGGTTCATGAATGAAGCCTGAAGAGCTGCTCCAGTCCAAGGTTTGTCTTGGAGTTCTGGGACTTATAGTCCTGGTTTAATAATAGAATGAAAAGACTACAAGTACTAGACGTCAAAGAAAACATCTGGACTGGAACAGCTAGACACACATGGACCTAGGAATCTTGACAAGGCTGGTTCAGACCATGACTTTGTGCATTTGAGGTATTAACAATCAACTAGATATGTATGTGAACATGTGTGGTGCATCATAGAGTGGTATACGCTCAGATAAAGTCTTAGGGCTACCAGATGGATTCATGTCACAGCTTAAGGACAGGGCCACCACATCCTCACTCATTTAATATGGCAAAAAAGCACATTGTGGGGTAGTCTTGATCCACTTGATTATGATCAATTGAAATTAGTAATTTGTAATTGGAAAGCACACAACCAGTAGAGGTGATTTCCAGTGATAAGTAGACATCTGACAACTCAGTGCAGACTATACATTTTAACAGTGTTCAGTTGGTAATATCGAATGTTGGTGCAAACCTTTGCCTTTGGGTCCGGAAGAATACTAGTTTTTTAGAGTGATAGTGACTGACTTCATGGATAGGTGTTTCTTAGAAACAGAACACGGACAATTAAATATTGGTGGCCACATTACACTTCCAGTTGGTGTTATTTCTCTGTTTTAATATTTTTGAGGTTTTGTTGGATTTGAACCAGGTGAAAGGTTGGATTTAAATATGGATGGCCCTTAATGGATCTCCAGGTGAATTAATCCTTAAATCAGATCCTTTACTTATATTAGGCAACAAACATGGCTGAACACTAAATCCCAATTGCCTCACTGTGGCTGGATTTGGAGCACCACCATATAAGCAATGAAAATAAATAACCTGGGCATAGCCCGAGGCAAGATAACCATTAGCACAGCAGGTGCAGTGTTATCATGGCCCAGGATTGTGTGAGGAAAAAGGCAAACCAAACATGATTGTGTTTCACTGCTCAGACAGGTAGAAGCGTGGCCCATTTTTCTTGCTTATTCTAAGAAAAAACACAGTTACTATGCCATTAAGTTAACGCAGTGATTGGGACACCAACGTTCATCTTTCCCTCTTTTGGTGTGACCTCTCCCTCGTCCAAAATCACCATTATGCAGATGTGAATCCCTAAAGTTGACCTGTTTACACTACCATAGCATTGTATACTCTGGACTTAGAAAGAAACTGATTGACTGATTACAAAGGCTGCACTGTTTGACCAGCATGCTCCTAAACCTACGGCTGCGGGCCCACTGGAAACCTGCCTGAAAGTGTTCCATTGTCCTCTGGAAGATGTAAAAATCAAGTCTGAAGTGCTGTGCAGAATGTGCTAGGCCTATTGCAGTAGAGACTCCGGGCCATATTTATACTTTTTGACGCACAACTGCGCCAACACAGTTGTGCGTCAAAAATTTTAACGCCGGCTAACGCCATTCCAAAGCGCCATGCAGGCGCCTTATTTATGGAATGACGTTAGCCGGCGCAGCTGACTGGTGTGCGTCCAAAAAAATGACCCACACCAGGCAGCGCCGGCGTAGGGGAAAATGGAGCTTGGGCGTCAAAAAATGGGGCAAGTCAGGTCTGAGGCAAAATATTGGCCTCAACCCGATTTGCGCCATTTTTTTTTACTCCCAACCCCCATTGAAATGACTCCTGTCTTAGCACAGACAGGAGTCATGCCCCCTTGCCCAATGGCCATGCCCAGGGGACTTATGTCCCCTGGGCATGGTCATTGGGCATAGTGGCATGTAGGGGGGCACAAATCAGGCCCCCCTATGCCACAATTTTTTTAAAAAAAAATACTTACCTGAACTTACCTTAAATTCCCTGGGATGGGTCCCTCCATCCTTGGGCGTCCTCCTGGGGTGGGCAAGGGTGGCAGGGGGTGTCCCTGGGGGCATGGGAGGGCACCTCTGGGCTCCTTCCGAGCCCACAGGTCCCTTAACGCCTGCCCTGACCAGGCGTTAAAAAATGACGGAAAAGCGGCTGGACGTCATTTTTTTGACCCGCCCACTCCTGTGCGTCATTTTTGCACGGGAGTTTAAATAAGGCGCACATGCCTTGGAGTAATTTTTTAGACGGGAACGCCTACCTTGCATATCATTAACGCAAGGTAGGAGTCCACGCTAAAAAATGACGCAAACTCCAAGATCTTTGGCGCTAGACGGGTCTAACGCCAAATTATAAATATGGAGTTAGCTTTGCGTCGGATTTGTGTAAAAAAAAAAAACGACGCAATTCCGGCGCAAACAGAGTATAAATATGCCCCTCTGATTCCTTCAAAAACCTGGCTTCATGCTGTGCACTCAATAAAACCATGAGCTCCCAACAGCAAACCTAGTTAACCAATAAACACGCATCAGACATGTAGACATGTGTTTGGAAGTCCAGGGTCTTTATCTGTGTATTGAAGTCAATGTGTGCCCAAAGCAGAACCACACAACAACCGTTTCTAGAAAGGACTCAGTGCAAAACTGCTACAGCTAAAATGGACACAATCCGTGCAGCGACAGACTATCAGACTGAGGCCATCCTATCATCAACTGGACTTCCACCTGTCTTTCTGTATCATTCACATATAGGCTGCTGCGCTACGAAGTAACAGAAATTTTTCATGTAGTGATCCATGACATTTTTAGGTAGTGAATGGAACAGGATATATTTGAATGTACCCTAAGCAAGCTTTACTCTTATCATACCTGCATGGGATACAACACCAGCCTCTTCTAAGACACTCATTACAAGTGAAAACCATGTAAACTATGTCATCTCACAAATAATATTTCTCGTTGCTTCCTTTGAAATGGTGAGGTCATAACACTTCGAATCTAGAATGCAAAAAGTTTGGTAAAAATGTTTTCTGTCTGCTGTGCAATGGAAATGCACGATGCTTGGCCCATGCAAACCAAAACTGAAGACGAGTTTTAAAATATATTTAGAGTAAACACGCAGGTATGAGATCTGTGGAACACAGTGTTGTTTATTTTATACCATTATTTTCTGTGAAAGAAGTTTGGATAGTGTAAATAAAATGGTATTTCTGTGCGTCTAGCAAGACAACGTTATTTGTTGACGAACATAGTTTAATGACATCTGGTAAATGTTTATCCTTTTGTTTAATGAGAAACCTTTGCATTGTCGAAAATATGGTTTTTATTTTGCCTTTCCTTGCCACGTAATTTAGTTAATCCTGCCTCATACTTCTAGTGGAGCTGCTTATGGTATACCATCATTACTGCTGCAGGGACCTTTTCAGCTCTATGTAACAAGGCCTTTTAGCTTTTCTTTTCCTAACAAAAGGTCAGTTTTATGTCCAGGGCGCAAGCGCTTTGACCTGTTGTGAGTTTTGTGGGCTTTTAACCACACCCATCACTTTCAGTCGTTTTTGACCTTGCCTTTCAAAAATCCTTTGTTATAATTGGTAAATTCTTTGCATTTGTCAGTACTTGGGGCGGTTTTGTTACCGTCTTGGACACCGACTCTGTTACTTGAATGAATGCATGTTTGCTGATAAGCTTAACTGTGAGCAAACTTTTTATTTATTTTGTGTCTCTCTTTTGCACTCATGGTGGCCATGGCACTTTGAATCGGCTAGCGTACGTCAACTGTTCTACTTTTCATTTTCAATTTATGTGGCAACAAACATCCAGTTAGTAATGTACAACGCCAATAGCTCTAACTCGAGCAAATGTGAGACCCATTACATTGCAAATGCTTGTTTTGTATTGTATGGTGTTTAATGTTGCCATTGATGTTAAGGTGAATGTTATTTTGTGATTATCCATGTTCCAAAAGATATAGGTGGTCATTCCGACCTAGGCGGGCGGCGGTTGCCGCCCGCCCGTCGGAATCCGCCTGAATACCGCCCCGCGGTCAATTGACCGCGAGGGGTATTCTGACTTTCCCGCTGGGCCGGCGGGCGATCTGATTCAGATCGCCCGCCGGCCCAGCGGGAAAGCGCCTTCCACAAGGAAGCCGGCTCGGAATCGAGCCGGCGGAGTGGAAGGCGTGCGACGGGTGCAGCAGCACCCGTCGCGCTTTTCAGTGTCTGAATCGCAGACACTGAAAAGCCTAGTTGGGCCCTGTTAGGGGGCCCCTGCCGTGCCCATGCCATGGGCATGGGCACGGCAGGGGCCCCCAGGGGCCCCGCGACCCCCCCTACCGCCATCCTGTTCATGGCGGCTTTCCCGCCATGAACAGGATGGCGGTAGGGGGGGTCAGAATCCCCTCGGCGGCGCAGCGAGCTGCGCCGCCTTGGAGGATTCTAAGGGTCAGTGGAAAACCGGCGGGAGACCGCCGGTTTTCCCGTTCTGACCGCGGCCAAAGCGCCGCGGTCAGAATGACCAAGGGAGCACCGCCGGCCTGTCGGCGGTGCTCCCGCCCCCGTTGGCCCTGGCGGTAGGGAACCGCCAGGGTCAGAATGAGGGCCATAATTGCTTATATAATCATGAAAAATATGGTGGTCCCTATGTCATATGCCCTATTCATGTTGTTACGAGAGCATTTAAAAATCCAAAGTGTATGACATGTTCTGTAAAAATATACAAATTATACTTTTGAAAAATTAAAAATAATAAAAGTGGCCGCAACAGTTCAATTTTGTGGCCACAATTAAAAATGTTGTTAACTAGTGTCATTTAAGGCTTTTTTTATTTTCTCAATACACTTTATAAAAGTGGCATTTCTAAATTAGTAATGTTAAATCCAACTTTATCAGTAATAAGAGTTCATCATTACATTTCCAAAGATATGAAACATGATGTAGCTTACTTCTTTCTGACCAGGAATTACAGCTGCTGGTCTATGAGGGGAGTATACCTCACAGTAGTGAAAAAACGACTTTGGGAGTTTTTCACAAACAGGACATGCAAAACTTAAACATACATGTCTTACCTTTTAGTTACTTAGCACCCTGCTCTATGGGCTACCTAGGGCCTACCTTAGGGGTGATATATGTAATAAAAAAGAGTTTTAAGCTTGGGAAGAGGTTTTAAATGCCAAGTCAAAGTGACAACGAAACTGCTCACACAGGCACTGCAGTGGCAGGCATGAGGCATGTTTAAAGGGCTACTTAAGTGGGTGACACAATCAGTGATGTAGGCCCACTAGTAGCAATTAATGTTCAGACCCTCTGTATATGGTATACCACCTTAAGAGGGACTTACAAGTAAATGAAATACGGCAACTGTGGATAGACCAATGTTACCATATTTTAGGGGAGAAACACATGCACTTTAGCACTGATCAGCAGTGGTAAAGTTCTCTGAGCTCTGAAGCCAACAAAAAGATACAGCAAAAATGTGAGGCAAACAGGTAAAATGTTTAGGGAAGACCACCTTATGGCTGACAGGTCTAACAGTGGTTCTTCTATCTGTTTGTTATACCAGACAAGTAATAGCGCAGTGAAAGCTATCAGGAGCATGGTGGCTCAGTCGATTCGAGGGTTGCTTACAGTACCTCAGGGGATGATTCAGTATCTGCATATAAATATAGAGTGCTGATTGGTGGGAACAACGCTGCTGTAACATGGATGGGATCCAAGTTGAATTCAGTAGAGAGACGCAACAATTCCCGTTAGCATTAGTGAGCATCTTCTCACTTGCATTGAGATGATGCTGATAGGATGTCATGAACCAGAACTGCTTAAAAAGCATTTCCACCTCCATCACGGAGTAGATTATTCTAGATATACACATCAGAGGTGTTAGAAATGGGGTTTTTGGTTGGCAGTCAGGTTGCCCTCTGTCCAAGCAAGAACCCTCACTCTAGTCAGGGTAAGTCACACACAATCCAAAATCAGCCTGTGCCCACCCTCTGGTAGCTGGCACGAGCAGTCAAGCTTAACTTAGAAGGCAATGTGTAAAGCATTTGTGCAATAAATCATACAACACCATAGCATAACACCACAAAAATACACCACACAGTGTTTAGAAAAATATATAATATTTATCTGGGTATCTTCAGGTCAAAACGATCAAAGTTGCAATATGAATTTGTAAAGATATCACTGAAAAGTGATATAAAGTGTCTTAAGTCTTTAGAAAGTAAACAAAGTCTCTTTCAAACACAAAGTACCTGGTTTCTGGTGGAAAATCTCCTCAGAGGGCCACAGGAGAAGAGGTACGTGGAAAACTGGTGTGTGCGTCGATTTCTAATCAGCACACACGGACTTGCGTCGTTATTTTCCACGCGGGGAGTCGTGCGTCGTTTTCTGGCGCGCGGACAGTCTCTTTCTGTGGTTCGCAGGGAGTACCAGATGTCCCGGGTCTGTCCGTGGATTTTCCTGCTTGTTTTCCGGCTGCGCGTCGTTCTGCGGGGCTGCGCGTCGAAGTTTCGATCTCACGGCAGGCGTCGCGTTGATTTCTCCTGGGGAGTTGGGCGGCGTTGTCCTTGCGAGGCCGTGCGTCAAAGTTTTGATATCACGGCAGGCGTCGCGTCGATTTCTCCTGGGAAGTCGGACGGCGTTGTCCTTGCGAGGCCGTGCGTCAAAGTTTCGATCTCACGGCAGGCGTAGCGTCAATTTCTCCCGGGAAGTCGGGTGGCGTTGTTCTTGCGAGGCCGTGCATCAAAGTTTCGGTCGTCCCGAAGGCGTCGCGTCGATCAGCGTCGGTGTGCGGCGTTTTTTCTTGCCGCGGAACAAGCTGTGCGTCGAAAATTGCGGCGCACGGAGCATCCAAGTGGAAGAGACAAGTCTTTTTGGTCCTGAGACTTCAGGGAACAGGAGGCGAGCTCTATCCAAGCCCTTGGAGAGCACTTTTACAGCCAGACAAGAGTTCAGCAAGGCAGCAGGCCAACAGCAAGGCAGCAGTCCTTTGTAGAAAAGCAGACAGGTGAGTCCTTTGAGCAGCCAGGCAGTTCTTCTTGGCAGGATGTAGTTTCTGGTTCAGGTTTCTTCTCCAGCAAGTGTCTGATGAGGTAGGGCAGAGGCCCTGTTTTATACTAAGTTGTGCCTTCAAAGGGGGGGGTGACTTCAAAGAGTGTCTAAGAAATGCACCAAGCCCCCTTTCAGTTCAATCCTGTCTGCCAGAGTCCCAGTAGGGGGTGTGGCAGTCCTTTGTGTGAGGGCAGGCCCTCCACCCTCCCAGCCCAGGAAGACCCATTCAAAATGCAGATGTATGCAAGTGAGGCTGAGTACCCTGTGTTTGGGGGGGTGTCTGAGTGAATGCACAAGGAGCTGTCAACTAAACCTAGCCAGACGTGGATTGAAGGGCACAACAAGATTTTAGTGCAAAGAAATGCTCACTTTCTAAAAGTGGCATTTCTAGAATAGTAATATTAAATCCGACTTCACCAGTCAGCAGGACTTTATATTACCATTCTGGCCATACTAAATATGACCTTCCTGCTCCTTTCAGATCAGCAGCTGCCACTTCAACAGTGTATGAGGGCAGCCCCAATGTTAGCCTATGAAGGGAGCAGGCCTCACAGTAGTGTAAAAACGAATTTAGGAGTTTTACACTACCAGGACATATAACTACACAGGTACATGTCCTGCCTTTTACATACACAGCACCCTGCTCTAGGGGTTACCTAGGGCACACATTAGGGATGACTTATATGTAGAAAAAGGGGAGTTCTAGGTTTGGCAAGTACTTTTAAATGCCAAGTCGAAGTGGCAGTGAAACTGCACACGCAGGCCTTGCAATGGCAGGCCTGAGACAGGGTTAAGGGGCTACTGAAGTGGGTGGCACAACCAGTGCTGCAGGCCCACTAGCAGCATTTAATCTACAGGCCCTAGGCACATATAGTGCACTCTACTAGGGACTTATAAGTAAATTAAATAGCCAATCATGGATAAACCAATCAATAGTACCATTTACACAGAGAGCATATGCACTTTAGCACTGGTTAGCAGTGGTAAAGTGCCCAGAGGTCAAAAGCCAACAACAACAGGTCAGAAAAAATAGGAGGAAGGAGGCAAAAAGTTTGGGGATGACCCTGTCAAAAAGCCAGGTCCAACAAGAGGCTTGGAGGAGAATTCTTCCAGGAGGGTGTCATTTCCAGTGTGGTGAGGGTGTACCTGCACCAAAGCCATGGAGGCTCTCCTTGTTCGAGTAGTGTCACATTCATTTTGGCATTGTTGGTGTTCCTTGCCAGGAAGGGTCATTTCGCAGCCTGTGTACTAAGTCATATTGGTTCTTCCACTGAAGCAGGAAGAACTGAAGATTAGCCCTGTTTGTGGGCTACACATCTTTTTTGGAGCCTTGCTGGTTGTGGGGCCATTTCCTTGGCTTCTGAGTGGAGAGTTTCTTCGCATTTTGTGTCATCTCCTTGAATACTTTCCAGACTTTTTAACTGCCTCATATCCATTATGCAGCACACTGTGACAATACGAGGGTGTTAGCTCAAATGAAATAATGCTCATTCATTTCTGATGATCACACATTTTTACAAAGCACTAATTGTAAATTAGTGCCTATTACTGCCTATACTGGATAAATGCTGAATTGATGAAGAAAGAATACGTGCTGTGAAGTGCTACTATTGGAATAAGTGCATAGATCCTAGACAGTGTGGGGCATATTTATACTCTAGTTGCGCCGGAATTGCGTCATTTTTTTTTACGCAAATCCGACGCAAAACTAACTCCATATTTATACTTTGGCGTTAAACTCGTCTTGCGCCAAAGATCTTGGAGTTTGCGTCATTTTTTAGTGTGGACATCTTCCTTGCGTTAATGATATGCAAGGTAGGCGTTCCCGTCTAAAAAATGACTCCGAGGCATGTGCGCCGTATTTATACTCCCGGGCAAAAATGATGCCCGGGAGTGGGCGGGTCAAAAAAAATGACATCCAGCCGCTTTTGCGTCATTTTTTAGCACCTGGTCAGGGCAGGCGTTAAGGGACCTGTGGGCTCGGAAGGAGCCCAGAGGTGCCCTCCCATGCCCACAGGGACACCCCCTGCCACCCTTGCCCACCCCAGGAGGACACCCAAGGATGGAGGGACCCATCCCAGGGAACTTAAGGTAAGTTCAGGTAAGTATTATTATTTTTTTTTTTTTGTGGCATAGAGGGGCCTGATTTGTGCCCCCCTACATGCCACTATGCCCAATGACCATGCCCAGGGGACAGATGTCCCCTGGGCATGGCCATTGGGAAAGGGGGCATTACTCCTGTCTTTGCTAAGACAGGAGTCATGTCAATGGACGGTGGGAGTCAAAACAAAAATGGCGCAACTCGGGTTGAGGCAGATTTTTTGCCTCAGACCGACTTGCCCCATTTTTTGACGCCCAAGCTCCATTTTCCCCTACGCTGGCGCTGCCTGGTGTAAGTAATTTTTTTTGACGCACACCAGGCAGCTCCGCCGGCTAACGTCATTCCATAAATAAGGCGCCCGCATGGCGCTTTGGAATGGCGTTAGCCGGCATTACATTTTTTGACGCACAACTGCGTTGGCGCAGTTGTGCGCCAAAAAGTATAAATACGGCCCTGTGTTTATAAGTGTTCCTGTTTTGCCAATTAACAGGGGTGCTCAGAGATTTATCGGGTTGATTCTCCCCCCTGTGAATGAATTAATTTACATCTCAGGAAACAGTGGTGACTGAACAAGGGATGATATGTAACGTCCTCCTCCAATTTTAGTATCACAGCAAGGTGTTAAATGGAGCAGTACTGATCATAAGCAAATGATACATACTACTCCTTTGTTTCCAAAAGCAGATTTTCTTTTGTTATAAGTAAAAGAGATTACCATATATACTAGGAATTACATGAGTACTGGTAATACTGTATCACAAGGAATCTTATGGTGTGTATTTTCCTTTCCAGTTCTCCTTCCCTGCTGTTCCCTTCCCTACCTTCTCTCACTTGATCCCATCATACTTCTGCACTATTATAGCTATCAGAAGTGCTGCTATCAAGGGGTCGAACCTATTAAGCAACAAACGGATCCAGAGGATCAGAAGGATACACTTGACAGAATAATCTGCCTACGTTTTTATCGCCTCCTGATTGGTTTGGAGTCTAATATGCCATGTTGAAAGATGTATTAGCAGTTTTAGCCTTAGTACAGCAGCAACATCTAGAGCAGAGAATAAAGCAATCTAAAACAGGATAGACAGGATGCAAAGGAATCCTTTTGACGTATTCCTGAATCACACTGGGAAGGGGGCTTCCTGGCAGACTGGGCGGGTCAACACTTAACTCATCGATCGCAGTGGAAATTCCCTACCTATTTAGCAGCACCTGAACATTTTAATGGGGATTTGCACAAAGTACAGGTATTCATAGCACAGGTCCTGCTACATTTCACTTTGGGTCCTAGGGACTTTTCCACCAACCAGGCTAGAGTAGCCATCATGATATCATATCTGTCAGAGGACACAGCCCGATGGGCAGTGCCAGTACTCCGACCAGGCGATCCCTTGCCTTATGATTGGGATGAATTCTGAATGGAATTCAAGAAGGTGTTTGACCTTTACATCAGAAAGAGAATTACTGGATTTGAAACAAGGAAACCGAGACTTAGTGCTTCACCTCAATATCTTTCAAAGATTAGTTGCAGAAATGCCTTGGCCAGAAGAAAAGAGGGCGCCATTGTTCCATCAGGGTTTGAGGGATGAACTCAAAGATGTCTTGACTCAAATAGATCCACAATGCTCTACATGCACTGATCCTATTAGTCTCAGTTTGTGGTTAGACTATCATTTTGGGGAACATAAAGATGATAAGCCGAGAGCAGAAAGGCCAGCCCCTCAATTCAAATGAAGTAGAATGCAGATCAGAAATGCTGGTCCTTCCTCAGAACCTATGGACCTAGGTTTGGTTAGAAATTCCCTATCTCAAGGAGAAAGGGAACAGTCTTTGTCCGTATTGGCGGGGAAAGGGCCATTTTGGTAAAGATTGTGTACAGCAACTAAAACAGACCAGGTTTCATAAAAAGATTGTTAGCACTCACTGACAAGGTGGTGAAAAACTAGTCAGCCCAAGGTCTAAGGAGGGGGAACCCATGGGCTGGACAAAAATCCCTTCCATAAGTTAGACAGGGGTGCCAGTTAAAGAACATTTATTTGTGTTCTTTCAGATGAACACACAGCCATGGCCTTGATAGATTCAGGAGCAACTGGTCTCTGCATGGATAGAAAGCTTTCACAGAATTTGCACCTTAGACTAACAGAAAAAGAAAGGCCTGAAAAATGAGCTTGAAGTACAGTGTCAGGACTGTCATTCAGAGAGGATATAGTTCAATATTATTAGGGCCCCTCAATAGAGGGTAATACTCCCCTGTCCTTGGTTAGTTAAGCACTATCCAACTATTGATTGGGTCTCCAAGGCCGTATGTTTTGAGTCCGCTTCGTGTAAAGAAAATTGGGAGTAGTATTATCACTTCTGGTCAAAGCTTTAGCAATAAGACATGTCATTGCACTGAACAAGAACAGGACATTGTTCTACTAAAACCGTATCAGGACTTCCAGGATGTATTTTATAAAAACAAGAAGATTTAGTCCAGGGGCCGCAGTTCAGTGTGGAAGATTTTATGCTCTAAGAGAACCAAAGAAGTTCTGGAAGACATGGTGTTCTGCCTTGCGTAAGTCCTCTCTAAAATCAAACTAGCTTCCATCCACAAACAGATGGACAGACCGAACTTCTGAATCAGACTTTAAAACAATACCTACATTGTTATATAGAGTATAACACTGATTCTTGGGTGAACCTATTATGGGTCATGGAACTTGCTTACAATAGTGCTAAATATCACTCAAACAAAAACTGTCCCGTTCTACAGTACCTACGGGTCCCACCCGAGAAAAAATCCTCTGATACATCTTGTACAGTGTGGCAAGCTTCCTGAAGTTCATGAACAGGTGTCTCACATACAAAAGACTATTATGGAAACCCACAGACACCTCAAAGAAGCAAAGATTAGGTATAAAAAGACTGCAGACAAGCATCTTCGACCCAACCCAAAGTATCAAAAAGGAGATGTGGTTTGATTATCCACCAGAAACATCCACTTTTGGAGACATAGGTCCTCATTATGACCCTGGCAGTCTCCAGATCGCCAGGGTCATGGTCGCGGTCAGACCGCCATCAAAGCGGCTGGCTATACTGGAAAGATGCTCATTTGGGGAAGAAAGAATACTTGCTGTGAAGTGCTATGATTGGAATAAGTGCATAGATCCTAGACTCTGTGTTCCTGTCTTAACAATTAACAGGGGTGCTCAGAGATCCATAGGGTTGATTCTCCCCCTGTTATGTATGGACTTCCCCTTTTGCTGGGGGCTAGTGTTTAAGTATGAATTAATTTACATATCAGGAAATACTGATGACTGATTAAAGGATATTTTGTGTGATTCTCCTCCAATTGTATTATCACAGCAAGGCATTATATGGAAGAGTACTGACCAAGAAAGAAGGACACATACTACTTCTTAGGTTACAAAAGCAGATTTTCTTTTGTTATAGGTGAAAAAGATTATCATATATAATAGGATTTACATGAGGACTGGTAACACGGTATCACAAGGAATCTTATGGTAGGTTATGGCTATCGGGGGTGGAACCTATCCTGAGGCTCAGAAAGATACACGTGTCACTGTTTTTATCATTTCTGAGAATAGTACCTTTGCTTAGGTGGTGGTGAGTTATATGGCGGTATCTAAAGAGTTGATATGTGCACCATTTGCTCATTTGCAGGCAGGGAAGTAGCAGTCTCTCCATAGCTCAAACGGTGTAGATAGGTGTGGCGTCTTGTGTCGTTGGGGCGGCATGCATTTTTTCCCCAGCAAGGTGGCAATGTCACCAACACATTGTCACAGAGCTCCTAAGAGAGGACCCAGAAGTGACAATAACAAACTAGAAAGAGCAGCCTGGTATGGTGCTGTGCTCTGAGAGAGGCCAGACTAGTTTTCCCCATTGCTGCATGGGTATGCAGCAATGAACCATCTATCAAGGCCTCTCTCAAACATGGATAGCAACCACCTACATCACTGCCTGCAGCTGCATGCGAGCCCCACTGGCTGGCCAGACAACCGACCAAAGATTCTCTCTGGCTCAGCCTGGCACTGTAGTGAAGATGAAAGATAGCGGCATATGTGAGAGTCCAGCAGAGCACTGAAGAAGCACAGTGGGGGTACAGATTCATTAGGACATTATGGCCTACAGAACAAAACATGTTGCCCTTTCATCTTTCTAACACATATACATAACCATACTCATAAAGAGAATGCTAAATCATGCAAGTAAAAGTAATTGAGAAATACACTGTTTTTCTTTTATATTTCCCTGATGAAAACTCAACTGATTAATACAGTCACTGCAGATGTGTGTGTGTGTGTACCCAGACAGAAACAGAGCTGAACATTGGTTTACACAGTAGGGAACAGTGATTTTTGTATAGTGCTACAATGTCCCAGCCTGCAACTGGAAGCATTGGGAATATGCAAGTCATTATTTTAAAATTGCATTAAGCAAAGTGTGTAGAGATTTAGGGCTTGATTTAGAACTTGGAGGCCGCAGCGGACCCGAGATGACTGCCTAGTCAACCACCACAATGGAGAGCTCTTCCTAGTAGCCAGGCAGGTGGGTTCCCGCCAAACGTATTTAGATGTTACAGTTCAACAGGCGGTGTACTTGCAGCGTTTTGCTGTTGGAGGGAGGATATCGCTGGACCCAATGGACATCAGACAGTGCCATTGGACAAAGTCACACACACACACTCTACCATTCACATATGCATCCCCCTGCATCACACATGACACCACACACCACATACACACCATTATCCATTGCATTACACCTCAACACCTACAGGCTGCAAACACACATACATGAACATTAATCACACAACATACACATACTGGTGACACTGCACCCATACACAACACAACACAACACCCATCACACTCATTTACACAAACACATGCAGACACAAAGACAACTACACACATCACAAGAGGGACCACCCCACAAAACGCTCCTGAGTTATGCACACAGCAACACAACACACAACACAACAAACACAACATCATCCACACTATATGCAAGTGGCACACATACTAACACAACCACATAGCCCACTGCACCTCCATCCACCCCACCTAGCAAATCGCATCACACACACATGTACACCTACTGACTCACACACACAACTCAAGCACAACATGACAGGGGCAGGTCCCCTTGCAATGCGCAAACATAGGCACAGTTGTCAAGTGTGAATGTACTGTCACTGTGTTGCCAGCATTCATTTGGCAACGAATACTGACGCTATAATGACAATTATGTATGTGCCCGATATGTGTTGTGTACCAGTGTGACCCCATCTGGGTCTGACCCACCTGTGTCCACCGACATATATATTTCACAGTTAATAAAAAAAAAATTACTGTAATGTATATGTTTGCAATGGACCCGTGTCCATGTGCAGCGACCTCACCAACGTACACTGCAAATGCCGGTTGCCTACCTTCATGTCCTGTGATGGGGGTAAGTGTGGCTGGAGTCCTGCTGTCTGCCACACTTTCCAGTGGTGCAATTGACGCACATGGGAAGGGAATACTTGGCGGAGTCGGCGGGACTGGGACAGGCGGAGGCACTCGGGCAGGTTAAAGTCTATGAGACCGCCATCATCTAAATATGGTG
Source organism: Pleurodeles waltl (assembly GCF_031143425.1). Lineage (NCBI taxonomy): Eukaryota > Metazoa > Chordata > Amphibia > Caudata > Salamandridae > Pleurodeles > Pleurodeles waltl. The sequence continues at coordinate 150,398,954 of NC_090436.1, read as the reverse complement.
GGTGGACTGTCATGGAGCCAGATGGGTTTTCAGTTGGAAAACTGACGGCGGGACAGTTACTACATAAAAATTAGTCCCATAGTGATTTTATAAAATGTTTAAAAATCTATATTTTTAGTAATATGTCATCATACTGTAGTGCTAATTTCTACTGTGTTCATTACAGGGGCGCACTTCAGAACCCATCTTGTAACACCTTTAAATTATGTATAAAAAAAGAACAAATGTTTGTCACCATAAAGCATCATGTGACTTTAAAGCCAAGTACATCTTTTTGTGTGGCAGGAAGGCTTGACATATTTCTCTGGTACCCACACCAGTCACCTTTTCATGTTTTGAGATTTTGGAAGGGGTAGTAAGTTAGTACCCTTCTTTTTCAGTTTATCAGCAGTTTCAGGATTTTTAGAGCTTCTCATTGTTAAAAAACATAGTATTTATGATATTTATCTTTTTTCATGCACTTCATTGCTTGGTTTTACTCGTGAAGTGTCACTCTTAGTGTTACACATTTGGTCACAGAATGTAACTCATAAATATACCGAAAACATGGAAATGTCACACACAAGCATTCTGAAAACTTGGCAGCTGTGCCCTTATAGGCCTATGAACTTTAAATTCTCTTCACTCTCTTTTTCTGCTTTCAAAAAGCCTTAGAACATGGGTAGCAACAGCCACTAAAGGGCAAGCCATTCAGTGGTAGCAGCTTCTGATTGGCTACATTGAAGCATCTTCTATCTAGTTGGTTATCAGTGTTTAGTAATCTGTTGTGTGACTTAACCTAATGTTCAGAGCACCTCGATACCAACGTTATGTTAACATAATGACTTGTTTTTAATCCACAGTAGGTAATGCCATTGTGAAAGGGGCTGTTTTCTATAACACTCTAGGAACAAACAGCGCCTTCATTGCTTTCAGTTTTAATGTGTGAACTAAATCAGGGCTTTCCTTAAGTGGCTTCCCTTGCGCACGTCTCGTTTTAATGCATTACCAGTTTATTTCAATATATTCTGTGAAGCGTGATTGTGTGTGTGTGAACTGTAGAACAAGTGATTAACATCACTCAGTTTTTCTTATCCACTTGAGACATGCAGAGAGCATTGAAAGCAATGGATGCTAAGGGCAGATGTACAACATTTGCAAAAGTGCCCCTTTCTGTTGTGCAATTATCAGTTGAATAGAGGCAGTATGGGGAATGCATGATAATGCACACCATTGTGGTTTGGTGCTGGGCTGTGAATGAATTCCCTTTTAAAATAAACATTTGTGTTCACGCCACATCAGTCGTTTTAATGCTGTTGTTTCTGAATTGTACTCCAGGTAGCTGTAAAACAAATGTGCTCTGACTTTGAGACATTAGAGCAGTTTTACGATAAAAATAGAATTCTGTATGGAAACCAGTCACTGATAAAGTATTTTATGGTCAGTTATTTATTTAAAGGTTTTTATAACGCTCAAGCACCAGAAGGTATTTGGGCACTTTACAATATAACACTAAAATAGCAGTGGAAAGTTACATTGAAAAGCAATAAAAGACGTTGTGTACCTCGGTTCCTAAGTAGTACTTACAGGTACATTGCAGATGCCGACTGAAATTGTAACACTGTTCGTCCCAAGGCAGATCTTAGACTTGCAGAATAAGTCAAGGTTGTCCCCCATATATACTATAAAAGAGATAACATTCAATCATGTGTATGTTAACGCCTCATATTCATAACAATCCTTTTGTTAACTATCATATCTATGTAAGTACTGATCATTTTACTCTATGTGATGTTCATGCCTTACTGCAGATGTAAAGTGTTTGACACCCAACTGAAAACCCATCCGCCACCATGACGGTCCACCCACCATATTTAGATGATGGCGGTCCGATAGACTTTAACCTGCCCGAGTCCCCCTGACAGCCCCAGTCCCGCTGACTCGACCAAGCGTTCCCATCTGCATCAACGGCGCCATTGGAAAGTGTAACTGACAGCTGGACTCCAGCCACACTTAACCCACTATCACTGACCACAAAGGTAGGCAGCCTGCATAGGCAGTGTATGTTAGGGTGGGTCACTGCACTTGGGCATGGGTCCACTACAACCATGTATGACATTTACATTGCAGTAGTTAAAAAAAAAAATGTACTTTGACATGCATGTGTCGGGGAGACGAGTGGGTCAGACATGGATAAGATCACACTGGTTCATATCACATATCGAGCGCATACACAACTGTCATTATGGCATCAGTATTCATTGCCAAATGAATGCTGTCACCACAGTCACAGTACATTCACACTTGTCAAGTCTGCCTATGTGTGCACATTGCAAGGAGACCTGTACCTGTCATGTTGACTTGAGTTGTGTGTGTGAGGCAGTAGGTATATATGTGTGTGTGATGTGTTATGATCTGTAAATATATAGACTCTCAAATAAAGGACATATATTAGTATAACAAAAGTTACAGTCACAAAGATTCCATCCAAAAAAAGAAACTGTTTTTCATCACGATCCAGGTAAACATAAACCGATTCCAAAAAATTATTCTTAAATGAGTATCTATCGTATCGTCCCCCTATCAGAATTGCATAAAATAAATCCCAAAAGTTCATCCAATTCCAAAGTAAGCGTAATCAGATTCACAGTTCAATCCTGAGTAAATGTCCATCCCATCATCCCGCTGTCAACACGTGTTTCATCCTGGGAGTGCCCACGGATTTCTTCAGGACCTCCTACAACAGTATTGTACATGTATTCTTAAATTGTGTTATGTCATGACAGAAAATTTACATCATTATTTGAATATGTGTGTCGTGAGAACCCAAAAATTATCAATAAAATTCATTACACCCCATATTGTGTATTCTTTTGTGAATATTATAAAAGTAAATAAATATATTGTTATGAGTGACCAAAAACAATATTGTGATCAGGCCAACTGTCCAATGGTGTTCACACGTGACCCTCAACCTCCTACTAACCATCAATAACTCTTATATTAAATTGATATCATATTCCTACCTTAAACTACTTATTCCACTCGTATAATTGTTGGAATATCTCTTGTAATCTGTTATTATTATAAGGTCTCCTATTAACGTGAAATACAATATAAAAAACATTTACGAAAAGGGCGCTTGCTAACATATTAATCGATATCTACGGTTGGGTACTACTAGCGCTTACCACTATTAAATAGGATGCCGTCGTCACGCGAGTACGCTGCTCCGACAAATGTCCATTATCTAGCAATCGCGGCGCCTCTGCTGCCCGCGTTAAATACTTAACTCTAATCTAGAAATAGAAGACGGACAACATCGTAAGAGCGTCCGTGTGTTTCCCAATAGAAATAAATAAAAGACTTCCGTCTTTGGCAAATTCGCCTTATTATGAAAACATAAATATCGGGGCTCCATATTATTTTAAAATTGCAAACTATCATTCTGATTACCAAATATTATATTATAGCCATCTAATAATTTCCATATTAACAAAATGGGTTAATATAGCCCATCATTTTCTACAGTCCCCGAATGAAATTATGCGATTATCGCTGTATTTTTAGATTTTACATATTTGAAATCCATATTATATTGTTATTAATATTATATACCAATATATTGAACCTGACATAGAATTAATAATTATATAATATATTATTCTATATTAGTGAAGTCGCCCAACCATATCTAATATATAGTATTATCAAATTGTTATTCAAGTTTCTCCCAAGAAATACTCCATTTCATGGTCGGTATTTAGACCTTGCTCTACAGCTCTAAACTTCAAAATCCAGTAGGACTCCTTTCTCCTTAAGGCTAATTCTCTATTCCCACCACGTGGGTTAGCTGCACAATGATCAAAACCAAAGAATTTAAACACTTTATATTTTGCCTGTGCTTGGCAATTCTTGATATGTAAAGCTATAGGGTAACGTTCATCTTCTAAATTAATTGCCCTCCAGTGTTCTGAAATTCTGACCTTTAATGGACGTATCGTGCTGCCAATATAGATCTTATCACACTTGCATATGATCATGTATATCACAAATTTTGTATTGCAATCAATATGTGATTTAATAGACACTAGATTACCATAATAGTCAACAAATTTCGTCTTAGGCTGCCATGCCCATTTGCAGACTGTGCAAGAGCCACATTTGAAAAAACCTAAATTATGCTTCCCTAGCCAATCTAAGGGCCAGATGTAGCAAAGGTTTTTACCCATTCTGTGTCTATGGGAAAAAGTGTTCGTACATATGGTCCTAAGTTCTTTCTCTCCAATGGGTAACTTGGACTCAATATATTGTTAAGGGTATTCCCCCTCCTATAAGCAACATCAGGTCTATTGCCAATGTGCTTCTTAAGTATATCATCCTGGGTTAGTATCGACCAGTATTTTTTCATACTCCTAACCAATCTCTTCGATTTCTCAGTGTAATCTAAAATGACCCTAACCTTACGAACCTCATCTTTATCTTGAAAATCACCCTCTTGTGCAGCCCTGCTCAGTGTCTGTTCACGTGATATTCTCTTCACTTTATGTATTGATTTCTTAATGATTTTCTCGGAGTATCCCCTGGTTAGAAATCTACGTCCCATATTATCAATTTCCTGGAGAAAGTCACTATGTTTGCTACAGTTTCTCCGTGCTCTAATCATTTCTCCAAATGGTATTGCCTCAATCTGATACTGTGGATGAGCACTGGTGGAATGCAGTATATTGTTACATGATGTTGGTTTGCGATACAACCTACTCTCTATTTTATTATTTTCCACAAACAGTTCAACGTCCAAAAATTCCAAACATGTCTCACTATGTTTATATGTAAACTTAATATTCACATCATTGCTGTTTAAATATCAGCAAAAATCCTCCAACGAACTGACATCTCCTGTCCATAACATAAAACAATCATCAATGTATCGTCCCCAATATAAAATATTAGTGTGCCATTCTGCTGCATTTGGACCCCATATCCAAATTTCCTCGAACCACCCCATAAATAAATTGGCATATGAGGGGGAGAATTTCGATCCCATGGCTACACCCTGTTTCTGTCTATACCATTCATTTCTAAATAGAAAGTAATTGTTGTTAAGTATAAAGTCTGTCATAGTAATTATCATTTTTGTATGTTCCATCAAACTAACAGACCTCTTGTACAGGACGTGTTCTAATGCTTGAATACCAAATTTATGTTGAATACTTGTATATAATGCCACCACATCTAGAGTAACCATGATCATGCCTCTATCCCATTGTATATCTGAAAGTATACTTAATATATGTTTCGTGTCTTTAATATAAGAGGGTAAATTGTGAACAAAAGGTTGCAAAAAAGTATCTACAAATTCAGATAATCTTTCTGTGGGGCCACCTATACCCGAGACTATTGGTCTCCCAGGTGGAAATGGTGATTGCTTGTGAATTTTAGGTAGCGTGTATATACATGGATATCTAGGACGAAATACCCGAAGAAACATGTATTCATCCTCATCTAATAATTTGCTCTCTTTCCAATTCTTCAACATCTTATTGATATCATTAGTCACCCTGTATATAGGATTAGAGACTTCTTTTTCGTAACAATGCTCATCATATAATTGTGTATATATTTCCTGTTCATAGTCTTTGCGGTTTAGGACCACTATATTTCCACCTTTGTCCGCTTGCTTGATAATCACAGTTTCATCCGATCTTAATAATTGTAGTGCCTTAAATTCATCTTTATTTAGATTTGGTTTGTTTAAGTGTATTCCTTTAGTGTCTTGTCTGTTCAGGTCTGTCCATACCATTTTATAAAAAGTATCTATATTGTTATCCAATACAGATCTGGGTGTCCAAGTTGATCTTTGTTTAAGGCCACTGGTGACATGTATATCTGATGCTAGATTCAAATCTTGTAGTATAGTAGAAACCGTAGTTGGATTGTCTTCATAGTCTGTAATTGACATTAATGCCACTGTATCGTGTATATCTCGAATAGACAGGCCACTTAGTACCGGTTTTTTATATAAGGCCTGTTGAATGTCTTTCTCATAAGCTTCAAAATGTTTCTTAATTTTAAGTTTTCTGATAAACTTGTACAAATCTACCTTGGTTTTACATATATCCCCAACTGATGATGGGCAGAAACCTAAACCTTTATTTAAAAGACTAATCATATCCGGAGATAATGATTTATCTGACAAATTTATCACATTATTATCTAAATCCCTTGTGCTTTGTAAGTTTTCTTGTCCCATGATCTTGTTCTCATTCCTGAGCAAGATTCGCTTTTTCCCTCCTCTTTTGCCTCTTCTTGTCTTCCTAGTCTGGTTTTCTTTAGGTTTAATTCCCAATTGCCTTGTTTTATTCTTTTCAATTCTTGTAAAAAACCAGCTCCCTGTGTGTCAGAACTTACACATGCATCCCCACCTTCTATATCGCTAGTATCTGTGGCCAAACTACTCCTAGAGGTGGATGAAGATTCCACTGAGGTACTTGATTCCACTGTCAAGATTTTGTGCTTAACCAAATGATCATATTTCCGTGAAAATGTGAATACCCTTCCATTAGCATAGTCCATTTCATCCCTTTTAAACTTCCTAGCTTTCCTCTGTTTAATTTCATCCTGAAATCTCATGATCACATCATTAAGTATTGTGAAATTCTTCTCCGTTGCTTCCTTTAAATCTAATTCCATAATCTCCTTTTTCAATATCTCTATGTCTGCTTGCAATTTACTCACTTTCCTTTCAACATTTTCTATAAAAATATCCATCAATTTCATAGAGTTGGATTTTAGCTCGTCTTCCCATTTTCTTAATAGATCCACCTCTAAATCATCATATGTAGGGAATATATGTGAGCGTAAACCCCGTGGAATCCTTTCCAACCTCTTGTACTGTTGTAATGTAATTGCATCCCACCACCTGGACATCTCACTTTTCTTAAGTTTCTCTAACCTCATAAATTTATCTCTGAGTCCTTCTTTTTTCTTGGCATTCCCACCACCTATAGCCTGTCGCACTGTTACACCTTTGTCTAAACTTTTGAACAGTTCTTCAGCTATTTTTGATCTGTCCTCCATCTCTACAATTTATGTGAATGGGTCTATCCATTCACAATTTATGTGAATGGGTCTATCCATTCACATAAATTGTAGAGATGGAGGATAATAATAAAATAGAGAGTAGGTTGTATCGCAAACCAACATCATGTAACAATATACTGCATTCCACCAGTGCTCATCCACAGTATCAGATTGAGGCAATACCATTTGGAGAAATGATTAGAGCACGGAGAAACTGTAGCAAACATAGTGACTTTCTCCAGGAAATTGATAATATGGGACGTAGATTTCTAACCAGGGGATACTCCGAGAAAATCATTAAGAAATCAATATATAAAGTGAAGAGAATATCACGTGAACAGACACTGAGCAGGGCTGCACAAGAGGGTGATTTTCAAGATAAAGATGAGGTTCGTAAGGTTAGGGTCATTTTAGATTACACTGAGAAATCGAAGAGATTGGTTAGGAGTATGAAAAAATACTGGTCGATACTAACCCAGGATGATATACTTAAGAAGCACATTGGCAATAGACCTGATGTTGCTTATAGGAGGGGGAATACCCTTAACAATATATTGAGTCCAAGTTACCCATTGGAGAGAAAGAACTTAGATTGGCTAGGGAAGCATAATTTAGGTTTTTTCAAATGTGGCTCTTGCACAGTCTGCAAATGGGCATGGCAGCCTAAGACGAAATTTGTTGACTATTATGGTAATCTAGTGTCTATTAAATCACATATTGATTGCAATACAAAATTTGTGATATACATGATCATATGCAAGTGTGATAAGATCTATATTGGCAGCACGATACGTCCATTAAAGGTCAGAATTTCAGAACACTGGAGGGCAATTAATTTAGAAGATGAACGTTACCCTATAGCTTTACATATCAAGAATTGCCAAGCACAGGCAAAATATAAAGTGTTTAAATTCTTTGGTTTTGATCATTGTGCAGCGAACCCACGTGGTGGGAATAGAGAATTAGCCTTAAGGAGAAAGGAGTCCTACTGGATTTTGAAGTTTAGAGCTGTAGAGCAAGGTCTAAATACCGACCATGAAATTGAGTATTTCTTGGGAGAAACTTGAATAACAATTTGATAATACTATATATTAGATATGGTTGGGCGACTTCACTTATATAGAATAATATATTATATAATTATTAATTCTATGTCAGGTTCAATATATTGGTATATAATATTAATAACAATATAATATGGATTTCAAATATGTAAAATCTAAAAATACAGCGATAATCGCATAATTTCATTCGGGGACTGTAGAAAATGATGGGCTATATTAACCCATTTTGTTAATATGGAAATTATTAGATGGCTATAATATAATATTTGGTAATCAGAATGATAGTTTGCAATTTTAAAATAATATGGAGCCCCGATATTTATGTTTTCATAATAAGGCGAATTTGCCAAAGACGGAAGTCTTTTATTTATTTCTATTGGGAAACACACGGACGCTCTTACGATGTTGTCCGTCTTCTATTTCTAGATTAGAGTTAAGTATTTAACGCGGGCAGCAGAGGCGCCGCGATTGCTAGATAATGGACATTTGTCGGAGCAGCGTACTCGCGTGACGACGGCATCCTATTTAATAGTGGTAAGCGCTAGTAGTACCCAACCGTAGATATCGATTAATATGTTAGCAAGCGCCCTTTTTGGAAAATGTTTTTTATATTGTATTTCACGTTAATAGGAGACCTTATAATAATAACAGATTACAAGAGATATTCCAACAATTATACGAGTGGAATAAGTAGTTTAAGGTAGGAATATGATATCAATTTAATATAAGAGTTATTGATGGTTAGTAGGAGGTTGAGGGTCACGTGTGAACACCATTGGACAGTTGGCCTGATCACAATATTGTTTTTGGTCACTCATAACAATATATTTATTTACTTTTATAATATTCACAAAAGAATACACAATATGGGGTGTAATGAATTTTATTGATAATTTTTGGGTTCTCACGACACACATATTCAAATAATGATGTAAATTTTCTGTCATGACATAACACAATTTAAGAATACATGTACAATACTGTTGTAGGAGTTCCTGAAGAAATCCGTGTGCACTCCCAGGATGAAACACGTGTTGACAGCGGGACGATGGGATGGACATTTACTCAGGATTGAACTGTGAATCTGATTACGCTTACTTTGGAATTGGATGAACTTTTGGGATTTATTTTATGCAATTCTGATAGGGGGACGATACGATAGATACTCATTTAAGAATAATTTTTTGGAATCGGTTTATGTTTACCTGGATCGTGATGAAAAACAGTTTCTTTTTTTGGATGGAATCTTTGTGACTGTAACTTTTGTTATACTAATATATGTCCTTTATTTGAGAGTCTATATTATTTTGTGTATAACTATTCTGATATTTACAGATCATAACACTATTTGTATGTGTGCTAATACTGTTTATTTTATTATAGGTAACATTGGGTAACTTTTTTAGGGGTGTTTGGAGGGTGCAACCCCAGTATTTGGTACCGTACAGTATGATATTTATGTGGCTTTATATATAGAGGTAGGAGCGCCATATCACTCCTTGTTCACCCCCATTTTTTTATATATGTGTGTGTGATGTGATTGGCTAGGTGAGATTGAGGGAGGTGTAGTGGGTGATGTGGTTGTGTCAGTATGTGTGCCACTTGTGTATGGTGTGGATGTTGTTGTGTTTATTGTGTTGTGTAGTATGTTGCTGCATGCAGAACTCAGGTGCATGTTGTTTGGTGGTCGCTCTCTCAATTTTTTGGAATCGGTTTATGTTTACCTGGATCGTGATGAAAAACAGTTTCTTTTTTTGGATGGAATCTTTGTGACTGTGACTTTTGTTATACTAATATATGTCCTTTATTTGAGAGTCTATATTATTTTGTGTATAACTATTCTGATATTTACAGATCATAACACTATTTGTGTGTGTGCTAATACTGTTTATTTTATTATAGGTAACATTGGGTTACTTTTTTAGGGGTGTTTGGAGGGTGCAACCCCAGTATTTGGCACCGTACAGTATGATATTTATGTGGCTTTATATATTTTATGCAATTCTGATAGGGGGACGATACGATAGATACTCATTTAAGAATATTTGGGATTTATTTTATGCAATTCTGATAGGGGGACGATACGATAGATACTCATTTAAGAATAATTTTTTGGAATCGGTTTATGTTTACCTGGATCGTGATGAAAAACAGTTTCTTTTTTTGGATGGAATCTTTGTGACTGTAACTTTTGTTATACTAATATATGTCCTTTATTTGAGAGTCTATATTATTTTGTGTATAACTATTCTGATATTTACAGATCATAACACTATTTGTATGTGTGCTAATACTGTTTATTTTTTGGATGGAATCTTTGTGACTGTAACTTTTGTTATACTAATATATGTCCTTTATTTGAGAGTCTATATTATTTTGTGTATAACTATTCTGATGTTTACAGATCATAACACTATTTGTAGTAGTTTAAGGTAGGAATATGATATCAATTTAATATAAGAATTATTGATGGTTAGTAGGAGGTTGAGGGTCATTGATGGTTAGTAGGAGGTTGAGGGTCACGTGTGAACACCATTGGACAGTTGGCCTGATCACAATATTGTTTTTGGTCACTCATAACAATATATTTATTTACTTTTATAATATTCACAAAAGAATACACAATATGGGGTGTAATGAATTTTATTGATAATTTTTGGGTTCTCACGACACACATATTCAAATAATGATGTAAATTTTCTGTCATGACATAACACAATTTAAGAATACATGTACAATACTGTTGTAGGAGGTCCTGAAGAAATCCGTGGGCACTCCCAGGATGAAACACGTGTTGACAGCGGGACGATGGGATGGACATTTACTCAGGATTGAACTGTGAATCTGATTACGCTTACTTTGGAATTGGATGAACTTTTGGGATTTATTTTATGCAATTCTGATAGGGGGACGATACGATAGATACTCATTTAAGAATAATTTTTTGGAATCGGTTTATGTTTACCTGGATCGTGATGAAAAACAGTTTCTTTTTTTGGATGGAATCTTTGTGACTGTAACTTTTGTTATACTAATATATGTCCTTTATTTGAGAGTCTATATTATTTTGTGTATAACTATTCTGATATTTACAGATCATAACACTATTTGTATGTGTGCTAATACTGTTTATTTTATTATAGGTAACATTGGGTTACTTTTTTAGGGGTGTTTGGAGGGTGCAACCCCAGTATTTGGCACCGTACAGTATGATATTTATGTGGCTTTATATATAGAGGTAGGAGCGCCATATCACTCCTTGTTCACCCCCATTTTTTTATATATGTGTGTGTGATGTGATTGGCTAGGTGAGATTGAGGGAGGTGTAGTGGGTGATGTGGTTGTGTCAGTATGTGTGCCACTTGTGTATGGTGTGGATGTTGTTGTGTTTATTGTGTTGTGTAGTATGTTGCTGCATGCAGAACTCAGGTGCATGTTGTTTGGTGGTCGCTCTCATGATCTGTGCAGCTGTTCTTGTGTCTGTGTGTGTTTGTGTGGATAAGTGTGTTGGGTGTTGTGGTTGTGTGTGATGAATGTACATGTATGTGTGTTTGCAGCATGTAGGTGTTGTGGTGTAATCGCAATGGATAATGGTGTGCATGTGGAGTGTTGTGTCATTTGTGATGCAGGCGGATGCATACCTTACTGCAGATGTAAAGTGTTTGACACCCCAAAGGGATTGTGATGACCTATTCGCATGAAAAAAATAGAATCCAGGAAGTCCTTCTGTTGAGTTACGTGATTTTTCCCTATATGAAGGGGGAGGTCTTCTTTTTCAGATGCAACAGATTCAGTTTTGAGATTTACAATGGTTGCTATGCCTTAGAAAATGTTAGTTGGGAATGGGAAGTACAAGCCTTTGTATTGGGCACGACTGTTCCACAGAGCCTGGTGTGGTGTGTGATATGTAGGGTATGGCTGGATAGTGGTCACAGAGGATTTTGTGACACATGCTGGTCCCTGAAACCTTACTCCTGGGTTTTAGAAATAGATAATATGTTTGAGAGCAGTATAATTTCTTATTGATCTTAACTAATGTGTGCTAGAAGTTTAATTTGCTTTAGAATAGCCGTCTTTAGTAGTTTAGTCTTTACATCTGGTAGGACAAGACATTTGGTGGCCAATTTATTAAGGACAAAAGGTCATTCTGTATTACTCTTAATGCAGAATTATGGATAGTAACCCAACTGTTTGATTGTCTTCTGCCAAATCCCCTAAGTCTACAAACTCATCTACAAAGACCAACACAACAAAAACGGAGGGGGCATAGCCATCATCAATAAGGAGAGCATCCTCTGCACCACCACCAAGGTGATCCCCTTCATGGAACACCTTAACTTCCAAATCTGAACCAATGCCCAAACCACCATCAGAGGAACCCTTGCGTACAAACCTGAGGCTTCCCCCACTTTCTGAAAAATGATTACCAAGTTAATCGCTTCCCTGTCTGTTGACTCCAAACACTACATCCTCCTGGGGAACCTCAGTTCCATCTCCATGACCTCAACGACTTCAGCTCCACCATCCTTGTGGACAACCTAAAAAACATCGAACTCAAACAACTGGTCACCAGCCCCACTCACATCCCCGGCACACCATGAACCCCATTTTCATAACCCACAGCAGGATAAAAATTCTAACACAAAATGGAGCTAACATGGGCCAACCACCACATCTCACACTTCACCATAACAAGCACGCAGGAATACTACCCACACTCCCTGCCCTCCCACCAAAGATGGGGAAAAATCTCAGAACCAATGGTCCACTGCCCTCAACACTAACAGACCCAACTACACCTACAACATTGAGCAAGATGCCCGCAATTTCTCTGACTGGATCCTCAATTGTGCCGATGAAATCGCCCCTCTAGAAACGCCAACACCAGAAGGACCAGCAGGCCCACAGGGTGGTTCACATCCGAACTATGTCCCTTGAAGAGAGGAAGCAAATGGCCAGAAATGTAATGCTGAACCAGCAAAAATCTCTCAGACCGCACCACATACAAATCCACCCTCAACAAATACCACCACCACCTCAGGGCATCAAAGAAAGACTCCCTAATGAACTACATAAAAAAAAAAGAACCAACCACTCCAAGGAGCTCTCCAGCATCGTGAGAGAGTTTGCCATACCCTGCTGCCACTGAGGACCCTAAAAGACCCTCCCAGGCCCTCTGCGACTCACTGCTAGACTACTTCTATAATGAAATAGCAGCCATCCACAGCAACGTTACCCCGGAAAACCACCAGCCTTGAATTTGTTCTAAATCCGACCGACGAGACACAGCCATCTGATCACCAACTGGAAGCCACTCAGGAAACAGCAGTCATCATGAGCGTGAGACACTCTGAATCACCCACGGACCGCTGCCCACACTACATCTACAACCTGGGGCAGAGCAAGATCAGCAGCACCCTCACCGCGGTCGTCAATGCCTCCATCTCAACAGCCACCATCCTTGACACCTGGAAGCAAGTTGAACTGAAATCGCTCCTAAAGACACTGTCCACCAAACTACTGCACAAAATCACTGCTACCTTTCCCCGCTAAAGTCCGAGAAAGAGCCATCAACAGACAGCTCATCAAAGACCCAGAAGAACACAATCTCTTGGATGCCTCGCAAGCAGGTTTTCATGCCAACTACAGCACCAAGACCACCTTGATCGCTGCAACGGACGACATCAGAACCACCCTCAACCACAGAGAAAAAGCAGCCCTAATTCTCTTCCACCTTTCAGTAGCCTTCGACACAGTATCCCTCCGCACCCTCATAACTAGGCTTCAAAACCTCTAATTCAGAACAGTGCACTCAAATGGATCCTCACCTTCCTCAAGGTTTGCACTTGTCTGACCCTTTCACCTCAGAGCACAAAAACATATTCTGCGGTGTCCCCCAGGGATCCTCACTCAGACCTACCCTCTTTAACTCCTACTTGATGCCCTTGGCAGACATCGTCAGCAACTACGGACTGAAATCATAACATATACTGACAATACACAACTCATCCTGTCACTCTCCGAAGATCACACCACCCAGAGAACAAACTTCGGCAGTGCCATGAGCAATGTGGCCGAGTGGATGAGAACCAATTGCCTATAACTAAAGGCAGACAAGACAGCAGTAATCATCTTCTGAAACAATGCTTCCCCTGGGATGACACATGTTGGCCCCAACCCCCTGCCACAAAAGGGCATGCCCACAAACTAGGCATCATCATCAACAGCAGACTCACCTTCAAGCAACAGATAAATACGGGTGCCCCCTCCTGCTTCCTCCTTCTTTGCCTGCTCCATAAGATTTTCAGATGGATCCCCGTCTACACACGAAGAATGGTAACCCAAGCCCTAATCACCAGCTGACTTTATTACAGGAACCCACACTACGCAGGAACCAACCCCCATCTCCTAAACCGCCTACAAATTAAACAGAATTCCACAGCAAGACTAATTCTAGATCTTCTGAAACTCACCAGCTTCACCCGCACCTCAGAAGTCTACACTGGCTGCCAGCACACAAGAGATGTCAATTCAATGTCCTGACTCTCGCCTTTAAAGCCCTCCACAATGTCAGACACAGGTTGACTTTCTACCAACCCCCAGAAAACTTCGATCAACCACACTCACCCTCATACAAACCCTACTCATCACTACGGAGTTCACTCCTTCTCGTACCTCACTGCCAAAGCATGGAACAACCTCAGAACCACACACTCCTCCCCGATTTCATAACCATAACAGTTTTTTTTTTTTTTTACAAACAATCATACTTAGGCCCTCATTACAAGTTTGGTGGTGCATGAACTGCCATGGTAGTGATGGTGGTCGCACCGCTGCCGGGCCGGTGGAGAAAACTGCCATATTATGACCATGGCGGTCTTCTGAACTGAACATAGCCAATCCACTGCCAGTACCACTTTTCTGTGCAGAAACAAAATGCTAGTTATTTCTAGAAGGTCAAAGAAATGCCATGAGCTCTTGGAAAGGAGCTGAACCAAACCTTCAAAACAGCCCTTCCCAAGGAGGTGGTCAGGCCAATGGAGGATGTCTGATTCTTCCAATGCAAAGATTTTGTGGTTGCTTCCTGTGCAGCATATATAAGAGATACTTACGAGAACATCATACCTAGGTGCGCACTTCATTTCATGATTTTTCACTGGCTGCTTTGCCTCTTGCTACAATTTTTGTACCTGATTTTTGCTTCAAGCAGGTTTGGCTGTTTTTCTTCTAGGATCCTTTCTTGGCACAGCCTGGCTCTTTCCTCCTTTAAGATATCAGGAAGAGTTTGGTGCCTATTAGATCATGTGGCATGTCAGATAACAATCTATGTCTATGTATTTGTATTATCATCGTACTGCTCTTGACAAGCTATGGAATATAGAATGTGGCTGGAGGTGGGGATTCCATGATGATGTTGGGACAGTTGGTGGAGGCTGCAGTCGGGGGTCCTTGTTGGTGGCATAATAAACAGCTTGAACCTTATTTCTGAGGAGTGCTCTTTACTTTTCGGAAAAATGCCCTCCTGATTTCCTCAGTGTTTCATCATCAATTAGGAATTACAAGATTACTGAAGGAGATATTTCACTTTTATAGAGTTTTTGTACCTAGCTCTAAGTCACTAAAAGAAACAAAACACACATATTATTCTGTGCTGGGTGGCACTCTGCTCCTCTGAGAAGTTACCCTTTCCTCAGGAAATTTGGGATGGTAATTCACAGACTTTCTCAGAGTCCAGTCCTTGACAGTGAATTAAAAAAATCAGACAAAAATCTTTATTCACCAAGCAGTAAATAGGTAATTCTGGCTCCAGGTTCCAAAGTGTTAGAATTATTACCACTTTTAAAACACAAACATAAGCAAAAAAGATGTGTTCTGTCTTACTGTCACATGCCATGCAGCTGCCTGCAGTGTCAGATTGATGTCACTGCAAGCATCTGTTGTATGGCTTCATCACAAATTGCACATAATGGTCTAAAAAGGGACTTCTATTACATTAAAAGGATTACCCAAACAACAAACATGTATTTTACCCAAGGCTCTGAAAATCCTTGCACCGGAGCTGAGTATGAAGTTATTTTCTCCCAGCCCTTATGCACCCTGTTAGAGGCAAACATATCTTACTGTTGGCAGTGGCTGTTTCTCACTTAGGGCTCTGGAGCATCACCCTCCCCCACCTGATTTACAACCTCCTTTTTAACTTTAAAGTATCAGACAAGTGCACAACTACATGATAATAGAAAAATGCAGAGCTTTGTTACATGCACAAGAAGATCAGGCAAACAGGTCAGGACACTGTCTGAACATCCAGTGCATAGATGAGTGAATGAAGTAATGAAGTTAGGCTTACCGTTGTGCAGTCCATCATCTTCACTTCAATGGCTGACATAGTTGTGCAGAGGCGTTGAAGAAGTCCTCCATGAGACTTCATGACACACATCCTGGGCAAGGCCGGACTAGTTGTACGGGCATTAGGCATTTCTCCAGGAGGCTGGAAGGGTGGGGTGCTTTTTTATTTTACTGGGGGGCCCTTTTGTATCAATGCAGCAGTTTTGAAAGCACTGCAGAGTTCCTTGTTTATCCAACAGTTTTCAGGAAGCAATAAAAGTGCCAAGATAACTCTGGTGATTAATGTACCTGCTGGAGAGAGATCTGAGTTTTGTCTAGTGGCAGTTTTTACTCATCTAAGGCAGGGCAGAGGGTTAATATGCCTGCTGCAAAGAACCTCTATTTCGCAGATTACAGAATAGTATTTTGTATGCAAAGCTCTGTGGGATACTACTTTTGTCGTAGAGATCCTTTTGTTACTGTGCAGTTCATAAATTGCAATCACAATTTAGCACAGTGGCTATGAAATGCCATCAAAGAGCTACATGCAAACTGCATGGTACAGGTTAGAAAGTTATGTGCTTTTTCTCAGTCTTTGATTTTTCTAATTTTGTTCAAATGGTTCTGTTTGGGTAAAATACATTATTTGTCAAGTCAACACTATCTGAACTCTGAGTTTATGCTTCTCCAGACCAAGCACTCTTAAAATATGCCTACCAGTATGGGTGGCATGAGTCCTATGCCTTGTAGTCCCCTTTATCTTGTATAACATTTTCCATACACAGATTCACACACACGGGATTCATTGTCTCTTTATGTGTGTGTGATGTAAAGTGCTCCAACACCCCCACACTAGTAAGAGAGACGCTACACAAGAAATGAAATACATGTGAAAGAGGGGCCATGACACTTGAGAGATACTGTTAGAGGGTGATAGTGAGGAAATCATTGAAGAGCCCAAATAAAGATTGCTGTATCCTGGTGCTTTGCAAGGTCATCATTTACTATGCTTTAAATACTAATACAATTGTATATATAATGAAAAATGGGTTGTAGAATGCACCATTTTTGCAATTGTTTTCCAGATTTTCTTGAGGCGGGCACCCCCGCACCCCAAGTGGTCAGGCTTTCTTGCTATGTACCCTATGGGGGCTGGTTTGACCAAATTTGCCAGAGCTGCTTTGGGTTCCCAGTATGGTTCTGATCCCAGGGGTCCAGTGGGGTAACAAACGCCCCGCAGCCCCTACGGAGCTGCAGGTCTCCAGCTCCAGGGGGCCCCCTCAGCACAGTACACTGGCCTGAGAGCTCCTGAGTGAGTCCGGAGGGGGCCCTCTCTGTACTATGCGGGTGGGGGTAGGGGACCTCAAGTTTTGTTACGCTACTGCATAAGTCTCTTTTTGTTGACTAGTGTAGCTCTGCCTCCCTGGGGAAGTGGGGGGGGACTACAGCACGCAGTGTGTGTGACAGACTATTTGCAGATAACTGAAACGCAAGTGCTGTAGAGCAGAGAATGAAATTCCTTTCTCAAAGCACAGCACCTTTCAGAACGACTCAACTGTGATCTGAATGGCAAATAGTCCAAGTTGTATGTGGACTAACCTGAATCGTGTGCAGGTCTTAGGGCCATACTTATACTTTTTGACGCAAAACTGCGCAAACACAGTTTTGCGTAAAAACTTTAACGCGTGCTAGCGCCACTTCTTACCGCCACCTATGCGTCAAATTTATACTTTGGCGCACGGTGGTACCAAGCACGGGTTAGAGTAATTTATTTTTTACTCTAACCATTGCACAGCATCATAAAATAACGCAGGGAAAATTACTCTAATCCGGTTTGCGACGTCGTAAACCAGTTATGCACCATTTTCCACCACATTAGCAGTGTTAAGGAGCCCCAAAATGGGTCCCAGAAGCCAGGAGAGACCCCAGGGAGACCCCAATCTACCAGGAACCAGCCAGGAGGACACAGACAAGACCCAGGGGAGAGACAAGAAGAAAAGGAAGTGTCGTACCCTCAAACAGACTCCCAACAGTACAAATACAGATCTAAATACAATTAAAGACACAAATTCACTTACACAGGATACAAAATACACTTACCAAACACCAAAAGACAATATATAGATCACACATAAAACAAAGGCCCTCATTATGATCTCGGTGGTAAAGACCGCCGAGATCAGTGCTGGCGGTCAACAGAAGACCGCCAGCACGCCGGCCCCCCGCCGGCTGTATAATATTTTCCCTGCTGGGCCAGCGGTCGGTTTCCGCCCGCCGGCCCAGCAGGAAACAGGGCCTTAACATGGACGGCGGCTCCAAATGGAGCTGCTGCCAATGTTGGTGTGCGGCGGGTGCAGCAGCACCCGTCGCACAGATCACTTCATGTAAATCGGGCAGTGACCTGCGCGACGGGGCCCTGCACGGGGGCCCCTGCACTGCCCATTATCCGGAATGAAATCCACCATTGTCAGGCTGCTTGTCGGCAGCAGCCTGGTGGTGGCAGAGGACCGCCTGTGGCAGTCTCCACTTGTTATTTATATGGCGGTCGAAACCCCCATGCCGGTGGCGGCAATTACCGCCGGTGCCAGCGTGGCGGTGTTGGCCGCCATGTACATAATGAGGGCCAAAATCACACAATCCACAGAGAGACAATCAAAAAAACAGCCACACAGTCTAGAATAATCGCAGACTGCAAAGTGAAAGTGAAAGTACACCCACTGTACCATTTCTGTAAACAGGATATCCTATCACATCACTTCCTGTCTCATTTGCGGCCTGAATTTTGTCTTACGTGTACATTTTTGATGCTTACAGAGTTTGCGTCAATTTGTTTTGACGCAGATGCATCAAAATCCCACGCATTAATGGATCAAAACATTTTCAATGCATATCCGCATGCCTGGGGTGCACTGGTGGAATTAATGCTAGGGACCCATTGATGTATAATGTGCGCTAGTGTAATGTTTTCAAATTTTAACATGCATGCTGCCTATAACTAAACAAAGATAGGATAGTATCACCTGCAGTGTGTGTTCAATGTGTTTGGGCACATGTGGCAGACCATACTTCTGAGGCCCATAATACTCATATCGTTGTGCAGGATTAGCTCTCTTAGCTGACGCAACAGCAGCACAAACTTTGGAAATGTAAATGGATTTTTCAAGTTTGCGCAGGTGTTGCATCAATAGAGGACAGCAAGGCTGCGCTACAAAAAAAAAGATTAATGGCCTGTGTTTTTTGTGTGTGAATTGACTGTTAAAATTATTTGTGTGCCTCTGTGGGAACGGCATGCAAAACATTTGGGGTCATATTCATGTATGAATGTGTTATAGATGGGTATCACCGTCAGATGCCAATCAATACGGTACATCAGTCATGATATGTGTTTGTAATATCTGTTGCCTCTAATGCTGTGTGTACTTACCGGACATTGAGGACAATACATTTCCCATGACAAACAATACACAGGAAAGATCGAGGATGGCTGATGAGGGCTATGTCAGATATGTTACCCCTCACATCTCATGAAATGTTGGCTACCACTTCATGGTCTCTTGTGTGTATACTACCCATGAGTCAGGCATTTGAACATGCTAGGTAGGTACACGGTTTGTGACACAGAGTCTCAAATCCAATCATAACATTATGTACACCACAGTTTGACTAATGTAAATGACCTATGTTCCTCCTGTGGCTTTGGTGGGCCAGCAGACCATGCTGCATGTGTTCACATATTTCCAGTGGTTCATTGCACAAAAGTGTCCAGTTCAAGTGTATGGGCATGTGTACCCTGTGTCAGTATTGGCCTCCATGGTGTAACAGTTACGTGCAGGTCTAGTCAGGAATCTGTGGAGCCAACCCTTGAATTAACTGAGTACCCTTCAAAGTATATTTGACCTAAAGCCGAAGATCAACTAACGGCATACAAGGGGATAGGGCAGCTATGGTACAGCAGACATTTCAGAAGGGTGACGACAGAGCAACCTTGTTGTGGTCAAATACGTTATGGATCAGTAATAGACAAACAGGCAGGTTTCATCAGTACATTTGTACACAGGGTTGGGCTCTGAACTTCCCACAGCAACAGGGAACATCAGTGCCTCTGTGCAGATTAATCTCACAGCTAGTCACCACGCAAGTTCCATGGAAAGGTGGCGGCAGAATGAATCTGTGTCTGGACCATCAGGGCACAAACATTTACTGTCCTTACATACACATTAGCAGCCCTTGTTTGTTGGGCTGGAGGCACAGTACAAAATGCAGGAATACCGCCATAGCACACTGTCACTGTTTGGCACTAATGAATACATGCAAAACCAGACAAAGGATGGGGGCTGGATTCGCCCCCTGGAAAACATTTCCCAGTACCAAACAAATAAGAAAACAAATTAAAGAATTTGATACAGTTGAGGACTGATCGTAGACATACCAGACACAATACCCCAAGAGGAAACGGAGGGCATGGAAACCAACTATGAGGCAAATGTAGCCCCAGGAAATGTCTCTGGTTATTGCAAAGACTGAAACCAGTCTGGCTAACAGGATGAAGGCTCTGTCAGGAACAAACATGAACAAGGCAGAAAACCATTGAGCAGAGTCTGACTGGAACAAGCAGGAACAACACTGTGGAAACAAAGAGTAGTTTCCGATGTACTCAGCACTGTAACACAATCCAACAAGGGCTCTGAAACACAAATGAATTGTACTCCAATGCACAACAAGGAGCTTCAGGGAATGGTAGCTTCTAAGCAGTTCCAGGCCGCAGCAAGGGCAGGGCAGAGTCAAATGGCTGGGCGGCATGATAGTGCTCACAGGTATGTGCAGCTTCAGTCTCTCACAAGTCCTGGAGTTGAGAATCCAGTATAAGGGGTCAACTGCACTTTTCCCATGGGAAGCAATGGACAGCAGACTACAGGTCTTACAGACTACCAGGCAGTGCATTATGGGACCTGAAGTCCATGCAGGCTGATGAAGTAGCTATGCCATGCCATACTGCAAAGGGAAGCACACTGGAGTCATAATGGGAGTCTAGGTGAGTGTAGATGATGATTCCCAGGGTACAGATAGTCCATTTACCGCGCCCCCTATAGAAGGGTGGACAAAGACTTAAAACTTGGCAGTGGCAGGACTTATTTCCTCTGATGGACTGCGCAGGGCATATCTTGTGAGCATTGCTAGTCATACTTTGGACACTTGTGCTATCCATTTACAGTACTGATGCTCCACTTGTCACCCATGCTCCCTCACTGGTGTGTGCAGCTTCAGTCTCTCACAAGTCCTGGAGGTGAGAATGCAGTATAAGGGGCCAACTGGACTTTTCCCATGGGAAGCAATGGACAGCAGATTACAGGTCTTACCTACTACCAGGCAGTGCATTATGGGACCTGAAGTCCATGCAGGCTGATGAAGTAGAACTATGTCATGCCATACTGAAAAGGGAATAACACAGGAGTCAGAATGGGAGTCTGGATGAGTGTAGATGATGATTCCCAGGGTACAGATAGTCCATTTACAGCGTCCCCTAGAGAAGGGTGGGCAGAGACTTAAAACATGGCAGTGGCAGGACTTATTACCTGGGATGGACTGCGCAGGGCATGTATTGTGAGCATTGCTTGTCATACCTGGGGCACTCGTGCTATCCATTTTCAGGTTTGATGCACTTCTTGTCACACCTGTTCATTGCAGAGATGGCTGATGTCACACTTACTGCTGTCAAGGGTCTGGTCATACATTCCTGTTACCAATGCAATTTCACATCCACTGCCTCATGTATGATGCACTTTTTTAACTTATGATTGATGGTGTCTTAGTTGGGTGTCATAAGCTGCAATGTACCATGTTGGCAACATGGACATGTCTCATAGCTGTGGTCCTATGAAATTGCCCTTCAAATGTGAAATAGATAGGATGTATTTCATAAAAACTGTGTGTGATATTTGCTGTACTTTCACACCCATCAAATGTGATGTGGCATCTGAAGTATGCAAATTTGTCTTTCTGCAGTGCTCCATGAGGAAATAGGAATTATGATTCCTAGAGATCATGTGATGCATAAATAATTACCCAGAGCATGACTGAGTGATAAAGTTAGCTTTTTAATTCCATATCGTAACAAAGTGGTGATAGTGACTATTGTTGGAAAAAGCTTTGTACTATATGTTGTCTGCGGCACATTCCTGCAGCTGCGTTAAGATGTTTCTCCTCATTTTCCCAGACAGCATCCTCCTACTCCTTCTCTTCAGGCAGTTGTTGTTCAGGTTCATATAGGGAAATGTTCCACCTAACACATATGTTGTGCAGGATGGCAAGGTCAAAATTATCTTGCAGACCATTTCTGGGGAATATAGGAGGCTGCCTCCGGTGATGTCCAGGCACCTGAATCTGGACTTTAGGATGCCAAAAGTCAGTTCAACTATGGTGCGTGTCCTCCAATGTGCCTCATTATAGGCACGCTCTGCTGCTGTGCTTGGGTTGGCAAATGGGGTCACGATCCATGGCTGGATCCCGTAACCCTGATCAGCTGAAAGAGAAAATAGGGGTAAGTATTATGTTGTTGGTTGCACCCGAAATGTCACTTTGCCTGGCAGTTCTTATCTTGTGTTGTCTGTGACTCATATGTGTTTGTTGTATTGTGTGGGATCCTATGCTTCTGTGAGGTTCTTTCTGCACTGGGTTGTTTGACTAGCAAAACTGGTGTTTGGCTAATTGACCTGATATCTCTGGTATATTTAGAAACTTGCAGTTCAGTGTTTATCTCCAATGCGTTATGCAGTGAGAAAGACGTGTCCATGTGCATTCACTGGATGTGACATGATACTTCCGCACACACAATAGGTTCCACTATGATGGTAACATGGTTGCACTACATGGCCTGGACATCCCATCCAATTAGACATATGTTATTGCAGGTGTAATGCAACAGTGAGGCCCTTTGATTTGCCTGGGTGACAATGCACAACATATCTCCATATGTTGGCAGCACTGAAGTGTTCAGTATTGACAATGCACAATTATCCCATTTGTGACTAGTTGTATGCAAACCTATTTTTGTTCCCTCACCCAGTAGGCTCATGTGCAACCATGCACCTACACTACTGGTCTTGCTCCAGGTGAGCTGGCTAACTTGGTTGTGAGGGTGAATGTTTTAGTGTTGGAAGGTCCATTTCCCTGTACATCTGTTGTGTAGATGGGGAATTGTCTCTTTTAGTATGTATAGCAGTGTGCACTTTGCATTAGTGTCACATCAACATGTTTTCATTGCACAGTCCACTTCCTTATTGCTAGCTGGCAATGTCACCCCAGGGGTGATGTGGGATGTTGGTACTGCCTCAATAATTCCATGTCACCTTCATTTGAGTCAGTGTCATCATGCTATGTATCTTATGGTGTTTGACCTGCAGCAACACACATTGCACACCCCTTACACACGACGTATTGCTTGGAAGGGTGTGGGATTGACTGTGGCCTTATGTGATATTGAATGGTTAATCTTTCAAGTTGTACTGCCAAGTTAAGGCGATGTCATTGACACTGTGTTGTTTTAAATTGGTCCCTTGTGGCTCTCGAGTGTCATCTATTGTTATTCGCAGCCGTCACTTGTCCATAAGTGTGAATCCCATCTGGTCAGGATATCGAACATAACTACCAGTGTCACACCTCAGTGTCTTCCTGCTCATGTGTCAATGTAGTGGATTATGTCTTGTGTGTCCTACAGGGTTGCTGTGCTGTGTGTATATTACTAGGTTTCTGGACTTACCAACAAGAAGGCCATTGCCACATCGTCCATCCTGGAAGTGCCGATTGATGGTGTTGTGGCGGAAAAGGAATCATGTACACTCCCAGGATACTTTCCCATGATGTTGGTGAACAATCCCTGGTGATCAACAATGGCCTGCACATTGATGGAGTGGGTGTGCTTTCTGTTGTGGTATAGGTGCTCAGTTGCAGCAGGTGGCACAGTCCGGACATGTATGCAGTAAATGGCACCAGGCACGTGCGGGAAGCCATTAATTTGGTAAAACCCCTGTTTGGTCTCCTGCTGCTTCTACTGTGTGTTGGGGAAGCTGATGTGGGAAGCTGTTGGGGTGTGAGGGAGATGGTGGCATCAAGTACCTTGGGAAGGAAGGCAGAGAATGAGGGCTGTGAGACCCTGGCAAGCAGGACACCAGTAGTTTGAAATGAGCCACTTGCCAACATGTGAAGGACATCTAGCAGCTTGGTCTCCAGTGGAATAATGTGGGGTGTCTGCAAGCTGGTTGTTAACTGTGGCTCAATTTGGCGCAGCAGCTGCTGTATGGCTTGCCAGTTGAGTCTGTATCTCTGGATGATATCATGTTCCCTGAGGCCCAGGAGGGTTGTCCTGGTCCTGAATAGCCTCTCCTGCGTTCTCCATTGTCTTTGGGGTCCACGCTGGTGTGGTGGTAGCTGCTGCTGTTGGTCCTGTGCTCTGCATCTTCTGGCATGCTGCATGACTAGCACCTCCATGTCAACCATCTTGAGCAATTATGTTGTTTGTGTGAGTTTTCCTTAAGTAGTGGTGTGTTTACCCCATTTTAACGCCTGTCCTGACCCAGGCGGTACAATTTGACGCAAATCAGGATTTGCGTCATTTTTCTGGGTCCACCTCCCACCCGTGCGTCATTTTTGCCCGGTTGGATAAATATGGCGCATGGGTGTTTGAGACATTTTTTGGACGAGAATACCTACCTTGCATCTCATTGACGCAAGGCGGTTTCACGCATCCAGAAAAGGACGCACACTCTGAAATAAGGAGCGTCAAAATATAAATATGGTGTTAAGTTTGCACAGGATTTGCGTAAACAAGACGCTAATCCGGCTCAAAGGGAGTATAAAAATGGCCATAGTCTGACATGCAAAGACCAGCGTATGTCAGGTAAGTTTAGAAAATAAAATGCATCGCTCACCGCTAAAGTTTGCCGTGCTATCAGATCCAGCCAAATTAACCCACATGCACTGCTCTAGAAAGGTGTGGTGGATTGATACCTGCTCTGTGTCATTCTGTGCAATCCATTCCTGAGCCTCACTCTTCACATGCTCAGAAAATTAATGTTATGGGGAAACTGTGTTTTTCTTTTTATTGGCCAGTGTACAGTGCATTGTCAAAATAGTTCTTACAAGTGCAACATTTACGTGCCCCTGCTGACAGATCAGGAAGGACTGCTGATCCTTGACCAACATGAAAAAATGAAAAAGTGCCCAGACAAATTATTAAATTTATGCTGCTGTTTGAGTGTATTCTGCATGTGTGGCCTACTTCTATAACAACACTAATGACCCAAGGTAGAGGACAAAAATGCCACCAGAGGAGGGCATGAATAATTTTGAGTTCATGCTGGAAAAGTATCACTTTTATTAAGTGCCTCTGAAAGCAGTAAAACAATCAGATATGTTAAGGTTAAACCTTCCACATGTTGAAGAAATCCACTTTTTTTTTTTTTTTATTCAAAAGAGACTTTCCCATATGTTTACACGGTGTTGTAGCACAATTTTTAAGCCAAACATTTTCATTGGTTAGCTTGTGCATGAGGTCACACAGCCAAGCTAGACCTTTAGCTGTTGATGAAATACACCCAGGGCTCTCAACGGCTGATAAACAGACCAGTGCTCCTTGCCCACCTCTAAAAAGGAAAAAGTCGTGGTCAACTTCAGAGGGGAATTGTGCTGAAAAATGCACCTGTTTCATCGTTAAAAAAATCTCCCCTCCTCCCCTCTTCTCTACTTACCCAAAAGAAGGAGCAATGGGCTTCTTTGCATAGTGAAAATTGGGGTATGGGTGTATTCACTCTAACTGTTGACATATTAGAAACAAAAAAATGGCAAAGTACACAAATGGAGTGAGACATTGTAAGAGGTCTTAAACCTCATACAAAGAAAACAAAAAATGAAATATGTGTCTCCTCGCCTAACGAGTCCAGAATGTCTAAAAGTGGCAGCAGCAAAATGTTTTTAAATATTTAAAATTAAGATAAAGGTGTAAAAGATATTTAAATGTTTTATCATCTGAAAAACAATAGGCCATACATCATTAGGATTCTAATTTATTTATTTGTTTATTTATAACTCTATTTGTCATTTTTTTGTAAAGAGGACAAGACCCTTAGGGTTTTCCGAGGGCTTGTCATTACGTAATTACACGACAAAAGAACGTGAACAATAATCTTACATTCATTTGGGAAAAACATCTAGTCTAATTGACACCTATGAAATGGATAGGGATATTTCACGGAAAAGACTTTAAGGCCTATGAGAAAGAAATTGGCAGAATAAAAACTAGGGACTTCATATTATATAACGGCAGATTCCTTAGCAACCTTAACGTTGCTATTGATACAAGAAGGACGGACTAAATGGTCTTTAAAGGCCACACTAACTTAGATGCCATCAAAGACATTCCAGAAATCAACAACCATAATGCAACATAGTCAAGCAAAATGTATTCAACAAATAAAGGTAACAATGAGTATTACTTAGAAAACAAGTGTAAGTGTGTAACTAGTAGCCGTCTTAAAAAGGCATTAGAATGGTGTTTATTCTGCAGGGGAATTACATTGCTGGTTTCAGCCCTATTAAGAAATGTTTCTAAGAGACTTTTTAGTGGAGTGTGATCAATTGGCAGATTGGTCAGTGCACAGGCAGACTCAAGTTTAGGTGAAAACAATGCCTAAGTGAGGAGTTTGAAATGGAACAGGTTTTCTGGAGCTCAGTTCATACATGTTGAATGTTTCTGCAGATAATGTATGAAGCAGGTCCAGTTTTGAAGTAATTGAGACGATTCAGGTGGGAAAAGATATTGTTGGTGGTTAAAGCAACATTCGAAGTACAATTCACTCAATCAGGAGTTGATTGTAGATAGTGTCTGATTGGAGTGCCATGCTAAGAGGCCACAGTTTTCATGTATGATGTATGATCATGTATGATCTTGGTCGCTTACCACAAGAGGGCGGTCTTATTCTGAGAAAATAAATGAAGTAAATTTGGAAAAGTGCATTATTAGTTGGAGGGACGTGAGTCCTCCGCAAGTAAGAATGTCAACTTTATACTAGGTTCAGTTAGGTCTTAATAACTTATAATTTAACTCAACCCTTGGTAGCTGTAACACACAGCTGACGGCTTAAGTTAGGAGAAATGTGTGAAACATTTATACGTAACAAAACAGTTACAAATTACAAAACATGTTCTAATAGGAATCCCACTCCAATTTACAGAAATAGACTGAAATGTAATGAGAAAATGGACACCAAAAGATATAAAATCTGATGTAGGGAACCAGCGCTATGATCTTTAGAACTTATAAGACAAAATAGCACCTAAAAATGCAAAAGACCAATCACGGTCGTCTGGTCACACTACACTGGGTCCAAGTCTGAAGTTGAGACCTATCGTGAGCTACTGCTAGTCGAGTACAGGGACCATGTTTGACCTGGGGGGAAATGTACCTTCCCACTTAGCAGATTTTCTGGAGAACAGTACTCGTTAACAGATCATTGGAGAGTCAGGTTGTGGTCTAGGTCCAAAGGGAAATTCACCGTAGGCAGCATGGTAAAGTGCCTGTCCTTGATGGGAGTATCATCTCTAGTGGGATAGTTGGCGCAGTTGATATCAATGGCTGAAAGCTCCAAGTGGTTGAAATCCGTGATCTGTATCAAGTCTCTTCGGAGGTGGAGTGATATTCAGCGTCAGCCTCAATGAAGTCCCCATAAGTTCGGACTTGAGGCCATTTCAGAAAGTCAAAATCCTTTCCACAGAGGGGAACTGATGAGATTAATGTGACCATGGATTCGAAGGTACCAGCAGTGGCTTCGGCATTGGTCCCAGTCTTCATTGATTCTTTGGATGAAAAGTTCTGCAAAAGTTTTTAAGTGTTCTGTTTTGCACATTTTAGAGTTAGATGAGTACCCTCTAACACCAGCCAAGAGTCCAAGACCTTGTGGGCACCACTTGGGGGCTAGGACTCACTCTCCCAGAAACCACATGCAGGGTCCACAGCAAATACAAAATGATCAGCTGTGCTCTGATAGAAATAGGCTTCTCACAGCTTTTCTGGCTTTGCAGCTTAACAGGAGGCCAGACAACTGACAATAGGAGTCTCCTTCTTTGTGCAATGGACAAGTGGGAGTAGGTCCAGATGTTGGAGTCTCTCTCCACAAGTTCAGAAACAGGTGCAGTCCTTCACCTGTCTTCTAGAGGTCCAGAAGTGTTCTGAAAACGATACACAGGTATACCTTAGTTATGTCTGGTACTAACATGTAGGTGGGGCAACACTCCTTGACCAAACAGGAAAAACGGTTGCAGGGGTCGGTCACCTCACCCACTTTGACATAATTTCCTGGGTGTTTGGCCCCAAACAATTCAACAGTAAATTATTCTGCTAAATCCAAAATGCAGAAACGTTCTTTCCCTGTGAAGAGCCCAGGGCACACCCCTAAGGTGTGCCTATGGAAACAAGAAACTCTCCTTCCAAACGAGTTCTGAAATAGGTTTTCCCTACACTGGGATTGGTACCATTCTGACTACAGGGAAAATGAGAAGGACAGGCCTAGGTGGGAGTTGCATGTGCCGGTGACTCCTCTTTGAAGCTTGGGCAGTCGGTGGAGTTTATTTTGGAATACTTGAAGGCAGGAGTCATTCCTAATGGATTAAAAGTTAGGAATATACCAGGCCTTTTTGTTGAAATAAAACTTTTTTAGAGAAATGGTCTCTTATCTCTAACAGGTGCTCCAGAGATTGGGTGCTATTAATCATTGAAACTCCGCCTGAAATTGTTTCCCTTTTAGTTAAAAGAGGTTGAGGAAATAGAGAATAAACTCAAACAGACTACCGCATTAGAAGAGGCTAAGAAAAAGTTGGAAGAAGTTACCATGGAATTTGAGTCATTTATCCAGTATCTAGTTAAAAGGAAGACGAAAGATATTTGTTATTTCACTACAGAAAAACATACCCATATTTATCAGAGAATTAAGATAAACAGTCAACGCGGACATTTCAAGAGAAACAGGATTGGACATCAAAAAAGATAGTCACTTTTTCAGATACATCAGAATTCAGAAAGTGAGGGTAGCTCAGATCATTTTGACACTTTTGGCAACAGAAGAAACCAGACAGAACAGAGTTACTCAAATACACATTTTTTAGGCAACAGACGGAACAGTTACAGGCCCAGACCTCGTTACAGTCGAGGGAACAGATTTGCAAATTCAGAACAGCCTCCTCATTTTCTTCAAACCAGACGCAGTCAATATTGGTGGGATTAGATAACATCCCGATCTTTAATCTCAGCACAATGACTCTTGACTTCGATTCTGAAAAAGTTTTGTCCAAAGGACTGTCTTTTGTCCCGAGCACTTACATCAATACATTTTAATTGTTTAGAGATATATATGCTTTCTTAAGGAAGATTCGTCTTAAAACATATTTTAACACATCCACTGCTTTAAGGGAAGAGAATAGATCTGGTCTTAGGCCTGTCTCTTCATATACACCGTATATTGAAGCCTTAGGACCTGAAGTTTTGATCTTTGAGAAACCAGTCCTTAGGAAATTGACTAATGTGTTAAGATATGTCCCTAACCCCCAATTTAATTTTACCAAAGATGAGAATCTGGCCTTAAGACGTTTGCAGGATAACAAACAGATTATCATTAAACCTTGTGATAAAGGTGGGGGGATTACTGTGTTTGATACAGTACAGTATATGGATAAAATTATGAGGATGTTAGAACATAATGAGTTCTATAGGAGAGTGCCACTAAACCCAGAACTATGGATCAAGAATACAATAAAAGAAGGAAGCTTTGTAGCATTACAACAGGGCTTGATTTGTCAAAAGGAATTTGAATTCCTTACTCCTAAGAATACTCACCTTCCTGTAATTTATGGGCTGCTTAAAATTCATAAAGACTCTAGTAATCCTCCATTATGACCTACTGTGTAGTCGATTGGCTCGGCAATTGAACCACTGTCACAATATGTTGATAACTTTCTTAAACCATTGGTGTTTGATCTTCCCTCTTATATCAGGGACACGGGTCACTTTATTACCAAAATAGAGGGTGTCCAGTTTAATTCAGAGTCGAATATTTTGGTTACAATGGATTTGGAGTCTTTATATACAAATATCCTGCAACAACAGGCACTTGAGTGCATCAGACAGATCATGAGTGATACAGAACCCAGTGCCCTGAATCAATTTATCGGTGACTGTCTTGAAATAGTCCTTTATAACAACTACTTTGAATTTAATGCAAATATTTTCCAACAGATTAAAGGAGTTAACATGGGAGCAGCTTGTGCTCCCAGTGTAGCTAATCTTTATGGTGGGCAGTTTGAACAAAAGTTTTTTTTAAACGATTCTTGGTGGTCTAGATATATAGATAATGTATTTTTTATATGGAAGGGAGAAGAAGAAAGATTGGAAGTTTTTTTGCTTGGTTGAATTTATGTGATACAAATCTTAAGTTCACGATGAAGAATGACAAGAATCAGGTGGAGCCTCTAGATGTTTGTATCATACACAGGGAGGGTTGCCTTGCTGTATAGCTGTATGTTAAACATACAATGAGGAACACAATGTTGCATTTTGACACTTATCATCCCAGATGTCAGAGGCAAGCCATTCCATTCAGTCAGTTTCTACATATCAGAAGAAACTGTACTGAAATGAAAGATTTTTTGGAACATTCTGAAATTTTGGCTGAAAAATTCCAATCAAGGGAATATCCTACTAAACTCATAAAGGACTAATTGAAAAGAGCTAAATATTATGATCGCCAGTCCTTGTTTCAAAATAACAGGAAAAAGAAACATGAAAGGTTAGTATGTGCTACTCGTCATTCAAATTTAAATGATAAGATCAGACGAATCATTAATTCACAGTGGCACATTCTTAATGTAAGGTCAGATTCTGAACCATTAGGCAAACCTCTCCTTGCTTTTAAGAAAAATAGCAATCTGAAAAACATCTTAGTCAGGTCAGGAATGAACACCGGTAAGGAACCTGTACAAAAGTCTATTTCGGGTCTGGAGCCGATTTTTGGTAATTACAAGTGTGGAAACTGTTTAGCTTGTACAGGAGCTGAAGTTTCTAACAAAATTATGTGTAATAAGAAGTCTATTGATTTGAAAACAATGTCAAATTGTAGATCCAAGAATGTAGTTTATTTGATTCTCTGCCCATGTAACTTAGGCTATGTAGACGAAAGATCGAGAGAATTCAGAACAAGGTACTATGAACACAGATCGTCTGTGAGGACCCATAAACAAAAAGCTCCTCTAGTTGCTCACTGGATGCAACATAATCTAGTAGACTTTCTAACCCCCCTGGGGTGTGGATCAGGGGTAATTACCCCATCTGCCCACTGGTGGGCAGAACAATTTTGGCCCCATTTATTTGGGGTGGGGGTATGTCCATTTCCCCACCCTCTCATTTTGGAAAACAAATCTTCCCTGGCCTCTGGTGGGCTTTCAGCCTTAAAAAATAGGCCAATCTGCCCCCAAGGGGGGCAGGTATGCCCAACAGTAATGTGCCCCCATGGGGAGCGACCGTTACCCAAGGGGCTGCCCCTCTAAAGAAACCACGCATATACACACACACCAATCCCTGGTGCCTAAGTGGTTTCTGCCCCCCCGGTGGCAGATTGGCCTAATAGAAATAGGTTGATCTGCCCCCAAGGGGAGCAGAAATGGCCTAAAATATACTTGCTCCCCCAGGGTAGTGACCCTTGCCTAAGGGGTCGCTCCCCTTGCATGAAACGGGTGCAAAAAAAATCCCCGGTGCCAAGTGGTTTCTCAGCCAAATAAAAATAGGCCGATCTGCCCCCAAGGGGGGCAGAAATGGCCTAAAATAAATTTGTCCCCCCAGGGGAACGACCCTTGCCTAAGGGGTCACTCCCCTTGTGTGAAATTGACACAAAAAAATAAAGATCCCTGGTGTCTAGTGGTTTCTGCCCCCCTTGGTGGCAGGTTGGCCTAACAAAGATCAGCCGATCTGCCCCCAAGGGGGGCAAAAATGGTCTAAATACAATTTGCTCCCCAGGGGAGAGACCCTTGCCTAAGGGGTTGCTCCCCATATTTAAAAACAAAAGTAAACATGAACAAAAATATTTCCCTGGTGTCTAGGGGTTTCTGCCCCCCCTGGGTGTAGATCTGTCTAATTATAATAGGCCGATCTGCCCCCGGGGGGCAGAAAAGTCCTAAAAATATTTTCCCCCCCTGGTGAGCGGTCCTTGCCCAAGAGGCCGCTCCCCTTATGCGCAAGTACATTAAAAAAAATCCCTGGTGTCTAGTGGTTTCTGCCCCCCTTGAGGGCAGATTGGCCTAATAAAAATAGGGCGATCTGCCTCCAAGGGGGGCAGAAATGTCATAAATACAATTTGCCTCCCAGGGGAGTGACCCTTGCCTGAGGGGTCGCTCCCCTTGCGTGAATTTGCCTTAAAAAAAAAACTCCCTGGTGTCTAGTGGTTTCTGACCCCTTTCGGGGGTTGTTGGCCTCATAAAAATAGGCCGATATGCCCCCAAGGGGAGCATAAATCGGCTAAATATAATTTGCCCCCTAGGGGAGCGACCCTTGCTTAAAAAAATGATCCCTGGCACCTAGAGGTTTCTACCCCCCCCCTGGGGGCAGATCGGCCTAATAACAATAGGCAGATCTGCCCCCGGGGGGCAGAAAAGACCTTGAAAAATGTTTTCCCCCTGGGGAGTGACCCTTGCCCAAGGGGCACCCCCCTTATGCCAATTTCTGTTTATAAATAAATCCCTGGTGTCTAGTGGGCATTTCAGCAGCCGGATCGTTTCACGATCCGGCTGCTGAAATGCTCTGAGAGATTTCAAAGGGAAGGAAATTCCTTTCCTTCCCTTTGAAGCCTCTCCGGCCCCCATCACATGCACCACTTGGGAAACTCCCTCTCGGATAATGTAACCAATTCCTAGAAATAGCACCCAGCAGGCAGAAGGCACAAAATGTGAATAGGACATGATCACAGGAAGAGAAATGTAAATACATTTTGGGTTGTGTACGAATTTGGGTAGAGCATACTCAATATTAATAATGTGTCATAAGCTTAATAAGCAATGGTGTTTTAACGTCACTACCAGCCCAGCTCATCTAAATCTGTGAATTTGGTTTCAATAGTAGTCTCTATTTTAAATATAAATGCATTGCATTTTATACAGTGGGTAAATACTTGATGGGTAATCTAAAATCGTATGTTACATATTAGGATCAAGTAGGAAAATTATATTCCATCTATGCACTAAACATTCCATTAATAGGATTCCCCACAGGGCATAGCCTTCTCATGCATGAACAAATGGAAGCCTGTGTAACAAGTGGGTCTGGTAATGATAGGTGAGAATTGCAGGCCTTTAGAGACCTTACAGAGGGCTGTGGGCTGTGTGTCGGGCAGTTCCTGTGATACCCCACATTTAGAAAACGAATACACACAAGGTGGGGTAGGATACGTTTGGAACCTGGCACTCATGAAACCTTACTGCTCCTAGTCACATAAAGTGATGGATATAAACTAGTATCATTATTTTATACATCTATATTAACCGAATATGCTAACTCTTAGAAGCGACTAGTGACATGATTAAGGAGTTGAAATTGCGATATGGAATGGGTGAAGAGACCACTTTTATATAAATTCTTTACTTAGTTTCACAGGAAACAAACAGAAATAAACAATGAGTCACATCTGTAAGTACTATTATGTACGCTCAAAGTGTACATATTGTATAAAGGTAAAAAAGGAGAGAAAATACACAGCAATAGCCATAAATAGATATAAAGACAAAAGAAGAAAAAGTAACGTTTGAATGAAAAGTTGCTTCTAAATACATGAGAAAACATTTTGTAAACATAATTAGATATTTAAACAGGGATTAATATTAGTACATAGAAATACCTTCGAGAAGTCTGAATCTGACAGTGTAACACAAGTAGACACAAACAAAACAAAAATTATGTTTAAAGAAAAGGGCCCAAACAGAATCAAAATGTTGTCAATTATCATTCATTCAATTGATCAGGCATAACTTTTTATGATATTATGCACTTTCTGCCAGGCTAACTGAGATGAGTGGATAATGGGATTGGAAGAAATTGTAAAACATGGGCATTTAGTAAAATAAATAGCAAATGGGGAATTGGTTTTCAGTAAAGACTGTTCAACTGTAACCTGAAGCAGAATGTTCCTATATGTTGGGAGCATATAAATAGAATGAGTCAATTGTTGTGCTAGTCCAAGTGGGAAAGACGCAGACCACTTTTCATTGAGGAGGATTGTAATTTTGGACCACTGAGGCAAGGTCTTTTACCATCTAATACAAACTGAAAGATAGTAGAAGGCATTGTTTTGAAAAAGGATTGTGGTGTGGGTAGTGAAATCATTGGAAAAATATAGTTAAATTTAGGAATTGTATTCATCTTAACGTTTTTTATTCTACCCCAAAGTGATAAGATTAAAAGAGACCACCTTTGAAAATCCCTTTTAGCCTGATCAATATTAGGATTTACATTGTCCAGAATCATATTTTTTTAGGCCAGGATTAGGAAGTATACCTAGATATTTTAGTTTGGAATGCATCCATTTAAAAGGGAGGTTACCAATAGAAGCAGTAGTAGTAATGGCAGACATTGGTAAAACCTTGCATTTAGACCAATTCATTTTATACCCTGAAAAGGATGAGAAAGTGGTTAGAAGTGAAATTAAAGACGTGGCTAAAGATTTTGAATGTGAATGAGTCAAAAGAATATAATCTGCATAATAGAAGGCTTTAGTTTCACCGGCAGAGGTTTCAATACCCTTCATAGACATATTTTGTCATATAGCAGTAGCTAATGGTTCAAGGGCCAAGAGGAATAATAATGTAGATAATGGACAACTTTGTCTAGTACCACAATAAATATTGAAGTATAAGGATGTAAAACCATTGCATGTAATGGCAGCAGTAGGTGACTAATACATGCCTTTAGTTAGGGTAATGACGTTGTTTCCAAATCCCATTATTTAAATGGTACGAAACAAATACCCCCATTCCACCCCATCAAAAGCTTTTTCTGCATCCAAGGAAAGGTGCACTTTCTCCTCTGTAATTTTACGTAATAGTCATAATAAGTATAAAATAGTATGAAGATAATTAGTGGATGACTGGCATGTAACACAACCAACGTGAGAAGGGTGGATGAGAGAATTAATAACCAAACAAAGTTGTGTAGCTAAAATTTTGGCTGAGACTTTGACATCTGAATTTATTAATGAGCTCAGTCTATAAATGGAACATTGTAGGGAATCCTTACCAGATTTGGGAATTACCATAATACAGCACATAAAAAGTCAGAAGATAAATGTCCCAATTGTAGCACTTCATTAAAAACAGATCTCACAATTGGGACTATATGTTGTTTAGTAATTTTAAAAAATTCAATACAGAATTCATCTTCTCCTGTAGCTTTGCCAATAGCTGAACAATCAATAGCTTTTATGATCTCATCTGCTGTATTTTCTTTTTCTAATATTTCTCTTAGTTCTTCTGATAATTTAGGAAGGTTGAGTTTTGTAAAAAAAAAATGCACCTTTCTCTTTTTGGTTAAAGCAATTTAAGGATTTGTAAAGCTTTTCATAGTCATTTTGGAATTGTGACAACATTTTAGAAGGATAGGTATGTAGTGCTCCTTTTGAGCTTTTAATAACCAGTATCACTCTGAAGACTCTTGTTGACGCAGCTGGTAAACTAGGAGTCTCCCAGATTTTTCCCCCCATGCATAATGTCGCTGACGGATATGAAATAAACATTTCTCAGCGTATGATGTGTAGAGGTTATTGAGTTTGAATTTTGCAGAGTAATTTTCTCAATGATTCTGGAGATTCTAACTGAAAGAGTTGAAATTTCTCTTTCAAAACATAATCCAACATCATTGAATTGTTTTTTAAGGAGTGATGAATCTTTTGTTATTTAACATCTTATAACAGCTTCGCCTGCACCCCTTAGCATATGTGCACTAGAGAACGAATGTTCATTATTGTTTAGAAATTGTTCCACATGTAAGCATAATTTAAGATTTTCTTAAGGTATTTTGTAAGAAGAAAGGTTAAATCTCCATAGGGGTTTTGGAGGTTGAGACAGACCTCTCTCTAAATAAATATCTAGGAGATCATGATTGGATATACTGCAAGGGACTATATTTGCATTTGTTATTAACTGTAATATTAAAGGAGAGATTAAAAAATAGTAAATTCTTGTTCAGATTGAGAGGAGGCAAGATGTGAAAGTTTCATCCCTTTCATCTATGTGTAGTAATCTCCACAGTTCTTTAAGTGTGTAGCCTTTGATGAAATCCTGTAGGGTGTATCTGTCACTAGTATGGTGAGTATCTGGTTTTCCTGATCTATCAATTAATGGGTCAATGGTGACATTTTCCAGCTCCTCCTAATAATACTCTAGTAGATCCAAAAAATGAAAATAAACTACTAAACTGAGAAATCAAGACAGTTTTGGAATCAGTAGGGGAATATATTGATCCCAAAATCAATAAAGTATTACGGATACATATTTTAACAAAAATGTGTCTTCCCTCTAATGTTTTATTGGTGCAGGTATGAAATGTCCTGAATAGTATGAGGAATTTTATCAAGGCAGAATTCAACTTCCAATAGACATTCAGCAATTATTTGCATACAAGATTGAAATTGTTTAACTTCCCCTCTCAAACCCTATACTGTCAGAGTGTTTGCAGAGACTACTGCATTTACAGATGCAATTGAATTTTTAATGGCCAGTAATTCTTTACAGTAAGTATCCATTTTTGATGTTGGGTTATCAGGGGAGCTTGCTATCATGTTCGAAGGATTATTATTTGTAGGATTAGACACTGAAGCCTCACTATATGATAAATGTCTAATATGTCTAATTTTAGACATGAAAACAACAGTAGGCAAGGGAAGCAAATAAACCCTGGATTATATGTCTAATCTAGGTCTATAGCAAAACAAATGAGAGTCCCAAGCTAGCTATATAATCAGGAGAGCCAATCTTTATCCCATTACAGACAAAGAAGAAATTGTTCTCAAGAGCATAATTTTCAGCAGATCAAGGTTAATGGAATCTCAAATGCAGATAGGACATCAAATAGTACCGGATTAGTTCAGGGAAGAAAACCAACTGTCCCATATAAAATTCCCAAAGTGATATAATAACAGCAGTTCGTATGATGTATCATAGATAGGCAGTTGGACTTCTCACTTTTATTTCTTTTCTGTCCCTGTATCCTTATTCATGAACGTTTGTGCACTATTCAATCCAAAGCAGAGGAATCAAGTAGCATTAGGGATGATGAAAGGAATCCACAATGATGTCCTCTCGCCTAAAGTTATGACCAGTAATCACCATTGTCTTGGGTCTACCACCCCATAAAAATCCGACAGGATTAAGGATCACATTAACTATGGCAATGATTGGGTAATTTATTACAGAAGTTCAGGTAATGTTGTTGGGAGGGGTCTCTGTCTATGTAAGAAGAGGCAAAGTGGGGAATAAATAAACATTCCTCAGTCTCACCCTTGATTATGAGGTTCCAACAATGAATCACCATCTTTTGTGATGTAAAGCATTGTTCTCGTCTGGTGGCCAAGATTCATGATGAGTGAGGCAGCCGTGGGTACAAATGCAGTTCCTTGAAGATGTCCCGATATAACATTAGAGTGAGGAGAGGATAGCATAGATAGGGTAGATGGCCGGAGGTTTCATTTCTGACCTCGAAGCTCTAACAAAAAAAATCATCTTCTGCTGTATCCAGCTGTGCCCCCCTGCCACTTACTAAGGCCTCCCATTCCATATATTTCTGATATGGTTGAAGATCTAGTTGAATATGGGAACAGGTGAGTGAAAAGTTTGTAGCATAAGTGCTGTTAATATTGTAGGGAAAATCCTGCTTCTGTGTAAAATGAGGCAAAGCGGGGAGAAAATACCTATTCCACAATCTCGCCCTTTGCTACAAAGTTCCAACAATAAGCCACAATCTTCTGCACCATGCAATACCGCTCTCCTAAAGCGGTTGAGATTCATAATGATAGAGACAGCCGGAAGTAAAAATTCAGCTCTTTAAAATTGCCCTGTTAGTTTTGACGACAAAATCTGGCAATAATGTGCAGTGAGGCAAACAGGATGTAATTAATAGTCTACACTTGGAGCTCTAAAAAAGAGCCATTATCTCCTGCTGCATCAAGCTCTACCCCCAAGCCCACATCTTAGTTATGTGTCTATCCCTTCATGTCTCCTCACAAGTTTCAGCAGCAGGTGCACTCCTTCTTCTGTTTTGCCCACATGTCGAGAGTGTTCTGAGAAAATGTTTTGGAGAGACACATTTATGACTGGCACTAGCTTGAAGTGGGGGTGACTCTTGGCCCCTCCCCAATCAATAGAATATTAGTATTCAGGGGAAACACTCCCCACTGTTATAGCAGCTCCTGTATGTCCTTCTGTAAACAATACTACAGTATCCCTCTCTCACTAAATTCAAGAGGGAGAAACCCTGCTCCCCATCTGCCGAGCCTGTATGCCTGCCCAGTGGTGTGGCCATTGTAAGGGGCAGCCCCACTTCTGTGGTTCTGGGAGGAGAGGGAAGGGGTCCTGATCAGCTGTCATCTGGCATCTGGCATCTTCTAACAGGGGAGGCCTCTTCGAAATAAATTAAGTTCCTGGGCACATCCCAACTGATCTTCCTGCCAAGAGATCAAAAGCACCTCCCCATATTCAGGCCACTGTTGCTGCTCTATGAGCATATCTTCAGACATCATCATGGCTATTCACAAACTAGGGGGCATATTTATACTCTGTTTGCGCCGAATGTGCGTCAAAAGATTTGACGCACATCCGGCGCAAACCTTGCCCCATATTTAAACTTTGACGCCTGACCCCGCAGACGTCAAAATTCCACCATGAGCGTAATTTTTTGGAAGCGGGAACCTGCCTTGTGTTAATGATATGTAAGGTAGGCGTTCCCTTCCCAAAAATGACTTTAAGGCCTGTGCGCCTTATTTATACTCCAGCGTCATTTTGACACACAGGAGGGGGTGGGCCTTAAAAACGTCTCACAGCCTGTTGTGCGCCGTTTTTTAACGCCTGGGTCAGGGCAGGCGTTAAGGGACCTGTGGGGTCAGAAGGAGTCCAGAGGTGCCCTCCCCTGCCCCCAGGGACACCCCCTGCCACCCTCGCCCACCCCATGAGGACACCCAAGGATGGAGGGACCCATCCCAGGGAAGCTGAGGTAAGTTGGGGTAAGTATTTTTTTCTTTTTTTTTTTTTAAGTGGCATAGGGGGGCCTGATTTGGGCCCCCCTACATGCCACTATGCCCATTGACCATGCCCAGGGGACAGAAGTCCCCTGGGCATGGCCATTGGGCACGGGGGCATGACTCCTGTCTTTGCTAAGACAGGAGTCATGTCAATGGGGGTTATGCGTCAAAGAAAATTGCGCAAGTCCGGTTTGAGGCCTGATTTTTGCCTCAGACCAGACTTGCACCATTTTTTGACGCACAACCCCCATTTTCCCATACGACGGCGCTGCCTGCTGTGAGTAATTTTTTTTTATTCAGACCAGTCCGCAGCGCCGGCTAACGTCATTCCATAAATAAGGCACTCGCATGGTGCGTTGGAATGGCGTTATCCGGCGGTAACATTTTTGACGCACAAATGCGTTGGCGCAGTTGTGCGTCAAAAAGTATAAATATGGCCCTAGGTGTCAGGTGGAGATGAATGCAAATTAGCCTCCAATAGATTTAGACATAGAAAAAATAACTTTTAAAAAAGTCAAGTTTTCTAAATATTTATCAAAAATCCAACTTCACTATGTAGTTGGGCTTTAATAAATATTTTAAATAGTAATTTAATATTTTTTCTACCTAGTCCTAACATCAGACAGCACAATTAATATTGCTTCTCGATGTTCCTCTCTGGGCCAGCTGGCTTCCCAGTGAAAATAGCTTTTGGATGCTGGACTCTGTAAATAGATGTGGACTTTACATGTATACATGTACTTATATTAAATGCTATCCATCCTACGTAGTCTAAAAGGGGTGACTAATTTTTATTATTAGAAAATGAGGTTCAACTGCAGCAACCAGGCTGCAGTGGTAGGCCTCAAGCCATGTTTGTCTGTCACTCTAGATGATGGCACAGTAGTGTTACAGTCATATGTGGCATTTAACTTTCCATGCCATGGGTGTATTTTGGGACACGATACACTATGGCTTAATAGAAAAGTTAAATAGGCCAGTTAGGAGCTAGCCAATTTCGACATGCATTATCGGTCAGAGCACATGGACCATTGACTGATCAGCACTGTACCAGTGTACGAAGTCAAAAAATACAGCAGGCAGCACAATAATCCACTTTCTTAACAAAAGTTAATCTGGAAACTACACACAAGACTCCACAATGACAAGTAATACAGCATTGGAAAAAAACTACATACAGCTTGCAATTCTGAGCATCTTCTAATTGTAAGTAAATAATTCTTTATTTGCATGATTAATTAAAACCATTGCAATAGCATTTGCAGTATGAAAATAACATGGTAACCAAATGTGCAAGATAGGCGGCAATACATAAAACATAAATTCCTGATACCTTACATGCCAATGTTCAAAACAAGACGTTGCTTTCGTTTAAGTTGTGTATGATTACGACAGTAAGAGATGGTTTGATAAATGATAGAACCAGCATTTATCAGCGAACAATATTTAAAACGCAATTTCTATTCTCCTTGTATACCAATATAAAAATAAGTAATGTCTTCTTGTGCAGCACAATGAGATAAAATTCAATAGACAGTCAATCAATGTGGTATTTGTAAGCACAGCTTGTCACCCGTGAGGGCATCCAGGCACTTGATGTAGGTCTTATTCAAAGAGCCGGGTCTTGAGTCCTTTTCTGTATTAGGATAGCGAGGGGTAGATCCGGAGGTGGAGGGGAAGGGTGTTCCAGGCTTTGACAGTGAGATGGGAGCAGAAGCATCTTCTGGTATGGCAGCAGCTTGTGCAAGGGGTCCGTGTGCAAGGGCTAGGTGTGCAGAATAGAGATTCTTGCAGGGGTGGTGGAAGTGCTGCGCTGGTTCAAGTAGACAGGTCCTAGGTTGTGGAGGGCTTTGTAGGCATGGGTCAGGAGCTTGAAGTCTCATCTTTTCTGGACTGGGAGTCAATGGAAGTTTTTCAAATGCTGGTTGATGTGACTTCTCTTGGGCAGGTTAACGATCAGTCTGGCGGCTGCATTCAGGATCAACTGGATCCTTTGCATGAGTTTTTTAGGTGTACCTGCATAGAATCGGTTGCCGAAGTCCAGTCCGCTGGATATTAGGGCATGCATTGCTGCCTTTCTTATGTTCATGGGGAGCCACTTAAA
The DNA here is from genome assembly GCF_031143425.1 of Pleurodeles waltl. Lineage (NCBI taxonomy): Eukaryota > Metazoa > Chordata > Amphibia > Caudata > Salamandridae > Pleurodeles > Pleurodeles waltl. Next base: position 150,357,090 of record NC_090436.1, on the reverse strand, counting down.
GATTATGAGGAACATGATGAGCATGTGGAAGCAAGCTAAGGAGACGGCGCTGACCTGACATTTCATGGAGAGCTCACTGTCTAAAATGATGCAGAGGTTGTGGGCATGGTCTTTCAGTGTGGGGGGTGGGTCTGAGTTCAGGCGGCCATCAGGAGTTGTTCCAGAGGGTGGTCTGTTTGCTGAAGATGTGGACTTCTGTCTTGTACGTGTTAAGCTTTAGACAGTTGTCTTTCATCCATGCTGAGATGTTCTACATGCAGTTGTGGAAGTTTTTCTTAGTTGAGGTTGGGTCAGCAGAGAGGGATAGGATGAGCTGTGCGTCATCGGTGTAGGCGATGAGGTTGATGTTGTGCGATCTGACAATGTCTGTGAGTGGTGTCATGTAGCTGTTGAAGAGTGTTGGGCTGAGGGATGAGCCCTGGGGAACGCCGCAGATATTGTGCTTGGCTTATGATGTGAAGGGGGAGAGGCAGACTTTCTGGGTGGACCCTGTGAGGAAGGATGCCATCCATCTGAGTGCATCGTCTGTTATTCCAGTCTGGTGCAGGCGGTCGATGAGTGTGTGGTGGGAGACTGTAAAAAACACTTTTGAAAACTAGCAACTTAAAGACTTTTCAGCAACTTCATGGCAATCCCCAACCATTAGGAACAGCAGACAATAAGCTCCTAGACGATTATAGAATATACTGCAATCAAATTTCAGACCAGCATTGGATGGCCAGCATCTTTAATGCTTGTCAACAAACTCATGGCAGACCCAGACATGGACAATGTGAGAAATAAGCAACAGTGTTTACATTAAGAATCCTTTTTAGGCACTGGTAAGAACACATCATATTCTCAAGGGAATTATGATATTATTTGCAGTTTCATGACAGACCACAATGATTACAGAACCTGTGATCAATATTCAAACTAAACAACTATGTTAAAAATGTAAATCCCGTTTTGCCAGTCATATAAGCATATCATGTCCTTCTTTAAATGTTATGATTATTTAAAAGTAAACAGGGAGTGCTAATCAGAAGGCGAAAAAGCCAACACTGAATAACTAAACGCTTGGATGTCTCCTGACCTGTTCATAAGTTCCCTTCTAAATAAAGTGAGAGGTAATTTCCCGCCAAGCAGCAGATAACTAGTAAAATGCATAAAGAGCTGTGGTGCCATTAGTTCACTGTAGCTTGTACTTAAACTGCTTCCTCAATCTCCTCCACTTGCCTGCTGTGACTTTCAGATGTGTCCTTGCTATTTAGTTTCTTTTTGGTCAGGAATCTTACAAGGCAGCAGTTTAACTACACGTCTTCACCTGAGAGTCACGATTTTACTGCCTACCTGCATGTGCAGATACCTTTATGATTGAAGAGAGGTCATTGCCAGTGGGGGCCGGCAGCTTTAGGAGGGTGTGGGTGGGCGGGAAGCACACACACACTCATTCTTTCACACACAGACACGTACGCACGCACATCCATTAACAACACTCATACCATTCAAACATGCATGCACGCACCAAACATTCATTTTAAAATATCACACACACACACTTACCTTCAGCCTTGAGGTCCTCATTGGGAAGGCAGCAGTCCCAGACTCGTCACTGAGTGGGATGGGGTCAGTGAGACTGCTGACCCCACCCCACTCTGTGACGAATTGTCACTGATAGACACTCGCCCTGGGCGCTTCAGGGCTTAAACCTGAAGCACCCAGGGTGAGTGTCAATGGGTGATGCTTTCCTTGTCACCCAGGGGAGGGCCTCAAGGCACCTTTGCTGAGCCGAGGAGGTCACACCCATAGGAGCTGTGACCTCCTCAGCCCAGCAAAGTTCAGCTCAGGCAGCCAGGAGTCTGCGCAAATCGCGCATGTCTCACTCCTGGCTGTCTGAGCTGAAAATGAAGAGTGTCTGTCAGGCTGACCTTTGTTCAGCCTGCCAGGCATGCTTCATGAGGGAAAAAAGGTGGGGGGGCGTGGCCCCTCCGCCCTAAAGGACGGGCCGTGCCTGGTAATTGCAATGCTCTGCATTCACGCATGAGTCCTTTCCATATAAATATCAAATGGATTATATTTTCTTTCTCCTCCCCACACAGATAACAGAATGTTAACAAAGGGTGCCTCCATGGTGGTAGATGGACCACAATTTGAAATGGTGACACGATACTCTAGATATTTCTCCCTAGTGGTTTTAGTAAATCCCATGCCTAAATAAATTTGAGGTGCTGCCATGCTGTATCTGTGCAGGATAAACCATCCATGTGGCCTCCCTAACAGTACTGCTTTGTCCTCTGCCACGGAAGTCTTTTAACAGTTTTCTGAACTAGCTGTTTAAAGCTGTCATATGTTTCTGACACCTGCCAGAGATCCCGCAGACCTAATTAATCTATTCTTGCACGCAGGGCAGTGCTGCACTTTTCTCCTTAGTCAATAATTCGGTCTATAAGTGAGCATTTCAGGTCACTGGCTGTGCTGTCTTGATCTTGTGCCAGGATTTGATATAAGTGCCTCTACAAGAGAGCCCTTGCTCCTGCATACTGATTTCCAGTCTTATTTTGGCTGGTGACATGTATGTATGTAGGTAGGATGAATACCATTCATAGAGTTCCAGTTACTATACCATCTAAATTGCATGCATCTCTCCCTCTCATTGACTCACTTTTGTAGGTGATTGTTGGGATACATTTCGCCTGAATCACTTGGACCAGTGGAGAGAAGCTTGAACCGGCAACTTTGTTCTTTAGTTTTTTTAGTGCTACTGCTGTTTGTATACCTCTACTTTTCAGTGCTTCCTTTTGGGGCAGTGAAAGAACACTTGCTGTCTATAATAAGGCCTATATATTTGTATTCATGGATGATTTCAAGCTGTTGTTTTTACAGGTACCAGCACTGAGCTCCTTTTGTATTTCTTCGGTTCAAGTGCATGGCTTTGGTCTTTTCCAGACTTATTTTCAAGCCATTTTCAAATTAGTAGCTTTGTGTAGTGTCTAATAAGTGCTAAATGCCTACTGGAGTTCAGCTGATAAGTACAAGTCGTCTGTGTATAGTAGATCAGAAAGGACAAGGCTTCCAATCTTTGGGGAACGAGAGTTGCACTTATCCAGCCTGAATGATAGACATAAAAAGATTGAACAGGATTGGGGGCTAAGACCCAGCCATTTTTAAGCCCATTTGTGGTTGTGATCCTTCTTGACAGGTGATCTCCCGTCCCCAGATTCACTTGTACCCAGGTATTGGTATGCAAGAGTATTAGTTGATTCAGGAGGGGAGATGGAATCTTCTAATTGGCAAGTTTGCCCCACAATTTGCCTCTGTCAATGCAGTCGAAAGACAATTTGTAATTGTTAAAACATGCTTACAGTGGCAGTTTTGCTGCTATCGAGGCATCAATCAGTGGAGAAAGAGTTAGAATATTGGTGGTAGTTCCCATATGCTTCCCGAAGACTGCTTTTTCCATTGCCCAAGATGACAGTTCCTCTAGGATGAGACCAGCCTCGTATTTGGCATCATTTTCTAACAGGGCTTCCAATCTATAATTCTTTGCCTCATTCTTATTTCCCTTTTAATAGACTGAAGAGACGATTATGCCCCTCCAAGGATTGTCTCAGTTTATAATATTTGCTCAAATACTGGTTTTAGTAATTCCACCTAAAAATCACGGTTTAATTTGAGCAAGACCAGGGGGATCCCATTTGGAACTGGCACACCCTTCCTTCTGCCTTTGGCAAACCTCTTGGAATTCTTTTTTGCCAAGTTTGTGGTTATGGATGTTGCCTGAATGTTACATGTATCACAAGCTCTTTCTTTCTCTGTTTGACCTGATTTGGCTTCCACGTTTACTATGCCGTTTAGGTTACTATTAAAATGATCCCAGGGGAAACTTGCCCAAGCCTCTTCCTTCAAGTATGAGATGACTCAGTGTACTATGGGATTTTGTAACATGTTGGTAGTGCAACAGAATTGTGCATGGTTATTACTCTTTATATCATAAAGACGTTTGGCCATAACATCTCTTATAACTCTCTTCTTAGTTGCCAGGCTAGCATTTTCCTAGCTTCCTTTAACTGCCTCAGTTCCTTTTAAACAGCTTCCCCTAGAGGTTCCCCTAGAGATTTTGTGAAGCTTTCCTAGCCAGCTATGGCAATTATTCCCATCGTTTGATTGTCTTGCAGGAGGACCTTTGCGGGGGCCAGCAGATTTTTATTTGAACGTTTTGTTATTTACTGTCTGTATGGAGCTAGGCCCCTCCACTGGTCGGCATTGTGACTTGGACAGTCAGTGTACTTTTTTGTGGGAGGTGGTTGCTGGTATCCTTTGACCCCCGGTGGTAGTCCACAATTTGGCAGAACAGAGGAAGGGTTACAAAAGTATAATCTATTGTTGTGCTGGTTGCCCCTGTGTGGTAAGTGGCAGCTAGGGGTCAGTCTCCTCGGGAACCGTCCATTCAGTGCATGAAAGCTAGGATGTTGAAGATCCCCCAGTAGTTTCTTAGCTAGCCTAGTTTGCCTTCCTCAATAGCTCACATCCTGTGGTGGAATGTGCCATGCCAGCGGTTGGCATTCCAGAGAGGTGTCCACATCTATTGTACCCAATATGTGCAGGTTGAAATCAATAGTAATTATGAAATCTGGTGTTTGCTCCTCTGGTAGTAACCTGGTCAGCTGCCTTCCCAGCAGGTTGACACCCTTGGTCTTATCTCGTGGATGAAGGTATACATTTTTTAACTTGACAACAAGGTACACTGTTCCAAAAGAAGCAGTAGGAGGGAGGAGTCCTAATTCTAGGAGCAAGAAACCTCACACTCCCAAGTGGGTGTCATGCTTCATCATCGGAATAGCTCCTCGTAAGGCTGGCGCTGCAATGCCTGACGGGCACCCCCAAGGGGGGGCTCTTTGCCGGAGATCTTTACTCGATAATGCCAAGACCCCAAAGGTGAGCTTGGAATAGAGGAGACAAAGAAAGAGAGTGACAAAACGGAATAAAATTGGCTCAAAACCCTCCACCTAGGGATAACAATTTTATTCGACCACAGAGGGTCAAGGCCAAGGCTAAAACTAATGAGGAGAGTGGAATGAGTATAATGGTCAAAACGCTCTCAATCACATATCGCGGAGCAAGGGACGTGTGGAATTACCAAGCCGTCCTTCGGACAAGGGTCAACATGTCTCACGTCTTGAATGGTCCATATGGATCCGGCGACGCTTCTTCAGGACCAAAAAATGGGAATATACTTCTTCTTCTAAATAACTAGAAACACTCCTATATAGTAAGTCAGTTATCTATACTCCAGTCACTTACATTGGTTGTGTGTAGCTAGAACGTCCTATTCCTAACTGTCGCCATTGTCACATTTATTAACACCAACTTGGTATCTTTTTAGATCCTTTTAATTGTCACTCTGAGAGCTTGTATTGCATTGGTCAGTGCCAGCTCCTTGATTCCACTGATGCTTGTTAAAGAGTTATATATTGCAAGTCCCCATTTGAGGTGGCCATATTTGGCACTTTTTTGTGGTAGATTGTGGCATAGCTTGAAGCCTTGTAAGTAAAATGGTTGATCTAACCAGGTCTCTTGTAACAGGACAAGGTCAAAGGATTGCAGATATAGCAACATCTGACAGGTCAATGTTTTGCTTCCTAGACCCTTTATATTCCAAGAGCATAAACATATGATATTTTTCACAGTTGGTGAGGAATTCTTATTCAGTCAGGGGTTACTGCTGAGCATTTATTATGCTAGCTAAAAAGCCCCAGTCTTGTGTTACTGAAATTCCAATATCAATTTGAGATGCCCCATGGCAATCTTTTTTCTCCTTGTGCTTTGGAGATGCATTTTGCAGCCTTCTTAATATCCAGTAGGTCCATGTCGTTGGCATACTCAAGGTGGGGTCCTAGGTGATCACTGTGCCTGGCTAGCAAAGGCACTGGATATGCCGGCTCCTGATAAGGCATCAATTTAATTCCCTTGGTACTTAATTGTTCTTGTTCATCCAGGAGCCTCGTCGCTTTTGTTGCCTCATTCCCTGGATGGTTATCATGTTCCACAAATTCTATGGACTTTAGGTTGTATGATCTTAGATCCTATAGTCTGCTGATAGATGTTAGTAGTCTTAAGATGTTCCCCCTGTTTAGAGGGTGGCACAGCCTTTGAACTTATATTCTGGTAAAAAGAGGGTAGCTTCCACAGCCTTCTGGGGGCTTTTATTTGCTGTGTGTTGTCTCCCGAATCTGAGAGGTCCAGTAAGACTCTGAGGCATATTTACAAGCCCCTAGCTCCGCCAGAGAATCACTTTTTGTGACACCTGGGTGGTGCAGTGCTCTGCACCATATTTACAAGGTGGCATTAAGCAACTTTTTGTGGCTTAACACCAGCTTGTAAATACTGCCCCTTACATGCAGCACTTTGTGTGGAAGAGGTGTGCAATGGGTGTTGCTGTGGGCATTCCACTACAACACCCATTGCATTTTGACCCTGCCCCAGATTTACAAGAAATCAACAATTTGAGGCAGCACCCCAGGGGTGGAGTTAGCATGGCGCAAGGAGGAGTAATGCTTTAATTTCTCCTCATTTTTTGCTTTTTCTATGTGTGATGCAGAATGTCTCTCAAGTCTCTCAAGTCTCTCCAGTGGGTGGTTTGCCCACTGCTTAATCCTGGGAAGTGCAAAGCCACAGTCTCTCAAGTGGATAACAGTCTCCACTGGTTCTGGAGGAGACATTGTGCCCAGAGTGCTTCATCCTGCCAAGGACTGAGGTAGTGGATGTGAATCTCCACTGGTTCTGGAGGGGGCTTTGTGCCCAGAGTGCTTCATCCTGCCAAGAACTTAGGTAGTGGATGTGAATCTCCACTGGTTCTGGAGGGGGCTTTGTGCCCAGAGTGCTTCATCCTGCCAAGGACTGAGGTAGTGGATGTGAATCTCCACTGGTTCTGGAGGGGGCTCTGTGCCCATAGCGCTTCACATGCAGTGTGGCAGGTCCCATTCCCTCACCTGGGTGTGTGAGCCACGAGATTGCCTGGGAACAGGTAGCATGATACTCCATGGAGGCAGAGACACACTCCACCCTGCTGCGACTTCGCCTGCTACCTGCTAGTACAAACAGTGCTGGAAGTCATGCCTCATGTACGCTGGGCAGGGTCCAGGATGTCTCCTGCAGCCTCGGACGGCTGGCCACTGGGGCTGAATGCCATGTCAGCTGTGGTGGCACTGTCTGTGCACGTCGCGGGGCTGGTGGCAGTGGTTGCGGCGGAGTCTGTGGCAGAGGTGCTGGCGGTGGTGCATGTGTCTGCACCTGTTGAGGGACACAGAAGGATGTCTCCTGCAGCCTCGTGCGGCTGCCTACTGGGGATGATGCTGGGGACTGTTGCTGAGGCAGCAGACGTGCAGGTGGCGGTGCACGTGGCGGTGCAGGTGGCGGTGCACGTGGCGGTGCAGGTGGCGGTGTCCCACGCCATATAGTTTGGTGTTGTGGTTGACAGAAGGGGTGACTCTGGTACCTCAGCCGGAGCCTACGTGCCCTGTCCTGACCTGCTTTTTAGCTTGTGTCCCTTCTGCATCTTTGATGTCGCTGCTGGTGCCTTGCCACTGTCCCCTTTTGGCTTGGAGGAGCCCTTGCTTGCTGGTAGGTGCGGCTTCTCCCTCTGGGATGTGGGCACCTTCTTCACCTTGGCAGGTGGAGGAATGGCCTGCTCCTTGGCCTCGCTAGTTGGCACACTGGCAGCCCTGATGGGTGCCGCCCACGATGTGACCGGACTTGCTGAGAACACTGTGCTGGAGAATTTGGTGGCTGTGGTGCTGGGCTGGGACCTGGATAGCCTGGCCCTAGGGGAAGGACGGGGGGTGTAGGGAAGAGGTCAATGTTAGCCAGGAAAATTTTCTTAGACACACTGGGACGGGAAGATGGAGGGGGTTTGGGAGTGGAGGAAGAGGTAGTGGTTGTAGGAGGCGTGTGTTTGCTGAATTTGGGTGCAGATGCATGGGCCGGAGGCTGTTGTGAAGTGGATGGCTGTTGGGTGGGTGTGTGCCTGCGTTTGTGTAGTTTGGGAGGAGGGCTCACAGACACACTGAGAGAGGACACAGGGGATGTGTGAATGGTAGTGGGGGTGGTGAGTGCACGTGAGCTGTGTGTGGTGATGGGCGTGCTGGTGATGGAGGTAGTGGCTGAGGATGTTGTGCATGCAGGTGTGAGTGGAGACGAGACAGGGAGGAAGGAGGAGGACATGGAGGAGGGGGACACAGTGGAGGCAGTGGATGTTGGTGTGTCTGCATGGGGATGGTGCTTGTGTGAGTGCCAGTGGGATGTGTGGTGCTTATGTTTGCCATGTTGACTCTTGTGTGTTGATGAGTGTGCATGCTGGTCAGATGGTGTGCTTGGGATAGGCTGGGGTACAGGGGATTGGGTCTGGGTGGAGGAAGTTGGAGGGGGGAGGCTGGACACAGGGGCAATGGCTGCCATCAGTGCTGAGGCCAGAGCCTGAAATGCTCTCTGTTGGGTGGCCTGGCCAAAATGAATGCCCTCCAGGTATGCATTTGTTTGCTACAAATGCCTCGCAACAACCTGGATGGCATTCAAAATGGATGACTGCCCAACAGTGAGGGATCTCAGGAGGTCAATAGCCCCCTCACTGAGGGCAGCAGGGCTGACTGGGGCAGTGGCTGAGGTGCCTGGGGTGAAGGAGATGCCCACCCTCCTGGGTGAATGGGCATGGGAAACTTGATTAGGGGGCTCTGGGAGGGCGGTGCTGGTGGGGGGGGGTGGCGGCTGTACCTGTTGATGTGGTGGCCACAGAAGTGCCCGCCACCGCAAGGGAGCTCTCATCAGAGTAGGAGTTACTGTCACTGGTGTCTGTTCCTGTCCCCGTCCTGAAGCTCCCTTCGCCCTCCGTCCCACTGGTGCCTTCTGGCTCCGTTATTGCACCCTCCAGAGCCATGTGGGATGCAGCTCCCTTCTGCTCTGGTGCCACTGCTCCTCCGCCAGATGATGCTAATGCACGCAAGGACAGGGTGACAAAACAAAAGGGGGGGAGAGAGTGGAGACACATGGTCAAAGCCTGCAACACCACCACCGGACACAACACACAGGGAGCAGCCCTATGCACTAAGCTATGCACTAACAGTACAGGGGAAAAGTACATTCCCAAGGGGGACTCTGTCTAGACCCATTTCGTGCACAGCTGGAACCCATGGGAGTCTGACTAGCTGTAGAGGGCAAATACCACCTTTGGGGTTGGAGTGGGAATGAGCCTGCAAATCAATGGATCTACCTTTGTGCATCTGTCCTGGCCTAGGGGAACCCACAGCCCACCTCCCCCACCCAGACACCTCATCAAGCGCGCAAAGTCAGCTGAATGAGAGTGTACTCACCCCCTTGTGGCTGCTGTGATGCCCTCAAGCACCCATCCAACTCAGGATATGCCCTCGGGGATCCGGTACATCAGGGGGGTCATGGTGCGAGGGGCAACCCTTCCACGTTGGGAGGCCATCCCCAGCTGGGCCTCCGCCGTCTTCTTGCTCCAGCAGCGCAGGTCCTCCCATCTTTTCCGGCAGTGGGTGCTCCGTCTATGGTAGACCCCCAGTGTCCACACTCCCTTGGCGATGGCAAACCAAATACCCTTCTTCTGGTTGGTGCTGACCTGGAGGAAAAGTGAAGTTATAATGGATGTTACTCTCCCGTACAGTTCTTCTCATACATTGCCCACAAACCTCCCACCCTGGCCTAAAAATACATACACACACCATCCTCACCACGACACTCCATACAATCATGTGCCATCCACCATGCACACAGTGACTCACCTGTTTGTCTGGATGACCGTACAGTTGGTGTACTGGGGGAGGACCCTATCCACCAGTTTCTCCAACTCCTCCGCAGTGAAGGCAGGGGCCCTTTCCCCAGACACTGTAGCCATTGTCTCTTCCAGACACAGGTCACAGCAGCACTTGCAGTGTAGGTCCTCTCCTGTAGAAGGTCAGGTATCAAGTGAGGGAACTGATAGAAAATGGCAGTCATGTCCGCTGTGGTGCGTACCGTCACCGCCGGCGTACATCGTCATTGGCTCCTGAAACCCATAGGGCCCAATGATAACCAATGCTGAATTGCGCCGCGGTCTTCACCCACCTACTGCGACGGTGTACAACGCCAGCACAGTTACCTCATTTCCCATTGTCCCACCTTACAGGTCAGGCAGCCGCCATTTCAGGGGGCCACATGGCAGGCCAAAATTGCGTCACACCTATTTAGGCCAGGAATACGGACAGACAAAGGCACATTGAGAAATTTTAACATTTGTGCTAAACAGCCTTGTGAAACCTAAGTATTGTATGACCCTCTGCTTACCCTTCTCCTCCATAGGGCACGTCCGCTGGGGCAGGTGATGAGATGGCGGCATCCTCCGGTGTACAGACCCCTGGTGGACCTGTCGACAATGGAAGACAGACACATAATTATCACTTACAGACTTGATCGTGCAACAATCCAGGAACTGTGTGCCCAGTTGGAGCCTGACCTGATATCAGCTATCCACCATCCCACAGGAATACCCCCTCTAGTGCAGGTCCTGTCTGTACTCCATTTCCTGACCAGTGGGTCTTTTCAAACAACAGTAGCCATTGCATCATGAATGTCCCAACCAATGTTCTCTAACGTGTTGTCCAGTGTGTTATCTGCCCTGCTGAAACACATTTGCAGCTACATCGTTTTCCCTCAGGTGGAGGATGTGCCCACAGTAAAAGGTAACTTTTATGCCCTGGGACATATCCCCAACATCATTGGTGCCATTGATGGTACACATGTGCCATTTGCCCCCCCCCCCCACAGGAATGAACAGGTGTACAAAAACCGGAAAAGCCACCATTCTATGAATGTGCAGATGGTGTGTTTGGCAGACCAGTACATCTCCCATGTGAATGCCAAGTATCCTGGCTCAGTGCATGACGCTTACATTTTGAGGAATAGCAGCATCCCTTATGTGATGGGGCAACTCTAGAGGCACTGTGTGTGGCTAATAGGTGAGCCTAAAGTCCCTGCACAGTTTCATTTGGTATCTTGGTATGGGAGATTCCCTAATGTTTGGAGGATGTCTAACAGTTGTCCCTCGATATTTGCAGGTGAATCTGGTTACCCCAACCTGTCATGGCTACTGACCCCAGTGAGGAATCCTAGGACAAGTGCAGAGGAACGCTACAATGAGGCACATGGGCGAACTAGGAGGATCCCTATACTACTCACTGAAGAAGGTGTGCCAGATCATCATGGCCTGCTGTATGTTGCACAACCTGGCTTTACAAAGCCAGGTGCCTTTTCTGCAGGAGGATGGGCCTGATGCTGGTTTTGTGGCAGCTGTGGAACCCATGGACAGTGAAGAGGAGGCAGAAGAAGAAGATGTAGACAACCAAAACAACATCATCATGCAATACTTCCAGTGAGACACAGGTAAGAGGATGGAACTGCTTCCCACATCTCATACTATTGTAGGACCTAGCATAAGTCTGCCTTTTTAACTCTGAGTATGGGCCCTGACTTGTCACTTTGGCTTTCCATTTCACAGATCTGGGTCCCAATTTGTGCCCTCTGCTATGTTTACTCCTGGCCTACAGCTATGTAACATTGGTATGTTAACAAGTACTTTGACATTGGTATATTTCAGAGATTTTGCAATTACACATTTGTGAAAGCGCAGATTGACTCCAGATTTTTTGGTGAATCAAGGATGTTTATTTCTGTGCTAATAAGTGGAGAGGGGTGTGAAATGGGCTGGGGTGATGGTGGAGGAATGTCCATGGCAGAGTCCAGTCTCTTGGTCTCACAGGTGCATTGTCCAATGGGGCATAGGAAGGGGAGAAATGGCAGTTGAAGGTGGACAGGGTGACAAAGTGGGACAGAAGGGTGACATTCAGGAGGGTCTTATTTCCTGGTGGGGGTCTTGGCAATGTTCTCTGTCTTGTTCCTGGATCTCAGGGAACGTTTGCGGGGTGGTTCTCTTTCTGCAGGGGGTGGGGTGCTGGTGGCCTGTTGGTCCTTTGGCGGTGCCTCCTGACCACTAGCGCCGGCGGAGGTAGAGGCTGTTCATCATCCAGGCTAGTGTCAGGGGCCCGTTTGTGTACCACTGTGTCCCTCATGGTGTTGACAAGGTCTGCCAGCACCCCTGCAATGGTGACCAGGGTGTTGTTAATAGACTTCAAGTCCTCCCTGATCCCCAGGTAGTGTTCCTCCTGCAGCCGCTGGGTCTCCTGAAACTTGGCCAGTACCGTGCCCATGGTCTCCTGGGAATGGTGGTATGTTCCCATGATGTTGGAGAGTGCCTCCTGGAGTGTCGGTCCCCTAGGGCTGTCCTCCCCCTGTCGCACAGCAGTCCTTCCAGCTTCCCTTTTATCCTATGCCTCTGTCCCCTGAACCGTGTGCCCACTGTCACTGACCCCAGGTCCCTGATTTTCTTGGGTTGGTGGGTTTGCCTGGGTTCCCTGTAGTGGTGGACACACTGCTGATTGCTGTGTCCTGGGGACAGAGGGATGGGCCCTCTGGGTGGGTGCTGTGCTGGTGTTTCCTGAGGGGGGAGGTTAGGGGTGGTTTGGGACTGTGGCAGGGGAACCGACTGTCCAGAGGTCCCAGATGGGCCGGGCTGGTCATCTTGATCCAGGCGTGCAGAGCTGCTGTCATCACTGTGGGCCTCTTCTGTGGGGGGACTGGATATGTCTGGCACCTCCTGTCCGGTGACGTTGGGTATGGGACTTGTTGGGGTGTAAATGCATAGTTCTAGTATCTGTGTGTGCCATCTCGTGCATTGGGTGAGGTACCCTCTACTCATGTGCTTGCATCATTGTGTTTGCCCTTTTGTGGTAGTTGGTTTGGGGTCTGTGTGGGTATCTGTACTGGACATGCTTTGGTGATGGTGGTCCATGCATAGGTGTTGCATGCAAGGTCTTGGTATTGAGATGTGTGTGTTGTGATAGAGGGACAAATGTGAGATGATGGAGTGATAGGACTGAGGGTAAGGGTAGCGGTATGTGATGGAATGCAGGTGGGGTGTGGGGGATATGGTAGTAAAGATATGACTTACCAGAGTCCAGTCCTCCTGCTACTCCTGCGAGGCCCTCAGGATGCAGTATTGTCAAGTCTTGCTCCTCCCATGTTGTTAGTTGTGGGGGAGGAGGTGGGGGTCCACCGCCAGTCCTCTGTACAGCAATCTGGTGTCTTGAAACCACTGAAAGCACCTTCCCCCGTAGGTCGTTCCACCTCTTCCTGATGTCATCCCATGTTATTGGATGCTGTCCCACTGCGTTGACCCTGTCGACGATTCTCCGCCATAGCTCCATCTTCCTCACAATGGAGGTGTGCTGCACCTGTGATCTGAAAAGCTGTGGCTCTACCCAGATGATTTCCTCCACCATGACCCTGAGCTCCTCCTCAGAAAACCTGGGGTGTCTTTGAGGTGCCATGATGTGGTGTCGGTGATGTGTGAGGTGCTGTCTGTTGTTATGTGTGGAGGGATGTGTTGGTGTGTTTTGTTTGAGGTGCGTGGATGTTGTATGGGTGATGGTGTTGTGTCTGTGGATGCTGGTGTTATATTTGCTAATCTCTCTCTCTGGGCTTCTTCCAAAATGTTCGCTGTAAGGGTTTGTGGGTAATGTGGGTGTGTGTTTTATAGTGTTGTGGGTGTGGTGTGTGTATGTGTATCAGGTGTGTGTATTTTGAATTGTCCAATGAAGTTGTGTTTTGTAAGTGTGTGTGTATTTTGAGCGCAGCGGTGTGTACCGCCAATGGATTACTGCAGTTGAAAGACCGCCGCGTTGATTCGTGGGTCGTGATAGTGTGATAGTATTCTTGTTGGTGTGACAGTGTAGGCTTTGGTATCGCCAGTTTATCACTGACCTTTGGTGTAGCAGACTTGTGTGGGTGTCTGTATTGTGGCAGATTCCAAGATGTGGGTCGTAATACCTGTAGCGGAATTCCGTCGCCGCAATGGTATGTTGGCGGTCTTCAGCACGGCGGTAAGAAGGAGTTACTACCAGGGTTGTAATGAGGGCCTAAGTGGTGTAAAAAGCACAAGTTGGATGGGGCTCCAACCACAGCCGGTGTTTTTCAACTGAGGTCTCATTCCATGAACAGAATCCTTCAGTGCTCTTCTCTGAGGGCAGGAGCTCCCTGGATCTTCGTTACTGTATTGCTGAAATATCAGAGGCATTTTTTAAAGGCCACCAGACATCCAAATGCCCTTTTTTCAAGTTAGGACATCTTCTACCAACACTGCCTCAGCCCTCCTAGGTGATGTCCTCCAACTGAGTACACAGGGGGGCACAAGCATGCTGTTCAGGACTGGACTGCTGTTGTCAATTGTGTGTGTCTATTGTGAGTGAGGCTGTAAGTTCACTCCTGACAGGTCCTTATTGATTCAAGCAAGTAGGTTGTTGCAGGGTATTGGGCCTACTAAAATTCTAAACGCTAGGTGGAGATTATGAGTGGGAGTGGGCTGCTGTGCTGCAATACCGTGTGGAGGGGTTGGCACCGGCTGCCCAACGCCTTATGCTTCCACTACTGCCTCAAGGCCCCCAACCTTGACTCGCTACTCAGTACTACGACTTAGTACCTGCTGCTGCCACAAAAGCAGATACGCAACTCACCATACTCATGGCATCCATTATAGACTGCCGTGCCTCAAGTACAGGTAATTGTCGATCTCTGCCACCCACCTTCTGGTTCTTTTGGGTCTTCACTGAAACCTGGACATTCATTAGCACCAGGGTAGAGCCTAGGCCTGCTTTGCCAGGAGCCTACAGTTTAACAGAGCTGGCCAGCGGTGGAATCCGGCTTGCCAGGGCCTGGCAGCCAATCAGCACCCAAGTGCTAAAGGCAAGAGGGCAGAACAAAGCAGCAAAACTGCAAACCTGCAATGACCAGGGTGAGCAGGAGGCCCCTTGAAGCACATGAGCCACTCCAGGTAGCATCACGCCAGGCTGTGATTGTCCGTGTTTGGCCGAACCCAACTGCACCAATCATTGCAAGTCTCCACAAAAGGCAGGGGGGGCTGGAAAGAGGGTGCGAGGTCTGGGAGCTGCAGAGCAATGTGGAGCAGTGGCGAGGAGCAGGAAGAGCAGTGCAGCAGCCTGGCACAGTCAGCACTAACATGTCAGCATGAAATAAATATCTTCTAATTAGGCATAATATAATTACATGAGAAGAATATTACAAGGCTTTCTGGAACACATTTTTTTTCTCCGACCTATGAGGGTTGGGTTGTAATCTTGACATGCAAATATTATTATATTCATTTTATTTGTTATGTTCCTTGTTCTTTGCTCTTTGCATTAATGTTTTAGCAGTATCCTGTTGCTAGACAAAAGGCAATAAAAGTCATGTCTATAGGTTCACTGCATCCTGTGTATAGAAACATGCTATGTCTGAATTTTACTGTTAGACCTGACAGACTTAGGGTGGTCACCCCTAACTTTTTGCCTGCCTCCCTCGCCGTTTTAGATACAGTTTTTGCTGGTTTTAAGACTCTGCACACTTTGCCACTGCTAACCAGTACTAAAGTGCATATGCTCTCCCCCTTTAAACATGAAAACATTGGATTATACCCAACTGGATTATTTAATTTACTTATAAGTCCCTAGTAAAGTGCACTATACGTACACAGGGCCTGTAGATTAAATGCTACTAGTGGGCCTGCAGCACTGATTGTGCCACCCACATAAGTAGCTCCTTAACCTTATCTCAGGCCTGCCATTGCAAAGCCTGTGTGTGCAGTTCACTGCCAATTCGACTTTTAAAAGTACTTGCCAAGCCTAAAACTCCCCTTTTCTTACATATAGGTCATCTCTAAGGTATGCCCTAGGTAACCCATAGGGCAGGGATCCGTGTAGGCAAAAGGCAGGTCATCTTCCTGTGTAGTTTACATGTCCTGGTAGTGAGAATTCCTAAATTCATTTTTACACTGCTGTGAGGCCTGCTCCCTTCATAGGATAACATTGGAGCTGCCCTCATATACTGTTTGAGTGGTAGCTGCTGATCTGAAAGGAGTAGGAAGGTCATATTTAGTATGACCAGAATGGTGAAACAAAATCCTGCTGACTGTTGAAGTTGGATTTAATATTACTATTTTAGAAATGGCACTTTTAGAAAGTGAGCATTTCTCTGCACTTAAATCCTTCTGTGCCTTCCAATCCACGTCTGGCTAGGTTTAGTTGACAGCTCCAGTGTGCATTCTCTCAGACACACCCCAAACACAGGATACTCAGCCTCACTTGCATACATCTGCATTTTGAATGGGTTTTCCTGGGCTGGGAGCGTGGAGGGCCTGACACTGGCATGTCAAAGGACAGTAACCTGCCCTCACACAAAGGACTGCCACACCCCCTACTGGGATCACCTAGCAGACGGGATTGAACTGAAAGGGGATCTTGTGCACTTCTAAGCCACTCTTTGAAGTCTCCCCCACTTCAAAGGCACATTTGGATATTTAAACAGGTTCTCTGACCCTACCAACTTAGACACTTCTGAGGTAGACACTCTACCTGACAATACACTTCCTGGAGAAGAGAACCTGAACCAGAATCTGGAATCTGCCCAGAAGAACTGCCTGGCTGCCCAAAGGACTCACCTGACAGATTTCTGTGAGAGACTGCTGCCTTGCTGTTGCCCTGCTGCCTTGCTGCTCCCTGGCTGTGCTGAGAAGTGCTCTCCAAGGGTTTGGATAGAGCTTGCCTCCTGTTCCCTGAAGTCTCAGGACCAAAAAGACATAGGGCCATATTTATACTTTTTGACGCAAAACTGCGCTAACGCAATTTTGCGTCAAAAACATTTGCGCCGTCTAACGCCATTTGGATGCGCCATGCGGGCGTCAAATTTATACTTTGACGTACGGTGGCGCAACCAACAGGTGGGAGTCATTATTTCGTGACGCAGACAGCATCCGTCTGTCGTAAAGGAAACCAACGTAAATGCGACGCACATCACTGTGGGTCGATTTACGACAGCGCAATCGTGAAAACGCCGTTTTTTTTCACGCAATTGCGTCACATTTTTGCGCGAAAACTGCCCTTTCAGGAGAGGAGACCCAAAATGGATCCTAGATGCCCCAACAGACCCCAGGAGGATGAGAGCAGACCAGGAACCAGCCAGGAGGAAGCATACAGGAACCAGGACATTTAAAAAAAAAAAAGAAAGTGTCGCTTCAGTGCAGAGGAGCAGGAAATCCTGGTGAAAGAGGTGACGGAACACCAGCACCAACTTTTCATCACCTCTAAATTGCCACTCAGTAGGAGAGAGGCCATCTGGAAACAAATTGTGGACAAGATTAACAGTGTGGCTGAAGAACGCCGGACAGTCACTGAGTGTAAGAAACGCTGGCATGACTGCAAACGTAGGACCAAAGAGAAAATGGCCAGGAACAGGAAGGCAGCAATGCAGACTGGAGGGGGGAGTCCAGCACAACAGGAGGCCCTGGCCCACATGGAGGAGATGGTCGCAGCCGTCATCCCGGAGGAGATCGTCACAGGGATTCAAGGACTGGACAGCGCAGACTACCACGACACTACGCACATGCAGGGTAAGTCACATGGGGAATCATAATACAATAATGGGGACTGTAAGCAGGGGGGGGATACCTACTACACAATGCATGTAAGTCAGCACATATATGAAGTGGCATGGGGAAAGGGCACGGCAGGGGGGCATGCCCAGTACTGACCGAAGCTGGGGCATGACAAAATACAGCAACAACAACAGTCCCACGGGGACATCCTGTAATTACAACAAGAGAGCCAAGGGAAAGCAGTGACAGGTGGGAAGGACACTACCTCAAATCCACATCCAGGCACTTGTATTGCAAAATCTATTCCCCATCAACTAGGTCCCTACCTGTAATGCTGTAGCAAATACAACAACTGCAACTTAACTGCCACCACAGTTGACAATAACACCTCTCATCCGCAGCTATAGCACCAAATGGCAGGAACCCCACCCTGGAACATACATACCTAAATTAGGGGGTGAGGATGACATCTGCAATTACTCCTAGAAATAAGACAAAGGTACCAGTACACTCAAATGCCGAATGTCCATAACTGACACATACATAAGCCTAAGTGAACAGCAATAGGAGCTACACAGCACTAACGATACACACATGCTGCATACGTCAGGGTCCCTCACGTGCCTGCCTAACAAGGCTACATCACTAATGTCATACTCCTCAGACAACAACATTGAGGAGGGGACACAGGCAACTGGTCACTGAAACACACCTGCAAAGTCGGACAAACAAATAGGACATTCATACGATAAACAGGCCAATCCAATTCAATACACATCACCCAACATCATCTCAAAACATCAAGAATGTTTAAATCCATACCACATCCTAACATTGACATGCATAGGTAATGCCACGTGACATGTACAGATCATGCAATGTGAATAAAAAGTGTATGGGGCAGGGCCTGAGAGGCAAGTGTGCTGCCAGGGCAGTCACAACACCCACAGTCAGTCAAAGTGTAGTGTGGCAAGTGAAACGTATACTTTGCGCAATCGCCTCAGGCTGGAGGCCTTTGTGCATCTTACCCTGATTGTACTTATACTCATTTGCTCACATCTAAGTGCCTCAGAGCAATTTGCACTAAATGATTCTCATTGCCCTTCCTATCAGTTAATGTAGCAAATAGTCAGTCCTAAGGTGTTGTCAATTAGCCAAATCACACTGTTTTGCCTACTTCTGCACTGGAGTTTGCCAGAACATATTCACTCTGTGCCCCAGTCAAGGATACCGTCTGGTACGTTGCTGATAGATGTGGTAGGGGTTAAGGTTTGGCATTCCTGCGTAGGGAAACTTTGTCATCACCATGACATATGTCTTTTACATTCACTTCCTTGTCCCAAGACACGCATGGGGGAGTTTCCAAACAGAAAATAATAACTAGATGCTGCCTGCCTTACTGCTGATGCACAACCAGATCCTAGCCCATTCCTCTGATATGAGGGATGATGTCTCCCCTGTGATTCTGACAGGCAACCTCCAAACTTAACATGCTGTGCTATACATAGAACATGCAGAGGGAGAATAGAAAATGTTGGGCACCATGAAAGCTGTGTACTAATGTATTACTCTCCTGCGGACTATTTCAATTCTAACAGTGTGTATTGTTTGTGTCATTGGGGCTCACACCTAAATTCCTACAAGTCAGTTGTACAATGAAACTACATATCAAACTAATACTGTCTTTGTCATTTGTGTATGGGAACATACCGGAAAAGATAGAAATGTGTAGGACCTGAGTGACCACCACTTCCCTGAGAAGTTCCAAAGATGTCATGCGCTCGGATGTGTAAACATTCCTTTGATGTGGGAGACCAGAGGCACTTCTAGTTAGTCTTAGCTAAATTGAATATCTGGGTGACAGAGTTATTTACAAGTGGGTCAAACTTAGTCCCCCACACCATTAGCTATCCTGCTGCCTAGAAAGCCAAGAATAACATGTTGGATAATGAGAGCCCACCCTACAAAATGTCCCTCCATGAAAATAGTGAAACACCGAGTGAGGAGTAGGAGAAAAAAACGCCTATTCCTAAATAATTACAAAGCAACAGCTAGAGGCGACCTGGCAGACATGTCTGAAAGATCAATATCAAACATGTGACACACAGGTGGGCCATAGGCCTACAACAATGCCCTATGACGGACAGCAGATACCTAGACAAACACAGAGTACAATGTTAAGGCATCCAAAGGCTTGTATCTTACTGCAAAATTGTCACAACACAGACACACTAATTGTACCCTGTTTCATTGCAGAGGAACACGGATCTCCTGCTGATCTGCCTGTCCATGAGTTCCCTGATGACATGGATGACGAGACCATCAACCTCCCACAAGAGACCATTGACATGGTCCTTGAAAGCCTCCAAACCCCACCTTCAGTCACAAGGAGGAGCACAGAACAAGCAGCCACCACAGTAGAACCACCCGCCACCCCAATTGTAAGACCTGCCAGCTCCAACACAGCTGAGGACTCTGACGACACTGGCACCAGCTTCGAAAGAACTGTCGTTGGGGTCCAGCGGGAGCTGGCCAAGGAGGTGCGGGTGGGGATGCAAACTATGGCAGCCAGCCTTGAGGGGGTGCGTTCGTGCATGTTGTCAACTGCTGATCAGGCCGCTGCAATGCAAGCCAGAAATTTGCTCTTGGAGGACATTTCAAAAACACTGAAGGAAATTGGCACAGCTGTCATCCAGTTGACACAACAACTCAAACTGCAAGCCACTCAACGTGTGCACGAATGCAACATAGAACCCCTCAGGGCCGACCTGGCTGCCTACCATCGGGATGTGGCTGCCATTCTGAAAAACCAGCAGGCCCTCCTTGCTGCAGTACTGCCCTTCCTTACTCAACAGGGATCAGCCCCCGGGATGTCTGCCTCCATGTCTTCTAACACTGAGGTGTGTGTTGCCCCTTCACAACCAACAACAACAAGGACACACCAGGCAACACACACATCAGAAGAAGAAGACATGGAACAGATAACATTCACACGCAAGAGTACCCGGAAGCCCTAGTCCCTGCACCATGCCCTACTCTGACCAAGGTCCTACGTTTTGACACATGCCAGTCGCACTACAACTAACCTCAATGACTGTTCGGCAATCCACTGTATGACTTGTCCACCTTGCCAGTGAATGTTTCTCTCCTACCATTTGGCATTTTATGTTCCTCTGCACTGTCTGTGACATCACCCCAGCATGTCAGGAGCATCATCCACACCCCTTCTGTAGGATCACCATGTAATAATGCACCAGAAAAGAGTCAGCAAACATGGTGAATGGACATTTTGCACAACACCACCTATAAATAAATATCACTTGCACACCTATTGTGTCTCTGTGTCATTTCAAAATTCAACTGTGCAGTAGATAACTCCAAAGTGGCTGTGTGGCAACCATGTCGATTCTCTATACTACTGTCCTGATTTCATGTATACTGAAACATCTGTGCAGTGGCCAGGATTGCATCATAGCTTTACTATACTGAGGAAAATAACTGATGAAGGGACTAAGCACACACAATCATGCTGTGTTGGACAGAATGATGCACTATCTATAGCTATTCTACACAACTAATGGTGGCTGAGAAATGTAGGCACCATGCAATACGAAAATTTGAAATTATGCTGTAGAATGAAAGGAATGATAAACAAATTACACAGCATCAATCACCCTTACGGCGTATACTTCCATGAAGGAAATGAATGCTGAATCAGTACACACATGATGTAGGTCAGCAATGACAGCAACAAGACAAGAGTGTGAACAAATCATCATCTATAAAGCTCTCCCTGAACTTCACAATGCTGTCCGACCTATCTATTTACCTACAATAACAAGTCTGGAAGCACTCTTTGTGAAGTAGGATACATACCAACCCCAAACCTTGATGATCAATGCACACTACCAATGGTGGCTCTCCAACATGGTGGATACTTACCAAGTTAGCACACGGGTAGCTGGCATGTTAAACCTCATAAGCCTGGAGATAGCGAGCATGGAACACAAATGTCATACTTAAACTTACTGCTACACTGATGTCAAGGCCATGAAAAGGTAGCACCTAACGCATCAGGTAAGGGTTAACAATTTTTTTATTTAAGAGTAGAAATAAAAGAGGCAACTAAGGGAAAGGTAAACCTACACTAATCTAACCAGACTACTACTAACCCACAACTGTCCCTAACTAACCTAAGCTAAACTTACTCTACACATGTAACGAAACGATCTAAACATCAACCCCCCACCCACCATTGAGAGACAAGACACATGCAGGACAACACTTACTAACCTACACACATACTATACTATCCTAAACAAACATATATTTTTTGGGTTTTTTTTATTTTTATATATATATATTTTTTTTTTTTATTAAACAGGAATCCCAACATTGCCTCCCACCCACCCACCCACACAAAAATATTAGATAGAAAGAATAAGGACCCCGCCTCCCTCTTACCTAACACTAACTAAGCTAATTACCTATACTTATCCTATAACTAACCCCCCAAACCCAACTAACAGTATGAAAAGAGGAAAGAGGTGAGAGGGGAGGGCTAAAAGTTCAGGAGGGCAAAATGACTAAAGATTTGCCCTCCGAAGTGTGCGCCGGATGGAGCACACCTTCTCCTTAACCTCAGCCATGTCCTCCGTCAGGTTGTCCACCTTGCGAATTAACCTGTCCAGTTTTCTAGACAATGCCTGGAAGGCTGCAGGGTCAATTGGAGGGTCACTGCTGGTCTGCGTGCCGGTGGAGGTGGAGGTTGTTGCTGGAGTGGAGTGGCCACGGGACAGCCCTGCTCGCAACACACGGCTGGGTCCAGATCTTGAGGAAGATGCCTGGTCCGTCGCTGGGTCCCCTTGGGCAGACCTGGTGGTTGTAGTGGCGGTGGTTGTAGGTGGCACCATTGGTGGAGCCTGTGGTGTGGCATACCACGCCCCGGAGGCCCGATCGGAATTGTATCTGCGGGCCATCCTCCGATACCCACACTGCACCTGCAGGATGGTCCTGTACCTCATTGCCCTGCGCTCAAAATGGTTGCGCTCTGCGGCACTCAGGTTTGCAGCTGTGAAGAGAAAAGGGAAATATTGAGCATTGAATTTACAGTGGGTTGAATCCCACAATGGCTCATTTGTCCATTACTATAAATATATTGTATGCAGCAATTGTTACAACGTAGTTCACGGAAATGCTCAGAGGAAGTACATGTGAATCATGCATACCTAAGGTCATATCACACCTAGCATATCCATGTCTCTACATGATGGATGACATCACCCTAAACTACTCATCCAAATCATACCTAAGGCATTTGACATTATGGCACCAGCTCTTCCGCATACTGACTTCAGTACATATGTCATTCTATGTGATAACACTCACACTCCTCACTCAATAGCATTTTTAATTAGTTGTGTGCTAAGATTGCACCCCTGGCCCAGAATCATATGTCCACACTAGGTGTCAGATGTAGGAATTTAGGAATATCAACTAGCAATTTGCAAAGCAGAACGGTGTCTCTGACACCGTCTGCGAGTTGCTATGGGGTCCCTAAAACCCACCTCATGAACATCACTGATGTGGGTTCCAAGTTGCCCCACCTTAGCAACATGGGCACTCACGGGGATGGAGGCCTGCTGGGACCAGCAGAACTCCATAGACGTGACTGTTTTTAAATTAAGCAAGTTATTTTTCCCCAAGTGTAGGCCGTTTACCGGAAAGGAAAATGATCTGCAATTATTTTTAAATCACAACAATTGTACTTGGAAAATTTCACGGTAATTATTGGTCCCTTAGACCACTGGCTGTTTTGCGCAGGATCAGATCTGCCCAGCGGTGCTTGAGTTGGTGTACATTCCTGAGACTCCCATAGACCCGGACCAGGTGATGGCGCACCTTCTCCCACCGGATTTTCCTCGCCTCCGTGTGATACCCCTGTATCACACGGCCCCCAGCTTCCAGCATTAGTGGGAGGAAATGGCTTACGAGCCATATGAACCCCCCCAATTCGTCTTCCCCCATCCTGGACAGGCGAGGCCTACCTGACATATTGAGAGGACTAAGAATATACCAAAAAAACATGAAATAAAAAGGGGGAAATGGGGAAAGGTAGAGGTGTGAAAGAAAAAGAAGAAGGAGAAAAATAGCCCAACTAACCCCCACTATGCTACCCACAACAGACTCCCACAGACAATACAAACTATCACAGGTATAGACAAAATAACACTAAACAGACTGAGACAATGTTATACAACAATAATAGATTGACACTAAGACAAAATACAAGGCACACAGGACACAAAAGCAGTAAAACACAGGACAACACCTTTCACACAACCACACAGTCTAGATAAATCTGAGACTGCAAAGTGAAAGTGAAAGTTAACTCCCAGTACAGATTTTGTAAACAGGATATCCTATTACATCACTTCCTGCATAAAATGGCCGCCGTTTTTATTTTCCCGTTATGCGTCATATTTTCACGCATACACAGTTGTGCGTCATTTTTTTTTTACGCATTACAGTGCACATGATGCGGAGTGAAAAAATATGATATGAATATTAATAATTAATAATGTACATGAAATGACCAACATATTGTCCATGTATCGTCAATTTTACCACGCATACATCATGGGCGTCGTTTTTTTTACACGTACAGTGGTGCACATGATGCGGAGTGAAAAAATATGATATGAATATTAATAATTAATAATGTACATGAAATGACCAACATATTGTCCATGTAGCGTCAATTTTACCACGCATACATCATGGGCGTCGTTTTTTTACACGGACTTGAGGCCATTTCAGAAAAGTCAAAATCCTTTCCACAGAGGGGAACTGATGAGATTAATGTGACCATGGATTCGAAGGTACCAGCAGTGGCTTCGGCATTGGTCCCAGTCTTCATTGATTCTTTGGATGAAAAGTTCTGCAAAAGTTTTTAAGTGTTCTGTTTTGCACATTTTAGAGTTAGATGAGTACCCTCTAACACCAGCCAAGAGTCCAAGACCTTGTGGGCACCACTTGGGGGCTAGGACTCACTCTCCCAGAAACCACATGCAGGGTCCACAGCAAATACAAAATGATCAGCTGTGCTCTGATAGAAATAGGCTTCTCACAGCTTTTCTGGCTTTGCAGCTTAACAGGAGGCCAGACAACTGACAATAGGAGTCTCCTTCTTTGTGCAATGGACAAGTGGGAGTAGGTCCAGATGTTGGAGTCTCTCTCCACAAGTTCAGAAACAGGTGCAGTCCTTCACCTGTCTTCTAGAGGTCCAGAAGTGTTCTGAAAACGATACACAGGTATACCTTAGTTATGTCTGGTACTAACATGTAGGTGGGGCAACACTCCTTGACCAAACAGGAAAAACGGTTGCAGGGGTCGGTCACCTCACCCACTTTGACATAATTTCCTGGGTGTTTGGCCCCAAACAATTCAACAGTAAATTATTCTGCTAAATCCAAAATGCAGAAACGTTCTTTCCCTGTGAAGAGCCCAGGGCACACCCCTAAGGTGTGCCTATGGAAACAAGAAACTCTCCTTCCAAACGAGTTCTGAAATAGGTTTTCCCTACACTGGGATTGGTACCATTCTGACTACAGGGAAAATGAGAAGGACAGGCCTAGGTGGGAGTTGCATGTGCCGGTGACTCCTCTTTGAAGCTTGGGCAGTCGGTGGAGTTTATTTTGGAATACTTGAAGGCAGGAGTCATTCCTAATGGATTAAAAGTTAGGAATATACCAGGCCTTTTTGTTGAAATAAAACTTTTTTAGAGAAATGGTCTCTTATCTCTAACAGGTGCTCCAGAGATTGGGTGCTATTAATCATTGAAACTCCGCCTGAAATTGTTTCCCTTTTAGTTAAAAGAGGTTGAGGAAATAGAGAATAAACTCAAACAGACTACCGCATTAGAAGAGGCTAAGAAAAAGTTGGAAGAAGTTACCATGGAATTTGAGTCATTTATCCAGTATCTAGTTAAAAGGAAGACGAAAGATATTTGTTATTTCACTACAGAAAAACATACCCATATTTATCAGAGAATTAAGATAAACAGTCAACGCGGACATTTCAAGAGAAACAGGATTGGACATCAAAAAAGATAGTCACTTTTTCAGATACATCAGAATTCAGAAAGTGAGGGTAGCTCAGATCATTTTGACACTTTTGGCAACAGAAGAAACCAGACAGAACAGAGTTACTCAAATACACATTTTTTAGGCAACAGACGGAACAGTTACAGGCCCAGACCTCGTTACAGTCGAGGGAACAGATTTGCAAATTCAGAACAGCCTCCTCATTTTCTTCAAACCAGACGCAGTCAATATTGGTGGGATTAGATAACATCCCGATCTTTAATCTCAGCACAATGACTCTTGACTTCGATTCTGAAAAAGTTTTGTCCAAAGGACTGTCTTTTGTCCCGAGCACTTACATCAATACATTTTAATTGTTTAGAGATATATATGCTTTCTTAAGGAAGATTCGTCTTAAAACATATTTTAACACATCCACTGCTTTAAGGGAAGAGAATAGATCTGGTCTTAGGCCTGTCTCTTCATATACACCGTATATTGAAGCCTTAGGACCTGAAGTTTTGATCTTTGAGAAACCAGTCCTTAGGAAATTGACTAATGTGTTAAGATATGTCCCTAACCCCCAATTTAATTTTACCAAAGATGAGAATCTGGCCTTAAGACGTTTGCAGGATAACAAACAGATTATCATTAAACCTTGTGATAAAGGTGGGGGGATTACTGTGTTTGATACAGTACAGTATATGGATAAAATTATGAGGATGTTAGAACATAATGAGTTCTATAGGAGAGTGCCACTAAACCCAGAACTATGGATCAAGAATACAATAAAAGAAGGAAGCTTTGTAGCATTACAACAGGGCTTGATTTGTCAAAAGGAATTTGAATTCCTTACTCCTAAGAATACTCACCTTCCTGTAATTTATGGGCTGCTTAAAATTCATAAAGACTCTAGTAATCCTCCATTATGACCTACTGTGTAGTCGATTGGCTCGGCAATTGAACCACTGTCACAATATGTTGATAACTTTCTTAAACCATTGGTGTTTGATCTTCCCTCTTATATCAGGGACACGGGTCACTTTATTACCAAAATAGAGGGTGTCCAGTTTAATTCAGAGTCGAATATTTTGGTTACAATGGATTTGGAGTCTTTATATACAAATATCCTGCAACAACAGGCACTTGAGTGCATCAGACAGATCATGAGTGATACAGAACCCAGTGCCCTGAATCAATTTATCGGTGACTGTCTTGAAATAGTCCTTTATAACAACTACTTTGAATTTAATGCAAATATTTTCCAACAGATTAAAGGAGTTAACATGGGAGCAGCTTGTGCTCCCAGTGTAGCTAATCTTTATGGTGGGCAGTTTGAACAAAAGTTTTTTTTAAACGATTCTTGGTGGTCTAGATATATAGATAATGTATTTTTTATATGGAAGGGAGAAGAAGAAAGATTGGAAGTTTTTTTGCTTGGTTGAATTTATGTGATACAAATCTTAAGTTCACGATGAAGAATGACAAGAATCAGGTGGAGCCTCTAGATGTTTGTATCATACACAGGGAGGGTTGCCTTGCTGTATAGCTGTATGTTAAACATACAATGAGGAACACAATGTTGCATTTTGACACTTATCATCCCAGATGTCAGAGGCAAGCCATTCCATTCAGTCAGTTTCTACATATCAGAAGAAACTGTACTGAAATGAAAGATTTTTTGGAACATTCTGAAATTTTGGCTGAAAAATTCCAATCAAGGGAATATCCTACTAAACTCATAAAGGACTAATTGAAAAGAGCTAAATATTATGATCGCCAGTCCTTGTTTCAAAATAACAGGAAAAAGAAACATGAAAGGTTAGTATGTGCTACTCGTCATTCAAATTTAAATGATAAGATCAGACGAATCATTAATTCACAGTGGCACATTCTTAATGTAAGGTCAGATTCTGAACCATTAGGCAAACCTCTCCTTGCTTTTAAGAAAAATAGCAATCTGAAAAACATCTTAGTCAGGTCAGGAATGAACACCGGTAAGGAACCTGTACAAAAGTCTATTTCGGGTCTGGAGCCGATTTTTGGTAATTACAAGTGTGGAAACTGTTTAGCTTGTACAGGAGCTGAAGTTTCTAACAAAATTATGTGTAATAAGAAGTCTATTGATTTGAAAACAATGTCAAATTGTAGATCCAAGAATGTAGTTTATTTGATTCTCTGCCCATGTAACTTAGGCTATGTAGACGAAAGATCGAGAGAATTCAGAACAAGGTACTATGAACACAGATCGTCTGTGAGGACCCATAAACAAAAAGCTCCTCTAGTTGCTCACTGGATGCAACATAATCTAGTAGACTTTCTAACCCCCCTGGGGTGTGGATCAGGGGTAATTACCCCATCTGCCCACTGGTGGGCAGAACAATTTTGGCCCCATTTATTTGGGGTGGGGGTATGTCCATTTCCCCACCCTCTCATTTTGGAAAACAAATCTTCCCTGGCCTCTGGTGGGCTTTCAGCCTTAAAAAATAGGCCAATCTGCCCCCAAGGGGGGCAGGTATGCCCAACAGTAATGTGCCCCCATGGGGAGCGACCGTTACCCAAGGGGCTGCCCCTCTAAAGAAACCATGCATATACACACACACCAATCCCTGGTGCCTAAGTGGTTTCTGCCCCCCCGGTGGCAGATTGGCCTAATAGAAATAGGTTGATCTGCCCCCAAGGGGAGCAGAAATGGCCTAAAATATACTTGCTCCCCCAGGGTAGTGACCCTTGCCTAAGGGGTCGCTCCCCTTGCATGAAACGGGTGCAAAAAAAATCCCCGGTGCCAAGTGGTTTCTCAGCCAAATAAAAATAGGCCGATCTGCCCCCAAGGGGGGCAGAAATGGCCTAAAATAAATTTGTCCCCCCAGGGGAACGACCCTTGCCTAAGGGGTCACTCCCCTTGTGTGAAATTGACACAAAAAAATAAAGATCCCTGGTGTCTAGTGGTTTCTGCCCCCCTTGGTGGCAGGTTGGCCTAACAAAGATCAGCCGATCTGCCCCCAAGGGGGGCAAAAATGGTCTAAATACAATTTGCTCCCCAGGGGAGAGACCCTTGCCTAAGGGGTTGCTCCCCATATTTAAAAACAAAAGTAAACATGAACAAAAATATTTCCCTGGTGTCTAGGGGTTTCTGCCCCCCCTGGGTGTAGATCTGTCTAATTATAATAGGCCGATCTGCCCCCGGGGGGCAGAAAAGTCCTAAAAATATTTTCCCCCCCTGGTGAGCGGTCCTTGCCCAAGAGGCCGCTCCCCTTATGCGCAAGTACATTAAAAAAAATCCCTGGTGTCTAGTGGTTTCTGCCCCCCTTGAGGGCAGATTGGCCTAATAAAAATAGGGCGATCTGCCTCCAAGGGGGGCAGAAATGTCATAAATACAATTTGCCTCCCAGGGGAGTGACCCTTGCCTGAGGGGTCGCTCCCCTTGCGTGAATTTGCCTTAAAAAAAAAACTCCCTGGTGTCTAGTGGTTTCTGACCCCTTTCGGGGGTTGTTGGCCTCATAAAAATAGGCCGATATGCCCCCAAGGGGAGCATAAATCGGCTAAATATAATTTGCCCCCTAGGGGAGCGACCCTTGCTTAAAAAAATGATCCCTGGCACCTAGAGGTTTCTACCCCCCCCCTGGGGGCAGATCGGCCTAATAACAATAGGCAGATCTGCCCCCGGGGGGCAGAAAAGACCTTGAAAAATGTTTTCCCCCTGGGGAGTGACCCTTGCCCAAGGGGTCACCCCCCTTATGCCAATTTCTGTTTATAAATAAATCCCTGGTGTCTAGTGGGCATTTCAGCAGCCGGATCGTTTCACGATCCGGCTGCTGAAATGCTCTGAGAGATTTCAAAGGGAAGGAAATTCCTTCCTTCCCTTTGAAGCCTCTCCGGCCCCCATCACATGCACCACTTGGGAAACTCCCTCTCGGATAATGTAACCAATTCCTAGAAATAGCACCCAGCAGGCAGAAGGCACAAAATGTGAATAGGACATGATCACAGGAAGAGAAATGTAAATACATTTTGGGTTGTGTACGAATTTGGGTAGAGCATACTCAATATTAATAATGTGTCATAAGCTTAATAAGCAATGGTGTTTTAACGTCACTACCAGCCCAGCTCATCTAAATCTGTGAATTTGGTTTCAATAGTAGTCTCTATTTTAAATATAAATGCATTGCATTTTATACAGTGGGTAAATACTTGATGGGTAATCTAAAATCGTATGTTACATATTAGGATCAAGTAGGAAAATTATATTCCATCTATGCACTAAACATTCCATTAATAGGATTCCCCACAGGGCATAGCCTTCTCATGCATGAACAAATGGAAGCCTGTGTAACAAGTGGGTCTGGTAATGATAGGTGAGAATTGCAGGCCTTTAGAGACCTTACAGAGGGCTGTGGGCTGTGTGTCGGGCAGTTCCTGTGATAC
Source organism: Pleurodeles waltl (assembly GCF_031143425.1). Lineage (NCBI taxonomy): Eukaryota > Metazoa > Chordata > Amphibia > Caudata > Salamandridae > Pleurodeles > Pleurodeles waltl. The sequence continues at coordinate 150,327,072 of NC_090436.1, read as the reverse complement.
CCCACATTTAGAAAACGAATACACACAAGGTGGGGTAGGATACGTTTGGAACCTGGCACTCATGAAACCTTACTGCTCCTAGTCACATAAAGTGATGGATATAAACTAGTATCATTATTTTATACATCTATATTAACCGAATATGCTAACTCTTAGAAGCGACTAGTGACATGATTAAGGAGTTGAAATTGCGATATGGAATGGGTGAAGAGACCACTTTTATATAAATTCTTTACTTAGTTTCACAGGAAACAAACAGAAATAAACAATGAGTCACATCTGTAAGTACTATTATGTACGCTCAAAGTGTACATATTGTATAAAGGTAAAAAAGGAGAGAAAATACACAGCAATAGCCATAAATAGATATAAAGACAAAAGAAGAAAAAGTAACGTTTGAATGAAAAGTTGCTTCTAAATACATGAGAAAACATTTTGTAAACATAATTAGATATTTAAACAGGGATTAATATTAGTACATAGAAATACCTTCGAGAAGTCTGAATCTGACAGTGTAACACAAGTAGACACAAACAAAACAAAAATTATGTTTAAAGAAAAGGGCCCAAACAGAATCAAAATGTTGTCAATTATCATTCATTCAATTGATCAGGCATAACTTTTTATGATATTATGCACTTTCTGCCAGGCTAACTGAGATGAGTGGATAATGGGATTGGAAGAAATTGTAAAACATGGGCATTTAGTAAAATAAATAGCAAATGGGGAATTGGTTTTCAGTAAAGACTGTTCAACTGTAACCTGAAGCAGAATGTTCCTATATGTTGGGAGCATATAAATAGAATGAGTCAATTGTTGTGCTAGTCCAAGTGGGAAAGACGCAGACCACTTTTCATTGAGGAGGATTGTAATTTTGGACCACTGAGGCAAGGTCTTTTACCATCTAATACAAACTGAAAGATAGTAGAAGGCATTGTTTTGAAAAAGGATTGTGGTGTGGGTAGTGAAATCATTGGAAAAATATAGTTAAATTTAGGAATTGTATTCATCTTAACGTTTTTTATTCTACCCCAAAGTGATAAGATTAAAAGAGACCACCTTTGAAAATCCCTTTTAGCCTGATCAATATTAGGATTTACATTGTCCAGAATCATATTTTTTTAGGCCAGGATTAGGAAGTATACCTAGATATTTTAGTTTGGAATGCATCCATTTAAAAGGGAGGTTACCAATAGAAGCAGTAGTAGTAATGGCAGACATTGGTAAAACCTTGCATTTAGACCAATTCATTTTATACCCTGAAAAGGATGAGAAAGTGGTTAGAAGTGAAATTAAAGACGTGGCTAAAGATTTTGAATGTGAATGAGTCAAAAGAATATAATCTGCATAATAGAAGGCTTTAGTTTCACCGGCAGAGGTTTCAATACCCTTCATAGACATATTTTGTCATATAGCAGTAGCTAATGGTTCAAGGGCCAAGAGGAATAATAATGTAGATAATGGACAACTTTGTCTAGTACCACAATAAATATTGAAGTATAAGGATGTAAAACCATTGCATGTAATGGCAGCAGTAGGTGACTAATACATGCCTTTAGTTAGGGTAATGACGTTGTTTCCAAATCCCATTATTTAAATGGTACGAAACAAATACCCCCATTCCACCCCATCAAAAGCTTTTTCTGCATCCAAGGAAAGGTGCACTTTCTCCTCTGTAATTTTACGTAATAGTCATAATAAGTATAAAATAGTATGAAGATAATTAGTGGATGACTGGCATGTAACACAACCAACGTGAGAAGGGTGGATGAGAGAATTAATAACCAAACAAAGTTGTGTAGCTAAAATTTTGGCTGAGACTTTGACATCTGAATTTATTAATGAGCTCAGTCTATAAATGGAACATTGTAGGGAATCCTTACCAGATTTGGGAATTACCATAATACAGCACATAAAAAGTCAGAAGATAAATGTCCCAATTGTAGCACTTCATTAAAAACAGATCTCACAATTGGGACTATATGTTGTTTAGTAATTTTAAAAAATTCAATACAGAATTCATCTTCTCCTGTAGCTTTGCCAATAGCTGAACAATCAATAGCTTTTATGATCTCATCTGCTGTATTTTCTTTTTCTAATATTTCTCTTAGTTCTTCTGATAATTTAGGAAGGTTGAGTTTTGTAAAAAAAAAATGCACCTTTCTCTTTTTGGTTAAAGCAATTTAAGGATTTGTAAAGCTTTTCATAGTCATTTTGGAATTGTGACAACATTTTAGAAGGATAGGTATGTAGTGCTCCTTTTGAGCTTTTAATAACCAGTATCACTCTGAAGACTCTTGTTGACGCAGCTGGTAAACTAGGAGTCTCCCAGATTTTTCCCCCCATGCATAATGTCGCTGACGGATATGAAATAAACATTTCTCAGCGTATGATGTGTAGAGGTTATTGAGTTTGAATTTTGCAGAGTAATTTTCTCAATGATTCTGGAGATTCTAACTGAAAGAGTTGAAATTTCTCTTTCAAAACATAATCCAACATCATTGAATTGTTTTTTAAGGAGTGATGAATCTTTTGTTATTTAACATCTTATAACAGCTTCGCCTGCACCCCTTAGCATATGTGCACTAGAGAACGAATGTTCATTATTGTTTAGAAATTGTTCCACATGTAAGCATAATTTAAGATTTTCTTAAGGTATTTTGTAAGAAGAAAGGTTAAATCTCCATAGGGGTTTTGGAGGTTGAGACAGACCTCTCTCTAAATAAATATCTAGGAGATCATGATTGGATATACTGCAAGGGACTATATTTGCATTTGTTATTAACTGTAATATTAAAGGAGAGATTAAAAAATAGTAAATTCTTGTTCAGATTGAGAGGAGGCAAGATGTGAAAGTTTCATCCCTTTCATCTATGTGTAGTAATCTCCACAGTTCTTTAAGTGTGTAGCCTTTGATGAAATCCTGTAGGGTGTATCTGTCACTAGTATGGTGAGTATCTGGTTTTCCTGATCTATCAATTAATGGGTCAATGGTGACATTTTCCAGCTCCTCCTAATAATACTCTAGTAGATCCAAAAAATGAAAATAAACTACTAAACTGAGAAATCAAGACAGTTTTGGAATCAGTAGGGGAATATATTGATCCCAAAATCAATAAAGTATTACGGATACATATTTTAACAAAAATGTGTCTTCCCTCTAATGTTTTATTGGTGCAGGTATGAAATGTCCTGAATAGTATGAGGAATTTTATCAAGGCAGAATTCAACTTCCAATAGACATTCAGCAATTATTTGCATACAAGATTGAAATTGTTTAACTTCCCCTCTCAAACCCTATACTGTCAGAGTGTTTGCAGAGACTACTGCATTTACAGATGCAATTGAATTTTTAATGGCCAGTAATTCTTTACAGTAAGTATCCATTTTTGATGTTGGGTTATCAGGGGAGCTTGCTATCATGTTCGAAGGATTATTATTTGTAGGATTAGACACTGAAGCCTCACTATATGATAAATGTCTAATATGTCTAATTTTAGACATGAAAACAACAGTAGGCAAGGGAAGCAAATAAACCCTGGATTATATGTCTAATCTAGGTCTATAGCAAAACAAATGAGAGTCCCAAGCTAGCTAGATAATCAGGAGAGCCAATCTTTATCCCATTACAGACAAAGAAGAAATTGTTCTCAAGAGCATAATTTTCAGCAGATCAAGGTTAATGGAATCTCAAATGCAGATAGGACATCAAATAGTACCGGATTAGTTCAGGGAAGAAAACCAACTGTCCCATATAAAATTCCCAAAGTGATATAATAACAGCAGTTCGTATGATGTATCATAGATAGGCAGTTGGACTTCTCACTTTTATTTCTTTTCTGTCCCTGTATCCTTATTCATGAACGTTTGTGCACTATTCAATCCAAAGCAGAGGAATCAAGTAGCATTAGGGATGATGAAAGGAATCCACAATGATGTCCTCTCGCCTAAAGTTATGACCAGTAATCACCATTGTCTTGGGTCTACCACCCCATAAAAATCCGACAGGATTAAGGATCACATTAACTATGGCAATGATTGGGTAAAGAATTTATTACAGAAGTTCAGGTAATGTTGTTGGGAGGGGTCTCTGTCTATGTAAGAAGAGGCAAAGTGGGGAATAAATAAACATTCCTCAGTCTCACCCTTGATTATGAGGTTCCAACAATGAATCACCATCTTTTGTGATGTAAAGCATTGTTCTCGTCTGGTGGCCAAGATTCATGATGAGTGAGGCAGCCGTGGGTACAAATGCAGTTCCTTGAAGATGTCCCGATATAACATTAGAGTGAGGAGAGGATAGCATAGATAGGGTAGATGGCCGGAGGTTTCATTTCTGACCTCGAAGCTCTAACAAAAAAAATCATCTTCTGCTGTATCCAGCTGTGCCCCCCTGCCACTTACTAAGGCCTCCCATTCCATATATTTCTGATATGGTTGAAGATCTAGTTGAATATGGGAACAGGTGAGTGAAAAGTTTGTAGCATAAGTGCTGTTAATATTGTAGGGAAAATCCTGCTTCTGTGTAAAATGAGGCAAAGCGGGGAGAAAATACCTATTCCACAATCTCGCCCTTTGCTACAAAGTTCCAACAATAAGCCACAATCTTCTGCACCATGCAATACCGCTCTCCTAAAGCGGTTGAGATTCATAATGATAGAGACAGCCGGAAGTAAAAATTCAGCTCTTTAAAATTGCCCTGTTAGTTTTGACGACAAAATCTGGCAATAATGTGCAGTGAGGCAAACAGGATGTAATTAATAGTCTACACTTGGAGCTCTAAAAAAGAGCCATTATCTCCTGCTGCATCAAGCTCTACCCCCAAGCCCACATCTTAGTTATGTGTCTATCCCTTCATGTCTCCTCACAAGTTTCAGCAGCAGGTGCACTCCTTCTTCTGTTTTGCCCACATGTCGAGAGTGTTCTGAGAAAATGTTTTGGAGAGACACATTTATGACTGGCACTAGCTTGAAGTGGGGGTGACTCTTGGCCCCTCCCCAATCAATAGAATATTAGTATTCAGGGGAAACACTCCCCACTGTTATAGCAGCTCCTGTATGTCCTTCTGTAAACAATACTACAGTATCCCTCTCTCACTAAATTCAAGAGGGAGAAACCCTACTCCCCATCTGCCGAGCCTGTATGCCTGCCCAGTGGTGTGGCCATTGTAAGGGGCAGCCCCACTTCTGTGGTTCTGGGAGGAGAGGGAAGGGGTCCTGATCAGCTGTCATCTGGCATCTGGCATCTTCTAACAGGGGAGGCCTCTTCGAAATAAATTAAGTTCCTGGGCACATCCCAACTGATCTTCCTGCCAAGAGATCAAAAGCACCTCCCCATATTCAGGCCACTGTTGCTGCTCTATGAGCATATCTTCAGACATCATCATGGCTATTCACAAACTAGGGGGCATATTTATACTCTGTTTGCGCCGAATGTGCGTCAAAAGATTTGACGCACATCCGGCGCAAACCTTGCCCCATATTTAAACTTTGACGCCTGACCCCGCAGACGTCAAAATTCCACCATGAGCGTAATTTTTTGGAAGCGGGAACCTGCCTTGTGTTAATGATATGTAAGGTAGGCGTTCCCTTCCCAAAAATGACTTTAAGGCCTGTGCGCCTTATTTATACTCCAGCGTCATTTTGACACACAGGAGGGGGTGGGCCTTAAAAACGTCTCACAGCCTGTTGTGCGCCGTTTTTTAACGCCTGGGTCAGGGCAGGCGTTAAGGGACCTGTGGGGTCAGAAGGAGTCCAGAGGTGCCCTCCCCTGCCCCCAGGGACACCCCCTGCCACCCTCGCCCACCCCATGAGGACACCCAAGGATGGAGGGACCCATCCCAGGGAAGCTGAGGTAAGTTGGGGTAAGTATTTTTTTCTTTTTTTTTTTTTAAGTGGCATAGGGGGGCCTGATTTGGGCCCCCCTACATGCCACTATGCCCATTGACCATGCCCAGGGGACAGAAGTCCCCTGGGCATGGCCATTGGGCACGGGGGCATGACTCCTGTCTTTGCTAAGACAGGAGTCATGTCAATGGGGGTTATGCGTCAAAGAAAATTGCGCAAGTCCGGTTTGAGGCCTGATTTTTGCCTCAGACCAGACTTGCACCATTTTTTGACGCACAACCCCCATTTTCCCATACGACGGCGCTGCCTGCTGTGAGTAATTTTTTTTTATTCAGACCAGTCCGCAGCGCCGGCTAACGTCATTCCATAAATAAGGCACTCGCATGGTGCGTTGGAATGGCGTTATCCGGCGGTAACATTTTTGACGCACAAATGCGTTGGCGCAGTTGTGCGTCAAAAAGTATAAATATGGCCCTAGGTGTCAGGTGGAGATGAATGCAAATTAGCCTCCAATAGATTTAGACATAGAAAAAATAACTTTTAAAAAAGTCAAGTTTTCTAAATATTTATCAAAAATCCAACTTCACTATGTAGTTGGGCTTTAATAAATATTTTAAATAGTAATTTAATATTTTTTCTACCTAGTCCTAACATCAGACAGCACAATTAATATTGCTTCTCGATGTTCCTCTCTGGGCCAGCTGGCTTCCCAGTGAAAATAGCTTTTGGATGCTGGACTCTGTAAATAGATGTGGACTTTACATGTATACATGTACTTATATTAAATGCTATCCATCCTACGTAGTCTAAAAGGGGTGACTCATTTTTATTATTAGAAAATGAGGTTCAACTGCAGCAACCAGGCTGCAGTGGTAGGCCTCAAGCCATGTTTGTCTGTCACTCTAGATGATGGCACAGTAGTGTTACAGTCATATGTGGCATTTAACTTTCCATGCCATGGGTGTATTTTGGGACACGATACACTATGGCTTAATAGAAAAGTTAAATAGGCCAGTTAGGAGCTAGCCAATTTCGACATGCATTATCGGTCAGAGCACATGGACCATTGACTGATCAGCACTGTACCAGTGTACGAAGTCAAAAAATACAGCAGGCAGCACAATAATCCACTTTCTTAACAAAAGTTAATCTGGAAACTACACACAAGACTCCACAATGACAAGTAATACAGCATTGGAAAAAAACTACATACAGCTTGCAATTCTGAGCATCTTCTAATTGTAAGTAAATAATTCTTTATTTGCATGATTAATTAAAACCATTGCAATAGCATTTGCAGTATGAAAATAACATGGTAACCAAATGTGCAAGATAGGCGGCAATACATAAAACATAAATTCCTGATACCTTACATGCCAATGTTCAAAACAAGACGTTGCTTTCGTTTAAGTTGTGTATGATTACGACAGTAAGAGATGGTTTGATAAATGATAGAACCAGCATTTATCAGCGAACAATATTTAAAACGCAATTTCTATTCTCCTTGTATACCAATATAAAAATAAGTAATGTCTTCTTGTGCAGCACAATGAGATAAAATTCAATAGACAGTCAATCAATGTGGTATTTGTAAGCACAGCTTGTCACCCGTGAGGGCATCCAGGCACTTGATGTAGGTCTTATTCAAAGAGCCGGGTCTTGAGTCCTTTTCTGTATTAGGATAGCGAGGGGTAGATCCGGAGGTGGAGGGGAAGGGTGTTCCAGGCTTTGACAGTGAGATGGGAGCAGAAGCATCTTCTGGTATGGCAGCAGCTTGTGCAAGGGGTCCGTGTGCAAGGGCTAGGTGTGCAGAATAGAGATTCTTGCAGGGGTGGTGGAAGTGCTGCGCTGGTTCAAGTAGACAGGTCCTAGGTTGTGGAGGGCTTTGTAGGCATGGGTCAGGAGCTTGAAGTCTCATCTTTTCTGGACTGGGAGTCAATGGAAGTTTTTCAAATGCTGGTTGATGTGACTTCTCTTGGGCAGGTTAACGATCAGTCTGGCGGCTGCATTCAGGATCAACTGGATCCTTTGCATGAGTTTTTTAGGTGTACCTGCATAGAATCGGTTGCCGAAGTCCAGTCCGCTGGATATTAGGGCATGCATTGCTGCCTTTCTTATGTTCATGGGGAGCCACTTAAAGATTATGAGGAACATGATGAGCATGTGGAAGCAAGCTAAGGAGACGGCGCTGACCTGACATTTCATGGAGAGCTCACTGTCTAAAATGATGCAGAGGTTGTGGGCATGGTCTTTCAGTGTGGGGGGTGGGTCTGAGTTCAGGCGGCCATCAGGAGTTGTTCCAGAGGGTGGTCTGTTTGCTGAAGATGTGGACTTCTGTCTTGTACGTGTTAAGCTTTAGACAGTTGTCTTTCATCCATGCTGAGATGTTCTACATGCAGTTGTGGAAGTTTTTCTTAGTTGAGGTTGGGTCAGCAGAGAGGGATAGGATGAGCTGTGCGTCATCGGTGTAGGCGATGAGGTTGATGTTGTGCGATCTGACAATGTCTGTGAGTGGTGTCATGTAGCTGTTGAAGAGTGTTGGGCTGAGGGATGAGCCCTGGGGAACGCCGCAGATATTGTGCTTGGCTTATGATGTGAAGGGGGAGAGGCAGACTTTCTGGGTGGACCCTGTGAGGAAGGATGCCATCCATCTGAGTGCATCGTCTGTTATTCCAGTCTGGTGCAGTCGGTCGATGAGTGTGTGGTGGGAGACTGTAAAAAACACTTTTGAAAACTAGCAACTTAAAGACTTTTCAGCAACTTCATGGCAATCCCCAACCATTAGGAACAGCAGACAATAAGCTCCTAGACGATTATAGAATATACTGCAATCAAATTTCAGACCAGCATTGGATGGCCAGCATCTTTAATGCTTGTCAACAAACTCATGGCAGACCCAGACATGGACAATGTGAGAAATAAGCAACAGTGTTTACATTAAGAATCCTTTTTAGGCACTGGTAAGAACACATCATATTCTCAAGGGAATTATGATATTATTTGCAGTTTCATGACAGACCACAATGATTACAGAACCTGTGATCAATATTCAAACTAAACAACTATGTTAAAAATGTAAATCCCGTTTTGCCAGTCATATAAGCATATCATGTCCTTCTTTAAATGTTATGATTATTTAAAAGTAAACAGGGAGTGCTAATCAGAAGGCGAAAAAGCCAACACTGAATAACTAAACGCTTGGATGTCTCCTGACCTGTTCATAAGTTCCCTTCTAAATAAAGTGAGAGGTAATTTCCCGCCAAGCAGCAGATAACTAGTAAAATGCATAAAGAGCTGTGGTGCCATTAGTTCACTGTAGCTTGTACTTAAACTGCTTCCTCAATCTCCTCCACTTGCCTGCTGTGACTTTCAGATGTGTCCTTGCTATTTAGTTTCTTTTTGGTCAGGAATCTTACAAGGCAGCAGTTTAACTACACGTCTTCACCTGAGAGTCACGATTTTACTGCCTACCTGCATGTGCAGATACCTTTATGATTGAAGAGAGGTCATTGCCAGTGGGGGCCGGCAGCTTTAGGAGGGTGTGGGTGGGCGGGAAGCACACACACACTCATTCTTTCACACACAGACACGTACGCACGCACATCCATTAACAACACTCATACCATTCAAACATGCATGCACGCACCAAACATTCATTTTAAAATATCACACACACACACTTACCTTCAGCCTTGAGGTCCTCATTGGGAAGGCAGCAGTCCCAGACTCGTCACTGAGTGGGATGGGGTCAGTGAGACTGCTGACCCCACCCCACTCTGTGACGAATTGTCACTGATAGACACTCGCCCTGGGCGCTTCAGGGCTTAAACCTGAAGCACCCAGGGTGAGTGTCAATGGGTGATGCTTTCCTTGTCACCCAGGGGAGGGCCTCAAGGCACCTTTGCTGAGCCGAGGAGGTCACACCCATAGGAGCTGTGACCTCCTCAGCCCAGCAAAGTTCAGCTCAGGCAGCCAGGAGTCTGCGCAAATCGCGCATGTCTCACTCCTGGCTGTCTGAGCTGAAAATGAAGAGTGTCTGTCAGGCTGACCTTTGTTCAGCCTGCCAGGCATGCTTCATGAGGGAAAAAAGGTGGGGGGGCGTGGCCCCTCCGCCCTAAAGGACGGGCCGTGCCTGGTAATTGCAATGCTCTGCATTCACGCATGAGTCCTTTCCATATAAATATCAAATGGATTATATTTTCTTTCTCCTCCCCACACAGATAACAGAATGTTAACAAAGGGTGCCTCCATGGTGGTAGATGGACCACAATTTGAAATGGTGACACGATACTCTAGATATTTCTCCCTAGTGGTTTTAGTAAATCCCATGCCTAAATAAATTTGAGGTGCTGCCATGCTGTATCTGTGCAGGATAAACCATCCATGTGGCCTCCCTAACAGTACTGCTTTGTCCTCTGCCACGGAAGTCTTTTAACAGTTTTCTGAACTAGCTGTTTAAAGCTGTCATATGTTTCTGACACCTGCCAGAGATCCCGCAGACCTAATTAATCTATTCTTGCACGCAGGGCAGTGCTGCACTTTTCTCCTTAGTCAATAATTCGGTCTATAAGTGAGCATTTCAGGTCACTGGCTGTGCTGTCTTGATCTTGTGCCAGGATTTGATATAAGTGCCTCTACAAGAGAGCCCTTGCTCCTGCATACTGATTTCCAGTCTTATTTTGGCTGGTGACATGTATGTATGTAGGTAGGATGAATACCATTCATAGAGTTCCAGTTACTATACCATCTAAATTGCATGCATCTCTCCCTCTCATTGACTCACTTTTGTAGGTGATTGTTGGGATACATTTCGCCTGAATCACTTGGACCAGTGGAGAGAAGCTTGAACCGGCAACTTTGTTCTTTAGTTTTTTTAGTGCTACTGCTGTTTGTATACCTCTACTTTTCAGTGCTTCCTTTTGGGGCAGTGAAAGAACACTTGCTGTCTATAATAAGGCCTATATATTTGTATTCATGGATGATTTCAAGCTGTTGTTTTTACAGGTACCAGCACTGAGCTCCTTTTGTATTTCTTCGGTTCAAGTGCATGGCTTTGGTCTTTTCCAGACTTATTTTCAAGCCATTTTCAAATTAGTAGCTTTGTGTAGTGTCTAATAAGTGCTAAATGCCTACTGGAGTTCAGCTGATAAGTACAAGTCGTCTGTGTATAGTAGATCAGAAAGGACAAGGCTTCCAATCTTTGGGGAACGAGAGTTGCACTTATCCAGCCTGAATGATAGACATAAAAAGATTGAACAGGATTGGGGGCTAAGACCCAGCCATTTTTAAGCCCATTTGTGGTTGTGATCCTTCTTGACAGGTGATCTCCCGTCCCCAGATTCACTTGTACCCAGGTATTGGTATGCAAGAGTATTAGTTGATTCAGGAGGGGAGATGGAATCTTCTAATTGGCAAGTTTGCCCCACAATTTGCCTCTGTCAATGCAGTCGAAAGACAATTTGTAATTGTTAAAACATGCTTACAGTGGCAGTTTTGCTGCTATCGAGGCATCAATCAGTGGAGAAAGAGTTAGAATATTGGTGGTAGTTCCCATATGCTTCCCGAAGACTGCTTTTTCCATTGCCCAAGATGACAGTTCCTCTAGGATGAGACCAGCCTCGTATTTGGCATCATTTTCTAACAGGGCTTCCAATCTATAATTCTTTGCCTCATTCTTATTTCCCTTTTAATAGACTGAAGAGACGATTATGCCCCTCCAAGGATTGTCTCAGTTTATAATATTTGCTCAAATACTGGTTTTAGTAATTCCACCTAAAAATCACGGTTTAATTTGAGCAAGACCAGGGGGATCCCATTTGGAACTGGCACACCCTTCCTTCTGCCTTTGGCAAACCTCTTGGAATTCTTTTTTGCCAAGTTTGTGGTTATGGATGTTGCCTGAATGTTACATGTATCACAAGCTCTTTCTTTCTCTGTTTGACCTGATTTGGCTTCCACGTTTACTATGCCGTTTAGGTTACTATTAAAATGATCCCAGGGGAAACTTGCCCAAGCCTCTTCCTTCAAGTATGAGATGACTCAGTGTACTATGGGATTTTGTAACATGTTGGTAGTGCAACAGAATTGTGCATGGTTATTACTCTTTATATCATAAAGACGTTTGGCCATAACATCTCTTATAACTCTCTTCTTAGTTGCCAGGCTAGCATTTTCCTAGCTTCCTTTAACTGCCTCAGTTCCTTTTAAACAGCTTCCCCTAGAGGTTCCCCTAGAGATTTTGTGAAGCTTTCCTAGCCAGCTATGGCAATTATTCCCATCGTTTGATTGTCTTGCAGGAGGACCTTTGCGGGGGCCAGCAGATTTTTATTTGAACGTTTTGTTATTTACTGTCTGTATGGAGCTAGGCCCCTCCACTGGTCGGCATTGTGACTTGGACAGTCAGTGTACTTTTTTGTGGGAGGTGGTTGCTGGTATCCTTTGACCCCCGGTGGTAGTCCACAATTTGGCAGAACAGAGGAAGGGTTACAAAAGTATAATCTATTGTTGTGCTGGTTGCCCCTGTGTGGTAAGTGGCAGCTAGGGGTCAGTCTCCTCGGGAACCGTCCATTCAGTGCATGAAAGCTAGGATGTTGAAGATCCCCCAGTAGTTTCTTAGCTAGCCTAGTTTGCCTTCCTCAATAGCTCACATCCTGTGGTGGAATGTGCCATGCCAGCGGTTGGCATTCCAGAGAGGTGTCCACATCTATTGTACCCAATATGTGCAGGTTGAAATCAATAGTAATTATGAAATCTGGTGTTTGCTCCTCTGGTAGTAACCTGGTCAGCTGCCTTCCCAGCAGGTTGACACCCTTGGTCTTATCTCGTGGATGAAGGTATACATTTTTTAACTTGACAACAAGGTACACTGTTCCAAAAGAAGCAGTAGGAGGGAGGAGTCCTAATTCTAGGAGCAAGAAACCTCACACTCCCAAGTGGGTGTCATGCTTCATCATCGGAATAGCTCCTCGTAAGGCTGGCGCTGCAATGCCTGACGGGCACCCCCAAGGGGGGGCTCTTTGCCGGAGATCTTTACTCGATAATGCCAAGACCCCAAAGGTGAGCTTGGAATAGAGGAGACAAAGAAAGAGAGTGACAAAACGGAATAAAATTGGCTCAAAACCCTCCACCTAGGGATAACAATTTTATTCGACCACAGAGGGTCAAGGCCAAGGCTAAAACTAATGAGGAGAGTGGAATGAGTATAATGGTCAAAACGCTCTCAATCACATATCGCGGAGCAAGGGACGTGTGGAATTACCAAGCCGTCCTTCGGACAAGGGTCAACATGTCTCACGTCTTGAATGGTCCATATGGATCCGGCGACGCTTCTTCAGGACCAAAAAATGGGAATATACTTCTTCTTCTAAATAACTAGAAACACTCCTATATAGTAAGTCAGTTATCTATACTCCAGTCACTTACATTGGTTGTGTGTAGCTAGAACGTCCTATTCCTAACTGTCGCCATTGTCACATTTATTAACACCAACTTGGTATCTTTTTAGATCCTTTTAATTGTCACTCTGAGAGCTTGTATTGCATTGGTCAGTGCCAGCTCCTTGATTCCACTGATGCTTGTTAAAGAGTTATATATTGCAAGTCCCCATTTGAGGTGGCCATATTTGGCACTTTTTTGTGGTAGATTGTGGCATAGCTTGAAGCCTTGTAAGTAAAATGGTTGATCTAACCAGGTCTCTTGTAACAGGACAAGGTCAAAGGATTGCAGATATAGCAACATCTGACAGGTCAATGTTTTGCTTCCTAGACCCTTTATATTCCAAGAGCATAAACATATGATATTTTTCACAGTTGGTGAGGAATTCTTATTCAGTCAGGGGTTACTGCTGAGCATTTATTATGCTAGCTAAAAAGCCCCAGTCTTGTGTTACTGAAATTCCAATATCAATTTGAGATGCCCCATGGCAATCTTTTTTCTCCTTGTGCTTTGGAGATGCATTTTGCAGCCTTCTTAATATCCAGTAGGTCCATGTCGTTGGCATACTCAAGGTGGGGTCCTAGGTGATCACTGTGCCTGGCTAGCAAAGGCACTGGATATGCCGGCTCCTGATAAGGCATCAATTTAATTCCCTTGGTACTTAATTGTTCTTGTTCATCCAGGAGCCTCGTCGCTTTTGTTGCCTCATTCCCTGGATGGTTATCATGTTCCACAAATTCTATGGACTTTAGGTTGTATGATCTTAGATCCTATAGTCTGCTGATAGATGTTAGTAGTCTTAAGATGTTCCCCCTGTTTAGAGGGTGGCACAGCCTTTGAACTTATATTCTGGTAAAAAGAGGGTAGCTTCCACAGCCTTCTGGGGGCTTTTATTTGCTGTGTGTTGTCTCCCGAATCTGAGAGGTCCAGTAAGACTCTGAGGCATATTTACAAGCCCCTAGCTCCGCCAGAGAATCACTTTTTGTGACACCTGGGTGGTGCAGTGCTCTGCACCATATTTACAAGGTGGCATTAAGCAACTTTTTGTGGCTTAACACCAGCTTGTAAATACTGCCCCTTACATGCAGCACTTTGTGTGGAAGAGGTGTGCAATGGGTGTTGCTGTGGGCATTCCACTACAACACCCATTGCATTTTGACCCTGCCCCAGATTTACAAGAAATCAACAATTTGAGGCAGCACCCCAGGGGTGGAGTTAGCATGGCGCAAGGAGGAGTAATGCTTTAATTTCTCCTCATTTTTTGCTTTTTCTATGTGTGATGCAGAATGTCTCTCAAGTCTCTCAAGTCTCTCCAGTGGGTGGTTTGCCCACTGCTTAATCCTGGGAAGTGCAAAGCCACAGTCTCTCAAGTGGATAACAGTCTCCACTGGTTCTGGAGGAGACATTGTGCCCAGAGTGCTTCATCCTGCCAAGGACTGAGGTAGTGGATGTGAATCTCCACTGGTTCTGGAGGGGGCTTTGTGCCCAGAGTGCTTCATCCTGCCAAGAACTTAGGTAGTGGATGTGAATCTCCACTGGTTCTGGAGGGGGCTTTGTGCCCAGAGTGCTTCATCCTGCCAAGGACTGAGGTAGTGGATGTGAATCTCCACTGGTTCTGGAGGGGGCTCTGTGCCCATAGCGCTTCACATGCAGTGTGGCAGGTCCCATTCCCTCACCTGGGTGTGTGAGCCACGAGATTGCCTGGGAACAGGTAGCATGATACTCCATGGAGGCAGAGACACACTCCACCCTGCTGCGACTTCGCCTGCTACCTGCTAGTACAAACAGTGCTGGAAGTCATGCCTCATGTACGCTGGGCAGGGTCCAGGATGTCTCCTGCAGCCTCGGACGGCTGGCCACTGGGGCTGAATGCCATGTCAGCTGTGGTGGCACTGTCTGTGCACGTCGCGGGGCTGGTGGCAGTGGTTGCGGCGGAGTCTGTGGCAGAGGTGCTGGCGGTGGTGCATGTGTCTGCACCTGTTGAGGGACACAGAAGGATGTCTCCTGCAGCCTCGTGCGGCTGCCTACTGGGGATGATGCTGGGGACTGTTGCTGAGGCAGCAGACGTGCAGGTGGCGGTGCACGTGGCGGTGCAGGTGGCGGTGCACGTGGCGGTGCAGGTGGCGGTGTCCCACGCCATATAGTTTGGTGTTGTGGTTGACAGAAGGGGTGACTCTGGTACCTCAGCCGGAGCCTACGTGCCCTGTCCTGACCTGCTTTTTAGCTTGTGTCCCTTCTGCATCTTTGATGTCGCTGCTGGTGCCTTGCCACTGTCCCCTTTTGGCTTGGAGGAGCCCTTGCTTGCTGGTAGGTGCGGCTTCTCCCTCTGGGATGTGGGCACCTTCTTCACCTTGGCAGGTGGAGGAATGGCCTGCTCCTTGGCCTCGCTAGTTGGCACACTGGCAGCCCTGATGGGTGCCGCCCACGATGTGACCGGACTTGCTGAGAACACTGTGCTGGAGAATTTGGTGGCTGTGGTGCTGGGCTGGGACCTGGATAGCCTGGCCCTAGGGGAAGGACGGGGGGTGTAGGGAAGAGGTCAATGTTAGCCAGGAAAATTTTCTTAGACACACTGGGACGGGAAGATGGAGGGGGTTTGGGAGTGGAGGAAGAGGTAGTGGTTGTAGGAGGCGTGTGTTTGCTGAATTTGGGTGCAGATGCATGGGCCGGAGGCTGTTGTGAAGTGGATGGCTGTTGGGTGGGTGTGTGCCTGCGTTTGTGTAGTTTGGGAGGAGGGCTCACAGACACACTGAGAGAGGACACAGGGGATGTGTGAATGGTAGTGGGGGTGGTGAGTGCACGTGAGCTGTGTGTGGTGATGGGCGTGCTGGTGATGGAGGTAGTGGCTGAGGATGTTGTGCATGCAGGTGTGAGTGGAGACGAGACAGGGAGGAAGGAGGAGGACATGGAGGAGGGGGACACAGTGGAGGCAGTGGATGTTGGTGTGTCTGCATGGGGATGGTGCTTGTGTGAGTGCCAGTGGGATGTGTGGTGCTTATGTTTGCCATGTTGACTCTTGTGTGTTGATGAGTGTGCATGCTGGTCAGATGGTGTGCTTGGGATAGGCTGGGGTACAGGGGATTGGGTCTGGGTGGAGGAAGTTGGAGGGGGGAGGCTGGACACAGGGGCAATGGCTGCCATCAGTGCTGAGGCCAGAGCCTGAAATGCTCTCTGTTGGGTGGCCTGGCCAAAATGAATGCCCTCCAGGTATGCATTTGTTTGCTACAAATGCCTCGCAACAACCTGGATGGCATTCAAAATGGATGACTGCCCAACAGTGAGGGATCTCAGGAGGTCAATAGCCCCCTCACTGAGGGCAGCAGGGCTGACTGGGGCAGGGGCTGAGGTGCCTGGGGTGAAGGAGATGCCCACCCTCCTGGGTGAATGGGCATGGGAAACTTGATTAGGGGGCTCTGGGAGGGCGGTGCTGGTGGGGGGGGGTGGCGGCTGTACCTGTTGATGTGGTGGCCACAGAAGTGCCCGCCACCGCAAGGGAGCTCTCATCAGAGTAGGAGTTACTGTCACTGGTGTCTGTTCCTGTCCCCGTCCTGAAGCTCCCTTCGCCCTCCGTCCCACTGGTGCCTTCTGGCTCCGTTATTGCACCCTCCAGAGCCATGTGGGATGCAGCTCCCTTCTGCTCTGGTGCCACTGCTCCTCCGCCAGATGATGCTAATGCACGCAAGGACAGGGTGACAAAACAAAAGGGGGGGAGAGAGTGGAGACACATGGTCAAAGCCTGCAACACCACCACCGGACACAACACACAGGGAGCAGCCCTATGCACTAAGCTATGCACTAACAGTACAGGGGAAAAGTACATTCCCAAGGGGGACTCTGTCTAGACCCATTTCGTGCACAGCTGGAACCCATGGGAGTCTGACTAGCTGTAGAGGGCAAATACCACCTTTGGGGTTGGAGTGGGAATGAGCCTGCAAATCAATGGATCTACCTTTGTGCATCTGTCCTGGCCTAGGGGAACCCACAGCCCACCTCCCCCACCCAGACACCTCATCAAGCGCGCAAAGTCAGCTGAATGAGAGTGTACTCACCCCCTTGTGGCTGCTGTGATGCCCTCAAGCACCCATCCAACTCAGGATATGCCCTCGGGGATCCGGTACATCAGGGGGGTCATGGTGCGAGGGGCAACCCTTCCACGTTGGGAGGCCATCCCCAGCTGGGCCTCCGCCGTCTTCTTGCTCCAGCAGCGCAGGTCCTCCCATCTTTTCCGGCAGTGGGTGCTCCGTCTATGGTAGACCCCCAGTGTCCACACTCCCTTGGCGATGGCAAACCAAATACCCTTCTTCTGGTTGGTGCTGACCTGGAGGAAAAGTGAAGTTATAATGGATGTTACTCTCCCGTACAGTTCTTCTCATACATTGCCCACAAACCTCCCACCCTGGCCTAAAAATACATACACACACCATCCTCACCACGACACTCCATACAATCATGTGCCATCCACCATGCACACAGTGACTCACCTGTTTGTCTGGATGACCGTACAGTTGGTGTACTGGGGGAGGACCCTATCCACCAGTTTCTCCAACTCCTCCGCAGTGAAGGCAGGGGCCCTTTCCCCAGACACTGTAGCCATTGTCTCTTCCAGACACAGGTCACAGCAGCACTTGCAGTGTAGGTCCTCTCCTGTAGAAGGTCAGGTATCAAGTGAGGGAACTGATAGAAAATGGCAGTCATGTCCGCTGTGGTGCGTACCGTCACCGCCGGCGTACATCGTCATTGGCTCCTGAAACCCATAGGGCCCAATGATAACCAATGCTGAATTGCGCCGCGGTCTTCACCCACCTACTGCGACGGTGTACAACGCCAGCACAGTTACCTCATTTCCCATTGTCCCACCTTACAGGTCAGGCAGCCGCCATTTCAGGGGGCCACATGGCAGGCCAAAATTGCGTCACACCTATTTAGGCCAGGAATACGGACAGACAAAGGCACATTGAGAAATTTTAACATTTGTGCTAAACAGCCTTGTGAAACCTAAGTATTGTATGACCCTCTGCTTACCCTTCTCCTCCATAGGGCACGTCCGCTGGGGCAGGTGATGAGATGGCGGCATCCTCCGGTGTACAGACCCCTGGTGGACCTGTCGACAATGGAAGACAGACACATAATTATCACTTACAGACTTGATCGTGCAACAATCCAGGAACTGTGTGCCCAGTTGGAGCCTGACCTGATATCAGCTATCCACCATCCCACAGGAATACCCCCTCTAGTGCAGGTCCTGTCTGTACTCCATTTCCTGACCAGTGGGTCTTTTCAAACAACAGTAGCCATTGCATCATGAATGTCCCAACCAATGTTCTCTAACGTGTTGTCCAGTGTGTTATCTGCCCTGCTGAAACACATTTGCAGCTACATCGTTTTCCCTCAGGTGGAGGATGTGCCCACAGTAAAAGGTAACTTTTATGCCCTGGGACATATCCCCAACATCATTGGTGCCATTGATGGTACACATGTGCCATTTGCCCCCCCCCCCCACAGGAATGAACAGGTGTACAGAAACCGGAAAAGCCACCATTCTATGAATGTGCAGATGGTGTGTTTGGCAGACCAGTACATCTCCCATGTGAATGCCAAGTATCCTGGCTCAGTGCATGACGCTTACATTTTGAGGAATAGCAGCATCCCTTATGTGATGGGGCAACTCTAGAGGCACTGTGTGTGGCTAATAGGTGAGCCTAAAGTCCCTGCACAGTTTCATTTGGTATCTTGGTATGGGAGATTCCCTAATGTTTGGAGGATGTCTAACAGTTGTCCCTCGATATTTGCAGGTGAATCTGGTTACCCCAACCTGTCATGGCTACTGACCCCAGTGAGGAATCCTAGGACAAGTGCAGAGGAACGCTACAATGAGGCACATGGGCGAACTAGGAGGATCCCTATACTACTCACTGAAGAAGGTGTGCCAGATCATCATGGCCTGCTGTATGTTGCACAACCTGGCTTTACAAAGCCAGGTGCCTTTTCTGCAGGAGGATGGGCCTGATGCTGGTTTTGTGGCAGCTGTGGAACCCATGGACAGTGAAGAGGAGGCAGAAGAAGAAGATGTAGACAACCAAAACAACATCATCATGCAATACTTCCAGTGAGACACAGGTAAGAGGATGGAACTGCTTCCCACATCTCATACTATTGTAGGACCTAGCATAAGTCTGCCTTTTTAACTCTGAGTATGGGCCCTGACTTGTCACTTTGGCTTTCCATTTCACAGATCTGGGTCCCAATTTGTGCCCTCTGCTATGTTTACTCCTGGCCTACAGCTATGTAACATTGGTATGTTAACAAGTACTTTGACATTGGTATATTTCAGAGATTTTGCAATTACACATTTGTGAAAGCGCAGATTGACTCCAGATTTTTTGGTGAATCAAGGATGTTTATTTCTGTGCTAATAAGTGGAGAGGGGTGTGAAATGGGCTGGGGTGATGGTGGAGGAATGTCCATGGCAGAGTCCAGTCTCTTGGTCTCACAGGTGCATTGTCCAATGGGGCATAGGAAGGGGAGAAATGGCAGTTGAAGGTGGACAGGGTGACAAAGTGGGACAGAAGGGTGACATTCAGGAGGGTCTTATTTCCTGGTGGGGGTCTTGGCAATGTTCTCTGTCTTGTTCCTGGATCTCAGGGAACGTTTGCGGGGTGGTTCTCTTTCTGCAGGGGGTGGGGTGCTGGTGGCCTGTTGGTCCTTTGGCGGTGCCTCCTGACCACTAGCGCCGGCGGAGGTAGAGGCTGTTCATCATCCAGGCTAGTGTCAGGGGCCCGTTTGTGTACCACTGTGTCCCTCATGGTGTTGACAAGGTCTGCCAGCACCCCTGCAATGGTGACCAGGGTGTTGTTAATAGACTTCAAGTCCTCCCTGATCCCCAGGTAGTGTTCCTCCTGCAGCCGCTGGGTCTCCTGAAACTTGGCCAGTACCGTGCCCATGGTCTCCTGGGAATGGTGGTATGTTCCCATGATGTTGGAGAGTGCCTCCTGGAGTGTTGGTCCCCTAGGGCTGTCCTCCCCCTGTCGCACAGCAGTCCTTCCAGCTTCCCTTTTATCCTATGCCTCTGTCCCCTGAACCGTGTGCCCACTGTCACTGACCCCAGGTCCCTGATTTTCTTGGGTTGGTGGGTTTGCCTGGGTTCCCTGTAGTGGTGGACACACTGCTGATTGCTGTGTCCTGGGGACAGAGGGATGGGCCCTCTGGGTGGGTGCTGTGCTGGTGTTTCCTGAGGGGGGAGGTTAGGGGTGGTTTGGGACTGTGGCAGGGGAACCGACTGTCCAGAGGTCCCAGATGGGCCGGGCTGGTCATCTTGATCCAGGCGTGCAGAGCTGCTGTCATCACTGTGGGCCTCTTCTGTGGGGGGACTGGATATGTCTGGCACCTCCTGTCCGGTGACGTTGGGTATGGGACTTGTTGGGGTGTAAATGCATAGTTCTAGTATCTGTGTGTGCCATCTCGTGCATTGGGTGAGGTACCCTCTACTCATGTGCTTGCATCATTGTGTTTGCCCTTTTGTGGCAGTTGGTTTGGGGTCTGTGTGGGTATCTGTACTGGACATGCTTTGGTGATGGTGGTCCATGCATAGGTGTTGCATGCAAGGTCTTGGTATTGAGATGTGTGTGTTGTGATAGAGGGACAAATGTGAGATGATGGAGTGATAGGACTGAGGGTAAGGGTAGCGGTATGTGATGGAATGCAGGTGGGGTGTGGGGGATATGGTAGTAAAGATATGACTTACCAGAGTCCAGTCCTCCTGCTACTCCTGCGAGGCCCTCAGGATGCAGTATTGTCAAGTCTTGCTCCTCCCATGTTGTTAGTTGTGGGGGAGGAGGTGGGGGTCCACCGCCAGTCCTCTGTACAGCAATCTGGTGTCTTGAAACCACTGAAAGCACCTTCCCCCGTAGGTCGTTCCACCTCTTCCTGATGTCATCCCATGTTATTGGATGCTGTCCCACTGCGTTGACCCTGTCGACGATTCTCCGCCATAGCTCCATCTTCCTCACAATGGAGGTGTGCTGCACCTGTGATCTGAAAAGCTGTGGCTCTACCCAGATGATTTCCTCCACCATGACCCTGAGCTCCTCCTCAGAAAACCTGGGGTGTCTTTGAGGTGCCATGATGTGGTGTCGGTGATGTGTGAGGTGCTGTCTGTTGTTATGTGTGGAGGGATGTGTTGGTGTGTTTTGTTTGAGGTGCGTGGATGTTGTATGGGTGATGGTGTTGTGTCTGTGGATGCTGGTGTTATATTTGCTAATCTCTCTCTCTGGGCTTCTTCCAAAATGTTCGCTGTAAGGGTTTGTGGGTAATGTGGGTGTGTGTTTTATAGTGTTGTGGGTGTGGTGTGTGTATGTGTATCAGGTGTGTGTATTTTGAATTGTCCAATGAAGTTGTGTTTTGTAAGTGTGTGTGTATTTTGAGCGCAGCGGTGTGTACCGCCAATGGATTACTGCAGTTGAAAGACCGCCGCGTTGATTCGTGGGTCGTGATAGTGTGATAGTATTCTTGTTGGTGTGACAGTGTAGGCTTTGGTATCGCCAGTTTATCACTGACCTTTGGTGTAGCAGACTTGTGTGGGTGTCTGTATTGTGGCAGATTCCAAGATGTGGGTCGTAATACCTGTAGCGGAATTCCGTCGCCGCAATGGTATGTTGGCGGTCTTCAGCACGGCGGTAAGAAGGAGTTACTACCAGGGTTGTAATGAGGGCCTAAGTGGTGTAAAAAGCACAAGTTGGATGGGGCTCCAACCACAGCCGGTGTTTTTCAACTGAGGTCTCATTCCATGAACAGAATCCTTCAGTGCTCTTCTCTGAGGGCAGGAGCTCCCTGGATCTTCGTTACTGTATTGCTGAAATATCAGAGGCATTTTTTAAAGGCCACCAGACATCCAAATGCCCTTTTTTCAAGTTAGGACATCTTCTACCAACACTGCCTCAGCCCTCCTAGGTGATGTCCTCCAACTGAGTACACAGGGGGGCACAAGCATGCTGTTCAGGACTGGACTGCTGTTGTCAATTGTGTGTGTCTATTGTGAGTGAGGCTGTAAGTTCACTCCTGACAGGTCCTTATTGATTCAAGCAAGTAGGTTGTTGCAGGGTATTGGGCCTACTAAAATTCTAAACGCTAGGTGGAGATTATGAGTGGGAGTGGGCTGCTGTGCTGCAATACCGTGTGGAGGGGTTGGCACCGGCTGCCCAACGCCTTATGCTTCCACTACTGCCTCAAGGCCCCCAACCTTGACTCGCTACTCAGTACTACGACTTAGTACCTGCTGCTGCCACAAAAGCAGATACGCCACTCACCATACTCATGGCATCCATTATAGACTGCCGTGCCTCAAGTACAGGTAATTGTCGATCTCTGCCACCCACCTTCTGGTTCTTTTGGGTCTTCACTGAAACCTGGACATTCATTAGCACCAGGGTAGAGCCTAGGCCTGCTTTGCCAGGAGCCTACAGTTTAACAGAGCTGGCCAGCGGTGGAATCCGGCTTGCCAGGGCCTGGCAGCCAAT
Organism: Pleurodeles waltl; assembly: GCF_031143425.1. Taxonomy (NCBI): domain Eukaryota; kingdom Metazoa; phylum Chordata; class Amphibia; order Caudata; family Salamandridae; genus Pleurodeles; species Pleurodeles waltl. Next base: position 150,304,280 of record NC_090436.1, on the reverse strand, counting down.
CAGCACCCAAGTGCTAAAGGCAAGAGGGCAGAACAAAGCAGCAAAACTGCAAACCTGCAATGACCAGGGTGAGCAGGAGGCCCCTTGAAGCACATGAGCCACTCCAGGTAGCATCACGCCAGGCTGTGATTGTCCGTGTTTGGCCGAACCCAACTGCACCAATCATTGCAAGTCTCCACAAAAGGCAGGGGGGGCTGGAAAGAGGGTGCGAGGTCTGGGAGCTGCAGAGCAATGTGGAGCAGTGGCGAGGAGCAGGAAGAGCAGTGCAGCAGCCTGGCACAGTCAGCACTAACATGTCAGCATGAAATAAATATCTTCTAATTAGGCATAATATAATTACATGAGAAGAATATTACAAGGCTTTCTGGAACACATTTTTTTTCTCCGACCTATGAGGGTTGGGTTGTAATCTTGACATGCAAATATTATTATATTCATTTTATTTGTTATGTTCCTTGTTCTTTGCTCTTTGCATTAATGTTTTAGCAGTATCCTGTTGCTAGACAAAAGGCAATAAAAGTCATGTCTATAGGTTCACTGCATCCTGTGTATAGAAACATGCTATGTCTGAATTTTACTGTTAGACCTGACAGACTTAGGGTGGTCACCCCTAACTTTTTGCCTGCCTCCCTCGCCGTTTTAGATACAGTTTTTGCTGGTTTTAAGACTCTGCACACTTTGCCACTGCTAACCAGTACTAAAGTGCATATGCTCTCCCCCTTTAAACATGAAAACATTGGATTATACCCAACTGGATTATTTAATTTACTTATAAGTCCCTAGTAAAGTGCACTATACGTACACAGGGCCTGTAGATTAAATGCTACTAGTGGGCCTGCAGCACTGATTGTGCCACCCACATAAGTAGCTCCTTAACCTTATCTCAGGCCTGCCATTGCAAAGCCTGTGTGTGCAGTTCACTGCCAATTCGACTTTTAAAAGTACTTGCCAAGCCTAAAACTCCCCTTTTCTTACATATAGGTCATCTCTAAGGTATGCCCTAGGTAACCCATAGGGCAGGGATCCGTGTAGGCAAAAGGCAGGTCATCTTCCTGTGTAGTTTACATGTCCTGGTAGTGAGAATTCCTAAATTCATTTTTACACTGCTGTGAGGCCTGCTCCCTTCATAGGATAACATTGGAGCTGCCCTCATATACTGTTTGAGTGGTAGCTGCTGATCTGAAAGGAGTAGGAAGGTCATATTTAGTATGACCAGAATGGTGAAACAAAATCCTGCTGACTGTTGAAGTTGGATTTAATATTACTATTTTAGAAATGGCACTTTTAGAAAGTGAGCATTTCTCTGCACTTAAATCCTTCTGTGCCTTCCAATCCACGTCTGGCTAGGTTTAGTTGACAGCTCCAGTGTGCATTCTCTCAGACACACCCCAAACACAGGATACTCAGCCTCACTTGCATACATCTGCATTTTGAATGGGTTTTCCTGGGCTGGGAGCGTGGAGGGCCTGACACTGGCATGTCAAAGGACAGTAACCTGCCCTCACACAAAGGACTGCCACACCCCCTACTGGGATCACCTAGCAGACGGGATTGAACTGAAAGGGGATCTTGTGCACTTCTAAGCCACTCTTTGAAGTCTCCCCCACTTCAAAGGCACATTTGGATATTTAAACAGGGTCTCTGACCCTACCAACTTAGACACTTCTGAGGTAGACACTCTACCTGACAATACACTTCCTGGAGAAGAGAACCTGAACCAGAATCTGGAATCTGCCCAGAAGAACTGCCTGGCTGCCCAAAGGACTCACCTGACAGATTTCTGTGAGAGACTGCTGCCTTGCTGTTGCCCTGCTGCCTTGCTGCTCCCTGGCTGTGCTGAGAAGTGCTCTCCAAGGGTTTGGATAGAGCTTGCCTCCTGTTCCCTGAAGTCTCAGGACCAAAAAGACATAGGGCCATATTTATACTTTTTGACGCAAAACTGCGCTAACGCAATTTTGCGTCAAAAACATTTGCGCCGTCTAACGCCATTTGGATGCGCCATGCGGGCGTCAAATTTATACTTTGACGTACGGTGGCGCAACCAACAGGTGGGAGTCATTATTTCGTGACGCAGACAGCATCCGTCTGTCGTAAAGGAAACCAACGTAAATGCGACGCACATCACTGTGGGTCGATTTACGACAGCGCAATCGTGAAAACGCCGTTTTTTTTCACGCAATTGCGTCACATTTTTGCGCGAAAACTGCCCTTTCAGGAGAGGAGACCCAAAATGGATCCTAGATGCCCCAACAGACCCCAGGAGGATGAGAGCAGACCAGGAACCAGCCAGGAGGAAGCATACAGGAACCAGGACATTTAAAAAAAAAAAAGAAAGTGTCGCTTCAGTGCAGAGGAGCAGGAAATCCTGGTGAAAGAGGTGACGGAACACCAGCACCAACTTTTCATCACCTCTAAATTGCCACTCAGTAGGAGAGAGGCCATCTGGAAACAAATTGTGGACAAGATTAACAGTGTGGCTGAAGAACGCCGGACAGTCACTGAGTGTAAGAAACGCTGGCATGACTGCAAACGTAGGACCAAAGAGAAAATGGCCAGGAACAGGAAGGCAGCAATGCAGACTGGAGGGGGGAGTCCAGCACAACAGGAGGCCCTGGCCCACATGGAGGAGATGGTCGCAGCCGTCATCCCGGAGGAGATCGTCACAGGGATTCAAGGACTGGACAGCGCAGACTACCACGACACTACGCACATGCAGGGTAAGTCACATGGGGAATCATAATACAATAATGGGGACTGTAAGCAGGGGGGGGATACCTACTACACAATGCATGTAAGTCAGCACATATATGAAGTGGCATGGGGAAAGGGCACGGCAGGGGGGCATGCCCAGTACTGACCGAAGCTGGGGCATGACAAAATACAGCAACAACAACAGTCCCACGGGGACATCCTGTAATTACAACAAGAGAGCCAAGGGAAAGCAGTGACAGGTGGGAAGGACACTACCTCAAATCCACATCCAGGCACTTGTATTGCAAAATCTATTCCCCATCAACTAGGTCCCTACCTGTAATGCTGTAGCAAATACAACAACTGCAACTTAACTGCCACCACAGTTGACAATAACACCTCTCATCCGCAGCTATAGCACCAAATGGCAGGAACCCCACCCTGGAACATACATACCTAAATTAGGGGGTGAGGATGACATCTGCAATTACTCCTAGAAATAAGACAAAGGTACCAGTACACTCAAATGCCGAATGTCCATAACTGACACATACATAAGCCTAAGTGAACAGCAATAGGAGCTACACAGCACTAACGATACACACATGCTGCATACGTCAGGGTCCCTCACGTGCCTGCCTAACAAGGCTACATCACTAATGTCATACTCCTCAGACAACAACATTGAGGAGGGGACACAGGCAACTGGTCACTGAAACACACCTGCAAAGTCGGACAAACAAATAGGACATTCATACGATAAACAGGCCAATCCAATTCAATACACATCACCCAACATCATCTCAAAACATCAAGAATGTTTAAATCCATACCACATCCTAACATTGACATGCATAGGTAATGCCACGTGACATGTACAGATCATGCAATGTGAATAAAAAGTGTATGGGGCAGGGCCTGAGAGGCAAGTGTGCTGCCAGGGCAGTCACAACACCCACAGTCAGTCAAAGTGTAGTGTGGCAAGTGAAACGTATACTTTGCGCAATCGCCTCAGGCTGGAGGCCTTTGTGCATCTTACCCTGATTGTACTTATACTCATTTGCTCACATCTAAGTGCCTCAGAGCAATTTGCACTAAATGATTCTCATTGCCCTTCCTATCAGTTAATGTAGCAAATAGTCAGTCCTAAGGTGTTGTCAATTAGCCAAATCACACTGTTTTGCCTACTTCTGCACTGGAGTTTGCCAGAACATATTCACTCTGTGCCCCAGTCAAGGATACCGTCTGGTACGTTGCTGATAGATGTGGTAGGGGTTAAGGTTTGGCATTCCTGCGTAGGGAAACTTTGTCATCACCATGACATATGTCTTTTACATTCACTTCCTTGTCCCAAGACACGCATGGGGGAGTTTCCAAACAGAAAATAATAACTAGATGCTGCCTGCCTTACTGCTGATGCACAACCAGATCCTAGCCCATTCCTCTGATATGAGGGATGATGTCTCCCCTGTGATTCTGACAGGCAACCTCCAAACTTAACATGCTGTGCTATACATAGAACATGCAGAGGGAGAATAGAAAATGTTGGGCACCATGAAAGCTGTGTACTAATGTATTACTCTCCTGCGGACTATTTCAATTCTAACAGTGTGTATTGTTTGTGTCATTGGGGCTCACACCTAAATTCCTACAAGTCAGTTGTACAATGAAACTACATATCAAACTAATACTGTCTTTGTCATTTGTGTATGGGAACATACCGGAAAAGATAGAAATGTGTAGGACCTGAGTGACCACCACTTCCCTGAGAAGTTCCAAAGATGTCATGCGCTCGGATGTGTAAACATTCCTTTGATGTGGGAGACCAGAGGCACTTCTAGTTAGTCTTAGCTAAATTGAATATCTGGGTGACAGAGTTATTTACAAGTGGGTCAAACTTAGTCCCCCACACCATTAGCTATCCTGCTGCCTAGAAAGCCAAGAATAACATGTTGGATAATGAGAGCCCACCCTACAAAATGTCCCTCCATGAAAATAGTGAAACACCGAGTGAGGAGTAGGAGAAAAAAACGCCTATTCCTAAATAATTACAAAGCAACAGCTAGAGGCGACCTGGCAGACATGTCTGAAAGATCAATATCAAACATGTGACACACAGGTGGGCCATAGGCCTACAACAATGCCCTATGACGGACAGCAGATACCTAGACAAACACAGAGTACAATGTTAAGGCATCCAAAGGCTTGTATCTTACTGCAAAATTGTCACAACACAGACACACTAATTGTACCCTGTTTCATTGCAGAGGAACACGGATCTCCTGCTGATCTGCCTGTCCATGAGTTCCCTGATGACATGGATGACGAGACCATCAACCTCCCACAAGAGACCATTGACATGGTCCTTGAAAGCCTCCAAACCCCACCTTCAGTCACAAGGAGGAGCACAGAACAAGCAGCCACCACAGTAGAACCACCCGCCACCCCAATTGTAAGACCTGCCAGCTCCAACACAGCTGAGGACTCTGACGACACTGGCACCAGCTTCGAAAGAACTGTCGTTGGGGTCCAGCGGGAGCTGGCCAAGGAGGTGCGGGTGGGGATGCAAACTATGGCAGCCAGCCTTGAGGGGGTGCGTTCGTGCATGTTGTCAACTGCTGATCAGGCCGCTGCAATGCAAGCCAGAAATTTGCTCTTGGAGGACATTTCAAAAACACTGAAGGAAATTGGCACAGCTGTCATCCAGTTGACACAACAACTCAAACTGCAAGCCACTCAACGTGTGCACGAATGCAACATAGAACCCCTCAGGGCCGACCTGGCTGCCTACCATCGGGATGTGGCTGCCATTCTGAAAAACCAGCAGGCCCTCCTTGCTGCAGTACTGCCCTTCCTTACTCAACAGGGATCAGCCCCCGGGATGTCTGCCTCCATGTCTTCTAACACTGAGGTGTGTGTTGCCCCTTCACAACCAACAACAACAAGGACACACCAGGCAACACACACATCAGAAGAAGAAGACATGGAACAGATAACATTCACACGCAAGAGTACCCGGAAGCCCTAGTCCCTGCACCATGCCCTACTCTGACCAAGGTCCTACGTTTTGACACATGCCAGTCGCACTACAACTAACCTCAATGACTGTTCGGCAATCCACTGTATGACTTGTCCACCTTGCCAGTGAATGTTTCTCTCCTACCATTTGGCATTTTATGTTCCTCTGCACTGTCTGTGACATCACCCCAGCATGTCAGGAGCATCATCCACACCCCTTCTGTAGGATCACCATGTAATAATGCACCAGAAAAGAGTCAGCAAACATGGTGAATGGACATTTTGCACAACACCACCTATAAATAAATATCACTTGCACACCTATTGTGTCTCTGTGTCATTTCAAAATTCAACTGTGCAGTAGATAACTCCAAAGTGGCTGTGTGGCAACCATGTCGATTCTCTATACTACTGTCCTGATTTCATGTATACTGAAACATCTGTGCAGTGGCCAGGATTGCATCATAGCTTTACTATACTGAGGAAAATAACTGATGAAGGGACTAAGCACACACAATCATGCTGTGTTGGACAGAATGATGCACTATCTATAGCTATTCTACACAACTAATGGTGGCTGAGAAATGTAGGCACCATGCAATACGAAAATTTGAAATTATGCTGTAGAATGAAAGGAATGATAAACAAATTACACAGCATCAATCACCCTTACGGCGTATACTTCCATGAAGGAAATGAATGCTGAATCAGTACACACATGATGTAGGTCAGCAATGACAGCAACAAGACAAGAGTGTGAACAAATCATCATCTATAAAGCTCTCCCTGAACTTCACAATGCTGTCCGACCTATCTATTTACCTACAATAACAAGTCTGGAAGCACTCTTTGTGAAGTAGGATACATACCAACCCCAAACCTTGATGATCAATGCACACTACCAATGGTGGCTCTCCAACATGGTGGATACTTACCAAGTTAGCACACGGGTAGCTGGCATGTTAAACCTCATAAGCCTGGAGATAGCGAGCATGGAACACAAATGTCATACTTAAACTTACTGCTACACTGATGTCAAGGCCATGAAAAGGTAGCACCTAACGCATCAGGTAAGGGTTAACAATTTTTTTATTTAAGAGTAGAAATAAAAGAGGCAACTAAGGGAAAGGTAAACCTACACTAATCTAACCAGACTACTACTAACCCACAACTGTCCCTAACTAACCTAAGCTAAACTTACTCTACACATGTAACGAAACGATCTAAACATCAACCCCCCACCCACCATTGAGAGACAAGACACATGCAGGACAACACTTACTAACCTACACACATACTATACTATCCTAAACAAACATATATTTTTTGGTTTTTTTTTATTTTTATATATATATATTTTTTTTTTTTATTAAACAGGAATCCCAACATTGCCTCCCACCCACCCACCCACACAAAAATATTAGATAGAAAGAATAAGGACCCCGCCTCCCTCTTACCTAACACTAACTAAGCTAATTACCTATACTTATCCTATAACTAACCCCCCAAACCCAACTAACAGTATGAAAAGAGGAAAGAGGTGAGAGGGGAGGGCTAAAAGTTCAGGAGGGCAAAATGACTAAAGATTTGCCCTCCGAAGTGTGCGCCGGATGGAGCACACCTTCTCCTTAACCTCAGCCATGTCCTCCGTCAGGTTGTCCACCTTGCGAATTAACCTGTCCAGTTTTCTAGACAATGCCTGGAAGGCTGCACGGTCAATTGGAGGGTCACTGCTGGTCTGCGTGCCGGTGGAGGTGGAGGTTGTTGCTGGAGTGGAGTGGCCACGGGACAGCCCTGCTCGCAACACACGGCTGGGTCCAGATCTTGAGGAAGATGCCTGGTCCGTCGCTGGGTCCCCTTGGGCAGACCTGGTGGTTGTAGTGGCGGTGGTTGTAGGTGGCACCATTGGTGGAGCCTGTGGTGTGGCATACCACGCCCCGGAGGCCCGATCGGAATTGTATCTGCGGGCCATCCTCCGATACCCACACTGCACCTGCAGGATGGTCCTGTACCTCATTGCCCTGCGCTCAAAATGGTTGCGCTCTGCGGCACTCAGGTTTGCAGCTGTGAAGAGAAAAGGGAAATATTGAGCATTGAATTTACAGTGGGTTGAATCCCACAATGGCTCATTTGTCCATTACTATAAATATATTGTATGCAGCAATTGTTACAACGTAGTTCACGGAAATGCTCAGAGGAAGTACATGTGAATCATGCATACCTAAGGTCATATCACACCTAGCATATCCATGTCTCTACATGATGGATGACATCACCCTAAACTACTCATCCAAATCATACCTAAGGCATTTGACATTATGGCACCAGCTCTTCCGCATACTGACTTCAGTACATATGTCATTCTATGTGATAACACTCACACTCCTCACTCAATAGCATTTTTAATTAGTTGTGTGCTAAGATTGCACCCCTGGCCCAGAATCATATGTCCACACTAGGTGTCAGATGTAGGAATTTAGGAATATCAACTAGCAATTTGCAAAGCAGAACGGTGTCTCTGACACCGTCTGCGAGTTGCTATGGGGTCCCTAAAACCCACCTCATGAACATCACTGATGTGGGTTCCAAGTTGCCCCACCTTAGCAACATGGGCACTCACGGGGATGGAGGCCTGCTGGGACCAGCAGAACTCCATAGACGTGACTGTTTTTAAATTAAGCAAGTTATTTTTCCCCAAGTGTAGGCCGTTTACCGGAAAGGAAAATGATCTGCAATTATTTTTAAATCACAACAATTGTACTTGGAAAATTTCACGGTAATTATTGGTCCCTTAGACCACTGGCTGTTTTGCGCAGGATCAGATCTGCCCAGCGGTGCTTGAGTTGGTGTACATTCCTGAGACTCCCATAGACCCGGACCAGGTGATGGCGCACCTTCTCCCACCGGATTTTCCTCGCCTCCGTGTGATACCCCTGTATCACACGGCCCCCAGCTTCCAGCATTAGTGGGAGGAAATGGCTTACGAGCCATATGAACCCCCCCAATTCGTCTTCCCCCATCCTGGACAGGCGAGGCCTACCTGACATATTGAGAGGACTAAGAATATACCAAAAAAACATGAAATAAAAAGGGGGAAATGGGGAAAGGTAGAGGTGTGAAAGAAAAAGAAGAAGGAGAAAAATAGCCCAACTAACCCCCACTATGCTACCCACAACAGACTCCCACAGACAATACAAACTATCACAGGTATAGACAAAATAACACTAAACAGACTGAGACAATGTTATACAACAATAATAGATTGACACTAAGACAAAATACAAGGCACACAGGACACAAAAGCAGTAAAACACAGGACAACACCTTTCACACAACCACACAGTCTAGATAAATCTGAGACTGCAAAGTGAAAGTGAAAGTTAACTCCCAGTACAGATTTTGTAAACAGGATATCCTATTACATCACTTCCTGCATAAAATGGCCGCCGTTTTTATTTTCCCGTTATGCGTCATATTTTCATGCATACACAGTTGTGCGTCATTTTTTTTTTACGCATTACAGTGCACATGATGCGGAGTGAAAAAATATGATATGAATATTAATAATTAATAATGTACATGAAATGACCAACATATTGTCCATGTATCGTCAATTTTACCACGCATACATCATGGGCGTCGTTTTTTTTACACGTACAGTGGTGCACATGATGCGGAGTGAAAAAATATGATATGAATATTAATAATTAATAATGTACATGAAATGACCAACATATTGTCCATGTAGCGTCAATTTTACCACGCATACATCATGGGCGTCGTTTTTTTTACACGTACAGTGGTGCACATGATGCGGAGTGAAAAAATCTGAAATGAATATTAATAATTAATAATGTACATGAAATGACCAACATATTGTCCATGTAGCGTCAATTTTACCACGCATACATCATGGGCGTCGTTTTTTTTACACGTACAGTAGTGCACATGATGCAGAGTCAAAAATATTGTGGATGTTAATTATATTTTGAAGGCAAAATATCAAGACACTTTTGGATACATTTGTATCTGACTCAGCATTGTGTGCACTCATGTACGTGAACAAATTATGACGGCCATGCTGTATGCGTAGAATATGGAGCACATTCATCCTAATGTCTTCATGTGTTTAGCTTTGGAAAGGTGATTTGTCATGGTCAAATGGTGCGATGTGAGACACATTTGTGTTTGTATATGACACATGTCCGTACTTTTATGTATAGACGGCCTTCACACTGTAATGTTTGGGATACTTTAACTAATGTATTGACTATATTTGACAACATATTTGGTGTAATTGCTGATGGCTATTTTGAAATGATGCCAGGGATACCATTATGTATTCCGTCTCCAAAATGTGCCCACCTTTATGATGGGGATGCTTTTATCTGTACTCCTAACAGGGAGTGGGAGAGTCACTTTCAGTTTTTATGGGGCTGACCATGTCCCATTATGTTTTGTGTTTCATATTTGTGTAGGACTTGTGACATGGAGGCCACACATGTGCCTTATGCATGTGTTTAGTTCACAAGTACATGATTCTTGTATGTTTTGGGGGCGGTAGAGGTGGACTTAGGCCCCCAGCACCCTAGGATTTGACCATCCAGAATAGCTACTGTATCCATGGAGTATTTTTATTATATCATGGCAAACCTGCAGCAGCGTGCTAATGTAAGGCCATATGGTATGAATGACTGTTGACCATTCATTCATCTCATTAGCCCATTTGACGTTTGCAGTAATGATGATTTGGAGCTAAGTTGCATACCATTTTCATATGACTAAGTTTGCAAGCCTCTCAGCGTTCACGATGTGATAATGCGAAGATTTTTTTGGTTGTCTGTGTCCCTTTCTGCATCAACTGGTTTAGTGTCATGTTACAATCTTCCTGCTAGGTTCAAACTGGGACACAACTGTGATGGTCTACTTTCAAATATTAGGTTGGTTGTATGACATATGTGTACATGTGTGTGGGAATGTGGATCCACTATGACCTGTCTGTGTGTATGTTGTCACTGTAACTTCAAGGTCTCCTCCTGAGTTAGTGGCAGCTGATGTTGTTGCAATTGTGTATTGCTCACATCATACACTTGAGAGAAGCCATTGATGACATGTTCACGTACACATGGATGGTCCCACCCTGTCTCTGAACACGTGTGATGTGACTTTCAAATGATCTCCAATTTTGGGCTGGATGAGAGACTGTTTCAGTTGTTTGGATCCGGCATGTGTAATTGTCACACTTGTACTCTTGTTGGGCTCTGTGTATGGTAATGTAACATGTCACATCCTACCCTCTGTGCATACAGTTGTGATGTTTATTTTTGGTGTGATGGATTTTAATGGCATTCTTGATCAATGAGACGACATTCATCTTCAGCAATTTCAAACTAAAGGTGGTCAGAAATGAATAGGCCAAAGCATGATGTGGTGTTTGTTATCTGTGTTTATTTACAAGTGTGGAATACAAGTGATTATAATAACTTAAGTAAAAAAATTGTTCACAAGCTGTTGGCGCCTACGCACTCCTGCTGCGGTGTTAGGTTGTTCCCCCTCCTGTTGCAGGCCAGCATCCTCCTCATCATCATCCTCAGGCATGTCTGGGTCCGGTTCAAGGAGGGGAATGTTCCTTTTTACACAAATATTGTGTAATATGGCACAAGTGCATATGATCTTGCAGACCATCTCTGGGGAGTATAATAGGCTTCCACCTGTGATGTCAAGGCAGCGGAACCTTGACTTTAGGATCCCAAAGGTCCGCTCCACAATGCTGCGTGTCCTCTTGTGGGCGTCATTGTATGCCCGCTCAGCAGCAGTATTTGGGTTCCCATATGGTGTCATTAGCCAAGGCTGGATGCCATACCCCTGATCAGCTGAAAGAGAAACACAGAATGGTATCAATTAGATGTAGGAGGCACTGTTGTACGTATCTTTGATGGAAGTAGTTGTGTTGTGTTGTCTGTGACTATTTTGTGTACTAATGTGACAACCTATGGTTGTTGGTGGAAACTTTGGCATTGTTTTTTTTCCTTGGCTGAGCAGGTGTTTGTTGGCTCACTGTTTGTCAGCAGGATGTATCGGTTTCTCAAGTACAGTGTGCCCTCCCTTGCATTGTGACTTGTGACACAGGTGTCCGTGTGTCCTCACTGGGGGTGTGATGATAGTTCCATGCAGAGTTGAAACATGAAAGGGTATTAGAAACGTTCAATTGAACATACCCAGGCCATCCCATCCCTTAAAAGTTATGCATTGTATTAGTGTACAGGTTATTGTGAGACTTCCAATTTGCAAGGTGACATTTAGGCAACCACAGTCATGAATGTCTTCACACTAAGCTGTGGAGTAAATTCCAAGGTGTGAGAGGTTCAATGGTGACTTGTGAAACATGGCTAGTGATGTGAGTACCTCAGTGTGTTCCTGTCTAGGTGTTGCTATTGTGGTGTATGGGTTGTTTATCCTAGAGGGTTTCTGTGCAGTGAGTATATAAGTAGACTTTTGTCCTTACCAACAAGTAGTCCATTGCCATACCATCCATCCTGGAAGTGTTGGTTGATGGTGCAGTGACGGAAGATGAATGCGTCATGTACACTCCCAGGATATTTAGCCACAATGTTGCTGATCAGTCCTTGGTGATCGACTATGGCCTGCACGTTGATGGAGTGTGTGTGCTTCCTGTTGCGGTAGAGGTGTTCACTCGCAGCAGGTGGCACAAGGCGTATGTGTGTGCAGTCGATTGCACCAAGGACGTGCGGAAAGCCACTGATGGCGTAGAACCCCTGTTTTGTTTCCTGCTGCTTCTGCAGTGTGTTAGGGAAGCAGATGTGGCGGGGTGTCAGTCCAATGATGGCATCCAGTACTTTAGGCAGGAATGCGGAGAAAGATGGTTGTGAGATTCTACCAACCAGGGCACCAGTTGTCTGAAAGGAGCCACTTGCCAGCATGTGAAGTACGGCAAGCAGCTTTGTTTCGGTTGGGATAGTGCGTGGAGTCACTAAAGTGGGGGCCAATTGCTGTTCAATATTTGTCAGCAGCTGCTGAATGGCCTGCCAGTTCAACCGGTACCTCTGGATGATGTCCCGTTCCCTGATGCCATGCAGGGTTGTTCTTGGGCGGAATATCCTCTCCTGCCTTCTGCGCTGTCTTTGGGGTCCCTGCTGTTGTTGTTGTGGCTGCTGTTGTTGCTGCAGGGCTCTGCGTCTCCGTGCACGTTGTAGAAAAATCACCTCCATCTCTCCCTGTTGCTGCTCTGCTGCTCTGCTGCTCTGTTGTTTGTTCTGTGTGTTCTGATTAAGTACAGGTGTGTTTGCCCCATTTTAACGCCTGCCCTGACCCAGGCGTTAAAATTTCACGATATTCGTGCTTTGCGCCATTTTTTTGCGCCGCCTGCATCGCGGGAGTGATTTTTGCCCTGAAGCATAAATACCACGCACCGCTATGTGCGCCTGTTTTTGGACGGGAACGCCTACCCTGCATGTCATTAACGCAGGGCGGGGTGCCGCTTCCAAAAACTGGCGCACATAGCGCCATTTTCCTGGTGCGCCGGATCGGCGTCAGGGTTTAAATATGGGGCAACGTTTGCGCTGAAAGTGCGTCAAAATGTTTGACGCACATTCGGCGCAAACGGAGTATAAATATGCCCCTTCATCTCTACAAGAAGGACTCCTTGTGCGGCGAAAATCGACCCACAGCCTGTCAGAAACTACGCACAGCCTGCATCACGGTAAAAACTTCACCACACGCCAAACCGGAACGATGCACCCCAACTTCACAACAAGAAGATCAACGCAGCACCAGCGTCTCGACCGGAAATTCGACGCACGGCCCACTGGATCGACGCACAGCCGAGCCAGAATGACGGCGCCCGACTTCCGGGGAGGAATCAACGCAGCACCTGCTGTGCAGTAGAAATTTCCACGCAACGCCCACTGGATCGACGCACCTCCTGTGACTTTGTCCTGTCAACGCCAGAAATGCACGCATCGTCCAATGGGCATCTGAAAACCATGCAACCCGAAGAGGATCCATGACCGAGCGCTGTAAATCGACACACAGCTGTCCCTGCGTGAAAACTAAATGACGCATCTCCGTCTGCGGCCTGAGAAATCGGCGCACATCCCCTTGTTTTCCACGCATCTCCTCCTCTGTGGTTCTTTGCTGAGATTTTGAATGCAAACCAGGTACTTTATGCTTGAAAGATACATTTATTGCTTTTAAAAGAATAAAGACACTTTATATCACTTTTACAGTGATATCTCAACATATACTTATTGCATTTTAATCGTTTTGACCTGCATCTTATCAGATAAATATATATTTTTCTAAACACTATGTGGTGTATTTTTGTGGTGCTATGCTGTGTTAACGCATGATTTATTGCAGAAATACTATACACATTGCCTTCTAAGTTAAGCCTGACTACTCAGTGCCAAGCTCCCAGAAGGTGGACACAGGATAACTTGGATTGCGTGTGACTTACCCTGACTAGAGCGAGAGTCCTTGCTTGGACAGGGGGTAACCTGACTGCCAACCAAAGACCCCATTTCTAACACTGGTGATCAGCGGTGAGGATAGGACAGGTATTTGTGCAGTGACATACAATAGCTAAGTGTTCACTACCTACCCGCAGTTGAAGGTCAACTTGATTTTTATCTTTTTTCTGCAATTTTGTTGTTCTGCTTGACATTGTTTAACTAAAATCCTCACTCAACATGTCTCTGGCTGGGACTCAAGCAGGAGATGAAGATTTGGATCTGGCCATGCTGGAGACCTACACTGTTAAGCAGCTGAAAGGGTTCTGTAAGGACATGGGAGTCCCGGCCAAGGTGCCCCCAGAAAGGAGGAATTTCAAATAGCTCTGAGGGCCTGGACAGAAACCTAATCAGAGGAGGAGATTGAGGAAGACGGTCCAGAGGGTGGCCCCTCAGATGATTTTTTGCCATCAGTGGAGGATGTTACCACTGTAATTGTGCCTCCTGCCAAACCAGGGAGCAGTGTCTCTGACCGTGGCCTGACCGCAGAGGAAAGGAGGGAGGAAAGAGAATTTTGGTTGCAATTGGCAAAGTTAAACATAGAAGCAGAGGAAAGGAAAGCTCAAAGACCAGCAGAGGAGAGGAGAGCTGAGGCTGCAGCTGAGAGAGCCTTAGCTGAGAAGAAACTTTTGTTGGCTCATGAACTGAGTCTCAAGGAGCTGGATATCAAGGCAAGACAGTCTGAGTCCAGCAGTGATGGTGGTAGCATACATGCAGGACCTGTTGGGGAGAGAAATGTTTGTATACCCAGGAATGTGGTGCCAAGTTATGTGTGGGAGATGACATTGATAAGTAGTTGGCTACCAATGAAGTTGCACTAAGGGCTCATGGAACATCTGAGGAACTATGGGGGGCGGCCTTGTGCTTTTAGGTACTAGTAGTGGGGAGGGACACACTCCTTACACTAGATCCACATGATCAGAATGTCTATGCACCCATGAAAGCCGCTCCACTGGCCAAGTTTGGGCTGACCCCTGAAAAATACCATCAGAGGTTTAGGGACAGCACCAAACGTTCCACACAGACTTGGGTAGACTGTTTTGATTTCTCTAATAAGGTACTGAATGGATAGGTGCAGGGCAGCAAAGTAAATGATTACAAAGGATTGTATGATTTGATTCTGAGAGAGCATATGCTTAGTATTTCTTTTACAGAGTTTCACCAGCACTTAGTAGACAGTAAGCTTACTGATCACAGGAAGCTTGCTGAGGAGGCAGACCTCTGGGTTAGCACCAGAGTGTCCAAAAAGGTATCTGGGAGGGATACCCACAAAGGTGGTCAGGTTTCCCAACAGAAGAAAGAGGGGGGAGAAAAACATAAAGATAAGGAATTCTGAAAAGGCCCCCAAAACAATTTCCAAGGGGGGGGCGGTGGCAACCATTCCTCATCTAAATTTGGAAAGAAACTAGGCTACTTCGATAAGAAGATAGGGAAGTTCATCCCCAAATGCTTAGAGTGCTACCAGCATGGACACTCTAAGGGTGACTCACAGTGTTCCAAGAGAGCACAGCCCAACACTGGAGGGCAGACACCTGGGTTGCTTAGTGTGGCGCTGAGGGGGAGACAGTCCCAGTTAGCTTTGGGGGCAGATAGAGGTGTCCCTAGATAAGGAGATGGTGCCAAAAGCCCACATGCCTGCCAATACTTCCAAGTATAGGCAGTGGGACACCATTGATGGGCAAAGCGTGGAGGCTCTGCGTGACACAGGAGCCAGTATGACTACTGGCAAGAGTCAGCTGGTGTCAGCAGAGCAGATAGTCCCTAATGCATTCCACTAGGTCATAGTCGCTGACAATCGTGAGAGTCACCTACCAGTGGCTCTGGTTCCCTTTGAGTGGGGAGGGTCTCTGGTACTCTCAAAGTAGCTGTGAGTCATACCATGCCTGCAGATTGTCTGTTAGGCAATGATCTTGAGCTTACTGCCTGGAAAGAGGTAGAGCTCTGATCCCACCTGGAGATGTTAGGTTAGCCTGAGTGGGTCTGCATGACCTCAAGGTCCATGGTTGCCCGTCAAGGGAGTCTGGAGCCTGGAACAATGGCCCAGACAGCTGCACAGAGGAAGGGCAAGAGGCGCGGGAAACCCGCCTCAGATATTTCCACGGTGGTGGACGGGGTCCCAGAGGAGAAGGCACCTGAGCCAACCGGAGAGGATATTGCTGACCTGGGCAACCTGCCTGAACTTGCTGGCTAGCAAGTAGACGGTGGGCCACCAGGGCAGAATTCTGCAAGGCGCAGAAGGAATGCCCCACCCTTGAGGGTTTGAGGCAACAGGCCGCAGCCCAAGCAGCAGGTGAAGCCTCTGGCGATCACCATATCTAGTGGGAGAATGATCTCCTTTACAGTGAACCTAAGGATCTGGCCACTGGGCAGCACATGTGCTGGTGGTCCCCCAGTGTTACTGGGCCTTCCTACTGGATCTGGCTCACGACATCCCCCTTGCAGGACATTTGGGCCAAGACAAGACCTTTGCCAGGCTTGTCACTCACTTCCATTGGCCTAGAATGCGGGTAGCCTCAGATACTTTCTGCATGGCCTGCCCGGCCTGCCCCACCTGCCAAGCTAGTGGGAAGACAGGGAAAAGGCTTAAGGCCCCTCTGATCCCACTTCCCATTGTTGTTACCCCCTTTGAAAGGGTGGGCATCGACGTCATTGGTCCGTTGGACCCCAAAACTGCCTTGGGCAACAGGTTTATCCTGGTTTTGGTGGACCATGCCACCCGCTATCCAGAGGCAATCCCTCTGAGAACAGTGAATGCACTGGTGGTGACCAGAGCCCTGATGACAATATATACCCGTTTGGGATTCCCAAAGGAGATTGTGTCTGACAGAGACAGAAACTTCATGCAAGCATACATGACGTCCATGTGGGATGAGTGTGGGGTGACCTACCGGTTTACCACCCCTTATCATCCTCAATCCAATGGGCTTGTTGAGAGATTCAACAAGACCCTCAAAGGCACGATCACTGGCCTACCTGAGGCCATGAGGCGTAAGTGGGACGTCCTCTTGCCATGCCTCCTCTTTGCTTATAGGGAAGTGCCCCAGAAAGGGGTGGGGTTCCGCCCCTTTGAGCTTCTCTATGGTCACCCTGTCAGGGGACCACTAAGCATAGTGAAAGAGGTCTGGGTGAAAGCTCCCAAGACACCTCCCGAGGATGTGGTCAGCTACATGCTGGCCGTCCGCAACCAAACCCAAAGCTTCAGGAAGCAAGCCAAAAGTAACCTTGAGGCCATTCAAGAGGTGATGAAGGAATGGTATGACACTCAAATTCTCACCTGGAGACAAGGTTTGGGTGATGGAGCCAGTAGAGCCTAGAGCTCTCCAGGACCGCTGGGCTGGCCCATTTGAGATCAAGGAGTGGAAGGGGGAGGCCACTTACCTAGTGGGCCTCAAGACCCCTAGACACCCCCTAAGTGGAGGGTGTCAATCTCTCTGACTCCCCGAGTCTAGATCAGAGAGGAGACTGCTACGAATTGTTGGAGCAGTTCTCTTCCCTGTTTTCCCTTACTCCTGGACTCACCCACCTGTGTGTCCACAATATTGACACGGGAGGCAGTCCCCCTGTAAAGAACAAAATTTACAGGTTGTCAGATAAGGTGATGGCCAGCATCAAGAAGGAAGTTTCCAAGATGGTTGCCCTAGGGGTTATTGAGAAGTCCAGCAGTCCCTAGGCCAGCCCTGTGGTGCTGGTACCTAAGGCTGCTGCACCCGGTGCCAAGCCAGAACTCCGGTTCTATGTGGACTACCGGAGTCTCAACTCAGTCACACGGACTGACGCTCACCCAATCCCCCCAGATGATGAGCTTGTAGACAGACTAGGCTCCCAAATTCCTCAGTACTTTTGATCTCACATCAGGGTACTGGCAGATCGCCTTGACTGAGGGGGCTAAAGAGAGATCTGCATTTTCCACCCCTAAGGGCCATTACCAGTTCCGGGTGATGCCCTTTGGGTTAAAAAAAATGTCCTGCTACCTTCCAACGGTTGGTTAATGGGGTGCCTTCTGCACAGCCTGCCTGTACAACATAGCCGTCTATAGTTCCAGCTGGGAGGAACACCTGCTCCACCTCAAGGAGGTGCTTCAGGCTCTGTAACAGGCAGGCCTGACCATCAAGGCTAGTAAGTGCCAGATTGGGCAGGGTTCTGTGGTGTACTGGGGACACCTAGTAGGTGGTGGCAAGGTGCAGCCACTCCCGGCCAAGATTGAAACTATCAAGGCCTGGCATCCTCCTAGAACACAGACAGAAGTAAGAGCCTTCTTAGGCCTCACTGGATACTACTGTAGGTTTGTCAAGGGCTATGGATCCATTGTGACACCCTTGATAGAACTTATTTCCAAAAAGCAACCTAGGTTGGTGAATTGGACAGAGGCTTATTAGAAAGCCTTTGACTCCCTGAAGGAAGCCATGTGCACGGCCCCGTGCTAAAGGCCCCTGACTACTCCCAGGAATTTATTGTGAAGACAGACGCTTCAGAGCATGGCTTAGGGGCTGTTCTAGCACAGCTAAATGAGGAGGGCCTAGACCAACCAGTAGTCTTTATTAGCAGAAGACTATTACCACAGGAACAGAGGAGGAGTGCTATTGAGAGAGAAGCATTTGCTGTGGTGTGGGCATTGAAGAAGCTGAGACCATACGTGTTTGGGACTCACTTCCAGGTTCAGACAGACCACAGGCCCCTCAGATAGCTCATGAAGATGAGGGGTGAGAATCCTAAACTCTTAAGGTAGTCCATTTCCCTACAGGGGATGGACTTTACGGTAGAGCATCAACCGGGGATTGACCATGCCAACGCTGATGGTCTCTCCAGATACTTCCGTCTTAGCAATGAGAACTCCCAGGAGGTTGGGTAGCTCTCCCCACTTTCTAATAGTTACTTAACACATGCTACACAGGTAGGATCTTCATGTTTAAACCTGCTAGATGCCTTACACTGAAATACACAAGATGTTTGCAGAAAATAGGTACAAAAAATTTTGTAGCAAGCATGAGGTAAGTAATCAACTACAAAACTGTAATCTTAAGAAACTATTTTTGGATTACTCTTACAGCCAACACCTAAAACCTTCACTCTTCCCCACATACCCACTCTCTTATCTATATTCCATATTTCACAATCCTATTGCTACCATTTAGAACAATGTAGTTGAATTCACTGGTTCGTAATCCTGTCTACCAGATGGAAAGTCTGCCATGTAGACAATACAGCCTGTAATGCTGTGAGAAGTATAAAATGTTCTAGCTTTTGGGACAAAGAATTTTCAATTGTATTAAGGACACGGAGGAGAGAATTATGCTTCTATTTCTATGCTTTATGTTTTCAGCAGCCAATCACAATAAAGTTTAATAAACACTACATTTCCTGATAAACCATCTCAGTCACATTTCAACCATAGAGCTGACCCTATATGTCCTCCTGACTGTAGGTACTCTTTCTCTTTCTTTGCTCCATCTTAGAGACAGTAACCAACCAAAATCAAACAAGTCTAGAACTCGAAACGTGGAACACCGCCCCAACTGTAAGAACGTATAGTCACCAGATCCTGAATGCAGAAATTCCTGAAAAGAAGACAACAGTTATCAGGTTCCAATCGATTCCCAGAATCCAAGATAAATGGATGATGGTTGGATCATTGTCATCTTGCCCAGAGGAAGTAGAGGCACCAGGCCTTGAACACAGATTACTCCAGTTCCGATCACTTGTCATCTTGCCCTACAAGGAAGAAAATACTGAGCCATAAACAATGTTTTGTACTTACCTAAACCATTTATCAATTTCACAGGATTAGGGAGGGCAATACATAAACATCAATAAATTTAATTTCATTGTACATTGTAGTAGAACATATGCAATCAGGTGTTATCTTATCTAGGTGGGATAGTCCTCACCTCCGTGTCCTTAATAAAACTGAAAATTCTTTGTTGCGAATGCTAGAAAATGTTATATTCTAGGCCATGCTCAGATTATGCTTGTTTAAAGCTGACCCATGACTTCCTGAAGCTACATCTATTATAGTTTTGTAATAAAATGTCTTGAAAATAGACTCAGAGGACCATTCAATGACTTTCAAAGGATCCTAAGGAAAAAGATTTGAAAGCCATGGTGCTTCTCGCCAAGTGCGCCACAAAGTTAGAAATATCGATACCAGCTTCAGCCAGTAGCTATTTCGTCCATTGTGCCGAAGTAGCTGATGTCACTGGACGAAAGAGCTTCTGTAGTGCAATCAATAATGATCATGTCATTCCTGAACTCCATGGTACTTATCTCATATGCTTTTAGGCATTGAACCAAATGATAGATAGGATACCAATCTGGAATTGCTCTTTGTTCTCCTAGAGATTATAAAAGTGGACCCTGCAGGGGAAAACTGCCTTCCCGCCAGTTTCAGAGCTCTCACATCAAACACTCTTACATGAGATGAGACACAGCAGCATGGTTAACTTGGATGATAACTGTTAACCTAGATAGGAATTTATTGCTAGGTGAAGAATCTAAAAATCTGAGGCCTATATAAACATCCCATAAAGTTGAATACTTTGGCTGGGGAGAATTTAACATTGCATACAATAGGCAATTGTCCAAAAGGACTACCATCTATAAAGGAGTGACCAGCTGAAATAGCTGACCGGAAATTATTTACCAATCTATAGGCTATGCCAGATGCAGCAAGTGAAGAAAGAACATTTAAAATCATGCTGCAATCTGTTCTAACAGGATCTGTACCCCGTGAACTGCACCAATTGCACCAACGTTTTCATGCAGAGGTGTATCTCTTATGGGTCCTTGAAGACCATGCCTGACTAATGTATTCTTGAGCCTCTTGTGAAAGGTATGATCCACCTTTTCTCGAAACCTTCCAGGCTATCAATGACAGTTGACCTGTCTGGATCAACAGATAAGGAAGACCCCCTGGATCTAACAAAAGGTTCCAACAACGTTTTAGAACAACTGGAGGGGCACAGGCTAGCTCCAGTACATTCAGAAACGAGGCCTGGACTCTCCATAGTGGAGTCACTAGTATCATCTCCACTTCTTGATGTCTCAGCTGAGCCAATACCCTGGGTATCATCATGAACGGGGGAAAGGCATAGGCTTGGAACAGATGCCAGTCCTGGAGAAAAGCGTCCATCGCTTGAGCCTCCGGATCCGGTCACCAACTGAAGTACGTTGGAAGTTGACAATTCAAGTAAGAAGCAAACAGATCTATTTTGCACAGCCCCATCTGCACAGCAGCATGTGAAAGACTTTCAGATGAAGTCTCCAATCGCTGAAGTCTCGAAGGTGGCGAGACTGCCAGTCTGCTATTATATTGCATTGACCTGGAAGTTATTCCTCTGTCACAGAGATGTGGTTCTGCAGGTAGAAGTGCCAAAAATCTTTGGCTATCTATGTCAAAAGTTTGGACTTGGCCCTACCCAGTTTGCTCACGTAGTGGATCATTGAAATGTTGTCCATGCAGAGTATAATGCAATACTTTGGTTTCCCTGCTGAAAAACTCCCAACTGCAAATGAACTCACCAGAAGCACTAGGCAGTTGATGTGGAGGTCCAGTTCTGCCAAGGCACAAATGACCACCCGTGGTGATCTGTCCGCAGTGGGCCACCCAGTCCCATCGCCTGGCATCCGATTCAATTATGATCTCTGGAGTTGAGCCAAAGATGGCTCTGCCATTCCACGCCTCCATGTGGTCTAACCACCAAGAGATTTCCATCTTGGCATCCTCCAATAGACAGATTTGCTGAGAATAGGAAAGGCCTCTGTTCAAGTGTTGGATGTTTAGGCACTGAAGGGCCCAGTAATGGAGTGTGCCTGGATAAATCGCTTATATAGACGATGCCAGGAGACCTACTAGGTGGGCTATGGATCTCAAGGATGTGGCCATCCTGGACAAAACTGATCTTAACTCTCTCTTGATATTCATCATCTGAGGTGGAAGAATCAATTGAGTGGACCACGAGTTTATCTAGAATCCCAGAAAGTCCAGACATTGGGATGGAATCAGAATTAATTTCTGGATGTTGATGACAAATCCCAGGTCCTGAAGCAGAATGATAGTCTACTCCAGGTGAGTTATGGTCCTGTGTGGACATTGGGACATGATGATAATGTCATCCAGGTAAATGATGAGGTAACCCCGTGGGACCTTAGAAACTCCACCACCGGCTTCATAATCTTTGTGAAGCACCACAGTGCTGAGGAGAGTGCGAAGGGAAGGACTTTGAATTCATAACACATGTTCCGCTGAAACTGCAGAAAACGACAGTGGGGAGGAAAAATAGGGATGGTCAAATAAGCATCTTTTAGATGTAACCAAACCATCCAATATCCTTCCTGGAGAATGTCCCTCAGAAGGTGGATCCCTTCAATCTTGAAATGATCGTAAAGGATCCATTGATTGAATTTCTGAAGATTTAGAACCAATCTTGAACCTCCGCCCTTCTTTTCGACTAAAAATATGCAGCTGATCAAGCCGCAAGGGTGCAAAGATGTTGTTTCTATGGTGTCTTTTTTTAATTTCTGAGTTTATAAAGTTCTGGTCTAGACGGGAAAAATACATTGCTTGTGGGGGATTGATTTGTACTGCAGTCTCGTAGAATTCCAGTTTGAAACCCTAAATAGTTTCTAGAACCCACAAGTCCTGTGAAATTCTCTGCCAGCTGTATACAAAAAGTTTTGTTCTCCCCCCAAAGATACCTCTGATAAAGGAATGATTCTCACTGATGGTGCCGGAGCCTTAGAAGGAGTTTTGGACACCCCTGGCTCTCCCTTTTCGGAATCGCCCTCTGAAGCTCAGGGTTCTGGAAGGGTAGAAGGTGTTGGCTGGCTTTGAAAACGGCCTCTGCCTGTCTGGTAGTATTCTCATTCGAAGAAGTCTCTTTGTGGGTCTTGTAGATATCCCCGGCCGAACGCTCACCCCTAAAGTGTCCCGCCTTGCTAAAAAGTGGATGAAGGATCTTCTTAATGGATCTCTGTGCTTTGTTCAAATTGGAATATGTTGCCACAGACTTTGAGAGGTCCTTCAGGAAAGGAACTCCAAAGAGGATATTATGCACAGCAGGACCTGCCTCCGATGAGGCCAGGTCAATAAGTTTAGGGTCTAGCTTAATTAGAATGGACTTGCACTGTTCAGTAGATATGGAGCAATTGGTATCTCCTAATTGACATATGGCCCGCCAGACCCATCCTACCAAAATTTCTGCGTCAATGGGGGCTTTCAATTCTTTTCAGTGATAGGCCATTTCTAGGATCTTAGTTAGGGGGCTGTCATGTCCAGGAGTTTGCTCTGGCATGATTTTCATGCCCGATTGAGCCCTTTCTTTGAGTCCTTGGAGTACTTTTTAAGGTAAGTGACAATGGTGGAATTCACTTCTGGGGTATCCGCCACCCTGTCCTGAAGATCATGTCTGGGGCATTCGGACTGACGTCGGGCATGTACCTCCTTTTCCAAATTTGGCAAATGTGTGCCTTAACACTTAACATAATCCACCAATTCTTGAGGTGGTAACCAGGTAGTCGATCAGGGGTGAATGATGTCCCCTGGTTCTAAGGTAAGTACCTTAGGTTGTTTACAGGCTGTCAGGTGTTGAGTCTTAACCTTACATTTACCCTGCTTTGAGTTGTCGTCATGCTCTGAGGTCTGAGATGAGAAAACAGTGTCCTCTGTGTCCATATCAGCATCAGAGCTTGAAGGGGCGCTATATGCATGTTCGCTTGCAAGGGATGCTGTCAGCTTCTCAAACGCATCTATTTGGGGTCCTTTAACCTGCTTAGGCTTCGATATTTTCTCTGTGTCCTGGAGTGTGCCATCATGGGGAAGTAACCAGCCCTTTTGCAGAGTGAAACCATGAAGATGGTGTTTTAAGGGAACAATGGCCTTCACAAAGGCATCATTAACTGTCTGGTGCACTCCTGCATCCAAGACAACGACCAGGTTTTGCTCAAATGACCCCGCAGGGTCTTCCTCATAGTAATAATTATCTTCCCCTGCTTGATAATCCCCAAACATCGTTATTTGCTCACACTGATTATAGTATCAGACTTATCTTAGGTGTTAGCCCTTATTACTGTCTTGACAGGGTGTCTCTGGGAGCTTGCTGCCTCAAGGGATTGATGATAGACGCATTTGAGTGTATGAAAAAGGCCCGCAATGGCTGGGGATCTGGTCATGCATGCGCGGACCAGTCCTGAGCATGGCAGTCGAAAGAGGACAAGGCGGCCTGCAGGCGCGTTGTCCCCCATTAATGTTCCCACTCCACAGCAATTGGAGCAGAGGCAACTCAGCGCCTTGCTTGGAGGAGAGGTCTACCTCCAAGAGAATATCTGCCAAAAGATAAAGGCCTGCATTACAACATTGGCGGTAAAAGGCGCTTACCGCCATGCAGAAGACCGCCAAAACACCGCTGCGGCCGCGGAATTCCGCCACAGCTATTATGACCCACATCTCGGAATCCGCTGAAATTCAGACACCCACACAAGACCGCCACACCAAAGGTCAGTGATAAACTGGCGAAAACAAATCCTCCACCGTCACGCCAACAGAAACACGCCCATGCTATCACGACACACGAATCCACGTGGCGGTCTTTCAACTGCGGTATTCCATTGGCGGTACACACAGCCGCGCTCAAAATACACACACATCTCCAAAACACCGCCACATTGGACAATTCCAAATACACACACCTGATACACATACAAACACCACTCCCACACACCCAACACAATATAAAACACACACCCACATCACCCACAAACCCCTATGACAAAAAATTAGAGACGAAGGCCAGATAGACAGAGAGCACAGCAACTGAGAACCCCACCACACAGAGGCACACAACACCATCATCCATACAACATTACACGCACAATATACCACACACCACTACACATCACCACACAAATCAACACTTACACCACCCCACACATCACCCACACCACCTCATGTCACGCCAAAGACACCCCAGGTTTTCCGAGGAGGAGCTCAGGGTCATGGTGGAGGAAATTATACGGGTAGAGCCACAGCTATTTGGCTCACAGGTGCAGCACACATCCATAGCCAGGAAGATGGAGCTATGGCAAAGAATCGTGGACAGGGTCAACGCTGTGGGACAGCATCCAAGAAATCAGGAGGACATCAGGAAGAGGTGGAACGACCTACGGGGGAAGGTGCGTTCAGTGGTCTCCAGGCACAACATTGCGGTACAGCGGACTGGCGGCGGACCCCCACCTCCTCCCCCACAACTAACAACATGGGAGGAGCAAGTCTTGACCATCATGCATCCAGTGGGCCTCGTAGGAGTCGGTGGAGGAATGGACACTGGTAAGTTCAATCTCAACTATTATATCCCCCAACCTACCTGCATGCCATCACACACCCCCACCCTCACCCCCTCCCCTATCACTCCAACTCCTCACTAATGTACTCATAACACAAACCACCCATCCCAACACCAAGCCTGCATGCAAAAACAAAGCATGGTCAGCCCTCACCAAAGCATGCTCACTGCACATACCCATAACAACCCCCTAACCATCATTACACAAACCCACACACCGGAATGCTTGCACTGGGGTACACAAACACCCACCCATTGCACACCATGACACACACACATGCAATAATCATGCTCTTATATCCCTGCAGGACCACTACGGAACGTCACCACACCGGAGGGTCCAGACATCTCCACTCCACCCACAGAAGAGGCCCACAGTGACGACAGCAGCTCTGCCCTACTGGATCCTGATGACCAGCCCGGACCATCGTGGGCCTCGGGACAGTCGGTTCCCCTTGCACAGGCACAGCCCAACACTGACCTTCCACCCTCTGGTAACACCAGCACAGCACCCACCCAGCGGGCCCATACCTCCCTACCCAGGACACGTCAATCAGCGGTATGTCCACCACTACAGGGAACCCAGGATAACCCACCACCCCAACAACAACAGGGACCTGGGGGCAGTGGTAGAGGGCACACGGTCCAGGGGACGGAGGCACAGGAACACAGGGGAACTGGGAGGGCTGTTCTGCGACAGGGGGCGGACAGACCCAGGGAACCCACTCTCCACGAGGCCCTCTCCTCCATCATGGGAGCATACCACCACTCCCAGGAGACGATGGCGACAGTCCTGGCCAAATTTCAGGAGACCCAGCGCCTGCAGGACGAACTGTATTTGGGGTTCAGGGAGGAGCTCAGAACCATTAGCTCCGCCCTGGGCACCATCGTAGGGGTGCTAAAGGATATACAAAAGACCATGACGGACACCGTGGCACTCCAAGGGGCACCTGACACTAGCCAGGACGATGAACTGCCCACCACCTCCGCCGGCGCTAGTGGAAGGGACGCCCCGCCACAGGACCACCACACCAGCACCCCACCCCCTGCAGACGGACAACCACAACGCAAGCGGTCCCTGAGATCCAGGAACAGGACAGAGCAAGATGGCAAGACCCCCGCCAGGAAATGAGACCATCCTGATTGTCCTCCCACTGTCTCACTTTGTTACCCTGTCCCGATTGGAACTGCCTCATCTCCACTTCCTATGCCCATATGGGCAGTGCACCTGTGTGACAAATGGACTGGACTCTGCCATGGACATTCCTATACCGTCCCCCATCACCATATCACTACCCCCCTCCATTTTTGAGCACTGAAATAAACACCCTTGAACCACAAAACATTCTGGAGTCAGTCTGTGATTTGGTAAATATGTATAATCAATGACAGTGTCAACATGCTGTCCAATTTTATAGCCAACATACCTATGTCACACATCACAAGTCCTTGAAGGATGCAAGCAGATGACACACGTTGCTACCACACCTGTGAAACCGTAATGGAAAGGTACAACTCAGTGACCAAATACTGCTATGAACTGACAGACAGGATAGAGGTAGAAGTGTGAAAGTGAATGTAATGGTAAAAAGAAAACTGTTCTCACCTGTGTGTCACTGGAAATATTGCCGTATGACTGACTCCTTGTTGTCTATGTCTTCTTCCTCAGCGTCCTCCTCATCACTGTCCACAGGCTCCACAGGCTCCACAGCTGCCACAACACCGCCATCTGGACCATCCTCCTGCAGAAAAGGCACCTGGCGTCGCAAAGCAAGATTGTGAAGCATCGAGCAGGCGATGATGATCTGGCACACCTTCCTTGATGAGTAGAATATGGAACCACCTGTCATATGCAGGCACCTGAACCTGGCCTTCAGGAGACCGAAGGAGCGTTCGATCACCCTCCTAGTTCGCCCATGGGCCTCATTGTAGCGTTCCTCTGCCCTTGTCCTGGGATTCCTCACTGGGGTCAATAGCCAGGACAGGTTGGGGTAACCAGAGTCCCCCAATAGCCACACCCGGTGCCTCTGGAGTTGACCCATCATATAAGGGATGCTGCTATTGCGCAGGATGTAGGCGTCATGCACTGAGCCAGGGAACATAGCATTTACCTGGGAGATGTACTGGTCTGCCAAACATACCATCTGTACATTCATGGAATGATAACTCTTCCGGTTCCTGTACACCTGTTCACTCCTGTGGGGGGGGGGGGCGGGGGCAGAGGTACATGGGTCCCATAAATAGCACCTATGATGTTGGGGATATGTCCAAGGGCATAGAAGTCACCTTTCACTGTTGGCAAATCCTCCACCAGAGGGAAAACAATGTAGCTCCTTACGTGTTTCAGCAGGGCAGACCACACTCTGGACAACACGTTTGAAAACATAGGCTGGGACATCCCTGATGCCATGGCCACTGTTGTCTGAAACGATCCACTTGCAAGGAAATGGAGCACTGTCAACACCTGCACTTGAGGGGGGATTCCTGTGGGATGGCGGATTGGTGACATCAGGTCTGGCTCCAACTGGGTACATAGTTCCTGGATAGTGGCACGGTCAAACCTGTAGGTGATGAGTAAATGTCGCTCCTCCATTGTCAACAGGTCCACCAGCGGTCGGTACACCGGAGGATTCCGCCATCTTCTCAAATGTCCAAGCTGACGGTGCCCAGGAAGGACAACAGCGACCACAGAGTCAACAAAATCCCAGGTATGTATCCACAGATAGACAGAACACGACACCAAAGACAAACATTATTCCTGTATGTGTGTCGAGTGTAGGCCCAGGTATGTGTGACGCAGTTGCAAATTAAGCCATGTGGACCCCTGAAATGGCGGCTGTCTGACCTCTAAACTGGGACAGTGGGATGTGAGGTAACTGCGCTGGCGTTGTACACTGTCGCGGTAGGCGGTCGTAGACCGCAGCGCAATGCTGCATTGGTTAACATTGGACCCTATGGCTCCCAGGAGCCAATGATGAAGTGCGCCGGCGGTGATGATACGCACCGCCGCGGAAGTCACTGCCGCGGACGTGACCGCCATTTTCTATCTGTTCAATCACTGGATACCTGATCTTTGACAGGAGAGGACCTACACTGCAAGTGCTGCTGTGACCTCGGTCTGGAAGAGACAATGGCTGCTGCGTCTGGGGAACGGGCCCCTGCCTTCACTGCTCAGGAGTTGGAGAAGCTCGTGGACGGGGCCCTTCCCCAGTACACGCTACTCTACGGTCCTCCAGACCAACAGGTAAGTACACAGGGAGCACGTTGTATGGGCTATGCCTGGGTGGAGAGGGCTGGTTGTAAGAGGGAAGGGGACAGAGTGCAGTCAACATGAATGAGTGTGAATGCATGTGCCACATGGCAAGGGCAGGGATGGGGGCCACTCACTTTGACGGTGCAGTTGGTAATGACTTCTCTTCTTCCCCTGTACATGTCATGTAGGTCAGCGCCCACCAGAAGAAGGACATTTGGCGTGCCATCGCCAAGGACGTCCGGACCCTGGGGGTCCACCAGAGACGGGGCACCCACTGCCGTAAAAGATGGGAGGACATTCGCCGCTGGAGCAAGAAGACGGCGGAGGCTCAGCTGGGGATGGCCTCCCAACGTGGGAGGGGTGCCCGTCGTCCCATGACCCCCCTGATGTTCCGGATCCTGGCGGTGGCTTACCCTGAGTTGGATGGGCACTTGAGGGCATCACAGCCGACACAAGGGGGTGAGTACACTATAATTCTGGGGACTTTGCACGCAGTTGAGGGGTCTAGGTGTGGGAGGAGGGCTGTGGGTTTCCCTAGGCCAGGGCGACTTCCATAGGCTAGGCCGCTACGTAATGCAGGCCATGTGGCACTCCACCCCACAGCAGTAGAGTGCCAAGTACAGGTATACATGCCCCTGTGGCTTCCATGTGTGCAGATGTACACCATAGCCATGTAGGCCATATCCCAGGGATTGCATCTGTAGAGGCCAGGAGCACGGCATAGTGCAGGGGGCTGCTGTGTCTGTATTGTCCGCCAACGGTAGCGGTATGCCATGCACTCAACCTGTCTTTCTTCTGTCGTCCCCCCCCCTTTTCCTGCTCTCCCTGTTCTTTTGTGCATCAGCATCATCAGGCGGAGATACAGTGGCACCGGAGCACGAGGGAGCTGCATCCCACATGGCCATGGAGGGCCACACCACGGACTCAGAATGCACCAGTGGGACGGAGGGCGAGGGGAGCTTCACGTCGGGCACCGGATCACCAACCAGCGACACGGACTCATCTGCCGATGGGAGCTCCCTTGTGGTGGCGGCACCATCTATGCCCCCCACTTCTACAGGTACAGCCGCCACCTCCCCTACCAGCACCGCCCTCCCAGCAGCCCCTCAGCGTTTGCACCGTGCCCGCTCACCCAGGAGGGTGGGCATCACCTTCGCCCCAGGCACCTCAGCCCCTGCCCCTGTCACCTCTGCTGCCCTCAGTGAGGAGGCCATTGACATCCTCAGGTCACTCACTGTTGGGCAGTCTACCATTGTGAATGCCATCCAGGGTGTAGAAAGGGAGTTTCAACACACTAATGCATTCCTGGAGGGCATTCATTCTGGTCAGGCTGCCCTTCATCGAACCCTGCAATCTTTGGCCTCAGCACTGATGGCAGCCATTGTCCCTGTGTCTAGCCTCCCCCCTCCAACTTCCTCCACCCAGACCCAGTCCCCTGTACCCCAGCCTATCCCAAGCACACCAACAGACAAGCATACACACACCTCAACACACAAAAGTAGATCAGGGAAACATAGGCACCACACATTCCACAGGCACTCACTCAAGCATCAGACACATACAGACACAGCAACATCCACTGCCTCTACTGTGTCCCCCACCTCATCGTCTCCCTCCTCCCTCCCAGTGTCGTCTACACTCTCACCTGCATGCACTACATCTACAGGCACTAGGACTCGCACCAGAACACGCAGCACCACACCCTGCTCACCTGCACTCACCACCCCCACTACCATTTGCACGTCCCCTGTGTCCTCTCCCAGTGTGTCTGTGACCCCCCCTCCCAAAGTACACAAACGCGGGCACCCACACACCCAACATCCATCCACCTCACGACAGCCTCACCGCCTTAAAAACCGCCATGCCACACACCAATGCACAGGTCAGAGCCCCCCATGGCAAAGCACCGCTGAACAAGGGAATCACCGCCATGGTGAAGACCGCTGAACAGGGCAGAGAACCGCTGAACAGATCAGAGCCCGCCATGGTAAAGCACCGCTGAACAAGGGAATCACCGCCATGGTGAAGACCGCTGAACAGGGCAGAGAACTGCTGAACAGATCAGAGCCCTCCATGGCAAAGCACCGCTGAACAAGGAAACACTGCCACATCAAGCATCGTTATCCCATGTACAGCTGAGACTGTGACGGTACAGGAACCGTCACGGGGAGCTAAATGCAGTGTGGGCACCATTCCCCCTCCAGAACCAGTGGAGACTGTTATCCACTTGAGAGACTGTGGCTTTGCACTCCCCAGGATGAAACAGTGGGCAAACCACCCACTGTAGAGACTTGAGAGACTGTGGCTTTGCACTCCCCAGGATGGTACAGTGGGCAAACCACCCACTGTAGGGACTTGAGAGACTGTGGCTTTGCACTCCCCAGGATGGTACAGTGGGCAAGCCACCCACTGTAAAGGCTTGAGAGACTGTGGCTTTGCACTCCCCAGGATGGTACAGTGGGCAACCCACCCACTGTAGAGGCTTGAGAGATTGTGGCTTTGAACTCCCCAGGATGGTACAGTGGGCAAACCACCCACTGTAGGGACTTGAGAGACTGTGGCTTTGCAATCCCCAGGATTGTTCAGTGGGCAACCCACCCACTGTATAGACTTGAGAGACTGTGGCTTTGCACTCCCCAGGATACATCAATGGGCATGGAGCCCCGTCGTGGATCTGGCGTGGTGCTGTAATCTGGCTGAGGCGCCCCCCCCTTCCCTTCTCCCTGAGGTGCCTGTAGTATTTCGATCTGATGCCCCAGCAGTGTTCTCTCCGTTTGTGGACAGGTATCTCTTGTGGGCCTCGCCCATGCATTTTTGGACCAGTGGTGCACGGACATTGATATGTGCATACCTGCACTGCTTCTCGTAATGTATATACTTTTGAATGTGTATATATATATCTGTATATATTTGGTAACTGTATTTTGATACATTACAATTTATCGACTGATTTCCTTTGGTCTTTACATTCTTCCGGGGGGGTTGTGGGTTGTTACTGTGATGTTTTGACATGCATAGCTGTGTGTGTTATAATGTGCGAGGGTGGGGGTGGTGGTGGCGGTGTTTTGTGTGTGTCCCCCTGACTTTTGCCTTGCCCCCTCCCCTATGTCGTAGGTGCAGTACTCACCGTTGTCTTCGCCGCCGTCGTTGCTGGTGTTCATAAATGAGCAGGAAGACAAGAGCATGTAGGATTTGTAATTCCGGCTCCATGGTGTCCTCCTTCCTCGTGGAGTGTGTAGAAGGTGAGCGTTTTCCCATTGCAAAAGCTGTTTCCGCAGTGTTTTTATCCACGGTGAATCCGCCCCGGAAAAGGTGGTGGATTGGCGGGTTGTGATACTGTGGGCGGTACATTGTCTTCCGCCTGTCTGTTGGCGGTGACCGCCGCGCTGTTTGTCTGTACCGCCGTGTGTTAAAGTGGCTGTCTATGTTGTAGGTTTCCGCCACGGTCATGATTCCCTTTTTTTGTCCGCTGGCCTGTTTGCGGTATTACCGCTGCTTTAACACCGTCCGCCAGGGTTGTAATGACCCCCAAAATGTGACACCCGTATAACTGGCAAACAAGCGGGCACGTGAGTTTGAGTTGAATTAATTACTGTAATAAATCAACACACTGTACCAAAACACAATAACAACAGAAATATTTTGTAGAAAATACTTACGAAGCAAACACATCAAATAATGAAGAGGTACTTAACTGGCTGCAAAGCAGCAAAGAAAGAGGAAAAATACCTACAGTCAGCAGGATATATAGTGTCAGCTCTATGGTTGATCATGTTACTGAGAAGGTTTATTGGGAAATGTAGTGTTTATTAAACGTTATATTGATTGGCTGCTGAAAAAAAAAGCATGGAAACAGAAGCATAATCTGAGCCTCCGGTCCTGACACAGACATAGGAAATGGATGTACTTATCTTGACTGCGAGCAGCAAGAAAAGAGGGCTGTTCCCAGTCAAGATAGGTATTATTACGACAGGTTGTTTGTGATTGGTGCATTTTATTAGAACTACCTTTTCATCCTCATTTGCCGTTGTTGTTGGCCTTATGGGATCAGTAGTTCTGTTCTTGACTGCGGCTGCTATTAAAAATAAAGAAAAGACTTAAGCATAATAGGATCCTCCGGTCTTGCCATAAAAGTGTTTAAAACTAAATTAACATTCTGAGTGGTGGGTACATGTTCTGCATGTTTGAATCAGGCAGCTCCTAGACGCAGGGGCACTGCACAAATATGGAACCTTTTTTTATCAGCCACACATTCATATGAGAGACTATTCATGTTCCCTCGGCATGCCCCATTTTGGGTATGGAGTTGCTAATTGTGTTATTATCACTACCCACAGGGCAGTAACGGCTGTCAATACGCCTTCGCACCACCACCCCACCCCTCGTAGGCGGAAGTCCGGCTCTAGCAACAGGGGAAATAATTAACAGCCAATACTGCTTGCAGGTACGGGTAATAACAAATATAGCAAAAACATAAGTGAGAAATATTCATTACTTGAAAGTGTAGTTTATAGTAGTGTTAGTACTCGGCTGCGGGACGAGTAAACGTGTGAATATCAATACATGTTCTGAGTACGTGCCTCAGTCTAAAGACAAGTGACACCAAACTGAAAGCTGCAAGGAGCAGTGTCAAACCTAACACGGACTACCAAAGCTGACAGCTTTTAAGAGAAATGCAAAAGCGTCTATTAATTCTACCTATACCCAAGGCACCAGTAACCTTTTAAGAATATATTGCGTGCTTAACGCATATTGTTACTTGGATCGCATCTACCCGAGCAAAGAGGTCTGCAATCAATTTAACTACCCTACTCTGAAAAAAAGGAAGATCTGCTTCAACTCTCTTTAAAATCTTTTTGTTTGGTGTAGCCTGTCTTGTTCCTTCGCCTTCTCAGGTTGTCGCTGGTTAAAAATTAAAGAATGCACCAAGGAAAAACTAGATGTGCATGGCATTTCAAGGTACGCTGGGACACGGAAATTGCTGCAGGCGGAGAGGTAAATATGATTTTCAAGCGGGAGAAACAATTCTTTCCTGCTGAATTATACATGGCCTTAAAGCAGGAAGACAGAAGGTGAATACATTTTCTCTGGCTGGCCGTGGCCTCGGATGGGATCAAGGAGACTGAAAGGTCAGAGGGGCAAAAGGTTAGTTTGCCAAAGAGGAGTTTCCTGCCCCAGTGGGCACATAATATATTTCTCAGATTGGCAATCAATTAAAGTAGGAGCCCTTGTCACTTAAAAGTGAAACAGATCAAAGAAGCGGAATCATCATTTATGTGCCTGTGAGAAAAATAAAATGACGTGATATTAATAAACAAACATAAATAATGCCCGAAGCAAGGGAACAGTCACACAATGATTTAATAAGTATGCAGTACAAGAAGGGTACTATTTATAGACACATCCTGAATGCTTGGAGGAAACTGCATGGATGTATCTGTGAAAATACCCCACTCCATTTCCATCCTTTTAAACATTTGAATATATTTATTGAAACTTTTCAAACTACCCCTCAGGACAAAAAAATCTTGAATCGTACTGCAAAGCCAACTATTTAGCAGCAAAATGTATGCATTAAATATGTGAATAAATATTTGAAAAGCATAAACAAAGGGCTAGAGCTCTGCTTGGCGCTAGAACTAAGGTGTAAATATCGAGCATGTAGGAAATTGGTTTACTGGTTGAGGAGGTTGAAACAATACTCAAGCAGCAACCACAAACTTTGACATGGTGAAGCCACAAGCAACACCAAATTAACCTGTGCTTAACCGTCTGGTATCTTGCAAAAACAGTCAGGCTTAACTTAGAATCGATGGTAAAGTATATATGCTGTACTTCAAAAAGAATTAAAAAGAAAACACTGCTCAAGAAAAATCCTACATCAATTAAAATAAGTAGTGTAAAATTGAATAAATAATTTAAGACCAAAATGACAAAAATTCAATCAGTAGAACTGGAGGTATGCAATTTTAAAGAATTTAGTGGAAATACTACCAGAAAGCACAAAGTGCCAACTGTTGATATCTGGTTGTGCCGGACCGGGACAAAGGGGCAGATGTACGAAGTAGTTTTCAAGTAGCAACGGCGAATCGTCCGGTTCGCGACTTGAAAAATGCTATTTAGGATGTACAAAGCCAAAACAGCAATTCTGTAACTTGTTACCGAATCATAGTTTGGGTTGTGAGATTCAGTATTAGGAAGGGGCATAAAAAGGGCGTCCCTTCCTAATACCAAATCCAGATGATATGTATGATTGTTTTGTGACTGCGAATGCAAAACAATCGCAGTTAGCACCAGTTTCAAACTGATGCTAACCCATTTACAAAGGGGAAGGGGTCCCTGTGGGACCCCTTCCCCTTTGTGAATGGTAGCAAAAATATTTTTTCAGAGCAGGCAGTGGTCCCAGGGACCACTGACTGCTCTGAAAAAATGAAAAGAAAACTTTTCATTTTTGATTTTGAAATTCATTTGGTTTTCCTTAAAGGAAAACGGGCTGCATAAAAAAAAAAAAACTGCTTTATTTAAAAGCAGTCACAGACATGGTGTTCTGCTGTCTCCAGCAGGCCACCATCCCTGTGAAGGTGGCCATTCCCAATAGGGTCGCAAATTGCGACCTACACCATGAATATTTATGAGGTAGGTCATTTGTGACCCCATTGGGAATCGCAAACAGTGTCATTGACACTGTTGTACATCAGGTTTTGCGACTTGCAATCTACTCAGTTAGGCCCACTGAACAAGATTGCCTTAAAGTCTGGTTCCAGAGTGTTTGACCTGTCAGCCTTAGAGTGGTCTTCCCCCAAACACTTTGCCTTCCTCCTTTTTTTTTGCTGATCTCGGTTTTTCCTACCTTAACACTCTGTGCATTTTACCAATGCTAACCAGTACTAAAGTACATGTTCTCACACCTTAAAACGTGAAACATTTGTTTACTTATAGGCCCGCAGTAAAGTGGTACTACATGAACCCAAGGCCTGTAAATTAACTGCTACAAGTGCTCACTTGAGTAGCCCCTTAAACATGTCTTCGGCCTGCCGTTGCAGCCTGTGTATATAGTTATAAACCGTCAGTTCGACTTGGCAAAATAAACCTTTTGCCAGGCCAAATCTTCCTTTTTAAAACATCTAAGTCACCCCTAGTGTAGGCCTTAAACACCCCACAGGGCAGGGTGCAGTGTATTTAATCCTTTCGCGCTAAGCCTTTTTTTGGCTATTTGGGGTAGTTCATTGTTGGAAATGGCCTTTCTGCAGGATCATCCCCAGACTTTTTGCCTTCCTCCTTTTCTTTTTCGGACCGCATTTTTGCTTGCTTTAGGACTCTGCACACTTTCCCACTGCTAATCAGTGCTAATCAGTGCTAAGGTGCATATGCTCTCTCCTTAAAACATGGTAACATTGGATCATACCCAATTGGACTATTTAATTTACTTATACGTCCCTAGTAGAGTGCACTATATGTGAAAAGAGCCTGTAGATTAAATGCTACTAGTGGGCCTGCCACCCACTTAAGTAGTCCCTTAACCTTGTCTCAGGCCTGCCGTTGCAAGGCCTGTGTGTGCAGTTTCACTGCCAATTTGACTTGGCATTTAAAAGTACTTGCCAAGCCTAAAACTCCCCTTTTTCTACATATATGACACACCTAATGTATGCCCTAGGTAACCCATAGGGCAGGGTGCTGTGTGGTCAAAAGGCAGAACATGTACCTACATGTCCTGGTAGTGTAAAACTCCTAAATTCATTTTTACACTGCTGTGAGGCCTGCTCCCTTCATAGGCTAATGTTGGGGCTGCCCTCATACATTGTTTGAGTGGTAGCTGCTGATCTGAAAGGAGTAGGAAGGTCATATTAAGTATGGCTAGAATGGTGATATAAAATCCTGCTGACTGGTGAAGTTAGATTTAATATTACTATTTTAGGAATGCCACTTTTAGAAAGTGAGCATTTCTCTGCAATTAAGCCTTTCAGTGCCTTTGGGTATTTAAACAGGGCCTCTGCCCCTACCAACTCAGACACTTCCCGGAGAAGAGAACCTCAACCAGAACCTGCATCCTGCCAAGAAGACCTGTCTGGCTGCTCAAAGGACTCACCTGTCTGCTTTCTGTGAAGGACTGCTGCCTTGCTGTTGCCCTGCTGCCTTGCTGCTCTCTGGCTGTGGTAAAGAAGTGCTCTCCAAAAGCTTGTCTCCTGTTCCCTGAAGTCTCAGGACAAAAAGACTTCATCTCTACAAGGACTCCTTGTGCGGCGAAATTCAACGCACAGCCTGCCAGAAATGACACACAGCCTGCACAGCGGTGAAAATTTCACCGCACGTCAAACTGGAACAACACAGGTCGACTTTGCTTCGAGAAGATCGACGCAGCACCAGCGTAGCGACCAGAAATTTGACTCACAGTCCACCAGATCGACGCAGAGCCG
Source organism: Pleurodeles waltl (assembly GCF_031143425.1). Classification (NCBI taxonomy): domain Eukaryota; kingdom Metazoa; phylum Chordata; class Amphibia; order Caudata; family Salamandridae; genus Pleurodeles; species Pleurodeles waltl. The sequence continues at coordinate 150,267,043 of NC_090436.1, read as the reverse complement.
AGCCGGAACGACACAGCCCGACTTCCAGAGAGGAATTGACGCAGCGCCTGCCGTGCAGTAGAAAATTCTACACAACACCCACTGAATCGATGCAGCTCCTGCGACTTCATCATGCCAGCGCAGGAAATACACGCATCTTCCCCGGGGCGTCCGAAAACCCCTCAACCCAAAGAGGATCCACGACTGAGCACCGGAAATCAACGCACAGCCGTCCCTGCGTGAATATTAAATGCTGCATCGCCGTGTGCGGCCTGAGAAATCGACGCACATCCCCTTGTTTTCCACACATTTCCTCCTCTGTGGTTCTTTGCAGAGATTTTGAACGCAAACCCGGTACTTTGTGCTTGAAAGAGACTTTGGTTGCTTTTAAAAAGACTTAAGACACTTCATATCACTTTTACAGTGATATCTCAACATATACTTATTGCATTCTAATCGTTTTGACCTGCATTTATCCAGATAAATATTATATATTTTTCTAAACACTGTGTTGTGTATTTTTGTGGTGCTATATGGTGTTATTGTATGATTTATTGCACAAATACTTTACACATTGCCTTCTAAGTTAAGCCTGACTGCTGAGTGCCAAGAGGATGGGCACAGGATCATTTGGATTGTGTGTGACTTACCCTCTCTAGAGTGAGGGTCCTTGCTTGGACAGGGGGCAACCTGACTGCCAACCAAAGACCCCATTTCTAACATTCTTGCTTAGGCACATATAACCCTTTGTCCATATAAGGTATCCACACCAAATCTGTGTCCCTTTTTTCCAGCATCCTGGGGAATCTAAAGGTGTGGATTCCCCTGGAGGCCAAAATACAGCTAAATTGGCCGAAATACAGCTCTATTTTTTTTTTTTTTTTTTTTTAATAATTAGAAAAAAGTGCTTCAAAGAGCATCAACAAAGGGATTGTGGTGTCAAAACGACCATCTTACCAGCTTTCAGGAACAGTTTTGGTATTTTACTCACCCATTTCTCTTATTTTTGTGCTTTCAACCTCCTTAAATGTTTTGGTAGAAATGTGTGTGAAACCAATGTTGGATCCCGAAAAGCTATACTTTTCTGAAACATAGACAAAACTGTGAATTCAGCATATGTGTAGATCCTTCATGGTTTTCCTATAGAAGTTAACAATTGGAGTAAAAAAACATTGAAATGGGATTAAAATAAATCACCATTTGTGTCTACATTTTCATCTGTAACTTGTTATAAGTATGGCAAATTTTCGAAAGCAATATACTGTTACGTCTGTTAGACCCTCCTGGTTGCAGAGATATATATAGGGCTTTTAGGTTCTCCAAGAACCCTAGGTACCCAGAGCCAATAACTGAGATGCACCTTGCAATGGTTTTTATTGTGTACAGGGTATACAGTAATTAATTTGGCAAAATATAAAGAGTGAACAATAGGTATCAAGGAAACCTGTGTATTACCAAAATGGGCACAAGATATGGAGTTTAGAAGCAGTAGTTATTTGCACATGTCTTAATTTGTAGGTACCCATACTATATTGTGAATTAGAGGGCATTTCTTAAAATTACTTCTTACTTACACATTGTCTTACATTTGGAATGTGCAAATGCAGAGAAAGACAATTGGTAATAACACTTGTACTATTCTTTGTCCCCCCAAGTCTCCTGATGAAAATAGTACTTCGCCTGTGTGGGTGGGTCTAGTGCTCGCGACAGGAAACATTCCAAAATGCAAAGTGGACACAGCAGATTTTTCCACAAAAAACGGACCCTTTTTTGCAATGTGCCTAGCTGTGGATTTTGGGCTCCAGCTCAGCATGCACCTCAGGAAACCTAGCAAACCTGTACATAGGGGAATCCAGGATGGGGTGATATGTGTGGCTCTCACCGGGTTCTGTAACCCAGAATCACTTGCAAACCTCAAAATGTGTCTAAAAAACACATTTTCTTCACATTTCTGTGATGGAAATTTATGGAATCTAAGGGGAGCCAAAACTTCCTTCCACTCAGCATTCCCCCAAGTCTCCTGATAGAAATAGTGCCTCACTTGTGTGGATAGGCTTTGTGCCCGCGACAGGAAACTGCCTATCAAATGTGGACCCAGCACATTTTTCCACTAAAAATGACCCTTTTATAGAAAGACTGTGCCTATTTTGCGGGATTGGGAGGGGGCATTGCCTTGCCCATTCCGGGCAGCCCCCACCCTCTCCTAAATCAAAAAATTGCTGTTGGATGGCTAGTGAGCTTTATGCCCCCTGGGGGTGGAGACTAAGGGTTATTGCCCTCATCTACCACCCAGGGAAGGCAGAAAGACTGAATTAATTTTAAAAAATCAGGGGGGACAAAAGCCCTTCCCCAAGGGGCCTCTGCCCCCTCCCTGGTGGTCTAATGGAACGGATGTCTGCTTTCAGATCGCCCTCCTGAGGTGATCTCCAAGCAAAGATCCGCTAGGGAAAGTAACCTTTGAAAGGGGGAGATTCCTCCTTTTCCAATGGTACCTCCTCCTTTTAAATTGGTGCTTATGGGGGTGAGATATGCCCCTAAGCACCGAATGAAATGAAATCAGCTCACTTTACTTTAGTTTTCCCTGTAATGACGTCAACGCACACGGCGTGCCGATAGGCATTAGAGGGTGGGGATATTTTCGGCCTTGGTTGCTGGGTAAACTCTCCCACAGTAGCCAAGGTTGAAAATATCAAAAGGAAATCCTTCTGTTGCTTGCACCAGAGGGATTTCCAGTGCCATGTGTGTGGATGCCCAGGAGCCATCCGAAGCACATGAACACTGCGGCAAAGGGTTAAAAATTAGCACATGTAACAAGTTTACATGTCCTGGTAGTGAAAAACTCTTAAATTTTCTTTTCACTACTGCAAGATCTACCTCTCCCATAGGATAAGATTGGTTTGACCTTATTATAGTTAATAAGCTGTATTTCTCAAATGGGAGCAAGTAACCAGTTCTTCTTTGGCGACTTTGGAATCATACTGAAAAATACTAACTTATAGTCAAGTCAATTTTAAATTTCAATTTAAAAAATGTCACTTTTAGAAAGTTGCCACTTTTCTGCCACAGCTGTTTAGTGCCTGTAGCCTGTCCCTGGGTCACATGACTAGAATTAGCTGACAGTTGGGCTTTGTGTATTTCTCCAAGAAAGTCACACAAAATTGAAATCTTAGGTGTGCCTGGATGTGCCATCACTGGCAGGATGGGAGGGCAGGGCTGGGCTGAGCACAGCCCTACTTATACTTGAATAGGCTGTGTCCCGCCTCCACAAAAAGGGCTGCATAGTAGTTATTCTGGAGCAAGCAGATGGAAGGCAGAATGCCTGGGGACTTCAAAGGGAAATCTTTACAAGCCCCTGCTGTGTGGATTAGAACCATCTCAAATATCAACAGCCACCTCGACCGCAATTCCGGACTCCATGTCGCAGCCTCGCTGCTCCTCGGAATAGAAACATCACCCTTACTGTGCAATACATCCTCAAAGTCGGACTTCGCATTGCACGTCCTTTTCGACATGATCCATAAAAATGACACAAGATCTCAAACAGCATCAGCATCCTTTCTGCATCTCGCATCGCTTTGGCTGCACAATGCATCTTCAACACCGACCCTCACAACACTCTGCAAGCCAGGATTAAAGGTAACTGGTTCCCTGCAGCTTCCCCATGCTCCATCGCGGTCAGCCTGAACTTGTCACTTTGTCCTGGTATGATGTGACCAGATCTCCACAGTTGCCTCTTAACTCCTTTTGGCGCTATTTTTACTAAAATCTTTAAAACTGCTTTGCTCCGGTTGTCCTGGTTAGATTTTTGTTGTTTTTATCTTGTTTTATTTATTGAAACATACTCTATTTGTCTAAACTGGTGTGGGATCCTTTTGTGGTGCGTTTTCACTGTTTTACTGTATGAAGTATTACACAATTACTTTACACATTACCTCTAAGTTAGGTCTTACTACTCCATGTCAAGCTTCCTGAGAGCTGAGCGCAGGTTAGTTTAGGGTTTGCTTGTGACTTCACCCTGAGAATTGTAGTTGCTGCTTGAGAAGGATTTCACTTCCCTCAACTAGTTACCCAATTTCTGATACTGATGGTAGCAGTGGGAATTAGACTTTTCTTTATGCAGTGCCATATAGTAATTTGGTGTTAAACTAACATCCCACATAAACAAATTGAGGCCAATTCAAGTTTTTAAGTTCTCCCTGATTGGCTTCTTTCTTTGTTTTCCCAAATCTACCCTCATTCCTACTAGTAGACTGTCTGAAACCATACTTGCAAATATGGAGTTTGAGCTGGCCAACTTGGAAGTTTACATTGTGGCTGAGCTGAAGCAGTTATGTAAGAAAAGGGGACTACAAATGAAGATGGACACCAAAACATTGGAGCTGCACAAGGTTCTTTGGGCCTGGACAGAGGTTCACCAGTTGACGACATCCACAGAGGAGCAGGAGGATGAGAATGATGTGGAGGAGTAGGATCAGGAGCTAGATATCAGCTCTGAAGTGCAGCCTTCACTGGAGGAGGATGATCACTCTTCTCAGTTAGAACTCCCTGTCAGAGCATAAAACAGTGCGTCCTTTTATAGCACGACCCTAAGGGAGCCGGTGGATTGAATGGCAGATAAGGAGTTCAGGCTCCTGATGGCCCAACTCAAGATGAAGAAAAGGCAGTTGGCTCTGGAAGAGAAGAAAATGGCTCATGAGAGGATCCTTAAAAAGCTGGACCTGAAATCAAAGCAGTCTGAATCCAGCAGCATTGGTTGCAGCAATTCCTCAGTGTCTGAAGGAGGCTAGAGGGTCTGGATCCCCGAAGACCTCATACCAAGTTATGTGGTGGAATATGACTATTAAATGGTTTTCAGCTTATGTGGTGACCCTGAGAGTACACAAAATCACAGCGAAGAACTATGGGGATGGGGCTGACCTAGACGTAGAGGGCCAAACCAGGTACACCCCCATAAAAGCCATCCTCTTAGTTGAATTCTGGCTGACCCTCGGCAGATTTCCTGGACTATTCTAACAAGGCATTGAATGGCTGGGTGAGGGACAGCAAAGTTAATGATTACAATGGGAGTCCAACTTGATTCTTGATTGCACCAGCACCTAGTGGACAGCAAACTGACTGACCTCAGGAAGCTTCCTGAGAAGGTGGACCTCTAGGTCAGCACCAGAGTGTCCAAAAAGGCATCTGGGGGGAACGTGCAAAAGTGTGGTCAGGGGTCCCACTAGAAGAAAGAGGGTGGAGAAAAGCTTAAGAGTAAGGAGTTCTCAAAAGGTCCCCAAAATAATTTCCAGGGGAACAGTGATAACCAGTCCGAACCCATGACGAAGGAATTCTTTGATAGGCAGGGAGGTTTGTCCCCCAGTGCACAGTGTTACAAGGGTGTGAACTCCAAGGGAGACAGCAAATGTCCAAAGAGGGCACAGCCCCCCTCTGGTGGGCAAATTCCTGGGTTGGCAGGTGTAGCGCTTGGGCAGGCAGTGGTCTAGGTTACCTTTGGGGAGCAGACAGTCCCTGGGGAATAAGGAGATGATGCCAAAAGCCTATATGCCCGCCAATACTTCAAAGTACAGGCAAGGTTCACCATCAATGGGCAACAGGTTTAGGCTCCGAGGGACACAGGAGCCAGCATGAACAAGTTAAGTTATTGGTTGGTGTCCTCAGAGCAGGTCCTCCTAACACATTCCATTTCATACTCGCAGAAAACTGTTAGAGTCACCTACCAGTGGCTGTGGTTCTCTTTGAGTGGGAGGGGTCTCAGGTTCTAAAAAAGTAGGTGTAAGCTCTGTCATGCCTGTAGAGTGTCTCTTAGGCAACAACCTGGAGCACACTTTCTGGAGGGAGGTAGTTCACAGGTCACACTTAGAGATGTTGAGATTGCCTGAATGGGTCTGCATGACCACAAAGTCCACGGCTACCCAGAAAGGGAGTCAAGGGTGCCTGGAGCCTGGAACAAAGTACCTGGCAGCTGCCAAAAATAGTAAGGAGACTAGCAGCTGAAGTTCCCAGAGTCCAGGTTCATGGGGCACCCGAGCAGGATGCTCTTGATTTATCTGGTGAGGACTTTGCCACCCTGGGTGACCTGCCTGAGGTTGCTAGTTGGCCGGGTGAGCGGGGGCTACAACTGAGAATTCTGCAAAGGACCAAAAGAGTGTGCCACTCTAGAGGGCTTGAGGTTGGCAAGCTGAGGCTCAGACAACAGGTGTTCTCTAGAATTCACCTTATCTGTTTGTGAGAATGACCTGCTATTTAGGAAGCATAAGGTTCCCAGACCTGGGGCAGCCCATGTGCTGTGGCCCCCCAGTGTTACAGGGCCTTTCTCCTGGGGTTGGCTCATGCTAACTCCATGGAAGAACATCTGGTGCAAGACAACACCTTAGGCAGGCTTGTTTCCTATTTGTATTGGCCCCATATGAAGACAGTTTCTGATGCATTCTGTAGGTCCTGTCCCACCTGCCAGGCCAGTGGAAAGTCAGGGGGGGAAAAGCTCAAGGCTCCCCTGACCCCATTTCCAGCTGTTGGCACAGCCTTTTGAGAGGGTGAGCATTGACATTGTGGGAGCTGTGGACCCCAAGTGAGCTTCATACAAGAGGTTCATCCTGGTCTTGGTGGGCCAAGCCACTAGCTACCCAGAGGCCATTTCTCTGAGTTCTGCTGCACCTGTGGTGGCCAGGGCCATGATGGGGATTTTTACCCATGTGGGTTTCCCCAAAGAAGTAGGGACTGACAGGGGCACTAACTTTATGCCTACATGAAGTCCATTGTGGTGAGTGTGGAGTAACTTGGAAATTCTCCATACCCCATCATCTCCAAACAGTCTTCCGGTGAGATCCTACAAGACCCTCAAGGGCATGATAATGGGCCTTTCTGAACCCATGAAGCACACTCCTACCATGCCTCCTCTTTCCAAACAGGGAAGTGCCACAGAAGGGCTTAGTTGGGTTTAGCCCCCTCAAGCTCCCCTTTGGCCACCATGTTAGGGGACCTCTCACGCTTGTCCAAGAGGGGTGGGAGCAAGCTCCCAGGAAACTCCCTTAGGATGTTGTCAGCTACATGGTTGCATACAACCAGATGCATCTCTTCTAGAAGAAAGCAGAAAGCAATCTTGAGGCCAATCAAGAAGTTATGAAGGTCTAGTACCAACAAAAGGCCACTCTGGTAGAGTTTCAACCTATCCTGAAACTGTGGGTCATGAAGCCTGTGATGCCCAGAGCTCTTGAGGATCACTGGACAGGCCTCTATGAGGTGAAGGAGCAGAAGGAGGAGTCCACTTACCTGGTTGATCTTAAGACCCCTAGAAACCCCTTACACATAAACTGTCTTATACCACACTTTGAGAGGCCCGTAGTTAGCATACTCCTGGTGACAGATGAAGGGGTGGAAGAGGAGAGTGAGCCTCTCCCTGGCCTCATGTCGGCCCAAGATCATAATGGGTCAGTAGAGGGTGTCAACCTTTTCCCTATGCTGACCCCGGAACAGCAGAGTGGCTGTCGCCAGTTGCTGGGGCAGATCTCCTCTCTGTTCCCCATCACCCTGGGAATCACACACCTGTGCATCCATGACACTGACACTGGAGACAGTACGCTTGTTACAAATAACATTTACAGGCTGTCAGGCAAGGTCAGCGCCAGTATCAAGGAGGGTGTTTCCAAGATGCTGGTGTTAGGGACGATTGAGCCCTCCGACAGTCCCTGTTTCAGCCCTGTGGTGCTGCTACCCAGGGCTCCCTCACCAGGCACCATTCCAGGACTTATCTATTTGTGGACTACAAGGGACTCAATTCCATCATGAAGACTTACACACAGCGCATCCCCTGAGCCGATAAGCTCATCAACTGGCTAGGGGCTGCCAAGTTCCTGAACACCTTCAAGCTCACATCAGGGGACTGACAGATTGCCCTGATTGCCCTGACGGAGAGGGCAAAAGAGAGGTCTGAATTCTCCACCCCAGAGGGCCACTTCCAATTTATAGTGATGTCCTTTGGCTTTCAGAATGTCTCTGCCACCTTTCAATGGTTAGTCAAGAGGGTCCTAGCTGGGAAGGATGCTTTCCATGCCGCATACCTGGATGAGGTAGCTCTCTTCAGCTCCAACTGGGAGGAACACCTGTACTACCTCCAGAAGGTGCTTCAGGCCCTGGATCAATTGGGCATGACTATCAAGGCCAGTAAGTACCAGATAGGGTAGGGTTTTCTGGTGAGTCTGGGCCACATGGTGGGTGGGGTCAAGGTGCTGCCTATCCAGGCCAAGATTGAAACTATTCTGGCCTGGCAACCCAGTAAAACACAGAGTGAGGTGAGGGCCTTCCTTGGCTTCACAGGATACCATAGGAGGTTTGATAAGGTATACGGCACCATGGTTGCCCCCGTAACAGAGCTGACTTCAAAGAAGCAGCCCAGGAAGGTCATCTGGACAGAGACCTGCCAGAAAGACTTTGATACCCTCAAAGAGGCCATGATTACAATCAATAAATCAATCAAGGAATTTGTAAAGCGAACTACTCACCTGTGAGGGTCTCAAGGCACTGAGCGGGGGAAGGAGGGGCTGCTACTGCTCGAATAGCTAGGTCTTGGGGGGGGCGCTGCTACTGCTCCAACTGCCAGGTCTTGAGGAGTCTCCTGAAGGTAAAGAGGTCCTTGGTCTGACGCAGGTGGGTTGGAAGGGTGTTCCACGTCTTGGCAGTGAGGTGCAAGAGTGATCTCCCATTGGTTGTAGTTCTGCTGATGTGTGGGACGGTTGCGAGGGTGAGGTCGGCGGGGCGGAGATGTCGGGTCAGGGCATAGAAGGAGAGCCGTCTGTTGAGGTAGTCTGGTCCAGTATTGTGCAGTGCTTTGTTAGCATGGGTGAGGAGTTTGAAGGTGAGACTCTTGTTGACTGGGAGCCAGTGCACGTCTCTCAGGTGGCCTGTGATGTGGCAGTGGGGGGGATGTGCAGGATGAGGCGGGCGGAGGTGTTCTGGATGCGTTGCAGCCTATTCTGGAGTTTGGCCGTGGTTCCTGCGCAGAGGGCACTGCCGTAGTCCAGTTTGCTACTTACGAGGGCTTGGGTGACTGTTCTGGTTTCCATGGGGATCCATTTGTCGATCTTACGGAGCATGCAGAGGGTGTTGAAGCAGGAGGAGGAGATAGCGTTGACTTGCTGGATCATGGATAGTGAGGAATTCAGGATGAATCCTAGGGTGCGTGCGTGGTCAGTGGGAGTCAGAGTGGTTCCGAGAGTGGCAGGTCACCAGGAGTCATCCCATGCGGAGGGGTTGGGGCCGAAGATGAGGACCTCCAGCATCTGTACTCAATACTCCTGACTTCTCTAAGGAGCTCATAGTGCAAATAGATGCTTCAGAGCATGGCATAGGAGCTGTCTTCTTACACAAAGAGTTACAAAGTCCCATGTGGAGGATGAGTCGCACAGCAGTGATTCCTAGGAGCTGCAAGGCTGCGATGTGAGGTGCTGCATCGGTGTTGAGGAGGTCATCTATGTGGGGCTTGGGATGTTAATCACTGCATCGAAGAAGAGTTGCACACCAGACGGTTCTGAAGGAGCTGCAGGGCTTGTGATAGAGAGTCCTGCATCAGAGTCGAGGATGTCATCAACAAGGGGCTTACGATTTGAATGCTTGTGTCAAGAATGCATCACATGCTGGATGATCGTGAAAGAGTTGCACAGCTTGCTATGTGGAGTCCTGCATCGGCATTGACGATGGCATCGATGAGGGGCTTGTGATGTGGAGACTGGTGTGCAATACGCAACACACACCAGCTACGATTCAGAGTTTTGGGAGGCAATGTGTCGGAAGACGTTGGTTCTGCTGGGACAACTGCTGGGCTGGCAGAGCATCCTTCTTCCCCTGTCCAAGAGTCCAGGTGGCAACACCTAGGAGGGCAAGACACAGCTGGCAGAGACCGGGTGCTGGGTTGAAGATGGAGGAAACCTATTCTGGCCTTGAGGCTTCTGATCAGGAGGAGGCCAACCAACTAACCCTTGAAGTCACTCTGGTGGTCCTGGGTTCAAGATGCAGGTTTAGTCCTTCTCTCTCAGGCAAAAGGGCAGTACAGCAGCACAGGGCAGCAGAGTGGTAGCCCTTCTTGCAGGGAAGCAGCACAGCAGCCCTTCCTCTGAGTCTTCCAGAGGTCCTGAGGTCCATTATTTATACCTGCACCCACTTTGAAGTAGGAGAAGCTTCTAGAGGTTTCCACCCCCCAGAGGTTCTTGGAATTTCCTGCTTCCCTTCCCTGAGCCCAGATTTTCTGGGATCACAATGAACTAGTATCCAACCCTTTGGGAGAGTGCCCAGGCTGGCCTTTGTGATGTGCAAGTATGGTAGATGACAGCTCCTCGTTAGCTCATCTTGCCAACACCTAGCTTCTCTTTTTCTCACTGTGTGGGAGCAATACACACAGACCAACTGCCAATGACAGTTTGTCATGTGACACATGCTACAGGCAGTAGACAGCAAATGGTTAGGACAGGAAAATGCCAAGTTTCTAAAAGTGGCAGATGCAGAATTGTGACAAAAAATCTGACTTTACCATTAAAGAGGGTTTTAATTATAGTTCTTTAGACACCAAACTTGATTTGTCTAACTGCCCCAATTGAAGGTTATCACTTATTAAATGTACTAAGACACCCCAGTGTTATCCTATGGGAAAGGTTGGCCTTTCACTAGTGAAAAACAAATTTAGGAGATTTTCACTGCCAAGATATGTAAAACTTAAAAGTACATGTCCAACTTTTTTTTAATACACAGCACCCTGCCCTCTGGGCTGTCCAGGGCCTACCCTAGCAGTGACTTATGTGTATTAAAAAAGAAGATGTGGGCCTGGAAAATGGTTTTATTTTGCCAGGTCGAAGTGGCAGTTAAAAACTGCACACACAGGTTGCAATGGCAAGCTTGAGAAATAATTCCATGGTTGGCTTAAGTGGGTGGCACAATCAATACTGCAGGCCCACTAGTATCATTTGATATACAGGCCCTGGGTACATGTGGCACAACTTTGTTAAGAACTTACAAGCAAATTAAATATGCCAATTCTGTAGAAGTCAATTCTACCATGTTTAGGAGATAGCACAAGCACTTTAGCACAGGGTAGCAATAGTACAGTACACAGTCCTAAGGCCAGGAGAAATGGGTGTAGCAAAAATAGGAGGGGTGAAGGCAAGATGTTTGGGGGAAGACCACCCTAAAGTTGGCAGGTCTAACAGAGCAGAACTTTTTTCAGTCAACGAAGACACTTGGTACAGATAAATACAACGTATTCCTACAGTAATGACAACATTTTAAAATTCTCTAAAAACAGACACAGGCAAAAGGGGAAGAAAGCGAGGAAGGGAGTAAAAATATTTTAGCAGTATATAGACAAATGTTTAACAGTGCACCTGAGGGAAATCACTCAATAGGTCATTAACCTGCAACTTCCCAATAGATTTAGGGTACGTTACATGTCCATATGTAGACATCCACAAAAGAGGTTCATTCCAATATGGTGCTGGAGAAGGTGTCTTCAGGTCACAGTCAAAGAAGGTCATTTTTGGCACCCTTCTATGTACTGTACAGGCACAATAGTTGGCCAGGCTTCTATACCAAAGATGATGGCAATAAGTGGAATAACAAAATCGTAGGCAATCTACTTACATTTTGCCCAATAACAAAACAGTCCTATCCATTTCATGGCCCCAGGGTTTTATTCATAGGCCATTTGAGTTAGGGTCCCTTGTTGTTTATTACAGGTCCAACAGAGACTTGAAGTAGATTATAAACCAAGCCCATCCATCCGTCCTGATGTCCTATCTAGATGGAAGACTAGAATAAACTGAATGAATTTTAGATTTAGGCTAAGTTTACCATTTTAGTTTTCCTTACCTACAAATACCAGTGAGAACACTAGGTAACACACCTGACTGGCTCCTAGAGACCTTTCCACTGAACGTTTGACTTCAATTGACTTTCGGTAATCGTCACTTGTATATTTTGTTCAGCAGTTATATATAGAAGGATGTTTAGGACAATCCTGTGCACTTCTGATGATTGAGGGATATGTTTCAGAAAGTATAGCACACCGGTATGCACATGCGCCCAAAGCACACACAAATACAGGCACACTAAACAAAATTTCTCAAAATGAACATACACATACTTGCCAAGCCCTAGGGGTACAGGCATGCATACAAGTGAAAAACACACACACAGACAAACGTATCTATATAGGAAGTCATAACATCATATGACAGAGATACCCAAAGACATACAACATGCATGTACACTTAATACACATGCATAGAAACACACACAAACACACATAGATGCTGCAGGAGATTAATCGAAATTGCCTCCACAGCAAAACACTATTAACATGGTCAGAGGCAATCGTATTGCCTATTGTTAAAAAGGGAGAATGAAATATGCTAACTTTGTCTCACCCTATAATCTTTTTAGATTAAAGAGTTAAAATAGTGGTTAAGTTATTGCTCACAAGATTAGAGGAATGGATAGAGGAAAATGCCATCTTGTCTGAAATTCTGGATTTCACCCTGGCTTAGGAACAGTGGAGCAAAAATTACATTTGTCTTTATTAATTGAAAAATACGTCAAAGGTAGGAGAGATGTGATACATATAGTTTGCGCGTTTGGCATAGTAAATCGCTCTAAGCTCTGGACACAATGTTGACCGTGGGGGTGGAAAAGCCATTAGAAGCCCCTTTTAAGACAGTTGTATCATGGACACCAACTCAGGTTTCCCTTATGGGCTCAATAGTGAAAGTACAAATAAAATCGAATAGACGGATTTACCAGGAGCGTATACTGGCAACCTACTTTTTACCTTGTATATTAACCAACCAAAGCAATGTCTAGTGACGAAGAAAAAGAATGCTGCACCTGGAGAATCGGCCCATTCCTGTTCTTTTACACATAGGTGACGCAGCCATCTTGACAAGGACGACAAATGGGCTCCAATGTTTACCAGATGATTTTATGAGGGACTGGTCTTGGACGTAGACACTAACTTAACAAAGCTCTTCATTATGATATGTGGCCCCAAAAATACAAAAGTGAGATCGCATTTTATTGGAGACTCCATCCTAGAAAGATTGAAGACCTTTTCATATCTAGGAGTTACTTTTGTTCCGCACATGGCTAGACATTTGCGAAACATGAAAGTTCAGCAATCCCATAGATCTGTAGAGGCTGTCCACAGATTAGCCTTAAAGGTGGGGCTTAAATCAGTGAAATAAATAATACAAATGTTAAGAGCAAATGTATGATTTGTTTGGTGCAGGAGTGGTGGTAAGCAGAACCTGATCTACTCTGGAACACTGAGAATCAATTCATACAAAGGCATTTAGCAGTACCACTATCTTGTCCATCGTATTTTTCTCATTGCGAATTAGCATCGAGTTATTCGGAAGATGTAATTAGAATACTCCCGCTGTTTTTATTGACCTCAAAGAAAGCCAAACCGGAAATAATTTTTTGGAGAGCCAAAATTCAAGACTTCGGGGGTCATTCTCGCCGCTCTGTGGTCAAAAGACCGCGGAGGCCATTCAGACTTTCCCGCTGGGCCGGCGGGCACCCGCCAAGAGAGCACCCGCCCGACCAGCGGGAAAGGCCCTGCAACATTGAAGCCGGCTCCGAATGGAGCCGGCGGTGTTGCAGGGGTGCGACGGGTGCAGTTGCACCCGTCGCGATTTTCACTGTCTGCTATGCAGACAGTGAAAATCATGCTGGGGCCCTGTTAGGGGGCCCCTGCACTGCCCATGCCAGTGGCATGGGCAGTGCACGGGCCCCCAGGGGCCCCACGACACCCGTTCCCGCCATCCTGTTTCTGGCGCCATGAAGGATTCTCCCAGCCGGGGGTAATCCGGCGGGAAACCGCCGGACCTGGCTGGGCGACCGCAGCTTTACAGCCGCGGTCGGAATGCCATATGAAGCACCGCCAGCCTGTTGGTGGTGCTTCCGGCGACCTCCACCCTGGTGGTCATAGACCGCCAGGGTTGGAATGAGGGCCTTCGTCTCATTAGATACCATGGCAGTAATACCTTGGAATTTATAGATGTTTAAGATTATGGGTTTACCTGAATTATTTACGAGCCCACAGTTTATTAATGCATCAACTAAAGACAAATCCAGAAATTTGCTCTGCAAGAAGATTCGAGAAACGAAGGAATTAGTTTAACCAGTAGTGACACATCATATTGATCTATTGTCATTTGCAGGACCTAAGACATGTTTTTTACCTGAACAGAATTCCTAATATAGATTTTATGTGAAATTTGTTTCTCTTCTAATTCCTCAAGTGTGGCATTTGGTTTATAAAACTACTTTGTTGTCCTTATGATAACAAGTCATCACAAAGCACTTTGTATTTTATCCTACTTTGAAAACTTTACTCTATTCCCGGAAAACACTGTTTGTTTCCGCTATTCCATGATTTAAATATAATCTATTATTGACAGGCCATGGCTACCCTACAACAGCTAGTCACATAATCAAGTTCACATGCAGTAATTACTACTATTCATGACAATGGAGTTTATGATGATGCTCTATAATGGCAGCAATGTAGAGATGTTTATTGCTTTTAGTGTTGTATAATTCATGATTTTGTTGTATATCATATGCCTTGTATAATTTAATGGCTAGTTTCTTTAGCCCAAAAAGGTTTTCGAATTGATCGTGATAATGATGGTGACTGTGCCTCCATTTTTTGTTTGGACTGTCCCACTTCATCTTTTTTTTTTACTCTCAATTGGAATTAAGATTGACCATATATATTTTTCACCAACTTTCAAACGTTCCATTTACTAGGAAACATATCCAGTGCATTGCAGCCAGAATTATGCAATGAGTAAATCTCTGTAGACAGGGCTACTATCTACCTCACATGTATTTTTTTAAATAATTTATTTGTGAACTGGGATTTCTTCAACAAGTTGGGCATCTCTGCCCATCCACAGTGTAACATTTAAATGTAAGGAAGAAAGGGGCAATATTGGGTTGTTTGGGATAGGGCAAGTAGGAAATTCAGCAAATGTTGGTGGGATTACCCCCATTGGTTATGGAGTGGCTATGAGTTTCCCTCAACCACAGGCTGGTGCCAGCCATAAATATGGCATCCCCATTATTCTCCTCAGAGCACTTTCCAGAAAAGAAGAGGACTAGACCTGCTTTCTGTGGCCTGAGGTGAGCCTAGAAGACTGAACATGCTCTCCCTTTTGTAAACAGGACAAAGAGGTGGACTCCAAGAATCATAAGGCTGCCTTCCTGTTCAAGTTAAAGGGACACAAAAAGCTACAAGAGTCCTTTCCTTGCAAGCACACAGCTGACCAGTCCCAAATGGACCTTCCTCCAGACTAACCAGTGCTAACGTGCATGTGCACTCTCCCTAAAACATGGTACAATTGGATTACCACTGATTGGCACATTTATTTTGTACATGGTATTATATGTACCTACGGCCTGTAAGTTAATTCTACTAGTGGCCCTGCAACACTCATTTTGCTACCCTCTACAGTAGCCGTACAATACATGGATCAGGCCTGCCACTGCACCCTCTAGTGCAGTTTTGATCAGCCATTTCATCTAGTCAAATAAACCCTTTTTCAGGCCCAAACCTTCCTTTTTAATACATATAAATCACCCATAATCTAGTCCCTAAAGGCTCCGAGGGCAGGGTGCATTGTATTTAAAAAGTAAGACATGTAGGTTTAAGTTCTAAAGTCGTTTTTCACTAAGGCCTATCTCTCCTAAAGAATAGCATTGGGTTACCTTATTATACGTAATAAGTGATAACTAAGTTTGGGAGCAGAGAGTAAAATGATGTATGCATTGAAATCAAAATGCACTTTAATGGTAAAGTTGGATTTTAAGTCATAAATCTGAAAATGCCACTTCTAGAAAGTTGGCATTTTCTTGTCCTAACCATTTGGTGCCTGCTGCTAGGGTCACATGACTAGGTGTAGTTGACAATTACCTTAAAATATTCCTCACAGACAGTGACATAAATGGGGACTAGGTGGTGGTAGGATGGGCTATCCTGCCAAGCTACAGAGCTGATCCATGCTTCTATTATATTTCAGTAGGCTGCCCCAGCACACACAAAGGGACTTGAGACCAGCCTATGATGACCCCAGACAACTCTGAGCCCAGAAAGGGGAAGGGAGGAAGTTTCCACAATCTGATGTGGGGATAGTGTATGTGTTTCCCCGACTTCAAATGCTACCATCAGGTATAAATGTTGGATCACTTGAACCATTCATCAGATCACTTTTAGACCAATGGAAGACTCAGAATGAGGACTTCTCTGCTGCCCTGGAAGGACTACCATGCTGCTAGAAGGACTGCCCAGTTGCTCTTCTGCCTTAGGACGGAAGAATGGACCTGCTCCTGGACTCCAGGACCTCTGGAGCAACTCCAAGGGCTAGGTAACTGGCCTCTTGTTCGCAGTTTCATGGACATAACAAGGTACAGACACATGTCCTGCATCTGGCCAGCGTCCGAGACTCAAATGGACCTGCCTATGCCTACTGCTGGCATCTGCTGGAGTGAGTTCTGATCCCCAAGAAGTGACCCCCTGGTCCTGGACCTTTGGCTGGCATTAGAGTGTACTCCTTGTGGCCCAACTGTGGGTTCCAACAGAGCCAACGCAGTGGAACACAGCTTGATGCAGCATGATGCAGGACCTTGCATCGCAGCACCTTGCAGCTCCTAATCAGTGGCTTCATCGGAACTGATGCAGCATGACGTAACGTGAAACAGCACCACACAGCTCCTTATCAGCAACCCCATCAGAACTGATGCAACTTGATGCAGCATGATGTAGGAGCTTGCATCTCAGGGCAAGTACAACCAGGAACACAGTCTCATGGGCCAAACTCGATCGTGTACTTGGCCAAGGCTCCAGAGAGATCAGCTTCAATTTGTAACTTTGTTCCAGTCTGTTCCAACTAGTTAACCACATTTGGCTTTTGGTACTTTTTGGTTCTATTTTTTCCTAAACAATTGAAATCACATACTTCCAGTTCTACTGATTGGATTTTTATCATTCTGGTATAATTTTATTTATTAACTTTAGTTCTCTAAGCTGGTGTTGGATTTTTCTTGTATTGTGTTTTTTACTTTATTGCTACTTGTGTGCTGCATAAAATATTTTACCTGAGTGCCTTTTGGGCCAAGCTGCCAGAGGGTTAAGCTTGGGTTAATATAGTCACTTTTTGTGAGTAACCCTGGCCCTGATTGCAGGGTTTCACCCTCCTCAACCAATAACCCAATTTCTACCATATATGTTATGTTATCATATGTGGTATTAGCTTAGTAGTGCAACTTAAGCAGATGTGCCACATTATTTTATTAAATGCTATTGTATTTCATAGTTAAATTGTTTATGTGCATAAATATTGCAAGTCATAGAGGAGTTCCCTGACAATATGGTGATACAAGGCTGAAGGCCAAGTTCCTTTGTAAGGTCAGGACATTTTTACACTACTTACAATACCTTACAATCTATAGCAGGGGGTCCTTATTTCTTTACGATACAGGTCATTATGTTTATAGTGGAAAAGTGGAAGTTGATGCACCCCATGATAAATGCATAAATAAGAACAAAATCGCATACCTTTTAGCGAGTTCACCCCTCATGAACTCTCCATCAACCCCACCTCAGACATACGTGGTCAGGCAGGGTCTGAGACCTAGGCCTGAGGTTACTGATTGACAGGTGGGGTGGCATGAGCTGTCAGACAAGCACGTTAACAAAACATCAGATCAGTCCCAAAGATAGGCTCAGGGGTACCACAATGGTTTGAGGAACTAGGCCCACAATAAAACACACAGGGACAGTGGGGTGTGCGCATTCCAAAAACACCATGAAAGTCAGATGCTATGTTAAGTTACGAACACTTAGCCAGTCACAACACAGCAACACGCAGCTATCACTCACCCCTCAGACTGGACATCTTGGCACATTACCCACTGGCCCACATTGTGTCCACACAAGGTCGGGGCCCAACAGTATTTGTTATTAGGGCCCTATTTATGACTTCAAGACAACTGCTTACATTCTTGTCCAAAAAAGGAATGCTTAAATTGTTTTATTGTACTCAGAAAAAATTATAAAACATGTCTCAGATAAACTGGACTTTGAGACGGTCCTCACACCCCATTTCTGTAACTGTTATCCTGGTCGTAATGTTTCATTAAACAAACTGTTACTGCTTGGCCAAACACCTCTTGTCTTTCATCCTTTCAAGGTAAATTCACATTCAAGCAAAATTGTGGTGAGCCAGCCAGGATCTGATTGGTATGTCGGATCTGACTGCAGCAGAAGGAAGGGGGCCCTGCCTGGACGAATTCACATTTGCATAACAAGTAAAGGTGAGCAGATGCCGCAATTGATTGGAAGTTCTGGTGAATCCACGGGGCAGGGGTCATTCCTGAAGCCACCATCAGAGGGTAAGGGACTACATCAGAGCCTTGGTTCAGCATTTGGCATCTGGCAAACTAGGAAGAAGCATAAAAATGTAACCTGCGCCCCTGCCACTGACAGAAATCTGGCATGCTACCTATTTTATGTGCCCGAACTAAGTGGTCGCAAAGCAGTATCTCAAGCATTCCTGCAGAAGTCACCTTTTTTTTTTAGCCAGCATGCTAGGAAAGGTGAATGTTGTTTTAGTCCACTTGGACCACTGGGTGTGATACACAGGGGTACACTTGTCCCCTGGGTGTGATGCAGAGTTGAGACTTGTTCGCTTGGACTGCTGGGTGTGACACAGATGGTACGTGTGTCCCCTGGGTGTGATGCAGGGTTGAGACTCGTTTGCTTGCACCGCTGGGCATGACACAGATGGTAGGCTTGCCCCCTGGGTGTAATACAGGGATTGAAGCCTCACTACTTGGACTGCTGGGTGTGACACAGATGGTACACATCGGCCCAGGGTGTGATATAGGGCCTGCATCTCATTCTTAATTTTTAGTCTAAAAGGGTTTCTCAGGGCTACTGGTTTCTAAACACTGTTGGTACCTGAAAGAAGTGAGAGGCGTTGTTCTCTTGAATCACTGGGCATGACACAGATGGTATGCAAGACCCCTGACTATGACATAGGATGTAATTCGGACAATAGAGAAAGAGATTTGGATCTGGGAGATCGAGTGTAGCCTATGTTTGGCCAAGAAGGACCTGTGGTTGTCGAGATATTCCTCTTCTCTGCATAAATTGTTATTATCATTGTCCGAGAGCCAATATTGATAGACTATCAGACTCACTTAATCCTGTGCACCTCTCAGAGCTTCCCCTGGTCACAGGGTAGCATGCACTAGGAGCGGCCTAAGGTATTTTTGACAAAGTTATAATTTGTTCTGTTTTCGAAATCTGATGAAAATGTATGTTTTTTAAATATTGTGGTGCTGGTAAAATAATGCAACTGTGCTTTGTCTTAAGTGTTGTGCTTGTAGATGACGCTCGTGCTAGAGGAAGGTGTTGCTATTTCTCACAATCGCTTTTTCTAATACCAAACTAAGTTTGCTATTTAATGCCTAATTTCAAGACATTTTTAATTAACCATTGCACTTTCTTCCACGTTGTGACCCTCATATGCATTGCTATTTGTGTTTGTGAAATATTCATGTTAATGCATCTGTAAATAACTCTGAGCTCATAGTAAGGTAGTTAGAATAAGCAATCCCCCCATATATTTTTCCCCACTACCAGAGAAGAACTAACAATCCCCATTTATATATTTCCCCAAGACTGGGATATAACTTATGGTTCTCTAAAATCAGAAAAGCTAAAAGTACCAGTCCCCTAAAAACTGTCAAGCACTAACCTGTTTGTCCCACGGAGACACAATTTTGACCAAGCTCCTTTTTCCCAATTCCAACTAAATGTTGCGTACCTCACACCTAAATACACATGATTAGCACAGCAATGTTCCGGGGGAAAGGGCATAGAAGAGAGCAGGAGAGAGACACTAGAGAGTTGAAGGGCTGGATTTAGATGCCTAGTGATGGTTCTTGAACAGCTTGTCTTTCCTATGATAAATTACACATCAGTCAAGTAACTAATATCTCATAATCCATGTATACAGTACTGTTAAATTATGATGTGCAATCTAGATGTACCAAGTGGGGTCCCCTTTCCTGCTTTTGATAGCTCTCCCTCTTTCTGGGCATTTTCGGAAACAATGTGGACTACCTGTAATTAAATTAGAGGCTTGAACCTCTTATATTGTCTATAACTACTCCCACTGTGAGCCCAGGTTAGTCCCTCGTCAACTCAATTAAGCCTATCTAGATGTTCCTTGATGTTCAGTGGATATCATGCGTGTTTCACCTTGATGAGATTTCCCTCTCAGGGAATTAGATTCTTCAGATATTCATGGCTTAATCATTGTACTGTGCTAGTATTGCAAGGGATGCATGTTTAAATCACACTTAAAA
This sequence comes from Pleurodeles waltl, assembly GCF_031143425.1. NCBI lineage: Eukaryota > Metazoa > Chordata > Amphibia > Caudata > Salamandridae > Pleurodeles > Pleurodeles waltl. The sequence continues at coordinate 150,246,646 of NC_090436.1, read as the reverse complement.
TATAGGGTTAATATAATTGTATTACTGTGAAAATATAGGGCTAATCAATAGTGTTCAACTTCATGAACAACTGGCTTCTCACTGTTACATCACAGTGTAATTTAGAGCATGGCAATGATAAGCTTCAACTCCATTTAAGCGACAAACACAGAATGTTCTGCATCACTAGCGACAATTTCATATAATGCAAATAATGCAAAACCCACGTTGAAATTGCGACAATAACCATATTCATGTACATTGTATCGCTAACAACAATAGTAATGTCACATTAAACTCAGCGATAATAAATGTACTCAGAGTATATCGTTTTCATAATATTTGTTCAATAGAAACTCCATTCTGTGGTATAAGGCAAGCAACTACAATAAGCGTTGAAGCATGACAAGCCGCCAAGATGTGCCCTTTAGGCGCATCACATACTGGAGCATTTGCTTATCAAGTTTCAAGCCAGCAAGTATCAAATGTTAGCAATAAGTAGTTCTTAAATTGCACATAGCATGTTACTGCCTTTTTAAGGTTTAATTCCCATGGTCTCTTCTTCTTCCAGTAAGGGCCTCCAAGATACTGGACAGAACAGAACGTGAAGATCAAAAGTGGAGGAGCAGAGAATCATTTTCTGTTGCCAGTGTCCTTTACAGCAAGCAATTCCCTCAGGCTGGGTGTGGCCTAAATAACTGCTGCATCCAGTCACACCCACACTGAGTCATAGGAAGCGACACCCAGGGATGCTGAAGGCTTGTTCAACACGTGTTCCCAAACAAAAATTGCTCTTTAACAAGTATTAGTTCCTACAAGCATTGGTCTCTACAAACAAGCATTGGTCTCTGTAAACAAGCATTGGTCCCTGCAAAGGCAAATTATTTCAGAAGTTTTTTACTGGGGCATATCTGTGTGTCAAAGCCCAGCTCACCTGAGTTCTTGTTCAGTTCTGATGGAGGTTGAAGACAATCCGACCCCACCCTGAAACTGCTTGTTCCAGCACACTAGTTTTTAAAACAGTGCACTAAGAACAGAAGCTCAAGGGAAGGGGGGACGTGGATAAAATAAAAAAAAGAGAGACAACACCGTTCTTGCGTTTCCACTGTTGAAGTGCTGCACAAATCTGCGGCCCTTTCTGACTTCTGTAGAAACTGGTGCCTAATGAAACATAAACAAAGAACAGATAAGTGCAACCTATTCCTAAATGGGTTCCTGACTATCCCTTTATTTATTAGAAATTCTCTTCTAAAAGTACCTCTTGGATCCTGGTCTCTAGTTTCCAGGTATGGAATGTGTTACTGCTCTGGGATGTGTTTTCTATTACTGTAAAACTTTTTTCCCATATTTCCAGAATCTTTTATAAAACAAATACTGTACTTTTACATCAAAATACAGCATGTAATTTGTGCAAGTCCTTGATTTACTGTTTGCCTTGCCCTTAATGGTTTCCACTGTTCGATTCTTAAAAGTTCCATGAGAAAAAACAATGTTTGCTTCACAAAGTTCTGCAAACTATTCTTGTAAAAAAGAGTTTGAATCACAATGTTCGTGGAAGGTATTTCGTTTCAAATTGTCTATACACGAATCCAGAAATTGTTGTTAAAGTTCTTTCAGGTAATAAAAGGTTTTGCACTTACTTGTTGCTGGCAAGAGATACTGATCAGTCTAACCTTGTCTTCTTTCTCTTTTGCAGGTTACTCATAGGAGAGAGGCTGAAGCAAGGAGGAACCGGAAACCGGAAGAAGGAAGAGCCAGAAGCTGCGCCCATTGAAGTCAATGAAAGTCTTTAAAGAGCAGGAGTACCAGCGCCGAGGGATCTGTTCTCAGGTAAGCGGGAGGTAGACGAGCACAAGCACTGGGTGAGGCTCGGGGGCTGCCTTTTATAGACAGGGCTGGGTGTGGTTTGAAGGGCTGGGTGTGGTCCTCACATGCTGCACATGTTCTTGGAAGGTGTGCAGAGCTGGGTGTGGTTTGAAGAGCTGGGTGTGTTCCTCACATGCTGCACATGTTCTTGAAAGGTGTGCAGAGTTTCAGTTATTATGCAAATGATTTGGATTAACACATGGCCTAGGGAGGAGTGTTTTAAAGAAGCCTTGGTAAAAGCAAGGCCCAATGTGTAAACAAAACAGCACATTAAACAACATACACAGAAGCCTAGGGGGGGGGGAAGGTGAGATAACAAGAAAGGCTTTCAATAGTAAGTTTAAAAGGGAGCTATTACAGAACCCACTAGTGCAGTGAGAGGGGACATGCTCTTTGCTGTGTACAAACCCTAACACTGTGTTTGCAGGCCCGACAGTATATCCTTCCCAACGCACCACCCAATTGGTTTCTGTTTGTCGGGGTATCGATGGTAGAATTGATGAACCAATCGGGGAGCATGTACGTGTCCTGTTGCTTCCCATGAACTACCTTCCGGCCTCATAGTCCGGTTGATTGTCCTCTAGGATTGGAAGAGGTATTTTTTGGCAATGCATAGAGTTTGCTACCAGTTTTAATAAGGAGACTTGTAACACTGGATGAATTGGTAGACAAGTGGGAAGTTCAAGTTTCACCTCCACCTCACTCATCCTTTTGATGATGGAAAAGGACCCACAAACCTTGGATAAAACTTTTGTGCACTTTTCAGATTTAAGTGTTTAGTTGATAACCAAACCGTTTGTCCTTCTTCAAACTTTCGTTCCTGATGTCCTTTTTTGTTTGCATATATCTTGTATGTTTGCTTTGTTAATTTTAGATTGTCTTGCGCATTTTCTTGTATGTTGCTCAATTGTTGTAAAAAGTCTTGTACAGCAGGCGTGGTTACCTGAGGTACTTCACTCAATTTCAATATTCAAGAGTGATATCTATAAGTGCAGTAAAAAGGTGAATATTCAGTGGATGCATGGATTATATTGGTATACGCAAATTCAGCTGCTCACAAGCATTCAGCCCAATTTACCTATGACATTAGGAGATAACAATGAAAATATTGTTCCATAGACTGGTTAACTCTTTTGGTTTGTCCATCTGATTGTGGATGATGACTTGATCACAGGTGGACTTTCATATCTAATTCTTTACAAAGACATTTAAAAAATTTGAACACAAATTGTGTTCCTTGGTCGGACACGACTACCAAAGGAAGACCATGTAAATGGACTATTGGTTGTAGAAATGCATGCTTTTATTGCATAGCCAAATGTAAGGCTTTTAGAGGAATAAAGTGTGCCATCTTGGTCAAATGATCTATCACAGCTAGAACAGTGGTGAATCCAGCTTGAGTTTTGGTAATTCTATTACAAAGTCTAAAGATACCTTGTGCCACGTTACAGGTGGTGTAGGTAAGGGTTACAAAAGACCAGCGGGGACTTGATGAGATCCCTCCCCTTAAGGACAGGTCACACAATTTGCTACAAAGGTCTTTGCATCTTTGGATGTGGATAGCCAACAAAAGTATTTCTAGAGTCTTTTTCTCCCCTAGGTGACCAGCAAGTTTACTAACATGGCACCACTCATAAGCTTTGTCTTTTAGTGTTTTTGTGGGTAGGTATAACTTTTGTCCTCCATACTTTAATCCCCCATGGCTAGTAATGTTAGAAGTGTGGTTTTGCTGAGTTTCCATGGCTACCGTACTTTCTTACTCCTGTTGCACTTCTTGCAAGAATTCTGTATCAAGGTTAGTGGCCCCAACTATCTTGCCTGATGAAATAATAAAGGGTGGCTCTTCCATTTGTTCTGTAATGGTGTGAGCTAGTCTAGAAAGTGTTTTTCAGCGTTTCCATTCTTACCACCTAGATGGAACTGGAAAAGGAAGTCATAGTCATTAATAAAAGTAGGACCATCTCAGCTGTCGCGTCGTCAAAGCACATGGGGACTTAAGGAATTGTACGTTCCTGTGACCTGTTAAAATGGTGACGGTGTGTAAACCACTAAAAGATCATGGGGGTCATTATGACCCCGGCAGTCAGTGCTAATGTGGCAGTAGTACCACCAACAGGCTGGCGGTACTTACTGCCACATTGTGACATTGGCGGGTTGGCTTCAGCCAACCTGCCAACGTCCACTCCGACCACGATGTCGGTAGCAACCGCCGGGCTGGAGATGAGAATCTCCAGCCCGGTGGCCACCATTGTGCCGCTGGTGGAATTAAGTCCCTGCCTCCTGCCATGGTTTTTGTGGCATTCCTAACGCCACAAAATCCATGGCAGTAGGCTCCATCAGTGACAGGGAATTCCTTCCCTGTCACTGATAGGAGGCCCCCTCCCCCCAAACCTCCCCAGACTTCCCCCTTACCCCTACCTCCACGCCCCCAAAACACACACACGCACGTAGTCACACACTCATCCACACATACATACACACTTGCATACATTCATTCACCCACACATCTGCACACACATCATATCATACAAGCCGACACGCATACACATTACCATTCATCCACGCACTCGCACACATTCTTCCACACATGCAAACAACACTAAACACACACTCTCATTCATGCACACTCACACATACATGCACACCCCCGCACACACATACACACATGAAACACCCTCACATCCCTCCCCTGCTGGAGACCCGACTTACCTGTATCCAAGGGGGCTTCCTGGAGGGACGGGAGGGGGCTCTGCTACTGCAAGCAGCTTCCCCCATTAGAACACCGTCAGGCCGTATTGTTTTTCATAATATTGCTGGCGGCGGTCTCCTATTGTGGCGTTGCTGGTGGTAGCAGTGCCACCTTACCGCCATCCGCCAGTATGGCCACAGCCGGATTTCTGGCCTTCTTGTGGCGGAAATCCGGCAGTGGTCATATTATGGCGGACGATGGTAGCCGCGGCAACAGTCTTTTGGCAGCCGTCACCGCGGCAGTAGGCGGTTTTTACCGCCAATGTGTAAATGAGGACCAATGTCTCCATTCTTTAAAGGCCTGTTTTATTGCTAGTAATTCTCGGTCTGCTACTGAGTAGTTAGTTTCAGCTGGGCTCAATTTGTGGGAGAAGCAAGCCACTTGATGAAGTTCGCTGGTTCCAGAGTCGGCTTGAGACAAGACCCCACCCACCACTACTTGTGAAGCATCCGCTTCTACCACAAATGGTTCCATAGGATCTAGGTGTTGTAAAATGGGGGAGGTACTAAACTTGTCTTTCAATTTATGAAAATCCTTATCTGCTCTTCTCCCCACTGAAACTGTATTCCTTGATGAAGTAACATTGTGATAGGAGCTACAATGGTGGAAAGTGATCAATAAAATGCCTATTGAAGTTTGCGAACCCTTGGAAGATTTGCACTTCTTTAAGACTTTGTGGAGCCTTCCACTGAGCGATGCTTCAACCTTTCTAGGGTCCAAACGTACTCCGTTTGGAGCAAAGATATACCCAAGCAATTCTACTTCTGGAACATGGAAACTACACTTTTCTAGTTTTGTTAAGACAAGATTTTGTCACAAGGCTTGTAAAATGGCCTTGACATGACCCACATGTTCTTCACCGGAGTTGGAATAGATCAAAATGTTGTCAATATAGAAAACAACAGACTGATCAATAAAATCACGTAGTGCCTCATTGATTACATATTGGAAGGCAGCCAAGGCATTGCATGACAAAGGCATGACAAGATACTCATATAAACCAAATTTGGTCTGGACATCTATTTTCCAGTCTTTACCCTCCTGGACTCTGACCAGATGGTACACCCCTTGCAAATCCAATTTCATGTACATGCATGCATTTTTACCTGATCTATAGGGTTTGAAATCAAAGGTAATGTTTTTTTATCGTAATCTTGTTTAGGGCTCTATAATCAATACAAGCCTTGAGTTCCCCTTCTTTCTTAGGAAAGAAAAATGGTATCAATGAAGCTGGGGACCTAGAGGGTCTTAGAAATCCTACAGCCAGCATCTAATCTATGTATTGGCGCAAATTAGAATTTTCCCTTTCTGTTAGATCATAAATTCTATTACGAGAAATTTGTGAACCTGCTTGTAAATCTATCCGACAGTCAAAGGGACGATGCAGTGGCAATGTACTGGCCTTCCATTTATCAAAGACATCTGCAAAAGCTTGGTATACCAAAGGTAACTCATGTTCCCCATTTTCTGCATTACCTATGCTTGAAGCAATACTTTTATCTGGTAGGGCCTCCGCCCAACAGTGGTCTTTACAGGACTGAGACTGTAAGGTAACACTTTGAACACACTCGAGTCACAGGGAGGTTCATAGTGGTTCCAGAGAGCACCACAAATAGTGGGGGTGAGGAAAGGGGTCCTAGTGATGAGGTGGGAGCCACAGGGTTTGCTCAGGTAGCCAAAGAATCAACAGAAAGTGAGTTTGTGGGAAAGTCCTGATCAAAAAGAACAGCACATAGCTGAGAATGAAGGAGGCAACCTAGGTGGAATTTAGAGGAAAGGATCGAACTAAGAAAAGAGAGAGAGAGCTTACACCCGCGAAGCACAACTAAAAAGTACAGTGGTGCACCTTCCAGCTGAGGAGAGCAGGAGTAGGTACACAGCCCTGTTTGGGGAAGAGTCTGAGGCTGAACTAGAGGAGAGGCTTTTGGCTGGGAGCCAATCATCACCAGATCGTCAACATCTGACAGAGGCTGACCAGACCCCAGGAAGGCAGAAGCCTGTCTGTGGGTTGGCAGCAGCGGTAGATGCAGTGAAAACCCCAGAGACCTGGTTTGGCAATACCCAGAGTCCATGCTGGAGCCCCGGGGATGCATGGGATTGGCACCCCAATACCAGATTTGGCATGGGGGGACAATTCCATGATCTTAGACGTGTTACATGGTCATATTTGGGGATACCATTGTGAAGCTACATATAGGTATTGACCTATATGTATTGCACATGTGTAATGGTGTCCCTGCACTCACAAAGTCTGGGGAAATTGCCCTGAACTAGGTGGGGGCAACTTGGCTAGTGCCAGGGTGCCCTCACATTTAGTAACTTTGCACCTAACCTTCACTAAGTGAGGGTTAGACATATCGGTGACTTATAAGTTACTTAAGTGCAGTGTAAAATGGCTGTGAAATAATGTGTACGTTATTTCACTCAGGCAGCAGTGGCAGTCCTGTGTAAGAATTGTTTGAGCTCCCTATGGGTGGCAAAAGAAATGTTGCAGCCCGTAGGGATCTCCTGGAACCCTAATCCCCTGGGTACCTAGGTATCATATACTAGGGAATTATAAGGGTGTTCCAGTGTGCCAATTAGAATTGGTAAAACTAGTCACTAGCCTGCAGTGACAAGTTTAAAGGCAGAGAGAGCATAAGCACTGAGGTTCTGATTAGCAGAGCCTCAGTGACACAGTTAGGCACCACACAGGGAACACACATTCAGGCCACAACTATGAGCACTGGGGTCCTGGCTAGCAGGATCCCAGTGAGACAGGCAAAAACAAACTGACATACAAGTAAAAATGGGAGTAACATGCCAGGCAAGATGGTACTTTCCTACAAAGACCCATAACCTAGAAAGCACATGCATGAAATACGACAGATTGTGAAGCTCAGCATGGTAATAAGGGGGCTGGTCACCAGCAAACCAGCCATCCCAGAACATTACCATAATTTGAGCAAACTTTGACAAGTTATCTGTCTTGCACTAAACTCTCCATGCAGCAATATTTTGCCTCCTCCTTTTTTTTTAGAGTTTTCCAAGTCTGGGGAAGAAGTGGTCCATGGAAGAGGGGATGCTGGGAAAAGGGAGTCCAAAAAGATCCATCACAGCTTCAAGCAAGAATAGAACGCAGAAACATGCCCATTCCCGAATCAGGCCTAGCAATTAGCCAAAACACAAGACTTTACAACTGCCTGGAGGAAACAATAGTCCCAATGAAAGACACCGCAATATTATGAGAAGCACATGGGGGCCACAGAACAACTCTCCGACACACTCCGGTTCATGACAGTTGAAGATAACAGATCATGGGAAGATCTCTTGCTCCCAGTCAGTCACGGAAAGGGGGGGAGGCCCAACTGCCCATACAAAGGAATGTGTCAATGAACAATAACTCACTTTTTTACCCACTTTTTCAAAGTAGATACCCCAAGAGGGTCCACCCTCCACTGCTTCAATAAAATGTATGTGAATGAAGTATGAAAGAAACACACCCCTAAAGAAAAGCACTGGAACCCCAAAGAAATAATTGGCGACAAAACATGCAAGGACGCAATGTTTTTTCAAATAACAAACCAAACCTAGCCCTCGGCAATGGAGCCGGCAAGTGCATCACCTTTAGAGCGGATCATCACTTTTTCAGTGGCCACATCAATGCTCCCAACAGACTCCAGAACTGCTCCGAGAATGTTTTTTCTTTTTCTCAAACTATTAAAAACTAAGAAACTCATCACCAGAGAACTACAGACATCTCCCTTGGCTTCCTCTCAAGAGCTACAATGATCTTTAAGTCATGTATTGTTGTACATTTGTATACCCTTTGTTTACTAGGGGTACTGCCACATCCATTCATTGCCTAAGATTGGCCTAGTATAATAGAGTCTGTTCAGAAATTGCCACCACGCTTGCCTAGGGACCTCTTCCATGTCACAATGCATCCAGCACTAGCATTCCACGGGTGCTACAGAGCACCCTCTTTCACAACACTTGGGGGCAGTTTTATACTCTGTTTGCGCCGAATGTGCGTCAAAAATATTGACGCACATTCTGCTCAAACCGTGCACCATATTTAAACTTTGACGCCTGAGCCCACGAATGCCAAAATTCCACCATGTGCGCCATTTTCTGGATGCTGGAAACCGCCTTGCGTTAATGACATGCAAGGCAGGCGTTCCCATCCAAAAAATTACTTAAACACCTGTGCGCCTTATTTATGCTACCGCCCAAAAATTACGCACGGCCCGGAGGCGGAGTTGGAAAATGACGCACAGCCCGACTTGCGTAAAAAAATAACGTCTGGGTCAGGGCAGGCGTTAAAATGGGGCAAACACCCCTGTACTTAATGAAAACACACAGAAGCAACAGCAGAGCTCCAAAAGGAAGACATGGAGGTGCTTTCATCCAGAATGCACGCAGACGCAGAGCACAGGACCAACAACAGCAGCTTCCACAACACCAGCAGGGACCCCAAAGGCAACGCAGAAGGCAGGAGAGGATATTCCGCACCAGGACAACCCTTCCCTCCAACAAGACATCATTCAGAGGTACAGGCTTAACTGGCAAGCCATTCTGCAGCTGCTGCACAACATTGAGCCACAGTTGGCACCCAGCTTTCAGACACCCTGCGCCATTCCACCAGAAACCAAGCTGCTAGCTGTACTACACATTTTGGCAAGTGGCTCCTTTCAAACCACTGGTGCCCTGGTTGCTGGGATGTCACAGCCATCATTCTCCGCCTTCCTACCCAAGGTACTGGATGCCATCATCTCCCTCACACCCCGCCACATCAGCTTCCCCAGCACACAGCAGAAGCAGCAGGAGACCACACAGGGCTTTTACCAAATGAATGGCTTCCCACACGTCCTTGGTGCCATTGACTGCACACATGTATGCATTGTGCCACCTGCTGCAACCGAACATCTATACCGCAATAGGAAGCACACACACACCATTAATGTGTAGGCCATTGTCGATCACCGGGGTTTGATCACCAACATCGCAGCAAAGTATCCTGGGAGTGTACATGATTCATTCATCTTCCGTCACTGCACCATCAATCAACTCTTCCAGGATGGACGATATGGAAATGGCCTACTTGTTAGTAAGTACAGAAACTTATATACACACTGCACAGCAACCCTCTAGGACACACAACACATACACCACGACATCGACATGTGGACAGGAACACACTGAGGTTGTGACACCGCTAGGCATGTTTGATATCCTCACCCAATGGTAGACACACCTAGGGACAAATGACAGTTCAAAATAACAACAGATGCCACTCCACAGACACAAGGGAAACATTTAAAACAACACAATCACAAAGACATGGCCCCAACTGGCAGTACATTTGGGAAGATTAATCTTTCAATATCACATCAATAATACCCAATTCAACACCCTTCAAACCAATACGTACTGTGTAAGGGGTGTGTAATGTTTTTTGCTGCAGGTCAAACACCTTGACACACATAGCATGATGATGACTCCAATGAAGGTCACGTGCAATCATTGAGGCTGTACCAATATCTCACATCACTCCTGCTCTCACATTGCCCACTACCAAGAAGCAAGTGGACTGTGCGAAGAACACATACTGATGGGACAATATTGAAAGTGCACATTCCTACACATACGCATTGCGAAAAATTAACACACACACAACAGATGTACTGACGTACGGACCTTCTGAAACTGAAATGACAACCTCACAATCAAGTTAGCCTTCTGAACTACAACATGTTCAGTAGTATAGGTACACGTTACAACCTGAGTCGACTTGGAAAGGGCAGAGAAATAGGTCTGCAGTGAACTTGTCACACATGTGAAATTAGTGCATAGTCAATTGTTAACACGTCAGTGCTCACAACGTACGGAGATGTTTTGCACATTGTCACCTTGCAAAATCTAAGGGTCTCACTGATGGTTAAATAATTATATTGCATATGTGAAATTGCATGGGATGTCCAGGGTATATAGATGCAACTGTGTTACCACCACTGTCGAATTGATTCTGTGTATCAAAGTATCATCTCACCCCCAGTTAAGACACAGGGACACCTATTTCACAAGTCACAATGCAAGGGAGTACACACAGTACTGCAACTCTACAAAAATACTGCTGACATCCGGTCAACAGCCAAACACCCATTCAGGTAAGGAAACAACCCACTGCTGATGGTGCATCCTAGAAGGCTAGGATTCCACACAATAACACAAACACCAATGAGTCACAGACAACACAAGAGAACAACTGCCATGCAAAGTGATAATTATGGTGCAACGTACATCAACATGTTCTCACTCATTTTCTATTTCAGCTGATCAGGGGTATGGGATCCAGCCATGGATCAGACCCCATTTGCAAACCCAAGCACTGCAGCAGAGCGTTCCTATAATGAGGCACATAGGAGGACACGCACCATAGTCGAGAGGGCCTTTGGCATCATGAAGTCAAGATTCAGGTGCCTCGACATCACCGGAGGCAGCATCCTATACTCACCAGAAATGGTGTGCAAAATAATTTTGACCTGTACCATCCTGCACAACATATGTGTAAGAAGGAACATTCCCCTACATGAACCTGACCCACAAATGCCTGAAGAGGAGGAAGAGGAGGATGCTGTCCATCAACATGAGGGGGACCTTCCAAACACAGCTGCAGGATTGCGTCGGAGACAACATATTGTCCAAAATTCTTTTAACTCTACTCACCCATCACCACTGTCTTATCATATGTAAATAAACACAGATACTAATCACTATATCATGGTCTGGATAATCATTTTTACATAACATTATCTCTAACTATCAGAGTGTAGCCTCATGGAGCATTGCTGAATTACCGATTAGGACACAGAACATTCCTAAACTAGTTTGATGCATATGAATGTACAGCCACATTCACTCACACTGTTAATGACATATATCCTTTACATTTCACATTTGAAGGGCAATAGCAGAGGATTACACCTATTTCACACATACATGTTGGCAACATGGTTCATCGCAGCATATGGCACACAACTAAGACACCATCAGTCAATAAGGTAAAACAATGCCTCATACATGAGGCAGTGGATGTGCTATTGCATTGGTAACAGGAATGTATGACCAGACCCTTGACAGCAGTAAGTCTTACATCACCTATCTTTGCAAGGGCTATGTGTGACTAGATTTCCATATAAGCAGCAAATTCATAGAACAAGTGCCCCAGGTATGACTAGCATTGCTCACATGACATCCCCTGCACATGGCAGCCCATGTCCTAAGTCCAGACACACCCATGTTCCCTGTCTCACCCAAACCTTCTTCAGAGGTCCCTGGAATGGGAATATGTGTCCACAGATAATCCCTCCTCTACACACTCCCAGACTCACAATGTAAATCCAGTGTGCTTCCCTAGTATGGTATGCTATAGTCATTGTACTTCTGTCTGCATGGACGTCAGGTTAAATAATGCACTGGCTTGTAGTCTCTAGGACCTGTAATCACCTGTACATTGCTTCCCATTTGAAAGCTACCGTTGGCCCTTTGAACTTGAATCTCACCTGCAGGACTTGTGAGAGACTGATGCTGCACACACCTGTGAGCACCTCCATGAAGACCAGCCATTTGAACATGCACTGCCCTTGCAGCTGCTTGGAACAGCATAGAAGCAGCTATTTTATCTATAACACTGTTATGTCTTGCCGTATAGATCAGCTGTATAACACAGCCCTTGGGTTAATGTGTTATGTTCCAACACACAGGACAAACACAGTTTTCCATTTCCACAGTCTTGTTCCACCTTTGACCAGTCTCAGTCTGACCACTGTGTATTTACCTTGTCAAATGTTTGGACCCTGATTGACCCTGCATCCTGTTAGCCTGACTGGCTCCTGTCTTTGCGTTACCCTAAAGGTTCCTGGGGCCTACATTTGTATCATAGTTGCTTTCCCAACCCTCATATTCCTCCTGGGGTATTGTGTCTGGTGGGTCTACAATGCATACTCAAATACATTGTATAGCATAATCTGTTTCTTTATTGTACCATGGGGGTGAACTTGTCTCCAAATAACCGAATCATGGCGTTTCCCTTGTCTAGGTTTCATGTACGCATGAGTGACAAATTGTGACAGTGTACCATGGCTGTATGCATGGATTGAGTATGGTGCCTCCAGCACAACAAACAACATCAGATAATGTGTATTAAATGTCTACACATGTTAGGACCCAGACAGTCCACACACTGATTTACATTGCTCCCAACATATTGATGGGGCTTGTGTGGTGAATAGCTGTGAGATTAATCAGCACAGAGACACTGATGTTACCCGATGCAGTGGGAATTTTAGAGGCCAACCTGTGTACAAATGTTGTGAGGACACTTGCCGTTATAAGAATCCTGAGACATTAACTTTGTCAGCTCACCAAGGTTGCCCTGTTGACAGTCTCATAACACATCTGCAGTGACAGGGTTGGACCATCTCCATGTGTGTTCTCAAATCCTCATTGGCTTTCCTTCTATAGATACTTTGTAGATACAGGAAATGGCTCCACAGACTCATGACTAGACCTTCACATAACTGTGACAATATAGATCCCAATAATTATACAGGCTAAACACTGGCGAACCAGACACCTCTGTGCATTTTACCACTGGAAATATGTGAACACGTGCTGCTTGGTCTGCTGGTCCTCCAATGCCACCGGAGAGACATGGCTCAGTTATATGACTCCAACTGGCGTAACATTAAAATAGTGTATAATATTTGGGACTCCGTGTCACAAACACGGTATCCACATAGTATGATCCCATGCCTGACTCATGTTGGGTTAACAAACAAGTGTCTAGGAAGTAGTATCCAACATTCCAGGACATGTGATGGCTAAGTTTTGGAACATTGACATGAGCAACCGTCTGCTATCTATCCAGTGTATGCTTTGTCATTGGTGGTGTTTATGTTCCAAAAAACCTAGGAAGTTCACACAGCAGTTGTTGCTATGTTCATGACTAACACATGTCCTCTCTCATTTCCACACTGACTTGCATCTGAGGATTAGACACATTGACCCCACATGCATACAAGCAGATTTGCAAAAATGCATCTTGTGATGATCACACAGTGGGTCAACAACAATAGTAGTAGCCAAATCACACACATTGACCCATAGGCATTGAGTTGCGTCGCCTTGCTAACCTCTCTTGACGCAAAACATGCCCAAACTGGGTAATACATAATTGTATCCCACACATTTGGCCATCTATTGCGTCAGTGAAGAGTAAAAATCCGGTACACCAAGTAGAGGATCATGGTCTGCAGTAGTATGATCTGTCACATGTGCCCATAAACCATAATGCCCAATGTGGGTGCAATCAACCTATCTCTGTATTGCCCAACTGTCATGTCTCATTACAAATGAGAAATGACCCAAACCCAGTTAATGACAGAAATGTTGACGCATATGCGTTAAAAAAAAGGCGCACAAGTATCTAAAAATGACGCATATGCATTGAAATATGACACACAATGCCATGAAACATCCATTGGCCCTGAGCGGTAACTGTACCCCCGGACATTGGTTAAGCATGAAACATATTTAACAATATGGATGCGGGGTGATTTCTAATCATGTGCGTAAAAAAAATGACGCACAGACTGTAAGCGTCATAATATTTGAACCCATAACAAGAAAAAACGCATTTGAGGCAGGAAGTGATGTGATAGGATATCCTGTTTACAGATTTGGTACAGTGGGTGTACTTTCGCTTTCACTTTGCAGTCTGTGATATTTCCTGACGGTGTGGCTGTGTTTAGACTTGTCTCTTTGTGCATTTTGTGATTTTGTCTCCAGTGTGGTCTTTAAATTGTCTTTTTGTGTATAATAACTGTCTGTGGTATCCTGTCTGAGTGTTTTATTGGCCATTTGTGTTGTCAGCATTTGTCTTTGTTGTGTTAAGAGTCTGTTGTGGGTAGTGTTAGTTTGGGTATAGTTGGGCTGTGATCTTAATTATTTTGCATTTTCCTGTCCTACTTTCCCTCTATTCTCCTTTGTACCCCCTTATCCCCTCTTTATTTTTGGTGCAATAATGTTGGGTAGGCCTCGTCTTGGCAGGATGGGAGAGGACGAGCTGTGTGGGTTTATTTGGCTGGTGTGCCACTTCCTACCCTTAATGATAGAGGCAAGTGGTCGTGTGATCCAAGGCTATCACACAGAGGCAAGGAGGCTCCACTGGGCAAAGGTGTTGTACCATCTGCAGAGAATAAACAACACACCTCAAAATGACCACCAGCAGAGGCACCGCTGGGCTGACCTTTTTGCCAGGGAGCAAGACCTGCTGGACCACCTGGGGATTGTTTTTGGTGGCCCTGTTGGTGAGTACAAATCAGAGTAATGTGCACGTTTAAATGCTCTGTAGTGACAGTAGCTGATTTGTTCATAATCTGCCTGCAATGTTTTTGAACATGTGGAATGCTAGTGAAACATACAGTGCCATATTTCTACTTTGTTAGCACTGCAATTACAACCTGTTTTGAAGCAAGTTTGCGCCGCCTTTGTGTCAAACAGCAACACCAATGCGGTGCAAAATATGTATAGATATGGGTCACAGTTGCCTGTGAGGTATACAAATTTCCTACACATTACCGGCATTTGTTGACGCAACAGCTAGACTAACTTTCTAAACAAAACAGGAACCTGAAAATTAGTGCTGGCTTCACGTCAATTGATGATGGCAATGTGGCTCAAACATATGTTTCATGTGTGGTTGGTAAGAGTATCAGGAAACATATCTTGGAATTCCAGAAATTTTCAAGAAATATTGTGTCCCTTAATTGTTTTCGGATACATGTCTTAACTGGATTCTGACACATACGTAACAAGTTATAGCTTACCTCAGGTAAAATCTTAGACTGATATTTTGAGTTTCTAGTGCCACATTTCAATTAGGGATGGCTGGCAAAAGGTATGCACAAGGGTTCATATCTCTATGGTTGGTGCAACTCACCATAGCTGTGGCACATCAAATGAAGAAAATGATACAAATTGAGGGCTATCAACTGTCCCTGGCCCTCTGTACATTGTACCTGTGTGTCTAAAATTGGTCTTAGTCACAATGTCTGGGAGACTGGTATTGCAGTCCTCACAGAAAGTGGCTTTGCATGTCTCTCATGGATACACATGATGAGAGGAATACACTCCATGATTTTGTCTGCTCACTAATGAAGGAGCATGTTTGCCACCACATGACAGTTAGGGCCACTGCATGTGTGCAGATATGTAGGTATCACTCACTGGAGTCCCCAGGTCTGTACATGTTAGCAATGGTATTTAGGATGCAGTATCATCATGTCTTAGAGGCTTTACTTTCTGATTTAATATTACACATAGTATTTGTATTTGGAAGTGCTGTACAGTGCACAGATATTGAGCACATTTCTCCCTTCAATACCTTACAGGTGGACCTGCACCCTACACTATCGTAGAGGTGGCTCAATTTGCGGACCCAGACATCTCCAGTAAGTGTTGATATCTCTGTTCTGTGTTGTGTTTGCTGATGATGTGTGATTGACTCCTGTGTGTTGGACACATAGCAAGGTGTGATGAGCTGGTCAATGATCTGTTTTGTTCCTTGAGTGGAGTATAATGTTTTCTCCATCTTGGAGTTGGCCAATCCTTATCGTATTGTCATAATTTGGGATTCTAGGTCAGTCCTGTAGGCACGGCAATGTGAATAGGGATGAGTTATGTGGATAAAACTTGAAATCAGAAAATGTAGCATTGGACCATATTAGTGAATTAGTCAGCCAGTCAGACCCTGATTCTCCCAGAATAGGGATGCCAAAGTCTTACCCACAGACTTCAGCTTCCCTAATCACTAATTAACATGTTTGACTGTATGTTTAACTTCCTAGCAGCATGTAGCTCCACATGTTGTGCTACAAATATGAGGCACTTGGGTACAATGGCCTAGGTGTGCATGCACCTCATGGCCAGAGGTATGCTTGCATCTATCAGTTTGTTGTAAGTCATGGGTTACTGGTAGGAAATGATGTTGACAATGGTCTTCATTTCCAAAGATAAGTGTTGATGGGATTGTCCAAGGTTTGGGTGTATCCTATTTGGAGTTCCTCCTTACCTGTGGTGTGCTGGCCAAACCCATGTACAGCTTTCCAAAGCTTCCTGGGTGTCCTTGTTGTTAGAAATGATTAGTTGCTTATCCACCCCCCTCAGGCATAGGGTTGTGAATAGTGTACCTCGGACTGATGATCCAAGTTTGATACACAGACATGTAAATCAGTAAATCACTTGTCCAAACCTAGGATCCCCACTCATGATTAGCACATGCATTCTATACTGGCAATTCCATTTACAACTCGCCATCAGGAACATAGAAATGTGTTGGCCTGTCAGTGGTGGAGGATTTGCAGCATGATTTTTACCTGACTAGTGGCAGAACAATGATGCCAAAGTCATTCCAGTTCTTACCCATCTTGTAGGGTTTGGATGTGCTGTTTGATGATAGTACATGTGTAGGCTGGCTTGCCATGTACTTCCTCAGGGACTATCAGTGATCTGTATGATGATATAGGCTGTTATAGATACATTGGATGTATTGTCTGATTTACTTCTTGAGCTATTTCACACAATGAAGTACCTAATTTTTGGTTTTCTATTTGTCTTCACAGCTGACAATATGACTTCCATCCAGATTCGAGACTTTCAGCGCAGGGCAATGCGTTACCGCCACATTCTGGATGTGGAGTCTGGGTACCGCAACATGGCAAGACGATATTGCAATGCCAGAGCCTCCGGAGTGTGGAGAGCATTTGCCCAAGGGGACCCTTCCGTGTCCACCAGAGCCACCACCACTACCACCCAGGTGGCACCAACAGTAGAAGGGACCTTTGCTGGACCATCTACAGCAACAGCTCCAGGACCAGTCACAGCACCACCTGCACCTCAGCATATGGACATGGTGCCGACAAGGGCCCATACTTCATCCACTGGCACCCAGACCAACCCTGCTGCAGCCATAGACCCTGCAGCTTTTGCCCAGATGCAAAGGAACTTGGACTGTGTCCTACGTAAAATGACCAGACTGCAGCAGGAGGTGGCACAAGTAAACCAGAGGGTGCGTGCCATAAAAAAGGCCCTGAGGAGGGCCAACTTGTGGGCTTATACTCAGAGATGTTTCCCTCCCCTCCCTCCTCTTTTCTGGTTCTTTAACTTAGTGGGTTTAGGGGGCTTAGGCCCTCATTCGGACCTTGGCGGGCGGCGGAGGCCGCCCGCCAAAGTCCCGCCGTCAGGTTACCGTTCCGCGGTCGAAAGACCGCGGCGGTAATTCTGACTTTCCCGCTGGGCTGGCGGGCGGCCGCCTTCAGGCCGCCCGCCAGCCCAGCGGGAAAGAGGCTTCCACGATGAAGCCGGCTCGGAATCGAGCCGGCGGAGTGGAAGCTGTGCGACGGGTGCAGTTGCACCTGTCGCGTATTTCACTGTCTGCGCAGCAGACAGTGAAATACATTTAGGGGCCCTCTTACGGGGGCCCCTGCAGTGCCCATGCCAGTGGCATGGGCACTGCAGGGGCCCCCAGGGGCCCCGCGACCCCCCCTACCGCCATCCGGTTCCCGGCGGGAGAACCGCCGGGAACTGGATGGCGGTAGGGGGGGTCGGAATCCCCTCGGCGGCGGAGCTAGCTGCGCCGCCTTGGAGGATTCCAATGGGCGGCGGTACACTGGCGGGAGCCCGCCAGTGTTGCCGGTCCGACCGCGGCTTTACCGCCGCGGTCGGAATGCCCATTGGAGCACCGCCGGCCTGTCGGCGGTGCTCCCGCGGTCCTCCAACCCGGCGGTCATGGACCGCCAGGGTTGGAATGACCACCTTAGTGTTAGGTTAGTATAGGCTGTTAGTTAGGTTAGTAGTAGTGGGTGGCGGGTGGGGGTTTCATACTTTTTACAACTGTTTTTTATTATGTGTAAGACAATGTTGGGGTTTTGGTGATTTAAAATAATAATAATAATAATATTTAAAAAAAATACAAAAAAATATATATTTGTTTAGTATAAGATAGTATGTGTTTAGGTTAGTATCTGTTGTCCTCCATGTGTCCCGTCTTATAAGGGGGATGGGGGTTTGATGTTTAGATCGTTTCGTTAAATGTGATAAGTAAGTTTAGCTTAGGTTAGTTAGGGACAGTTGTGGGTAATGTGCAGTTAGAGTAGATTAGGTTAGGTAAGGTGTTTCCCCTTGTTTTAGCTTCTGTTTTTACTGTTTAATAAACATCTAGGTAACCCTTTACAGTATGTGTCAAATGCTTGTAGATCAGGGCCTTGCCCTTTTGTATTAGCTTTTGTGCCCCATGCTGCAACCATATCCCAACTGAGCTGTTTTATTGGCAGCTACACCAAAGCTCCTTAGCTAAGATTCAGCCATCCATTGCACCCACCACCCACGGTTACTATGGGTCCCAAAGTGTGGTTATTTTGTGCTGTATGTTTTCAATGTCACATACTTTGCTAACAGATTTGGTATTAGGGACACTGCAGCTTGATGTCCAAGCAAATCCTTATACGGTGAGTGGTAGTATGCTCTCATGTAGTATGGTATACATAACTCACACATATAAATTGTTACAATGTTCAGCACGGTTACTTATTTGTATGGAAATTCATACACATCCCTTCATGCTGTTTGGTGTGTGTTAGGTAAAAATTGGGTAAAAATGTCATATACGTAAGTTTTGAGTTTCAGTAAAAATTGAAGGCACTATTTTCTGGCTTTGAAATCCCTTGAGGAGGCGTTATTCTGTACAACACAGCATTTTGGTGTATAGTTTATATTTTCCTCTGAAATAACCCTCAGGGAGGGCAGATGATGGTACAATCCAGGCCACTGTGCATAGTTATCAGCCAAGATTTGTTCAGGTCAGGTGTATAGATAATCAATCATCCTTGACCTGAGGTTAACATCACTGATGGCCATCACCGTTGATGTGTCACATTACACAGAGGCAAAGTTGTTGTGTAAGTGCTGTTGTGTTACATGTACATTGTCCATGATTGTGAGTCCATTAGTGTGACATCTTCCATTGTGATCCTACACAAGTGCAAAAGGACATGTCATTGGACATGCTGGGGTGAAGTGTCAGACAGTGCAGAGGGACAAGATTTGCCAATGAGTTAGTGAGAGACAATCACAGGGCAGGGTGACAAGATAAACAGGGGGTTGAAGAACAGTGCTTGAGTACAGTGAGTGGCATGTTACAAAGCACAGGACCTTGGTTTTAAGTGGCCATGTGGCAGGGACTAGTGCTACCGGGTACTCTTACGGGTGAAGGTGATCTGTTCCACGTCTTCATCTTCTGATGTGTGCATAGTCTCCTCTGCCCTTTGTGGTGGTGGTTGTGAATGGGGCAACACACACCTCAGTGTTTGAAGACATGGAGTCAGACATCCCGGTAGCTGCTATCTGTAGGGGTCTTAAGGGCAGAACTGCAGCAAGGAGGAGCTGCTGGTTCTTAAGAATAGCAGCCACATCACGGTGGTAGGCAGCCAGGTCGGCCCTGAGGGGTTCAATATTGTATTCATGCACGCGTTGACAGGATTGTTGTTGTAGGTGTTGGTTCAACTCTATTACAGCTGTGCTGATTTCCTTCAACCTTTTTTCAACTTCCTGCAAGATTGTTGTTCGCCCTTGTATAGCTGCTGCCTGTTCTTCAGTTGACATCATGCACAAACGCACCCCCCTCTAAGCTGGCTGCCATAGTTTGCATCCCCACCCGCACCTCCATGGCCAGCTCCCGCTGTACTCCAACTACAGTTCGCTCAAAGCTGGTGCCAGGGTCGTCAGAGTCCTGAGCTGTGTTGGAGCTGGCAGGTCGTACAATTTTCCTCTGTGATGGCTGCTGTATCTGTGCTCCTCCTTGTGACTGAAGGTGGCGTCTGGAGGGTTCCAAAGGCATCTTGGAGGGTCTGCTGGCTGATGTTTGTCAGCTCGTCATCCATGTAATCAGGGTAGTCCTGGACAGGCATATCCGCAGGAGAGCCATCGTCATATGCAATGAGATACGGTTCAATTAGTGTGTCTGTGTTGTGGGCTTTGTAATGTGACATGTCTGCCTTCCAATTATTTTCACATTGTGATCTTGGTTCCTGTTCATTGTTCCTGTCTTTCATATTAGCATTCTCCCAGGCCTATGCCCCACCTGCATGTCACCTGTATTGTGGTCAGTTTGTGGCATTGTCAGCATCACATCCTCTAGGTGTTGGTTCAGGCCAAACTGTTAATTGCCACCTTCTTGTCCCACTCAACCCGCCGTCTACTTCCATTCTCATGGTGAGGCCTTTCACTGGCTGTGGGTGCTCTGATGGCACTAGCACCACACCTAACAATCTCGACCTGCCCCAGTCTCTTATCTTTCACATCCACCTATCTGTAGTTGAGATGTAGCATATACTATGTATAGCTTTGTTATGGCACAATATGGATGTCAGCATTGGTAATGTGTACTGCTGATGTTGGGGAATGTGTGGTACATTGGATTGCACTGATAGTCGTAGCAGTGTTCTATTTCTTCCTCTGACTGTGCGGGTGTATTTCTGTAACCAGTTACATGTGTCCTCCCCCTCAATGCTGTTGTCTGAGCAGTATGACATTTGGGATGTTGCATGGTGTCATTGGAGCTATTGTGACCCAGGCACAGGGTGGACCCTGACATATGCAGCATGGCTATGGCATTAGTGCTGTGCACCTCGTAATGTCAATGACAATGGCTGATGTTTGTAGCAACTTTGGACAATCACATTTGACTGGACTGGAACATTTGTCTTGATTTCTGGGGATTGATAACGTTGTCATCCTGAACCCTCTAATTTGGGTGTGTTTGATCCATGGGGCTGTTGCTGCCATTAGCTACTTGACCTGCACACAAAGCAGAGGTGGTAGTGGCACTGTTGTCAATGTTACATTCCACTTGCAGGTATGGCCAGAGGTTGTTAATTGGGCCTTAGTTTCTGTAGGGAGAATACTGGCTGCCAGTTTTACATTGTACCCTGCCCTCCTGGTCTGGCTTTACTTTTGCAACATCCTTGGCATGGAAGCATTCTCCCATGCAAAGGTTGTTGGTGTTGTGTAGTAGTGTGCCCCAGGTCTTCTCAGAACGGGCCATGCCCCGTGCCGTTCCCCCTTTACCCATTCCACTCCCTGAATATCATGACTTACATGCATTGTGTAGTAGGTATGTCCACCCCCGCTTACAGTTAACATTTGTACAATTTAATTCCCCATGCGACTTACCCTGCATGTGTGTTGTCTCCTGGTAGTCTGCGCTGTCCTGTCCTTGAATCCCTGTGACGATCTCCTCAGGGATGACGGCTGTGACAATCTCGTCCATGTGGCCCAGGGCCTCCTGCAGTGCTGGACTCCCACCTCCAGTCTGCAGTGCTGCCTTCCTGTTCCTGGTCATCTTTTCCTTGGTCCTGCGCTTGCAGTCATGCCAGCGTTTCTTGCACTCAATGACTGTTCTCCGTACTTCTGCCACACTGTTTATCTTGTCAACAATTTGTTGCCATATTGCCTCTCTCCTACTGATTAGCAACTTTGAGGTGACAAACAGTTGGTGCTGGTGTTCCGACACCTCTTTAACCAGAATTTCCTGCTCCTCTGCACTGAAGCAACACTTTCTTTTCTTCTTCTCCCTGTCCTGGGTCTTCTGTGGGTCCTCCTGGCTGGTTCCTGGTCTGTTGTCATCTTCCTGGGGTCAGTGCAAGCATCTGGGATCCATTTTGGCTCTCCCATGCACATTTTGCAGTGTTTGTGGCGCTTTTTGATGCAATTGCGTCAAAAAACGGCGCGTACCCGGTTTGCGACGTCGTAAACCGTCTCACAGTCATTTTCGCCACATTAACGTCATTTTCCTTTATGACGTGACGCATTGGTTTGAATAAAAAAAAAATTACTCATGCCTGTGGTTTGTGCCGTCGTGTGTCAAAGTATAAATTTGACGCCCACACGGCGCTAATAAATGGCATTAGTCGGCGGTAATATTTTTGATGCAAAACTGCGTCAGCACAGTTTTGCATCAAAAAGTATAAATATGGGCCTTGGTATCAGCACATGACCACGTGGGCTCCAAAACATCAGCTGGGTCATGTTATGTCTGATTACTGATACCGCATGCAGTAGGTGCAGACAGACTTTACTTATCCCCTGAAAAAGCAAAAGGCCTCCTCCTTCTGAAATCCTATGTTGGAGTAGGTCCAAGATACAACCCAACAGAGTAGAACTCCCATAGAGTAGTAGGGAATCTGACTCGATACAAGACCCATCCCACAGGACTTCTTACTGAGCCTGACAAGATCCAAACTGAGCTAGATAGGATGCTCAGAAGAGGCACCATAGGGGAGGATGCTGTTTGGCCCGAGACTTTCCAGAAAATAGGTTCTTAGAGGTAGAAAAGCCACAAAACCCATGCACAAACACATCCGCTCCTGCTTCCATCTGTGGTCCCAGGGTAGCCCTCAGTGTATCTTGATCTGTCTTCTTTATCAACAAGTGGATCCCAGACTTGGAGTTTCAGTGCAGGGCCATCCACCTTGATGATAAGGGAAATGAGTCTCATAGAGGAGGATTGAATAACAGCATGTCAGGACATCTGGGATACTGAGATAGATATAAGTGGATAGAAGAGAGGGGAAAACCCCTAATTATACGGAAACTCACACTGCATTCCTTGTGTTTCAGAGGTAAAGGAACAATTCTACTGGGAATAAATGAAAACTGTGGCACAATCCTGCATGTTCCCTACATGCAATGAGGCACCTCCACACTGATGGACACTTACTGGCAATGTGGTGAGTTTGCCTACACTCAGCCTGTCCCTGGATGGCGTGGCCTATGCTTCCTTCTCACTATACACACCCTGACCCTGGTAATTCCTGGAGAAGATCTGTCAGAGTTGTACCAACAGCTGCTAAAGAAGAAGACAACTCTGTTGAATCAGGCTTGAAAAAAGGGACTGCTGATTATTTTGGCTGGGTTCAGTACATAGGTATTTCAGAAGAATCCAGACTGTTCCCTGATGAACAAATATCAGCAAAGGGTCCATACCCTTCATCACCATGCAGACAAAACAGACGCCCACTGGTTACAAATAACAAGGTGAGAATGCTCAAGATGATGAACAGCACTGAGCTCTGCCGTAATAAAATCAAGGAAGAACTGAGAGCCATCTGCCTCATGGTGATGCAACATTGATATGTGTTGGACTTAATGACCTCCGTGGAAGGTGGGGTGGGTGCCAGGATCCGTACATCCTGCTGCACGTTTATACCAGACAATGACCTGGACAATGGGACTCTGACTCTTTCCATCCAAGCATTGCACCATTTACAAAGAGACATGAGTGAGGTGTCCCTGAGCAGGAGTGGTTCACAAACTGGTTCTCTTGGCTCCCCCAGTGGCTGACCGGTCTGTGCATGTTATTTTTGCCCATTTTCATATTATTATTGTTTTTGTGTGGTTTCCTGCTGTAAAAGCACAGTCCTCAAATTGAGTAGAATGCAAGTAACTAGGGAAGTAATCAACAAGCCCCGTATAATGTGACTTTCATTAAATATGGGTTAGATGATGTAGTTGGAAATTCAACTGTAGAGGGAATATTAGTATTGCAAAAGTCAAAGTTGATGCATACAATGATACATTCATATATAAGATTGAAATTGCATCACTATTAGTGAGTTCACCCCTCATGAACTCTCCACTAACCTTGCCTCCAAAGTATGTGGCCAGGAAGGCTCTGAGACCTAGGCTTGAGGTTACTGACTGACAGGTCACAGGTGGATTAACGTGTAGCCGGCAGACAAATGTGTGAACTAGAAAATCAGATCAGTCCCAAAGATAGGCACTGTGACACCACAATGGTGTGAGGAAATTGACCCTAATAAAAAACACATGGCTAGAGCGGTGCGTGCATTCCCAAAAACCATAAGAGTCAGATGCCACATGCAGTGATCACATGCACCTCAGGCTGTACATTTAGACACGTTACCCACTGGCTCACATTGTGTCCTCACAATTTTGAGGCCTACCTGAATTTGTTATCAGGGTCTTATTTATGGATCTAAGACATCTGCTCAGTTCTTGACCAAAAAAGGAATGTTTAAATTATTTTATGGTACACAGAGATATGTATAAAACACAGCTCAGATCAACTGCACCTTGAGAAAGCCTTCACACCCCATTTCTGTAACTGTTCTTCTGGCTGTAATGCTTAATTAAAAAAACTCTTCCTGCGGTCCCAAACATCTTTTGTTTTTTGTTTTTTCAGGGTAAATTAACATTCAAGCAGCAATACCATAGATCTTCCACCAAACTGTATGAACCCTTGTTGTCTTGCTCTTTCGTGTTCATTGCAAACAAGAAGCATTATAACAAAATACGTAGTCTGTTGGACTATTTTTGCTTATGCGGGATCATCCCCAATCTTTTTGCCTCCTGCCTCCTATTTTGCTAACCAGTGCTAAAGTGCATATGCTCTCTCTGTAAATTGTATGGTTGATTGGTTTATCCATGATTGGCATATTTGATTTACTAATAAGTCCCTAGTAAGGTGCACTAGAGGTCCCAGGGCCTGTAAATCAAATGCTACTAGCGGGCCTGCAGCACTGGTTGTGCCACCCACATAAGTAGCTCTGTAATCATGTCTCAGACTTGCCACTGCAGTGTCTGTGTGTGCAGTGTTAACTGTAAATTTGACTTGGCAAGTGTACCCACTTGCCAGACCTAAACCTTTTCTTCCATGTAAGGCACCCCTAAGGTAGGCCCTAGGTAGCCCCAAGGGTAGGGTGCAGTGTATGGTTAAGGTAGGACATATATTAATGTATTTTATATGTCCTGACAGTGAAATATTGCTAAATTCATTTTTCACTGTTGCAAGGCCTGTCCCTCTCATAGGTTAACATGGGGGCTACTTTTAAATCTCCCTTTGGAATCGGATGGACATGTGGAGTTTGGGGTCTCTGAGCTCACAATTTAAAAATACATCTTTTAGTAAAATTGATTTTAAGATTGTGTGTTTGAAAATGCCACTTTTAGAAAGTGAGCATTTTCTTGCTCATAACATTTCTATGACTCTGCCTGTTTGTGGATTCCCTGTCTGGGTCAGTTTGACAGTTGGACTGGTTGCACCTCACACTAGACAGTGACACAAAGGGAGCTGGGGTATAGTCTGCATTTCCTGATGAGCCATCTGTGCTAAGAGGGAGGGGAGGAGTGGTCACTTATACCTGAAAGGGCTGTGCCTGTCCTCACACAATGCAGTCTCCGACCCCCTGGTGAGTGTCTGGGGCCTGGCGTGGGCAAGGCAGGATTTCACATCCACAAGAGACTTTGCTTTGAAGTAGGCCTACTTCAAAGGAGAAATTGGGTATAAGAAGGGCACCCAAAACCACAGACTTTAGGATCACTTCTGGACATCAAGAGGAACCTCTGCCTGGAGAAGAGCTGAAGAGCTGAGGAGAAGTGCTGCCCTGCCTGTGACTGTGCTTTGTGGAGCTATCCTGCAGTTGCTGCTTCTGCCAGAGTAAGAGGGCAAAGACTGGACTTTGTGTGCCTTCCATCTTGTGAAGAAATCTCAAAGGGCTTGATTTAGTGACCGACACCGCTCGAAGTGCGCGGATTCAACATTTCGCACAGACGCCGCAATCTCCGACTTAGCGCATCGACTTGTTTTCACTCTTCACCAAAGGTACTGTACTTTAGAGTGTACGCGACTCCGTGTCTGGCGCTGCTGGTGTCGGCTTGTTGGGAACGACTCCGTCACGACGCCGTGTTAACACCTCATCAAAGCATTTTGTGTTTCTAAGCACTATTTTTTAGTTTAATCTTTAAAAATTCATAACTTGACCTGTGTATGTCAGATTTTTAGTCATTTTGGTCTTGTTTTGTTTAGATAAATGTTTCCTATTTTTCTAAACTGGTGTTTTGTCATTTTGTAGTGTTTTCATTGAGTTACTGTGTGTGTTGGTACAAATACTTTACACCTAGCACTCTGAAGTTAAGCCTACTGCTCTGCCAAGCTACCAAGGGGGTAAGCAGGGGTTAGCTGGGGGTGATTCTCTTTTACCCTGACTAGAGTGAGGGTCCTTGCTTGAACAGGGAGTAACCTGACTGTCAACCAAATACCCCATTTCTAACATAGTCTGAAATGAAACATACCAAAAAGCTGTTAGTAATGTTTGCAAAAATGAAAACTTATTAGAATCAGTTTAATGTATGACAAGTTAAAAAAGATATGGCTCAGATTGTGTCGAAATATGCAGAGAAATGACATACAGCATTGATAATATACACATTTTGCCATAAATATCAGATTGATGTTGATCATGTTTTCTTTTCAGAAAAAGCTATCAGTAGAAGAAAAGCCTGGACCCTTTTTCTTTGTTTCAAGTGTGGCTCTGTGACCTGCCTTTGACCCTTGCTCCTGGCTCTGGGAGCAGGCATTGTGACTTCAGAACCTAACCACACCCTGGACCTCTCGCAATCTGGCTTCCGAATCAACGACAGCTCTGAGACCACCCTTCTCAATGCTATAGATGACATCCGCTCCCTCCTTGACCAAGGCAAAACAGCAGTCCTCATCCTCCTGGATCTCTCGGCTGCCTTCGACACTGTCTCCCATCCTACCCTATGCTCAAGACTCCACAGCATCAGCACCCACGCCAAAGCCTTGAAATGGATCCACTCCTTCCTCACGGGCCCAATGCAGAGAGATAGACTACTACTGTTCTTTTCAGAACCCACAGAGAGAAGCTGCGGAGTGCCCCAGGCCTCCTCCCCGACCCCACCCTCTTCAACATCTACATGGCCCCGCTCAAAGCCATCGTCTGGAACCACAGACTCAGCATTGTCTCCTATGCCAATGGCACCCAGCTGATCCTCTCCCTCACCAACGAACCCACAGTCACTAGGAGCAACTTCCCCAACAGGATGAAAGCAGTTGCCACCTGGATGAGGGACAGCTGCCTCAAGCTCAACTCAGACAAGACCGAAGTCCTCACTCTGGGATCCACCCCATCCAGTTGAGATGATTCATGGTGGCCCACTGCGCTGGATGCCCCCCCACACCCACGAACCACGCACAAAACTTCGGCATCACACTGGACTCCTCGCTCACCATGAACCACCAGATCAGCACCATCTCATCATCCTGCTTCCACATGCTGCACCTGCTCCAAACATTCTTCAGGTGGATCCCCACCGAGTCCAGAAAGCCGGTCACCCACGCACTCATCAACAGCAAACTCGGCAACGCACTCTACGTCGGCGTAACTGCAAACTCCTCAAGAAACTTCAGAACATCAAAATTTCTTCTGCCAGACTTGTCCTAAATGTTCCCTGCCGTAGCCACATCACCGATCACCTGAGAGAACTCCACTGGCTTCCTGTCAACAAAAGAGTCACTTTCAAGCTCACACCCACCTACAAAGCCCTCTACGACACAAAACCTGTGTACCTCAACCATCCGCCTCTCTTTCCACGCACCCACCAGACACCTCTGCTCCACCCAGCTGGCCCTGGCTATCGTACCACAGATCCGTAAGACCTGGACCGGAGGAAAATCTTTTTCCTACCTAGCCGCAAAGACCTGGAACACCCTGCCCCTCCACCTCAGGGAATCTCCGTCGCTGCCCCAATTCAGGAAGAACATCATGACCTGGTTGTGCGACTGAAACACAGCACCCAGTCAGATCAGCAGCCCCCCAGCACCTTGAGACCCTTAAGGGTGGGTAGTCATGCTATACAAAGCTCTGATTGATTGACTGGCTGAACTGTAATACCTTAATGCAGTTAAACACCTATGTCATGTCTTCATAACCGGTGACATCTCAGCATGACTGTAATAAGGAAATTATAGAAGGGCTTTTATGCATGGATTGCAGGCCCCTATGCATTATTGTCCCTATAGATAGCAATGCACAGTTCATACTACAAAATACAAGTCTATCTACTTTTAAAAATACTCTTACCATAAAGGTATATATTCATCTCAAAGTGTTCCCTCGCAAAATTTGCAGAATACCATTCTGTCTGACATTTTCTTCAAATCTTCTTATTGATGCTCAAGTAAGTATCATAGATGAGGGCTGGTGGGCGTCCTATTATAGGCTTATAGCCCACCGTAGCGGGCTATACCTGCTATTAACGACCCACTCCAGCATAAAGGCCGAGCCAAAAACAAGGGCCTTTAACAAGGGAGAGAGACTTTATTCCCGGTATAGCCCAGCTGTGGAGGGCTATAAAGCTATTAGAACATTCTGCTAGTAGAGGGTAGAATGCTCTAATAAATAACAAAAAAAGGCCTCAGGGAGCCCAAGGGGATTGAAGTCCCTTTGGGCTCCGTGAGGCCTTTGTTCACAGCAAGAGCTGTGAACAAAAACATTGTAATGTTGCAGCTCCAGGCTTCTACCGGCCATTAGAAGCCAGGAGCACTCCACTGTTTACAATGGAGCTCCCAACATTCCAATGTTCTAATCAGCGGTATATTTGTGGGGAAAGACCTGTTAGTTTGTAATTGTAAGTAAAGTATGAAAACCTAATTGCTTAGCTATAGTCCTCTCCTTGATGTAACTTTGTTGGTCCTAATTTATCACTCCAGAACATACCACTCCAGTCGTTCCTGATACAGCTATCAATAAAGCATGCTACTCTTCAAAGTTTATTTTCCTCTTGGTTATCTCTAAATTATAAGAATTAAAAACATAATCAAAACTTAATCCAAATCTTAACCGGTAGACAATCTGGGAGAGCCCAGCAAGTTGTGGGACTCTATGAGACTTTATGCCGTTGCTGATGGTTCTTTATATGAAATGTTCCTGGCACACGCTGCAGTGGCTAACACAGGAGATCATTTGCCAAGCATGTTTTAGACAGCAGAGGTCTTTGGTCAACCATTCCTTTCAATACACATTTTGGTGGCAAGAGAAGTGTATTTCCAAATGATATGACAATAAATGTGGTAAATACTGCTCTCTGTGATCTTGAGGAAACATTTTGATAGGTAAATTGTTGTGCAATTTGTCACTGGAAAGAAGAATAGAATGTAGGAATCAGTTCTAAAGATCACTGAGGGCCTCATTTACAAGCTATTTGCACCACTGCTGTGTCATTTGTTTTTGATGCAGTGGTAGCGCTAGCAGGGCACTGCACTGCTCCATTTTTACAAATGGACATATTGAGCCCAATACATCAGTTTGTAAAGTCCTGCGTCACATTATACCTGCGCCAGGTATATTGTATGCAGGGTAGGCATTCCCACAGGAAAAGACACGCAGAACTGACACAGTGAAATTTACAACATTTCACTGCATGATTCTGTGACTTCACTGCATCAAAATTTTACCACCTGCTCAGAGCAGACATAAAATTGACAGACAGCTTTATGCCTCTGGGAGACTCCTTGCATTCTTTGAGTTGTGTCAGTTTAATGACACTATTCCAGCAATGCGTGCGTTTAGCACCAACAGATGCATCAGAATTTCTTACACATCTGTGAAAACGTGCGTCATGGAGCTCTCTATTGCAAATACAGTGCATCCATGGCGTTGTTAGGGGATGTGCGGGAAGCACAAGAAATCTGACGCATCGATGGTGATGCGTCAGATTCTTCTAAATGAGGTCCTGATGTTCACAGGTAATGTCATTTAACTTGTATTACTGCATTCATTTTGTATCCCAGAGTTAACTTTCTCAGTGGAATTGGTAGTTCTGGGTGTGAAACAACCAATAGAGGACTATTACATTACACAGAATAAAGGGCACAGTGGTCTGTGTCGGAAACAGTAGACTATCACCTACATCGTTCGTCCTGGGGGAACTAATACTTCAGATTTAGACACACATTTCAATTACACATTCACCTATAATGAGAAGATTGGAGATTGAAAAGAACATTTTCTTTCAGCACTGGTTTTTGTGATACAGCAGATCACATGGGTGAGTGGCATTAATTATTGCATCTGGAAGCGCTTTCTTCTTTAATACCATATAACCTTGAAATCGAGTTTATGCCAGCTAAATTGGATTCAAGTCACAGAGAATTAAACAATTTTACACCATTTCGTTTAAACAGTGAACAGTACTAAACGAAAGTGGCATTTAATATTTGTCCTTTAGAAATGTCAAAGATATATAGCAAACCGAACAAGGATTGCCACCAGATAATCTTATCTATTTCAAAGCATATTAAACTTTTAAAGACTGTTCACATCCGGAGTTCTTCTCCTTGGCCTGTGGCACCCCTGTCAGTCTCTAATGTTCATGCAGTTCATCAAAACATTCGTGACTTTTCTCTTAGGCTGTTAGGTAGGATAATGTAAATCTTTCATCGGAAGACATGTTCCAGTGATGAGGAAAGAGGGGGATAGTTTGATCTAACTGTGGACTGGAAGGGTAGAGTCAAGATCCACACGCTATGTGAAGCTGTAACTTTCATTGGCCGCCACTGTCTGGGTCACAGTACAATGACCTTTTTCTATCCTGAAAGTTGTTAGCACCATTAACTTCTACATTGTAAGTGAGAGCCTAGCACGAATCTCATGCACTGGTTGTGGTTGCATCATGGTTACACTCAGTGTTGATGCAAATGTAACGACATTTCCGTATTTGCTGTTGTTGTGTAGACGGGCGTCGCCAAAGACAATAACCCCCCTTATGAATATGCATCAGCCCGCTAAGTCCCCAATTTCTTCCACTACCTCTTTGCATCATTGACCGAAAAATGTGTGGTTGTGCAGGATATAGAATGTAGCGATGAGCTGCAGGTTAGCGCATCTGCTGCCAATAAGTGACGAAATCATTTTTAATGCATGGGGCAGTGCAGGAGAGCAGCTGGAGCTGCCAAACTGTTAATTGTATTTGTCAATTGGGCACTAAAATAATGTACAGTTGTAATTCAGTGCCTGACTGCGAAACTCAGTTGCCAAGCTGCATTGCCAAGACTAGAGACAGTGCAGCATTGTATGATAAAATGCAGCTCAGGCTGGTATCTTCATGTGTTTATTTACTAACAAAACTACTGGTGAGCCATTTAACACAGGTAGGGAAAATCGATCCCACAGAGGACATCCTACGCCTCTGGCGCCTGCTTCAGAAACGAGTACTCAGCTACTGCTAGTCATGGTTCAGCATTAAAGTAAACGCTGCTCATTATTTCAGTGCCGAAAAGCATTCGCGAAAGTTTGCGCTACCATGTAGGTTTGGGGGCTGTGTGCACTGAAGTTAGCTTTAAACATGCTTTTCATCACTTAAGCCTGTATGGTCCTCTGCTGCTCATGGACCCTGGGACCCAGTTTGGGGGTGGGGGTTTAAGGATGATGCATGGGCATTTATTGTCAGGCAGCTGGAGGATTATTGTCAGGGTGGGAAAGGCCGTAGCACCAGTCACAGGCTGCAAAAAGAGCGACAGCTGCATGAGTCAAATCGAATCTTGGTCAAACCACATACATCAGCAGTTTACTCAAGGGGCGCTTGAGTTTTTCCCTTGCAGGCAAACACACACAGCTCGGCAACACAAGGATACCGCCCTCCCGTGAACATGTGGAGAGAGGTTGCACCAGCCATGCTCTTCTGATGATCAGACTGAGCAGTGTTCACAAGACTTCTCTCCGTAGACAGTAGTGTTCAAAGTGCCTCTCTCAACAGCTGCACCGTAGCAGTCCTTCAGATGAAATCAAGCAACTACCTCTTTCAATTCGGATGCAATAACAGCAGGCCTGAAATGCGAAATCAAATACTTGGCCCAAAGGTCAGCCTATGAGCAAAACAGTAGCTGTAGATTGAAAGTTAAACTTCAACAATTGGAGGAATTAAATCGGTATTTAGTGCATTTTACTGGAGTCTGATGGTAGAATATAGTCCTTAATGAAGTATCTTGATTACCTTTTAAAATACAGTCCGAGCATTTTTATTTAAGTCTTCCTCTTGCACAGGCAACTTTAGCAATGACTGGGGATTGGTGATTTTTATTTTGGTGCGTGGTTTACAAATGTTCTTATAATAATAATAATTTTATTAGTGGTGGTAATGATAGTATTAGTAGTCATGAGTAGAAAACTCTTACTGTGTGGACTTGGTCCTTGTGCTAGACACCACTACCACGGTAACCCACTTGCCTTGCTCTAGACCTCTGAAGACCTGTTCAGAAGATTTTAGAAACACTACGAAAG
This sequence comes from Pleurodeles waltl, assembly GCF_031143425.1. Taxonomy (NCBI): domain Eukaryota; kingdom Metazoa; phylum Chordata; class Amphibia; order Caudata; family Salamandridae; genus Pleurodeles; species Pleurodeles waltl. Next base: position 150,213,853 of record NC_090436.1, on the reverse strand, counting down.
AGAAAATTTCTTTTACCCACTATTAAGTTTTAACTGTAGTTCAGAAAGTAACCTGGCTCGGGCATTAGGCCATCAAGACTGTTCATAACCACAGCTGCAAAAAGTGGCTTTTACAGCTTGGACTACAAACTCCCAAATGTCCATGGTCGACTGGACTTTCATGTAAACTGTGTACAAGACCCTGGAGGCCAGAAACAGATATGCCTCCAAGTTGGTCCAAGATGGAAGGTTTTCATATGGACCTTCCGGTTTGAAGTGTACATCCTTCTGCAGGGCAAACTAAAATTTTATATTTGTTTGCAAGTGTTTGAAAGACGACTGCACAGGGTGCCTGTGTTCCAGTCAAGTTAATGAAGGACGCCTACAAATTTCCAAGTTTGGGTTTGTACTAAGTTTTAAGTTAACATTTAATTGTAATGCTTTTAATTGTGAATACATTATACTATTACTGGTTTTCTATTGATTTACAATAAATTACATTGATGTTTTTACCATTTTTGCTATCATTTCTCTTAATAGTCGTTTTTTTTTTTCAAATAGACTTTCATGTCCCCAAATCGAGTATTTACCCTTTCAAGTGATTTTTTTGTTCGTTTATATTCTGCGAAGACATGCAATTAAATTAAATGCTTGTGATATTTTTTTTTCTACAAAAAGCATCTGAATATCTCATCTCCTTTTCTTGATCAACTTCTATTTGCATGGATTTGAACACCTGAGCCAGCTTCCGTAGAGCGCCAACATTACCTGGCTTCCCTCCTCGATTTTCCACAAAAACACTAAGGGGAGCAGTAGGAAGGGTGCCATTGAGAGACGGTTACACCTGTCAGCTCTTGGTGTGGTTTCCACTGTCTTTGTGCTTCTGACCTCCTGTTTTTGATCCTGTGCTGAATTTAGTTTTTGCTGGCTTTAGGACTCTGGGCGCTTTACCACTGTTGACCACTGCTAATTTGCCAGTGCTCTCTGTCTAAATTGTGTTGATGATTGGTTTATCCATGATTGGTATATTTGGTTTACTAGTTAGTTCCTAAAAGTGCACCATGTGTGCCCACAGCTTGTAACTCAAATGCTACTAGTGAGCCTGCAGCACTGATTGTGCCACACACATGAGTATCCCTATAAAAATGTATCACACCTATCAATGCAGTGTCAGTGTGGGCAGTTGTAAACTGCCATTTCAACCTGGCAAGTGTACTCACTTGCCAAGCCCAAACCTTCCCTTTTACTACATGTAAGTCAACCCTAAGGTAGGTGCAAGGTAACCCCATGGTCAGGGTGCAGTGTATTTAAAAGGTAGGACATGCTCTGGTGACCAAAATACTGCCAGGGAGTCCACTCTCTAATCTTTTAAAAGTAGAATCTCTGTGCCAAAGAAAGGTAGAGTAGTATCTTTCTTAACTCAAATTAATGAACCAATACATCCTGAATTGTGATATCACCCTCTAATGATTATGTGATCACCAGATGTAGTAAAAAAATTGGAAAGAGGGCAGGCATTGGTTTCTAGTCAAACGAGGTTCATCTAAGCGCCTATTTTAGGGAAGAGGACGAAGGGACAGAATTCATGTGCTTTACATTTCGTCACTAAAGGATAGAGTAAGTTTTGCTAAAGAGGGTATCAGATCCAAAATAGACTATGGGCTTGGCTGGCAGGGACCTTGCAGTGGAATCTCATTAAGCTTCAGGTATGGGAAAATTCCACTGGTAGAACGATTTTCATTTTATGAACTTATGCCCATGTGTTAGAAATGGGGTCTTTGGTTGGCAGTCAGGTTACTCCCTGTCCAAGCAAGGATCCTCACTCTAGTCAGGGTAAGTCACACACAATCCAAATTATCCTGTGCCCACCCTCTGGTAGCTTGGCACTGAGCAGTCAGGCTTAACTTAGAAGGCAATGTGTAAAGTATTTGTGCAATAAATCCTACAATAACACCATATAGCACCACAAAAATACACCACACAGTGTTTAGAAAAATATGTAATATTTATATGATAAGATGCAGGTCAAAACGATTAAAGATGCAATAAGTAAATGTAGAGAAATTACTGAAAAGTGATATAAAGTGTCCTCAAGTCTTTTTAAAGCAAAGAAAGTCTCTTTCAAGCACAAAGTACCTGGTTCGCGTGAAAAATCTCTGCAAAGAACTGCAGAGGAGGAGAAGCGTGGAAACAAAGGGGTGTGCGTCGATTTCTCGGGCCGCACATGGCAATGTGTTGTTTAGTTTTCACGCAGGGATGGCTGTGCGTTGATTTCCAGCACTCGGTCGTGGATCCTCTTCGGGTTGCAGGGTTTTCAGGTGCTGCGGGGATGGTGCGTGGATTTCCTGCGCTGACAGGATGAAGTCACAGGAGCTGCGTCGATCCGGTGGACGTTGCGTCAAATTTTCTACTGCACGGCAGGCGCTGCGTCGATTCCACTCTGGAAGTCGGGCTGCGTCCGGGTCAGCTGTGCATCGTTCCAGTGGGTCGTGTGTCGAATTTCCAGTCGCTATGCTGCCGCTGCTTCGATATTCTCATTGCGAAGTTGGGCTGCATCGTTCTGGTTTGGCATGCAGTGAAACTTTTACCGCTGTGCAGGCTGTGCGTCGTTTCTGGCAGGCTGTGCGTCTAATTTCACCGCACATGGAGCCCTTCTTGAAGAGATGAATTCTTTTTGGTCCTGAGACTTCAGGGAACAGGAGGCATGCTCTATCCAAGCCCTTGGAGAGCACTTCTTCACCTCAGCCATAGAGCAGCAAGGCAGCAGTCCTTCAAAAAAAGCAGTCAGGTGAGTCCGTTGGGCAGCCAGGCAGTTTTCCTTGGCAGGATGAAGGTTCTGGTTACAAGTTTCTTCTCCAGGAAGTGTCTGTGAGGTAGAGTGTCTACCCAAAATAAGTGTCTAAGTTTGTAGGGTCAGAGACCCTGCATAAATACCCAAATGTGCCTTTGAAGTGGGAGAGACTTCAAAGAGTGGCTTAGAAATGCTCAAGGTCCCCTTTCAGTTCCATCCTGTTTGCCAGGCTCCCAGAAGGGGGTGTGGCAGTCCTTTGTGTGAGGGCAGACTACTGTCCTTTGACATGCAAATGTCAAGCCCTCCTCCCTCCCAGCCCAGGAAGGCTCATTCAAAATACAGATGTATGCAAGTGAGGCTGAGTATCATATGTTTGTGTTTGTGTCTGAGTGAATGCACAAGGGAGCTGTCAACTAAACCTAGCCAGACAGGGATTGGAAGGCATGGAAGGATTTAAGTGTAGAGAAATGCTCACTTTCTAAAAGTTGATTTCTAAAATATTAATATAAAATCCAACTTTCACCAGTCAGTAGGATTTTGTATCACCATTCTAGCCATACTAAATATGAACTTCCTACTCCCTTCAAACAGCAGCTACCACTCAAACAATGTATGAGGGCAGCCCCAATGTTAGCCTAAGAAGGGAGCAGGCCTTCCAGCAGTGTAAAAACGAATTTATGAGTTTTACACTACTAAGACATGTAAACTACACAGGTACATGTCCTGCCTTTTGCCTACACAGCACCCTGCTGTATGTGTTACCTGGGGCATACCTTAGGGGTGTCTTATGTGTAGAAAAAAGGAGAGTTTTAGGCTTGGCAAGTACTTTTAAATGCCAAGTCGAATTGGCAGTGAAACTGCACACACAGGCCTTGCAATGGCATGCCTGAGACAAGGTTAAGGAGCTACTTATGTGGGTGGCACAACCAGTGCTGCAGGCCCACTAGTAGCATTTAATCTAAATGCCCTGGGCATATATAGTGCACTCTACTAGGGACTTATAAGTAAATTAAATAGTCCAATTGGGTATGAGCCAATGTCACCATGTTTTAAGGAGAGAGCAGATGCACTTCAGCACTGATTAGCAGTGGTAAAGTGTGCAGAGTCCTAAAGCCATCAAAAATGAGGCCAAAAAAAGAGAAGGAGGAAGACAAAAATTCTGGGGATGACCCTGCAGAAAGGCCATTTCCAACACCATGTTTTCTCTTTTTGGCAGAAACTGAGTACAGTTGCTGTCTGCATTCGAGTTAAGACACTGGCATAGTTTCATCCATCTTTATTTGGCAATGCTCCTGGTTCTTTGAAGCACTGTTTTACTTTGTATTGCACTGGGAGAAATTTTAGAACATCAGACAGCTCTGTAGAATAGCATGAAGAAGATGGAAGTGCATGTCTTCTAGATATTGCAGCTCTCCATGAAATATTCTTCCTGATGATTTGAGCCTAGTTCACCAGTTCCTCCCACTGGATAGAATAGATTCTCTCTTGCACCTGATGAAATATTTAAGCCCTTTAGTGCTATAGAAATGTTTGCTCGATTGATTGATTTGATACCTTGCAAACCAAACTGAGCACACATGCTCATTTGCAAAGAGAAATAGTTCACATACAAGTTCAGTTAATTTAAGATAGTCCTATCTGTCTATTTTTTATGTTAGTGCATGTTAGGGACAGAGTCTTCATAAGGGGTTTCACCAGAGGCTGTTTGTGAAGGACTGGTCGTGAGGAAGCCTGAATAATACACCTCCTTTGTCTCTGGTGTTTATGATACCTCCTCATACTCTTTAAGAATGAAGGGCTCGATATACAAACAAGCAGGTCACTAAGAGTAGATGCAAATTGTGCACTGATTTTTTGCATTTTACCTTTCAATTTGCTATAAAACGTATGTATTAGTAGGTCACATCACAAAATGTCCAGACACAGAACAACCTACCTAATAAATATTACTTAGGCTGGTTGCTATTTGGGAGCTCCCTGTGATTGGCTATGAACACAGGGATGATGGTGTTCAAGATATTGCACACTAACCCTGAGTTTGCATACCCAAGTGAGAGTCTTCTTTTAAAGCCACTTGCAATCTCTCCTCGGTTACCCATGCCAATACATCAATTGTTTATGATCTACTGAGCATTGTGTTTGTTCATCTACTGTCACATGTGGCTTGTTATCTCTGTATGCCCTGGAACATCTAAAAAAAATAATCTCAATATACATAACGTTTTTGTAATGCTAGTGATGTTGATTAAAGGTGCAGGGAATTTTTCATTCCACCCATGGAATTGGTGGAATATGGCAACTCTGCATTACTCTTGTAACGCAGTTTCGTCCAAGTTCCGCTAATTGCCACATGGTGTTATTTTTTCCCATGAGGCTCCAAAAATGGGAGCAGGATTTGGCGTCCACTTGCAACAATTTCAAACATGGGTGATCGTGAGAGGTCACAGTGAGAGCGCTGGTTCTTGAACAGCCGGTTTCTCTTGTGCACTGCATGGTGTCAGTTGCACTGATTTTTCAGTGCTACACTCTCTATTGGTGCTAAATTGTAGCACGAGCAGCACAACATGCATATTTTCCACCCGATGGGGGAACTCTGCAGAATCTTGTGGAGTTCCGTGGAGTGAAACTCCATGAGGTTTGCTGACCCCTAGTATTACTTTTGTTCTGGGTGGTAGAACTGGGAATGGGAATCTGCTAGTGGCAGTTTCTTTTGTGATTTTAGTGTGATGATACTGGTACTACCATTCTGCTCTGCAGAGACCAGTAAGTGCACCTGTGTCCCTCTGTTTCATTCATGTTCAGACACTCTCTTTACGATCCAGTGTCTCTTTTTAAAACTATTATGCACTGAAAAGGCAATTAAAGTATGCAGCTCATGTGTACACTGTGGATCCAGAGTTTTGGTACAGATGTACTCTTTATAGTATATTATTTCTTGTTGCAGTCTGATACTTGTCACGAGTTGCTTCGCCATCCTAGCTATTGTGAAGAGATTAATGAAACACTAGGTTAGCCCCAATGCAACATCGTTTTTGAGAGACTTATACTTGTGGAACAGGACCTAACGCATGCAGAGCAATATGACGTACACATCTGACATGAAAAGGACAATTTTACCACCATTATTAGAAAACTCATTGAAACATGAAGAGCATTCTGTGATTCACATGTGACAAACCCAGTTTTCAGCAATGCACATATAGCTTGTAACTTGACCACCGTTCTATATGACTCTTATGAGATGGGCAGTGTGTACCACACTGTCCTTCAATGCTTCTGAAATAAGTACTAGCAGTTGTGGTATAGTTGTTTAAAAGTGATCGTTGAAAAATAGGTTAAACTTTGAACCTTCAATTTTGGACATATGGCTGCCTCAAATTCTAGGATCAATTGTCCTTCAACCAAGTAAAATGGGAAAATGTCAAGGGCCAACATTTTAGCCAACTTGCTTTTTCATACACAGAATAGTCTATCATTTTGATGGTGCAGTGCTTTCTTGCTGAACAGACTATTTTTTGTAATGGTCCCAACTAAATTACCTTTAGTGAGAGTGTAGGTCTTGGATGCATTATGGAAAACAGAACATTGTTTACCCTGAACCAGCTAAGGATGTACTGATGCTGTCTTCATATCTGGACACTGGTTCCACTCTCTTTCCACATCTTCTAATTCTGAAGCAGTACCAGCAGTCACCTTTTGTGGTGCTCTGACCACTAGAAAGCATTTTTAGTTCTCAAATTGGCTGATTGGTCTCCATTTCCACGATCTATCTGTTCTCGGATTACCACAATGCACTTCAGCATGGGAAGTTTTACAGTTTGTAGTTTGTTCTTTCTTTTTGTGATGCGTTCCTGTTGGGTCGTGTAGATGGTCTCATGCCGTTGTCATGGGCTCCGTGCAATGGAACGAGACCATCGGGAAGGTGGAATGCGGGAGGGTTGGCAGTTGGCGGAGAGAGGTTGGTTCGGGAGGAACGGGAGAAGGAGCTGTTGTACGTATCTACTTGGAAATTAAAAGATTTACCGCATTTCCATGACTCCGACTTTTCAGTGGCGACGAGGGTACTTGAGGACAGCCCTCCCACGTTATAGAAGCATATAACCAGCTTCTTCTTCCTACGCGAGAAGTCTTCGTTTTTCCTGTCACGTCGGATTGCTTCGGCTATACATTGTTGGTGCAGGATATTGCCGAAGAAGTTCCGGGACACGCAGGGAATCAACTGTCAAGTAAGAACCAACCTTGGAGGCAGGCTCTTAAACATCATTAGTGGTTGGCTATTCAACGCCGGACGCCATTTTGTGGTTGGCTGCTCAACGTCGGCGGCCATTTTAAGTTGGTCGCGCATAACTGATCCGCGTGTCACAGTGACACGCACACCTATAACGGCCATCTTAAATTGGTTCAACTTCTATTGGGAACAATTTAATGCGTACAGTGATACGCACACCTTTGTAACATTTAAGTAGTGACACATCTGGTTTAAGTGGCCATCTTAAAGTGTTCAATTTTGTTTTGGAGACAATTCAATGCGTACGGTGATACGCACACCTTTGTGATATCCAAGTGGCAACTCATTTGTTTTAACACTGTGCACGTTTCCATTCAGGTTGCACAATTAAAATGCACCAATCCATTTCCCCACCCTCTCCATTTATTCCCAATCCTGCTTCCTCCGATGCTGATTGGGAACAGTGGAAGGAGTCTTTTGAAGCGTATTTAGACGCCCTTGAGGGTGAAACTTTCACCCATAAGAGGAAATTTGCCATCTTAAGACATTGTTTGGGGAATGAAGGACGCAAAATTCTTAAATACACGCCTAACGTCACAGTTCTTATGATTGAAGGTGAAGGTGATGGCGTAGAGGACGAGTATGAAACTGCATTATGAAATTAAATCTTTGGACATGAGGTTTGTCAAGTGTAAAAAAGTTACATTAGAAAGACACAAATTTTATAGGAGAGTTCAAGCTGAAGGTGAATCCGCTTCCAATTATGTGGGTGCCTTAAGACTTTTAGCAGTTTCGTGTGACTACAAAGAATTTGAGGAAGAAATGATCAGGGACCAACTTGTAGAAAAGACTAACAACAAGAAGATGCAGGAGGCTTTGTTATCCACAGAAAATCTTACCCTGCAAAAAGCTTTAGAAATCGCCACCAGGATCGAAAGCACTGTGTCTTTTATGGAACAAATGTCCATTTCTGAAGATAAAAATCAAATTCCACGGCCAGATGTGCTAGCAGTTAAAAGTTTCTATAAGAAAGGAAACAAAAAGAACAGCAATTCGCTAGAAGCTACATTTAGCAAAACTGAAAAGAAGTTTAGCAATAAATCCCTAGAGTGTTCTAGGTGTGGCAGCACGGCTCACTTGGGAAATGAAAAATTTTGCCCAGCTGTTGATAAGGTGTGTGCCATATGTTATAAAAAAGGTCATTTTGCTAGAGTGTGTAAGTCTCCTAAAGCAAACAAACAAGAGTCAAACAAAGTCAACAGTGTAGTCTCTAATGATGCCCCTTCTTCTAGTAGTGATGATGGGGAAGTATTTGTTGTTAACGACAATGATTTGTTAATTTGTGGGTTAAAGCCCAGCATGAAAAGACCCTTTTGCCTAGTTGAGATAAATGGTACCCAGATTAAAATGATGGCGGATTCCGGATCCCCGTTCACACTTCTAAGTGAAGCCAAGTGGGATGATCTATTCAAAGGTCAAGGACTCACATTATCTCAGTCACTAATTCAACCTATAGGGTATGGAGGGAAATCCATCGATGTGATAGGGGAATTCAATGCTGAACTTAAATTTAAGAATAATGTTACATCATCTACAATTTATGTGGCTAAGGATGATGCGTGTCTCCTTGGGTGGTTTGATCAAGGCAAGTTGGAATTAGTATTAGATCCTAACAATCCTGATCAAGTAGTAATATGGAAGGAATACATGCAGGTGTCTTCAGTTAAGTGTGATAAGTGGGAATTTCCAGCAAATTTTTAAAATGGTGTGGGTTTGTAGAAAGGATTTTCTCAAAAGATCAAAGTTAAAGACAATACCCAACACAAGATCCATAAAGTGCGCAAAGTTCCCCTCACTTTGAAAGATGATTTCAGGAAGGAATTAGATAAGTTGTGTGCTGAGGATATAATAGAACCGATTGAATCATCTGATTGGGTTGCACCTGTAGTTTTGGCCCGTAAGGCTAATGGTTCACTGCGCATGTGTGTGGATTTGCGCGATCTTAATGAGAAAATTTGGGTGGACCAGTACCCTCTTCCCAACATCTCAGAAATGTTATCGTCTATCAAGGGTGGAAAAATATTTTCCCTACTCAATATGACATCTGCGTACCATCAAATTAATTTACATCCGAGTTCTAGACACTACACAGCCTTTATAACACCTTTTGGTTTATTTCAATTTAAGCGGATGCCATTCGGTTTGGCCTCCGCGTCCGCTGTTTTTCAGAGGACAGTAGAAAGTATGTTCAGGGAGATGAGTGGAGTGAAGGCATTTCAAGATGATATTCTTGTTTACGGTAAAGATATGTGTGAACATGACAAAAGATTGTGTCAGGTGTTGGAAGTGTTGAAGTCGAAGGGAGTAACTCTTAGCCCAAGTAAATGTCGTTTTGGTGTATCCTCGGTGAGTTATTTGGGCTTTGAGTTGTCAGGGAATGGTATCAAACACAAGATGAGTTTGGTGAAAGCAATTGATGATTTTCGGTGTCCAGAAAATAAGGACCAATTAAGATCCTTCATGGGCTTAATAGAATTTTATGCCAAATTTATACCTAATTGTTCAGATAAAACTTACAATTAAGGAATTTGTTGAAAAAAATACAACATTTTTGTGGGATACCGACTGCAATGATGAGTTTGTAAACATAAAAAGAGAAATTGCTCATGCCATTCCTCTGAAACCTTTTGACACCAATGATTATACCATCATTATGACTGGTGCCAGCCAGAAAGGTTTGGGTGCTGTTTTGTTACGAAAAAGGGAAGGTAAAGAGGAGGTTGTAGAATTTGCATCAAGGAGTTTGAGAGGCGCCGAAGCAACATATTCAGTGATCGAGCGTGAGGCCTTAGCTTGCTGGTGGGGCATAAGTTATTTTAGACAATTTGGGCCTGATTCTAACTTTGGAGGACGGTGTTAAACCGTCCCAAAAGTGGCGGATATACCACCTACCGTATTACGAGTCCATTATATCCTATGGAACTCGTAATACGGTAGGTGGTATATCCGCCACTTTTGGGACGGTTTAACACCGTCCTCCAAAGTTAGAATCAGGCCCTTTGTGTGGGATACTCGATTTACTGTAAGAACCGACCATAAGCCTTTGTTGCAACTATTTACAACTAAGGGTGCAGAAAAAGCTACACCGAGAATTGCCAAATGGCAGTACAGGTTGTCTGAACATAATTTCAGGTTGGAGTATGTTCCTGGAAGGAAAAATATCTTGGCTGATTGTTTATCAAGATTAACTAGCACTGACACTTCTGGAATGTCTGCTACAGAGATTAAATCTGAGGGTGTGGATGATGAGGTGGTTGTGTGTTTAGTAAACAAACAACTGGATGGAGCTTTAAATGAACAGGAGTGGAGGAATGCATGTGAGAAGGATCAGGATATCAAGTCAATCATGCGTGGGGTTGTTGTGGGGTGTTCACAATGGAATCCTGAAGAGGATCTAGGTAACAAGTACAAACATGTATTTGACGAATTATCTGTAATCAATGGATTATTATTCCGGTCAGAGTTGTTAGTAGTACCCGAGGGTATGAGAGGAACAGTCTTAAATTTAGCACATGAGGGTCACATTGGCATATGAGCCATGAAGAGGAGGATCAGAGATGGCTTCTGGTGGCCTGGCATGGATAAGTGTGTGGAGCATTTTGTAAGGGATTGTGGGGGTCATTCCTACCCTGGCGGTCCGAGACCGCCAGGGTAGGGGATGGAGGAAGCACCGCCAACAGGCTGGCGGTGCTTCTGGGGCTATTCTGACCGCGGTGGTAAAGCCGCGGTCAGAAAAGGGAAGCCGGCGGTTTCCCGCCGGCTTCCCGCCGGCTTCCCGCTGCCCCTGTGAATCCTCCACGGCGGCGCTGCAAGCAGCGCCGCCATGGGGATTCCGACCCCCTTCCCGCCAGCCTGGTTCTGGCGGTTTTCACCGCCAGAACCTGGCTGGCGGGAACGGGTGTCGTGGGGCCCCTGGGGGCCCCTGCAGTGCCCGTGCCACTGGCATGGGCACTGCAGGGGCCCCCTAACAGGGCCCCATAATGATTTTTAGTGTCTGCTTGGCAGACACTGAAAATCGCGACGGGTGCAACTGCACCCGTCGCACACCAGCAACTCCGCCGGCTCCATTCGGAGCCGGCTTCCTCGTTGCTGGTGCTTTCCCGCTGGGCGGGCGGGCGGCCTTTTGGCGGTCGCCCGCCAGCCCAGCAGGAAAGACAGAATGACCGCCGCGGTCTTTTGACCGCGGTACGGTCTTCTGGCGGCCGCCCGCCGAAGTAGGAATGACCGCCTGTATGTGTTGTGCTGTCAGTGACAAATCTCAAATCACAGCACCTAGCCCGATTGAAGCTGTAAGAGTACCAGACAAGCCATGGAGTAGTTAGCTGTTGATATAATTGGACCTGTTAATTTATCGTATGGATCTCAAGAGTACGGTTTGGTACTCATTGATTATTATAGTAGATGGCCAGAAGTCAAGTTTGTAAAAATTCCTGATTCTAATAGTGTAATCCAGTGGTTGGAAGGTGTTTTTGCAAGGGAGGGTATTCCAGACGAAATTTTAACGGATAATGGAAGCCAATTTACTTCTGGTCAATTTGGAACATTTGTGAATTTTTGGGGTATTAAACATTCGAAGACTTCCTTGTATCATCCTAGGAGTAACGGACTTGTAGAGAGATTTAACAGAGTTCTCAAAGACAATATTCAATTATCTAAGGCTAGTGGTTTGCATTGTAAATCTGAATTAGCAAAGTTGTTGTGGGCTATTCGCACCACTAACAATGCTGATACACTTGTATCTCCTTTTGTTTTGTTGCGTGGTCGCATTCCATCATCCAAATTAACCAGAGAGTGGATGGGCTGTTTCGAAGCACCTTGGCATAAAGTGGATAAAGTAATGGCGAAACGGAAGGTTGCCCAACAGAAGTATGTTCAACAGAGAAAGGTTCAGAGTGTGCAACAATCCCATCACTGTAGATTTGTTTGGAAGGAAGGAGATTTGGTGAGAGTGAAATCTCTGAGAATTGGGGTTAAAGGCCAGTCAAGGTTTAGTGGTTGGAGAAAAATTGTACAAGTAGGCGATAGTGCCGTAAAGTTGGAAGACGGCAAATGGTGGAACAAGGACAACATTTCGTTGACCAATACTAGTATACACAGAGGTTTGTTAGGTATGTCGGATGGAAAAGATGAACTGAACTCTTGCGAAGGTTCTATCAGCCAACGTCCTGCTAGGATAATCAATCCACCCAGCCAACGCCCTGCTAGGGTAATCAATCCACCCACAAAATTTAATGACTATGTTTTGGAGTAAATTTATTGAGGAAAATGTGTGTGAAGTGCGCTATATGAAACTCTTTGTCATGTATATAGTTGTGGATAATTCTGCACTGTAATATAATTCTTGCAATTTTGCAATTTATGTGTATTTATATTTCTCATTCCAGTTATCGTATTTGTTAATTTTGTTGTAAGGGAAAAGATGTGTTGGGTCGTGTAGATGGTCTCGTGCCGTTGTCATGGGCTCCGTGCAATGGAACGAGACCATCGGGAAGGTGGAATGCGGGAGGGTTGGCAGTTGGCGGAGAGAGGTTGGTTCAGGAGGAACGGGAGAAGGAGCTGTTGTACGTATCTACTTGGAAATTAAAAGATTTACCTCATTTCCATGACTCCGACCTTTCAGTTCCCCAATCTTCAATGTAGTCTTTTTGCAGTACCAAACCTAGAGCATGGAGGCAGTGTCTGCTGCTGTTTGTTTTACTTTCAGGAAGATGGAGGAAAGTAGTAACATTGTAGCAATATGCACAGAAGTTATTTGTACTTCCTCAGTACCACTTTCAATATTTATATTGACAAGTTCAGCCTCATCATGGTGATGAATGCCTCCAATTCTCTCTGGAAACTTCCCTTTGCTGCTCCCCCCGACAACTCTAGGAGGTCCACTACTTATCTTATTCAGAGTGGTATTAGAGAAGCTGAAAGACTGGACCTTCAGTCAGAGTCAGAAGAAGACATTGCTGATGTTAACGCAGGCACTACATCCTGCTCTGCATTTACCGCAGATGTGCCTGACTCTTCTTCCTGCCCTATTTGCTGGGTCAATGCTGTCTCACTGTCAGTTATGATTCTGGTCTCTGCAGTACTGAGAGGAAGCAGCTTTTTTTACTCATGAGCCAATGATTATGTTTGTGGTACATTAGATTCGGGAAAGCTTCCAAAGTCTTGCTGTCCATAAGAGAGTACAACAGCTATGTTATGTTGTATACTTTTGCCAAAGAATATACAGAGACATTGATGCCAGACTGTGTAGTGCTGGAAGTCTTTCAGAAGTGTCAGCCTTTTCACTGGCCACTTTCTAGGCAGGAACCATTTTCTTGTGTGCCATTTATATTTCGCCTCGGTTAGCTGAGTGATCTGAGGCTTGGATATTAGTGGTGTGGGAATCAGTGAAAACTCTGTGAGCTTCTTCTCTTCTTTCTCCAGGCAAGAAAAAATGCAAGGGCACATATGACCGTTGTAGCGAATACGTAACATAACACACACAAATAGTGCCATGATCTGCATGGAGATACAAAGGCTTCATGAAAAGTTGATATAAAAATATTGTAAAATGTTTTTGGCATTGCAAACTGCCCTGTTTGTAAGCAATGAGCACCTCAACCACACACTCATACGACAGCAGCAAAGAGGTAAGATAGCCAAGTAAATAGTAAATAGGAAAGTATCAAGTAAATACCAGACTGAAGAAACTTAAGAACACCAACAAGATGGACCTTTTTCCTGGAGCATACATCTACGCATTCCCACATACAAGCAACCAGTCACAGGGCATGACTCCATTAATAAATCTCCCAATGCTGGGCACAAATCAATAATAACCCTAGGGGTTCTAGAGACCCTCAGGAGAACAGGAGGGAGTCTACCAAAAGCTGGTGAAAACATATGTGGTCTGCACACAACACAATGCGGCCCCACACAGTAAATCAAGGTAAAATAGGTGAAGTTAGTAATGATATCTGGGGGCCAATGAGGACCCCCTTGTGCTTGGGGCCCATAGGAGAGCAAATGTCAGACTAGGAAAGCCTAAAAACATTCTAGAAAATGAAATCTGTGTCCTTAAAATAGCACATCAAGCTCACAAGTACATCAGTGCAATGAGCAATTAATTTAGGATATAGGGTCATAATTAATAATATCTGAGGGCCTTATGGTGTCTCTATGGCACTTTGAAGACCAACAGTGAGACTAATAAAGCAAAACAAAGTTTTGGGAAAATGTATCAGTATCCTGCACACAACAGGTGACTGAAAATGGTTCCCAACCTAGAGATCCTATTCCTCCTCACCACCAACAAAAAGATGCGGACAAAGGGTTGCACGGAAATACCCCAAATTTCTAGGCCCATCTACATGCCTCTAGGAGAACCAGAACATGAGTACTGAGACTGAAACATCCGTAAAAATTAAATATAATTTCCATATACACAGACTAAAAGCAGTCCCCCATAACAAACGTAGAACATTTTTGTATTTGAGTGGGCTTTCAAAGTTCTTTATCACTTCCAAAGTGTTCATCAAGATTTTCAAAACTCTAAAACAGGCAGACTTTGCAAGGACATTAATCAGCCATCTCACACCTGCTTAATACCACACAAATACACGCTGCCACTAATATTTGTCTATACGATTGGTTTAAATTGAGAAAAGCATCTGTGACATACAGCAGACTTGTGCACTAGGCACCACACAGAAAATCACTCTCAGAACAACATCAGTAAGTCAGTAAATGAGGAAATATATTGTCAGATGTCCACCAACTCAGTGGTCTCCTACTCTGTCTATCACCCTGTCATGGACCTACATAACCATATTATAAGTCCACCTACAAAAACAAATAACAGATCCAAAAAAAGCAAAAAAAGAGTCCTGCTTGCCTTCTTCAACCATCAGCCCATGAAAGAGAAATATCTTAAAAGGAAACAGCTTAAAATTCTTTAATAACACCAAGGATGAGTATTGCTTTTTGATGAAAATGGCCCTGTCTACTGGATCACCCCCAAACATTTGCTTTACTCCTCCTACATTTTGCTGGGTTTTTACTTGTCGGCCATAAGACTCTGGGCACTTTACCACTGTTAACCAGTGCTAAGTGCTTGTGCTGTCTCCCTAAAACATTATTTGATTGGCTTACACCAGATTGCGATATTTAATGTACATGTAAGTCCCTTGTAGAGTGGTAGACCATATACCCAGGGCCTGTAAATTAAATGCTACCAGTAGGCCGGAAGCACTTATTGTGCAACCTACTTAAGTAGCACTTTAAAACATGCCCCACGCCTGCCATTGCAGCCTGAAGGCAGTCTCCCACTGGCATGCCGACTTGGCCTTTGAAACCCTTTGCCAAGCCTTAGACTCACATTTTATTACATATTGGTCACCCCCAAGGGAAAACCCTAGGTAGCCCATAAGGCAGGGTGCTGTATAATTAAAAAGCAGGACACGTACTTTTACATTTTACACGTCCTAGTAGTGACAAACTCCCAAATTCATTTTCATTGATGTGAGGCCTACACCTCTCATAGGATAACATTGAGGATTTCATATTATGTTTAATGAGCTGTCATTCATAACCTAGAGGAGGTAGCTATGTCTTAATTGGTGCCTATGTAATGATAAAACCTCTTTAGAGGTAAAGTTGAATTTATTATTACAAGGTTGAAAATGGCACTTTTAGAAAGTTACCATTTTCCTGTCCTTAGTCTTCTGTGCGTGCAGCCTGCCTTAGGGCACATGACTGAATATAACTGACAGTTAGGACTTTGTGAATTCCTCCCAGACAGTCGCACAATAGTCGGATTAGCAGATCCTGAATGGGCCATTAACTGACCTGGTGGGGGGCGGAGCTAAGCACAGTCCCACTTGAACCTTAATAAGCTGTTCTCTGCACCCACACAATATGCTTAATGACCCTGTATTGTCAGAGCAGCTAGTTAGGAGACAGGGCAAGGGAGACAGGAAACTCCTGGAACTGCAAATAACCCTTCTGGAAACTTCTCTCATCTTCTAGGAGAAGGGCACCAGGGTGTAAAAATAGGGTTCTCAAACCCACTCTTTAGTTCACTACTGGACCACCAGAAGGACTCTGGTAGGACTGCCTGATGCTGTGACCTGCTGTGCACTCCGCCAGACTGCTGCTGTACCTGGAAGGACTGCTTTGCTGCCTTGAGTCTGCCTTGAACCCTCAGAGGCCAGCCCTGCTGTGGAGCCCTGCATCTTTGCCTGCACCAGGACTTCCAGAAGTGACTCCAAGCGTTAGTTTTGCTGGCCTCCTGGTCTGAGCCATAGGGACAACATCTGGAACATGTACCTAGCCCACCCTGAGTGAGTCATACACCCACAAGGGGTCTCCATCCATTCCTGGACCCTTGGTGGTGTTGGTATTAAAAGTTCCAAGATGGACATTTTTTTTAATTGTGGACTTGCTATTTTGAACCTTATACTCTAAAAACTCATAACTCTGGTCCAACTAATTGGATTTTGAAGGTTATGGTGTTAAATCATTTATTTAAATGCTCTCTATGTTTCTAAATTGATTTGGGATTTTTATTGTATTGTGTTAAGTTTTCACTTTATTGCTGTTTGTGCACTGCATAAATACTTAACACACTGCCTCTAAGTTTAACCAGACTGCTTTTTGTGCCAAGCTACCCTGGGTTAAGCACAGGTTATATTACTGGCTTTTGGTGGTTCACCCTGCAAGGGATTGTGGCTGTTACTTTACTAGGGATCAAACCCCAGTCAACCAACAACCAAATTTCTCACACTTTCCCTTCTTTATCTACATCCAAAATGACTAAGGAGTGAACAAATACCAAAATAGGAGATTGAAGAACAGGAAGGGACAGGAATGTTGAGTAGCTTCAATGGCACATCAACTGTAAAACAAAATTATAAATGAAAAATTCTGAAAACCCCAAAACATGCCTGTAGGCTACAAAGCAATTCAAACATGATTTTCAGAATATAATATGGTCACAGTGAAACAAAAAGCACATACATTTATTCTGTTTCTGTAAGTCACTTGGGGCCAGATGTATCAAAAAACCAAATTGCATTTCTTAAATAGCGAATTTTAAGAAATCGCTATTTAAGAAATGCAAAATGGTATGTATGATTTTTGCGATTCGGTAATAGCGATTCCTTAAAATTCGCAAATGCTATTACCGAATCGCAAATAGAGAATCCAACTCCATTTGCACCTATGGGCCTGCTGCGAATGGTTTTGCATTTCCTAAATTGCGAATTCCAGTTAGGAATTCGCAATTTAGGAAATGCAAATCCCAGGGTGCTGGGGGCCTAAGGCCCCCTCTGCTGCACCCCAAAAATATTTTTATGGACATGTGAAGCACACACATGCCTTAGGGGCATGTGTGCGCTACATGTCAATTTTAATAATGCATTTAAAATGCATTTTTAAAATTTGCACATGGTTACCACCAAACTTTTGTTGGTGGTAATTGCATTTCCTAAATGCCCAATTCGCATTTAGGAAATGCTTGATACATGTGCTTAAGAAATGGCTAATAAGGATTCCTTATTTGCGATTTCCTATTTAGAGAATCGCAATTTGCGAATCTTTAAATGGGGTCGCAATTTTAAGGAATCGCTATTTTAGCGATTCCTTAAAATTGCACTGCGAATGCCTTTCATACATTCTGAAAGGCATTTTTGCATTCGCAAACGGCCGAATTTTGCGATTCGCACCGTTTGCGAATGCAAAATCGCTTGATACATCTGGCCCAAAGTGAACATTGCTAGTGTACGTGTCATACATCATTTTTCCTGCAAACTTTCTATGTTTGATCCAAGTGTCCCAAACCAATTTAGAAAAGTAGAGTAAAATATGACAATAATCTGATCACTAGAGCCTGGGATATGATTTTTTATATTGCATATGTCACTCCTAAGGTAAGCCCTAGTTAGTCCATAGGACAGGGTGAATTGTAATCAGAAGGTTAGACATGTACTTTTAGGTTTTACATGTTCTGGTAAACAAATCTTAAATTCGTTTTTCACTACTTTGAGCCCCACCCCACCCATAGGGAGATTCCTTATTACATTTAATAAGCTGCAACTTTCAGTTGGGTGCAGGTAGCTATGTCATGTTTGGTGTCTTTGGAATTGCAATGAAAATCCTATATAATGGAAAAGTTGGGTTTTTTATCACAATTTTTAAAATGTCACTTTTAGAAAGTTAACAGTTTTCTGTCTTTAGCACTTTTGTGCCTGCAGACTGCCTTGGATCACATGATTGGGTGTAACTGACAGTTAGACTTTGTACATTTCTCTTAGATAGTCACATATTAGAGGGATTCAATGTGCCTGAATGGGCCAGCTGCTATCAGGATGAGGGGGGTTGACCACAGCATGACTTGCAACTGAATAGGAGTGCTCTGCCTTCACACAAAGGACCTATGCCCTCCACATTGTTACTGCAGCCAGCTTGAAGCCAGGGGAGGGTAGTCAGGAAATTCCATGCACTTCAAATATACTGTCTGGAAGCTTCTCCCACCTTCCAGAAAGAGGGCACTGGGATATAAAAATAGGACGTCAGACACCAACTGCTCAGTTTACCCCTGGACTTGCAGTAGGGGTATCAGAGGACTGCCTACTACTGTGTCCTGCTGTGCACTCCGCAAGAATGCTTTGCTGTACCTGGAAGGACTGCTTGCTGCCTGGAGCCTGCCTTAAGACCTCAGAGGCTTGCCCTGCTGTTGAGCCCTGCATCTTCAACTGAACCCAGGACTTACAAAGTGATTCCAAGAGCTAATTTGCTTGCCTCCTGTTCAGAGCCAACAGAAAACAAAAGGCTCCAACCATCTTGAACCTACACCTAGACCCAGAATGAGTGAGTTCTGAATGCCCAAGGGGTATCCTTCCACTCCTGGACCCTTGGTTGTACTGCTTAAAGTGCCTGGATTGGTAAATCCCCAAAACTAAGGCCCATATTTATACTTTTTGACGCAAAACTGTGCAACCGCAGTTTTGCATCACAGTATAGCGCCGGCTTGCGTCATTCCAGAGTGCCAGCTGGGCGCCAAATTTATGGAATGCCACAAGCTGGCCCAAAAGGTGGGCTAGCGTTAAAAAAAAATGATGTTAGCCGGTTGTGGGTGGCGGTATGGGAGAAGGGGGTTTTGCACCACAAAATGACGTTAGGCTGGTTAGAGACAAAAAATAAATGCCTCTAACAAGCCTATCATCATTTTCTGATGCAAAAGCATCCATACCACAAGATTCCTGTTTTAGAAAAGACAGGAGTCATGTCCACCACCCCAGTGGCCAGCACAGGGGACCAGTGTCTCCTGGGCATGGCCATTGCACCCTGTGCCATGCAGGGGGCCCCAAGTTGGGCCCCAGATGGCACTAATTAAAAAACAAAACTTACCTATTGTTACCCTACTTACCTGGGATGGAAATGGAAATGGGTCCACAGGTCCCCTAGCTCCTGGTCTGACCCAGGCGTTAAATAATGGTGCAAAGCAAGTTTTGCACCATTATTTAGCCTCTCCTCCAACCCGTGCGTCATTTTAGCAGAGGGGGATAAATATGGGGCTATGGGGTTAGCACCATTTTTTAGATGGGAACGCCTACCTTGCATCTCATTGGCACGAGGTAGGTTCCCCCATCTACAAAATGGTGCAAACTCCAAAATGTTGACGTTACACGGGTCTAACATAAAAATATATATATGGAGTTAGTTTTGCTCAGAATTTGCATTAAAAAAATGACGCAAATTTGGCACAAATGGAGTATAAATATGCCCCAAAGTACCTGCTCTGAGGACCAGGAGATGCGCCACTTGTAACCCCTTGCACCACATTATGCCTGCGCCAAGCATAATGTATGCAAGGGGGCGTTCCAGCACTAGGAGGCCCGCAAAAATGGCGCTGTGAAACTTAAAAGATTATCCTGTGCCATTTTTGGCGTCATTTTTAACACCTGCTTAGAGCAGGCATTACAATGGTGCTCCCATAGTCACCTATGGGCCTCCTTGCACTTTGCTGCACAAGCTCAAAATTGCTGAGGTTAGTGTAGCAAAATGCTACAATAGCATCAAAAATGTTGACGCTATTGTGCTAACGACTGCCATGGTGCATCAAAGCTGATGCACCACTTTTTCTTAAATATGGGCCTACATCCAAACTTAGAAATATTCACTGTGGCATTGACCCACCACTATCTGACAGTAATGCTCCCATCTCGGATACTTATTGCAGCCTTGACCCGCAGAACTTTACCTTCTCAGAAAAGTAAACGTTGACCGAGCGCAATCCACTTCTTGTACCCGAAATGAGCTTTACTGTGGTCAAACTTTTTTGACTTTTTAAATTTGGACCTGATCTTGTGGGCCTAGATGTCCGCATTTGGCACTTAGATTTTTTGATGTCAAGTAATTTATTAAGATGTACTATATTTTTCTATATTGGCATAGGATATTTCTTGTGTTGGGTTTTTCACTTTGTTTGTGTGCTATATAAATACATCATACATTGCCTCTAATTTAAGCCTGACTGTTTTTTGTGCCAAGCTACCCAGAGTTAAGCGCAAGTTAATTTAGTGACTTTGTGTGGTTCACCCTACAAGGGGCTGTGGCTGTTGATTGCGCTCCCACCTACAACCCAATGTCTCACAGTTACCTTGACCACCAGCATAGTCTTGTTAGCTCAAGACTCTGTCGATACTGAATGAACACTGACTTGCCATCTGTATGTTCAATTGATGTGAGAAATTTTGAGCAAAACAATACATGTGGATATTGACAATTAACCAAGAAACCTACAACAACTACTACAAAAGTCTGTTGGACTAAAATATGAGAACATTATGGCTTTCATTACAACCCTGGCGGTTGGTGATAAAGTGGCGGTAATACCGCCAACAGGCTGGCGGTAAATACCGCCAAATTATGACCATGGCGGAAACAGCTCAGACAGACAGCCACTTTAACACACTGCGGAAGACAATTGCATTAAGGCAGTCCAATCTGCCACCTTTTCCGGGGCGGTACCAACAACATCAAAAGCCTGGTGGAACCACTGCTCAGAAGGGAAATGGCTCAGCTGTGGAGACTCTGGGAAGAACCATGCCGCCAAGGAGCCTGAGCTGCATATCTTCCCAGTTATCTTCTACGTGCTGCTCCACTACGAACACCAATGATGGCGAAGACAACCATGTGAGTACAGCTGCCTAGCACACAGGGGATGGGGGGAGGAGGAAAAAGAGAGTGACACACACACAAGCAACACGCAACACCCACACCCCCAACACCATACAAACATACATCTGCAGTAATATAACATATGCACCCCGTACCCCTCAGGAATAATGCAGGGACTTCTATAGATTAAAAAGAGTAGAATAAGATAAAATTGTAGCAATACGTGCATCCAAATCAAAAAGTATATACATATTTACAAATGTAGGGACACTGCCCAGTCCTCAATGTTCGTGGGCCACAGGGCCACATTACAAAATCCAAGGCCCTACTTTACTCCTATACCAACACGGAGAGAACACTGCAGGGGCATCATTAAGGAAAATAGGTAGGCACGTCAGGGGGACAGGGAACGGGGGGCACCTCAGCCAGCAGAGGGAACAACACCTCTGGTCCTGGAGGGGGCAACATGCCCATTGCTCTTTGTCCTGGGGAGTGCAAGGCCACAGTCTCTCAAGTGGGCGACTTGCCCACTGGCACTGAAGGGGGCATCGTACCCTGTGCTTTGTCCTGGGGAGTGCAAGGCCACAGTCAGTCTCTCAAGTGGGTGACCTGCCCACTGGTTCTGGAGGGGGCATAGTGCCCTGTGATCTTCATCCTGGGGAGGATGGGGTGAGTGGATGGCATCTCCACTGGTTCTGGAAGGTGCATCGTGCCCTGTGATCTTCATCCTGGTGAGGATGGGGTGAATGGATGGCATCTCCACTGGTTCTGGAGGGGGCATCGTGCCCTGTGAACTTCATCCTGGGGATGATGGGGTGAGTGGATGACTTCTCCACTGGTTCTGGAGAGGGCATCATGCCCTGTGATGCAGATCTTGGGGAGTGCAAGGTCACAGTCTCTCAGGTGGGTGTCATACCCACTGGATTTGCAGGGGGCAGGCCGCACAACAGCCCATGGACGCAGGTCTACAGAATGTCCACTGGCGGTGACAGCTGCTCAGTGGTGGCAGTGGTGCTGCTGCAGCTTCTGCTGCTGGTGGTGGTGGGAGGCTCCAGCCCATCCCCTGCAGCCTCGGACGGCTGCCCACTGGTGCTGCTGCTGCTGGTGGTAGTGCTGGTGGCGGTATTGCTGGTGGAGCTGGTGGTAGGGGGAGGTTCCAGCCCATCCCCTGCAGCCTCGGACGGCTGCCCACTGCTGGTGGTGGCAGTGCTGCTGGTGGAGCTGGTGGTGGGGGAGGCTCCAGCCCATCCCCTGCAGCCTTGGACGGCTGCCCACTGGTGCTGCTGCTGCTGCTGGTGGTAGTGCTGGTGGTGGTGCTGCTGGTGGACTTGGTGGTGGTGGGAGGCTCCAGCCCATCCCCTGCAGCCTCGGACGACTGCATCACCATGGTTGGTGGTGGGGTCTCCAACTGATTCCCAGCACCAGGCCCCTGTCCTTACTGCCTGCTGGTGCAGGCCCCTTGTTCTTCCTTCCTGCAGCTGGGGCTGGCTCCTTGCCCTTCCTTCCTGCAGCACCTGGGGCTGGCTCCTTGCCCTTCCTTCCTGCATCACCTGGAGCTGGCTTCTTGTCCTTCCTTCCTGCAGCTGGGACTGGCTCCTTGCCCTTCCTTCCTCCAGCACCTGGGGCTGGCTCCTTGCTCTTCCTTCCTGCAGCTGGGGCTGGCTCCTTGCCCTTCCTTCCTGCAGCACCTGGGGCTGACTCCATGCCCTTCCTTCCTGCAGCACCTGGGGCTGGCTTCTTGCCCTTCCTTCCTGCAGCTGGGACTGGCTCCTTGCCCTTCCTTCCTCCAGCACCTGGGGCTGGCTCCTTGCTCTTCCTTCCTGCAGCTGGGGCTGGCTCCTTGCCCTTCCTTCCTGCAGCACTTGGGCATGGCTCCTTGCCCTTCCGTCCTGCAGCACTTGGGGCAGGCACCCTTTCAGTCTGGCTGGCTGGTGGCCGGGATCCTTTCCCACCTGGAGTTGCTGGGGACACTACTGTGCCCGTGTACTGGGTGGCTGGGGTGCTTGCCTGGGTTTTGACCACCCTGGCTTGATGTGAAGGATTGGGACGGGAGGGATAGGGAAGAGGTCAATGGCGGAGAGGAAAAGCATCAAATGCACCTCACTGGCAGTCACCACCCCCACATCCATGCACACGTCCCCTATGTCCTCTCCCACTGTGTCTGTGCCCCCTCCTCCCAAAGTACACAAACGCAAGCACTCCCAACAGCCGTCCACCTCACAACAGCATCCACCCCATGCACCTGCGCCCAAACACAGCAGACTGACACCTCCTACAACGACTCCCTCTTCCTCCACTCCCACACCTTCTCCCTCTTCCCGGCCCCTTCCTCGTTGGAGGCCATCCCCAGCTGGGCCTCCGCAGTCTTCCACGGCCAGCGTCTCAGGTCCTCAACAGTTTGCGACAGTGGGTGTGCCACCTGCCATAGACCCCCAGGGTCCGCACATCCTTGGCGATGGCACGCCACATACCCTTCTTTTGATGGGCGCTGACCTGCAGAGAAATACACACAGAGAAAGGTGTTAGTCAGACCTTCCTGGCTGTTACACTCATGGCCCACCATGCCCCTTCCCATTCCCATTAGCACAGGCATGACCCAGCATACATGCTGCACGCTGCCCAGGGCCCAGCCACCAACCCCCCTCTACACGAGGCCTTCACACACACCACTCCATGCATTCATGCCCATGCATCATACTCACAGTGTACTCACCTGTTGGTCTGGAGGCCCATACAGCAGTCGATACTGGGGTAGGACCCCATCCACTAATTGCTCCAACTCTGCCGTGGTGAAGGTAGGGACCTTTCCCCAGTCACACGCGCCATGGTAGGTTCCAGACACAGGTCACAGCAGCACATGCAGTGTAGGTCCTCTCCTGTTGAAGGTCAGGTAGCAAGTGAATGAACAGATAGAAAATGTCAGTCACATCCGCGGCGGTGCATACCGTCAATGCCGGCATAGATCACTATTGGCCACTGTACCCCATAGGGCCCAATGATAACCAATGAGGATTTGCACGTTGGTTCCCGACCGCATCCCGCAACGGCGCACAACGTCAACGAATGACCTCATTTCCACCGTCCCTCCATACTGGACAGGCGGATGACATTTCTAGGCGGGGGCATGGATCCTAACTGCGTCACAGTTCACAATTTCACAATCTGGACATATTTCACCAAAATATTGTAACAATTACAATACGCATTGAACTGAAGTGGTTACAATGAACAGATAATGACCAGCTGCTCACTATTTTACCCCATAGATTGCAACCGCTGTGGATGAATAGGAGATGGAGACATCCCCTTGTGTACAAACCCCTGGTGGACTTGGCAACAATGGAGGACAGGCACATTATCCTCACCTATAGACTGGACAGGGCCACAATCACAGAGCTGGGTGCCCAATTGGAGCCTGACCTGATATCAGCTATCCGTCATCCTACTTGGATCCCCCCCTCTTGTGCAATTGCTATCTGTGCTCCATTGTTTGGCAACTGGTTCTTTCAAAGTGACAGTGGGCTTGGCAGCCGGAATGTCACAGCCAATGTTCTCAATAGGGCTGACCAAAGTGTTGTCTGCCCTGATTAAACACTTGTGTAGCTACATTGTTTTCCCCCAGGTGATGGATTTGGCCATAGTGAAGGCTGACTTCTATGCAATGGGACATATCCCCAACATCATTGGTGCAATTGATGGGACACATATAGCAGTTGTCCCCCCTGGCGAAATGAACAGGTCTTCAGAAATCGAAAATGTTATCACTCGATGAATGTGCAGATGGTGTGTTTGGCGGACCAGTACATCCCCCATGTCAATGCTAAGTATCTGGACTCCGTGCATGATGCTTTTATCCTGAGGAATAGCAGCATCCCAAATGTGATGGCCCAACTCCAGAGAAACTGTGTGTGGCTAATAGGAGAGCCCTGGTTCCCACCCAGTGGATGTTGGTGTATGGGTATGGTGATGGACATAAGGATTAGTGTGTGGCTAACAGATGTCCCACGATATTTGCAGGTGACTCTGGTTACCCCAACCTCTCATGGCTACTGACCCCTGTGAGGAATCCCAGGACAAGGGCAGAGGAACGTTACAAAGAGGCACATGGGCGAACAAAAAGGATTATTTAACGTACATTCGGCCTCCTGATAGCCAGATTTAGGTGCCTCCATCTAATAGGTGGATCCCTGTGCTACTCACCCAAGATGGTATGCCAGATCATCGTGGCATGCTGTATGTTGCACACGCTTGCCTTGAGACACCATGTGCCTTTTCTGCAGGAGGAGGAGGCTGGAGATGGCTGTGTGGCAGCAGTGGACCCTGTGGACAGTGAAGGTGAGGAGGCAGAAGATGAGGATGAGGATGAGGACAACAGAAGTGCAGTAATTTGTCAATACTTCCAATGGTTTGTTCACTGCAGGCAACTACAGGACTTTCCCATATAAACATTACTGTCCAGTTGAATTGCAATATAAGAACCTTGTTAAACAAATACATTTGGAAATCATTTGACATACTCCATACTTGTATTTTTTCTAAGTGTGTTTATTGCAGTGCTCTGACGAAAAGGGGGAAGGGCAATGGGCTGGGGTGATGATAGAGGAAAGTCCAGGTTAGAGTCCAGTCTATTTGTAGCACAGGTGAATTGTCCAAGGGGGCATAGGAAGGGGAGCAATGGCAGTTCAAGGTGGACAGGGTGACATAGTGGACACAAGGGTGAAAATCAGGAGAGTCTTATTTTCTGGCGGGGGTCTTGGCAATTATCTCTGGCTTTTGCCTGAATCACAGGGAACGTTTGCGGGGTGGTTCTCCTTCTGCAGGAGGAGGGGGTGCTGGTGGCCTGTTGGTCCTGTGGCGGGGCCTCCTGTCCACTAGCAACAGTGGAGGTGGAGGGCTGTTCAGTAGTCTGGCTAATGGCCCACTGGTGTGTCACTGCCTCCCTCATACTGTTGGCCATGTCTGCCAGCACTCCAGCAATGGAGACCAGGATGGTGCTAATGGCCTTCAAGTCCTCCCTGATCCCCAGGTACTATCCCTCCTGCAGCTGCATGTTCTCCTGCATCTTGTCCAGGATCTTGACCAGCATATCCTGGGAATGTTGGTATGCTCCCAGGATTGTGGTGAGTGCCTCCTGGAGAGTCAGTTCCCTGGCCTGTCCTCCCCCTGGCGCACAACAATCCTCCCAGCTTCCCTGTTGTCCTGTGCCTCTGTCCCTGAACCGTGTGCCTACTGCTACTGACCCCAGGTCCCTGATCGTCCTGGGTTTGTGGGGTGCCCTGCGGTCCCTGTAGTGGTGGACACACTGCTGATTGACGTGTTGTGGGGACAGCGGTATGGGCACGCTGGGTGGGTGCTGTGGTGGTGTTTCCTGAGGGAGGAGGCTCTGTGGTGGTGTAAGACTGTGCCTGGGTAACTGACTGTCCGGAGGTCCCTGATGGGCCAGGTTGGTCATCCAGATTCAGGCTAGCAGAGCTGCTGTCATCACTGTAGGCCTCTTCTGTGGGGGGACTGGGTGTTGCTGGCACCTCTTCCCCAGTAACATTGGCTGGGATACCTTTGGGGATGTAAATGCAGTGTTATTATTTCTGTGTGTGACATATTGTGCTTGGGTGGGTTGCCCTCTATGGTTGTTATTGCCCTGGCAGCTTTGCCTTGTGCGAGTTGTTATTTGGTGGGCTAGCTGATTGTCTCTAGTGTGCATGCTGTAGTGATAGGTGTCCATGCAGGCCTGTGAGTGGTGTCCATGTATAGGTATGACATGAAGGGCTTGGCATTGGGATGAGTGTGATGTGATGGTGGGGTGTGTGGGAGGTGGTGGAGTGATGGGACTGAGGGTAAGGGTGGGTATGTGATGGCATGCAGGTTGGGGGGTAATGGTAATAGAAAGTTGACTTACCAGAGTCCAGTCCTCCTCCTACTCCTGCCAGGCCCTCAGGATGCATGATTGCCAAGACTTGCTCCTCCCATGTTGTTAGTTGTGGGGGAGGAGGTGGGGGTCCACTGCCAGTCCTCTGTACTGCGAGCTGGTGTCTTGCTTCCCCCGTAGGTCGTTCCACCTCTTCCTGATGTCATCCCTTGTTCTGGGGTGCTGTCCCACGGCATTGAAGCTGCCCATGATTCTCCGCCATAGCTCCATCTTCCTAGCCAAGGATATCTGCTGCACCTGTGATCCAAATAGCTGTGGCTCTACCTTGATGATTTCCTCCACCATGACGCTTAGCTCCTCCTCAGAGAATCTGGGGTGTAGTTGTGGTGCCATGAGTGTAGTGTGAGTGGTTGGTGAGGGTGTGCAGGGTGATGTGTTGGGGTGTGTGATGTAAGGTGCGTGGGTGGTGTATAGGTCATGATGGTATGTGGCTCTGGTTGTGTGAGTGCTCTTGTTGTGTCTCTCTGCTGGCAATTATTTCTAGTCATAAAGGGTTGTGGGTAATGTGGGTGTGGTGTGTGTATGGGTGTCAGGTGTGTGTAGTTTGAATTGTCCAATGTGGTGCTGTTTTGTTGATGTGTGTGTATTTTGAATGCGGCGGTATGTACCATCAATGGTTTACCACCATTGAATGTCCGCCGTGGTGATTCATGGGTCATAATGTTGTGGGCGGTGTGGGTTTTGATACCGCCAGTTTATCACTGACCTTTGGTGTGGAGGATTTGTGTGTGTGTGGCTGAATAGTGACGGATTGATGTGTGTGTGTCATAATGTGGTGAACGGATATCCGCCGCTGCAGCGGTATGTTGGCGGCAGTCAGCATGGCGGTAAGTGGGATTTACCACCAATGTCATAATGAAGGCCTATATTTTCCTTTAATTGTTCTGCACTGAGCAACAATGTAACAAAGTGCAATATGATGTCAGATTAGCAACTGAAACAATATATGTTTTGAAAATAGTTGATTGCTGTGGTCTAAAAAGCTGAAGGAAACAGCAACTAGAAAGATAAGTAAAAATAACAAATGCCAAGTGAGCCCAGATGAAAGGAACACCACCTTGCTACAAATGTGAGCATTGCAACATAATATAAAGTGACTATTTAACTCATCAATATATTGGATAAATATTGTGATTAAAAGATAATGGTACATATGATGTAATGAACTATGGCCCTCATTACAACTTTGGCGGGCGGCGGAGGCCGCCCGCCAAAGTTGCGCGTCGTGAATACCGCACCGCGGTCGGAAGACCGCGGCCGGTATTCAGATTTTTCCCCTGGGCTGGCGGGCGACCGCCAAAAGGCCGCCCGCCAGCCCAGGGGAAAACTACCTTCCCACGAGGACGCCGGCTCGTAATCGAGCCGGCGGAGTGGGAAGGTGCGACGGGTGCAGTGGCACCCGTCGCGTATTTCACTGTCTGCAATGCAGACAGTGAAATACAAAGTGGGGCCCTCTTACGGGGGCCCCTGCAGTGCCCATGCCATTGGCATGGGCACTGCAGGGGCCCCCAGGGGCCCCACGACAAGCCATACCGCCATCCTGTTCCTGGCGGCCGAACCGCCAGGAACAGGATGGCGGTATGGCTTGTCAGAATCCCCTCGGCGGCGCAGCAAGCTGCGCCGCCTTGGAGGATTCAAACGGGCCACGGGAAACTGGCGGGAGACCGCCAGTTTTCCTGTTCTGACCGCGGCGTTACCGCCACGGTCAGAATGCCCTGCGGGGCACCGCCAGCCTGTCGGCGGTGCTCCCGCGTGCCGCGGCCCTGGCGGTTCTATACCGCCAGGGTCGTAATGAGGGCCTATGTCTGCATCCTTAAATGCCCATTCCATTCAATGTAGGTGGGCAAGGCAGTAATATTGCACCAAAAGGTTGAAACAAGAGTAGCCTTATCAGTATAACAGTGTGAAGAATTTATCTATTCATATACAAGAATGAGAGTAAGGGCCTCATTCTGAGTTTGATGGTCATGAACAGCCAAACTCACAATGTCGGTCAGACTGCTGCACTCCTGCCAGTGCAACCACCAGATTACAACCCTGGTGGTTGGACAACCAGGAGACCCCCGCCATGCCAGGATCATGGATCCTGACAGGTTGGTAGTATTCAAAGTCATGGTCAGCCAAGGCGGCACTGAGTTCAGGACCACTGTGCTGATCACAAATTCCCTTTCTGCCAGCATTTTCATGGCAGGGACCCCACCCTGAAAAGGCTGGCAGAAAGGAAGTGCTAGAGGCCACAGGAGGCCCCTGCACTGCCCACAACCATGAGGAGCTAAGGCCAATGCCGCCACACTGTTTTCACTGGGCTGACCGACAGAAACCTCCTAATATGGAGGTTTCTGCCAGTCAGCCCAGTGTAAAGATTGTAATAGGGCCGGGAGGGAGATCTCCAGCTTTGTGGCGGTTTCCTCCCCTTCGGGCTGGTGGACTGAAAGTTGGCCTGCCAAGCTTGTAATGAGGCCCTAAGTTTGAAAAATAGCAGAAAAGGTGAGTTTTAAGGGTTTCATGACTGAAAGAGGAGTCTGTTGCTTCCTTACGGTGAGAAGTAGCACATTCCAGCCAGAAGTAGAGGTGACTGTGAAGCATTGTTTTAGGGATGTTTCAGGGTTGATTTTTCTTTAATTTTGGCATATTCCTACTTTTAAGGTATCTTGTACCAGCTGAAATTGAGAGCAACACTACAAGCTAAAGAGGGCTGTTGGGATTTATGGCTTTGTAAGCCAGGCAACAGAGTTTGAAATGCAACCTTTTTATGAAACCAGTGTAGAACGGGCAAGATGGGGGTAACATCATCACATTTGTTTGAGGGGTAACTAACATTGCTGCGGAGTGTAGGATTGCTTTGGGTGTCAGATGACTGAGGATAATTGTCAGAATAATGTTTCTGCTATCCAGTCTATACACCACAGGGGTATGTACTGTAGTTTTCATTTAATTGGCAGTGATTGGATACCTGGGGCTCAATGTACAAAATGCTGCTCACAAAATACTGGTCGCATAGAATTTTGAGAACAGACCTATATACTAACAGGTTAGCTGTGGCAAAAATTCCAAATCATATTGGGTTACAATCAGACATAACTCATGAACAGTAATTAGTTAGGCCTCAACTTGCATCTTGGTGCAATTGGGTGCCATCACAGGGCATCCAAATGCAAAGGAACTGGGGTAGCATTTAAAAAAAAGGTATTTTTTTAAAGTTTGTTTAATAGTTGGTAATGGCCCACAGGTTACTAGCCACTCCTACAAAAAATACTCTTCATTCACAGAAGGATCCTCCGCAAATCGGTTGCAGTCAGAACTCTATTAATGGAATGTGTCCAAAACTATGTTCACAGGCCATTGATACATTGCTTTGCAAATCTGAATTTGGACAGGGTGCCCTAAACACATGCCTTTCTAACCTGCGATATATAATGCATTTCTAACCCCATTTTGTGATTAGGTAACTTGTTACTAATTCTTAAGATGGGGTGAGTACCTTTGTATAAGCCGTTTAGCAGTTGCAAACCCTGTGGTTAAGTGAATCACAGGATTTGTGACCACTAAATGGCTTAGTAGAGTGGGCCATTAATTTTCAAAGGGAATGAAGATAGAAAGTCTATACTGTTGCCACCTTGGCTCTGTAAGAGTGAGGGATGGATCAAGTTCAGACTCCAGAGATTTAACAGCAGACCAAAGTAAATGGGAGAAATTATTGATTTTGAGCACAGAATTATCTTCTATACATGGTTCTTACAGGACAGTGATTAATATTTGGGGAGGGTGGTCGCCCACCTCAAGGAATAATAATGCTAATTTGCTAAGGTGAGCACCAAAAGTCACTAAACTAAACTGAGCTCAACCCCTGGTATATGTGGCACAATGAAGACAGGTTTATTCGAGGGCATTGTGTAAAGTATTTAAGCACTGCCAAAACAGTGATAAAGTTATAACACCAAATAAAAAAACATACTCTAATTTTGAAAAAACTGAAAAAAATCAATAAATAAAATTATACCAAAATTACAAAAATCTATTAAGGGGAACCAGAGTTATGAGTTTTTTCAAGTTTAAGCAAAAGTCATTACAAAAAGCAATACACATCAGTGATAGTCTATGATTGTGGTAGATCGGGATCTAGGTGCCATTTGAGGCTGACTGTGATGGTTCCTGAGGTTGAATACACCAAATGGGATGGTCCAGTCAAGGACTTCACCTCTGAATTTAGTGTGCAAAATGGAGGAAAAAATCTTCCTGTGGGTCAAGGCAGTAGTCTGTATCATCAAAGTTGATGTAAAGTCAGATAGCTCTAGGGCATGGCCCCACTGAAGCCATTGGTTTGGCAGGAATCTGCTGAGATGTAACGGTAGCCTGAATACTTTTCATACCTTAACATTTTTTTCTGCTTCTGGTTTATACAGGTACTGGGATTTGCTGAAGTGTCTCCTGTGGTGTTTTTGGTGTCTTGGAAATGTTGCTGAGGTATTGTTGCATGTGATTTTACTGAATTCTAAAAAAATCTGTAAAAGTTGCATGTTTAGGGATGTGTAAGTATAAAGTAAAGGTACATGTAAACTTTAAAAAGTAGTGCCTCATTACAAGTTTGGCGGTCTGTGCACTGCCATGGCGGCAGGGGCGGTCTGACTGCCATCAGCTTGTAGGGTGACTACTGTAGTGCGAGTCAGGCAGGCTTATGGAGCAAAGACTGCCATGGTCCAGTGAGCACTGCCAGGCAGCACACACCGCCGCGGTCACAATGCAGCACAAATAGGCTGGCAGAGCCTGTTTTTGGGCTGGACATATTATGAGGTTGCACACTGCCAATATGACCATGGCAGTGAAACCACCTCGTCTCAGCAGGTGGAAACAAAGAGTATAAAGGGAGCAACTCACCCGCAGGCAGCCTAACACATCCAATGCCGCCATGGAGCCCATCACACATGTCCTGCCACTTCTGCTGATCATCGAAGGAGCCCAAATTCCACACTGCCGTTGACGCAACCGACCGTAATTACAAACACATATCTGTGCCATTGAAATTAACAACAGATTGTTGCGCCGTCATTCACATGATATGGGGATCAGGCTACGAGCACCAAGTACATGTGTCATTGTGCCCACAATTGGAGTCGTTCACACAGAAATACACATTGACAGCCATCAAATGCCCCTTTTGGGCAGGTCACTCACTCTTCACCACAGCCTTACACAAAAACACGTCTGACCATCTTAGGCAGAGGGACAGTGAAGTTTACACAATATTGTGTCACACAACAGCAACAGCACAGCAACATCGCATCTACCAATACAACTGACACCTTCACATTTCCCACATGCCATGGACTGTCGTCAGATTCAACACACTTAAGTATGGATGTGTCATGGAACACAAACACCACTCCCATTAACAGCCCTGCAATGGACCCACACATCACCCACATTGTAACACAATGGAAGGACAATGGGATGCGCAATAGACAGAGAGACAAATATACAAAGCTCACTATGCAAAAAATACCTGCCCAATAGGGATGGGAACATCAGGAGCACTCAGGAAAGGATGTTGCAATGGGACACATTAAACTTTGCACATGCCCCTATATCAACATTTGCAGAAAAACTTGCCCTTCAGGTATCTTAGGGAAAACAATACTAGAGCCAAGTGACATGCCAATGTGGAAGCGCAATTTAAGAAAGCACATACAACAGCAACGGCATGGGTCAGACATCTAGATGAAGTAACTGCAAGATACACAGAGCAAAATGAGCACATGCTCAGTCAAATACAAACAAAGGTGGCACAACTGAACACCTTCCATCTCCGCCCAAACAAAACTTGAGCTTCCATTCAGGAGACAAATGTACAATTCATATCAGGGGAACAAGTCCACCACATTCGACAACACAAGATGAAATACTTACCATACCACACAGAACACAATGCAATGACACCGCAATTGGATTAACACCTACATATCCATAAAGTGAACATCTACCTTTGTCCTGGGGGACACCAGCACTGCCCACAAAGTCAGATTTTCAGAACAACAGCAAATGGATCAGCAAGCAGGATGACACACACACAACTGTAGTCAGGCAACACAAGTTGCTCAGAAACAACATGAAGGTTGAAAGTTAATGGCAGGACAAATGTGTTTGCAAAATAACAACTGTTTGGGTTTATTAACAAGTAATGGCAAAATGTCCAGGGCCATTGGCAAGTCCATTATTCTTTCATAGCACAGTACTGTGCCAGCACTTCACTCCTATTAATGCAAGGGAACCTCTACAGGAAAGGGCATCATGTGGACATACAGGCACCTCAGGGATCATCCTTGGAGGGGGAGGTTGGATTGGGCTGGGTGGGTTTAGATTTGGAAGGAGTAGATTATTTTTTAGGATGGGTGGGCTTCTTCTTGAGGGAGGGGTACGGGTGCTTGCAGGGGGGGCAGGTATGACAGAGGAGGACTTGGAGGTGGAAGGGATGGGTTGGGATGTGGGCCAGGGACTCTTGGGTTTGGGACGGGGTGGAGGGAATGGGGGAAAGGGCAATCGAAAGAAAAACGTTCCTTAGGGACACGGGGATGGTCATCGGAAGGGGGTGGGGATTTGGTGGTTGAGGGAATGGTTGTCTGTTGTGTTGGTGTGGATGTCTTGGGTGTGTGCTTGTGTGAGGTATGTTTATGTTTGGGTGGTGTCTGATGTGTGTGTGAGTGTAGGCATTTGCGTGTCTTGGGGGGCTGGGCGGTGGAGGTGCTAGGTGATGTGGGAGTGGTGGGTGTGTGTGTGTCTGTTGGGGTGGTGTCTGTGGGTATGCTTGTAGTGGTAGATGTCTGTGTGTCTGTTGGGGTGGTGTCTGTGGGTATGATGGGTATAGTGGATGTCTGGGTGTCTGTTAGCGTAGTGTCTGTGGGTATGGTGGATGTGAGTGTGTCTGTTGTGGTGGTGTCTGCGGGTATGCTGGGTGTGGTGGGCTTGTCACTGCCTGTTGTGGTGGTGCCTGTGGGTATGCCTGTGGGTATGCCTGATGTGGTGTTTGTATTTATGGTATTTATGTGTGCTGCTTTTGTGTGTTTAGGGGGGTGCCTGTGGATCTGTTTGTATGCTTGGGATAGGTAGGGGAATGGAGGATTTGGATTGGGAAGAGGGAGGTGGAGGGGGGATGGAATGTGGGGGTTGACTGGCTTCTGCTATTGAGGAGGCCAGACCCTGAAAAGATCTCTGTAGGCCAAACATAGCAAAATGAACGCCTTCCAGGAAAGCATTGGTCTGCTGAAGTTGGCTACCCAACTCCTGGACGGCATTCACAATGGCAGTCTGCCCCGCAGAGATACTCCTCAGGAGGTCAATAGCCTCCTCACTCATGGCAGCAGGGATAACAGGGGCTGGGGCAGAGGTGCCTGCAGCAAAGAAGACGCCCTCCCTCTTGGGTGAGTGGGCACGGCCAACTGGGTGGGGAGCAACAAGGAGGGTCGCGATAGAACTTGGGGTGGTGGACAAGGATGCTACTGGAGTATGTCTTGATGGGTATGCCACCACTAGGGAGTGGCCACTGGAGAAAGAATCTGATGTAAATTCCGTCTCCTCTGTGGCACTCCCTCACCCTCCAGTCAAACTGGTCCCTATGTATCAATGGGGTCTTGACCTGAAGTCCTGTGGCCAGGTGCTTCCCCACTCAGTTGTGCCCTGTCTCCTTCACTTCCGTGGGCTGATGCTGCACATACAAAGAAAAATAGGGTCATCACATGTCCATGATGACACTTGAACAACATCAGTTAATAAGCATTAGTATGATGTCAAGTAGACCCCAGCAACAAACTCCATCTAAGTGGCCCATACATGTACAATACCATATGCATGCATACCATCTAAACTGTCAACAGTTGCCCACATGAAAATCAGGATCTCAGAAAACTACACTTGCATGGTTGAAGTTGTGCAATCTCAGTAACCATTGAACAAGTAGGAGATCACATCACCTTCAAGGCTTTGCCTCATGGAGCATAACTCAGTTATCTGTTGTCATACAATAGGAGGCCAATGCCAACTGCATTCCCACAGATCCCATACAAGGTCATGCAGATATCTATTTTGTCAAATACACAATAACACAACAATAAGAAATGATGGTCCCAAAACATGCTATGTTGCTGACAACAGTACAATAGCCTGGAGAAGGTGACATGGAAATTCTCAAGTCACACTGGAAACATGCCGACTGTGCCACTTCACCATTTGAACTTTGTCCTAATGGAGTCACGGAGGTAGTACTAAAGTTGTTCAGATACGCTACACATTTGTCATGAAAATGAACACTGGAGACATCATGTTCAAATTGTCAGGGAGATATGTCCCTAAATTTCACAACACAATAAATCAGCAAGTTCCAGGGAAATCCCCACTAATGTTTGGCACCCCACACAATGACATACCCTGATTGCATCAGTAGATGCCATTAGTGCGTTGGATGTTGGAGAGGCTCAGAGATTTGCAAGTACATATAGTTGGCCCTCAGCATTTTGCTCAATAGGTAGATACATCACTGACTCCATTTTGATCATGCAGACCCAGGTGTCTGTGGATGAATGGTTGTACCCAAGCACATGACTCCAACATAAATGTAAGTCACTCCATGATGCATGCCAATAGTCAGGTAATTATCCTTCACAATTACACATGCAGTGCTCTTTTCAACATGATGCCACATCAATGGCCTGGAAATGCACATTGTGGCTACAATATCTAGTCATACACATCTTGTCCCTCATTGCTACTGCAGTTGTATATGCCAAATGAGATGCTGTGATGGGTGAGGGTATGTGTGAGTCAACAATCAATGGTGACACACTCTTGTATGCACCACAAGAAATGAACCCCCATTGCAAATGTCCTATTCCAAACACAGGTTGGCATGCACATATATGTGAGGGATACAGAAATTATCCCATCAACACAGGTAGACCACACATGAAATAGCAGTGTACACATTTTGTGAAAAGAGAAAGGGACACATGCTAACATGTAGGCACATGGAAGTTTGGCAACAGTGATGGCATATAAATCATTTCAGTGGACATTCCCCACTTACCAAGGGACAATATTGATCTGTAGCTGCATCCCAACAAAAAATATGCTCTGTCACATGTATGATTCACATTACAGACAGTAGTGAGACACCAGCACCCATCACACGCTGAAGACAAGTAGCCTATGGGTGGCAGATGCCAATATCCTCAATTTGACCAGACACATGACTGAGGACAGTGATCCATCACTTCCTTTAGTTTGGCCTGTAAGACTGAGGAGTAGTGGTCTGTTGAATAGACTTTACAGCCACTACAATACCAAACAGTACATGATTGATCAATGTACACAACCATATGTTGTTGCTGGAGAGCAAAATATTTGTGGTTTGGACACAGCTGTGTCCTAGGTCCCTGGGCAAACAGGTGAGGTACATCAGTATGTAC
Organism: Pleurodeles waltl; assembly: GCF_031143425.1. Classification (NCBI taxonomy): domain Eukaryota; kingdom Metazoa; phylum Chordata; class Amphibia; order Caudata; family Salamandridae; genus Pleurodeles; species Pleurodeles waltl. The sequence goes on along the minus strand of NC_090436.1, from coordinate 150,177,260 downwards.
CACATAACATATCTACACAAACAATCACTCATCTACTGTGCCACATATGGCTCATCCCTAATCATCAGAAGATCTGTCAGAACCTAACATATTCACTTGGCAAAGTGACAGACAGGAATATGACCTGCCCTCACTCCCTTATGGCTGCTGTGCTGTCCTCAAACGCCCGTCAAGGTCTGGGTAGGCCACCACCAGAATGCGGGCCATTAGAGGGGGCATGGTCCGACGTGTGCCCGTCCAGTTTGGGAGGACAGACCCAACTGAACCTCTGCGATCTTCTGAGCCCAGCTTCTCAGGTCCTCCCACCTCTTCTGTCAGTGGGTGCTCTGCCAGCCGTGGACCCCAGGGTTCCCACCTTCTGAGTGATGGCTCTCCATAGCTCCTTCTTCTGATGGGCATTAACCTGCATGGATGCAAAAGACAAATCAAGAGATTACAATAATAAGTATTTACCCAAATGGTTGAGTCACATACATGTCAGAAACACCAAGCTAGAACTTTTCAATTTGTGGTCACTCCACATGTGTGAAGCACACAAGCCAATAGGTACAGGGACATGACTACAGACATATTTATTTCCATCTACAGACTAACCCACTACCCTGCTCAGGGTCTACAATGACTAAGCAATCTTACTACCATCAGGTAGCCCATGCTCCAGCTACATGTACTGTGACGTGAGCCACAATGAAACACTACACACCTATGTGGCTTCTGAAGGGTAAACTCCTTAGGCCTAAATAGACCAAAACATTCACATTGTATGAGATTGACTCACTACATACTGTCCCACGGGCAACTAACATAGTACATAATTGACCAATACACTTTAGGGGTCATCAAGGGTCTGGCATGGTGGGTACAGAAAGTGTCTTCCTTGTCCATTTGTGGACATGTGACCTAACAAATGCAGACACATCCCACTTCAGGGCGTGGGTTCTGTGGTATGTACCTGTACCACAGAATACCCCTTTGAGAATATGGGCCTGATTATAACTTTGGAGGACGGTGTTAAACCGTCCCAAAAGTGGCGGATATACCACCTACCGTATTACGAGTTCCATAGGATATAATGGACTCGTAATACGGTAGGTGGTATATCCGCCACTTTTGGGACGGTTTAACACCGTCCTCCAAAGTTAGAATCAGGCCCTATGTGTCTATCTTACAGAGATGGCATCTAACATACAACAGCATGCATTCTACAATTTCTGCTATGTGACCAAGCTACTGAGTCCCATTTCATGGCTTCCCAGGAATCAACAAACTGTTTGCACTGTGGGACTGTCATTTCTGCAATAAGCCAGTACAGGACAAATATGACCTTTGTGAATGTGAAAACAGAGCTGTGGGAGTAAGGGACCTGTCATGAGTCAAAGACACACATTGACAATGAGGTAAAATGCACATATGGACTAGTTTATGATTTACCTCAGTAAATTCCAATTCCTAATATAGGTAATGGGCTGAGGCATTCAGGGCATTTTTTTCTCACTAGAACATTATATTGTCTACATGACCGTATCTGCTGGTGTGCAGGGAGTGGGCACAGTGCCCCATTTGCATAGCCACAGTGACTCTCCCACAGTCTAGGCTAGGTCCCATACTGGGAGATACATTTGACAGGCCCTGGTCTCTGCAGGCTGAGCATACAGAATCCACATGACAATCCATTTCCATCACTTCCATGCATGACGGTACATCATGTGGTCATCAGCAATTTGAAAGGCAGAGTGAGTCAGGACATGCCTTCCAGACAACAGTTTGGCAAGACTAGATGTGGGCTGAAAGACCTGTGTTACAGTACACATTTCTTACAAGATCCTCAAATGACTCCGAAAAGATGCATACACAGCTGATGCTGTCATGCATATCCATGTTGCCATTGTACAACCATCATAAAGAAAGAAATGTCATTGGATGACAGTAAAGTGTCCTTGCCTAGTTCAGTGCCCCCAACACAAGGAAGGTCTAGGACCCTAAAAATCTCACACAATACAATGTGACTGAACTTAACACCTACTACTGGCCACCAGTACCTGCACAATCTAAATCCCATTGATGCCACACAGACTGCAACAACAGACACATAAGAAGTCTAACTGGCACACAGGGGCACACTGTAGACTGTAAGGAGGGTAAGGATGGTGAAGTACAGAAAAAAACTGTGCATATGAGGTATTTACCTGCTCCTCTGGTGAGCCATGGAGCTGTTCATACAGGGGTAGGACCTCATTAACAAGTGCCCTATCACCTGCTGGACATGGCATGATTGCTCCCTGTTGGAAAATGGGTTATTGGTAAGGGCAGGTAAGTATCTACACTAGCAATAGGCCACTAACCTCCACTTAGGTCCAGTTAGGTCTCAATAAATTAAACCCAGCTCAACCCATGGTAGATTGGCAACGAGCGACAAGGTTTAATTTAGGAGACATATGTGTAAAGTATTTAAAAATCATAAAACAGTAAATAAGTAAAACACAAAACATCATAAAAATCAAACACCAATTTACAAAAATAGATTATATTTGTATCTTTAAAATTATACCAAAACAATTAAAATCAGACAAGGGTAACCGGAGATATTGATTTTTAAAGAATTAATGGTTTTTAGCGCTTAGAAACTAAAAGCACCAATCTGGTCATCTGCTCTCACCTCGATCGGGGCAAAGTCAAAGTTTCAGGCCGACCGCAATGGAGCCATGCTTGGCTATAGCTTGCAGGAGGCCTCGGTCAAAAGTTTACCTTCGGACCAAGTCGCCAGTCCAGTCCGTCCTCCTGGAACTCTTCCTCGGACACGCATCGCGGAAGCCCTCAATGGAGATTTTTACCTTCCGACTTAGTCATTGTTTCGAGATGAAAATCCTTCAACTGGGGCAAACCTGAAACTTGATCCGACGTCCCTGGAGCCCTCTTCGGATACACTGCCTGGGAGGTCCCGGTCAACTTTTTACATTCGGGCTTAGTCACTTTTTCAGAGATTTTATTCACCGGGACGAACCTGCAAGACAGGCTGGGTCAGAGGTGAGGCGAGCCAGCTAGAGTTGCTGGGGTCAGTAGCGGGTCAGTCCCCTTAAGGAGCTTTTTTCCAAAAGTTCTCCAAACTTCTCCAAACTTCTAGATCTTCTTCCAGATGTTCCTTTAAGGTTCTTTTGAGGTCCACAGCTCACCCTAAGGTTCCAGAAGCTCTGAGATGCTCCTTGAGGGTGCGGACTACAACTCCAAGAATGCACCCTGCACAGACTCCTTTTTGGCCAATGAACAGTGGTCAGCTGATCAGTTTCTTCAGGAGATGGTGCAGGGGACTCTGGTTAGCAAGTTTTCACCTGTAGCAAACAGGCCTCCTTGAACCAGTTGAAGCCAGGCAAAGTCCTTCTTGTTATGGAGCCCAAGTGTGCAGCTGGTGCAGTCCTCCACAGTACAGTGCCCAGGTGCAGGTCAGGGTTCCAGGAGGGCAGTCCTTCTTCTTCTGTAGTTCTTCCTTGTTGGAATCTGGTAGGGATCTGAGGTGTGGGTGCAGGTCTGCCAGTTTTATCCTTGCTCCTGTGTGAAAAACAGGGGGCTCCTGGTTCTCCAATCAGGTGCACATTCCTTCCCCCTGTGATGACCACCTCCTGGGAAGTGTGGCAAAAAGCAATCCCAGGGAGCAGTGTTCCTCAAAAATCCATCATGGCTGAAAGTGATTTTTGGAGGTTACATCTGGCCGAGCCCACCCACTGGGGTGTCTAAAAATCTTAAATACACCCTTCTTCTGTCCTCTCCTAATCTAATCAGGGGGGCACCTAATTGTCTGGGTTTGCAGAATGTGAGGGATATGCTGGGTTGCTCCAAATGTCTTTTCCTGCCTTTGAAAACCAGTTTGGCAGTCCTCCCTCTTCCTGCTTCCCCATCTACTGATGGTAGATCTCCTCCCCAGGCACATCTCTTTGTGTTGAGCCAGGCCACTTCACACCTCATCAAACAGCCTGGCCAGGCTGCCAGAGGCTGGCCAATCAGAGCAACACTGCAAAGCACTGCAGGGCTGAAGTTGGCAACTTTTCAGGTAAAGTTTGAAACTCTTTACCTGAACAAGTTATTAAATCCAACAATTGTAAGTTGTGGGATTCATTATAACAATTACTTTGATACCAAACTTAAGGTATCTGATACCTAAGGGGAACTTATAAATTAAAATAAATTCTCCCCATTCTAGCCTATGGAGGCCATTCACTACAATGGGGGAAAAACGAATATGGCTGTTTTACCTCACCAGGGATTATAAAATTATTTTCATAAGGTCCCTGCTTATAGTTACATGACAGCCAGCAATGTGGGCACATAGAACACACCCTAGGGGTGACTTATATGTAAAAATAATGTAGTTTAAGACTTTGGAACTACTTTTAATTCCAAAGTCGAATTTATATGATACTTTAATTTAAAAGCAGCCAGCAAGGCAGGCCTACCTTTAAAATGACACCGGGCACCTCTGCAGTGCATCTATTGGGGCACCACTTATGCTGGGATCCCTAAACCTACATGCCCTGCCATATACTGGGGACTTACAGATAGGTTGACTTAGCCAATTATAATTACCCTAATTTGCATGCTCATTTTATACAGAGCACAGGCCCTAGAACTGGGTAGCAGTACCCAGGGCACCATCAGGAAAACACCAGCAAAAAGTGAAAAATGGGGGCACAAAGTTAGGGGGCCTCTGCAATCAGCCCTGTTTTCTCACACTCCCAGAGCAGCACACAGCAGCTGAGGTAGTTGAGGTGTTGCTGGCTACAGTGTCAGGAGTCATGTGAGTGAATCTGCACAACATGGCAGTCACGTCCACCATATATGCAGTCGTCAGTGATGGCAGACACAGCCATTGGGCCATGACTGCCACTGGCAACAACGTTAGCCTATGGCTGTGTCCACTGCTGTTTCAACCGTCTGCCATCATGACGACTTCCGCCAGCAGTCGTGGGCAGTTCCTAATGTCAGATGGAGTATGTCAGGTATTCGCCATTTTGGCAGTCTGAAGTGGTGTATTGGGCTTTCTACATGTGTCACACCTACAATGCATGTTGTGTTGTATCACAACCATCCTTATTGTGTCTTGTCATGGAGGTCCTTCTACTCAACCACAGTTGTAGTATGTTGCAGGGCACAGATGGCATTTTTCAGCGGTGCAGGGTCCACCACCGCTGACTGTCATCTTGGTGGTCGGAATATACAGTCCTATTTCGAGGGGAAATTGTGTTGCACATCTATGAATTTTATCAAAATCCATGTTGTGGACACGTGTTGAAAACCATGAGGGTCACATGTGACCCTTGTGTAGTTGGCAGCTGTGATGTGTACTGGGTTTCATGTTTATCTAGTCAGAAATGCTTTGTCACATGAAATCATTGGTATGCATCATGTATGTTGTTGTAAACATACTGACTAATGTCACAACTCATGTCTTGTCACATATAGGTTCCCTCGGAGAGGGAGGTTGCAACAACCTCCTGTCTACTGTCCACTGTCAGACCTTCAGACCATGGAAGAATGCCATATCATCATTTACTACCTCCTGGATAGGTAAACAATAGTAGACGTATGCCATCAGTTAGAGACAGCTATCAGTTATCCAACCAGCACACCACCCATTGTACAAGTGATGTCAGTATTGCACTTCCAAGCCACAGCTTCCTTCCAACACACAGTGACCCTACCTGCTGGTATGTCCCAACTTATGTTCAGTCTGGTGTTGAGGATTTCCTCTTAGCAATTTTCAAACACAATGACAGCTATAGCAGGTTGTGAAGGCAGACTTTTATGGTTTTGCCGACCTCCCACATGTGGTAGGGGCCATTGATGGCACACATGTTGGCTTGATGCCACCACAGGACACTGAACAAGTCTATTGTAACAGAAAGAACTTCCATTCCATCAATGTCAGGTCAGAGAAAAAAGAGTGTTTAGCCAATGCCAATGTGAATGCAAAATGATTTAGTCAAAAGCTAGTATTACATATCTTATGACCATATGATGGCATAAATGATGTATCTGGCCCACAACAACATACAAAACAAGTCCAATTAGCAGTTTTGCAGGTGTGTTTCATAATTGCAGGCCACAGTGCCCGGGCCCCAACACCGCAATATGTTTGTGTCATACCACCAGATGCATGGTAACTGGATTATGATGGGCCTGTGATCAGGGACTACTGTACTGCCATCTGTCGGTATTTTGGATTATGTGATGTTGGATTAATTTGGTGTGGTATGTGATAAGGCTCAAGCTGCTCACATCAACCACTTTAATGTTTGCCTGTTCTACAGGACAAGGTCTGACAAAGCCCTTCCATTTGTGGTCTGGGGGTCTGTACCTTAAAATATATATTATGACTCAGTATGAGTCACGCATTCTTGTTTCTAAAAGTTCTGACATATTGTCAGCCTATGTGCTGTACACTGGAATAACATTTCTGGTTCGACCAGACACTTGTACTAATGTTCTTATGTGTAATGGTTGTAATCCTAAGCTGGACACTGTATACCTGTAACATATCCCTACTTGCACAAGTAGCTAGTGTCTTTATCATATGGTTCACATGGTCTCACATCTTAACATAGCAAAAAGTTGAATATTAAGCAAGCAGACAATGAGTTTGTGATGGGTGAATTTATTACACTGTTAATGCAGAAAATACATTTGGGGCATGACAAACAAAAAAGTAAAGTGAAGGTGTCAGTCATAATGAATGAAATCATTGGAGTAATTGTAAATGTATTTATATAGTGCTTACTACCCTTGACGAGGCGTTGAAGTGTTTTTCGGCGAGCAGCATGCTTCTCTGGAATCCAAAAGGATTAGTGGTGGATTAGTATAGGGAAATATGAGTATAGTATTTGTATTAGTACAGGGAGGAATTAGTTAATTTGAGCGGAGGACATGTGAGTCTGTTTGTTGGATTGCACGGAATAATGGAGGGATATAAGAGGGAAGAATCCAGATTTGATGAGTAAAGGAGAGATGGAGTGGGGAGGAGTCTGTAGAAAGGGACTAGGGAGATCAAAGTAGTAAAATTAGATTTGGGAGGAGTCAAAGGAGAGATATACGAGGGAGAATTTAGTAGGGTTGTTTGGGAAATAATAGTAGCAAAGTGAGGTTTGTGGTGAGCCAGGAGGGGTAGAGGAGAGAAGAGTCTAAGAAGGGTTATTTTGGAGATCATAGTAGTAGAATGGGTTTGGGATCAGTCAGAGTGGAGATAAAACCTCATATCGAAGCCGGTCTTGCAGAACCACCCATAGCCACTCTCTCCCCCATTTCACCCATTTCTCCCACTAACTAGTGCTAGTAAATTAGGTCACTTCAAGCTGCGTGGAGCAAATCAGTGACATTCTAGCTGAAGCAGAATAAGAGTCCCCTGTCTAAGTGGCTTAAAAACAGCAATTCTGTGTTTTCTTGGAAGGCTTAAGGCGGTCCTAAATCCTGGCCTGTAGATAACATCATACTCCATGACCTAGGAGGTTATCTGGCCATTGTTCGCATGTTCATAGTGAGATTTGGGCAGGTTCTGCGTGTTCTTTTTAGCTGCCTCCTCAGCGGTACTGCCGTTCTCAATGTCTCGATGTGGTCACTTTCAGCATAGTTCTTGGCTTCCCCCTCCAGAGTGCACCTGCAGTATGGCTGTGAGCTCTCGCTTTCATGGGTTATGTCTCTCTTATCCCTCCCCCAGTCCTTGTCTTTGTCCTTTTCTTTGTCGGCTGTCATAATTCATCATGTGTCTTCTTCTGAGTAGATGCACTATTGGGAGTCCAGAGTACTCTTCCCATTGGAACTAGTATGTGTTTCAGGATCAGTCCACAAAATGAATGTGTGGCACACAAAGGAGGTCCTTTAGGAAGAGGTCACTTGCTGGCAGTGGTGGGTGTCTTGCCATCCGCACCTTCTGGATTCTTCGCTGGCCATCCCTCCATTCATGGTGGGGGATCAGCTGCTACAGAGGTAAGGGTACCTGGGTCTGGTTCTTCTTCTGGCAGGGCATCCCTTCCATTCACTGGCACCAATGTAGCTGTGCCTGGTATTGATGAGCCAAAGGAAGGGTTAGACTGTTGTTGGAAAGCTCTGCTCAGGGTAGTGTGAATGTCCCTCAGCACCCTTGTTAGAGAGGCCCTGTTGGTATTGTGGGCCTCCATCTTTTCTCGCATGTCCCTATGCATGTCCATCTGTAGCTACTTGATTTCCCGGAGTTCAGTCAAGACCTGGCCCATCACACCTTGGGACTCCTGATAGACCCCCAAGACATGGCTGATGGTGTCCTGGTCTAGAGCAGCCTCAGTGGCCTTACCCCACTGGGCCACAGCATCCCTCCCACGCACCCACCCCCATGGGCCTGTGTCAATCAATCAATCAATCACTGCATTTCTAAAGCGCGCTACATACCCGTGAGGGTCTCAAGGTGCTACTGATCGAAGAGCCAGGTCTTGAGAATTCTTCTGAAGGCCATCAGGTCCTGAGTCTGTCGTAGGTTGGTAGGGAGAGTGTTCCAGGTCTTGGCGGCGAGGTAGGAGAAGGATCTGCCACCGGTGGTGGTTTTCTGGATACGGGGAATTGTGACGAGGGCGAGGTTGGCTCAGCGGAGGCTTCAGGTGGGGGGGTGGAAGCTGAGTCGGTTGTTGAGGTATGTAGGCCCGGTGTTGTGTAGTGCTATGTGTGCGTGGGTGAGGAGTTTGAAGGTGATCCTCTTGTCGACGGGGAGCCAGTGCAGGCCTCTTAGGTGGGGTGTGATGTGACTGCATCGGGGGATGTCGAGGATTAATCGTGCCGAGGCGTTCTGGATTCGTTGTAGTTGTCTCAGGAGCTTGGTTGTTGTTCCTGAGTAGAGGGCGTTCCCGTAGACGAGTCCGCTGGTGATGATGGCCTGGGTGACGGTTTTCCTTGTGTCAGGGGGAAACCATTTGAAGATCCTGTGGAGCATCTGCAGGGTGTTGAAGCAGGACGCGGAGACGGCGTTGACTTGCCTGGTCATGGAGAGGGTAGAGTCGAGGATGACCCCCAGGTTGCGAGCATGGTCTGTGGGTTCCGGGGCTGTGCCTAACGATGAGGGCCACCAAGAGTCGTCCCATGCTGATGGGGTGGGTCCAAGAATAAGGACCTCCGTTTTGTCTGAGTTCAGCTTCAGTCTGCTGTCCTTCATCCAGTCGGCTACGGCCTTCATTCCTCTGTGGAGTTTGGCTTTGGCGGTGTGGGGGTCTTCGGTGAGGGATATGATCAGTTGGGTGTCCTCAGCGTAGGAGATGATGTTGAGGTTATGTTGTTGTGCGACGTGGGCGAGCGGTGCCATGTAGATATTGAACAGCGTCGGGCTGAGGGAGGATCCCTGTGGGACGCCGCAGATGATCTTGGTGGTTTTTGAGCGGAAGGATGGTAGGCGGACGCTCTGGGTTCTGCCGGAGAGGAAGGATGTGGTCCAGGCCAGGGCCTTCTCTTGAATTCTAGCGTCATGGAGGCGTGCTGATAGGGTGCGGTGGCAGACTGTGTCAAAGGCTGCTGATAGGTCCAGGAGGATGAGGGCGGCTGTTTCTCCTTTGTCTATCAGGATCCTGATATCGTCAGTGGCGGGCGATGAGGGCGGTCTCGGTGCTGTGGTTGCTGCGAAAGCCAGAGTGGGAAGGGTCCAGGATGTTGTTGTCTTCGAGGTAACGGGTTAGCTGTTTGTTGACAATCTTCTCTGTCACTTTTGCCGGGAACAGGAGCAAGGAGATGGGCCGGAAGTTCTTGAGGTCTTTGTGGTCCGCCTTGGGCTTCTTCAGAAGGGCGTTGACCTCGGCGTGCTTCCAGCTTTCCGGGAAGGTTACTGTCTCGAAGGAACTGTTGATTGTTTTCCAGAGGTGGGGCGCGATGGTTGTGCTGGCTTTGTTGAAGACGTGGTGAGGGCAGGGGTCGGATGGGGATTCTTGCCACAGGGTGCTCTCTCCAACTTGTTCCAGGACCCTCATTGTTGGAAGTGTTGTGCTGCAATTCACGATTCTGGACTGGGGGCAGGAGAGAGTAGACAATGTGCTAGGTACACAGGTTGGGGGACAATTGGCTAACTGTGATATAGAGGCAACCGGGCTGGGAGGTGGTATTGTGGCCACAATGAGACTCACTGTTGGTGTCTGACCAGATTGCAAGAACTGTCCTCCATGTCCAGACGTCCAGGAGTGTCTTCTTCACTGAGGGCTTTATCCAGGGGGTAGTGGTAGTCTGTTCTATGGCCTCCATGTGCCCAGTGGCAGTTCAACCTGCTGATGTGAAACGTATATGTTACTAGTAGTATTGTGACATCTTCCTCCAACAGTTTAGTGTTACAGTAACCGGAGACCTCGTACAAAGTTAATTTGCAGTTTATCCTAATGTGACAAGTACACATGGTATTGGTTGTATTGACATGACATTTGTGAAATATGCCAATTCAATTTAAGCTAAGCAGCTCCTGACATGTGCAGATCATTAGCACTTGGGAGGATGGCATGATAATCTTGCCACCAGTGCAGGCTAAACAGTGGCTAGGCATGATATGGCCTTGTCAAGTTTGAGGCCTAGTTGATTGTGATGCAGGCAGACCCAGGACTTTGTTCTATATGTGACTGGAATAATCATGTGCCTAGTGCAGTGTGAATGTGTCTACTGCCAATACCAATCTGATGATGCATCTTGAGGTCTTATGACTACTCGCCATAAACAGTGTTTAAGGTGTCATTCCTGTCCTCCAATATTTCTTCTTGGGTTAGCAAGTCAACATGGAACTATATTGAGAGATAGGTCTATGATTTGGGCATGGGCTGTGCTTGATCACTCCCAGGTGACTATACTTCATTTGAGAGTAGACAAACAGATGTATTGTAACATGTGACCACTGTGCTGGAGGTTGGAGTTAGAGAAAGAGTGCCTCCTGGGAGGTGCAGTCATGTCACTCTCTATACTTCAATGACTTGACAAATAATATGCTCCCAGATGAGTATACTTTGTTTGAGAGTTGACAAACAGATGTATTGTAGCATGTGCCCACTGGTCTGGTGGTTGGAATGACAGAAATAGTGCCTCCTGGGAGTTGCATTCATGTCATTCTCTATAATACATACACTCTCTATACTACACACACTTGACAAATGGTATCCTCCCAGGTGAGTATACTTCATTTGAGAGTTGACAAATAGAAATATTGTAGCATCTGACGACTGGTCAGGTGGTTGAAATTACAGAAACAGGGTTTCCTGGCAGTCAGCTCCCTCCCCTACATCCCACCACTTGACAAATGATTTCCTCCCAGGTGAGTAAACTTCATTTGAGAGTTAACAAACAGGGGCGTTTGAGCAAGTGAACACTATTCTGGTGGTTGGAGTTACAGAAATACCACCATGGGGGAGTTTCAGTCATTCAATCCCCTACTTCCCACCACTTCACAAATGGTATCCTCGAGGGTGAGTAAACTTCATTTTGGAATTTACTCCAGTTAGAGAGGCCATGTTGGTATTGTAGGCCTCCATATTTTCTCGCATGTCCCTATGCATGTCCCTCTGTAGCTGCTTGATTATCCTCGAGGGTGAGTAAACTTCATTTTGGAATTCACTAACAGATGGATTTTGGCAATTGAACACTGTGCTGGTGGTTGGAGTTAGAGTTACAGGGCCTATTGGGATTTGCATTCAGGTTACTCTCACTACTTCCCACCACTACACAAATGGCATCCTCCTAGGTGAGTAACCTTAAGTCGAGAGTTCACTAACAGCAGTCATGACAGTCCCTCGAATACACAGAAAATGCAAATGTTATCTCCCCAGGTGAGTACACGTCATTTGTGGTTTACCAAACAATTGTATTTGGAGACAAGACCACAGGGCTGGTGAGTAGATTAACAGAGCCTCCAGGCTTTAGCAGTTATGTCACTCCTTGTAATACACACAATATACAAATGTTGTCTCCCCAGGTGAGTCCACTTCATTTGAGAGTTACCGAACAGGTGTATTTAGGCAAGTGACCAATGTGCTGCTGGTTGGAGTTAGAGGCAGGGCCACCTGGTAGTTGTAGCCAGGTCACTCCCTGTACTACAGATACTGTACACATGGTATCCTCCCAGGTTAGTACACTTCAACTGAGAGATAACAAGAGGAGTATTTGGAGAAGGGAACACTGGTCTGGTGTTTGGCGTTATAGAAACAGTGCCTCCTCGGAGTCTAAGTCACGTCAGTCTCTGTACTACACACACTATACAAATGTTATCTGCCCAGGTGAGTGCACTTCAATTGGGAGTTGAGAAGTGAAAACTGGGCTGGTGAGTGGAGTAACAGTAAAAGTTCCACAATGTGATCTGTGAGCTTTGAGCACGCGTGACATTGCATTTTGGTGATATGTTTTGTGTTGTGCCTTATCAGACTCCACTCCCCTAGGTATTCCTATCAACCCCTCATGATTAAGGATGGCCAAGACCTTCTCCTCCCAGGGAAAGAGGTGTAGTGGGTCACTGACAGAATCACCATCAGTCTTTTTGGCCTGCAGCTTTGGCATGGAGACAAGGGAACAGACATTCCGGCTGAGGTCATTCCTCCTCTTCCTGATATCGACCTTTGTGCGCAGGGTGGTGCCCACAGCACTGACTCTGTTGACTATACTGTCCCACATTTCTATATTCCTACTTAGAGAAGTATTCTTGACTTGTTTTCCAAACAATTGTGGCTCTACCCTTATGATTTCATCCACCATGACTCTTAACTCATCTTCTGAAAAAAAAGGGATTCTTAGAACGTGACATGGTGGAACAAAAACTATGGGTGACAGTGACTCATTAAACGGGGAAGTGTAGAAGGGTGTGAATGGACAAAAGTGTGTGCAGGATGTTCTATGAGATGGTGAAAGAAAGGTGTACTTAATCTATGGAGTGTTTGTGAAAAAAATGTATCTGGCTTCTGTTTGTTGCGTTGAGAATGCAAATGTTTGTGGTCTGTGAAGGCGTGTGTTTTATAGTGTCCTTTGCAGGTATGTCCACTGTGGCAATGTGTTTTAGCTTTGTTGTTCTCAAATTTTTCCAATGTGCAGTTATCTATTGCTTTGCTGACTGCTTACCGCCGTGGTTTGGACCGCCATTGGCTCACCAACATGGGGGACCGACACAGCGACTGTGTGCTTGTAAGATGCTCAGTGGTTGGTCGCGAAGCTGTCAGTGCTGGAAGTCAGACCACCTATATCCAGTCCGCCGTGCCACCTGGGGTCTGCCATTTTTTGCATGGTGGTGGGCGGTCCTGCCTGTATGCCTCGTAATTTGTCCGTCTGAAAGAATGCCAACATGGGGGACATTTTAGGACAGCCAACATGGCGGTCTGGTGGGCCGACCGCCAAACTTGTATTGAGGCCCTTGGTATTTGAGATGGAGGTCATTTTCTTCCAGTGGGGCAAGGGAGCAGGGTGTATTAAATGAGGACTTCATGTTGTTGGATACCTACTCACCATGGATTGGCTGAGACAGATTTGGGGCTGCAGAGAAGCTCAAAGTGAGAAAAACCTGTTTCTTCAGCCCAATGAGGTCGTATCGTTTCCAGATCTCATGTGATAGTTAGTCCTGGTCCTCCAGTGACTGGAAGTTAAACATTTTCTATGTCCTAAATCTTAGCAGATGTAAGTCTCTTTTAATTCAGACCTTTACCAATCATTCCCATACTTCACAGGAGACTCTTAGGACTTTGGGGCTTGATTCAGCAAAGGCCTTTAGGAGGGTCCGGTGTTTTTTCCAGCTTTCAGTGTCCCTGTAGCCACACAGGAGATCAATTCACTGACCGCTGTAGTCTACTTCTTTTCCCTGTGAGCAAGAGACAGGAGAGGCTTCTCTCAGTTCAAAGCAAAGAGGGTCCAGTCCTCTTCTGCTCTTCCACAGATCCAGAAAGTGTTCTGAGGATGGTTTCTTAAGGTGCAACATTTATGAGGTGCAGGAGCCAGTACATGGGGGCCCCATTACAAGTGGAGTAAATGTTCCTAGGGGAACCCTGCCCACTTTTTCAACAGTTCCTGTTTGCCTACTGCAAACAATCCCACAGTGTTCCTTACACCTAAAACCCAAGATGGAGGAACGCTTCCTCCCTTGTGCAGAGCGTTTGTTCCCCTCAGATGTTCTTGGGGATGTGTCCCGCCCACTGGTTTTGGAGATAGACTGGATAATGTAGGCTTGGGGGAAAAGAGCTTGCCTTCTTCCATGTTTCACTTTCAACCTGCTTGTGAATGGGTAGGCCTCACTTTGGACCCTTTCACGTTAAAGAAGTTTCCGGGCCCACTGTCCTACCTGAAAGGGGAAGAAAGACACCACCCCATCATCCCCCGCCCAGGCTATTGTCTCTGCTGTGGTAGCAGTTTTAATGTCTCATTTCCAAAGATGGACTGACAGGACAGTTGCCCCAGTCTAATGCTAACTAGCCAACTGGGGCTCAGGCATGCCAACTTTAATTTCACATATGGTCCACTTTTAAATATCAGGCACCCTACCATGTGGGCAACAAGGTGTACTTAAGAGTGACTTCTTAATTTTTAGAAGCAGGGTTTCTCGCCTGTCTGAAATTGATATTTTGACAGCTTTGACAGCAGGGTTTTAGGCTGCTGCACCCAGCCTACATATTGCAATCCTGCAGATAGGTTTCATAGGCCATCTCTGTGGGTGGTTCGATAGGACCTGTAGTCCACAGATGGCATTTAACTTCCAGGCCTAGAGTAGATTTATTTACAATGTATCCCATGGACCTACAGGTAAAATAAATATGCCAATCATGAGTAAGCCAATTTAACCATGTTTAAAGGGGAGCACTCACTTTACTCCTGTCTAACTCAAGTTGATCATTTCTTACAGACCTGAAGCAGAGGAACTCGATTCTCCTCAGGATTAATACAAATCTTTTTGAAGTCTAATAATGCACATACTTAAATGCAATGTCATCAATGCCATTTGTCCATGATTAAATAAGTTGCATCCAATATTTTTCCGTACAGTTTCTTGTCGATTATATAAGTTTTCAGCTTTTACAATTTTCTGAACCTTGATATCCTGCAAGCTTAACCAAGGCAGTCGAGTTCTGTTTTGATCTGGTGTGGAGCTACTATTGGCAGATGAATGAGAATCTATATGAAGGCCACAATCTGGAAAGTAACCATGAAGAACTGTCCAGGATCGGTCACTGAGATGCCCATGTTACAAGTTTTTTTTTTTAAATCTTTGGTATTCTTCTTGTTTATCTGATCTTGTGGAACCATTAACAAATGAAACATTTGGTTTCGCAAAATAGAGTAAATTCAAGTATAACTCGGTATGTCTTTTTCCACAGGGCAGCTTAAAAGTATAACAAAATTGTTCATGCTCTAAAACATTTTGCTTGAGTATTCCTCCTGTAATAATTGTCAGACAGTAATAAATGATGAATGTAAAATCAGAAACAAAGTGGTTGCAAATAATACAGCTCTCAACGAATGCAAGTGCCAAAAAATGAAACAAGGAATGTAACAAGAACATGTTGAGGTTCTCTGGGGTTTCCTCCTGAACGCCGACTATCACGACGTTGCGGGACCTTGCCAATAGCATTATACACAAATTTCGCCATTCTCACTGCACAACTTGCCAGGAGAAATGCTAAACTTAGACTTCAGCGTCATATTTTACCATATTGTCAATATGTTCCGCATCTGTAAGTGAAGGTTATCAAAAGCAGCATTGTCCTTGCTTGCTGCACTGCTTGTGCTAATTTTAGCTGAGAGTAGTGCTTTAAATGGGGCGGTACTCTCCGGTACTGAGTACCGGCACTTTTTCATTTTGAGAGGGAGAGTACCGGCATATCTCAAGAAAAATGTAATACTTCTAATTGGAGAGTACCGGCACTTCTCAGAAACAAGCAGGTACTCTATTGCAGAGTACCTGCACTTCTATTTTTCCATTTAAAGCACTGGCTGAGAGGCCATGCTTTCAAGTGAGGTGATAGCTATAGTGGTAATATTCAGCGGAGATTATATGAGAACTGCAAATAATTACCGGTGCATAAAGTATATATAGTTAATGACTATCATATAAATGCAGATGTTACATTCCAAATTCTGAAGTTTCTATCTTCATCTCATTCTAGAAAGGCAGATAATGGGAAATACACCTTTGCAGCTTTGGCATTGAGTTGTGTCTAAAGTCAGAAGGTGGTACAATTCTGCTTACAAACTAACCCCCTTAGGCTATGTACTGAGTTCAAGTTCATGCTTTTGATTTTGTTTCCATGATTAAAAGTCCCAGCTGGAACCAATTAATCTCAACTTTAAAAAGCCCATCAATCCAAATCTGCCCCCTAAAAGAATCGATCTGTGACCAATCAGTAAGGACATTTTATTCTATCTTTCACTTTGACAGCGCATGTTCTCATCATGACACTGTTCCAGCCTCGGATATTATTTCTGCTTCGGGTTTATACAGGTACTGGGATTTGATGAAGTGTCGCCAGTGGTGTTTATGGTGTCTTGGAAATGTTGCTGCAGTATTGTTGCATGTGATTTTTACTGAATTCTAAACAAATCTGGGAGTACTCGTGTCAAACTTTAACATGCACAGCTTTCCAAGACAACCCAGACGCATAAGCATTCATACATAAAAGTTGCACGTTTAAGGATGTGTAAATATTAAGCAAAAGTACATGAAAACTTTCAAACGTAGGTGCTCATTACGAGTTTGGAGGTCTGTGCACTGCCATGTCGGCAGTAGCAGTCCGACTGCCATTGCCTTGACGGTCAGACCACTGTATTACGAGTCATGCGGGCCTATGAAGCAAAGACGCCACTGTCCTGCCGGCACAACCAGGCAGCAAGCACAGACCGCTGAGGTGATTAGGCAGCACAAACAGGCTGGTCGAGACAGAGTTTCCATCAGTCAAATTATGAGGTTGCACACCGCCAATATGTCCATGGCGGTCCAACCACCACATCTCAGCAGGCAGAAACGGAGAGTATAAAGGGAACCACTCACCTACAGGCAGCCTTCTATGTCCTGTGCTGCCATAGAGCCCATCATGCACGTCCTGTCACTGTTGTTGCTCATCCAAGGTGCACAAAATCCACGTCACCATGGATGCAACCAACCATAAGTATACACACCTACCTGTGTCATTAAGCTGAACAACAGATTGTCACGCCATCATCCACATGAGATGTGAGTCACGCTGTGGGCACTAAGTACATGTGTCATTGTGGCCACAGTCGGAGTCGTTCACAAAGAATCACACATCCACAGCCATTAAATGCCCCTTTGAGCAGATGATTAACACTGCACTGCAACACTATACAAAAGCACACATCGGAATATCTTAGGCACAGGAACAGTGAAGTGTATACAACATTGTGGCACACAACACCAACAACACAGCCACATCATGTCTATTAATAAAACTGACACATTCACATTGCACACATGCCATGGACTGTCATCAGATTCAACACACATAAATATGAATGTGTCATGGAACACAAACACCACACCCATTAAACATCCCTAGTATGGACCCATATATCACCCACATTGCAATACAATGCAGGGACAATGAGATGCACAATAATCTGAGAGACAAATATCCAAAGCTCACTATGCAAACAATACCTGCACAATATGGATGGAGGCCTCAAGAGCACTCAGGGAATAATGCTGCACTGGGAGACATCACACTTTGCACATGCACCTAAAACAACATTTTGCACAGGAACTGGCCCTACATGTATTTCAAGGACAAACAATTATGAAGCCAAGTGACATGCCTATCTGTAAAATGCGGAAGTGCAATTCAAGAAAGCAAATACAACAGCAACTGCATAGGACACAAGTAGCTGCAAGGTACACAGAGCAAAATGGATACATGCACAGTCAACTGCAAACAAAGGTAGCACAATTGAACACCCTCCATGTCTGCACAAAGAAAACTTGAGCTGCCACACATGAGATGAATCTATAATCCTTATCGGGGGACAGGCCTAACACCATACATGCTGACAATGGACCACACAAGATGAAATACTTACTATACCAAACAGAACACAATGCAGTGACGACCACAGATGCATTAACAAACACACAAATTCAGCAAATGGATCAGCAATCAGGCTAAAAACACACACAACTGTAGGCAAACAAATATGTTACCAAAAAACAACTATGTGGGTTCATTTTAACCAAAATGAATATGAGCAAAGGCCATTGGCCAGTCGATCATAGTCATAGCCCAGTACTGTGCCCACACTTAACTCCTATTATTTCCAAGGAAATCCCGCAGGTAGGGGTATAAAATGGGCAGGGAGGTACCTCAGGGATCATCCTTGGGGGGAGGTGAATTTCGGATGGGTGTGTTTGGGAGGGGTGGGCTCTTTCTTAGAAGGGGTGGGCTTCTTCTTGGGCAGAGGGGTATGGGTGCTTGCAGGGGGACAGGTGTGATGGGGAGTATTTGGATGTGGAGGGATGGGTTGGGATTTTGTTTGGGGCGTCTTGGGTTTGTGATGGGGTGGAATGAACAGGGGAAAGGACAAGCTCAAAAAGAAAACTCCTCTTTGGAACAGAAGTATGTTCATCAGAAGGGGTTGGGGATCTGGAGGTTAAGGGAGTGGTTGTCTGGTGTGTGGGTGTAGATGTCTTGGGTGTGTGGGGGTGGGGGTGTGAAGTATGCTTATGTTTGGGTGCTGTCTTTTGGGTGTGTGAGTGTGGGTGTTTGCATGTATTGGGGGCTGGGAAATGGAAGTTTGGGTCAGTGGGGATGGTGGAGGTGTCTGCTGAAGTGGTGGCTGATGTTGTGTTTGTGGGTGCCTGTGTGTGCCAGTGTGTCTTGTGGTATTTGTGTTTAAGTGTGCTGCTTGTGTGTGTTGAGGTGGGTGCATGCGGATGTGTTTGTGTGCTTGGGCTAAATAGGGGAATGGGGGATTTGGATTGGGAAGAGGAAGGTGGGGGAAGCGGCATGTGGGGGGTGACTGGCTGTCATCAGTGAGGAGGCAATAGCCTAAAAATGTCTCTGTAGGCTGGACATGGCACTGTGAATGCCTTCCGGGAAAGCACTGGTCTGCTGAAGTTGGCCGTCCAACCCCTGGATGGCATTCACAATGACAGGCTGACCCACAGATGTTCCTCAGGAGGTCGATAGCGCCTCGCTCAGGGCAGCAGGAGTAACAGGGGCTGGGGTGGAGGTGCCTTGTGCAAAGGAGATGCCCACCCTCTTGGGTAAGTGGGCACAGCCAACTGGGTGGGGAGCAAAAGGGAGGGTAGCGATAGAACTGGGGGTGGCAAAGATGGTACAGAAGTATGTCCTGACGGGTCCGCCACCACTAGGGAAAGGCCACTGGACTTAGAATCCGATGATGAGGATGTAGATCCGATCTCCTCTGTGGCACTCTCCTCACCGTCTAGGCCACTGGGTCCCTCTGTGTCAGTGGTGTCTTGACTGGAGGTACCGTGGAATAGCTGTGATTAGCAAACATTATTATGATGTCAAGTAGGCCCCAGGAACAATCTCCACCAAAGTGGCCCCTACATGTACCATATTATGTGCATGCATGCCATCTGAACTGTAAACAGTTGCCGACAGAAAAATTATTATC
The DNA here is from genome assembly GCF_031143425.1 of Pleurodeles waltl. Taxonomy (NCBI): domain Eukaryota; kingdom Metazoa; phylum Chordata; class Amphibia; order Caudata; family Salamandridae; genus Pleurodeles; species Pleurodeles waltl. The sequence continues at coordinate 150,157,682 of NC_090436.1, read as the reverse complement.
TCAGACAACACAATTGAATAGCTGAAGTTGTGCAATCACAGTAACCACTGAACAAGTAGGAGATAATATCACTTTCAATGCTTTGCCTCATGGAGCATATCTTAGTTACCTGTTGCCACACAATAGTGGGCCACTGGCAATTTCATTCCCACAGATCTCTCACAAGGTTATGCAGACATGTATTTGTCACATACACAATAATACAACAATGTGAAATGATGCTCCCCGAAACCGGCATGTTGCTGACAACACTACAGTAGCCTGGAGAAGGTAACATGGAATTACTTATGTCACACTGGAAACATATCAACAAGGCAAACTTCACCAAGTGAAATTTGTCCCAATGGAGTCATGAAGGTAGTACCAATGTTGCTCTAATATGCCACACATTTGACATGGTAATGTACACTGTAGACATCATGTGCAAATTGACAACGAGATATGTCCCTAAAATCCACAACACAGTGAATCAGCAAGCCACAGGGAAATTAACACTAATGTCTGGCACTCCTTACAATCACATACTCTGATTGCATTAGTAGACACCATTATTCCTTTGTTTTTTGGTGAGGCCCAGAGATTGGCAAGTACCTGTTGAATGCCTTCAAAATGTTGCGCAATGGGAAACTACATCACTGTCTTAATTTTAGTCCTGCAAACCCAGATGTCTGTGGATGAATGGTTGTACCGAAACACATGTGATTTCAACATAACTGCAAATCACTCCATGATGCATGCCAACAGTCAGGTTACAAACCTTCTTCATTACACATGTGCAGTGCACTTTGATACATGGTGCCACATCAGTGGTCTGGAAATGCACATTGTGGCTGGAAAATCTAGTGATACACATTTTGTCCCTCATTGCTACTGCAGTTGTACATGTCAAATGACATGCACTGACAGGTGAGGGTATGTGTCAGCCAACAATCAATGGTGACACACTCCTGTCTGTGGCACCACATGAAATGTACCCCCATTGCAAATGTCATATTCCACACACGGGTTGGTATGCCCATATATGTGAGGGAATACAGGTTTCATCCCATGAAAATAGATAGACCATGCATGAAACAGCAGTGTAAACATTTTGTCAAAAGAGAAAGCGACACATACCAACATGTAGGCACAATGAATGTTGGCATATAAATCATGTCAATGAACATTGCCCTCTCCTAAAGGAAAAGTATTTAATCATAGCTGACCTAAAGAACAATGTATGCTCTATTACATGTATGATGCCATCTTCACATTACAGACAGTAGTGAAGCACAAGCACCCGTCACATGCTGAAGACAAGTAGCCTCTGGATGGCAGATGCCAATATACTCATTTGACCAGACACATGGCTGAGGACAGCGATCCATCACTTCCTTTACTTTGGCCTATAACACTGAGGAGTAGTGGTCTGTTGCATAGAATTTACACCTACTACAACAACAAACAGTACTTGATTGATCAATGTATACAGCCATATGTTGCCCCTGGAGAGCAAATTGTTTGTGGATGATACACAGGTGTATCCTAAGTCCCTTGGCCAATCAGTATGCACAACATTACGTATCTATACAAGCAGTCACTCATCTATCGTGTCACACATTGCACATCCATAATTGTCAGGGGGAGATCTGAGAACCTAACACATTAACTTGGCAATGTGACAGGCTGGTATATGCCCTGTATTCACCTCCCTTGTGGCTGCTGTGCTCCCCTCAAATGCCCATCAAGGTCTGGGTAGGCCACTACCAGAATGCAGGCCATTAGGGGGTTCAAGGTCCAAAGTGCACAAAGCCCACATTGGGAGGACAGCCCCAGCTGGACCTCTGCGATCTTCTGGGCCAAGCGTCTCAGGTCCTCCCACTTCTTGCGACAGTGGGCACTCTGTCGGCAGTGGACCCCCAGGGTCCGCACCTTTTGGGCGATGGCTTTCCATATCTCCTTCTTCTGATGGGTGTATACAGGCATGAATGCAAAGGACAAATCAAGAGATTTGAATCACAAGTTTTGACACAAATGGTTTAGTCACGCACATGTCAAAAACACCAAGCTGGACTTTTTCAATTTGTTAACACCACAAGTGTAAAGCACACAAGACAATAACTAAAGGGACATGACTACAGATGTATATATCCATCTGCAGACTAACCCACTAACCTGCTCAGGGCCTACAATGACTAAGCAGGCCCACTGACAATAGGTAGCCTATGCTCCAGCAACATGTACTGTGATGTGAGTCACTATGAAACACTACACACACATGTGGCTTCTGAAGGGTCAACTCCTTAGGCCTGAATGGACCAAGACATTGACAGCCTGTGAGATTGACTGACTGCATTTAGGGCCAGATGTACAAAGCTTTTTTCTGTGCACAAATGGCTCAATTCACAGAATCAGGCCGTTTTTACACAGAAAAAAGCATTTTGGTATACACAGATGCTATTTTGTGATTCAGTAAGCTATTTACCGAATCACAAAATAGGTTTGCAGGTCACAGTTTGGAAGGGGTGTGCCAAGGGCATCCCTTTCTAATTGCGAGTTGCAGTGGTATGTATGATTAGTCTGTGACCTTGAATGCGGTCACAAAACAATCACAGTTAACACCAATTTCAAATTGATGTTAACCCATTTGCAAGTGGGAAGGGGTCCTTAATCTTTCATTTTTTATTTTTGAAATGCATCTAGTTTTCCTTTAAAAAGCACTCAGAGGCATGGTGTTCTGCTGACCCCAGGAGGCCACTGTCCCTGGGAGTGCAGCCATTCCCAAATGGATCGCAATTTGCGACCTGCCTCATGAATATTCATGAGGTAAGTCTCTTGTGACCCATTTGGGAATCGCTAACGGTGTCTGACACACTGTTGTGCATCAGGTTTTGTGACTCACAGAATTGCGAGTTGCTAGGACTGGCAATTTGCGAGCTGCAAAAACTGATATTTGTTCATATGGTCCACAGTACCTACAGGCAACTTCCATAGTATAGACTTCACCCTTACACTTGAGTGACAATGAAGGGTCTGACATGGTGGGTACAGAAAGTGTCTTCCTTGTGCATGTATGGACATGTTGCCTAAGAAATGCAGACTCATGCCACTTCAGGGGGTGGATTCTGAGTATGTACCTGTACCACAGAACACTCCTTTGGACATCTGTGTATATCCTACAGAGATGCCATCCAACATACCAAGGTATGCATTGTACAATTTCTGCTATGTGACCAAGGTAGTGACTCACATATAATGGCCTCCCAGGAATCAACACATAGGGCCTGATTATGACCCTGGCGGACGGCGGAGGCCGTCCGCCAAGGTACCGCCGTTGAATGACCGTACCGAGGTCAAAAGACCGCGGCGGCCATTTAAACATTTCCTCTGGGCCGGCGGGCGCTCTCCAAAAGAGCGCCCGCCGGCCCAGAGGAAATGCCCCTGCAACGAGGACGCCGGCTCAGAATTGAGCCGGCGGAGTTGCAGGGGTGCAACGGGTGTAGTTGCACCCGTCGCGTATTTCAGTGTCTGCTTAGAAGACACTGAAATACTTTGCGGGGCCCTCTTACGGGGGCCCCTGCCGTGCCCATGCCATTGGCATGGGCACGGCAGGGGCCCCCAGGGGCCCCGCGGCACCCCCTACCGCCATCCTGTTCCTGGTGGGCGAACCGCCAGGAACAGGATGGCGGTAGGGGGTGTCAGAATCCCCCATGGCGGCGCAGCAAGCTGCGCCGCCATGGGGGATTCTAAGGGCAGCGGTAAACCGGCGGGAGACCGCCGGTTTGCCTCTTCTGACCGCGGCCGAACCGCCGCGGTCAGAATGCCCTGCGGGGCACCGCCGGCCTGTCGGCGGTGCTCCCGCCGACCCTGGCCCCGGCGGTCTTAGACCGCCGGGGTCAGAATGACCCCCATAGTCTGTGTAACTGTCATTAGTGCAATAAGCCAGTATAAGACAAATCTGACTTATGTGAATCTGACAACAGAGCTGTGGGAGTAAGGTATCTGTCATAAGTCAAAGACATGCATTGACAATGATGCATAATGCACTTACGGACTACATCTGGGATGTACCTTGGCACCCATTCCTAATTTAGTCAATGGACTGAGGTATTCAGGGCAAGGTTTGCCAATAGAGCATCATATTGTCCCATGACAGGATCTGCTGGTGTAAGGCAGTGTGCACAGTGCCACAGTTGCACAGCCACAGTAACTCTACCCCAGCCTGGACTATGTCCCATAACGGGAGGTACATTTGACAGGTCCTGGTATCTGCATGCTTAGCATACAGGACATACATGTCACTCCATTTCCATCACTTCCATGCATGACAGTTCGTCATGTGTCCATCGGCAATTTTGCATATGCTGTGTGTGGCAACCTGCACAGCAAAGTAAGTCAGATATGGATTCCCGACTAGAGTTTGGCAAGGCCATATGTGGGTTGAAAGATCTGAGGTACTGTATAAATTGTGTACAAGGTCCTCAAAGACTCATACAAGATGCATACACAGCTCATGCTGTCAAGCACATACGTGTTGTCCAACATTTACAACAATCATGACAAAAGAGATGGCATTGAATGGCAGCAAAGTATCCTTATCTATTTATGTGCATCCAATACAAGGAGGATCTAGGACCCCAAAAACTTCACACAATGCAATTTGACTCAATTTAACATATAGTACTGGCCACCAATACCTGTACATTCCATTGATACCACACAGACTGCAACAACAGGCATCCAAAAAGTCTAACTGGCACAAAGGGGCACATTGTAGCCAGTGAGGTGGGAAAGGATGGTGTGGAACAGAATCAATTGTGCCTATGACATTCTTACCTGATCATCTGGTGAGCCATAGAGCTGTCCATTCAGGGGTAGGACTTCATCAACAAGCCTCTCCAGCTCCTTTGGAGAGAAGGCGAGGGCCCTATCAGCTGCTGGAAGTGGCATGATTGCTCCCAGAGGTGGCTCACAGCAGCTCAGGTAGTGGTGGTGTTGCTGGCAGCAGTGTCAGGAGTCAAGTGAGTGAATGTGCACAACATGGTGGTCACGTCCACCACATACGCGGTTGTCTCTGCCAGTGGAAACAGCCATTGGGCCACGAACGTCACAGCCAGGAATATTAGGCTATGGCTGTGTCTGCCATAGTTGGAACTGCCTACTGCCCTGACAACTTCCCCCCGGCAGTCGCGGGTGGTTCCTAATGTCCAGTGGAGTAGGTCTGGCATCTGCCATTTTGGCAGCCTGAAATGCTGTATTTGGCTCTGTTAACTGTGTCACACATACAATGTATGTGTTGTAGCATCACAAACATCCTTATTCTGTCTTGTCATGTTTGTCTTTCTACACAACCACCAGTGTAGTGTGTTGCAGGGTACAGATGGCAATTGAAGGCAGTGCACAGTCCACCACCACCGATGGTCTTTTTGGTGGTCGGAATGTACAGTCACATTTTGAGGGTCGATTGTGTAACACATCTTTGAGTTTCTCCAAATCCATGTAGTGGACACATGTGTTGAGAACCATGGGGGTCACATGTGCCCCTTGTATAGTTGCCTGCTGTGTTGTTCACTGTGTGTGATGTCTATCCAGTCAGAAATGCTTTGTCCCATGATATTTGTAGCAAGCATCATGTATGTTGCTGTGGACACACTGACTAATATTCAAAATGTCTTTTCACGTATAGGTACCTTGGGGGAGGGAGGATGCAACAACCTCCTGTCTACCGTCCACTGCCACACATTCACAACATCGAGAAATGGCATAATATTATGTTATATCTCCTGGATAGGCACACAATAGTGGACTTATGCTGTCAGTTGGGGCCAAATCTGATGCCAACTATTAGTTATCCAACCTGTATACTACTGATTGTATAAGTCATTTCAGTATTTCACTTCCTAGCCACAGGGTCATTCCAACATACAGTGGCCCTATCTGCTGGTATGTCCCAATCTATGTTCAGTCTAGTGTTGAAGGATTTCCTCTCAGCAGTGTTGAAACACATTGACAGCTATATCAGGTTCCCCCTGCGTTAGAATTTAGCCAATGTGAGGGCTGACGTTTTGCCTGACTCCCACATGTGGTGGGGACCATTGATAGCACACATGTTGGCATGATGCCACAGTAGGCCAATGAACAAGTCTATCACAATAGAAAGAAATCCATTCCATCAACGTGCAAGTTGTCTATTTAACGATCTCTACATCTCAAACGTCGATGCCCATTACTCAGGATCAGTACTATACCCCATCTGATGTCACAACTGCACCCAGAGAGGGCCTGGCTGGTTGGTAAGTCACTTGTGTCCTGATTGTGTGTGTGCAATGTCAGGTGCTACAATCATGGAGTGAGTGACTCATTGTTGCACTTATGTCCCATTCCTTGACAGGAGACTCCGCATATAAAAACTGTCCTTGGTTGTTGACAATGATGAGGAATCCAACTATGCCAGGAGAAAGTCCACTTCAGTCAGGCCAATGGAAGAACACAGCAGCAAGTGGAGTGGGCTTTTGGGCTCCTGAAAGCCAAATGTAGGTATATGGACAGAACAAGAGGAGCCCTCCTCTACTCACCTGGGAAAGTGTGTCAGTTCACTGTGGCATGCTGCATGCTCCACAACATCGCCCTGCGGTGCAATATCCCGTACATCCCAGAGGAGGGGGAGCCTGCAGTGTCACTGGGTGAGACTCCTGAAATGCCAAGTGAGGATGACAGTGGTGAAGAGGAAGGAGCTGACTTGCCAGAAGATCTTTCATGAGTGTAAGTATGTCATGTGATGTAATGATTATGACTGTACAATGATCTGTAGGTGTAGAATGTGTGAAGTTGAGTCTTTTAGAAACAGCTAGGGAGCTGATACACTACAATATTCAGCAAAAGGCTGATTGATAGGGTAGCTTTTAACACATCCCCACCTTGGCGATATTACTTTATTTGTGTCAGTTTGCTTGCAATGTACTTTGTTTTCCAGTTGCTTGCTATGTGACTTGCGTCATAGGTATGGTTTCAAGCCTACACTCCTTGATTTGTTCATTGTACAGGTACCTTCACCATGGCAGCTTCACGTGGGCATTTCAGAGTTCTGACATTGGCAGATATTTGATGCTGTTCTGACATACAAAGTGGGCATAGATTGTTCCAGGTTGCAGACTCTGAATGTATGAGACCTGTACCAAGACAGTTTCCACAGTGTTCGGGAAGAAGTACAGAAGTGCACATTGCACTTGTTTTGTGTCTTGTGGTGGGCCTGATGCATCATGTGGTCTGAAAATATGTATCCCTAGCTTTTGACCCAGTAATTTTTCCTTCACATTGGCTGAACACTCTTTTTGTATGACTTGTACATAGCTATAAATGTGTTTCATCATTGCAGGCCACAGTGCATTTGCCACAACACTGACATATGTTGTGTCATACCACCAAATGTGTGGGAATTGGATTATGATGTCCCTGTGATCAGGGACTGTTATCCTGCCATCTGTCCATATCCTGGATTATGTGATGTTGGATTATTTTGGTGTGGTATGTGATAAGGCTGAATCTGTGCTAAACACTGTAATAAAATGCTTGTTTTGACCAGACATGTGCACTAATGTGTTGGTGTGTAATGATTGTAATCCTGAGCTGGACACTGTGTTCCTGTAACATATCCCTGCTTTCACACGTAGATTTTAGTTTCATTGTGTGGTTCACATGGTCTTACATCTCTACATACCTAAATGTGAAAATTAGGTAAGCAAACAATTAGTTTGTGATGGGTGAATCTATTACAAAGCTAATACAGAAAATACATTTGGGACAGAAAGAAACAAAAATGTAAAGTGAAGTGGTCAGTTATGGTGAATTAAATCATTAGAGTAGATGGCACACCACTGGGAGTCCAAAGTCTAGAGTAGTTCTCCCATTGGAACTAGTAGGTGGTTGAGGATCAGTCAACATAGTGAATGTGTGGCACACAAAGGAAGTCCTTTAGGGAGAGGTCACTTGCTGGCAGTGGTGGGTGTCTTGCCATCTGCATCTCCTGGATTCTTTGCTGAATCTCCCAGTTGTGGGGGGGTTGGTGCTGCTACAGAGGCAGGGGTGTCAGGGGCTGGTTCTTCCTCTGGCAGGGCCTCCCTTCCAGAGGCTGGCACCGATGTTGATGCGCCTGGTGTTGATGGGCCAAAGGGAGAGGTAGACTGTTGTTGAAAAGCCCTGCTCAGGGTGGTGTGAATGCCCCTCAGCACCCCTGTTAGAGAGGCCTGGTTGTTATTGTGGGCCTCCACCTGTTCCCCCTTGTCTCTGTGCATGTCCTTCTGTAGCTGCTTGATTTCCCAGAGTTCGGTCAAGACCTGGCCCATCACGCTTTGGGAATCCTGATAGATCCCCAAGATGTGGCTGATGGTGTCCTGGCCAGAACAGCAGCCCCAGTTGCCTCACTCCTCTGACCCACAGGAACCCTCCCACACACACTATCCCCATGGGCCTGTGTCCTTGCCACAGGTAGCCCTTTCCAACTTGTCCCTTGGCCCTCATTGTCAGAAGTGTTTGTGCTGTAACTCAGGATCCAGGACTGGGGGCATGAGATGATAGACAGTGTACTCTGGACACAGGTTGGGGGCAAATGGTCAACTGTGATGTTGAGGGAACCAGGCTGGGAGGTGGTGATGTGGGCACAGTGAGACTCACTGTTGTAGTCTGACCAGGTTGGCCAGATGGGCCAGAACTGTCCTCCATGTCCAGACGTCCAAGAGTGTCTTCTTCACTGAGGGCTTCATTCAGGGAGGTAGTGGCAGTCTGTTCTGTGGCCCTTGTGTGCCCAGCAGCAGCTCAACCTGTTGATGTAAAACATACAATGTTACTGGTTGTATTGTGACATCTAACTCCAATGGTTTAGAGTTATAGTAAGCAGAGAACTTGTACATAGTTAAGTTGCAATTAGTCCTATTGTAGAAAGTAACCATGGTATTGGGTGTATTGACATAACATGTGTGAAGCATGTCAATTCAGTTTGACTCAAATGTGCAGATCATTAGCACTTGGGAGGATGGCCTGAAATGACATCTTGCTCCCAGTGCAAGCAAAACAGTATCTAGGCAAGATATGGCTTTGCCCATTTGGAGCCTAGTTGAGTGTGATGCTGGCAAACGATGGACTTTGTTGTATATGTGACTGGAGTCATATTGTGCACAGTGCAGTGTGAATGTGTCTGCTGCCAATATCAAACTGGCAAGGCATCTTGAAGCCTTATGAATACCTGCTATATACACTGGATAAGATGTCATTCATGTCCTCAAATATTTCATCTCGGATTAGCAAGTCAAGATGGAGCTATGTTGACAGATACGTCTCTGATATGGGCATGATCTGTGCTTGATCACTCCCAGGTGAGTATACATCATCTGAGATTTGACAAACAAGTGTATTTGGACAAGTGGGCACTATACTGGTGGTTGGAGTTTGAGTAACAGGGCCCATTGGGCTTTGCAGTCATGCCCATCTCTCTACTACACAATATAGACATAGGCCCCCATTACGACTTTAGTAGGCTTTTGGGAAGACCATATTGGCGGTAATCCAACTGCCGCATTAATAGTCTCACTGTGAAGTCTGCCAAAATACAGCCACATTTCTGAAACCGCCAGGACACCAGAGGATGGAATAAAGGTTGTTCCACCACCAGCACTTCCAGCTCGACAAAATTCCACCTACCACACTACAATTCACAAATGACCACAGTGGTTCTTCCAAGGTGGAAAACCATTGGTGGTCCAAAACGTGGCGGTCAGAACTCACTTTTGTCAGAACACACCACCACATTGGATAGTTTAAACAACCCACACCTGACACACATCCACACACCAGACACACCTACTCACAGCACTATGTAACACACCCCTACACAACCCACAATCCTTTGCATCCAGAACACCATACACAAACACGAGAAGCCAAACAAGAAATGAAATTGTATACTTGTACACAATAGGCATACATACACATTTCACTAAGCACACACCCCCAATCAGCACAACTATCACAATACACACATCATTAACACACACAATCTGCCACAACTGTCTCCAACTCACATTGCAGCATCCACACCTCACTAATTACCTAACACTGCACCCTTACACTCACAACACCCGCACACACCGTCTACACAACCACAACCATATTCACACAAAAACACCCATGGTTCTCTGATGACGAGTTGAGGGTCATGGTGGATGAAATTGTAAGTGTTAAAGCCACACCTGTTCGGAAGACAGGTCCAACAAATATCTATTGCCAGGAAAATAGAAAAAGGTTGGGCCAAATTATAGTTGACAGGGTTAATTCTGTAGACAGTCATCCACGCACAAAGGAGGACATCAGGAAGAAGTGGAACAACCTACGGGGGGAAGGTGCGTTCCATGGTATCCAGGCACCAGCTAGCTATACAGAAGACTGGCGGTGGGCCCCAACCTCCTCCCCCTACCTTTACATCATGGGAGGAGAAGCTCTTGGACATACTGCATCCTGAGGGCCTCACAGGCATACCTGGGGGACTGGAGTCTGGTAAGTATCCACAACGTTAATGTTACATAATTGTGTTGTCCTGCATGCTTACTTACCATCCAAACCCACCCTAATGTACTATTTTAGCAACTAGACCTCTCAGCCAAATCACCTAATGCTCCTCTCTGCCATGCCACCTCTCCACTGAGTCCATCTGCCCTCACACCCCTTGGAAATGACACATTAACTACAGGGTAATCATGTCACTACTGCTCAAGAATGCACTAATCCATCATTATGAAAACCTGGAATGTGCACAACACATCACATGTAATGCATGTACAACAAAATTACTAGCTACACCATCTAGGTTGTTCTAGTGAGGATCAGTACATGGCAATGATAGCAATGCAATGGCATACTCACAATAGCAACCAAAGCAAAGAACAGCTGCAGCTGAATGACCATTCCTAATGACCACAGATCTGATATCTCAAGCCAGAAATAGACTGACCTGGGTTGGAAAGTAAGATGGCTGAGTCGATGCACATGCACAACATCTAGATACAGGGCAATTTCCCTTGCATACTCACATGCTGTGTTCCCACTAGGACACCGCTGAGCATTGCGCAGCTTTAATGTGTGACATCTAGCAAGCCTGACTATTCACTAGGTAACAGAGGTGAACAATCATGTCAACAATCAGACAATATCAGATATCTTCTGCAGTGCAATCTGTACCACTCTAGTATAACAACTCTCAACATGGAATATGGAAATCAAGTCACAGAGTTGTTTGTACAACAAAGGTGTGCTGTGCAGCAGCTGTCAATGTAATTGCAGGGAATCACATTAAGCCACTGTCTGCATCTCACCCAAATAGTACTAAACAGCATTTTAACCTGAACTCTGGGTCTCATTCCTTTCACAGGTAACCTTGCCATTGCCACCATGGGGATGATACTTGAGACTGTCAGTCCCCCACAGGATGAATGCCCCAATGAGGACAATACCTTTGCATATCTGGACACCGATGAACAACCTAGCTCTTCTGGGACACCTGGTTAGTCAACAACTCTCAGCCTCACCCTGCCCACATCAACTCCTGCAAACGCTGTTGCATCAACATCACAGGCAACCATTTGCCCCCAAACCTATTTCCCAAGGACTGTGTAATCTAATGTGTGCCACACAGTACAAGTACCTGACTCTTACCTTGCCACCCCTGACAATGATGGGCCTGCAACCAATGGGAGTGGGCTCACTGTGCCAGGGGCACAGGCACATGGAGGTAGGGTGCATGGGAGGGATGGTATGGGCCAGAGGATAGACCCTCAAAGGGACACAACTGACAAGGAAACCATCTTGTACGTTTTGGGAGCATACCAAAGTTCCCAAGACAGGATGGGACAAATCATCTCTATGTTGGGGGAAAATAAAAGGCTGCAGAAGGACCACCACCAGGAAGTCATGCAGCAGTGGCAAGCACACAATACCCACATGGCTAACATTGCAGGGGCGCTGAGGGACAGCAATACCACCATGATTGCTTTCTCTACACAATATCTGTCCCTTTCCACTACCAATGTAACATCCACCTCTTCAACATCTATGGCTGCTAGTGGAATGGAGGCGAGGGGAAGGTCATGACTCAGACACCCCTCCCTCTGTAGCGGAAGAAACTCCAACCTTGCAAACGTGGAAGCCCATCAGGACATCCAGCAGGAGCAGAGGCCAACACCAAACCCACTGCCAGGAAGTGAACCGCTCCTTAATAGTCCCCCTTGTGTGCCACTCATACACCCTGTTGACTTTTCTGAAACCTAACTCCATTTTCCCACAGTACAAGGACACTGGACTTGTGTTACCAACTGGTGTAGCAGATACCCTGATGAAATCATCCACCATGACTTCACACATCACTGTTATGTTCATTTATATAAGTATAATGGTTTCAGTTTTCCTTTTGATATGCACAATAAATTATACCTAAACACAGGTACTGTGTATGTGTCCTTTATAATCTATGTACAATAGTTAGGCATGCCAACTGTGGAGTGGTCACCCCTCCCCCTGTATGGAACAGCCATTGTAATGGATATCAAACGGAGACTCCATTAGCAGGAGACACATTACAACAGAAATGTTACAGGACAGATGTCAAAGAGGTTAAAATCCAGGCCAACACAAATTTATAGGCAGTATTGCAATCAGTGCATAGAGCATGACTGAGAGTACAATCGGGATGTATGCAATGGTGCCATGCAATGTAAATATGCATGATACAGAAGTCAGGCTCATGGTAATCTTCCTACAAAGCAGGGGCACACTGATAGGTCCTCTGTATCACCTGGTATAGACTCTTCACATACCCATACCATAACGCCTAAATCACATATCCCATGGAACATACAAAGATTATAACAAAGGTACCCAGTACTGAAACCATACACTAACATTGGTCCCATACCTGTAGGATTGTCACTCACCTATATCATTCTACAGTGACATGCACTGTGGAATGCAAAGTAAGAAGTAAATGACAGCTAGGTCCAATGGCGATCACAAATTACTCTACCCATTGTGAAGCAAGAGGCAATGACCCAACCTTTACACATGTGCCAGACACTTCTCCAGACACATAATACACCATTTGATATCCTTCTCAAACCCACAGGTGAAAGAATAGGATAAACCATTTACCACCCCCATTTTATGATGGTTAAACTATCAACTTACAACTAAACTGAGATTACCAGGTATCTGTCATGTAGACCTCTCATGTCTGTCAGCAATTCCTGTCTGCTTCTGACACAGTATTCCTCAAGCCAAGGTTGCCGGGCCAAACAGGATCTAGGCAAATCTGTGAGTGAAAAGGAAAGAGGATAGGAGATTGCACAAAACATACCTCTCATCTGAGAAGTCAATAACAGGAGGGTAAGTTAGCATCTGCTATAACAATGAATGAGAATGCAGAACAATCTGTCCTGTACACAATACAAACTTTCAGTTTGCATTCACAACTCACTCATAGGCATTGGAGCACATTACATCCCCACAGATGAAGAAAGTAGGGAGATGTGATGTCAGCCATCTACATCAGGTTGTACACGTACATCAGAACTATAGTTCTACTTCACATACCTGTGTGTCACTTGAAGTACTGATTGATGAGATCTGCCCTTGAGTCACCTGCTTCGTTATCCTCTGGCTCTTCATCACTTGGCATATCAGCATTTCAAGCCACAGGTTCAGCTGCCTCCCCCTTATCTGCTATCAATGGTATCTGACGTCTCAGGGCTAGATTGAGGAGCATGCAGCAGGCAACTATTATCTGACCTAACTTGTGGGGCGAGTAGAGGAGGGCTCTTCCAGATAAGCCCAGGCCCCTAAATCGTGCCTCCAGGAGGGCAAAAGTCCACTCAACTACATGCCTTGTCCTCCTGTGGGCTTTATTGTAGCAGACTTCCCCTGGCATTGTTGGATACCTCACTGGTGTCAACAGCCAAGAACGGTTTCGATAGCCAGAGTCACCTAAGAACACATTGTAAAAACAACACAAACGTGTGTGTGACAAGCTATATTGTGAAGGCAGGAGACATAAATTGGAAACACACAGTTCAATGGTTGCTCACCAACCAGCCAGGCCCTCTATGTGTAGAGTTGTGTCATTATCAGGGGGACATTGTTGTTTCACATGATGAAGGAATCATGCTCAGATCCTGGCTACTTTGCTGTGACTTGTGTGATGTACTGGTCTGCCAGACACACCACCTGAATGTTGATTGAGTAGTAATGTTTCCTGTTCCCATACACCAGTTCATTTGCACTGGGAGGGACCAAGGCTACATTGGTGCCATCAATGGCTCTTACCACATGTGGAATGTGTCCCATCTCATAAACGTCTACCTTCACATAGCCCAAATCAGCTCGATGGGGAAACCTGATGTAGCTGTCCAGGTGTTTCAACAATGTACACAGTACATCCTTCAAAAGTACACTGAACATGGGCTGAGACATCCCTTCTGTTAGAGCCACTATATTCTGAAAGGACTCTGGGGGTCATTCTGACCCCGGCGGTCTAAGACCGCCGGGGCCAGGGTCGGCGGGAGCACCGCCGACAGGCCGGCGGTGCCCCGCAGGGCATTCTGACCGAGGCAAACCGGCGGTCTCCCGCCGGTTTACCGCTGCCCTTTGAATCCCCCATGGCGGCGCAGCTTGCTGCGCCGTCATGGGGGATTCTGACACCCCCTACCGCCATCCTGTTCCTGGCGGTTCGCCCGCCAGGAACAGGATGGTGGTAGGGGGTGCCGCGGGGCCCCTGGGGGCCCCTGCCGTGCCCATGCCAATGGCATGGGCACGGCAGGGGCCCCCGTAAGAGGGCCCCGCAAAGTATTTCAGTGTCTGCTAAGCAGACACTGAAATACGCGACGAGTGCAAACTGCACCCGTCGCACCCCTGCAACTCCGCCGGCTCAATTCTGAGCCGGCGTCCTCGTTGCAGGGGCATTTCCTCTGGGCCGGTGGGCGCTCTTTTGGAGAGCGCCCGCCGGCCCAGAGGAAATGTATAAATGGCCGCCGCGGTCTTTTGACCGCGGTGCGGTCATTCAGCGGCGGTAGCTTGGCGGGCGGCTCCCGCCGCCCGCCAACATTAGAATCAGGCCCTCTGTGTCCAGGAAGTATAGCACTGATAAGACTTGAACAATGGGAGATATACTATAGGGATTGTGAATGGCATGTATCAGATCTGGCTCCAACTGATTACGATGATCCATGATGGTATGACAATTCAGAGATATGTCTGAATGACATGCCTTTCCTCCATGGTGTGTAGGCCTACCAGTGGACGGTACACTGGTGGTTATCTCACCCTCCTCATGGCAGGATAACTATGTGAAAAAGTAAACATAGTATGAGAAATGCAGAATGCACACATCATGTACAGCTATTTACATTCCTCAAACCTAAGAGCTGTAGAGGATGGCTACAACATCTGACGTATACAGTACAGCACATACCTATGTATCCGATTACACCCTCCTTGGTACACACCGCCAACTATAACAATGGGATAGAATTTATGTAACTACTGTAGCTGTCAAGGTGTGTATCAGTTAAAAATAATCCTCACATATTGTTGGGCTTAATCTAATTTTTCCGACAAATAGGAACCTATGAGTAGCTGTACATAGCTATCACCACATGTCCTCGCACAACACAACTTTTACAGCACATATTCACATTATGTCACCCAAACATGAAGGCAGTACGTGCAGGCGTACAGCACAGTGGGGGGCTATCCATATAATGCTGAGTAGGAAACACTTCCATACATGAAATGTGCTCAAAACAGCAGGCACCTAACCTATTGTACTGGACAGGTGGGTGAGACCTAAGTCCACCGGCGGAAGTCATCATGGAAGTATGCGATCACAAGCACTGTGACTTGCATTGGAAGACTTAGCTGCCTTTGGCGGATTTGGGCCACTGGCGATGTCCACCAGCAGTGACCGGCATGTACGTGGCGGCCGTGACCACCATCTTCTTCAGGATTGGTCACTTGACTCCTGACACTGCTGCCAGGTAGACCTCCATGACCTGAGCTGTTGTGTACTGCCTAGGGCCCCTGCCTTCACCCCCGAAGAGCTTGAAAAGCTAGTGGAGGAGGTCCTACCCATTTATGAACAGCTATATGGTGCAATAAAGGGTCAGGTGAGTCTAGTGTCATAGCAATGTGTGATAGGTGTTGTGTTTGATGGTGTACCATTGATGTGAACTTGTGAAGGTGTTGATGCATGAGGTATATTGTGAAGGATGGGTATGTGTGCCACCTTGCTGTGACTGATGTGTACTGTTCACTCCTATTGGTATGGTGCATGTGGACATGACTTTCTCCTTTTGTCTGTGTCATCCATGCAGGTCAACGCCCATCAAGCGAAGGGGATCTGTCGTGCCATCGCCAAGCAAGTGTGGACCCTGGGGGACCACAGGCAGCAGAGCACCCATTGTAGAACGCTATGAGAGGACCTGAGAAGCTAGGCCCGGAAGACTGCTGAGGCCCAGCTGGGGATGCCATCCCAACGAGGGAGGGGTGCACGTTGGACCATGACCCCCTAATGGCCCGCATTTTGGAGGTGGCCTACCCTGAAGTGGATGGGAGTTTCAGGGCAGCACAGCAGCCACAAGGGGGTAAGTACTGACTGAATCCATGTTCATTCCTCTAATAGTTTGGTGTGTGCTGTCTCATTATAGCAGCAGTGGCAATGTAGTAGGTGCTACAGGTATGTTGACTACTGAAAAAACATAGTACTCCAGTTGCAACACAAAAATAGAGATGTGGCCTTTGGGTGGTGCATGGAAACATGTTGATCAGCTGTGTCCAACAATATGTATGACTGCATGTGAAGATGCACATGTGACAGAGCCACATGTGTTACTCTACCCAGCATATATAAGTCTGTAAGCTGCTGTATCATTGTTCCCACTTAGCATTCACAGGTCCAATCATCCATTTAGTGTTAAATATAGCTCCAAGGTGTCAGACCACTCCCATTTAAATGGATCTGCTCTATGTGCAACATTAGGCCTGACATAGTAGTTACAGGGCCTAGTTACCCTGTGTCCTGAAACAGTTGTAGACTTCATGTGAGGCTGGCATCCCATTCAGGCAATTGCTATGGCTAATATAGTACTGTCCATATGAGTTTTGAGGAGTTGTTCCCATTGTCAACTCATAATCATACAATGGGGTATGTGAAGTTTGTCCCGGATGGACATCTGACAATGGGGGACTCAAGTTGTATATTAGCTCCTAACATTTCTTGGCATTACATTGACATGTGGACAAATAACTTGTATCTCAAAGCCTTTGTTGTAGAGGAGGTAAGTGGCTAGAATGTTTTACCCTTAGACAATGTGCTTTGTCCATGCTAGATATGCCAATGCCATACCGATAAGGGTGCTGCATATGGTATTTCCTGACTACTTAATGTCTCAATGGATATTTGGTGGCTGATCATGTATAAGAGGCTATTCTTTGCTACATTTACCTTAGCTGATGTGGGCTGTGTGGACATGATTTGGTCTTGGCTCACCTCATATTAGCCAGATTTCATTTCATTTAGTTGTACTTCCATTTCACATACACATGTTGTGGGATATGTTGTCAGTTAAATAGCAGTCATGTAGGTGCATGTGTAATTCATGTGTACATTGGTTTTCAGTGGTATTAGTGTTTTGTCAGGACTTAGCTAGTGGGAGGCATATCAAGACAGCTGCAAGTGATGTAGGTGTACTCATGTTGTCATGTCGTGGCTCTGAATCAGCATGTCAGGTGGAATGTTATGAGCTCTCCTAGAAAATTTTAGGCTGTCCATAGTATTGTTGTTGTAGCTATGCTCTCTGTGGTGGTCGGTGGATGTATCATGTGTGCTAGGTGGCCCACAGTTGCAGTAGGTGGAAATTGGTGGATTAGGCAATGTCTGTGAATAGGGACTGCAGAAAGTCCTCTAAGATTTAGTACATGTGTTGACATAGCTGTTCTCCAGACATGGAATATCAAATTGTGATGGCCACTATATGGGACTGCCACCTGTTGTGTATTGATCAGAAAAAGTTGGCATTGTGTCCGGTAAGTACAGAAGGATCAGCTAGGCATGTGATTTTAAGGCTAGGTGCAGTGTCATAAGTGATGAGAGATGACTTGAGTTTAGATGATGGACTGGGAAGATGTGGATTTGCAGTAGGCATGATATGGTGTTATCTGTCAAATGCATTTCATTAGACTGATAAGATGATGGACAGTGATGAGCTGAATGGGGAAGAAATATTTGCTTTAGCCAGGCCATTATGAGTATGCTGCCTTAGAGTTACAGATGATTTGATGGGATGGTCAAGTAGTGCTCAAATACTTGGCTCATGATGCCGGTGAGACAGATGACAAATGGGGTAGTTGGAAGTATCATATTTTGACATCCTGTAGAATCTGAGGGTTTTAAGCTGGGACTTCCCTGGAAGGAGATGTATACCTACAATTGTGCATGTTGTGTATGTGAAGAATGTGATGACCCTCTCTATTCTTCCCTCTCTCTCTGTTTGTGTGCATCAGCATCAGCAGGCAAAGGACATAGGGCACAGGTGAGTGGGGATTCTGCCGGCCACGGACCCGGAGTGCTGAGACCACCCCTACTGAGGGATTCAGTAGCCCGGTGGGTGAGGGGAGTACCACGGGGGAGACAGGATCTATATCATCATCCTCAGAATCCTCCTCCAGTGGGCACTCCATGGCGGTGGCGGACCCATCTGGGACCACCCCAGCACCGTCATTGTCCGACCGTTTCTACCACTGCCCTCCTTGTAGCTCCCCACCCAGTTGGCCGTGCCCGCTCACCCAAGAGGGTGGGCATCTCCTTTGCTGCAAGCACCTCTGCCCCAGCACTTGTTAGCCCTGCTGCCCTCAGTGAGGAGGCTATTGACCTCCTGGGGTCGATCTCTGTGGGTCAGTCGACCATCATGAATGCCATCCAAGGACTTGCAACTCAAGTGCAACAGAGTAATGTATTCCTGGAGGGCACTCACGGTGCACTGGCGGGCCTACAGATATCCTTTCAGGCTCTGGCCTCCACACTGACGGCAGCCAGTCACCCTTTGTCTTCTGTCCCCTTTTCACCTTCCTGTTCCCAATCCCAAAACCCTCTCCCCCACCAACCAAAGCACACAGACAGGCAAGCATGCATTCACCTCAACATCCAAGGGTATCTCAGACAATCACAAGCACCGCAGGACACACCACCAGCATGTACACAAGCAACAAACACATGCGGATACATCAACAGTCACAACCTGCCCTGACACCCCCACCATCACTGACAACACCTGACACACCTGCAGACACCACACTAACATTTACATATCCAGCCACTACGCCTATCTTATCCATAGACATCACAACAGCAAACCCTCCAACATCCACCCCAGTCACAACTTCTGCAGACACCACAAACACAGACATGCCTGCATGCAGCATATCCACCATACCTGCAGTCCCCACCCCAACAGACAGTCACCCGTCCACCACAGCATCTTCCAGTACCTCCACCCGCTTCTTCCAAGACACATAAACACCCACACTCACTCTCCCAACAGACACTCACCACCCATAAGCATGCCTCGCACACACAGGCTCCGAAGACACCCACAACTACACCTCAGACAACCACTCCCTCTCTCTCCACACCCAAACCGTTTTGCCATGACCATCCCTGTGTGTCGAAGAAAGCTTTCCTCACAGAGTTTTCCCTTTTCCCTACTCCTTTCTCACCCTATGATACCCCTAAACGTTCTATGTCCCTCCCAGAGTCCGTCCCATCCACCTCCAAGACCTTCCCGGGCCCCCGCTAGTACCCATGCCCCTCCCCACCAAGAAGTCAACCCCTCCCAAGAGTACTCAACCATCCCCAAAGCATTGACCTAAGCCTCCCCTCCCAAACCAAAACCCAAACGTCCCCCTCCCAATCCAAACCTCAACCCCCCTGCCCCCAATTCCGGTGATGCCTACCTGCCCCTTTGATTCCCCTACCTGTGGAGGTTACATAGCAGTCAGGAGTCAAGTTGGGGGCAAACACATGTGCTTTGTGTGTATGTTGCATGTAACAATATTGGACTGGCATCTGGCCTTGAACATTGATATTATTTATTTACATTTAATATATATTAGGACCAATCTGTTGTTGGTTTCAACGTTATATCTTTGTCCTGTATTTCTATAATTAGGGCAGTTTTGGTCTTGGCTGACATTGTGTGCAAGCATTTGTGTGTCAGTGGTGGTTGTGCTACCTGTTTTGTTTAGGCATCATGTGTTGTTGTGTGCATAGCATTTATCCCCCAGTGATTGGTGTGTTGTGTGATGGCCATGTGTATGTTGGGGACATGTTGTTGTGTTGGTATTGTGT
This sequence comes from Pleurodeles waltl, assembly GCF_031143425.1. Lineage (NCBI taxonomy): Eukaryota > Metazoa > Chordata > Amphibia > Caudata > Salamandridae > Pleurodeles > Pleurodeles waltl. Next base: position 150,137,269 of record NC_090436.1, on the reverse strand, counting down.
GGTGTTTGTGCTGTCATGTGTTAGTTACAGTGTTGTATGCTTTTGTGTGCTTGGACTGTGTGCGTGATTGTGTGTGAAAAATGGTATGTCAGATACGTTGTGATGTTGTTTGCGGGGTATGTCGTACTCTGCATTTTTTGGATGTGTAGTTCTGGGTGTTTGTTCCCTGGTGTTGATGCGTTGTGTTGTATGTATGATTTGTGGGGTAGTTGTGACGTTTGATGGTGTGTATTATTGTGTGTGAGTGTGCCGGTGCTGAGTATCTGGAGTTTGGTGTGTGTGTGAAGGCCGTGGTGTGTGTACTATGTATGTGCAGGTGTGTATGTGGCTGTGTGTAAATGTGTGTGTTTGTGTGGGGTTACATGTGTGTTGCCCTCACCACCCGTTCCCGATTTGTATGTTGTATGTGCGTAGGTACTTTGACATTTTACAACAGTGATAGATAAGTGTATGTCCTCACGGTTGCTGTTGTCGTCATTGTTGCCGGTTCCGAAGTCATTGGGCAAGCAAGAGCAGCAGGAATATGTGTAATTTAGGTTCCATGGTGGCTGCGGACGAGTATGGCTTCCTGAAGGTGAGTGTCTCCTTTTATACAGTTGGTTTCTGCCTGGGTTTCCTGGGTGTGACCTTGGTGGAAGCCTTGGTGGTGTGCAACCTCTTAATCTATCCAGCAGAAACATGGTCTCCAACGGCCTGCAGGTGGCTACTGTCGTCCGTGGAGGCTTGACCGCACTGGCGATGCCGGCGGTGGTTTGCCTGTTTTCTGTTGGAACTACCACCATGGTCATAATTTGGTGGTCTTCTCTGCCAGCCTGCTGGAAGTTTGACTACCACTACCAACATGGCATTCCTGAGACCACCAAACTCGTAATGACCCTCATAGTATCCTCCCAGGTGAGTGCACTTCAATCGAGAGTTGAGGAACAGGGGTATTTGGACAAGTGAACACTTGGCTGGTGGTTGGAATTATAGATACAGGGCCTACTGGCCTTAGCAGTCATGTCAGATGTATTGGGGCATGTGACCACAGTGCTGGTGGTTAGAGTTACAGTAAACAGGGCCTGCTGATAGTTGAAGTCATGTCACTCCCTGTACTATACACACAATACAAATATTAGCTCCCTAGGTGAGCACACTTCATTTGTGAGATACCAAACAGGAGTATTTGGATAAGCGAACACTGTTCTGGTATTTAGAGTTAGAGAACCAGTGCCTCCTGGGGACTGCAGTAAGGTAACTCTCTGTACTACATACACTAGACAAAGGTTAGGTATTACATTTCTGCATGCAGACTACATTTAGATTTGGGCATACAATTACCTGTTGAGACATACCATGAGTCATGGTATTATTATTATATATTGAAAGACTCACAGGCCCCATTTTGACCAATGAGGCATGTGATGGACCTTAGTAGCTATGATGTTGGGTCTAACAATACAAATTGACAGTGTTTACACTCAGAAACTCTGGATATTGAATGTTAGTGAAGTGCATAAACAAGACAGGGGCAAAAGGTGAGCTATGAGCATGCATGACATTGCATTTTGGTGACATTTTTTGTGTTGTGACTTACTAGACTCCACTCCGCCAGGTATTCCTGTCAAGCCCTCAAGATGCAGGATGGCCAAGACCTTCTCCTCTCAGAGAAAGAGATGTAATGGTGCACTGGTAGGGCCACCACCAGTCTTCATGGCCTACAACTGGTGTCTGGAGACCAGGGAATGGGCCTTACCCTGAAGTTGTTCCACTTCTTCTTTATATCCTCCTTTGTGCACAGGGTGGTAATTACAGCATTCACTCTGTCAACACTTCTGTCCCACATTTCGATTGAGAGGTGTGTGCTGGACCTGTGCTCCAAAGAATTGTGGCTCTACTGTTATGGTTTCATCCACCATGACTTTTAACTCATTCTCTGAAAAATAACGACTTTTAGAACGTGACATGATGGGGAAAAACAGGTGACAGTGACTTACTAAACAGGGGAAGTACAAAAAGGTGTGAATGAGCAAAGTTGTGTGCAGGGTGTTTTATGGGTGAGAACAATAGGGGTGCCTATACTATGTAAAAATAGGAAAACGGTGGTCAGTGTTCTGACCACCATTTGCCCACTGTGGCAATTGCATGAAAGTGCATCTTTTGACATGATTAGCCCCGACTTTTGCCTGGTATTTGATTTCAAAGTTGTTGGTGCTAACCAGATTCCAAGGGCCAGATCTCTTTCCTAAAACTGATTGTGATGAATTGGCACAATTGGAAACACCTTTAGGTGCCACTATAAGTCCTTTGTAAATGGTACGAAGGTACCAAGGGCATGAGGTACTAAGGGTAGGCCTCTGAGGGCAGCAGCACAGATTGTGCCACCCTCAGAGACCATGCATCCAGGTGCACCCAGCACTGCCACTGCAGGCTGAGTGTCCTGGTGCAATCCTAAATTGCAGAACTGACATGGCACACAGCCGTTGTGCCCTGTCCTCTATACACTCAATGCAATATAGGTAAGTCACCCCTCTGGCAGGCCTTCCAGCCCTGAGGCAGAATGCACTCTACTGCATGTGTGGGCATAACTGCTTGAGCAATATGCCCCTACTGTGTCCCTGCCAAACCTGGGACATGGTAAGTGAACAGAGCAGCCATTGTACATACATGTACTAGACACTGGTTGGTACGGGTTTTGCAGCTACATGATGGCCAATTTGCATCCTGGGTTGTTTTGAATCAAACAACTCAGAATGATAAATCTAAACTGGTACCAGTATTGGATTTATTCCAAAATGTACCTAAGGGTCATCTTAGAGGTGCCCGCTGCAAAAGCGAACTACCTTGGCGTGGATACTGCCCGGTCACAACCAGCCTGCCACCACCAGACATGATCCTGGAACGCTAGGGGAGATACTGCTCTCTGGGTCCAGAGAACAAAGCCCTTCCTGGGCAGAGGTGTTACACCTCCTCCCTCAGGGATGTGCACTCCCCTGCAAGCGAGCTTCAAAGGGCTTACCACCCTTGAAACTCGACATCCAGCCCTGCTGCTGGCATCTTGCATGGTATGAAAATAGCCTATCAGGGATAGGGAAGTGACTTCTGCCCACAGGAAGTGGTCACATAGTGGGTGTAGGCACCCTTAGTTAGATGACCCATTTGTCACTACTAGGTACTCCCCTATATACCCACTAAATGCAGGATTTAATGGGCACCCATATGTAGATCAGATTCCAAGGACACAAAAAGAGCAGCTGCAAAGAAGACCCAAGGCGCGAGAACTGCATTCCTGCTGGGCAAAGTAAAAGGCTCCCTGCTGGCTGCACCCAGGACTCAACAATCGCCGCCAAAGGGTTGCCGCACAGACTCTAAAAATCCCCAGCGGACTTCCATACTTTGAAAAATTGCCAAAGATCTCCCTCTAGAGTGAAGGCATCACTCTCCTGCAACAAGGATCAAAAGACCAGTGAAGTCCAGTTTACTGACCGGCTGCTGACCAAGAAACCAGATGCCCCGGCCAGACCAAATTTCACTTAAGAGACTGTAAGGACAAAACCTGCGAGTATTCCAAGTTTGGTGGCACTGTGACCCCCAGTGGCTGAACTGTGCAGCATCCCCAGATACTGTCAGATACTGTCACTCAACATCAGTCCCCCGGAAGGAAAGTCCAGTACAGACTCCAAAAGGACTAGGGGAAAGCCCCAGTCGAGGGACTTCAGAAACCACCAGAACAACCCCCCAGAGTGGCCATGCTGACCTGCAAGTGAACCTCAAAGTGACCTTCCCTTTGCTTCCAAGGGCACCTTTGCTCACAGTTGTTTGCTCATCTATCTGCGCCCTGCACCGAGAACCAGCTGTGGTCTAAGAGTTCCCCACCCCTTGCATTTCCAAGTGGTCTCCTGCAGTGGTCCTGCACCAGCTCCAAGGACTTTTCAGCAGCTCTTCCCGCCAAAACTAGGAACCGCCCCAACTCCTCTGGCTGGCCGACAGAACTTCTAAATGGCCTTGACCTAAGAACAACTGGAGACATTGGTAAATGCACTGCCTGATTGTATATGCATGTTAAAAGTTTTCTCCCATTTATTCCTATGGTGCGTAATTACGCACAAAAGTTTTTGCTAAATTTAAAAAATCATAACTTAAAAAGTACTTACCAGATTTTGATGATCTTGGTCTTAAAAATTGTATACAAATCTAAAGTATGTTTGTAAATTGGTGTAGTAAATCCTAGTTTGTTTTAGTGGGATACAGGAGTTAGCTTAGCCTTTGACCTGCAAACTCGTGCCCCCGTCACCTAGTGACTTTTACGCTACTTAGCTTGCTCTGTTTTAGCACATTTATTTTAATTAAATCTTGCCTTGTTTTCAGTTAGGCCCATGTTTTAGTTTGGGTTATCAGTGCCACCACGCTAAGGCATCAATAACAAGCGACAAAGATAAACAAACTGTAGGTATGCACATTAGGTACTTTCCCTCTTCACGCTTTAGAGGGAACTGTTTATATAAATTACCGTCCCAAGTATGTCTTGTTATCTACTGTTTGGGAACAGAACTTCGTCAGGGGTCCAAGCAGGGGTCCAAGCAGATCTGTATAAATACTCCTCACTTAAACAGATAGTCAGAGGGATTCCGACCAGATGCCATTGCTGCTATCGATGCTGCACATTGCCTTGACGCTGACCCAGTCTTTGTGTCCCTACGGAGTCTGAGCTAGAGACCTCATTCCAAGGTAATGAGGGTTGGGGGCTCTTCCTATGGACACAGAATTGGCAGATTAGGTTTAACATACCTAGCTCTCTGTTAGGTTAGATGTTGGGCTCATTATGCTAGGGTATTAGGACATATCTCATACTTTATGTCATTACATGTTATTGCAAGATGGTGGGGGTCTTTGTATTCATGACTCTTGTCTTTACCATTCTGTTTCTTGCACTGTTCATTATCCTGATCATTGCAGCCTCTGCAACTTATCATAGATTGCAGTTTTGCCAAATAAAACCTATTGAAACTTTACTGCATCTTCTTCATTGCCTGTGTTTATTGAGACATGGTGTTTATGTGAGAAAGGGGTAATCTCCGTTGAACCATAACACTCCATGAGATGTCACACTCTGGAGTCCATGCATAAAGGCTGCCACAAATCACCTTTTACTGTTTGGGTTTTTGGTGAGGTGCTGCTTGTGAGCCAGGAGGGTTGGGACGACAGTTGCGACTTGTTGTAGGACTGGCATAGTCACCTACAAACATAAGTCCTTAAGCCAGCAGTCTTGCCTAGAGCAACAGTCAAACTACAACATTGGTCTCAAGTTATTCCTTTCAGTGTGTGTCTTACTTTATTGATACTTATGGGGACAACAAATGCTCTGCACTTCTCCAAGACTGGCCTAGGTACCATACAAATTAGAGCATTAGGTAGTCTAAGTTTTACCTCTGTAAACCAACTTGCTGTTGCCTAGACTCTCTGCTCAGTGTGCCCAGCTTTGCACACTACATAGAGAACCAGCCTCCTACAGCAATGTGTGTCAGCTGTGTTATTTTCAAATTCATCCGATGTGCAATTGTCTATTACTTTGCTGACCACGAACTGCCGTGATTCAGGCTACCAGTGGCTGACTGCCATGGCGGGCGCTGGCGGTCTGACATTTTTGATTGGCTTACCTGCCTGTGTAACTCATAATAGGGTGGTCTGAAAGACCGCTAATGTGGTGGTCTTTTCAGGACCCCCAACATGGTGGTCTGCCGGTCCGACTACCAAACTCATAAAGAGGTCCTTAATTTCTTTCATTCTCTATGGGGAAAAACATTTTGCCTAAGAGCTGTCCTTTCTATTTACCACTATCAACTGTGGACTCTTACTCCTGTCCTTGACTAGAGGAAATGTTTGATGGTGTCCTGTGTGGGAATTAGCTTGAAAGTGTGTGTGCCTATTGATACATTTAAAAGTGTGAGTATTTAATTAGTTTTTAAGACCTGCGCACGATGCCTCCTCTCTGCCCTAGCTTAGAGCTTTACTCACTTTACTCTAGTAAAACACTACATTGTTGTGTATGTGATCCACATTTAGTGAAGAGTTAATAATCATTTTGTTGGAAAATGGGTTATTATTAGTGATAAGTAGGGACCTACCACTAGTAATAAGACCGCAATCCAAATGTTAGATCCAGTCAAGGTCTCAGTAAGTTAATCCCCTGCTTATCCCCTGATAGCTGGCAATGAGAAGGCAAGTTTTACTTAGGAGACAGGTTTGTAAAGCATTTTAAAAAACAGTACATTGAATAAGTAAGAGACAGGACACAACAAAAATCCAACACCAATTTATAAAAATAGGAAATATTTTTAAGAGTAAAATGAACCCAAAATGAATAAAATCCAATGTAGGAAACCAGAGATATGAATATGTATTAACATTAATAGTGAAACTATAGCTTAGATGCAAATAGATCTCAAAGGGTTAAAAAAGGTCGCTCTAGACTAGGACAAAGTCAAGAGTTCCAGCCGCCTCTGATGTAACACTTTTACACTTACTTCCAGTAGTATTTCTTAATACAAGAAAGTGGTCCACAGGACCGATCCAAGGTTCCAGAATCTCTGATTTGCTCCTTGAGACGTTGGGACTACAATTCACACAATGCATCTAGGCAAAACCTTAAAAGTCCACTGAATGCTGTCCAGGTGGGCTCTTCTGGTAGGTGTTGATGCAGCCTTTAGCCGCTTTATAGCTGTCCCTTACAAGGAGTCTACTCCTGAATCCTTTAGAAGCCAGACAAAGTCATCTGTTGTGAAACCCAGAATGTGCAGCAGGTGCAGGCCTTATGATTGCAGACCGGGGGTTCAGCAGGGTAGTCCTTCTTCTTCTTCTTGTTTCCAGGCAGTGATATTTGGCCATCCATAACACCAATGCAAATGTCTAGAAGCTCTGAGATAGTACTTGAGAAGTTGGGACTGCATTTCCCAGAATGCATCTGGCCAGTTCCTTCAAAGGCCACTGGAAGATGTCCAGCTGGGGTCTTCTTGATGTAGGTGGTGCAGGTAAAGCTCTGTTAACCTGTTGCTGTCAGAAAGTCCATTCCTTCACTTGTGGGGGACGTGAGCACGCGTGGGTGTGGTGTTGGCACACAGCATTCGGTGGAGAGGAAGCGGGGTCCAGAGGCTTCGAGCTCCAAGAAACTGCAAGAATCTCTGAGAAGCCTCCTGATTCTCTGACCTCGGCTCCCCTGGCTACCCCAGACCTCAGACCCCTGGCCCCCCATCCCCCTGACCTCGGCCCCCCGCTCGGCCTTATGGAGCTCCAGGCAGGGGTGAACGTTGGGCCTTCTGTGGGTTCTTAAAAAAATAAATAAATCAAGAAACGCAGATTGAGAGCTGGGAGCGCATGAGAGGCAAGAGAAGGGGAGGGGGCAAACCCCCTCAGAAAAAAACTAAGAGGTCTGAAGAAGCACCCCCGCTGACAACCGACCGAGCGAGCCGACAACTTAGGGCCAGATTCAGATGCAGACTGACCCCAGCTAGTGCACGGGGTGACCTCAGATGGAGCATTGCTGTGTGACGGGTAACAAGCACCCCTCTCCACCTTTGCAGTCGGCAGCAGTGGTGATCAAGGTACCGTCCCAGGTACTCACAAGCGCGCATGAGCTTTTACCTACAAGTTGCTGACTGTTGCGCTGCAGCGTCCGTGCAGTCCTGTTGATGTGTAGTCTGAGTTTTTAAAACTCTGACACAAGCGCTTACTAGCTCCCGCTTGTTTCCGCCACTTTCGGCTAGTTTCCACGACCAACCCTGAGAAACAAGATCTCTCCATTGTGAATCAGCAAGTGAACTATCTGCCTTCCATGCACACTTCCCAGGGGGCAACAATAAGCAAGGCAGAAGCGTAAGGCAAACAGAAGGCAAATGGAAGCGCCAGCAGAATACAGGTCAAGGCGTGGGGGGCTCTAACAAGTTTAAAGGATTGAAGGAATGACTGAGGTTTGCAGATTGAGTACAGAGTTGGCCCCTGTTGGAAAATGGGTTATTGGTAGGGCAGGTAGGTACCTACACCAAGCAACAAGCCACTAACCTCCACCTAGGTGCAGTTAGGTCTCAGTAAATTAATCCCAGCTCAACCCTTGGTAGCTTGGTAACGAGCGTCAAGGCTTAACTTAGGAGACAAAGTGTAAAGCATTCAAATATCACAAAACAGTAATTAAATAAAACACAGGAAACAGTTTAAAAATCCAAAACCAATTTATAAAAATAGTTTATATTTTTATCTTTAAAATGACACAAAAACGATTAAAATCGGTTCAGGGGAACCGGAGATATGAATTTTTAAAGAATTATTACTTTTCTAGCGCTTAGAAACAAAAAGCGCCAATCGGGTCATCTGGTTGCACCTCGACCGGGGCAAAGTCAAACTTTCAGGCCGACCGCGATGGAGCCCTGCTCGGCTACAGGTCGCGGGAGGCCTCGGTTAAAAAGTTACCTTCTGACTTAGTCTTTATTTTGAAGTTTTTCTTCACTGGGACGAACCTGCCAGTTGAATCCGACCTCCTGGAGCCCTTGTCCGGATACGCGATGTGGGTTTCCTCGGTGGAGACTTTTACCTTCGGACTTAGTAGTTTTTTCGAGATGAAAATCCTTCGACCGGGGTAAACCTGGATCTTGATCCGACGTCCATGGAGCCCTTCTCGGATACGATGGCTGGGAGGTCCCGGTCAACGTTTTACGTTCGGACTTAGTCTCTTTTTTGGATGTTTTTCTTTACTGGGACGAACCAAGAAGTCAGGCCGGGTCGCGGTTGAGGCAAGCCGGCTAGAATTTCCACGGCGGGTCGGTCCCTCTCTGGAGCTTTTTTCCAAAAATTCTCAAATCTTTTCCAAACTTCTGGGGCTTCACCCAGATGTTCTTTTAAGGTTCTTTTGGGGTCCACAGCTCACCCCAAGGGTCCAGAAGTTCTGTGATGGTCCTTGGGGGGTGCGGACTTCAACTCCCAGAATGCACCTGGCGCAAACTCCTTTTTGGCCACTGGACAGTGGTCAGCTGGTCGCTTTCTTCAGGAGTTGGTGCAGGGGACTCTGGTTTAGCAATTTTTCACCTGTAGCAAACAGGGAATCCCTCCTTGAACCAGTTGAAGCCAGGCAAAGTCCTTCTTGTGGTGAAGCCCAAGTGTGCAGCTGGTGCAGTCCTTCTGAGTGCAGGGTCCAGGTGCAGGCCAGGGGTCCAGCACGGCAGTCCTTCTTCTTCTTTAGTTCCTTTCTTGTTGAATTCTGGAGGGGATCTGAGGTATGGGTGCAGGTCTGCCAGTTTTATCCTTGCTCCTGGGTGAAAAGCAGGGGGGCCCTGGTTCTCCAATCAGGGACAGGGTCGTCCCCCTGTGATGATCACTTCCTGGGAAGTGTGGCAAAAATCCATCCCAGAAGGCAACAGTCTCTAAAAATCCAACATGGATGAATCTGATTTTTGGAGGTTACATCTGGCTGAGCCCACCCACTGGTGTGGCTAAAAATCATAAACACACCCCTCTCCTGCCCTCTCCTAACCTAATCAAGGGGGCACCTAATTGTCTGGGGTTGCAGGATGTGGGGGTGTTGCTGGGTGCTGCAAATGTCCTTCTCTGCCTTTGAAGACCAGTTTGGCAGCCCTCCCCCTTCCTGCCTCACCATCTGCTGAGGGGAGATTCTCTCCCCCAAGCACATTCCTTTGTGTGAAGTCAGGCCACTTCACACCTCATCAAGGTAGCCTGGCAGAAGCTGCTGCAGGCTGGCCAATCAGAGCACAGCAGCAAAAACAATGCAAAGCTGAAATTGGCAACTTTTTAGGTAAAGTCTAAACTTTTTACCTGGACAAGTTATATTAAATCCAACAACTGGAAGTTGTGGGATTTATTACAACAATCAATTTGATACCAAATTCTTGGTATGTAACATTTAAGGAGACTTTAAAATTTAAAATAAAGTCTGCCCATTCTAGCCTATGAAGGCCATTTACTTCAATGAGGGAAAAACGAATTTGGCTGTTTTTACCTCACCAGGGCTTATAAATCTATTTTTATAAAGTCCCTGCTTATAGTTACATGGCACCCAGCCCTAGGGGCACATAGGGCACACCTTAGGGGTGACTTATATGTAAAAATAAGGTAGTTTAAGACTTTGGAAGTACCTTTAATTCCAAAGTCGAATTTGCATATAACTTTAATTTAAAAGCAGCCAGCAAGGCAGGCTTGCTTTTAAAATGACACTGGGCACCTCAGCAATGCACCTAGGTGTGCACCACCTATGCTGTGGTCCCTAAACCTACATGCCCTACCATATACTAGGGACTTATAGGTAGGTTAACTTAGCCAATTATAATTAGCCTAATTTGCATATCCATTTTACACAGAGCACAGGCCCTGGGACTGGTTAGCAGTACCCAGGGCACCTTTAAAGTCAGGAAAACACCAGCAAAAAGTGGAAAATGGGGGCAAAAAGTTATGGGGCCTCTGCAATCAGCCCTGTTTTCTCACACAACCCCCCCCCCCCAGCCCACACGCCCAGGAGAATCAGCCCAACCCTGGGAGAGTCTTCCTGGCTTGTTAGGCGAGGAAGACAGTGAAGAAAACTGGCTGTCCCTTTGCAGGGCCTACTCTGCCTTATATCCTCCTGTCAGGGTCACTCCCTATGGGTAGTGAAGCCATCCCAACAGTAAAAGGACCCAACTCAAACTGAAACTTCCCTCTAGGGGGGGTCTTCCTCCTTTCTCTCTGCCAACTTGGGTAGTGAGATGCCCACCTCCCCTACTCCAAACTTTGCTAGGGCAACACCTAGCTTACCCAAAGAGGTCACCCAACACTTGAGCAACCCCACCATGACCAATAGGGTCAGGGGTCCTACTTTGCTATTGGCCTTGGGGTCTGCCTCCCAGGCCAAGTACAGTGCTGCCAGGAAGGCTAGCACCCAGCAGAGGCTACTGACAGCTGTCAGTACCCAGAACCACACCCTAAGCTCTCCACTGACAGGTGGCTGAGCTGCTTTAGGGGCATCTTTGGGGTCCTGGCACCCCACTTGCTGTCTAGAGTGGGGGGCTACCACCTCCTGTGGCAGACACCCTCCTTCCACTCTCCCTTCTGTCAGTGCAGGGGCAACACCTTGCATCTGGACAGCTGCCTGACTACTCAGGACTTCCTTGGGGTCAGGTGAGGCCTCACCAGTGCCAACTCTGGGCTCCCCCCTTACTGGGGCAGAAGGCCCTTGGCTCCCTGGAACTCTCTTTAAGAGTGGCCTACCCTTCCTTTTCTTCTTTCCTTTTCTTGGGGACCCCTGTCTCCTAACTGTAGGGACTGACTCCCCAGGACTTTGGGTTGGGGGGGCACCCTGGGCGACCACCCCATCTGGGACCAGACTCACCTCTGGGAGGTCATTGCCCAGGATACAATCTAGGGGAAGGTCAGCACTGACTACCACCCTAATCCAGTCAAGGATACCCTCCCTCTCTAGGGGCACTATGGCTACAGGTTTGGAGGTGACCTTCCCTGTGGCTATCCTGACTTTCTTTGTCTTTCCTGGGACATACATGTCTGGGGTCACTAACCGGTCACTCACTATAGTGTGACTGGCACAGGTGTCTCTCAGGCCAGTGGTAGGGATCCCATTCACTTGAATGTGGTGGAAGTGCCTACTCCCACCCTCAGGGATCACCAGCTTACCATCTGGTCCTGTCTCCCAGCACAATGCTAGGAGGACTTCATCATCTGAGGAATCCTCCTCTATGGCTACACTGGACAGCCCAGTGCTAACCACCTTCCTTGGACAGGCTGCATCTCCTCTGAAGTGACCTGTCTGCTGACAGTCAAAGCAAGCCCTACTGTCCAAGAGTTTTTTTAACCCTGGGTCTCCCTGTCTCTGCTTGTCAGAGTGGGAGTGGGATTTACTCTCCTCCTTCTTAGGGTTCTGGGGTACAGAGGGAGTCTCTGTGGTGGGCTTACCACCTCCCTCCTTAGGTTTTTGGGGACCTGTCCCCCCCTTCTTGGAGTCTCCCCCCTGGGACTTGACAACCACCCTGGTTCTCAACCACTCATCAGCTGCCTCCCCTAGCTCTCTAGGGTTGGTCTGCTTAGAGTCCACTAGATGCTGGCGTAACCTTTCTTGGATACAATTGGTCAAGATGTGCTCTCTCATGATCAGATTGTATAACCCCTCATAAGTATCTACTTTGTTACCAATAATCCAGCCCTCTAGTGCCTTTAGTGAAATGTCCACAAAGTCAACCCAAGACTGGGTACTGACCTTCTGGGTGTCCCTGAACTTCATTCTATATTGCTCTGGGGTCAGACCAAACTTCTTGGCTAAGCACCTCTTCATACTAGGGTATGAATCTGCCTCCTCCCCCCTTAAGGTCAGAAGCCTATCCCTCCCTGAGTTGGGGACCAACTCCCACAAAAGGGAACCCCAGTATTGAGGCCTAACCCTTCTCATTTGGAGTGCCCTCTCAAAGGCCCCCAGCCACTTATCTATGTCATCCCCCTCTACATAAGCAGGAACCACCCCCTTGGGTAATCTGGGGCAAACTCCCCCACCCATGGACACCTCAGCTTCTTTATCGCTGCTTCCATCTCTTTTCTCTTTGTATGCCCACTTTTTCTTTTCTAGGGCCAGCTTCTCTGCTTCCAAAGCTATGTATGCTAGCTGGGCCTCCAGCTCTCTTTCTCTGATGGATGGGTTCTCTCCTCCTGAAAGGACCCCCTTCCCACCACTAGCTTTGGATCTGCCCCTAGTGACTGTATTTACTGAGGACCGTTCTTCCTCATCCTCACTTAGGGTCAGATGCCTTCCCTCCCCTGAGTGGTTAGAGCTTGCATCCTCCCTTCTTTCTCCCTCCTCTGGAGCTTCTTCTGACTCTACCTCTTGGGCCTCAGCCCATGCTCTCAGGGATGTGATCAGGATTTGCTTCCTGAGATCAGTGGTTGCAGGCAACCCTCTTTCAATACACAACCCCCTAAGCTGGACTACTGTCAGTGTGGGTAGGCTAGCCAGATCAAGCTCCATGGTTCCCTAGTTTTGTGTCAACAAAAACTCTTTGCAAAAATTGGAAACAAGAATTTAGAAAAATTACAAAAATTCAATAATTGAAATTAATCCAAATTAAAAATTAAAAACAATTTTTGCACTAGGACAATTTAAGGGATTTTTAATTTGTTTTACCTAAAACTGTAACGTGATATTGAACACAAGTACAGGATCCCGTCGCTGCTTCCAATTATGTTGGAAAATGGGTTATTGGTAGGGCAGGTAGGTACCTACACCTAGCAACAAGCCACTAACCTCCACCTAGGTGCAGTTAGGTCTCAGTAAATTAATCCCAGCTCAACCCTTGGTAGCTTGGCAACGAGCGTCAAGGCTTAACTTAGGAGACAAAGTGTAAAGCATTCAAATATCACAAAACAGTAATTAAATAAAACACAGGAAACAGTTTAAAAATCCAAAACCAATTTATAAAAATAGTTTATATTTTTATCTTTAAAATGACACAAAAACGATTAAAATCGGTTCAGGGGAACCGGAGATATGAATTTTTAAAGAATTATTACTTTTCTAGCGCTTAGAAACAAAAAGCGCCAATCGGGTCATCTGGTTGCACCTCGACCGGGGCAAAGTCAAACTTTCAGGCTGACCGCGATGGAGCCCTGCTCGGCTACAGGTCGCGGGAGGCCTCGGTTAAAAAGTTACCTTCTGACTTAGTCTTTATTTTGAAGTTTTTCTTCACCGGGACGAACCTGCCAGTTGAATCCGACCTCCTGGAGCCCTTGTCCGGATACGCGATGTGGGTTTCCTCGGTGGAGACTTTTACCTTCGGACTTAGTCATTTTTTCGAGATGAAAATCCTTCGACCGGGGTAAACCTGGATCTTGATCCGACGTCCATGGAGCCCTTCTCGGATACGATGGCTGGGAGGTCCCGGTCAACTTTTTACGTTCGGACTTAGTCTCTTTTTTGGATGTTTTTCTTTACCGGGACGAACCAAGAAGTCAGGCCGGGTCGCGGTTGAGGCAAGCCGGCTAGAATTTCCGCGTCGGGTCGGTCCCTCTCTGGAGCTTTTTTCCAAAAATTCTCAAATCTTTTCCAAACTTCTGGGGCTTCACCCAGATGTTCTTTTAAGGTTCTTTTGGTGTCCACAGCTCACCCCAAGGGTCCAGAAGTTCTGTGATGGTCCTTGGGGGGTGCGGACTTCAACTCCCAGAATGCACCTGGCGCAAACTCCTTTTTGGCCACTGGACAGTGGTCAGCTGGTCGCTTTCTTCAGGAGTTGGTGCAGGGGACTCTGGTTTAGCAATTTTTCACCTGTAGCAAACAGGGAGTCCCTCCTTGAACCAGTTGAAGCCAGGCAAAGTCCTTCTTGTGGTGAAGCCCAAGTGTGCAGCTGGTGCAGTCCCTCTGAGTGCAGGGTCCAGGTGCAGGCCAGGGGTCCAGCAGGGCAGTCCTTCTTCTTCTTTAGTTCCTTTCTTGTTGAATTCTGGAGGGGATCTGAGGTGTGGGTGCAGGTCTGCCAGTTTTATCCTTGCTCCTGGGTGAAAAGCAGGGGGGCCCTGGTTCTCCAATCAGGGACAGGGTCGTCCCCCTGTGATGACCACTTCCTGGGAAGTGTGGCAAAAATCCATCCCAGAAGGCAACAGTCTCTAAAAATCCAACATGGATGAATCTGATTTTTGGAGGTTACATCTGGCTGAGCCCACCCACTGGTGTGGCTAAAAATCATAAACACACCCCTCTCCTGCCCTCTCCTAATCTAATCAAGGGGGCACCTAATTGTCTGGGGTTGCAGGATGTGGGGGTGTTGCTGGGTGCTGCAAATGTCCTTCTCTGCCTTTGAAGACCAGTTTGGCAGCTCTCCCCCTTCCTGCCTCACCATCTGCTGAGGGGAGATTCTCTCCCCCAAGCACATTCCTTTGTGTGAAGTCAGGCCACTTCACACCTCATCAAGGTAGCCTGGCAGAAGCTGCAGCAGGCTGGCCAATCAGAGCACAGCAGCAAAAACAATGCAGAGCTGAAATTGGCAACTTTTTAGGTAAAGTCTAAACTTTTTACCTGGACAAGTTATATTAAATCCAACAACTGGAAGTTGTGGGATTTATTACAACAATCAATTTGATACCAAATTCTTGGTATGTAACATTTAAGGAGACTTTAAAATTTAAAATAAAGTCTGCCCATTCTAGCCTATGAAGGCCATTTACTTCAATGAGGGAAAAACGAATTTGTCTGTTTTTACCTCACCAGGGCTTATAAATCTATTTTTATAAAGTCCCTGCTTATAGTTACATGGCACCCAGCCCTAGGGGCACATAGGGCACACCTTAGGGGTGACTTATATGTAAAAATAAGGTAGTTTAAGACTTTGGAAGTACCTTTAATTCCAAAGTCGAATTTGCATATAACTTTAATTTAAAAGCAGCCAGCAAGGCAGGCTTGCTTTTAAAATGACACTGGGCACCTCAGCAATGCACCTAGGTGTGCACCACCTATGCTGTGGTCCCTAAACCTACATGCCCTACCATATACTAGGGACTTATAGGTAGGTTAACTTAGCCAATTATAATTAGCCTAATTTGCATATCCATTTTACACAGAGCACAGGCCCTGGGACTGGTTAGCAGTACCCAGGGCACCTTTAAAGTCAGGAAAACACCAGCAAAAAGTGGAAAATGGGGGCAAAAAGTTATGGGGCCTCTGCAATCAGCCCTGTTTTCTCACACAACCCCCCCCCCCCAGCCCACACGCCCAGGAGAATCAGCCCAACCCTGGGAGAGTCTTCCTGGCTTGTTAGGCGAGGAAGACAGTGAAGAAAACTGGCTGTCCCTTTGCAGGGCCTACTCTGCCTTATATCCTCCTGTCAGGGTCACTCCCTATGGGTAGTGAAGCCATCCCAACAGTAAAAGGACCCAACTCAAACTGAAACTTCCCTCTAGGGGGGTCTTCCTCCATTCTCTCTGCCAACTTGGGTAGTGAGGTGCCCACCTCCCCTACTCCAAACTTTGCTAGGGCAACACCTAGCTTACCAAAAGAGGTCACCCAACACTTGAGCAACCCCACCATGACCAATAGGGTCAGGGGGCCTACTTTGCTATTGGCCTTGGGGTCTGCCTCCCAGGCCAAGTACAGTGCTGCCAGGAAGGCTAGCACCCAGCAGAGGCTACCGACAGCTGTCAGTACCCAGAACCACACCCTAAGCTCTCCACTGACAGGTGGCTGAGCTGCTTTAGGGGCATCTTTGGGGTCCTGGCACCCCACTTGCTGTCTAGAGTGGGGGGCTACCACCTCCTGTGGCAGACACCCTCCTTCCACTCTCCCTTCTGTCAGTGCAGGGGCAACACCTTGCATCTGGACAGCTGCCTGACTACTCAGGACTTCCTTGGGGTCAGGTGAGGCCTCACCAGTGCCAACTCTGGGCTCCCCCCTTACTGGGGCAGAAGGCCCTTGGCTCCCTGGAACTCTCTTTAAGAGTGGCGTACCCTTCCTTTTCTTCTTTCCTTTTCTTGGGGACCCCTGTCTCCTAACTGTAGGGACTGACTCCCCAGGACTTTGGGTTGGGGGGGCACCCTGGGCGACCACCCCATCTGGGACCAGACTCACCTCTGGGAGGTCATTGCCCAGGATACAATCTAGGGGAAGGTCAGCACTGACTACCACCCTAATCCAGTCAAGGATACCCTCCCTCTCTAGGGGCACTATGGCTACAGGTTTGGAGGTGACCTCCCCTGTGGCTATCCTGACTTTCTTTGTCTTTCCTGGGACATACATGTCTGGGGTCACTAACCGGTCACTCACTATAGTGTGACTGGCACAGGTGTCTCTCAGGCCAGTGGTAGGGATCCCATTCACTTGAATGTGGTGGAAGTGCCTACTCCCACCCTCAGGGATCACCAGCTTACCATCTGGTCCTGTCTCCCAGCACAATGCTAGGAGGACTTCATCATCTGAGGAATCCTCCTCTATGGCTACACTGGACAGCCCAGTGCTAACCACCTTCCTTGGACAGGCTGCATCTCCTCTGAAGTGACCTGTCTGCTGACAGTCAAAGCAAGCCCTACTGTCCAAGAGTTTTTTTAACCCTGGGTCTCCCTGTCTCTGCTTGTCAGAGTGGGAGTGGGATTTACTCTCCTCCTTCTTAGGGTTCTGGGGTACAGAGGGAGTCTCTGTGGTGGGCTTACCACCTCCCTCCTTAGGTTTTTGGGGACCTGTCCCCCCCTTCTTGGAGTCTCCCCCCTGGGACTTGACAACCACCCTGGTTCTCAACCACTCATCAGCTGCCTCCCCTAGCTCTCTAGGGTTGGTCTGCTTAGAGTCCACTAGATGCTGGCGTAACGTTTCTTGGATACAATTGGTCAAGATGTGCTCTCTCATGATCAGATTGTATAACCCCTCATAAGTATCTACTTTGTTACCAATAATCCAGCCCTCTAGTGCCTTTAGTGAAATGTCCACAAAGTCAACCCAAGACTGGGTACTGACCTTCTGGGTGTCCCTGAACTTCATTCTATATTGCTCTGGGGTCAGACCAAACTTCTTGGCTAAGCACCTCTTCATACTAGGGTATGAATCTGCCTCCTCCCCCCTTAAGGTCAGAAGCCTATCCCTCCCTGAGTTGGGGACCAACTCCCACAAAAGGGAACCCCAGTATTGAGGCCTAACCCTTCTCATTTGGAGTGCCCTCTCAAAGGCCCCCAGCCACTTATCTATGTCATCCCCCTCTACATAAGCAGGAACCACCCCCTTGGGTAATCTGGGGCAAACTCCCCCACCCATGGACACCTCAGCTTCTTTATCGCTGCTTCCATCTCTTTTCTCTTTGTATGCCCACTTTTTCTTTTCTAGGGCCAGCTTCTCTGCTTCCAAAGCTATGTATGCTAGCTGGGCCTCCAGCTCTCTTTCTCTGATGGATGGGTTCTCTCCTCCTGAAAGGACCCCCTTCCCACCACTAGCTTTGGATCTGCCCCTAGTGACTGTATTTACTGAGGACCGTTCTTCCTCATCCTCACTTAGGGTCAGATGCCTTCCCTCCCCTGAGTGGTTAGAGCTTGCATCCTCCCTTCTTTCTCCCTCCTCTGGAGCTTCTTCTGACTCTACCTCTTGGGCCTCAGCCCATGCTCTCAGGGATGTGATCAGGATTTGCTTCCTGAGATCAGTGGTTGCAGGCAACCCTCTTTCAATACACAACCCCCTAAGCTGGACTACTGTCAGTGTGGGTAGGCTAGCCAGATCAAGCTCCATGGTTCCCTAGTTTTGTGTCAACAAAAACTCTTTGCAAAAATTGGAAACAAGAATTTAGAAAAATTACAAAAATTCAATAATTGAAATTAATCCAAATTAAAAATTAAAAACAATTTTTGCACTAGGACAATTTAAGGGATTTTTAATTTGTTTTACCTAAAACTGTAACGTGATATTGAACACAAGTACAGGATCCCGTCGCTGCTTCCAATTATGTTGGAAAATGGGTTATTGGTAGGGCAGGTAGGTACCTACACCTAGCAACAAGCCACTAACCTCCACCTAGGTGCAGTTAGGTCTCAGTAAATTAATCCCAGCTCAACCCTTGGTAGCCTGGCAACGAGCGTCAAGGCTTAACTTAGGAGACAAAGTGTAAAGCATTCAAATATCACAAAACAGTAATTACATAAAACACAGGAAACAGTTTAAAAATCCAAAACCAATTTATAATAATAGTTTATATTTTTATCTTTAAAATGACACAAAAACGATTAAAATCGGTTCAGGGGAACCGGAGATATGAATTTTTAAAGAATTATTACTTTTCTAGCGCTTAGAAACAAAAAGCGCCAATCGGGTCATCTGGTTGCACCTCGACCGGGGCAAAGTCAAACTTTCAGGCCGACCGCGATGGAGCCCTGCTCGGCTACAGGTCGCGGGAGGCCTCGGTTAAAAAGTTACCTTCTGACTTAGTCTTTATTTTGAAGTTTTTCTTCACCGGGACGAACCTGCCAGTTGAATCCGACCTCCTGGAGCCCTTGTCCGGATACGCGATGTGGGTTTCCTCGGTGGAGACTTTTACCTTCGGACTTAGTCATTTTTTCGAGATGAAAATCCTTCGACCGGGGTAAACCTGGATCTTGATCTGACGTCCATGGAGCCCTTCTCGGATACGATGGCTGGGAGGTCCCGGTCAACTTTTTACGTTCGGACTTAGTCTCTTTTTTGGATGTTTTTCTTTACCGGGACGAACCAAGAAGTCAGGCCGGGTCGCGGTTGAGGCAAGCCGGCTAGAATTTCCGCGTCGGGTCGGTCCCTCTCTGGAGCTTTTTTCCAAAAATTCTCAAATCTTTTCCAAACTTCTGGGGCTTCACCCAGATGTTCTTTTAAGGTTCTTTTGGGGTCCACAGCTCACCCCAAGGGTCCAGAAGTTCTGTGATGGTCCTTGGGGGGTGCGGACTTCAACTCCCAGAATGCACCTGGCGCAAACTCCTTTTTGGCCACTGGACAGTGGTCAGCTGGTCGCTTTCTTCAGGAGTTGGTGCAGGGGACTCTGGTTTAGCAATTTTTCACCTGTAGCAAACAGGGAGTCCCTCCTTGAACCAGTTGAAGCCAGGCAAAGTCCTTCTTGTGGTGAAGCCCAAGTGTGCAGCTGGTGCAGTCCCTCTGAGTGCAGGGTCCAGGTGCAGGCCAGGGGTCCAGCAGGGCAGTCCTTCTTCTTCTTTAGTTCCTTTCTTGTTGAATTCTGGAGGGGATCTGAGGTGTGGGTGCAGGTCTGCCAGTTTTATCCTTGCTCCTGGGTGAAAAGCAGGGGGGCCCTGGTTCTCCAATCAGGGACAGGGTCGTCCCCCTGTGATGACCACTTCCTGGGAAGTGTGGCAAAAATCCATCCCAGAAGGCAACAGTCTCTAAAAATCCAACATGGATGAATCTGATTTTTGGAGGTTACATCTGGCTGAGCCCACCCACTGGTGTGGCTAAAAATCATAAACACACCCCTCTCCTGCCCTCTCCTAATCTAATCAAGGGGGCACCTAATTGTCTGGGGTTGCAGGATGTGGGGGTGTTGCTGGGTGCTGCAAATGTCCTTCTCTGCCTTTGAAGACCAGTTTGGCAGCCCTCCCCCTTCCTGCCTCACCATCTGCTGAGGGGAGATTCTCTCCCCCAAGCACATTCCTTTGTGTGAAGTCAGGCCACTTCACACCTCATCAAGGTAGCCTGGCAGAAGCTGCAGCACGCTGGCCAATCAGAGCACAGCAGCAAAAACAATGCAGAGCTGAAATTGGCAACTTTTTAGGTAGAGTCTAAACTTTTTACCTGGACAAGTTATATTAAATCCAACAACTGGAAGTTGTGGGATTTATTACAACAATCAATTTGATACCAAATTCTTGGTATGTAACATTTAAGGAGACTTTAAAATTTAAAATAAAGTCTGCCCATTCTAGCCTATGAAGGCCATTTACTTCAATGAGGGAAAAACGAATTTGGCTGTTTTTACCTCACCAGGGCTTATAAATCTATTTTTATAAAGTCCCTGCTTATAGTTACATGGCACCCAGCCCTAGGGGCACATAGGGCACACCTTAGGGGTGACTTATATGTAAAAATAAGGTAGTTTAAGACTTTGGAAGTACCTTTAATTCCAAAGTGGAATTTGCATATAACTTTAATTTAAAAGCAGCCAGCAAGGCAGGCTTGCTTTTAAAATGACACTGGGCACCTCAGCAATGCACCTAGGTGTGCACCACCTATGCTGTGGTCCCTAAACCTACATCCCCTACCATATACTAGGGACTTATAGGTAGGTTAACTTAGCCAATTATAATTAGCCTAATTTGCATATCCATTTTACACAGAGCACAGGCCCTGGGACTGGTTAGCAGTACCCAGGGCACCTTTAAAGTCAGGAAAACACCAGCAAAAAGTGGAAAATGGGGGCAAAAAGTTATGGGGCCTCTGCAATCAGCCCTGTTTTCTCACACAACCCCCCCCCCCCCAGCCCACACGCCCAGGAGACTCAGCCCAACCCTGGGAGAGTCTTCCTGGCTTGTTAGGCGAGGAAGACAGTGAAGAAAACTGGCTGTCCCTTTGCAGGGCCTACTCTGCCTTATATCCTCCTGTCAGGGTCACTCCCTATGGGTAGTGAAGCCATCCCAACAGTAAAAGGACCCAACTCAAACTGAAACTTCCCTCTATGGGGGTCTTCCTCCTTTCTCTCTGCCAACTTGGGTAGTGAGGTGCCCACCTCCCCTACTCCAAACTTTGCTAGGGCAACACCTAGCTTACCAAAAGAGGTCACCCAACACTTGAGCAACCCCACCATGACCAATAGGGTCAGGGGGCCTACTTTGCTATTGGCCTTGGGGTCTGCCTCCCAGGCCAAGTACAGTGCTGCCAGGAAGGCTAGCACCCAGCAGAGGCTACTGACAGCTGTCAGTACCCAGAACCACACCCTAAGCTCTACACTGACAGGTGGCTGAGCTGCTTTAGGGGCATCTTTGGGGTCCTGGCACCCCACTTGCTGTCTAGAGTGGGGGGCTACCACCTCCTGTGGCAGACACCCTCCTTCCACTCTCCCTTCTGTCAGTGCAGGGGCAACACCTTGCATCTGGACAGCTGCCTGACTACTCAGGACTTCCTTGGGGTCAGGTGAGGCCTCACCAGTGCCAACTCTGGGCTCTCCCCTTACTGGGGCAGAAGGCCCTTGGCTCCCTGGAACTCTCTTTAAGAGTGGCCTACCCTTCCTTCTCTTCTTTCCTTTTCTTGGGGACCCCTGTCTCCTAACTGTAGGGACTGACTCCCCAGGACTTTGGGTTGGGGGGGCACCCTGGGCGACCACCCCATCTGGGACCAGACTCACCTCTGGGAGGTCATTGCCCAGGATACAATCTAGGGGAAGGTCAGCACTGACTACCACCCTAATCCAGTCAAGGATACCCTCCCTCTCTAGGGGCACTATGGCTACAGGTTTGGAGGTGACCTCCCCTGTGGCTATCCTGACTTTCTTTGTCTTTCCTGGGACATACATGTCTGGGGTCACTAACCGGTCACTCACTATAGTGTGACTGGCACAGGTGTCTCTCAGGCCAGTGGTAGGGATCCCATTCACTTGAATGTGGTGGAAGTGCCTACTCCCACCCTCAGGGATCACCAGCTTACCATCTGGTCCTGTCTCCCAGCACAATGCTAGGAGGACTTCATCATCTGAGGAATCCTCCTCTATGGCTACACTGGACAGCCCAGTGCTAACCACCTTCCTTGGACAGGCTGCATCTCCTCTGAAGTGACCTGTCTGCTGACAGTCAAAGCAAGCCCTACTGTCCAAGAGTTTTTTTAACCCTGGGTCTCCCTGTCTCTGCTTGTCAGAGTGGGAGTGGGATTTACTCTCCTCCTTCTTAGGGTTCTGGGGTACAGAGGGAGTCTCTGTGGTGGGCTTACCACCTCCCTCCTTAGGTTTTTGGGGACCTGTCCCCCCCTTCTTGGAGTCTCCCCCCTGGGACTTGACAACCACCCTGGTTCTCAACCACTCATCAGCTGCCTCCCCTAGCTCTCTAGGGTTGGTCTGCTTAGAGTCCACTAGATGCTGGCGTAACCTTTCTTGGATACAATTGGTCAAGATGTGCTCTCTCATGATCAGATTGTATAACCCCTCATAAGTATCTACTTTGTTACCAATAATCCAGCCCTCTAGTGCCTTTAGTGAAATGTCCACAAAGTCAACCCAAGACTGGGTACTGACCTTCTGGGTGTCCCTGAACTTCATTCTATATTGCTCTGGGGTCAGACCAAACTTCTTGGCTAAGCACCTCTTCATACTAGGGTATGAATCTGCCTCCTCCCCCCTTAACCTGTTCTGTGCCTTGGACGAGATGATCTCGTCCAAGGCTACAGTTCCCCTGTGCCTTGGACGAGATCATCTCGTCCATGGCACAGGGGAACTTGGGGGCGCGCTAGCGCGCCCCCCGTGCACCCCCCTTCCCCCCCCAGGCGGGGATGGAAGGGGAAGACCTTCCCCTTCCACCCCCGCCCCCCCCCACGGCAATCCGATGACGTCAGCGCGCGCTCAGCGCGCTGACGTCATCGAGTGTTGCCGGCGCGCTGGAAGCCATTTGCTTCCAGCGCGTCTTCGGAGCAGGAGCTCTAAGGTGAGTCCTCTCCGTTTTTGGGGGGCGGGGGGTTTGAGAAAACAGACATGGGGGGAAAGGAAAGGGTTTTTCCTTTCCCCCTGTGTCTGTTTTCTCAAGATTCCTGCTCCACGATCGCGGGCAGGGCCCGCGATCGTGGAGCAGGAATCTCCACTAGCCACCAGGGATTTTCTGTTTGACTAAATTTGGGGGCGACCCCTTGGGCAAGGGTCGCCCCCCCGGGGGCAATTTTTATTTGGATTTCGCCCCCCCCCCCCCCCGGGGGCAGATCGGCCGTTTTTTCGGCGGATCTGCTCCCAGGGGGGGGGCGAAAACCACTAGACACCAGGGATGTATTGTTTTATGTTTGTTTTTGGGGGCGACCCCTTGGGCAAGGGTCGCCCCCCCCGGGGGCAATTTTTATTTGTATTTCGCCCCCCCCTGGGGGCAGATCGGCCGTTTTTTCGGCGGATCTGCCCCCAGGGGGGGGCGAAAACCACTAGACACCAGGGATATCGTTTTTTGTGTGTGTTTTTGGGGGCGACCCCTTGGGCAAGGGTCGCCCCCCCCCCCGGGGGCAATTTTTATTTGTATTTCGCCCCCCCCTGGGGGCAGATTCGCCGATTTTTCGGCGGATCTGCCCCCAGGGGGGGGGCGAAAACCACTAGACACCAGGGATATATTTTTTTATGTTTGTTTTTGGGGGCGACCCCTTGGGCAAGGGTCGCCCCCCCCCCCGGGGCAATTTTTATTTGTATTTCGCCCCCCCCTGGGGGCAGATCGGCCATTTTTTCGGCGGATCTGCCCCCAGGGGGGGGCGAAAACCACTAGACACCAGGGATATCGTTTTTTGTGTGTGTTTTTGGGGGCGACCCCTTGGGGAAGGGTCGCCCCCTGAAAGGGGGCACAGAGGTGTTGCCCATTTCTGCCCCCCTTGGGGTCCGATTGGCCAATTCTTTTACGCCCATCTACCCCGAGGGGGGCAGGATCCACTTAGGTACCAGGGACAACTTCTAAGTTCTTGGTGGTGGGGTGTTTGTCAACTGGCAAAGTATTTGTATTTGTGATTATAACAATTTATTTCTTCTTTTTCTTCTAGTTCAACGCTTTTGCTTCCTTTGCTGTGGATCTTTGAGGTTTTGGCAGTAGTTGTCCAGTGGTTTGCATAGTTGCATGTTTTAGGTAAGTGAACGCAATTTACTCCAAAGGAGTATTGTTGACATGTTTGTAGGTGGTGTACTAAATGCAGTATTGTGTGTTTGACATTGTCCTTAGATTTGAGCACAGTGGTGTTTGTGTTGTCATATGTCTAAATTGCTTTTTTCTTTTTTCTTTTTAGTGGGATATCATTGGTGATTGCAGAGTAGTTGCTTGGTGAGTAGCTATTTCAGGCAACTGTGTGGTATAGTTTTTTGTAGTACATAACTCTTTGTGATAAAGCTACACTTTGTTCATTACTTATTTTAGTGCTAGTTGTTGTTGGCAATCCATTTGTTGTTAGGATCATGGCTAGCCGCAAAGTGACCGCTCAGCAGGTTGTTCGCATGCTCTTTGAGTCGTCTTCAGACCATGATTACGACACTGACTCTGCATCTGAGGCAGAGGAGGAAGCAGGAGATTCTGGAAGTGAGTTTTCTGTCCAAGAGCATTCTTCTGATGAGGAAGCTACTCTCAGTGCAGATGAAGGGCCTGTGTTAGAGGAGGACATTGATGTGCCAAGAGTGCAGCAGCCTGGGGCTGCAGGGTTTCCCATTGGAAGACCTGACACCTGGATTGCCCCAAACATGGAGCAGCCACAGTTACCTGCATTTACTGGTCTCCCAGGGTGTAGAGTTAATACGGAAAACTTTCTGCCTGTCCAATTCTTTCACTTGTTTATGGACGATGTATTTTTGGAAGAGATTGTGGAGCAGACAAATGTGTATGCAGAGCAATATTTGCGGGACAACGCTGCCAGACTTAAGCCTCAGTCTAGAGCTACTCATTGGGTTCCCACATATCTGGAAGAGATGAAAAGGTTTTTAGGTTTGACTTTTTTGATGGGGTTGATCAGGAAGCCGTCACTGGCTTCTTATTGGTCTACTAGTCCCTTGATGGCAACTGCTATATTTCCTGCAACTATGACACGTAATCGGTATTTGCTTCTTCTTCGTATGCTGCATTTTGTAGACAATGCTTTAGCCTTGCCACGAGATCACCCTGATTGTGACCGCCTTTTTAAGATTAGGCCTGTCCTTGATCATTTTGTGGATCGGTTTTCAGAGGTCTATGTTCCAGGCAAAGAGATAAGTGTGGACGAGTCTTTGGTCCTTTTCAAGGGGCGTTTAGTTTTTAAGCAGTACATCCCTAGTAAGAGGGCACGGTATGGGATTAAATTGTATCTGCTGTCAGAAAGCAGTACAGGATATGTTTATAATTTCCGGGTCTACACTGGTAGGGATTCCAGTATTGACCCTCCTGGTTGTCCGGCCACTTTTGGAGTTAGCGGAAAAATTGTGTGGGAACTTGCTAGACGGCTGTTTAACAAAGGTCACCATTTGTACGTAGATAATTTCTACACTGGAGTGCAGTTGTTCAAGGAGTTGTTTAGGGTGGACACTGTTGCTTGTGGCACAATCCGTTCTAACCGCAAAGGCTATCCAAGGGAGCTTGTCTGTAAAAAACTTGAGAGGGGACAGTGCAGTGCCTTGCGGAATAATGAGCTGTTAGCTATGAAATTTTCAGACAGGAGGGATGTGTACATGCTATCGACCATCCACGATGAGAGTACTTCCCCTGTGGCTGTTTGGGGTCAGGTTGCGGAAGTGCGCAAACCTGCGTGCATTTTGGACTACAATAGGCACATGGGTGGTGTTGATAGAGTAGATCAGAGGTTGGAACCTTACACTGCTCTTCGTAAGTCGTATGTGTGGTATAAAAAGTTGGCCCTACATTTATTTCATTTGGCAACTTTTAATGCCTTTATTGTATACAAGGATTGTTCACCTGAGTCAAGGATGACTTTTGTTAAATTTCAGGAGTCGGTGATAGAAAGCCTTATTGTGGTGGAACCGGCAAGAGTTCCTAGAGTAGAAGTGGTGGAGGATGTGGCTAGATTGAAAGATCGGCACTTTCCAGATCACATTCCTCCCACTCCCAAAAAAGACATGCCCACAAAGAAATGTAGAGTATGTGCCCGGAGATCAATCCGGAGGGAGAGCCGGATGTACTGCCCCGAATGCCCTTCAAAGCCTGGGCTGTGTGTGCCCAGCTGTTTTAGAAGTTACCACACAAGGAAAAACTTTTGGGAAATACCGTGAGCGTAAGCTGTCTGTTTTATATTTTCATATGTTTCACGGTTGGCATCTGTCGTGTATTTAGTTTGAGGTTTTGTGTTTGTAGTTTAGTGCCTATTTTATAATTAGTAGTTTATTTGTTGTTTATAAATTAAAAAAAGTGATTGCGGTGTGCGTGGGGTGGCGCTTGGCTGGCGGTGTGCGTGGGGTGGCGCTTGGCTGGCGGTGTGCGTGGGGTGGCGCTTGGCTGGCGGTGCCAGCCAAACGGCAGTCCACTCTCCCATCAGCTGGTGTGATTCTTGTATCAGGCATGTGGGCGTATGTAAGTGATGGGCCCTTGAGTGGCGCGGTCTGTCGATGTGAGTGTTGTAATGTGCTGGGCCCGTGGCTGGCGGTGTGAATGGTCTTGTGCGTGTCATGTATGAAAGGTGTGTGAATGGACTGTAAAGCGGTTGGTGCCTTGTCGCGGCTTTACAGCTCACGAGCTGTGAGTCATTGGTTCACTTTTTTGCCTTTCAGTTATTAGCAGTGCATTTCATTTTTGTGAAATCTCTTGTTAATAAAATTTGATCCACTGAACCATCACTCACCCTCGTGCCAAATCCAACCAGTATGTGTTGTAAAAAATGACAAAACCTGCTCCGCTGTAATCAGGCGTCGCAGCACACCTGTGACACGCTAGGTGCCTCGGGTGGGACCCCGATGATGAAGCATGCCACCAACTTGGTTGGTGGGTGAGGGGTCTTCTTCACATAACCTAAGTGTGTTTCTTTTCACTATTTTAGTGTTTGGCACATCACGGACGTATGTGCACACATCAAAATGATATATTGCAAAAATACCTCTCCCTTCTATCTCTTCAGGTTTTGGGCCTTATTCTGTTGCAGGCACCTGGCCCACCCACACAAGTGAGGTATCATTTTTATCGGGAGACTTGGGGGAATGGTGGGTGGAAGGAAATTTGTGGCTCCTCTCAGATTCCAGAACTTTCTGCCACAGAAATGAGAGGAAAAAGTGTTTTTTTGGCCAAATTTTGAGGTTTGCAAAGGATTCTGGGTAACAAAACCTGGTCCGAGCCCCGCAAGTCACCCCTCCTTGGATTCCCCTAGGTCTCTAGTTTTCAGAAATGCACAGGTTTGGTAGGTTTCCCTAGGTGCCGGCTGAGCTACAGGCCAAAATCCACAGGTAGGCACTGTTTTCTTCAAAAATTTTGGTTGTGTCCACGTTGCGCTTTGGGGCGTTTCCTGTCGCGGGCGCTAGGCCTACCCACGCAAGTGAGGTATCATTTTTATCGGGAGACGTGGGGGAACGCTGGGTGGAAGGAAATTTGTGGCTCCTCTCAGATTCCAGAACTTTCTGCCACAGAAATGTGAGGAACATGTGTTTTTTTAGCCAATTTTTTAGGTTTGCAAAGGATTCTGGGTAACAGAACCAGGTTCGAGCCCCGCCAGTCACCCCTCCTTGGATTCCCCTAGGTCTCTAGTTTTCAGAAATGTACAGGTTTGGTAGGTTTCCCTAGGTGGCGGCTGAGCTAGAGGCCAAAATCTACAGGTAGTCACTTTGCTAAAAACAGCTCTGTTTTCTGTGATATGTCCACGTTGTGTTTTGGGGCATATCCTGTCGCGGGCGCTAGGCCTACCCACGCAAGTGAGGTATCATTTTTATCGGGAGACGTGGGGGAACGCTGGGTGGAAGGAAATTTGTGGCTCCTCTCAGATTCCAGAACTTTCTGCCACAGAAATGTGAGGAACATGTGTTTTTTTAGCCAATTTTTTAGGTTTGCAAAGGATTCTGGGTAACAGAACCAGGTCCGAGCCCCGCCAGTCACCCCTCCTTGGATTCCCCTAGGTCTCTAGTTTTCAGAAATGTACAGGTTTGGTAGGTTTCCCTAGGTGGCGGCTGAGCTAGAGGCCAAAATCTACAGGTAGTCACTTTGCTAAAAACAGCTCTGTTTTCTGTGATATGTCCACGTTGTGTTTTGGGGCATATCTTGTCGCGGGCGCTAGGCCTACCCACGCAAGTGAGGTATCATTTTTATCGGGAGACGTGGGGGAACGCTGGGTGGAAGGAAATTTGTGGCTCCTCTCAGATTCCAGAACTTTCTGCAACAGAAATGTGAGGAACATGTGTTTTTTTAGCCAATTTTTTAGGTTTGCAAAGGATTCTGGGTAACAGAACCAGGTCCGAGCCCCGCCAGTCACCCCACCTTGGATTCCCCATGGTCTCTAGTTTTCAGAAATGTACAGGTTTGGTAGGTTTCCCTAGGTGGCGGCTGAGCTAGAGGCCAAAATCTACAGGTAGTCACTTTGCTAAAAACAGCTCTGTTTTCTGTGATATGTCCACGTTGTGTTTTGGGGCATATCCTGTCGCGGGCGCTAGGCCTACCCATGCAAGTGAGGTATCATTTTTATCGGGAGACGTGGGGGAACGCTGGGTGGAAGGAAATTTGTGGCTCCTCTCAGATTCCAGAACTTTCTGCCACAGAAATGTGAGGAACATGTGTTTTTTTAGCCAATTTTTGAGGTTTGCAAAGGATTCTGGGTAACAGAACCAGGTCCGAGCCCCGCCAGTCACCCCTCCTTGGATTCCCCTAGGTCTCTAGTTTTCAGAAATGTACAGGTTTGGTAGGTTTCCCTAGGTGGCGGCTGAGCTAGAGGCCAAAATCTACAGGTAGTCACTTTGCTAAAAACAGCTCTGTTTTCTGTGATATGTCCACGTTGTGTTTTGGGGCATATCCTGTCGCGGGCGCTAGGCCTACCCACGCAAGTGAGGTATCATTTTTATCGGGAGACGTGGGGGAACGCTGGGTGGAAGGAAATTTGTGGCTCCTCTCAGATTCCAGAACTTTCTGCCACAGAAATGTGAGGAACATGTGTTTTTTTAGCCAATTTTTTAGGTTTGCAAAGGATTCTGGGTAACAGAACCAGGTCCGAGCCCCGCCAGTCACCCCTCCTTGGATTCCCCTAGGTCTCTAGTTTTCAGAAATGTACAGGTTTGGTAGGTTTCCCTAGGTGGCGGCTGAGCTAGAGGCCAAAATCTACAGGTAGTCACTTTGCTAAAAACAGCTCTGTTTTCTGTGATATGTCCACGTTGTGTTTTGGGGCATATCCTGTCGCGGGCGCTAGGCCTACCCACGCAAGTGAGGTATCATTTTTATCGGGAGACGTGGGGGAACGCTGGGTGGAAGGAAATTTGTGGCTCCTCTCAGATTCCAGAACTTTCTGCCACAGAAATGTGAGGAACATGTGTTTTTTTAGCCAATTTTTTAGGTTTGCAAAGGATTCTGGGTAACAGAACCAGGTCCGAGCCCCGCCAGTCACCCCTCCTTGGATTCCCCTAGGTCTCTAGTTTTCAGAAATGTACAGGTTTGGTCAGTTTCCCTAGGTGGCGGCTGAGCTAGAGGCCAAAATCTACAGGTAGTCACTTTGCTAAAAACAGCTCTGTTTTCTGTGATATGTCCACGTTGTGTTTTGGGGCATATCTTGTCGCGGGCGCTAGGCCTACCCACGCAAGTGAGGTATCATTTTTATCGGGAGACGTGGGGGAACGCTGGGTGGAAGGAAATTTGTGGCTCCTCTCAGATTCCAGAACTTTCTGCAACAGAAATGTGAGGAACATGTGTTTTTTTAGCCAATTTTTTAGGTTTGCAAAGGATTCTGGGTAACAGAACCAGGTCCGAGCCCCGCCAGTCACCCCACCTTGGATTCCCCTAGGTCTCTAGTTTTCAGAAATGTACAGGTTTGGTAGGTTTCCCTAGGTGGCGGCTGAGATAGAGGCCAAAATCTACAGGTAGTCACTTTGCTAAAAACAGCTCTGTTTTCTGTGATATGTCCACGTTGTGTTTTGGGGCATATCCTGTCGCGGGCGCTAGGCCTACCCACGCAAGTGAGGTATCATTTTTATCGGGAGACGTGGGGGAACGCTGGGTGGAAGGAAATTTGTGGCTCCTCTCAGATTCCAGAACTTTCTGCCACAGAAATGTGAGGAACATGTGTTTTTTTAGCCAATTTTTTAGGTTTGCAAAGGATTCTGGGTAACAGAACCAGGTCCGAGCCCCGCCAGTCACCCCACCTTGGATTCCCCTAGGTCTCTAGTTTTCAGAAA
The DNA here is from genome assembly GCF_031143425.1 of Pleurodeles waltl. Lineage (NCBI taxonomy): Eukaryota > Metazoa > Chordata > Amphibia > Caudata > Salamandridae > Pleurodeles > Pleurodeles waltl. The sequence goes on along the minus strand of NC_090436.1, from coordinate 150,106,844 downwards.
TGTACAGGTTTGGTAGGTTTCCCTAGGTGGCGGCTGAGCTAGAGGCCAAAATCTACAGGTAGTCACTTTGCTAAAAACAGCTCTGTTTTCTGTGATATGTCCACGTTGTGTTTTGGGGCATATCCTGTCGCGGGCGCTAGGCCTACCCACGCAAGTGAGGTATCATTTTTATCGGGAGACGTGGGGGAACGCTGGGTGGAAGGAAATTTGTGGCTCCTCTCAGATTCCAGAACTTTCTGCCACAGAAATGTGAGGAACATGTGTTTTTTTAGCCAATTTTTTAGGTTTGCAAAGGATTCTGGGTAACAGAACCAGGTCCGAGCCCCGCCAGTCACCCCTCCTTGGATTCCCCTAGGTCTCTAGTTTTCAGAAATGTACAGGTTTGGTAGGTTTCCCTAGGTGGCGGCTGAGCTAGAGGCCAAAATCTACAGGTAGTCACTTTGCTAAAAACAGCTCTGTTTTCTGTGATATGTCCACGTTGTGTTTTGGGGCATATCCTGTCGCGGGCGCTAGGCCTACCCACACAAGTGAGGTATCGTTTTTATCGGGAGACGTGGGGGAACGCTGGGTGGAAGGAAATTTGTGGCTCCTCTCAGATTCCAGAACTTTCTGCCACAGAAATGTGTGGAACATGTGTTTTTTTAGCTAAATTTTGAGGTTTGCAAAGGATTCTGGGTAACAGAACCTGGTCCGAGCTACACAAGTCACCCCTCCTTGGATTCCCCTAGGTCTCTAGTTTTCAGAAATGCACAGGTTTGGTAGGTTTCCCTAGGTGGCGGCTGAGCTAGAGGCCAAAATCTACAGGTAGTCACTTTGCTAAAAACAGCTCTGTTTTCTGTGATGTGTCCACGTTGTGTTTTGGGGCATATCCTGTCGCGGGCGCTAGGCCTACCCACACAAGTGAGGTACCATTTTTATCGGGAGACTTGGGGGAACATAGATTAGCAAAACAAGTACTATTGCCCCTTGTCTTTCTCTACATTTTTTCCTTCCAAATATAGGAGTGTGTGTAAAAAAGACATCTATTTGAGAAATTCCCTGTAATTCACGTGCTACTATGGTCACCCCGGAATTCAGAGATGTGCAAATAACCACTGCTCCTCAACACCTTATCTTGTGCCCTTTTTGGAAATGCAAAGGTTTTCTTGATAGCAATTTTTTACTCCTTATATTTCAGCAAATGAATTGCTGTATACCCGGTATAGAATGAAAACGCACTGCAGGGTGCAGCTCATTTATTGGCTCTGGGTTCCTCGGGTTCTTGATGAACCTACAAACCCTATATATCCCCGCAACCAGAGGAGTCCAGCAGACGTAACGGTATATTGCTTTCGATAATCTGACATTGCAGGGAAAAGTTACAGAGTAAAACGTAGAGAAAAATTTATGTTTTTTTCACCTCAATTTCAATATTTTTCTTTTTCAGCTGTTATTTTCTGTAGGAAACCCTTGTAGGATCTACACAAATGACCCCTTGCTGAATTCAGAATTTTGTCTACTTTTCAGAAATGTTTAGGTTTCTGGGATCCAGCATTGGTTTCATGACCATTCCTGTCACTGACTGGAAGGAGGCTGAAAGCACAAAAAATTGCACAAATGGGGTATGCCCCAGTAAAATGCCACAATTGTGTTGAAAAATTGGGTTTTCTGATTCAAGTCTGCCTGTTCCTGAAAGCTGGGAAGCTGCTGAGTTTAGCACCACAAACCCTTTGTTGATGCCATTTTCAGGGGAAAAACCACAAGCCTCCTTCTGCAGCCACTTTTTCCAATTTTTTTGAAAAAAACGAAAATTTCACTGTATTTTGGCCAATTTCTTGGCCTCCTTCAGGGGAACCCACAAAGTCTGGGTACCTTTAGAATCCCTAGGATGTTGGAAAAAAAGGACGCAAATTTGGCTTGGTTAGCTTATGTGGACAAAAAGTTATGAGGGCCTAAGCGCGAACTGCCCCGAATAGGCAAAAAAAGGCCTGGCACAGGAGGGGGAAAAGGCCTGGCAGCGAAGGGGTTAAGGTCAGAAGCCTATCCCTCCCTGAGTTGGGGACCAACTCCCACAAAAGGGAACCCCAGTATTGAGGCCTAACCCTTCTCATTTGGAGTGCCCTCTCAAAGGCCCCCAGCCACTTATCTATGTCATCCCCCTCTACATAAGCAGGAACCACCCCCTTGGGTAATCTGGGGCAAACTCCCCCACCCATGGACACCTCAGCTTCTTTATCGCTGCTTCCATCTCTTTTCTCTTTGTATGCCCACTTTTTCTTTTCTAGGGCCAGCTTCTCTGCTTCCAAAGCTATGTATGCTAGCTGGGCCTCCAGCTCTCTTTCTCTGATGGATGGGTTCTCTCCTCCTGAAAGGACCCCCTTCCCACCACTAGCTTTGGATCTGCCCCTAGTGACTGTATTTACTGAGGACCGTTCTTCCTCATCCTCACTTAGGGTCAGATGCCTTCCCTCCCCTGAGTGGTTAGAGCTTGCATCCTCCCTTCTTTCTCCCTCCTCTGGAGCTTCTTCTGACTCTACCTCTTGGGCCTCAGCCCATGCTCTCAGGGATGTGATCAGGATTTGCTTCCTGAGATCAGTGGTTGCAGGCAACCCTCTTTCAATACACAACCCCCTAAGCTGGACTACTGTCAGTGTGGGTAGGCTAGCCAGATCAAGCTCCATGGTTCCCTAGTTTTGTGTCAACAAAAACTCTTTGCAAAAATTGGAAACAAGAATTTAGAAAAATTACAAAAATTCAATAATTGAAATTAATCCAAATTAAAAATTAAAAACAATTTTTGCACTAGGACAATTTAAGGGATTTTTAATTTGTTTTACCTAAAACTGTAACGTGATATTGAACACAAGTACAGGATCCCGTCGCTGCTTCCAATTATGTTGGAAAATGGGTTATTGGTAGGGCAGGTAGGTACCTACACCTAGCAACAAGCCACTAACCTCCACCTAGGTGCAGTTAGGTCTCAGTAAATTAATCCCAGCTCAACCCTTGGTAGCTTGGCAACGAGCGTCAAGGCTTAACTTAGGAGACAAAGTGTAAAGCATTCAAATATCACAAAACAGTAATTACATAAAACACAGGAAACAGTTTAAAAATCCAAAACCAATTTATAAAAATAGTTTATATTTTTATCTTTAAAATGACACAAAAACGATTAAAATCGGTTCAGGGGAACCGGAGATATGAATTTTTAAAGAATTATTACTTTTCTAGCGCTTAGAAACAAAAAGCGCCAATCGGGTCATCTGGTTGCACCTCGACCGGGGCAAAGTCAAACTTTCAGGCCGACCGCGATGGAGCCCTGCTCGGCTACAGGTCGCGGGAGGCCTCGGTTAAAAAGTTACCTTCTGACTTAGTCTTTATTTTGAAGTTTTTCTTCACCGGGACGAACCTGCCAGTTGAATCCGACCTCCTGGAGCCCTTGTCCGGATACGCGATGTGGGTTTCCTCGGTGGAGACTTTTACCTTCGGACTTAGTCATTTTTTCGAGATGAAAATCCTTCGACCGGGGTAAACCTGGATCTTGATCCGACGTCCATGGAGCCCTTCTCGGATACGATGGCTGGGAGGTCCCGGTCAACTTTTTACGTTCGGACTTAGTCTCTTTTTTGGATGTTTTTCTTTACCGGGACGAACCAAGAAGTCAGGCCGGGTCGCGGTTGAGGCAAGCCGGCTAGAATTTCCGCGTCGGGTCGGTCCCTCTCTGGAGCTTTTTTCCAAAAATTCTCAAATCTTTTCCAAACTTCTGGGGCTTCACCCAGATGTTCTTTTAAGGTTCTTTTGGGGTCCACAGCTCACCCCAAGGGTCCAGAAGTTCTGTGATGGTCCTTGGGGGGTGCAGACTTCCACTCCCAGAATGCACCTGGCGCAAACTCCTTTTTGGCCACTGGACAGTGGTCAGCTGGTCGCTTTCTTCAGGAGTTGGTGCAGGGGACTCTGGTTTAGCAATTTTTCACCTGTAGCAAACAGGGAGTCCCTCCTTGAACCAGTTGAAGCCAGGCAAAGTCCTTCTTGTGGTGAAGCCCAAGTGTGCAGCTGGTGCAGTCCCTCTGAGTGCAGGGTCCAGGTGCAGGCCAGGGGTCCAGCAGGGCAGTCCTTCTTCTTCTTTAGTTCCTTTCTTGTTGAATTCTGGAGGGGATCTGAGGTGTGGGTGCAGGTCTGCCAGTTTTATCCTTGCTCCTGGGTGAAAAGCAGGGGGGCCCTGGTTCTCCAATCAGGGACAGGGTCGTCCCCCTGTGATGACCACTTCCTGGGAAGTGTGGCAAAAATCCATCCCAGAAGGCAACAGTCTCTAAAAATCCAACATGGATGAATCTGATTTTTGGAGGTTACATCTGGCTGAGCCCACCCACTGGTGTGGCTAAAAATCATAAACACACCCCTCTCCTGCCCTCTCCTAATCTAATCAAGGGGGCACCTAATTGTCTGGGGTTGCAGGATGTGGGGGTGTTGCTGGGTGCTGCAAATGTCCTTCTCTGCCTTTGAAGACCAGTTTGGCAGCCCTCCCCCTTCCTGCCTCACCATCTGCTGAGGGGAGATTCTCTCCCCCAAGCACATTCCTTTGTGTGAAGTCAGGCCACTTCACACCTCATCAAGGTAGCCTGGCAGAAGCTGCAGCAGGCTGGCCAATCAGAGCACAGCAGCAAAAACAATGCAGAGCTGAAATTGGCAACTTTTTAGGTAGAGTCTAAACTTTTTACCTGGACAAGTTATATTAAATCCAACAACTGGAAGTTGTGGGATTTATTACAACAATCAATTTGATACCAAATTCTTGGTATGTAACATTTAAGGAGACTTTAAAATTTAAAATAAAGTCTGCCCATTCTAGCCTATGAAGGCCATTTACTTCAATGAGGGAAAAACGAATTTGGCTGTTTTTACCTCACCAGGGCTTATAAATCTATTTTTATAAAGTCCCTGCTTATAGTTACATGGCACCCAGCCCTAGGGGCACATAGGGCACACCTTAGGGGTGACTTATATGTAAAAATAAGGTAGTTTAAGACTTTGGAAGTACCTTTAATTCCAAAGTGGAATTTGCATATAACTTTAATTTAAAAGCAGCCAGCAAGGCAGGCTTGCTTTTAAAATGACACTGGGCACCTCAGCAATGCACCTAGGTGTGCACCACCTATGCTGTGGTCCCTAAACCTACATCCCCTACCATATACTAGGGACTTATAGGTAGGTTAACTTAGCCAATTATAATTAGCCTAATTTGCATATCCATTTTACACAGAGCACAGGCCCTGGGACAGGTTAGCAGTACCCAGGGCACCTTTAAAGTCAGGAAAACACCAGCAAAAAGTGGAAAATGGGGGCAAAAAGTTATGGGGCCTCTGCAATCAGCCCTGTTTTCTCACACAATCCCCCCCCCCCTAGCCCACACGCCCAGGAGACTCAGCCCAACCCTGGGAGAGTCTTCCTGGCTTGTTAGGCGAGGAAGACAGTGAAGAAAACTGGCTGTCCCTTTGCAGGGCCTACTCTGCCTTATATCCTCCTGTCAGGGTCACTCCCTATGGGTAGTGAAGCCATCCCAACAGTAAAAGGACCCAACTCAAACTGAAACTTCCCTCTAGGGGGGTCTTCCTCCTTTCTCTCTGCCAACTTGGGTAGTGAGGTGCCCACCTCCCCTACTCCAAACTTTGCTAGGGCAACACCTAGCTTACCAAAAGAGGTCACCCAACACTTGAGCAACCCCACCATGACCAATAGGGTCAGGGGGCCTACTTTGCTATTGGCCTTGGGGTCTGCCTCCCAGGCCAAGTACAGTGCTGCCAGGAAGGCTAGCACCCAGCAGAGGCTACTGACAGCTGTCAGTACCCAGAACCACACCCTAAGCTCTACACTGACAGGTGGCTGAGCTGCTTTAGGGGCATCTTTGGGGTCCTGGCACCCCACTTGCTGTCTAGAGTGGGGGGCTACCACCTCCTGTGGCAGACACCCTCCTTCCACTCTCCCTTCTGTCAGTGCAGGGGCAACACCTTGCATCTGGACAGCTGCCTGACTACTCAGGACTTCCTTGGGGTCAGGTGAGGCCTCACCAGTGCCAACTCTGGGCTCTCCCCTTACTGGGGCAGAAGGCCCTTGGCTCCCTGGAACTCTCTTTAAGAGTGGCCTACCCTTCCTTCTCTTCTTTCCTTTTCTTGGGGACCCCTGTCTCCTAACTGTAGGGACTGACTCCCCAGGACTTTGGGTTGGGGGGGCACCCTGGGCGACCACCCCATCTGGGACCAGACTCACCTCTGGGAGGTCATTGCCCAGGATACAATCTAGGGGAAGGTCAGCACTGACTACCACCCTAATCCAGTCAAGGATACCCTCCCTCTCTAGGGGCACTATGGCTACAGGTTTGGAGGTGACCTCCCCTGTGGCTATCCTGACTTTCTTTGTCTTTCCTGGGACATACATGTCTGGGGTCACTAACCGGTCACTCACTATAGTGTGACTGGCACAGGTGTCTCTCAGGCCAGTGGTAGGGATCCCATTCACTTGAATGTGGTGGAAGTGCCTACTCCCACCCTCAGGGATCACCAGCTTACCATCTGGTCCTGTCTCCCAGCACAATGCTAGGAGGACTTCATCATCTGAGGAATCCTCCTCTATGGCTACACTGGACAGCCCAGTGCTAACCACCTTCCTTGGACAGGCTGCATCTCCTCTGAAGTGACCTGTCTGCTGACAGTCAAAGCAAGCCCTACTGTCCAAGAGTTTTTTTAACCCTGGGTCTCCCTGTCTCTGCTTGTCAGAGTGGGAGTGGGATTTACTCTCCTCCTTCTTAGGGTTCTGGGGTACAGAGGGAGTCTCTGTGGTGGGCTTACCACCTCCCTCCTTAGGTTTTTGGGGACCTGTCCCCCCCTTCTTGGAGTCTCCCCCCTGGGACTTGACAACCACCCTGGTTCTCAACCACTCATCAGCTGCCTCCCCTAGCTCTCTAGGGTTGGTCTGCTTAGAGTCCACTAGATGCTGGCGTAACCTTTCTTGGATACAATTGGTCAAGATGTGCTCTCTCATGATCAGATTGTATAACCCCTCATAAGTATCTACTTTGTTACCAATAATCCAGCCCTCTAGTGCCTTTAGTGAAATGTCCACAAAGTCAACCCAAGACTGGGTACTGACCTTCTGGGTGTCCCTGAACTTCATTCTATATTGCTCTGGGGTCAGACCAAACTTCTTGGCTAAGCACCTCTTCATACTAGGGTATGAATCTGCCTCCTCCCCCCTTAAGGTCAGAAGCCTATCCCTCCCTGAGTTGGGGACCAACTCCCACAAAAGGGAACCCCAGTATTGAGGCCTAACCCTTCTCATTTGGAGTGCCCTCTCAAAGGCCCCCAGCCACTTATCTATGTCATCCCCCTCTACATAAGCAGGAACCACCCCCTTGGGTAATCTGGGGCAAACTCCCCCACCCATGGACACCTCAGCTTCTTTATCGCTGCTTCCATCTCTTTTCTCTTTGTATGCCCACTTTTTCTTTTCTAGGGCCAGCTTCTCTGCTTCCAAAGCTATGTATGCTAGCTGGGCCTCCAGCTCTCTTTCTCTGATGGATGGGTTCTCTCCTCCTGAAAGGACCCCCTTCCCACCACTAGCTTTGGATCTGCCCCTAGTGACTGTATTTACTGAGGACCGTTCTTCCTCATCCTCACTTAGGGTCAGATGCCTTCCCTCCCCTGAGTGGTTAGAGCTTGCATCCTCCCTTCTTTCTCCCTCCTCTGGAGCTTCTTCTGACTCTACCTCTTGGGCCTCAGCCCATGCTCTCAGGGATGTGATCAGGATTTGCTTCCTGAGATCAGTGGTTGCAGGCAACCCTCTTTCAATACACAACCCCCTAAGCTGGACTACTGTCAGTGTGGGTAGGCTAGCCAGATCAAGCTCCATGGTTCCCTAGTTTTGTGTCAACAAAAACTCTTTGCAAAAATTGGAAACAAGAATTTAGAAAAATTACAAAAATTCAATAATTGAAATTAATCCAAATTAAAAATTAAAAACAATTTTTGCACTAGGACAATTTAAGGGATTTTTAATTTGTTTTACCTAAAACTGTAACGTGATATTGAACACAAGTACAGGATCCCGTCGCTGCTTCCAATTATGTTGGAAAATGGGTTATTGGTAGGGCAGGTAGGTACCTACACCTAGCAACAAGCCACTAACCTCCACCTAGGTGCAGTTAGGTCTCAGTAAATTAATCCCAGCTCAACCCTTGGTAGCTTGGCAACGAGCGTCAAGGCTTAACTTAGGAGACAAAGTGTAAAGCATTCAAATATCACAAAACAGTAATTAAATAAAACACAGGAAACAGTTTAAAAATCCAAAACCAATTTATAAAAATAGTTTATATTTTTATCTTTAAAATGGCACAAAAACGATTAAAATCGGTTCAGGGGAACCGGAGATATGAATTTTTAAAGAATTATTACTTTTCTAGCGCTTAGAAACAAAAAGCGCCAATCGGGTCATCTGGTTGCACCTCGACCGGGGCAAAGTCAAACTTTCAGGCCGACCGCGATGGAGCCCTGCTCGGCTACAGGTCGCGGGAGGCCTCGGTTAAAAAGTTACCTTCTGACTTAGTCTTTATTTTGAAGTTTTTCTTCACTGGGACGAACCTGCCAGTTGAATCCGACCTCCTGGAGCCCTTGTCCGGATACGCGATGTGGGTTTCCTCGGTGGAGACTTTTACCTTCGGACTTAGTCGTTTTTTCGAGATGAAAATCCTTCGACCGGGGTAAACCTGGATCTTGATCCGACGTCCCTGGAGCCCTTCTCGGATACGATGGCTGGGAGGTCCCGGTCAACTTTTTACGTTCGGACTTAGTCTCTTTTTTGGATGTTTTTCTTTACCGGGATGAACCAAGAAGTCAGGGCGGGTCGCGGTTGAGGCAAGCCGGCTAGAATTTCCGCGGCGGGTCGGTCCCTCTCTGGAGCTTTTTTCCAAAAATTCTCAAATCTTTTCCAAACTTCTGGGGCTTCACCCAGATGTTCTTTTAAGGTTCTTTTGGGGTCCACAGCTCACCCCAAGGGTCCAGAAGTTCTGTGATGGTCCTTGGGGGGTGCGGACTTCAACTCCCAGAATGCACCTGGCGCAAACTCCTTTTTGGCCACTGGACAGTGGTCAGCTGGTCGCTTTCTTCAGGAGTTGGTGCAGGGGACTCTGGTTTAGCAATTTTTCACCTGTAGCAAACAGGGAGTCCCTCCTTGAACCAGTTGAAGCCAGGCAAAGTCCTTCTTGTGGTGAAGCCCAAGGGTGCAGCTGGTGCAGTCCTTCTGAGTGCAGGGTCCAGGTGCAGGCCAGGGGTCCAGCAGGGCAGTCCTTCTTCTTCTTTAGTTCCTTTCTTGTTGAATTCTGGAGGGGATCTGAGGTGTGGGTGCAGGTCTGCCAGTTTTATCCTTGCTCCTGGGTGAAAAGCAGGGGGGCCCTGGTTCTCCAATCAGGGACAGGGTCGTCCCCCTGTGATGACCACTTCCTGGGAAGTGTGGCAAAAATCCATCCCAGAAGGCAACAGTCTCTAAAAATCCAACATGGATGAATCTGATTTTTGGAGGTTACATCTGGCTGAGCCCACCCACTGGTGTGGCTAAAAATCATAAACACACCCCTCTCCTGCCCTCTCCTAATCTAATCAAGGGGGCACCTAATTGTCTGGGGTTGCAGGATGTGGGGGTGTTGCTGGGTGCTGCAAATGTCCTTCTCTGCCTTTGAAGACCAGTTTGGCAGCCCTCCCCCTTTCTGCCTCACCATCTGCTGAGGGGAGATTCTCTCCCCCAAGCACATTCCTTTGTGTGAAGTCAGGCCACTTCACACCTCATCAAGGTAGCCTGGCAGAAGCTGCTGCAGGCTGGCCAATCAGAGCACAGCAGCAAAAACAATGCAGAGCTGAAATTGGCAACTTTTTAGGTAAAGTCTAAACTTTTTACCTGGACAAGTTATATTAAATCCAACAACTGGAAGTTGTGGGATTTATTACAACAATCAATTTGATACCAAATTCTTGGTATGTAACATTTAAGGAGACTTTAAAATTTAAAATAAAGTCTGCCCATTCTAGCCTATGAAGGCCATTTACTTCAATGAGGGAAAAACGAATTTGGCTGTTTTTACCTCACCAGGGCTTATAAATCTATTTTTATAAAGTCCCTGCTTATAGTTACATGGCACCCAGCCCTAGGGGCACATAGGGCACACCTTAGGGGTGACTTATATGTAAAAATAAGGTAGTTTAAGACTTTGGAAGTACCTTTAATTCCAAAGTCGAATTTGCATATAACTTTAATTTAAAAGCAGCCAGCAAGGCAGGCTTGCTTTTAAAATGACACTGGGCACCTCAGCAATGCACCTAGGTGTGCACCACCTATGCTGTGGTCCCTAAACCTACATGCCCTACCATATACTAGGGACTTATAGGTAGGTTAACTTAGCCAATTATAATTAGCCTAATTTGCATATCCATTTTACACAGAGCACAGGCCCTGGGACTGGTTAGCAGTACCCAGGGCACCTTTAAAGTCAGGAAAACACCAGCAAAAAGTGGAAAATGGGGGCAAAAAGTTATGGGGCCTCTGCAATCAGCCCTGTTTTCTCACAGCCCCACAAAGACTGTGTCCTGGAAACCTGTGGAAGTGGCCCAGCTAGTGCAGGGTGCAGCCTTCAGAATACCCGGTAAAATCTGCCCAAAGAGCCACACACGCACCAAGTGGGAATAGGAAATATCCTAAAATAAAATAGCACCAGAAGCTGATAAATCAGGAGCAGATCCCCTAGTGAACTTGGTAAAAACCTACCAAAGGATCAAAAATGCATCAACACTCTGTTCTGGCAGCAGCGTGCTCTAGCAACCTTAGACGCCAAGCTCCATTGGAGTCATCCACTGGCCATTTTAAATCTTAGGCCAGTCCCGCTGGTGATTAACAGTAACTAAACGAAATCATGCCTAGCCGGCGCTACGCTCTCAGCATCAAAAAGAGTCTAATGAGCTTTAAGGATTTAGAGAGCCCAAAGAGTCAATGGAGTCCAAAACATAGACCAACTCAGAGACTAGCTCATCCAAGGCCGAAGTCAAAAACAAAGCAAACAGGTCTATATTTATACTTGCATGCATGGAAAATCTCTCACTCATTGTCTTTCGCCAACTCATCAAAGCAGCGGCGGTAGCAAGGCATGCTAGGACCACCCGCCTCCCAACCTCTGAGCAGTATTGAGCATCATCAAACATACATCAAGGGAAGCGAAAAGGACCAATGAGAGTGAGACCACGCGCTCATGACAACATCACCCCTACGCCTGAGATGATCCAGCAATCATTTGCCCTCTTTCCACCCCAACAACTTCAACAAGGGCAACAACTCAATTACAACAAAATTCTCACTGGAGAGTCAGTTGATGAGACAGTTGGTGAGAGAACAGGAATAACAGACAGAGTGCCAACAACTTGCCCAGTACATAATAGCGAGGGACCTCAGCCAAAGAAGGACACAACCAAAACTATGCCAACTCAGGGCAGGCAAGCAAAAGGGACCGCCCAAAAATCAGTTTTGGACTTCTTAAAAAAAACACAAGCATGAATTTCATCTCCAGTATAACACCCCTCCATAGTGAACAATTCAAACTTTAAGAAAACTCCAAAGCAAGGCCCGGCGAATGATTCAATCCAGCATAGGGACGACACAATTATAGAAATATCTGTCAGAGTCACCAGAGCCTCGGGGTCCGTGCACGTTCCCAACACTTTCACCACAAGACAGCTCCAATACTCTGATTAGATTTATCACAGAGTCTAAGAGAGTCCAAGTAGGGAAAAGGGGATTAGGACGGGAACAGCTGGGAAGGAGACCTGTAGGAAGCAAACGGTTAAAACACAACATCAAACTTACATCTCATAAAATCAGTACCATGCTACAACTCTAAGCTTCGTCTTTTCCGAAAAACATGAACAACCCTAGAATAATCCTAAAACTGACTAGGCTTTAGATGACCGAATACCTGAGGAGGAAACAGGAAAAGTTAAATAGGAATTTCAGATTCAAGTACTTTCTTTAGCATGAGAATCAGGAAACACTCTGAGCAATTTCTAAACAACCATATGAATCGCCTTTTAGGAATACATATCAGGAACACACAGCATTACATCTAGAACTCTGGTATTGTTGTGTTCATCTCAGAAAAAACATTGGGGAGTAAATTGCGCACATTGCAGATTGTTATATGAGTATTAAACACCATAAAGGTTTGTGCACCATGAAATCACACAACGTAGATTCAAGGAATAAATCACGCAACGTGTCAACTTGAAATGCTACCAAGAAAATGTCTTAAAATGGTAGCGCACAGTAACTTACATTATTTATACACGAGGAAAGAATTGTGCGTCTTGCCGATTCAAATGCCACCATACAAAAGCCAAGAAATGGTAGCGCACAATGAATAACATGAAAAAAACACTCAAGGAAAGAATCGCACGTGTTGCTGATTCGAATGCCACCATGTAAATGCCAGAAAATGGTAGCGCACAATGAACAGCATGAATTACACACGAGAAGTGAATCGCGCGTTTCGCCGATTCGAATGCCACCATGTAAATGTCAAGAAAAGGTAGCGCGCAATGAACAACAAAGTTAAATGCTCATGAAACGAGTTGCACGTCTTGCCAACTCGTAAAACATCATGTAAATGTCAAGAAATATCAGCGCGCAATGAACAATAATGTAATAACGAAGTCAAATCTTTATGGAATAAATTGCGCGTCTTCCCTATTTGCAAACCACCATACAAATGTCAAAAAATGGCAGCGCACAAGTAATCTGTTATTCATTTAAGAATTAAAATCAAGAATATGAAGATTCTCAATTACGGTGTTGGGAAATGTCCAAACACCGTCTTACCGCCTGGAAACAGTGATCACCAATGAGAGATGAGTGCAGAAGACTGGAAAATCCAAATAGGCCGCTGGGACAGGAGCTCAGGAAGAAGCTGCTGCTCTGCACCGGGACCCCTGAATAGTGAGCACTGGAAGTTGGGCTGACTCTCTTTTATAGAGTCTTGGCCCAGCCTAGAACCACGCCCAGGCGTGTTGCAGGGAAAGTCTCCAAAAGGCCCTGGAAAGAGACCACACCCTAACACACTCTGAATGTCTGCAGCAATACATTGTAAATGTACAGTATTTATAAGCACCTTAAAAATGAATCTTTTGGATGGAATTCTGCAATGCAAAAGGTTAAACAATAACATATCATCACATTGCATAACTTACTTTGTGGGTGTTGGGTTTTTGCATTCTAGATGCACATAGAGCGCGTACTGTCCTGGTGTTGACAATATCGTCATCAAACAGTGCTACAGATAATACATTAACAAAACTAACTAAATATCAAGGAGACTGGTTTAAATACGGCAATGGCAATGCCTTTCACTCCCTTCATACTACCCAGACTAGTCCTACAGGTGAGACTTACATTGACTCTGCCTTTGACAATCAGGACCGTGATCCTGCTGACCCCAATCTCTCTGCACTGCGCATCAGCAGTTCCTATTCGGAAAGAACTAACCCTCACAACATCAGGGGACAACTAGAACAGCTGTTGCATGAACATGTTCCTGAAACCATGACGGATTCCAGACAGTTGTCCCCTGGTCCTAGAAGGCACAGTGGCCGGCATGGTGTCCAACAACAACACTATCTAAATCAATCGAACTTTTCGGAAGCCCAGAAGATGGCAACTTCTACAATAACTCAATTCTGCATAGATCAGGGCAAATTATTGGCATCAGTCAATTCAACTCTGACAGCAACACTTTAACACTCTCACCTTGCAATCAGACAAATTAGAAATGCAAATGGATGTGATACATGTAATGGCCACTTCTATCAACAAAATAGAAAGGAAGCTCTTAGCTCTAGAGCAAAAAGAGCAACACACTCATACTATAATGGCGATATGTGCTTGCAAACCTCTAGTGGACAAACTGTCATTCCTACCAGAAGTTTTGACCATCATGATCTCCGAATGGAAATTATCCCCGCAAAGTGTAAATTCCATTAAGGAGCAAATTCCAGACAAAGCGCTAGCTAGACAAGCAAATCCAGCATACTGTTAGATCAGACTCACACGAACTCAAGCAAGCACATGTTTTCTCTATTTGAGCAGGACAACTCGACCGTAAACTCAAAAGTCAGGGAGCAGGCGCCCACTGAATTCACGAACAACCCAGAACACTTACCAACTCTATCTCATTGAGCTGAGGAAATAGAGGGGAACAAAGCAGCACCAAACGATCCATCAAACACCGGTGCACTAGCCTTGTCAACACAACTCTCAAAGAGAGCAAGAAAAAGGCTAAAAAAAAGCCAAGAATAAAATGAAAAGAGACTCTCTCCAGGTGCTGCAAAGAATTGAACATTTGCCGGCTACCCCTGCCGAAATAAACACATACCCCATCTTTAAACTCAGGAAGACAAATAGAAACACTGATTAAATGCCGAAACACCAACAACTACTTAACAGCCAACACTCGCAGCCATTGTCCCAGGCTGGTGAATACAAAATGATGAGAAGTAGTCCAGAATCCACTGAACCCCTTGCAGATAAAGCAACTGAACCTGCCGTCTATCCTATAATGCACCCACTGGCCCAAGCTTGCCCTCATGGTACAATAAGCATATCATCAAATGATCTCAGGGATCTATTAACAAAACCTTCAACAGAAAATAAACTGGGTGCTGCCGTGGAAGCCAATGTAGGGCTTTCACAAAACATCTCAGAAGTTCTCGGGCCTCCGAAGCCATTGGATATCTGGACTAGGAAGAATCCTGGAGCGCTAAAAGACACTGAGAGAGCAATGGAACCAACGAATAAGGCTTCCACTGCCAAGCTAGTCTTTACATCCTGTTAGACTTTTCATCCTTGGCGTGGTCTCCCTTAACTTTTTGCCTCTGTTCCCCAGGTTGTTGATGTGTGCTGTACTCTGATTTTACTGTTTTTGTTACTCTGGGCACTTTACCACTGCTAACCAGTGCTAAAGTGCAAGTGCTCCTGTTTAAAATGTGTACGTAATTGGTTCTCCATGATTGGCCTATTTGTTTTACTGTTAAGTCCCTAGTAAAGTGCACTAGAGGTGCCCAGGGCCTGTAAATCAAATGTTACTAGTGGGCCTGCAGCACTGGTTGTGCCACCCACACAAGTAACCCTGTAATCATGTCTCAGACCTGCCACTGCAGTGTCTGTGTGTGTATTTTTACACTGTAAATTCGACTTGGCAAGTGTACCCACTTGCCAGGCCTAAACCTTCCCTTTTCTTACATGTAAGGCACCCCTAAGGTAGGCCCTAGGTAGCCCCAAGGGCAGAGTGCAGTGTATGGATAAGATAGGACATATAGTAATGTGGTTTATATGTCCTGACAGTGAAATACTGCCAACTTCGTTTTTCACTGTTGCAAGGCCTGTCTCTCTCATAGGATAATATGGGGGCTACCTTTAAATATGATTAAAGTGTAGATTCCCCTAGAGAGTAGATGGACATGTGGAGTTTGGGGTCCCTGAACTTACAATTTCAAAATACATCTTTTAGTAAAGTTGATTTTAAGATTGTGCGTTTGAAAATGCCACTTTTAGAAAGTGAGCATTTTCTTGCTTAAACCATTCTGTGACTCTGCCTTGTTTGTGGATTCCCTGTCTGGGTCAGTTTGACAGTTGGCTTGTTTTTCACCTCACACTAGACAGTGACACAAAGGAAGCTGGGGTGTAACCTGCATTTCCTGATTAGCCATCTCTGCTAGGAGGGAGGGGTGGAGTGGTCACTCTCATCTGAAAGGACTGTGCCTGCCTCTTACAATGCAGACTCCAACCCCCTGGTGTGTGTCTGAGGCCTTGCCTGGGCAAGGCAGGATTTCACAAGTAGGTGTGAGTCCCCTTTGAAGAAAGGTGACTTCAAAGACTAAAATGGGTATAAGAAGGGCACCCAAATCTACAGACTTTAGAAACACTTCTGGAACCAAGAGGAACCTCTGCCTGGAGAAGAGCTGATAGCTGAGGAAGAAGTGCTGCCCTGCCTGTGACTGTGCTTTGTGGAGCTTTCCTGCAGTGCTGCTTCTGCCAGAGTAAGAGGGCAAAGACTGGACATTGTGTGCCTTCCATCTTGTGAAGAAATCTCCAAGGGCTTGAGTTAGAGCTTGCCTCCTGTTGTTTGAAGTCTCAGGGACAGCAAAGACTTCTCTCTGCCAGCACCTGGAGTCTCTGGAGAGACTCCTGCTCTGACAAGTTGTGCCCTATCCAGTCCCTGGGCCCTTGAAAGGAAAGCTGGTGGAAATCCAAGGAAACCGACTTCGGACGACTCCGGACAGACGCCGCTGCTGAATCCGGTGACGCCGCCTGCACCCGACGCCGTAACCTTCGCTGGAACGCGACGCTCTTCGCAGGCCCGACGCCGCTGCAGCCCCGCAGAAGTCCGCAACTCCGTGGAAGTCGCCGCACCACATCTTGACCGATGCCACTCGCAGTGCGCGGATTCAACGTTTCGCACAGACGCCGCGATCCCCGACTTTGCGCATCGGCTTGTTTTCACTCTTCACCAAAGGTACTGTACTTGGGGGGTCTACACGACTCCGTGTCTGGCGCCGCTGGTGTCGGCTTGTTGGGAACGACTCCGTCACGACGCCGTGTTAACATCTCATCGAAGCATTTTTGTTTCTAAGCGCTATTTTTTTGTTTAATCTTTAAAAATTCATAACTTGACTTGTGTATGTGGGATTTTTGTTGTTTTGGTCTTGTTTTGTTTAGATAAATATTTCCTATTTTTCTAAACTGGTGTTGTGTTCTTTTGTAGTGTTTTCATTAAGTTACTGTGTGTGTTGGTACAAATACTTTACAACTAGCCCTCTGAAGTTAAGCCTACTGCTCTGCCAAGCTACCAAGGGGGTAAGCAGGGGTTAGCTGAGGGTGATTCTCTTTTACCCTGACTAGAGTGAGGGTCCTTGCTTGAACAGGGGGTAACCTGACTGTCAACCAAAGACCCCATTTCTAACATTGGTGGCAGCGGTGGGATTTGGACAACCATGGCTTCTTTTCACTGGATGGTTGGGTGAAGGGCAGTAAGGTAAACACGTATGAGGGGCTTTACAATTTAATTGCTTGGGAGCACTTGTACAGTTTATGTTTTCCAGAGCTGCGCCAGCACCTCATTGACAGCAAGCTGACTGACCCCAGGAAGCTTGCACAGGAAGCGGACCGCTGGGAGAGAACCAGGGTCCAAAAGAGGTATGGGGGAGACCACGCCAAGGGTGGGCAGGGTCCCTCTCAGAAGATAGGGGGGGGTAAAGGCAAGCAGGGGGAGTTCTCCAAAGGGCCCCAAACTGATTCCCAGGGTAAGGATTCCCAACCCCCCAGTGAAAAGAAGCCATTGTTGTCCAAAGGGAAGCCAGTGGCAGGTGGTCCCCCACGTAAGTGTTATGCATGTGACCAGGTGGGTCATGTCAGGGGGGGGACCCCAAATGCCCCAAAAGTACACCGGCACCCACTGGTGCACCGTCCCAGGGTTTGGCCAGTGTAGCGCTTGGGGAGGAGTTGTTTTCAGATGGGTGGGAACCAGCAGAAATGACCCTTGTCTCACAAGGGGACAGTGAGATGGTCCAGAGAAACCTAGTGTCTGATAACAGTAAGAAGTACAGGCAATGGGTGACCATCAATGGACAGTGGGTGGAGGCTCTGAGAGACACAGGAGCCAGTGTGACTACAGTGAGGAGTCACCTGGTGTCTGAAGAGCTGATTGATCCCTGGGTACTTCACCAAGTAGTTGCGGTAGACAACTCTGAGTACCTCTGCTGAGTGGCGCAGGTTCCCTTTGAATGGGGGGGGTCTCAGGTTCCTGGAAAGTAGCTGTGAGTCCAACCATGCCTGTTGATTGTTTACTAGGTAACGACCTGGAGGATTCCCCTTGGAAGGAGGTGGAACACAGGTCTCACTTGACTTGTGTATGTGGGATTTTTGTTGTTTTGGTCTTGTTTTGTTTAGATAAATATTTCCTATTTGTCTAAACTGGTGTTGTGTTCTTTTGTAGTGTTTTCATTAAGTTACTGTGTGTGTTGGTACAAATACTTTACAACTAGCCCTCTGAAGTTAAGCCTACTGCTCTGCCAAGCTACCAAGGGGGTAAGCAGGGGTTAGCTGAGGGTGATTCTCTTTTACCCTGACTAGAGTGATGGTCCTTGCTTGAACAGGGGGTAACCTGACTGTCAACCAAAGACCCCATTTCTAACACATCCCAATATAGCTCTGAAGGTGACCATGATATTCTGAATCGATCAAATCTCTTAAGACTGTTTAAGCCACTACCTGACATTGAAAGAATAGCATTTAAAGTGATTCCTGAGTACAGCACCCATCGAGAATCCATCATTATGACTTTAAGATCTATGGTGTTGTCGAAAATGGTGCTGAAAAACAAAGGGCCTCTCGCAGAATGGGGCATAAAGGTGGAACTGATGGGCCATCATAGATACCCTCACTCCTTAAAAATATATCATGAAACCCAGCACCAAAAAACAAACACCCATAACATTCTGAAAAGATCAAGTCATAATAAGACAGATGAGCGGTTCAATAAACTCTCTATATCCTGCACTTGTGATAATTCAATGCCCTACACCAGGAAGGTGTCTCTGATACAGGGGGACAAAATGTGCACAAATGGAAGTACAACCACCTTCAATGGAATATACTAGCAGTATGTTTAACAACAATGGTCAACCTGAGTACAGGGAACATCATTAGATAATTATCTCCTGGAACATTGCAGGTCGGAAGCATCTTTTAAACTATGATGTTGCAAAGCAACTATTGAGCAATGCAGATATTCTTTGCCTCAAAGAAACCTGGCTAACCTTTCCACTGGCCATCCCAGGATACTACGAAATACAACAATTTGCAATAAAAAGAAACATCTTTGGAAGATCCTCTCATGGCCTATCGATTTATGTAAATGTCAACCTCGACATGAAAGTCAGTACAGTACCTAATTGCAACTAATTCCTACAAATAAAAAGAGTAGAAGCTCCCACATCAAACAGCACTTTGTAAAAAATTCTTATAATTAATCTTTATTTTAATTCCTTTGGTCAAGCAAGAACAGAAGATATGACTCAACTTTTGGAAACCCTGGATGAAGTGCTCTGTGACCACACAGACTACAACATCATAATAAGCGGGGACTTTAATCTTAGATTTTTGGGAACAACCGATGGTCAGGTCCACCTGATGTGCCAGGCCACCAAACAACTCCAACATTTCTCAACATGTATGGCCTCAATTCAATTCAGCATTCACAAAAAGCAAGCTCCTTTGCACAATCGTTTTCCAAAATCTTCCGGGGAAAGAGCACTTTAGATCATATCTTTGCTACTGAGGAAGCCATAAATCAACTGGCATCTTTTGCAATTTTACAACTTAATGCCAGCGATCACCTTCAGCTCATATCATGCTTTGAAACAAATCTAAGGCACATGGAGCAATACATACCCATAGGTCATTCTCAGGGAGATGAAGAGTCACGAATAATTAGACGCATAAAATGGGGTCCTGTGGCACGACAAGCTTACAACTCTTGGTCCAGTTCCAACAGCCCGACTCTATTGTCTTTGTCGGGCGACTCACTCTGAGCTAACTGGGGTGAAGTCACCAACAGCCTTTTAAAAAAGACGGGCTCCACTCATATCTCGCAGCGGCAACCTACAAAGTCCCTCTTGCACGTTCCATAAAGGAAAGCAAGTTGAAACTGGGCAGATTGAGAAGATTGTAAGCCAAAGCTAGAGACCCATTGACAAGAAAAGAACTAACACTATAATGACGAACATACATAAAAAAACACAAGCAAATGATTTAGTAATTAGAACACCAACTATCTGAAAAAGAGTCCGTCTACACCCTCTCCCTGACTAGAAAACATAACCATGGTGACGTATGGTGTTATATTAAAAATGAAATGGGCCAGAGCGAACCACGATTTAACTCAGTAAATAAAGCCACATGGATACAACACATCAGAAAATTAGATACCCACCTCTTCCGGACCAACGAAAGGATGTCCTGGACACTTACGAATCTGAATCGACCATAAGCTTTGATCCCTTGCCAAGTGAAATAGCTATCATTCTGTGGAAAATGACATCGTCTGGGGCCCCAGGACCGAACAGAATCCCTGCAACAATCTTCAAAGACAACTATGAATTATGGTCCCCAATTCTCTCAGCCCTCTATCACTCCTGTCTTGACTCACAGGAGGTTCCAAAGAACTGGAGAGGCTCTATACTCCATTAAATTTTTTAAAAAGGAGATAGACAGGACCCAGCTAATTATCGTCTTATTGCTCTCTTGGATGTTGAGGCAAAAGGCTTTGCCTCAACAGTCTTGGAAGAACTACAAAAATGGGCAGAAGCTAAGGAAATAGTGCCATTAAACCAAACCGCCTTCAGAGCAAATTCCGCAACCACGGATAATATCATCGCCCTATCCTATTTAGCTCAAGAGGCCGTTGCCAAAAAATCACTACTATTATTTGCCTGCTTTATCCTTCACACAGCTGCATTCAATTCAGCTGACAGGAATTTACTATGAAGTAAGTTAAGAAACTGGGACATCCCAAACAGGCTACTAAGGGCAATAATCCTATTATATACATCCACTTGGGTATGGGTAAAGCTGTCGAATTTCACCATTAGCAATGAGATTCCCACTGACAAAGGGCTTAAACAAGGATGTGTTCTAGCTCTGTTACTATGGAATCCATATACAGCAGATATGTCACAGGCGTTGATACAAGCAAACCTGATTCCGCCAAAAATATAAAACTGACCTTGCTTCAATATGCTGATTTTCTTGTTGGACCATTCTAAAACTGGCCTACAAAAAGCTCTAATAGCTCTGCACAGTTATAATACGGCAAACAAAATGAAGGCGAATGCTACAAAAACTAAAGTGGTTATATTCGGCAGGTCATCGAGACATCAGCACCTTTGCTGGAAGATGGGCCACTTATCATCAGCACAACAGATATGTATAACTATTTAGGCATTCGATTAACAGCTAAAGGAACACCAAAAGTCCAACTTATGTACTTGAAGACAAAGGCCACCTTTATAACAACAAGAATGTGTAAGCTTAACAAACTAATAGCCAGCCCTTTTGCAGGCTTAATGCTTCAATCAAAGCATTTTTTTTGCCAGCTCTGAACCATGGTCATGAAGCGTTCCCAGGCAAATTTTCAGCTCTGACTGATCAACTCCAAGTCAAAATGTACAAACAAGTATTCAAAGAAGTCATCTGATGAGACTAGAATTTGGTCTGGAAGGCCAACAATGGGCTCTGATGGGGGCTTTCCTGAAATACTATCACAGGATAGTTATGGCGCCTCCCAACTCCTTGAAATCAATTTTGCTTTTTATTTTTGAAACAAAAACAAATCCCAGGAAACTACAAAGTGACCAGCATTGATTAAATTAGCACAGTTGCAAATCAATATTAAACACACATTAAAAAGACAGATACAAATTATCTCTCAAGCATCAGACCTGGGAAAATCGAACAGCTCCCCAGTGCAGGCAGTGCTGGTGCAGTCATATACAAATACCACTCAATATTTGGCTCCACAATTATACCTCAATCGTATCATCAGGAAAGCCTACGTATTGCAAATTGCCTTGGCAAGACTTCTGGGCATAAGGATAAAGGAGCTAAATCTGAAATGGACTTCTTTAGCCAACACAAAAGGCTGCAGGCTCTGAAACGACAAATTCAAGCCTTTTATCCATCTATTATGTCGCTGCCCGTCTCTGCAGAACGCACAACGCACTTTTTAAGACCTCTCTTTCGTCACTGTGGCATAAGAAACTGTATTGAGGCCAGATCACTGGTGTTCTCTCTAAAGGAACCAGCGTACCTGGCCACATTTGGGGAGTTCACCATGCTACTTCAAGCACAGTTGAACAATCGTCTGACAAGTATTTAAATTCTTCTAACAAAAACTGTGTCATTTTATTTTTTAAACTAAATACTTTTACATGAATCTTAGCTTTAATTCTCTTATGGACTTCTGTACGGTCACGATTGCACTCAGGCAAAGCTCCATTAACAATTTTTAACATATTTTACTTGCACAGAACTTTACAGGGATGATTGTCTGTTTGTGCAACACTATTTTAACATACACATTTTTTTCTCTCTCTCATATTTATACTGCGTTTCTTCTTTTTTGCAATGATTTTAAGTAATCACGCAATTGAATAAAAGAACTTGAACTTGAACACTTCTTCACTTCTTGAAGCCAGGCAAAGTCCTAAGAGCTTTAGTTCCTCAGTGTGCAGCAGGTGCAGTCGTGCAGAGTGCAATTCAGGGTTCCAGCAGGGCAGTACTCCTTCTCCTTGTAGTTCAGGCAGTGTTTTGAGTTGGTGAGCAACTCTTCCATATTTATCCAGTACTCCTGGGCTGGCAAGCAGGGAACACCCCTGACCAATGGGGTGTTGGGTGCCACGCTTTGGGGTGACCACTTCCTGTGGAGTGTGGCAAAAATCAATCCCAGGAAGCACTATTCTTTCGAAATCCAAGATGGAGGAAATCCCTCCTTGAAGTTATGATCTGGCTAAGCCGTCCCACTGGTGTGGCTTATTTGCCTAATTGCTCCCCCTCCAGGCCTTCTGTTAATCTAATTACTGGGGCTCTAACCTTGCTGGGCTAACAGAAAGAGGAGGTGAACCAGTGTCCTTTCCTAAGTGTCATTTTTCTTTTGAAGACCAGTTTGGCTACCCAGCCCTCTTCATGCCTTTTTCTCTGCAGCTTGCAGATCTCCCCTCTCCAGATGTTCTATAACTTATTTTCTGTGATAGTTATAGTACATTAAACAGTGGCAAATTGTTGGATTTATTCTAAGTATCATTTTGAGTCCCAGAATGGAAATTGTAGCCCATTTTTCGGAAAGGTTATACTTTAATACAGTTTTCCAATGTTAGCCTATGGAGCTACTGTACTACAATGGGGAAAAATGAAATTGGCAGTTCTTTCCTCACCAGGGCATACAAAACATATTTTATCATGTCCCAGTTACAAGACACACTACTCCTGGGGTGCTTAGGTGAGACCTTAGGAGCCACTTATATGTCAAAATAAGGTAGTTTGAGGCTTTGGAATTATCTTTAATTCCAAAGTTGAATTTGAATATAATTTACTTTTAAAAGCAGCCTGCAAACCAGGGCCACTTTTAAAATGACAACAGGTACCTCAGCAGTGCGCACCTAAGTACATTAAACCCATTGGGCCTATAACCCATCATGCCCTATTACATACTAGGTACTCATAGGTAAGTTGTCATGCCAATTACCATTCTGCCTAATTTGCATATGCTTTTAATCAGAGCACAGGCCCTGGGTCTGTTTAGCAGAGTCCAGAGCACCCTCAGAATCGGAGAACCAGTATCTACGGGTCAAAAATGAGGGCAAAAAGTACGGGGACACTGCAAAAAGACCTGGTTTCTTACACTTTCAGACTCATAAATCAAGCCACTTGCTAATAAACATAGCTGGTAAATGTCTTCTGTGGTGGCTTGACACAACAGCTGTCATCAGACAATTATGTGAGCATCACTAGAGAGGCTTTGGTTCTTCCCACATGTTGGGGGTCACGAGCACATGATATGATTGGGCAGAATTTATGTGCCTCCACAAAAAAGCACATCACCCTTGCACGTACTGAAAAAAAGTCCTAAGGAGGAGGCGGTCCCCAGGGCCCGGGGAGGGGGCAAGACATTTTGCCCACGGGAGTTGGTGGTCCCCGGAGCAAATATAAGGCCTGGAGGGGGGCCCATGCACCCCCTCCTTATATTTTCCATGACCCCGGAATCTAGGACATCCAGGGGCTTATTAAAAAAACAAGCGTGGGAGACCACACTTGCTTTTTTTAATTATTACTGGGAATTCACAATGACATTGCCAATTCGCAGTAAAAATTAAGTCAGGGTGTCTCTTCCCTGGCCTCTTTTCCTTTTTTTCTGCATTTGTTTGGGGACTCTGCTGAAGCCAAGTCCCAAGATGGCTTCCAACACTTCCAACACTTCCTGCTTGAAGTGATGGCAGGCAAACAGACCTCTAGATTTTTCTGCACAAGCTCATCAATATTCGTGAAGTCGTTGTGGCCAGAGGTATACAAATGTATTTTTCTTTTAATTTCTCAAAAGCTACTGAACTGATTTACACCAAATAAGAGACATCGTAATCTGCATACCGAAAGCTAGCTTTCTGACAAATTTTGTGCAATTCTGTCAAGTGGTTCCGGCTGTAGACACGTTCAAAGGTCCTTTGGGAATTAACATGGGAACTGCAACATTTTTGACCCGCCCTTTCTCTTAGCCCCTGCTTGACGAATCACCCTGAAACTTTCCGTGTGCAACAAGAATCATCAGCACACTTTTTTATGGAAAGTTTTGTGATGATAACTTGCATCCTAACGTAACTATAACTCGCACCACCACCATGCAGTTTTTTCATCAAAAATGTTACTGCAGATATTACATTGATATTATAAAACATTTAATGAATGCCATAATTTGTGGGGTAATTAGCAGTGCATGGCGGGGTGCGAGTTATAGTTACCTGAAGGAATGAGTTATAGTTACTTCAGTTACCTCCAACTGTAACTAATTAATTTTTATGGTTTCGTACATTTAAAATGTGAGCAACACTATAACATCCCTGTAACACTTGTTATTTTAGTTAATTTCTATGTTTTTTTCACGTATAGTAATTTTCATTACTATACGTTAATCCAATTACTGCTGCGCACGACCGTTGGCCACAATGAGTGGGTGCATAAGGGTATCATTGGGTATGTGAGTGGGTGTGTGAGGGTCTGAGTAGGGCTGTGAATGGGTGCGTGATGGTCTGAGTAAGGTTGTGAGTGGGTGGACAAGAATCTGAGTGGATCTGTGAGTGGGTGTGTATATATTTGTGTGTGTGTGTGTGTGTCTCAGTGGGTATGTGAGTGGCTGCATAAGGGTCTGAGTGAGAATATGAGTGGGAGAAAGCAATTGAAAGAGAGAGAGAGACAGAGAGAGTGAGAGGAAGAGTGTTAGAGATTTTTTTAGGATTTGATGTGTGATATATTTGGAATAAGTTATTTCTGCACAAATTAAAAACGAAAAATTTATTTGTCAATTTAAAAGAACAAGCTCACATTTCAGTATGAGCCTTAAATATTTCCAGTTGAAAAGAAATTAAAGGAGGGAAGTGACTATGAATACACCTGGAGTTGAATCTCAACCAACATGGTTGGTTTTTTGTGTATTTTGTATTTTTTTCTTTCCATTTATTCTTGCCCTTTATAGGCTATCTGGGACTGGGGGAAGCCTCAAGGCCTCCCCGCGGTCCCACCCAATTGTTTTTTTCATTAAATTTTTTTGCCTTTCAGGGCTATCTGGGAAGAGAGGGGAGCGTCAAGATCCTACCCTATGGTCCCAGCCGGCTCCCACCTACTGTGTGAGCCGACATTGCTCCAGCAAGCAGGGAGCTGCTTTCAATAGCAGCTCCCTGCCTGCTGGGGCAATGTTTTCATCTGTCTTCCCTGCACGCATATTTGCATGCAGGAAACACAGATGAAAACTATGCTTTCTGGTAGTGGGACCTGTTTGACAGGTCCCCCTGACAGACAGGAGAGTTATGTTTGCTTTTGCTTGGTGGGAGCTGTCAGATCCCACCAAGCAAAGGCAAACAGCTATGTCCCAGGGGTGGGCACCCCAGGACATTGCAGGAGCTGACCATGAGGGATGGAGGTCCCTAGGACCATCAGTGGCTCCTTGAAGGGGGCCGTGTGGCCCCCCTCCTACAAACAATGACCCGGTGAGGTTGTGGTCCCCAGGGCTACAGCGGTCCCAAACAGACTCCCATCATTATTTTTACTAAAGTCTTGGG
This sequence comes from Pleurodeles waltl, assembly GCF_031143425.1. Classification (NCBI taxonomy): domain Eukaryota; kingdom Metazoa; phylum Chordata; class Amphibia; order Caudata; family Salamandridae; genus Pleurodeles; species Pleurodeles waltl. The sequence goes on along the minus strand of NC_090436.1, from coordinate 150,080,910 downwards.
TGGTGGTGGTCCCCAGGGATGCTTGCCCTCCATGTTTTAATTTTTTAAGCCTCAGGGAGGTGGTGGTCCCTGAGGATGTGAGGGGTCCAGGTGCCCCCCTCCTGCATTAATGTTAATTAAAGCCCTTGGGAGGTGGTGGTGCCAGGGTTCGGGGAAGGCTGACAGGCCTCCCTCACACAAATAAATCATTTAGCCCCGGGAAGTGGTGTTCCCCCTGCACATATTTTCTGCATCACCCCAGCGAGGTGGCGGTCCCCATTACAAATAAACAATGCCCCCAGGACTTGGTTCACCCAAGGGCTCAAAAAAGACAAAACGCTGGAGCCTGTGCTTTTTTCTTATTTTTTCTTTTCAGTGGACCCACCGCAACTACCTCCCTAAATAAAAAAAATAATAATTTTAGCCCCGGGGGTTCCCTCTGAGACCCCAACACCAGAACTAAGGAGTCAGGGCATCTGTACATTGTCCCCGTTTCTTTTTTTAAATATTTTTGTCTGGGACTGAACAGCCAATCAGTTCTCAGCACAAGAATGGGAGGGGTCGTGAATCCTTCACGTACCTATATATACGCATTTGGATTTTCTTTAATTACTCTAAAACTACTGAATGGAACTACACCAAATAATAAAAAGGGCTCTTTTTGGAAGAAGAGCTACCTTTCTGTCAAGTTTGGTGTAATTCCGTCCAGTTCTTTCGGCGCTATTGCTGTTCAAACTCCCTAAGGAAAAATGAATGGGGAAAATGCATTTTGGGACCCCCCTTTTTCTCGGCCCTCGCTTGATGGATCACCTCAAAACTTTCCAAACAGCAGCTGATGTGACCACTGTTGTTTTTTGGAATATTTCATGAAGATTCATCAAAGGACTCCAAAGTTATCAGCAAAACAAAACATGCTTTTTCTATTGAAACTATTCCTAACTATATCTAGGGGCGACTGCCACTAGGTAATATATATATGTGTATATGGAAAAGAAAATTCAGTCTTTTATATTATATTAATGAATACATTATTTACCATTATAATGTTTTTAATATGATTATAAACAATGATAATTTATGTCTACTTAATTAATTTTGCTTCTAAATGTGTCGTACACATTTTTTTTAATGTACATGTGCATGGTTATATTACTTTTATTTCAATGGTATATGAAAATGTATATTTTAAAATATGTAGGCCCTCATTTTGACCCAAGAGGTCTTTTGACAGTCAGGGAAAATGTGGCAGTCCCACCGCCAACAGGATGGCGGTGCAGACTGCCACAATATGAGTGTGGCGGGTTGGCCTCTGCCAACCTGCCACATCTCCACTCAAACCGCCATGGTGGTCCCTGCAGAAACTGTAACACCTAGCAGTGAGCCTCAAAGGCTCAGGCTTCATGTCACAATGCCCCAGGGCACTCCAGCTAGTGGAGATGCCCGCCCCCTGGACACAGCCCCCACTTTTGGTTGCAAGTCCAGGGGAGATAATGAGAAAACAAGTAGGAGTCACCCACCATTCAGGACAGCCCCTAAGGTGTCCTGAGCTGAGGTGACCCCTGCCTTTAGAAATCCTCTATCTTGGTTTTGGAGGATTCCCCCAATAGGATTAGGGATGTGCCCCCCTCCCCATAGGGAGGAGGCACAAAGAGGGTGTAGCCACCCTCCAGGACAGTAGCCATTTTCTACTGCCCTCCCAGACCTAAACACACCCCTAAAATTTGTATTTAGGGGCACCCCAGAACCCAGCAAATCAGATTCCTGCAACCTGAACTACAAAGAAGGACTGCTGACCTACAAGCCTGCAGAGACGACGGACGATGACAACTGCTTTGGCCCCAGCCCTACCGGCCTATCTCCTGAGTCGAAAACCTGCAACCAGTGACGCATCCAACAAGGACCAGTGACCTATGAAGCCTCAGAGGACTGCCCGGACCCCCAGGACCAAGAAACTCCAGTGAGCAGCGGCTCCGCTCAACAAACTGCAGCAAACTTGAAACTTTTCTTCAACTTTAAAGACCTCACTCTTCCCGCCGGAAGCGTGAGACTTCACCCTCTGCACCCGACGCCCCCGGCTCAAGATCCAGAGAACAAACACCACATGGAGGACTCCCAGGCGACTGCGACCTCGTGAGTAGCCCGAGACAACCCCCCAGGACCCCCACAGTGACGCATGCAGAGAGAATCCAGAGGCTCCCCCTGACCGTGACTGCCTGTAACAAGGGACCCGACGCCTGGACCAAGCACTGCACCCGCATCCCCCAGGACCTGAAGGAACCGAACCTCAGTGCAGGAGTGACCCCCAGGCGACCCTTTTGCCTAGCCCTGGTGGTGGCTGGCCCGAGAAGCCCCCTTGTGTCTGCCTGCACTGCTAGAGTGACCCCCGGGTTCCTCCATTGAAGCCTATTCAAAACCCGATGCCTGCTTTGCATACTGCACCAGGCCGCCCCGGTGCAGCTGAGGGTGTGTTTTGTGTGCCTACTTGTGTCCCCCCCAGTGCTCTACAAAACCCCCCTGGTCTGCCCCCGCGAACGCGGGTACTTACCTGCTGGCAGACTGGAACCAAAGCACCCCTGTTCTCCATAGGGGCACCTCTTTGATCTCTGCACCTGACCTGCCCTGAGCAGCTGGTGTGGTAGCTTTGGGATTGCCCTGAACCCCCAACAGTGGGCTGCCTATGCCCAGGAACTGAGACTTGTAAGTGTCTTACTTACCTCACAATCTAACCAATACTTACCTCCCCCAGGAACTGTTGATTTTTGCACTGTTTACTTATAAAATAGCTTATTGCCATTTTAATTAAAACTGTATATGTTATTGCTCTAATTCAAAGTTCCTAACTTACCTGTGTGGAGTACCTTGCATTTTATGTATTTACTTCAAATCTAGAACTTGTGGTTCTTAAAATAAATTAAGAAAATATATTTTTCTATATAAAAACTATTGGCCTAGAGTTAAGTCTTTGAGTGTGTGTTCCTCATGTATTGCCTTTGTGTGTACAACAAATGCTTAACACTACCCTCTGATAATCCTACTGCTCGACCACACTACCACAAAATAGTGCATTAGAATTATCTAATTTTGCCACTATCTTACCTCTAAGGGGAACCCTTGGACTCTGTGCACACTATTTCTTACTTTGAAATATTATATACAGAGCCAACTTCCTACACACTCCTGGACTTGTGGATATGGAGGACAGTCCTCACAAACCCAGGCTACCTGGTCAGACTGCATCAGTGAGTTTCACTGTGCCCACAACATCTCATAGCCCTGTTACATCAACTTAACAGGCAACAATATGCAACCCAACCTGTGTACCTAGCATAGTTTCCACCACCTTGTTCCCGCATCCTGGATCCTGAGGTGCAACCATTTCCCCCCAATTTTGGTGGATGGGTCAATCAGTATACAACTGTACCATAGCCTACCTTTCCTCCACCGTTCAGGGCCAATTTTTTTAGGGTGAGGTACCAATCCACAAAGAGGAGAGAGAAAACAGGTACAGTGGAGCGATCAGACTCAAGGGATGAAAACAAGGATCATGACGAAACATCCAGTGCCAGGAACGAGCAAACTCAGTCATTAATGTTCAATCTCACAGACATCACATTGACAAAGGAACAACATGAGGTCCTCAACAAGGGTCTAGGATTTGTCCCAACTTCCTCCTTGGATAAATTCAAACTACATACAGAGGTAGCTGAGTTTTGTTGTAAAATAAAACTAAAACAGTTCTTTAAGGATGGAGAAAAGATGCAGAAAGAAGGTGACACTCGCCTAGAGAGAAAATCAAATTTTTGTCCACCAGCCATTACAACACCTGTAGAAGTCTTAGCCTTTGAATAAGCATTATTTAGGGACATAGAAGCTATTGATAGCTCACAATTTCAACCATTTCAAAATATGATGACAAAAGAATGGCACGCACTACAATATCTGAATAGCAACCTAGAATTGGTCATTAAGCCAGCAGATAAAGGAGGAGGGATAGTGCTGATGAAACAAGCAGATTATCACAACCAGTGTATGGATCTTTTATCTGACATCTGATTTTACAGGCCCCTCACAGAGGACCCAACACCACAACTTCGAAGAGTGATCGAAAATCTGGTTGAGGAAGCAGAGATTTATTGTTGGATTTCAAATAAGGAGGCAGAGTATTTATTAGACAGAGACCCAATAATGCCTCACTTCTACTCCCACCCAAAAATGCACAAAGACAGGAGACCACCACTGGAATGCCCCATAGTCTCAAGCATAGGCAGCCTGCAGCCTCTTTACCAATTTGCAGACTTCTTCCTGCACCCATTAGTTCAAGGTATATGATCCTATTTAAAAGAAACAAGAGTTATTTTATTAAACTTGGAGGTCAACATTTTGATCCTGACTGTTATCTGCTTGTAGGACTTGATATATGAAGCCTCTATACTAGCCTCCCACAATGTGCAACATAGCAGACCATAGAAGACATTCTTTTTCAGGAGGAATGAAATTACAAAACCCTTCAACACTTTGTTTTGGAATGCTGTAGAATCACATTGACAGAATTTTTTTTAAATATGAAGATCAGATATACCTTCAGACTTACGGAACATCATTGGGCAACACCTTCACGCCAAGTCTGACATGGTTATATGTTAAATCAATCGAAGACAATCATGAATTAAGTATATCTAATCCCTATAAACAAAACATTGAACTGTGGAAGCGATTCATAGACAACATTTTGATTATCTAGAGGCTCGTCAGACGCATTACCAGAATTTTTAAGTTGGCTGAACACTCAAGACCAATTTTTGAAATTCATTTGCACAATGCATAATTTGCCATTGGACTTTCTAGACGTCACTGGTTTTGCAGAACAAATGACATTAAAAACTGAAACCTTTTACAAACTTACAGCAAAGAACAGTTTCTTGCTATTTTACAGTTTTCATCCACGTTCCCTGAGAGACAATTTGCCTTATAGTCAATTCTTAAGGATTTGGCAGATTTGCAGCACCATAGAAGATTTTAAGATCCAGGCAAAGGACATTACCACCAAACCATCATTGAGGAACACAGATGAAAACACACTTGCATGTGTTACTGTTGGCACGTCTGACCTTAATAAGACAACTTGCAAGGGGACGCAAATAGGTTGATGAATCTTTTGACTCGCATTTAAAATGTTCCCACCATATATCCAGTACACCCAGATCAATAATCAATAACCAATCAATGACATCAATAATCAATGATAATTAGTAATAATCAATTTGAGTTAGTAATTACCACACACCATGACCTTTCAGTCATGAATAACCACACATTTTAGTAAAAGTTAAAATATTTATTTCCCTGTATTAACAATACTAATGCCACGGAAGATAATCTCAAAATCAAATGATAAACATACAAAAACAGCACTGGCTGTCCGAATTTGCAAAACAAATGCAATCTAATCAAAGTTATAGTGCAAATTAATAACAAGAACAATTGCGAAAACGATGTGACATACATTTAGATTCAGCAAAGAAAAGACATTGAATGTTACTCCATGTAGCGAACTTTCATTAGTGAGGATCCTTATCTAACATCAGAGTAGCATTAGCATGTTGGGCTTTGTTGGACTTTTTTCCTTATGCAGGGTCATCCCCAATCTTTTTGCCTCCTGCCTCCTATTTTTTCTGACCTGTTTTTGTTGGCTTTAGAACTCTGAGCACTTTACCACTGCTAACCAGTGCAAACTGAATATGCTCTCTGTGTAAACTGTATTGTTGATTGGTTTATCCATGATTGGCATATTTGATTTACTAGTAAGTACCTCGTAAAGTGTACATCAAATGCTACTAGTGGGCCTGAAGCACTGGTTGTGCCACCCACATTAGTAGCCCTGTAAACATGGCTCAGACCTGCCACTGCAGTGTCTGTGTGTGCAGTTTTAAACTGCCAATTCAACTTGGCAAGTGTATCCACTTGCCAGGCCTAAACCTTCCCTTTTCTTACATGTAAGACACCCCTAAGGTAGGCCCTAGGTGGCCCTATGGGCAGGGTGCAGTGTATGTTTAAGGTAGGACATATACTAATGTGTTTTTGTATGTCCTGACAATGAAATACTGCCAAATTAATTTTTCACTGTTGCAAGACCTAACTCTCTCATAGGTTAACATGGGGGCTACCTTTAAATATGATTAAAGCACAGATTACCTTAGGGAGCAGATAGACATGTGGAATTTGGGGTCTCTGAGCTCACAATTTAAAAATACATCTTTTAGTATTTAGAGACAATAGTTTGAGATTGTGTGTTTGAAAATGCCACTTTTAGAAAGTGGTCATTTTCTTGTTTAAACCATTCTGTGACTCTGTCTGTTTGTGGAATCCCTGTCTGGGTCAGTTTGCCAGTTGGGCTGTTTGCACCTCTGTTTAGACAGTGACACAAAGGGAGCTGGGGTGTAACCTGCATATCATAAGGAGCTATCTGTGCTAGGATGGAGGGGAGGAGTTGTCATTTACATCTGAAATGGCTGTGCCTGCCCTTATACAATGCAGTCTCCAAACCTCCTGGTGTGTGACTGGGGCCTGGCCTGGGCAAGGCAGGATTTCACAAACAAGAGAGACTTTCCTTTGAAGTAGGCCTACTTCAAAGGCCAAAATGGGTATAAAAAGAGCACCCAAAACAACAGATTTTAGATCACTTCTGGAAATCAAGAGGAACCTGTGCCTGGAGAAGAGCTGAGGAGGGACAAAGACTAGACTTCGTTGTGCATTCCTGCTTGTGAAGAAATCTCCCAGGGCTTGTCCTGAACTTGCCTTCTGTTGTTGAAGTCTCAGGGCCATCAAAGACTACCCCTGCCAGCACCTGGACTCTCTACTGAGACTCCCACCCTGCCAAGTTGTGCCCTATCCAGTTCCTGGGGCCTTGACAGGTGAAGCTGGCAGACCAAGATTGAAAATCCATTCTCCGACCGCTGTGCAGGGACATTTCCTACACAACCTTTGAGACGTGGCTGAAGAAACGGCGCGCTGCCAGCACAGCGGCAGAAATCGACACTCTGCCTGCAGTGCGGCTGGAAGAAATGACACACCACATCGTTAACGGAGGCTGGTAACATCACAACCCACACCACACAGCGCGGTTTTGCTGATACCGCGCGGCAGGATTTTCGAAGCAAACCTTGCTGGGTGCGGAAAAATGACACAAAGCCTGACCGGACCCGAGTACTTGCCCGGATCGACACATTGCTCTCCTGCAGAGAAGAAAAACAACACACACCGACCCTACCAGAGAAGGAGAAACGATGCACACTCGCCTGTGCGTGTTATTTTGATGATACCCAGGTACTTTTTAATGCTAACAGTGTTCTTACTGTTTACTGAAGGATTTAAGACTCCTTTGCTTTTAAAATTAATAACTTGTGTATGTTGGATTTTTTTTGTTTTGGCCTTGTTTTGTTTAGATAAATATTTCCTATTTTTCTAAACCTGTGTTGTGTCATTTTGAAGTGTTTTCACTGAGTTACTGTGTGTGTTGGTGCAAATACTTTATACCTAGACTCTGAAGTTAAGCCTGCCTGCTCGTGCCAACCTACCAAGGGGGTGAGCGGGGGTTAGATGAGGATGATTCTCCTGTACCCTGACTAGAGTGAGGGTCCTTGCTTGGACGGGGGTAACCAAAGACCCAATTTCTAAAAGGCTTCATGCAAACAATTTAGTCAACACAAATTTGGAAAAACATCCAACTATGGCTCTATCAAAATAGAGCGGTAGGTATCTAGAAATAAAATGCAAATAGACATAGCAAACAATCTCTTTGGTAGATATACCTATCCTCAGTTTGGATCAGCAAGCTGTGACAGTCTTCGTCATCAGGACATCAGTCTGGTCAGCAACGCATCAGGATTCAGCATCAAATTTCTGAAAATGCAAAGTCTTTAAGCATTGAAGTTAAACACGTATCTAGATGCTCAGTAAAGTATTGGCCGTTTGGCAAGAAAGAAAATGGTCAAATTCGTTGTCTTCCACCAATGCAGTCCGGCTAAGTTAGATTTCCTAAACTACTTCCCAAGTCCGTATTGGTCAGGGGATCGCAGGTTCACACTTTGTCCAATAAAACAAAAACATTAAATCTACAGTTTCTACTAGTACACGGTTGACATGTCGCTGATTGGCTTTTCTTGTATTATCCTCATCATCCGGCTCGTCAGGTAACAATGTTGTTGCAGCTTATACTCCAGTCAGTATGGTTATTGTTCTCTGCTGAGAAAGTCAGTCTTAACCTGGTTACATTTACAATGTTTCATTCAACCAGTACAGTATCTTCTACCAAGCAGTTCTCATGAGGAACACTTTTAGTTACGAGCATATTTGGTCAACACAGTGGAAAATCACAGTTTAATTCTCTAAGAGGATTGTTTATTAAACGGTTTAGAAATACAGCTTGACATGAGGTCATGCAACTAGGCCAAGATGTCCGCTAAGTTAAGGCCTACAATTAATAAAGCTAATACATAATGCATAACCCTTAACATGACATATTACTACATTAATCAAATATAAGCTCCATATTTCATATTAATACGCTATTAATAAGTACACTTTGTGAACATTTGAGGCCACTCACGTGGACATATTTTCAAATGTGTGCATTATTTTTCTCTGCATTATTACATTTTCTACACAAATCCATTACTAATAATATATGAATCATTAATATTTTTATTAAAACACCGGCTATAACATTACCACATATTGGCAAGCCTCAAACCATGTCAAAAAGATAATAAATAAACATGCAACAATATAACATCATGAAATTTGAAATGGCCAAAACCATGATCATTTGGTACACACATGCCCTAAGAGAGCCCATAAGGAACAAACCACAGTTCTGTCTAATTGAGGCCTTCAACCCATCATTGGCCACTATCAATACAGCTCATGCAGTGTTTGCCACTTAACAAAAGTCACCAAAACTGTCACGTTGGCTGAGAATCTGGAATGAACATTGAGGAAACACACCAATTGTAATTCCACGCATGTAATATACATGATTACATGCCCATACCAACTAAGATAATTGGGATGACAAGTAGAAAAATAAAAGTGCGCATAGGGGAGATTCGCAGCAATATTAGATGACAGAATGTACAGCAAAAATGAGCAGTAATTTTATGGCAGCAAAACACACAGACAATGAGATGGATTGGTTTGTACTTGAAAAGTTAAATAGAAAAAGGACAATTTAGGCCAAGCTCTCTTTCAGAAAGAACAGCAGTGGGTATATTGATTGGGGACCTTTGACTGACAAAGGTCTCAATGACAAAATCCCATGGCTTTCACTTGGCTAATGATACACATACTCGCTATGGACCAGGTGATGATAACACCCTTAGGACCACATAGGGATACTGTAAGCCTCCATGATAGAGCTGTTTTTACTAGTTCAATTATTTCAGCAATGTGCTTGTAATGATCACCTGTCCCAATTCTTTTTTTATAGAGAAGCCCAAGAACACAACATTTTGTTTTCTGAGTAGGGAGTATTTCCTCAGTCCTGTACATCAGAAATGTTATATACAATCACTTTAAAATCATTTTAGTCTCAAGAATGTTAAACAAAGCAGCAGCACTTAGAATATCAAATATTAATTTTGAACACAATTGTTTAAGTTTAGGAAAATATAGATGTTGAATATATTGTTGAAGTTTAAGAACCAGCCTTGTTTAAGAGTTTGTTGTCATTGTTTTTTATTTTCAAAGCAGACACGTGGACCCACTCAACACTATTTTGACAACCTTTGGCTAGTTTTCATTAGGAAGTCTAGGCTGCTTTTCCAATGCTGAATGCTCGGATGGGTAGTCATTTTTCACTGTGTGACATTTCCCAATAGAGCTGCAAAAAGCTTGTCGTCATCGTGCAAACATTTGGCTGTTTTCTTTTTTGTTTGCCTAAATGTGCCTGTACACACCAGCTTTGCATTTTTTACTAATTGGTTTGAGTTTTCTGTATTTAAGCACAGCCACCTTTGTCATTGTTAGAAATGGGGTCTTTGGTTGGCAGTCAGGTTACCCCCTGTCCAAGCAAGGACCCTCACTCTAGTCAGGGTAAGTCACACACAATCCAAATTATCCTGTGCCCACTCTCTGGTAGCTTGGCACTGAACAGTCAGGCTAACTCAGAAGGCAATGTGTAAAGTATTTGTGCAATAATTCATGCAATAACACAGTAAAGTGCAATAAGTATATGTTGAGATATCTCTGCAAAAGTGATATAAAGTGTCTTTAGTCTTTTAAAAGCAATAAATGTTTCTTTCAAGCACAAAGTACCTGGTTCGTGTTCAAAATCTCCGTAAAGAATCGCAGAGGAGGAGATGCGTGGAAAACAAGGTGTGCGTTGATTTCTCTGGCCAAACACGGTGATGCATTGTTTAGTTTTCATGCAGGGATGGTTGTGCGTCGATTTCAGGTGGGCGTTGCATGGAAATTTCTACTACATGGCAGGCGCTGCTTCGATTCCTCTCTGGAAGTCGGGCTGCGTCGTTCTGGTTCGGCTGTGCATCGATCCAGTGGGGCGTGCGTTGAATTTCCAGTAGCTATGCTGCGGCAATCTTCTCGTTGCGAAGTCAGGCTGCGGCTTTCCGGTTTGGGGTGTGGATAATTTTTCATTGTGATGCAGGCTGTGCGTCGTTTCTGGCAGGCTGTGCCTCGATCTTCGTCGCACAAGGAGCCCTTTTTGTAGAGATGAAGTCTTTTTGGTCCTGAGACTTCAGGGAACAGGAGCCAACCTAAGTAAGACCTGTGTCCCTCAGAGCGGTGACTGGGACCCAATTCACTCCCATCTGGTGAAAGTGACAACTACCACCCTCAAGGATCACCAGTTTACCCTCTGAGTCCACCTCCCAACTGAAGGAGATGAAGGCATGCTCTACGACCTTCCCCTGGGGACTACTTTCCCCTAAGGCCAAATTGGCCCCCCCTGTAGATGTCCCACCAGGGGGTGATTTCTTTGGACAGACAGAGTCCCCTTTCCTGTGTCCTAGCTGGGAACACTGAAAGCAGTGGGGTGGAGAATGGGAAGCTTTGGGCCACCGCCCACCAGAACCACCACCCTGTTTCTCAGATGGGGCATGGGAACCCTTTACTCCCCCCTTACTCTGGGACTTGCCTGGGTCATCTCTAACTTCCTCCTCACTCTGTTGGGGGAACCAGAACCACCCTTCTTGGGGTCACTCCTATGTACCTTTTTGGACACTCTGGTACTAGTCCAGAGGTCCGCCTCCTCAACAAGCTTCCTAGGATCAGTCAGCTGACTGTCAACCAGGTACTGGTGCAACTCTGTAGAACAAAGTCTGAGCATATGCTCTTTCAGAATTAAATTAAATAACCCTGTGTAATCATCTACTTTGCTGCCCCGCACCCATCCATTCAGTGCCTTACCAGAGAAATCAAAACAGTCTACCCAAGTTTGTGTAGAGAATTTGGTGCTGTCCCTAAACCTCTGACGGTATTTCTCAGGACTCAGCCCAAACTTGGCAAGTAAAGCGGCTTTCATGGGTGCATATATTTTTGGATCCTTGGGATCCAGTGTAAGAAGTGTGTCCCTCTCCACAGCTGGTACATACCACCACAAGGCCGTCCCATTGCTCTTCAGGAACCCCATGAGCCCTTAGTGCAACTACGTAAGCAGCCAACCACTTATCAATGTCATCTCCCACCGCATAACTGCACACAACATTTTTAGGTATACAAACCTTTCTTTCTCCAGCAGGTTCTGCATGTATGCTGCCACCATTACTGCTGGACTCAGACTGCTTTGCCTTCATATCCAGCTCCTTGAGCCTCAGTTCATGAGCCCCCAAAAGTTTCCTTTCAGCTAAGGCTCTCTCAGCTGCTTTGGCTTCTCTCTCTGTCCTCCTTTCCTCCTGTTGAGCTTCAATTTTTATCCTTGCCATTTGTAATTGGAACTCTCTCTCTTCCCTCCTTTCCTCAGTGGTCAGGCCACGGTCAGAGACACTGCTTCCTGGTTTGGCAGGGGGCACAATCACAGTGGTAACATCCTCCACTAATGGCAAAAAAAACTCTGAGGGGCCATCCTCTGGACCCTCCTCTTCAACATTCTCATCGGAATGGGCTTCTGCCCAGGCCTTCAGCACCTTTTGGAATTCCTCCTTTCTGGAGGCCCTTTGGGTAGGTACTCCCATATCCTTGCAGAATCCCTTCAGCTGTTTAACAGTATTTGTCTCCAGCTGGCTAGGTCAAAATCTACATCTCCTGCTTGAGACCCAGCCAGAGACATGTTGAATGAGGATTTTGTCAAAAAATGTCAGGTAGAAAATTAAAATGCAGAAAAAGATAAAAATCAAGTTGACCTTCAACTGTGGGTAGGTGGTGAACACTTAGCTATTGTATGTCACTGCACAAATACAAGTCCTATCCTCACCGCCGATCACCTATTTTAGAAATGGGATTTTGGTAGGTTACCCCCTGTCCAAGCAAGGACCCTCACTCTAGTCATGGTAAGTCACACACAATCCAAATTATCATGTGCCCACCCTCTAGTAACTTGGCACTGAGCAGCCAGGCTTAACTTAGAAGGCAATCTGTAAAGTATTTGTGCAATAAATCATGCAATAACACAGTATAGCACCCCATAAATATACCATACACTGTGTAGAAAAATGTATAATATTTATCTGATAAGATGCAGGTCAAAACGTTTAAAATGCAATAAGTATATGTTGAGAGATCACTGCAAAAGTGATATAAAGTGTCTTTAGTCTTTTAAAAGCAATAAATGTCTCTTTCAAGCACAATCTACCTGCTTCGCATTCAAAATCCCTGCAAAGAATCGCAGAGGAGGAGATGCGTGGAAAACAAGGAGGTTGGCGTTGATTTCTCAGGCCGCACACGGCGATGTGTCATTTAGTTTTCACACAGGGATGGCAGTGCAGCGATTTCCGGCGCTCGGTCATGGATCCTCTTAGGGTTGCGGGGTTTTTGGACGTCCCAGGGATGATGCGTGGATTTCTGACAGGACGAAGTCACAGGGGCTGCGTCAATCTGTTGGGCATTGCATGGAAATTTCGACTGCACAGCAGGCGCTGCGTCGATTTCTCTCTGGAAGTCGTGCTGCGTAGTTCCGGTTCGGCTGTGAGTCGATCCAGTAGGCCGTGCGTCGAATTTCCGGTCGCTACGCTGTCGCTGTGGAAATCTTCTTGTTGCGATGTTGGGCTGCGTCGTTCGAGTTGGCGTTCAGTGAATTTTTCATTTTTCACCACAATGCAGGCTGTGCGTCATTTCTGGCAGGCTGTGCATCAAATTTCGCTGCACAAGGAGCCCTTCTTGTAGATGAAGTCTTTTTGGTCCTGAGACTTCAGGGAACAGGAGGCAAGCTCCATCCAAGCCCTTGGAGAGCACTTCTCACAACAGACAGAGAGAAGCATGGCAGCAGGACACCAGCAAGGCAGCAGTCCTTCACAGAAAGCAGTCAGGTGAGTCCTTTGGGCAGCCAGGCAGTTCTTCTTGGCAGGATGCAGGTTCTGGTTCAGGTTCTCTTCTCCAGGAAGTGTTTGTGATAAGAGTGTCTTGTCAAGAAGTGTCTGAGTTGGTAGGGTCAGAGACCCTGCTTAAATACCCAAATATGCCTTTGAAGTGGGTGGGACTTCAAGGAGTGGCTTAGAAGGGCACAAGGTCCCCTTTCAGTTCGATCCTGTCTGCCAGGGTCCCAGGGAGGTAGGGGGGGGGGGGCTGGCAGTCCTTTGTGTGAGGGCAGGCTACTGTCCTTTGACATGTAAGTATCAAGCCCTCTACCTCCCTAGCCCAGGAAGACGCATTCAAAATGCAGATATATGCAAGTGAGGCTGAGTATCCTGTGTTTGGGGTGTGTCAGAGTGAATGCACAACGGATCTGTAAACTAAACCCAGCCAGACATGGAGTGGAAGGCACAGAAGGATTTAAGTGTAGATAAATGTTCTCTTTCTAAAAGTATCATTTCTTAAAAAGTAATATAAAATCCAACTTCACCCTTAAGCAGGATTTTGTATCACCATTCTGGCCATACTAAATATGACCTTCCTACTCTTTTCAGATCAGGATCTACCACTCAAACAGTATATGAGGGTAGCCCTAATGGTATCCTATGAAGGGAGCAGGCCTCACAGCAGTGTAAAAACAAATTTTGGAGTTTTACACTACCAGGACATATAGAACAGACATGTTCATGTCCTGCCTTTTACCTATATAGCACCTTGCCCTATGGGCTACCTAGGGCCTACCTTAGGGGTGACTAATATTTAGAAAAAGGGGAGAGTTTAAGGCTTGACAAGTACTTTTAAATGCCAAGTCGAAGTGGCAGTGAAACTGCACAGACAGGCACTGCAGAGGCAGGCCTGAGGCATGGTTAGGGGGCTACTTATGTGGGTTACACAACCAGTGCTGCATACCAATAGTAGCATTTAATTTACAGGCCCAGGGCACATATAGTGCACTTGATTAGGGACTTACAAGTAAATTAAATAAGACAATTGGGTATGAGCCTATGTCACCATGTTTTAAGGAGAGAGCATATGCACTTTAGCACTGGTTAGCAGTGGTAAAGTGTGCAGAGTCCTAAAGCCAGGAGAAATGAGGTCAGAAAAATCGGAGGAGGAAGGCAAAAAAACGTTTGGCTCTGCAGAAAGGCCATTTCCAACAGTCATCCTTCTCACTTGGGTCAAGATGGCATTACAGATCTTTGGAATATTTTATTGGCTTCTAAAAAAGTGTGGGGCATATTTATACTCTGTTTGCTCCAAATGTGCATAAAAATAATTGACGCACAACTGGTGCAAACCGTGCACCATATTTAAACTTTGACGTCCGAGCCCGCAACTGCCAAAATTCCGCTGTGTGCGTCATTTTCTGGATGCAGGAAACCGCCTTGCGTTAATGACATGCAAGGTAGTCGCTCCCGTCCAAAAAATGACTTAAACACCCGTGCGCCTTATTTATGCTACTGCACAAAAATCCCACACGGCCGGGAGGTGGAGGCGGAAAATGACACACAGCCTGATTTGCGCAAACAAATAACACCTGGGTCAGGGCAGGCGTTAAAATGGGGCAAACACACCTGTACTTAATTAAAGCACACAGAAGCAACAGCAGAGCTCCAAAAGGAAGACATGGAGGTGCTTTTCATCCAGCATGCACGTGGACGCAGAGCACAGGACCAACAACAGCAGCTTCCACAACACCAGCAGGGAGCCCAAAGGCAACGCAGAAGGCAGGAGAGGATATTCCGCACCAGGGCAACCCTTCTGGGACTCCTCCATCAAGACATCATTTAGAGTTCAGGCTCAACTGGCAAGCCATTCTGCAGCTGCTGCGCAACATTGAGCCACAGTTGGCACCCAGCTTGCAGACACCCCGCACCATTCCACCAGAAACCAAGCTGCTAGCTTTACTACACATGTTGGCAAGTGGCTCCTTTCAAACCAATGGTGCCCTGGTTGCCGGGATCTCACAGCCATCATTCTCCGCCTTCCATCCCAAGGTCCTGGATGCTATCATCTCCCTCACACCCCGCCACATCAGCTTCCCCAACACACAGCAGAAGCAGCAGGAGACAAAACAGGGGTTTTACCAAATTAATGGCTTCCCACACGTGCTTGGTGCCATTGACTGCACACATGTACGACTTGTGCCACCTGCTGCAACCGAACATCTATACCGCAACAAGAAGCACACACACTCCATCAATGTGCAGGCCATTTTCGATCACCGGGGATTGATCACCAACATTGTGGCAAAGTATCCTTGGAGTGTACATGATTCATTGATCCATCACTGCACCATCAATCAACACTTCCAGGATGGACGATATGGAAATGGCCTAGTTGTTGGTAAGTATAGAAACCCAGTTATATACACACAGCACAGCAACCCTCTAGGACACACAACACATACACCACAACATCGACACGTGGCCAGGAAGACAATGAGGTCGTGACACCGCTAGGCATGTTTGATATCCTCACCCAATGGGATACATACCTATGGACAATTGACAGTACCAAATAACAACAGATGCCCCTCCACAGACACATTGGGACAATTTAAAACAACACAATGACAATGACATGGCCTCAACTGGTAGTACAATTTGGAAGATTAATCTTTCAATATCACATCAATAACACTCATCAAACACCCTTCCAACCTATACGTACTGTGTAAGGGGTGTGTAATGTGTTTCACTCAGGTCAAACACCATGACACACATAGCATGATAATGACTTCAATGAAGGTGACATGCATTCATTGAGGCTGTACCAATATCTCACATCACTCCTGCTCTCACATTGCCCACTACCAACAAGCAAGTGGACTGTGCAAAGAACACATATTGATGGGACAATATTGAAAGTGCACATTCCTACACATACGCACTGCGACAAATTCACACACACACAACAGATGTACAGGCATACGGACCTTCAGACACTCAAAATGACAACCTCACAACCAAGTTAGCCATCTGAACTAGAACATGTTCAGTAGTATAGGTACACGTTACAACCTGAGTCGACTTGGCAAGGGCAGAGAAATAGGTCTGCAGTGAACTTGTCACACATGTGAAATTAGTGCATTGTCAATTGTCAACACGGCAGTGCTGACAACGTATGGAGATGTGTTGTACATTGTCACCTAGCCAAATCTAAGGGTCTCACTGATGTTTAAATAATTCTATTGCATATGTGAAATTGGATGGGATGTCCAGGGTATATAGATGCAACCGTGTTACCACCACTGTGGAATTGAATCTGTGTATGGAAGTATCATCTCACCCCCAGTTGAGACACACGGACACCTCTTTCACATGACACAATGCAAGGGAGTACACTGTACTGCAACTCTACAAAAATACTGCTGACATCCGGTCAATCAGCCAAACACCCGTTCAGATAAGGAAACCACCCAATGCTGATGGTACATCCTAGAAGCCTAGGATTGCACACAATAACACAAACACCGATGAGTCACAGGCAACACAAGAGAAAAACTGCCATGCAAAGTGATAATTATGGTGCACGCTCCATCAACATGTTCTCACTAATTTTCCCTTTCAGCTGATCAGGGGTATGGGATCCAGCCATGGATCATGGCCCCATTTGCAAACCCAAGCACTGCAGCAGAGCGTGCCTATAATGAGGCACATAGGAGGACACGCACCATAGTCGAGAGGACCTTTGGCATCCTGAAATCAAGATTCAGGTGCCTCGACATCACCGGAGGCAGCCTCCAATACTCACCAGAAATAGTGGGCAAAATAATTTTGACCTGGGCCATCCTGCACAACATATGTGTAAGAAGGAACATTCCCCTATATGAACCTGACCCACAAATGCCTGAAGAGGAGGAAGAGGAGGATGCTGTCCATCAACATGAGGGGGACCATCCAAACACAGCTGCAGGATTGCGTTGGAGACAACATATTGTCCAAAGTGTCTTTTAACTCTACTCATCCATAACCACTGTCTTACCATATGTCAATAAACACCTATACTAATCACTATATCATGGTCTGGATAATCATTTTTGCATAACATTATCCCTAGCTATCAGAATCAGCGTGTAGCCTCATGGAGCATTGCAGAAATACAGATTAGAACACAGAAAAATCCACTTTAAATTTGATGCGTATGAATGTACAGCCAAATTCACACACACTGTAAATTACATATATCCTGTACATTTCACATTTGAAGGGCAATAGCAGAGGACCACAGCTATTTCACACATACATGTTGGCAACATGGTTCATCACAGCATATGGCACACAACTAAGACACCATCAGTCAATAAGGGGGAAAAATGCCTCATACATGAGGCAGTGGAGGTGCTATTGCATTGGTGAAAAGAAGGTATGACCAGACCCTTGACAGCAGTAAGTGTTACATCACCTATCTTTGCAAGGACTATGTGTGACAAGATTTCCATATAAGCAGCAAATGGATAGCACAAGTGCCCCAGGTATGACTAGCATTGCTCACACGACATCTCCTGCACATGGCAGCCCATGTCCTAAGCCCTGCCACACCCATGTTCCCTGTCTCACCCCACCCTTCTTCAGAGGTCCTTGGAATGGGAATATGTGTACCCAGATAATCCCTCCTCTACACACACCCAGACTCACAATGTGAATCTAGTGTGCTTCCCTCTTTAGGATGGTATGCCATAGACATTGGCCCTAATTCTGAGTCTGACGGGCGGCGGAGGCCGCCCGCCAGACTTCCCCCCTCCGAAATACCGCTCCGCGGTCGAAAGACCGCGGAGGGTATTCCGAGTTTTCCCCTGGGCTGGCGGGCGGTCTTCGCAAGACCGCCCGCCAGCCCAGGGGAAAACTCCCTTCCCACGATGACGCCGGCTCGTAATAGAGCCGGCGGAGTGGGAAGGTGCGACGGGTGCAGTTGCACCCGTCGCGTATTTCAGTGTCTGCTTTGCAGACACTGAAATACTTTTAGGGGCCCTCTTACGGGGGCCCCTGCCGTGCCCATGCCATAGGCATGGGCACGGCAGGGGCCCCAGGGGCCCCGCGACTCCCCCTCCCGCCATCCGGTTCCCGGCGGGAGAACCGCCAGGAACTGGATGGCGGGAGGGGGAGTCGGAATCCTCCATGGCTGCGGAGCGCGCTCCGCAGCCATGGAGGATTCCTACGAGCGGCGGAAAGTCAGCGGGAGACCGCTGGCTTTCCGCGTCTGACCGCGGCTAAACCGCCGCGGTCAGAATGCTCGTAGGAGCACCGCCAGCCTGTTGGCGGTGCTCCCGTGGTCGGTGGCCCTGGCGGCCACCGACCGCCAGGGTCGGAATGACCCGCATTGTATTTCTGTCTGCATGGACGTCTGGATAAATAATGCACTGCCTTCTAGTCTGTAGGACCTGTAATCACCTGTACATTGCTTCCCATGTGAAAGGTACTGTTGGCCCTTTGAACTTGATTCTCACCTACAGGACTTTTGAGAGACTGAAGCTGCACACACCTGTGAGCACGTCCATGGAGACCAGCCATTTGAACATGCACTGCCCTTGCAGCTGCCTGTAACAGCATAGAAGCTGCCATTTTATCTATAACACTGTTATGCATTGCCGTATAAATCAGCTGTGTAACACAGCCCTTGGGTTATTGTGTTACGTTCCAACACACAGGAGAAACACAGTTTTCATTTTCCACAGTGTTGTTCCACCTTTGACCAGTCTCAGTCTGACCACTGTGTATTTGCCTTGTTAATTTTTTGGATCCTGATTGACCCTGCCTCCAGCACAACAAACAACGTCAGATAATGTGCATGAAATGCCAACAAATGTTAGGACCCTGACAGTCCACACGCTGATTCACATTTCCCCCTACATATCGATGGGGCTTCTGTGGTGAATAGCTGTGAGATTAATCAGCACAGAGGCACTGATGTTCCTGGATGCAGTGGGAATTTTAGAGGCCAACCTGTGTACAAATGTTGTGAGGACACCTGCCAGTTTAAGAATCCTGATACATTAACTTTGTCAGCACACCAAGGTTGCCCTGTTGTCAGTCTCATAACACGTCTTCAGTGCCATAGCTGGACTATCCCCATGTGTGTTCTAAATTCCTCATTGGCTTTCCTTCAATTGATCTGTGAAGGATACTTTGTAGATGCAGGAAATGGCTCCACAGACTCATGACTAGACCTGCACGTAACTGTGACAACATGGACCCGAATAATGATAGAGGCTAAACATTGGCCCATACACTTGAACCGGACACCTTTGTGCATTTTACCACTGGAAATATGTGAACACGTGCTGCTTGGTCTGCTGTTCCTCCACTGCCACAGGAGAGACATGGCTCATTTATATGACTCCAACTGTGGCGTGACATGAGTGCATTATATTTGGGACTCGGTGACACAAACAGGGAACCCACATAGCATTATCCCATGCCTGACTCGTGGCTCATGGTGAGTAAACAAACAAGTGCCTAGGAAGTAGTATCCAACATTCCAGGACATGCAATGGCTTAGTTTTGGAACATTGCCATGAACAACCGTCTGCCATCTATCCTGTGCATGCTTTGTCATTGGTGGTGCTTATGTTCCAAAAAACCTTGGAAGTGCACACAGCAGTTGTTGCTACGTGTATGACTAACACATATCCTCTCTCGTTTCCACACTGAATAGCATCTGAGGGTTGGACACATTGACTCCACATGCATACAAGCAGATTTGCAAAAATGCGTCTTGTGATGGTCACACAGTGGGACAACAACAATAGTAGTAGCCAAATCACACACATTGACCCATAGGCATTGCGTTACTGCATTGAGTTGTGTTGCCTTGCTTATCCTCTCTCGACACAAAACATGCCCAAACTGGGTAATACCTAATTGTATTCCACATGTTTGGCCATCTATTGCGTCAGTGAAGAGTGCAAATCCGATACAACAAGTAGAGGATCATGGTCCGCAGTAGTATGGTCAGTCACATATGCCCATACACCGGAAATCACAATGTTGGTGCAATCAGCCTATCTCTGCATTGTCACAACTATCATGTACTAGTACAAATGAGAAATGACACAAACCCAGTTAAAGACAGAAATTTTGACACATACGCGTCAAAAAAGATGCATATGTGTCAAAAAATTATGCATGTGCGTCGAAATATGACACACATTGCCATGAAACAACCATTGGCCCTGAGCGGTAATTCCCACACTGTACCCCCTGAAATTGGTTAAGTATGAAACATATTTCAAAATATGGATGCTGCATTATTTCTAAGCATGTGCGTAAAAAAAATGACGCACAGACTGTAAGCGTCATAATATTTTGACGCATAACAATAAAAACGGACCGCATTTGAGGCAGGAAGTGATGCAATAGGATATCCTGTTTACAGAATTGGTACAGGCGATGTACTTTCACTTTCATTTTGCAGTCTGTGATATTTCCTGACTGTGTGGCTGTGTTTTGACTTGTCTCTCTGTGCATTTTGTGAATTTGTCTCCAGTGCGGTCTTTAAATTGTCTTTTTGTGTTTCATAACTGTCTGTGGTATCCTGTGTTAGTGTTTTTTTGGTCATTTCTGGTGTCAACATTTGTCTTTGTAGTGTTGGGAGTCTGTTGTGGGTAGTGTTAGTTTGGGGAAAGTTGGGCTGTGTTCTGTTAGTTATTTTGCATTTCCCTGTCCTACTTTCCCTCTATTCTCCTCTGTACCCCTTTATTCCCTTTTTTTGGTGCAAGCATGTTGGGTAGGCCTCGTCTTGGCAGGATGGGAGAGGAGGAGCTGGGGGAATTTATTTGGCTGGTGTGCCACTTCCTGCCGTTAATGATTGAAGCAGGTGGTCGTGTGATACAGGGCTATCACACAGAGGCATGGAGGCTCCGGTGGGCAAAGGTGTTGTACCATCTACAGCGAATCTACAACACACCGCGCAATTACCTCCAGCTGAAACGCCGTTGGGCTGACCTGCTGGACCACCTGGGGATTGTGATTGGTGGCCCTGTTGGTGAGTACAAATCAGAGTAATGTGCACATTTAAGTGCTCTGTAGTGACAGTAGCTGATTTGTTCATATGCTGCAGGCAATGTTTTTGAACATTTGGAATGCAAGTTAAACATACAGGCCCATATTTCTACTTTATTAGCACCGCATTAGCGTCATTTTTTGAAGCAAGAACGGCACAAACTTACAAAATACAAATGTATTTTGTAAGTTGGCGCCGCTTTTGTGTAAAAAAGCAGCACAAATGCGGCTCAAAAAATGTATAGATATGGGCCACAGTTGCCTGTGAGATATACAATAATTTCTACACATTACCGTCATTTGTTAACGCAACAGCTAGACTAACTTTCAAAACACAACAGAAGCCTGTAAATGAGTGCTGCCTTCACGTCAATTGATGATGCTAATGTGGCTCTAACATATGCTTCATGCATTGTGTGCGAGTGTATCAGGAAACACATGTTTTAAATCCAGATTTTTACAGGAAAAATAGTGTTCCTCGATGTTTTGTGATAAACGTCTGAACTGAATTCTGACACATACGTACAAGTTATAGCTGACCTTAGGTAACATGTTAGACTGATATTTGGAGTTTGTAGTGCCACATTTAAATTAGGGATTGATGCCAAAAGGTATGCACACGGGTTCATATCTCTATGTTTGGTGCAACTTACCATAGCTGTGGCACATCAAATAAAGAAAATTATATAAATTGAGGGCTAACAACTGTCCCTGGCCCTCTGTACATTATACCTGTGTTTCTTAAATTGGTCTTAGTCACAATGGCTGGGTGACTGGTATTGCAGTCTTCCCAGAAAGTGGCTTGGCATGTCTCTCATGGATACACATGATGAGAGGAATATACTCCATGAATTATTCTGCTAACTAATGAAGGAGCATGTTTGCCACCACATGATAGTTAGGGCTACTGCATGTGTGCAGATATGTGTGTATCACTCACTGGAGTCGGCAGGTCTGTACATGTTTGCAGTGGTATGTAGGATGCAGTACATCATGTCTGGAGGCTTGACTTTCTGAGTTAATATTACACATAGTATTTGTATTGGACGTGTTGTACAGTGCACAGACATTGAGCACATTTCTCCCTTCCATGCCTTACAGGTGGACCTGCACCCTACACTATCGGAGAGGTGGCTCGATTTGTGGACCCAGACATCTCCAGTAAGTGTTGATATCTCTGTTCTGTGTTGTGTTTGCTGATGATGTGTGATTGACTCCTGTGTGTTGGACACATGGCAAGGTGTGATGCGCTGGTCAATGATCGGATATGTTCCTCGAGTGGAGTATCATTGTTTCCCCATCTTTGAGTTGGCCAATCATTAGCGTATTGTCATAATTTGGGATTGTAGGTCAGTCCTGTAGGCACGGCAATGTGAATAGGGATGTGTTATGTGGATAAAACTTAAATTCAGAAAATGTACCAGAGGACCATATTAGTGATTTAGTCAGCAAGTCAGACCCTTATTCTCCCAGAATAGGGATGTCAAAGTCTTAACCACAGACTTCAGCTTCCCTATTCACTAATGAACATGTTTGACTGTATGTTTAACTTCCTAGCAGCATGTAGCTCCACATGTTGTGCTATGAGTATGAGGCACTTGAGTACAATGGCCTAGGTGTGCATGCAGCTCATGGCCAGATGTGTGCTTGCATCTATCTGCTTGTTGGAAGTCATGCGTTACAGGTAGGAAATGATGTTGACAATGGTCTGCATTTCCAAACATAAGTGTTGATGGGATTGTCCAAGGTTTGGGTGTATCCAAGTTGGGCTTCCTCCTTACCTGTAGTGTGCTGGCCAAACCCATGTTCAGCTGTCCAAAGCTTCCTGGGTGTCCTTGTTGTTTGAAAGTATTTGTTGCTTGTCCACCCCCCACCTCAGGCACAGGCGTAGGGTTGTGAATAGTGTACCTAGGACTGATGATCCAAGTTTAGTACACGGACATGTAAATCTGTAAGTCACTTGTCCAAACCAAGGATACCCACTCATGATTAGCAACTGCATTCTATCCTGGCAATTCCATTTACAACTCACAGATCTTGTGGCCCTAGATTGTCATCAAGAACATAGTAATGTGTTAGCCTGTCAGTGGTGGAGGACTTGCAACATTATTTTTTACATGACAAATGGCTGAACAATGATGCCAAAGTCATTCAAGTTGTTACTCATCTTTTGGAGTTTTGCTGTGCTGTTTGATGATGGGACATGTGTAGACTGGCTTGGCACAGATTCTGGAGTTTCAGCGCAGGGCGATGCGTTACCGCCACATTCTGGATGTGGAGTCGGGGTTCCGCAACATGGCAAGGCGTTATCGCCATGAAAGAGCGTCCAGAGTGTGGAGGGCATTTGCCCAAGGGGGCCCTTCCGTGTCCACCACAGCCACCACCACCAGCACCACCACTACCACCCAGTTGGCACCAACATTAGCAGGCACCTTTGCTGGACCGTCAACATCCACAGCTCCAGGACCTGTCACAGCACCAGCTGCACCTCCTCTACAGAGATGGCACCGACAAGGGCCCATACTTCCTCCACTGGCACCCAGACCACCCCTGCTGTAGTCATAGACCCTGCAGCTTTTCTACAGATGCAACGGAACTTGGACCGTGTGTTGCGAAAAATGACCAGGCTGCAGCAGGAGGTGGCACAAGTAAATCGGAGGGTGCGTGCCATCAAAAAGACCCTGGGGAGGGCCAACTTGTAGACATTATACTCAGTTATGAGTCCCTCCCATCCCTCCTCTTTCCTGGTTCTTTTAATTAGTGGGTTTAGGAGGCTTAGTGTTAGGTTAATATAGGCTGTAAGTTTAGTTAGTAGTAGTGGGTTGGGGGACGGGGGTATGATACTTTTTATAACTGTTTTTCTATTATGTGTGGGTGGGTGGGTGATGGACGATGTTGGGGTTTTGGTGTTTTAAAAAAATTATTATAATAATAATAATATAAAAAAGAAAAAAGAAAAATAAAAATATATTTGTTTAGTATAAGATAGAATGTGTTTAGGTTAGTATATGTTGTCCTCCATGTGTCCCGTCTTATAAGAGGGGTGGGGGGCTGATGTTTAGATCATTTTGTTAAATGTGATAAGTAAGTTTAGCTTAGGTTAGTTAGAGCCAGTTGTGGGTAATGTGTAGTTAGAATAGTTTGGGTTAGGTAAGGTGCTTCCCCTGGTTTTAGCTTCTGTTTTTACTGTTTAATAAATATCTAGGTAACCCTTTACAGTATGTGTCAAATGCTTGTAGATCAGGGCCTTGGCATGAGTGAACACTGTCTCTTTTGTATTAGCTTTTGTGTCCCATGCTGCAACCAAATCCCAGCTGAGCTGTTACACTGGCAGCTACACCAAAGCTACTTAGCTATGATTTGGCCATCCATTGCACCCACCACTCACGGTTACTATGGATCCCAAAGTGTGGTTAATTTGTGATGTATGTTTTCAATGTTACATACTTTGCTACCAGATTTGGTATTGAGTACACTGTGTTAAGTCTGCCTGCAGCCTGATATCCAAGCGAATCCTTATAAGGTGAGTGGTAGTATGCTCTCATGTAGTATGGTATACATAACTCACACCTATCATTTGTTACAATGTTCAGCCCGGTGACTTATTTGTATGGAAACTCATACACATCC
Organism: Pleurodeles waltl; assembly: GCF_031143425.1. Classification (NCBI taxonomy): domain Eukaryota; kingdom Metazoa; phylum Chordata; class Amphibia; order Caudata; family Salamandridae; genus Pleurodeles; species Pleurodeles waltl. Next base: position 150,055,780 of record NC_090436.1, on the reverse strand, counting down.
ATTCATTCTGTTCGGTGTGTGTTAGGTAAAAATTGGGTTAAATGTCACATACATAAGTTTTGGCTTGAAGAAAAAATTGAAGGCACTATTTTCTGGCTTAGACATCCCTTGAGGAAGCGTTATTCTGTCCAACACAGCATTTTGGTGTATAGTTTCTATTTTCCTCAGAAATAACCCTTAGGAAGGGCAGATGATGGTACAATCCAGACCACTGTGCATAAATATCAGCCAACATTCGTTCAGGTCAGGTGTATTGACAATCAATAATCATTGACCTGAGGTAAACATCACTGATGGCCATCACGGTTGATGTGTCACATTACACAGAGACAAAGTTGTTTTGTAAGTGCTATTTATTTGAAAGTGCTGTAGTGCTATATGTACATTGTCCATGATTGTGAGTCCATTAGTGTGACATCTTCCATTGTGATCCTCCACAAGTTCAAAAGGACATGTCATTGGACATGCTGGGGTGAAGTGTCAGACAGTGCAGAGGGGCCAATGAGGTAGTGAGAGACAATCACAAGGCAGGGTGACATGATAAACAGTGGGCTGAAGAACAGTGCTTGAGTACAGTTGTTGCAGGACTGGCATGTTACGAAGCACAGGACCTTGGTAATAGGTGGCCTTGTAGCAGGGACTAGTGCTACCGGGTACTCTTACGGGTGAAGGTGATCTGTTCCACGTCATCATCTTCTGATGTGTGTGTTGTCTCCTCTGCCCTTGGTGGTGGTGCTTGTGAAGGGGCAACACACACCGCAGTGTTTGAAGACGTGGAGTCAGACATCCCGGTAGCTGCCAACTGTGGGGCTATTAAGGGCAGTACTGCAGCAAGGAGTAGCTGCTGGTGCTTAGGAATAGCAGCCACATCACTGTGGTAGGCAGCCAGGTCTGCCCTGAGGGGTTCAATAGTGCATTTGTGCACGCGTTGACAGGATTGTTGTTGTAGGTGTTGGGTCAACTCTATTACAGCGAGCTGATTCCCTTCAACCTTTTTTCAAGTTCCTGCAGGATTGTTGTTCGGCCTTGCATAGCTGCTGCCTGTTCTTCAGTTGACATCATGCACGTACGCACCTCCTCTAGGCTGGCTACCATAGTTTGCATCCCCACCCGCACCTCCCGCTGTACTCCAACTACAGTTCGCTCAGCTGTGTTGGAGCTGGCAGGTCGTACAATTGGGGTGGTGGGTGGGTCTTCTGTGATGGCTGCTAGTTCTGTGCTCCTCTTTGTGACTGAAGGTGGGGTCTGGAGGGTTCCAAGGACATCTTGGAGGGTCTGCTGGCTGATGTTTGTCAGCTCGTCATCCATGTCATCAGGGTAGTCCTGGACAAGCATATCCGGAGGAGAGCCATCGTCCTCTGCAATGAGATATTGTACAATTAGTGTGTCTGTGTTGTGGCATTTGTAATGTGACATGCCTGCCTTCCGATTATTTTCACATTGTGATCTTGGTTCCTGTTCATTGTTCCTGTCTTTAATATTAGCATTCTCCCAGGCCTATGCCCCACCTGCATGTCACATGTAGTGTGGTCAGTTTGTGGACTTGTCAGCATCACATCCTCTAGGTGTTGGTTCAGGCCAAATTGTGAATTGCCACCTTCTTGTCCTACTCAACCCTCCGTCTACTTCCATTCTCATGGTGAGGCCTTTCACTGGCTGTGGGTGTTCTGATGGCACTAGCACCACACTTAACAATCTGGAACTGCCCCAGTCTCTGATCTTTCACGTATGTTGTTGAGATCTAGCATATACTATGTATAGCAGTGGGATGGCACAATATGGATGTCAGCATTGGTACTGCTGATGTTGGGTAACGTGTGCTACATTGGATTGCACTGATTTACCTAGCAGTGTTCCATTTCCTCCTCTGACTGTGCAGTGTATTTCTGTAACCAGTTACATGTGTCCTCCCCCTCAGTGCTGTTGTCTGAGCTGTATGACATTTGGGATGTGGCATTGTGACCCAGGCACAGGGTGGACCCTGACATATGCAGCATGGGTATGACATTAGTGCTGTGTACCTCCTAATGTGTATGACAGTGGATGATATTTGTAGCAACTATGGACAATCACATTTGAAAGGATTGGAAAATTTGTATTCATTTCAGGGGATTGATAACGTTGTCATCCTGAACCCTCTAATTTGGGTGTGTTTGATCCATGGGGACGTTACTGCCATTAGGTACTTGACCTGCACACACAGCAGAGGTGATAGTGGCAACTGTTGTCAGTGTTAAATTCCATTTGCAGATATGGCCAGAGGTTGTTATTTGGGCCCTAGTTCATGTAGGGAGAATACTGGCTGATGTGTGACGGGCTGCCAGTTTAACGCTGTACCCTACCCTCCTGGCCTGGCTTTACCTTTCCAACATCCTTGGCATGGCATCATAGGTTGTTGGTGTAGTGTAGTATTGTGCCCCAGATTTCCTCTGTAAAGCCCATGACTCTGTGCCGTGCCCCTTTACCCATGCCACTCCCTGAATATCATGACTTACATGCAATGTGTAGTAGGTATGTCCCCCCCGCTTACAGTTAACATTTGTGCATTTTAATTCCCCATGCGACTTACCCTGCATGTGTGTTGTCTCCTGGTAGCCTGCGCTGTCCTGTCCTTGAATCCCTGTGTCGATCTCCTCTGGGATGATGGCTGCGACCATCTCCTTAATGTGGTCCAGGGCCTCCTGCGGTACTGGACTCCCATCTCCAGTCTGCAGTGCTGCCTTCCTGTTCCTGGCCATCTTTTCCTTGGTCCTGCGCTTGCAGTCATGCCAGCGTTTCTCGCACTCGATGACTGTTCTCCGTACTTGTGCCACACTGTTGATCTTGTCAACAATTTGTTGCCATATTGTCTCTCTCCTACTAATTGGCAACTTTGAGGTGACAAACAGTTGGTGCTGGTGTTCCGTCACCTCTTTCACCAGAATTTCCTGCTCCTCTGCACAGAAGCAACACTTTTTTTTCTTCTTCTCCCTGTCCTGGGCCTTGTGTGGGTCCTCCTGGCTGGTTCCTGGTCTGTTGTCATCTTCCTGGTGTCTGTGCAAGCATCTGGGATCCATTTTGGCTCTCCTTAGCACATTTTGCTGTGTTTGCAACGCTTTTTGACGCAATTGCGTCAAAATACGGCGCGTATCCGGTTTGCGACATCGTTGTTTTCCTTTACGACGTGACGCATTGGTTTGAGTACAAAAAAATGACTCACACCTGTGGTTTGCACCACCATGCGTCAAAGTATAAATTTGATGCCCGCACAGCGCAAAAAAATGGCGTTAGCCATCTGTAAAATAATTTACACAAAACTGCGTCAGCGCAGTTTTACGCCAAAAAGTATAAATATGGCCCTAAGTCTTCACCTTATATCTGAACTTTTTTAAGGCTTCTCTTTAAGTCCAGACATCTATCTCGACACATGGACCGGAGGCTTCGGATTATGCTTCTCCTTCTTTACTATTAATTACTCTCCAAAATACAACAGCCTTGGCTGTAATTAGGCTAATACAGGCTTGGTCCTGAGGGGGTGATAACTATAATAGTTATTATTACTACTAACTTTCCTCATAAGAAGTTACCAAGCCTCCCAAGCGGCCTATTGATCTGGGGTTGCCCCCCCATAATATACGAACAGCACACAGAGGTGCATTTTCCAAAGCCTATTTTTATCAGATTTCAGACATTGTGGGCCTTTAATATAGCAGACAGGCAGACCCCTGTTTAAGCAGCGCTTTACAAGGAGCAAAAAGACCTACTCCTGGCTGAAGACATCGTACATGTGCTAGACGCTTCAGTGGGCCAAGCAGTCAATAGGGCCCTAGCAGTTGCAATACAGCCATTTGCCAGGCAACTAAAGAGGTACGCCCTGACAGTCCCTCCCTACGGACAACCTAGTCCAACTTCATCTGCTCCACAGACAAAGGTCCGCGTTCCCCTTCCCACAGATTGGTACTACGCAGCCCTGTTGGCCAGACTTTCCCAGAACATAGTCTCTGACCATGAATACTCAGCGCAACCCTCCATCAGTGCCCAGGCTCTTCCCCTTTCTCCTCCTGATAATGCATCAGATTTAACTCTCCCTCACCTCACATTGACTCAGAGGACCACTTTTTAACCAAAGCGATGATGTCATTCTCCTGGCAGCCCTACTCCAACTAATGAGGCTATAGTCCCAACATCCCCCCTTAACTTTGACCCTGATGCAATAATGCACCCTAGATCCTCAGACTGAACACCCCTACTGGCGGTCACAGACTATGCTCAGACATGCCTAAGGAAACCCCTAGGCAAACAAGTCAGGAACTGTCAACATCAGGACAGTGCGCGCTCTACGGGCGACAAAAATGCAAAAACCCAGCCTTTATGCAAGAGCATAATTCATGCCTTGTGTTTATATGCAGTATGTTAACCTTTTGCATTGCAGACTTTAACCTTGAAAAACACTATTATTGATGTTTGCAATAACTATTCATTTGCAAGATATTGCTGCAGGCCTACTGAGTGTGTTGGGGTGTGGTCCCTTTCTAGGACCTTCTAGAAGCTTTCTCTGCAGCATGACTGGGTGTGGTTTGTGGGCTGGGCCAGACTCTATATAAGGGAGCCAGCCCAGCTCACCGTGCTCACTATTCAGAGGTCCCGGTGCAGAGCAGCAACAACTTCCTGAGCTCCTGTTCCGGAGACCTACCTTGATGTTCCAGGCCTGCCCCACATTATATTGGTGATCCTTGAGCAGGGCGGTAAGGCGGAGGTTGGGCTGGGCCCCCGACCCCGTTCTCAAAGACTCTCGAGTTTTGGGCCTACTTATGAAACTTTCAGAGTGCGCGATTCATTGCTCTCATGTAAACCTTGGCATTCAGATCGGCAAGAGCTTGCGCGATCATTTCATGGCATTTGCATATTCTTGCTTGAATCAGCAGTGTATGCGATTCATTTCTCGCATGTAAAACTTGATGTTCAGATCGGCAAGAGCTTGCGCAATCATTTCATGGCATATGCATATTCTTGTTTGAATCGGCAGTGTGTACGATTCATTTCTCACATGTAAAACTTGATGTTCAGATCGGCAACAGCTTGCGCGATCATTTCATGGCATTTGCATTTTCTTGTTTGAATAGGCAGTGTGCGCGACTCATTTCTCGCATGTAAAACTTGATGTTCAGATCGGCAACAGCTTGCGCGATCATTTCATGGCATTTGCATATTCTGGTTCGAATCGGCAGTGTGCACGATTCATTTCCAACATGTAAAAGTTGACGTTCAGATCGGCAACAGTGTGCACGATAATTTAATGGCAATTAAAACTTTGGTGTGTTGTGTTTGATGAGGTGCACACATTTATCTCGAGCTTTTGGGATTTTTTGTGAAGATGCTAAAATTCAAAATGTGACATTCTTTGTGCATATTAATTCCCTAGTACAATTCCTATTGTTTTCCAGGGAATGTATCAGATAGCCTTTTGTCCTCATGTAAAAATATAATGTTAATTCTGAAACAGTATTCTAGAAGGTTCTTGTGTTTCGAGACAGTATGTGATATTTCATGAAAAGCTCATATGAAACATTGTAGTAACCCATTCCTGATTGTTTCCAGGTACCTAGATTTCTTGAGGTCTAGTTAAAGTCACTTCTCAGGTTATCCATAGATACAGTACGAGAACTCCTAGAACCATAGTCTATTGAAAGTCAATGTGATTTTATCTTGATATTGTGTTGTTTAACCTTTTGCGTCCTACAGGTCTCCTTCCCAGCTGTTCCCTTCTAATCCCTTTTCCCCCACTTGGACTCTCTCGGGCTCTGTGATATTTCTTCCAGAGCTTTGGAGCTGTCTGGTGGTGGACATGTTGGGAACGTGCTCAGGCCCCGATGATCTGTTCTCCCTGAGAAGGAAGGAACCAGCTTTGTTCCGAGTGTCCCTGCCCTAATATTCCTGGCAAGGTAGCCCTCACCCCTGAGGTAGACCCCAACCCGGCAACCTTTATTAAGAGATCCTCGAAGGACCCAAAAAAGGGAATTGATGGATCCTGGAAAGCCTGCCAGGACAAAGTAATGGATCTTGCAGGCCCCCTATGCAAAATATTGGACCTGGCTGTGGCTGCAAAGGACTCTGGCTCCAACATCGACCCAGACACCCTGGTGGGATGGGCACAACGAGCTTTGTGTATGCTTGGCAACAACGAGTGCATGCTATCAATGGAGAGAAGGAAGTCAATACTTCTGCGCATAGATCCCAAGGTCGTGGATATAGCCAACATAGAGCCAAGTCCTCTGGCCGATAGTCTCCTGTTCGGGGACAAGTTTGTTAAAGACCTGGGCAAATTTGTCCACACGTTCACTGCCTTATACAAGGCCCAGACATCTCTTAATAAGGGGTTCCAACAACACATTTTTGCCAGGGCTGGCAGAAATCGAGGTCATCTGTCTGGCTGCTCAACTTCCCACTGCTCTCTCACCATTTACAGTACCTCAGGAAGGGGTTACACGACACAGACCAGAGACACCTTCTACCCTGTCAAGGCGCGAACAGGATGTGCCTGCTTCAACAGCGACTTCCGGTCCCAAGGCAACTTCAACGTTGGCACCAGCCCTCAAGGTAAGCCTGATACCTTCATAGTCAGTAACAATGGGAGGCAGAACCAGGCAATTCCTACACAATTGGTCTCTGTTAACCTCCGATCAATGGGTTCTAGAGACAATGACAGGTTTTCACCTAGAATTTTTTGGGGACCTTCATCAAACATACATTCCACAACCAATCATTTTTTCCCCACCTGATCGCTCCTTTATTCAGCTAGACATAGAACAACTTTTGAACAGATGTGATTGCTCCATGTCAACCCAAACCCTCTGGGTTTTGCAGCAATACATTTGCAGTGAACAAGAAGGGAGGGGGTTCCCATTTAGTGATCAATTTGAAAGATTTCAACACATGGATCCTTTATTGTCAATTCAAGATGAATGGGATCCATCTACTTAGGGGCATCTTCAGGGAAGGAGACTGGATGGCCCACTTGGACCTCAAGGATCAGAAAATATCTGCAGTTCCAATGGAAGATCCAATGGTTTCATTCTACTACTTGGTTATGCATCCAGTGACAGAGAAACTGCTCCAGGGGTGTTTGAATGATCATCTAGCTAGACTATATTCTCCTCATAGCCCAAGACTTGCAATCCCTCACACAGCATTTAGAATAGACCATTCAGTTTCTGCAGGACTTGGGTTTCCTGATCAATGCCAAGAAGTCTGAGCTGGCTCCTTCCCGGCGGATGGAATTTCTCAGATTCCAGATTCACTCTTCTACTTCCATTCTGGCCCAGAAATTATTCTCAATCCAGAAGGAGATCCACTCCATTTTCTGCAAAGACAGGATATCTCTCAGGATAATGGCCAGGATAGTAGAGTTACTAGCTTCATCCATTCAGGCCATATTTCCAGCCCCCCTATATTACAGAGCTCTTTAACGCCTCACAATTCATTACCATCAGAAGGGCCTATCATATGCAGAGCTCATAGACCTTACTCTAGAGACACGCAATGAATTGCAGTGGTGGCTGGACCACATGTCGGCCTGGAACGTCTTGGCTCTTGCCCAGGCATCATTCTGGAATCAGATGCCAGCAGGTGGGGCTGGGGTGCCAGAAACAGCAATATCGCTACAGGCGGCCGATGGTCTCGCGCAGAATCACAGCTTCACATAAATTGTTTAGAGCTGTTAGCGGGTTCCTTTGTGATAAAGACACTAGCACTACGTTCCAGTTGTTTTGTACTTCTAAAAATGGACAGCACATCTGCAGTCCGGTACGTCAACAAACTGGGAGGGACAAAATCACAGGCCCTAGTCCAGACAACTCAAATCTTCTGGCAATATTGCCTTCAGAATCAAATTTTGGAGATGGTAGAGTACCTGCCAGTCCAACTCAATGTGGTGGAAGATTGGAATTCCAGATTTCTCAAGGACCCCAGCGAATGGAAACTCCATCCAGCAGTTTTTCAGGTACTTCAACTGAGATGGGGCCAATGCAACATAGACCTTTTTGCCTCTCATCCCTCACATCAACTAGATCGCTTCTTCTCCTGAAGACCGGACCCTATGGCCATGGCCAGGGATGCATTCCTCCAACAATGGACAGGACTCCTCCTTTATGCTTTTCCACCATTCATAATAATTCTGAGAGTGGCGACACAAGTCCTTTAACACAGAACAAAGCTGATCCTGGTCACTCCTATATGGAGAACCCAGGCCCGGTTTCCTCTTTTATTGAAAATGTCTCAAGACCACCCAGTACAAATCCTGGCAATTCCCAATCTTTTATCAAACCCATCGGGTCACCCTTATCCTCTCATCTATTCAGGACAAAGTCCAGCTCATGGCCTGGCACATTTCAGGCAACTTTGGTGTGTGCCACAGCTTTTGGAGCAAGCTATCTCCTTCATATCGCCTCCTGGGCAGACTCTACTCATAAGCGCTACTCATTGGCCTGGCGTAAATGGGTAGGGTTGATGCAACACACAAGAACTTGTCACTTGGGGGCACCCTTTGCATCTGTGATCAACTTTGTAGCATAGTTTGCCTCAGAAGGGCTAAGCTACATTTCTGTCAACAACTATAGATCAGCTATTTTGGCAGGCCATATGTCTATAGATGGTTGGGAAGTAGGGTGATAAGAGGTATTCGGTTATCCAATCCCCCACAGCCTAAATATGCTTATCTATAGGATGTTAATATCATCTTAAAATTATTGCAAAGGTGGCCATGAAATTCAGATCTGTCTAGGAAACTATTTTCAGCAAACTTAACCATTTTACTGTACCTAGTATCCTGTAGGAGAGTCTCAGTCGCTCAGGTAGGGTCTGTTACTTTTCCATATTTAGGAGGACTAAAACCTTTTCCAGGCAAGTAACTTACCAGAGTTTTCAAGAAACATCCTAAATTAGGTATTGTTCAATGTTTTAGGGAGTATGAAGATGGTACCAGAGAATGTTGTCAGTCACCTGGAGGCCAACTTTTGATTGCCTTACAGAAATCCTTTCATCCAGTGTCTTCCCCTACTTTAGCTCATGGCCTCAAAAACATACTATTTTGGATCGCAATTACAAGAGATAATGAGAGCTGCAAATTGGTCGGCAGACTCTACTTTTAAGAAGTTCTACTATAAACCTAATTTATATGTAGCCTCCATTGTAGTACAACAGCTTTGATCTAGCATAATCGGAAGCCTCTGGTCCGGACGCAGAATTTAAAAAGTTTCTAGCATACGCGTCAAGAATTTCAAATTCTATTAATGACACAGAGGTGAGGATTATCCCACCCTAGTATGCCTAACTCCCACCCATCGATCACTACTTGTAGAAGTAGGTCATTGATTTGTTGTCTTTTAATGGTTTTACTTTCAGGCATACGCGTAAGATCCTGTCTATGATATGTATGCATTAAATGAGTATCTGCACTATTATTCTGAGATTGTTGATTCATAACAGAGTATTGTTGTATGAATTTTATATTCACAACAGAAGATTACGGTGATGTTGTCTCTTCTTTTTCACAGTCTCTGACCAAAAGAATGGATAACTGGAAACCAAAGGTATGCTGAGTCTCCTGTTTTTGAATGAGACATGGTTGCCAGAATGAGTCACTCACTTCATGAGTGAGGCACCTGACATTGCACACACAAAATCAGGACAGATGTGACTAAACAACCAGCCAGGCCCTCACTGGTGCAGTTGTGATGTCAGATGGGGAATTGTGCTGTTCGGCATTACAAAGGAATGATAGGCTGAACCTGGGAACCAGGCACAGATGTTTAAGATGTAGAGATCTGACAAGCAGACAACTTGCACATTGATAGAATAGAAGTTCTTCTTGTTTCGATAAACCGGTGCAGTGGCCTGTGGTGGAACCAAGGCAATATGTGTGCCATCAATGGCTCCCCGCACACGTGGGAGGTGACTAAAACCATAGAAGTGAGCCTTCGCATATGTCAAATCCTCACAACTGGGGAACCTGATATAGCTGTCAATGTGTTTCATCATTGCTGATAGCACGTCTCTTAACACACCACTGAACATAGGTTGAGAAATGCCACCAGATAGGGCCACTGTATGTTGGAGGGTTCCTGTAGCCAGGAAGTGTAATACTGCCATGAGTCTCACAATCAGTGGTATGCATGTTGGATTTGTGTTTGCAGGCATTACATTTGGCTCCAACTGATGACATAAATCCATAGTAGTTAGCCAATTCAGACAAAACTGTTTGATGATGTGTCGGTTTGAAGGTCTGGCAATGGACGGTACCTATTTGTAACATTAAATGAGTTAGAGCATTAGTCACTGTGTACACACCAACATACATGATGAATAGGAGCAAATCTATGTGACAAAGCAGGAATGCCTGGATAAACATTACACCTGTCTACTACTCAAGGGCCAAATGTGACCCCCATGGCAGTTTACACATGTCAACAACATGGATTTGGGCATCACCCAACTATCTGCTTCTCATGTCCCCCTTGAAATTTGACAGTCTGATCTGATCACCAAAAATAGAGGTGAACTGGGAACCGCCATTTTATGCCATCTGTGACCAGCAACACACTACACTGTTAATTATGGAATAGAACCTACACAACAAGCCTCCTTAGAATGGCGATGATTATCAGACACATATACTTGTGTTGTGACACATTTATCAGGGCCCAATATTGTATTTCCAACTGCCAAAATGGCAGATGCCTGGCCTACTTCACTGGACATTAGGGGCTGCCCGCAGCCACCGTTGGAAGTTGACCACACAGTGGGCAGTTTCAAACATGGCGGACATAGCCAAAGGCTAGCATTGTTGCCTGTGATGGTTGGGGCCTAATGGCAGTGCTCGTCAGCAATGATGACCGTGTATGTGACATACATGTACGCCGCGTTCTGCAAATTCACTCACTTGACTCCACCACTTCAGCTGCTGTGTGCTGCCTCTGGGAGCGATCATTCCAGGTCAAGCTGGTGAAAGGGCCCATGCCTTCTCTCCTGAGGCACTGGAGAGGCTTGTTGAGGTGATCCTTCCCCTGTATGGGCAGCTCCATGGCTCTCTAGAGGACCAGCTAAGAACGTCATATGCATATTTGACTCTATTCAACACCATCCTTTCCTTCCTCACGGGCCAGAGCGTGCCTCTGTGTGCCAGTTAGACTTTGTGGGTGCCTGTTGTCACATCTTGTGTGCTATACATGGGATGTACGTGGTGGAGGTAGTGGAGAAAAGTACTGTATGTATTTCACCTTAAGATTGTGATGTGGAATGTGTGTTAAGGCCTAGGTCCTCCTTGTGCTGCATTCATATATCTAGACAAGGAGACCTCACAGCCATACAATGACATATCTTTGGATATGATGGTTGTATATGTCCAAAAACATTTATGTACATCACAGCATGAGCTGTGTATGTTAACTGTTTGAGTCATTAGATAATCTTGTAAGAAATGAAGTGGTATGAGTTTACATTGGGTAGCCAACGTGTCCACACATGCACAGAGAAGAGACTTTCAGTGTCACCCATGGCAGCCCTTTCATTGTCACTTAAGTCTTAGGATGAAGTCTGTACTATGGTAGTTACCTGTAGGGACTATATGCATTGAGTCAATGTGGCTGGATGTAAATATGTCTGTCCAGTCAGGCCCAAGGTGTTTACCCTTGAGAAGGCCACAATGGTGGAAATATGTTTGACACAACCAGTTGGCAAAACAAATGGATTTGTAATCTTTTGACTTGTCTCTTTCATCCATACAGGTCAACGCCCATCAGAATAACGGGATGTGGACAGCCAATGTCCAGAAGGTGTGGACCCTGGGGGTTCATTGCTGGCAGAGCACCCCCTTTCAGAAGAGGTGGGTGGGCCCGAGACATTGGGTCTGGAAGATCGAAGAGGTCCAGCTGTGACTGTCTTCCCTATGTGGGCGGGGTGAATGTCAGACCCTGACCCACAAACTGGTGGTGGCCTACATAACGCGTATTAGAGCACAGCAACTACAAGGCAGTGAGTCCTGGGTATATTCCTGTCATATAATCCCGTCTATTACATTGCTAGCCTTCAAGAATGGCATCCGCAGACACCACCAACTCATCCAAACTGCCAAGAGAACCACCTTCAAAGAACGCATCGACAACAACGCACACCGCTACAAGGTGCTCTTCAACATCGTGAAGGAGCTCTCCAACCCCGGCTCCAATGTCAACGACATCCCGCCATCACAACACCTCTGCGATTCCCTAGCCACCTTCTTCCACAGCAAAATCGCAGACATACATGACAGCTTTAGTACTCAGACCCCCCCCACCAACCACCGACACCACAGACTCACCACCCACCAGCATCCTACTCTCCTGGACCCACGTCAACGGCAATGACACCATCAAAATCATGAACACCATCCACTCTGGTTCACCATCCGACTCCTGCCCTCACCGCATGTTCAACAAAGCAAGCTCATACCCCAACTCCGGAAGATCATCAACAGTTCCTTCAAGACCACCATCTTCCCGGAGAGCTGGAAACACGCTGAGATCAACGCCATCCTCAAGAAACCAAGAAACCCAAGGTAGTCCCAAAGGACCTCAAGAACTTCTGGCCCATCTCCCTGCTCCCCTTCCTGGCAAAAGTCATAGAGAAAATTGTCAACAAACAACTGACCCGTTTCCTCGAAGAGAACAACACTGGACCCATCCCAATCCGGATTCCCCAGCAACCACAGTATCAAAACCGCCCTCATCGCTGCGGCCGATGACTTAAGGACCATACTTGACAATGGCAAAGCTGCAGCCCTCATCCTCCTGGACCTCTCAGCCGCGTTCGACACCATCTGCCACCACACCCTACGCATACCCCTTAACGACACAGGACTCCATGACAGAGCCCTGGACTGGATCGCCTCCTTCCTCACTGGCAGAACTCAGAGAGTTGGCCTCACTCCGTTCCACTCTGAAGCCACCAGAATCATCTGCGGCGTACCCCAGAGATCGTCCCTCAGCCCAACCCTCTCTAGCGTCTACATGGCTCTGCTCGCTAATACCACCCGATCGCACCACCTCAACATTGTCTCATATGCCGATGACACCCAGCTGATCCTTTCCCTCGCCAAGGACACCGCCATCACCAACACCAACCTCCACGAAGGAATGAAGGCCATCGCCGAATGGATGAAGAACAGCTGCCTGAAACTGAATTCCGACAAGACTAAGGTCTTCATCTTTGGCTCCTCCCCCTCAGAACGGGACGACTCCTGGTGGCTGGGAACCGCAACCACACCCACCGACCATGCACGTACCCTGGGATTCATCCTGGACTCATAACTATCTATGACCCAGCAAGTCAACGCCATCTTCTCCTTCTGCTTCAACACCCTCCGCACGCATCATTAGATCTACAAATGGATTGCCACTGAAACCAGAAGGATGGTCACCCAAGCCCTCGTAAGCAGCAAATTGGACTACAGCAATGTCCTCTACACAGGAACCACAGCCAGGCTCAAGAAAAGGCTGCAACGCATACAGAACGCCTCTGCACGCCTCATCCTGGACATCCCCCCCACTGCCACATCACAGCTCACCTGAGAGACCTACACTGGCTCTCTGTCAACAAGAGAATCATGTTCAAACTCCCCACCCACGCTTACAAGGCACTGCACAACACGGGACCAGAATACCTCAACAGACAGCTCTCCTTCTACACCCCGACCCGACAGCTTCACTCTGCCGACCTTGCCCTCGCCACCATCCAACGCAACCACAAAACAACCACTGGGGGCAGATCGTTCTTCCATCTTGCCACCAAGACGTGGAACACTCTTCCCACCCACCTGCATCAGACACAGGACCTACTTACCTTCAGGAGACAGCTCAGGACATGGCTGTTCGAGCAGTAGCAGCCTCCCACCCATCGCCTTGAGACCCTTACGGGTGATTAGTGCGCTTTACAAATACTCCGATTGATTGATTGATGTGCTCAAGTCTGCCATCTACCCCGGAAGATTGAAGATGGGCCATGTGTGACACAGAAGATGAGTAATTAGTTGGTGCATGCTGATATGCCTTGCCTATTGGCCCAGTGACCTAGGACACAACAGAGTACAGTCCATAGCCAATTAACTCTCTAGGGCCAACATATGGCTGAGTACAGCGATCAATCAGGTCATGTTGTTTGTTGTTGTGGATGCATTTGTACACAACAGTCAACTTGTCTTCAGTGTGTCAGTCCAAACAACATGAAGTAATAGATCACTGTACTCAGCAATTTGTGTGCTCAAGGGAGTATATTGGCATCTGTCCCCAACAGGCCACTTGTCTTGAGTGTGTCACGAGTCCTGATGCCTCACTACGGTCTCTCATGTAAAGGTGACTGTTAGACATTTCATCCTTGGTGTGGTCTCCCTTACCTTTTTGCCTCTGTTTCCCAGGTTGTTGATGTGTGCTGGACTCTGATTTTGCTGTTTTTGATACTCTGGGCACCTTACCACTGCTAACTAGTGCTAAAGTGTAAGTGCTCCTTTACAAAATGTGTATGTAAGTGGCTTATCCATGATTGGCATATTTGATTTATTTAGTAAGTCCCTAGTACAGTGCACTAGAGGAGCCCAGGGCCTGTAAATCAAATGCTACTAGTGGGCCTGCAGCACTAGTTGTGCCACCCACATAAGTAGCTCAGTAATCATGTCTCAGACCTGCCACTGCAGTGTCTGTGTGCAGTTTTAACTGTAAATTTGACTTGGCAAGTGTACCCACTTGCAGGCCTAAACCTTGCCTTTTCTTACATGTAAGACACCTCTAAGGTAAGCCCTAGGTAGCCCGAAGGGCAGGGTGCAGTGTATGATTAAGGTAGGACATATAGTAATGTGTTTTATATGTCCTAACAGTGAAATATTGCTAATTTCGTTTTTCACTGTTGCAAGGCCTGTCCCTCTCATAGGTTAACATGGGAGCTACCTTTAAATCTGATTAAAGTGTAGATTCCCTTTGGGAGCGGATGGACATTTGGAGTTTGGGGTCTCTGAGCTCACAATTTAAAAATACATCTTTCAGTAAAGTTGATTTTAAGACTGTATGTTTGAAAATGCCACTTTTAGCAAGTGAGCATCTTCTTGCTTATACCATTTCTGTGACTCTGCCTGTTTGTGGATTCCATGTCTGGGTCAGTTTGACAGTTGGGCTGGTTGCGCCTCACACTAGACAGTTACACAAAGGGAGCTGGGGTGTATTCTGCATTTCCGGATGAGCCATCTGTGCTAGGAGGGAGGAGAGGAGTGGTCACTCACACGTGAAAGCGCTGTGCCTGCCCTCACACAATACAGTCTCCAACCCCCTGGTGAGTGTCTAGAGCTTGGCCTGGGCAAGGCAGGATTTCACATTCAAGAGAGACTTTGCTTTAAATTAGGCCTACTTCAAAGGAGAAAATGGGTATAAGAAGGGCACCCAAAACCACAGACTTTAGAACACTTCTGGAAACCAAGAGGAACCTCTGCCTGGAGAAGAGCTGAAGAGCTGAGGAAGAAGAGCTGCCCTGCCTGTGACTGTGCTTTGTGGAGCTATCCTGCAGTTGCTGCTTCTGCCAGAGTAAGAGGGCAAAGACTGGATTTTGTGTGCCTTCCATCTTGTGAAGATCTCCAAGGGCTTGATTTAGAGCTTGCCTCCTGTTGTTTGAAGTCTCAGGGACAGCAAAGACTTCTCTCTGCCAGCACCTGGAGCCTCTGGAAAGACTCCTACTCTGCCCTGTGGTGCCCATCCAGTTCCTGGGACCCTGAAAGGAGAAGCTGGCAGCCTAAGAGGAAGAAATCCACGCACAGAACGCCGTGCGGGGAAAAGATCGATGCGACTCCGATCTGCGGCTGAAAAATTGGCACGCCAATGGCTTTGCGGCTGAAAATTGGTGCTCGCCTGCACAGCGACTGAAGAATCGACGCACGGAGCTGGAGAAACGATGCGCAGCATCGCTAACGAAGGCTGGGAGATCGCAACTCGTGCTGCGTGGTTTTCGGATCATCGTCCAGGTGGATTTCCTACGCAAACACCCCTGGGTGTGTAAAAACAACGCAAGCCCTGACCGGATCGACGCATCGCTCTCCTGCGGAGAGAAGGACTGATGCGCCCCGTCCCGATGAAAGGAGAAACGACGCAAGGTCGTGCTCGTGGGTGGAATCAATGCATCGCAAGCCCTTTTTAATGCATACTCACCCGTGCGGGGTTATTTTTGATGCACCCAAGGTACATTTTCACTCTAAAAGTGTTAGTGTGTGTTTAAAAATACATGAAGACTCTTTTTGCTTTTTAATTGATAACTTGACTTGTGTATTGTGGATTTTTGTCGTTTTGGTCTTGTTTTGTTTAGATAAATATTTCCTATTTGTCTAAACCTGTGTTGTGTCATTTTGTAGTGTTTTCATTAAGTTACTGTGTGTGTTGGTACAAATACTTCACACTTAGCACTCTGAAGTTAAGCCTACTGCTCTGCCAAGCTACCAAGGGAGGAAGCAGGGGTTAGCTGAGGGTGATTCTCTTTTACCCTGATTAGAGTGAGGGTCCTTGCTTGGACAGGGGCTAACCTGACTGCCAAACAAAGACCGCATTTTTAACAGTGGCCATGCATGTGACAGAGCATACAGTGCTCTTTGGGTGCAGTCAAAGATCAATGCTTTCCCTTGGTAAGTCATGAATGTCCAGTGACATGATTTTGGTGACATCACTGTTGCCTTCATTCCTTGTGCCGACATGTTAACATGTGTACCTTTCACTTTTGCCATATCATTTTCACTGCTGTTTCATGCATGGTCTACCTGTCTTCATGGGATGATGTCTGATTCCACAAGTTTTATCCACTCCTAATTTTTGGAAACACAGTGCATGGCAAGTTATAGTTAATGTAGTGTGGCTGCAGAGTTTAATACACTGCGTATGGCTCTACAAGAGATATAGGGCCCAATTCTGAATTTGGCGGGCGGCCGGTGCCGCCCCGCCTGGCGGGAACCGCCACTTGGCCGCTCCGCGGTCAAAAGACTGCGGAGGCCATTCTGGCTTTCCCGCTGGGCCGGCGGGCGACCGCCAAAAGGGCGCCCAGCGGGAAAGGCCCAGCTACAAGGAAGCTGGCTCCGAATGGAGCCGGCGGAGTAGCTGGGGTGCGACGGGTGCAGTGGCACCCGTCGCGATTTTCACTGTCTGCGTGGCAGGCAGTGAAAATCCTGCTGGGGCCCTGTTAGGGGCCCCATGACACCCGTTCCCGCCAGCCTGGTTCTGGCGGTACAAACCGCCAGAAACAGGCTGGCGGGAAGGGGGTCGGAATCCCCATGGCGGCGCTGGATTCCCCCAGCCGGGGGAAATCCGGCGCAAAAGCGCCGGACCCGGCTGGGCGACCGCGGCTTCACAGCCGCGGTCGGAATACAGGATGGAGCACCGCCAGCCTGTTGGCGGTGCTTCATCCGGCCTCCACCCTGGCGGTCATAGACCGCCAGTGTAGGAATGAGGCCCATAATAATTTGAGATGTTGTGTAGATTACAAAATGAAGGTAAAAGTTTAGAAGTCAACATTTTTGTGTACTTTAACTTTTTTTTTGTAGCTAAAGAGTACAGTTATATAAATGTAAAGGCGGTGTGTAAAGTGGACGTTTAAGATATATCTATAACTGAAGAATTTATAATGCTTGTGTACTTTGAGTTTGGTTTGTGTATAAAAAGAATAAATAGTGTTTCATTTAGGTTTAACTTCTGTTTTTTCATTCAATGAACACAGACCCACACACACACATATATACCAGAAGATGAAGGATCCCAAGAAAACATTAGAGAGTCAGGTCAAAAATCTGAAGAATCCCAAAGAATACAATGAGTCACAAAGAAATGAAATATCCTAGAAAGAAGTGATTCAAACAGATGGACTCAGCAAAGAACAAAAATATATTTCCACTACAGCGTTTGAGCTTCTGCCTTCCTCGGGCAGTACAAGATGGCTTCTCAGTGGCTTCACAGCTGACACTGCTGAAGTTTCAAAAAGCATCATATGTGAAGATTCTATTTGGAATGTGTAATCAATGCAGTCCTGAGATCTCTTGAGATATGCAGTAATCAGTTAATATTGTCACTGATGTTCAGTCCATCTAGATGCAGTTATTTTTAACGGTACATCCAGAAGTTTTCTCTAGAGTCAATTTTTTCTTCCTTTAAGACATGTTTCAAAGGGATAATCTTCAAATCTGAAATGGCCCACAAGGTTACAATGATACAGACTGGTCACATTACTTATTAATTATTGCTGATTTACTACAAATGTTACAGTGATATTATCAATGATGTCATGGAAGATGTCACGAGTGATGTTCTATCTGGGGTAATTAGCAGTGCATGGTGAGGGCCTGAGCGTAAGTCACTCAGTGGTTATAGTTAGGGTTACCATTTGGGTTACTAGAGATAGGAATTCCTCATATTTTGCTGCCCAATTCACAAACTTCCATGAACCCTTGCAGACCTATTCCTCCCTCTACATTGGCAGATGATGCAAAGTTAGTCGGTGATTGGTCAAGGGACTGCAAAGATAAAAGGAGGTCCCAAAAAGTATTTTTTCGCCAATGCATTTCCCACCGGCTTTTATATTTTGTGCAGCATGTAAATGGCTGAATGGATTCACATGCAATGTGGCAGGATTGGATGCTGTGGTGTGCAGATGATGCTTTTGGGTACCGAAGGTAAGTATTTTCTAAGTTATAAAACATTTTAACCTAATGATAATTGTGGCTGTGGTATTTCAAGTAAGTACCACAGTACATAGCGATGACAAGTCATTATCTGATTGGCTAATGACTGTCCTTACAAAAGTTAAAGGAAGCAATGTTGTTTTTAGGAAAACTATGCCTGTATTCTGTGTTTCACCCTTACATTAATAAGTATACGAATGGATATTTTCCCCTACCTATTACTACTTTATTAAAGTAATGATAGATAGGGAAAAATATAGATAAGTTTCTATACATTTAAAAAAATGTACGGAGTACCGTGGTACTGCTTCAGGAGTACCACAGTACCAAAAATCAATTAAAACAAAATAAATGTGTTAAAACATTACAAATACACTGCTGTAGTACCTTGTATTTTTCATAATCAGCCCCAGAATGTTCTACAAATTACATGGATGCCTTTTACCTATGTTAAGCACAGCAATTAGCCAATCACATACTGCCTTAGCAAGTCATGGACCACAGTATACTGTGAACTTACAGTGGTCTACCGTGAGCATTTGAATAATTCCAACTTTAAAACTACTTACACTATTCTCACATACTACCAAAAGTACTGTTCACACCAAATAATATATTCTCCTGCCACATTACATCTGCATCCTTAAACACACTTTCACACTGTCTGTTTCAATTACCACACTCAACTGTATGCCACTAAACGCTATGCCACTCCACTCTACGGCACTCCTCTCTACGCTCTCACACTCTGTGCCACGCTACTCAAAGCTATCATGCTCTACCCCACTCCACTACATGTAACTCCACTATACGCCACTCCTCTCTGTGCTTATCCACTTTACGCTACTGCACTCTACCCCAGTCGACTGTATGCAATTCCACTCTACACAGCAACACTGTACATTATTACATTCTACCCCACCCCATTTCAAGACACACCAGTGTACGCCAATACAATGAATGCCTTTCCACTCTACTCTACTCCACCGTATGCTATTACACTGTATGCAACTCCACTCTCTGCTATTATAATCTACGCCAGTGGTTCTTAAGCTCTTGACTTTTGTGAATCCTCCACTGATTCATTATTGGATTCAGGTGATCCCGACTGCATCATTACTGAAAGTCAGGGACCCAGGCCAATGATATTTCAATGATTTGAACCACAGACAAATACACAAATAATACAAACAAGCATTCAGCAAACAAATACACAAATGGTGAACTATTTTATTTAACTCACAAGCAAATGTAAAAAATCAAAAGTTTAATTTCAATGGGAAGGTTGGAGCTTTTCTTAATTCAAATGAAGCCACCCAATGTCAATATTATATTCTTTTCTATGCACATTCACTGTTCTGACACATCAATATAAGGATACCAACTTAATTTTTAGCCTCGAATTTCAAATGCCTCCACATTTACAGAACACTTTAAATTGTTCAATTTCCAATGTTCGTTCTTTATTTAAATAGATTTTATTAATCTGTTAATAATATTTAATTTTCTAAGCATTCGCAGACACACTGAGTAGGCTTTATGTACTCCAGGGGTCCCCAGACCACAAGTTAAGAATCGCTGCTCTAATGCTAGTCCAGTCTTTGCTCTTCATTGTACACTACTTCAGTGTACACCTCTGCATAGTGCAGTACTCTTCGGTACGCAACTGCACTTTACCCCACTCCACTCTATGCCACTCTACCATACACTACGCCATTCTCTGACAATACAGTATACACTATTACACTGTGCACCCATTTTATGGCACTCCACTCTATGCCAATCTAGTCTATGCCAATCTACTCTATGCCAATCCACTCTATTCTACTACACTCTATGCTACTCCACTGTACAACACTCCTTTCTACGCTATTCTAGCCTATGTTATTCCATTTTTATATGGAACTCCACTCTATGTCACTCCACTTTATGCTTTTCCAATGAACTCCACTCCACAGCACACTACTCTACCCACTCCTCACTATTCTATTACACTGCAAGTCACACACTCTACCCCACTAAACTGTACCATGCTCTACTCTACAACACCCCACTGTATGCCACTACACTTTATACCATTACACTATACCTTATTGAACTCTGAGCCACTCTACTCTACAACATCCCACTGTATGCCACTCCACGCTATGCCACTCCACTGTACAATACTCTACTCTGCTATTTCACTGTATGCCACCCCACTCTAACACACTGCAGTGTACGCCACTGCACTATAGACCACTCCACTGTATGCCGTTCCACTGTATGCTGCTCAGCTGTACGACACTCCAGTCTATGCCGCTCCACTGTAGGCTACTACACTATACACCAATACACTCTACAATGTTCCACTATACTCAACTCAACTCTATCATACCCCACTCTATGCTATTCCACACTTTGCCAACTCACTCTGTGCCACTCTAATATATGCTATTATACTGTACGCCACTCTACTCAATGCCAGTCCACTCTATGCCACTCCACTCTACCTCACTCTAATGTACATCATTCCACTGTATACCACTTCAGTTACATCACTCCATGCTATTCCAATGTATGCCACTATACTGTACCCCACTCTGCTCTACGCCACTCTACTCTACACTATTCCACTGTATGCTACTCAACTCTCGCACACTCCAGTGTATCTCACTGTACTGTACACCACTCTACTGTATGCAATTCCACTGTATGCTGCTCAACTGTACAAAACTCCAGTCCACTGTACACTACTACACTGAATACCAACACATACATTCTGCACTATGCCCCTGGACAACACAACACTCTATGCTATTCCACTCTATGCCACTCTAATATACACCATTGTAGTGTATGCCACTCTACTGTATGCCACTCCACTTTACGCCACTCCATGCTATGCCACTCCACTCTACGACAATGTATTGTAGGATATTGCACTGTACATCACTCCATTCTGTGCCACTCCATTGTATTCCAAACCGATCTACACCATTCCACTCAACCCTACTCCACTCTACCCCAAGCCACTGGACGACACTCCATTCTACTCCACTCTGCTGCATGCTATCCCACTATATACCAATCCACTCTACATAACTGCAGTGTATGCTGAAATTTTGATTGACTGATTAAATGTGCCCCGCTTGTACTTTTTGAAAGCTGCCATTTTGGGGAAATGTGCTCCACTCGGTTAGCGGACGAACCTTTGGTTGCACATCCCTACATGGGAACGGCCCTGGTGCACATGCGCAACAGGTAGGATGTCTTTCTGGCACTCCTTCTTTTTCACTGTGCTCTTGTTGTTTTAACTTGTTTTAAAAAATTGAAAGATCTGTAACACTGTGTTGGGGGAACATGGGGCCTCTTATTTTCATTTAATAGTGAAATAGTGGCGTAAGGAGAGAGGTGCACAAGTTTAAGTGCCCGCTTGAACTTTTTTTAAAGTGACCATTGTGGGAACATGTGCACCACTTGGTTAGAGGGCTAGTCAGCTGGTGTGTGCGGTGTGCTCACCAAAGGTGCACCTAAGGCAAGTCTATCTGCACCCAAATGGATCCAGTGGCCAAGAACCCTACCCCTTTTGAGAGAACTCCGCCCAACCAATTTAGAAGCTTGTCAAGCTACATACAACACACTTAAGAACCCACAAACCTGCACTTCTTGCAATTTCTCACTTATTTCACATGACAACCCTTTGCAAGTTGCTTTGGACAATGCAACCTTTGCAGGGATTTCAGGGAACAGTGAGGCTACCACCCCATGTAGTGAGCTAGAAAGCAAGTTTAGATTCTACAGAATTAATGATTCTTCTTAACATAGCCCTCAACAATAATGTTATAAAGGACATATGGGTCCATGAGGCTTTGACACCTGATGTAATTTTGCTTTGATACAAAATTATTCTATGGTGAGGAGGGACACTTCTAGAAAACCAGGTGGTGGGATTGCCATTGTGTTTAAAGAAAATTACAAATGCAGCACACAGGAACTATCTATATTGGCCTGCGAAGCTGTGTCCTTTTTGCTGGAACTCCCGCACAAATTTACAGTATTTGGTGCACTCATATGCTGCCCAGCAGGATACGCTAGCAACTGTTGGACATTGTTTCCTGACCTACTCGCCCCCATATTCCCGATCTGCCAATTTTATGTTATTTGGGGATCTGAATATCCATCTGGAAGACAGTCTATGCAGTTCTGGCCAGATCTTAATTGAGGACCTCAGGGAGCTGAATTTGGATCTGATCAATCCTGCACCAGCACACAAAGCAGGCCACCTTATAAACCTATGATCTTCTCCAACATAAAACATCTCAACACTGCACCCCCCTGCCGTTACTATGTTCAGATCACTATGCATTACCTATCTCTAACCGGACCTGTCCTTCTCCGCCCAGAGTGAGGGAAGGATCACAGCTCAAGACCAGGGCCTCGTTGAGACTAGACACCCCGACCCTAAAAAAACAACTGAGGATCATGATGGCTAGCTAAGCACAGGTGGCTGAGCAAGATCAGCCTAGGATTAATGACTGGTTGAGGGACTCATTGGATATAGTCCTGCCAAACAAACTTAGTTGTTCAGTTAGGTTCCACCCCCTACCCCATGGTTCACCGAGCCACAACTGGTGAACAAGATGCAAGGACCTAGAAAGATCCTGGCACCTCTCTTATGATGAGGACAGTATGCACAAATATAAAACTGCACTAAGAAATTATCATGGTCTCTGTAGAGCTACCCAGGCCACTATTTACTTCGACCAAATTACCTCAGCCCAACACTGCCTCAAAACTCTCTTTAGAGTAATTAAGGAACTCTCCAACTCTAATGAACTCTCACCAGCACTGGCATTGTCCTAGCCTCAATGCGAGAAATTTGCCCTTTTTTTGTTAAAAAAGTGCAGGACATCCAACTCTCACTGAACGTGATGCATATCTGTTCCCGTTTTGAAAGATGTTTTGAAAGATGTTTTGAAGGGTATTTTGTTTAATTTGTAATGCTGTTTTTAATTGTTCTTACAGGGCTGGCGTATAAGAACAAAATGCAGGAGCAAAGGAGCTATATATCTTTTTTGATTGATGTGTTGGTGGCCGATTAAGTGTTATGTTCATGCCCTCTTGGGCTTTGTTTGAGAAACGGTAGTGCTATTGGCATATAATAAATGTGATGTACGACTGAAGCCATGGCATATAGGATATCCATGCACGATACACTCAACAGAATGTTTTTTGAGTGATTCAAATGGGAGTCCATGGACTGTGAATAATTTTTCAATTGGTAAAATATTACTTGAATTTGTAAAGTTATTGTTCTACAATCAGACCATATCATTAGGTGGAGTATGGGCTGAATATCACTATCATAAATGTTGTATATATTGTGTATCAATCAAGGTTATCAGTTTTGTAGCAAGATGAGTCATTACCCCTCATGGGGTCCTCCTTATCCCAGTCCTAACAAATGAGGCTTGTCCTCCACTCGACAGTATTAACACTGAAAGTCCTTTTTTTTTATATATAACAACTTCTCCCCCCTGCCTCGTCCTGTTTTGTGTGTTTATAAATTATCACAAGTGGGGTTAAAAGACGGGGAAACATGGTGACAAGCAGGTTGAGAAAGGCAGAAAATGCTGAATTGCATTCCTGCTCCCCTTGCCACGTGGATTAAAAGTGGTTACACTTGTAACACAGAGTGCATGTCGTCTTTATACATTAAGAAAGAGTGTGGATATTGGGCATGGTGGCGTGTGTCTTTGAGGGCACTGCTGGCGCTATGGTGCAGGGGAGGAACTGCCAGTGTAAGGAGTGAAGATAAATATGTATATATATAGAGATGGATAGAGCGGTACAGAGAGAGAGAGAGAGAGAGATAGATCAAATCTTTTTTAAACATTTAGGGCCAGATGTAGCAACAAAGCAAATTGCGACTTGCAATTTGCGAGTCTGTGCGACTTGCAAATTGCAAGTCGCAATTTGCTATGCAGAAAGGTGTCTCAGACACCTTCTGCAACTCGCAATGGGGTTGCAAAGACCCACCTCATTAATATTAATGAGGTGGGTCGCAGTTTGCGACCCCATTGCGAGTATGGGCACTCACAGGGATGGTGGCCTGCTGGAGTCAGCAGACCACCATGTCCGTGACTGCTTTTTAATAAAGCAGTTTTTTTTTTTGCATCTGCAGCCTGTTTTCCTTAACGAGCTGCACTTTAAAAAAAAAACGAAACCTTTAGTTTCGTTTTTCTTCAGGGCAGGCAGTGGTCCATTGGACCACTGCCTGCTCTGAAAAAATATTTTTTTTTCCATTCACAAAGGGGAAGGGGTCCCATGGGGACCCCTTCCCGTTTGCGACTGGGTTACCATCCACTTCAAGTGGATGGTAACTGCGATTTCATTTGCGACCGCGGAGAAATTGAATAGCACTGCGACTCGCAAATAGGAAGGGAACACCCCTTCCTATTTGCGAGTCGGAAATGCATTTTGCGAGTCGGATCCGACTCGCAAAATGCATTTCTGCATAGCAGAGGGGCTTTTGCGCCTCGCAAACAGCGTTCTTCGCCGTTTGCGAGGCGCAAACCCTTTGCTACATCTGGACCTTAGTTTTAACTTTTGCGGATGCCAATGGTTACCAATACTCTGAAAAGTGCACAAAAGGGGTCTCCTAGTGGCTGCATGGCCATGAGAAACCAAACTCGTGACTGCAGAATACAGAGTGACCTTTCATGTATTTTGTTGAGATACAACCGAGATTATAAATAATGTTGCCCCCAGAATAACGTGATTCTTATTTAAAAGTGGATAAAGTGATCTATGGTGGACCTGAGGCAACCTGTTTAGAGGCAACTGTGCAGCAGTCAATGCATGGCTAATGAACGGTCTCGTACAACCGCGGGGCACAGACGATGGTTCTACTTGATTGGTCCTTCTGGGCACGCAGGCGAATGAAGTGTCCTGGAACCACTATTTATAATTTGACAAGGCGACACGCGCACAATTGTAAATCATGCTGAGGAATGGCACGGCTGACAGTCTTGTTAACCAATGGCGACTGTGTATACATGAGGCTTCCCTGCCGAGCTGCAAGAGAAAGCAATAATATTGTGTTATGCATGGCTCTCATAGACAGCCATTATCGTGAATTACTTGATTCTAAATCCAGTAATTCAGTGAAGCAAAGGTGGGTAAGAGAACTTGTTAACAACTGTTGCTACATAATCAAGGAATTTCAGGCTGCTCTGGCTGGGGAGTCTGAGAGGCTGTCAGAGCAGCCCTGGAGAGCAGGGAGGTGGAAGGCACAGAGTGTGGTGGGGGGCTGGAGGTCATGTGTTTTTTTCATTTTTTGGGACAGAGAGGAGGGGCCATGTTATATCTGCTCCCCCGCTACTCCTGTGCCCTGCATTGCAGTGGGAAGCAGGGACAGGTGATTTTTTGGGGCATACATAACATAAAATTATAAATGGGTAAAAAGGTAATTACAGGGACATTTTTCACTTTCAGGTTCTGAGTGACATCATAGACAACTCGAGCTTTGGTTGTCACTCCGATTCCTTCAGTGAAAAAATATCCCCTAATTCACTGCTACCCATGAATAATTCTAGATAAATTTAATTCATAATTAGTTCACTATGGTGCCATTGTTAGTGACAGTACAGCTCCCCGGAATGCATTAAAGTCGTTTTAGTGTGTTTGCATCTCTTGCAATACTATCCTGATTGAATACCGAATCAATTAGGGACATGTCTAAAAGCAAGCTCAGCACTTCCACAGGCGGTGGCCAACAAGATAAACTGCCACACGAATTACGTTAACTATCAGTTCCATTGCCAGCCTAAGGGCAGTGGCAGGAAACAAAAAAGTCTAGTTTTAATATCAATTTTAAATGGGCCTGCCACTCGACAACATTTATGTTCCTGAAAATGTTCACTAATTGTCAGATTTGATTAGGTGTGGCTATTAGGCAGCACAATTGAAAATGACTGTTGGTGTAACACAGGACTCCAGAGGTGTTTTTTTTTTTATTTACTTCAATTGCCGACAATAACACGCTTGCTAATAAATCACTCGGCCTTTCTGTGTACTCTGCGGCACACTGAAGGATTCTGTTTATACCGCTGCAGCTTTCAGCTGGTCTCCTCTGCATGACATTATAAATCAAAGGAGTCTGGGACTCTCATGACACTAGCAGGGAACCTTGGAACCGGCTTCTCATTCTATGCAAGAATACATCTCTGTCTCCCTGCTGGGTTCTGCGCTGGTAATTGTAGAATACAACAGGAGAAAGCCTACATCTTGTTCTCATTATTGCTGTTATTATAGCTCTGTTCCCAGGAACATTTAAGCAGTTTATAACCCTTTTTTAAAGGTAGAAAACAGAGCTGTGTGGCATTGATCAGTATGTATGAAATAATAAATCAAATGCTGCTAACAGCGAGCGATTCCTCGTTCCTTTCAGGCCTATCTGCAGAGGCTGCCACAACAGTGTGCGCGAAAATTATCAGCATCGGAATTTGGCAGTTTGTTTTCTCTTTCCATGCTGCGCCCAGGAAGTATCCCACCGGAGCAGAGAGTTATACATCTAAGCGGGAGCGCGTGCCCTAGAGATCTGCACATCTGTGAGTGACAGAAGAAAATAGGAAGTGATTTAACGAAGTGGATCCATTCTATATCTTGCTTCAACCGAGACTGCTCCCAAAGGCCACCATGATTTATTATTAAACACTATTACAGTCTATGAAACCTCAACCCATGCCACCCAGACGGACCTTCTATGAGACTTTCCTACTAATGTCTCAAGAGACCTGCCTCACCTCTGACAATATAGAATTATACAAATTCATCGACAGTAGTGCCTGGATTATTTACAGGTAATCACTTATTGTCATAGAATCGGCCATTCACAAAGCTGTTGTCCATTTACATTATAAAAGTGCCCCTTCCCAAGATCTCTTTCACTAAACAAACACGCCCTTTAAAAGAAGGCTGATGTAGGAAGTAGAGTGTTGGGAGTGTTGAGGGGGGAAGAGTAGTAAATACTCGGACTAGTAAGGAAGAATTGGAGTAATGAGATTACTGGTAAGTAATCCAGGCATAACCCCCTCTTCTCCTTCCTCGTCCCACCACTTACTGATTGAGACTTGCCAAAGCTAAAAAACCTTTATCTGTTGATAATATAGTGAAAGAATTAGATCCAGATAACAGAGATTCAGAAAGAAAGTGTTAGAAATGGGGTCTTCATTTGGCAGTGGTATGCACCGGGTCCAAGAAGGGACCCTCACTGAAGTCAGGGTAAGGGAGCCACACAGCTAAAATAAACCCTGCTCACCCCTTTGGTTGCTTGGCACGAGTATTTAGGCTTATCTCAGAGGCAATGTGTAAAGCAATTGTACACAGACACACAGGAACATAGTGAAAACACCACAAAAGTACACCACGCCAGTTTAGAAACATAGTCAATATTTATCTGAGTAAAACAAGACCAAAACAACAAAAATCCAACATGCACAAGTAAAGTTATGAATTTTCAAAGATTCAATCTTAGCATAGCGCTTAGAAACACAGTAGATCTAATTGCGGCTATCACGGCTTCTTGACAGATTCACTTCCAACAGACAGGGCCACTCGCGAGGAGTGCGCGCCGGTCACAGAGTCTCATGGACCCCGGGTACAGTACCTAGGAAAATAATGAGGAAATAAACACAGTGCACAGAGTTGGGTAGGTGAGGCTTTGCTGGAGCCCGTGTGGCGTCGGTTCCTTACTGCTACCGGGAAGGTGAGGCATTGGTTCCTTACTGCTGGGCAGGGGAGGTGAGGTGTCAGTTCCTTAGGGCTGCAGCGATGGTGATGAGGCATAATGGCGAGGTGTCAGTTCCTTATGACAAGACAGGGTGGATGAATCCAGCAGGTCAAGATGTAAGGTGTCAGGTTTGGGGTGTCACAATCACACCACTGGGCCACAGGTTCTGCGTGGAGTCAGTCAAGTGCTGCAAACGTCTGTGGCACGGCATTCAGGATTCACGCTGTGGCGCGATTTTGTAGGTGCTGCGGCAGCGTTTAACATGTGCTGCAGGTCACGGTCTATGCAGTCAGCGGGGACCACAGCTCCAGTTCTGGCAGCGGCATGGAGTCAGAGAGCGGCGCCAGACCCAAAGTTGCTCTGGAGTCGTGCTTGCTTTCTTCTTGGTTGCACCAGAGCTCAATTTCAAGGGCCTAGGAACTGGATTTGACACTAGGTGGTAGGTCAGAATCACAAAATCTGTGATGTCCCTGTAACTTCTTAACAGAAGGCAAGATCAGTTTAAGCTCTTGGAGTATCTTGGAAAGCAGAATGTAGAAAGCCAAGTCCAGTCCTTTCATGCCCAGGACGGAGCAGCAAGAATCAGGCCAGTACACCAAAGCAACAGGTAGAGTGGCAGTTCCTCCTACAGCATCCAGCACTCCTTCCTGGCATAATGTCCTCAGTCCAGAAGTGTTCTATCTATGTGGGGGTCAGAGGTCCAGTACTGACACCCATTTCTGACTTTGAAGCAAGCAAACTTCAAAGAGAAGTCACAAGACCCTGCCTTTCCCTGCTTTGGCACCAGACACAATCCAGGAGGTTTGGAGACTGCTTTATTAAGGACAGGCACAGCTCTATTTAGGTGTAAGTGCCAGATCCTCCCACCACTCTAGTTCAGGAAGACCCATCAGCCTGCTGATGGGCCATCATGATATGAAGTGCACACCTCAGCTCCCTTTGTGTGACTGTCTAGAATGAGTACACAAACAGCCCAACTGTCATCCTAACCCAGATGTGTATTCAGCAGACAGGCAGAGGCACAGAATGGCTAAGCAAGAAAATTCCCACTTTCTAAAAGTGGCATTTTCAAACATGCAATTCAAGAAACAACTTCAGCAAAAGATGAATTTGAGTTAAGAGACCTCAAACTACCCATCTCTATCTGCACCCAATGGGAAATTACACTTAAAAGATATTTCAAGACAATCCCCATGTTACCATATGGGAGAGATAGGCCTTGCAATAGTGAACACTGAGTTTAGCAGTATTTAACTATCAGGACATGTGAAACACACTAGTACACGTCCTACCTTTTAGATACCCTGTACCCTGCCCATTGGGATCCATTGAGCCTACTTTAGGGGTAATTTACAAGTAATAAAAAGGAATGTTTGGGCCTGGCAAGTGGGTGCACTTGCCAGGTCGAAATGAAAGTTTAAAACTGCACACACAGGCACTGCAGTGGCAGTCCTAAGACATGTTTGCAGGGCTACGCAAGTGGGTGGGGCAATTGTGCTGCAGGCCCACAAGTAGAATTGGATTTATAGGCATAGGGCACACACCATGCACTGTACTACAGAGTTACTAGTAAATCAAATATGCTAATAATGGGGAAACCAATCACTAATAAATTTTAAACAGAGAGCATATGCACTTTAACACTGGTCAGCAGTGGTAAAATGCCCAGAGTCCTAAAGTCAAGAAAGATAGGTCTGAAAAAATAGGGGGAAGAAGGCAACATGTTTGGGGATAACCCTGCAAAAAGGACCAGGTCCAACAGGAATAATTTATTCTCAATAATTTATTTACTTTTCTTCGATATTTCATCTCTTTGTCTAGGAGATTCATTTAAGTATCTGTATTATTCAAATCTGGTTGTAGAGAAGGAAGTATGACTGTGCAATTCCTGTGGAAGGATTTAGGAAGGAAATTGTGATATAGGGACAGAACTATCTGATCCTCAAACATTCTAAAGTAAGGTGTCAACCTAAAAAAGCCTAAAGTTCCCCCATCCTCCTTGCCGTACTTATTGCAACTAAAAAGAAAACTTTGAGGATAAGGAACTTCTCAATAACCTTCTCCAGAGTTTCAAAATGAGTCTTCTGTAACAGGGATAAGACCAAAGGTTAATCCCAGGAATAGAAGAGATTTCTAACACATAGGGCCTGATTCCGACCCCGGCGGTCAAGGACCGCCGGGGCCGGGGTCGGCGGGAGCACCGCCAACAGGCTGGCGGTGCTCCCCAGGGTATTCTGACCGCGGCGGTTCAGCCGCGGCCAGAAAGGGAAAACCGGCGGTCTCCCGCCGGTTTTCCGCTGCCCTGTAGAATCCTCCATGGCGGCGCAGCTTGCTGCGCCGCCATGGGGATTCTGACCCCCATACCGCCATCCTGTTCCTAGCGGCTTCGGCCGCCAGGAACAGGATGGCGGTATGGGGTGTCGTGGGGCCCCTGAGGGCCCCTGCAGTGCCCATGCCAGTGGCATGGGCACTGCAGGGGCCCCCGTAAGAGGGCCCCACCCTGAATTTCAGTGTCTGCTTAGCAGACACTGAAATTCGCGACGGGTGCTACTGCACCCGTCGCACATCCTCCACTCCGCCGGCTCCATTCGGAGCCGGCATCCTCATGGAGGGGTGTTTCCCACTGGGCTGGCGGGCGGCCTTTTGGCGGTCGCCCGCAAGCCCAGTGGGAAACCCAGAATACCCGCTGTGGTCTTTTGACCGCGCAGCGGTATTCTGGCGGTTCCCTCCAGGCGGGCGGCTCCCGCCACCCGCCGGGGTCAGAATGACCCCCATAGTCTTAAGAGATGAAAACCTCTAAACTGCTTTAAAATTCAAGTCTCTGTTGAGAAAGCTTCCCAAGCAAACTAGAAAACCTTAATTACTGCCCAGTGCAGTCTGAGAGTATATCTAGATGTCACCTTATCAAAGATGACCTGTAATAACTGTAGAATATTCAGTGCTGATGCTAGAACTGGGGATAACGATCTTCTGCTACACCAAACATCAAAAGAAGCACATTGATGAGCACAAGTTGTTTTATTTGGTGACTTTCTAGAGGCCTGCAATGAGTGTGATACAGAGATAGAGAAACCTCTATTCATGAACCATTCTGTTGGAGATGGGATTTCTAGTTGGTCGAGGTATACACCCTTGTCGAAGTAGAGACCACAATCTTAGTCAGGGTTAGTCACAACACAATCCAAATTATTCTGTGCCCATCCTCTGGTAGCTGGGCACTGAGCAGTCAGGCTTAACTTAGAAGGCAATGTGAAAAGTATTTGTGCAATAACTCATAGAGTAACATAGTGAAAACATCACAAAAATACACCACACAGGTTTAAAAAAATAGATGATATTTATCTGAATAAAATAAGGTCAAAACGACAAAGATTCATTAAGCACAAGTTAAAATATCACTTTTAAAATGTTTAAAAGAGTTTCAGTCCTTGGAAATCAATAGTTGTTTCCTTGTAGCACACAGTACCTGAATGCATCAAAAATAACGACACACGTAGACCGCAGAGGGGGAGATGCATGGAAAAATAAAGTGTTGCGTTGGATTTTTCCAGGTGGTACAGATGATGCATTGTTTCTTTCCACGCTGCAAGGGGTTGCGTCATTTTTCAGGCGTGCAGGCTTGGTTTCTCACTGCAATATGGGTATAGTTTGATGCCCAGGGACGAAGCATTGAAAATCCTTGGCGCGCTGGTAGAATGAGCACGTGCTGTATCGATCAAGTAGGTGATGTGTCGAATTTTACATCTCAAGGCAGGCGATGCATCAAATGTTCTGCCGGGAAGATTGTGTTGAGCAGTACCGATCAGCGGTGCGTTGATTTCCCAGCTGTGATGCAGCCTTTGCGTTGATTTCTGCAGGCGTTGCATCAAAGATTTTCTTAAAGAGGTGATGTCTTTGTTGGCCCTGAGACTTCAGAAACAGGAGGCAAGCCCTTGGAGAGCACTTCAGGAAGAAGGCAGAGTCCTTCTCAGCAAAGCAGTCCACATGAGCACTTTGGGCAGCCAGGCAGTTCCTCTGACAGAGTGCAGGTGTAGGTCCAGATGTGTCTGATTTGATGGGATTCGAGACCCAGTTTATATACCCAAAAATGCTTTTGAAGTGGGGGAAACTTCAAAGATTAGTTTTGAAGTGCACATGTTCCCCTTTCAGCCCAGTCCTGTCTTCCAGGATCCCTGTGGGGGGTTATCAGTCCTTTGTGTGAGGGCAGGCCACTGACCTTTGAAATGTAAGTGTGAGCCCTGCCACCCTTCCTGCCAAGAAAGACTGAGTGTCTTGTGTTTGTGGTTGTCTCAGTGAAATGCACAAGGTGAACTGTCAACCAGCACAGACCAGACGTGGATTGGAGACAGGCTGTAAGGCACAGATGTCAGTAAGTGCAGAGAAATGCCCACTTTCTACAAGTGGTACTTCTAAAATAGTGATATTAAATCCAACTTCACCAGCAAGCAGGATTTTTATTACCATTCTGGCAATACTAAACATGATAAGGCCACTCCTTTCAGTTCAGAATCTACCACTTAAAAAGTAAATGAGGGCAGTTCTAATGCTAGTTTATGAGAGAAGCAGGCCTCACAGTAGTGGAAAATGAATTTCTGAGTTTTTTACTACCAGGACATGTAAAACACATAAGCACATGTCCTGCCTTTTACCTACATAGCACCCTACCATATGGGTTACCTAGGACCGAACATTAGGAGTGACGTATATGTAGAAAAAGGAGGGTTTATGGCTTGGCAAGTAATTGTAAATGCCAAGTCGAAGTGGCAGTGAAACTGCACACAGAGGCCTTGCAATGGCAGGCCTGAGACATGGTTAATGGGCTACTTATGTGGGTGCCACAATCTGTGCTGCAGGGCCACTAGTAGCATTTAATTTACAGGCCCTGGGCACATGTAGTGCACTTTACTAGGGATGTATAAGTAAATTAAATATGCCAATTGTGGATACGTCAATGTTACCATGTTTTAAGCAGAGAGCACATGCACTTTAGCACTGGTTAGCAGTGGTAAAGTGCCCAAAGTCTTAAGGTCAGCAAAAACGAGATCAGCAAAACAGGAGGTCTGAAGTCAAAAAGTCAGGGAACTTACAGATAAATTAAAAATGCCAATTGGGCAGGAACCAATGTTTGCATACTTAGGGGAGATAACACATGTACTTTAGCACTGGGCAGCAGTGGTAAATTATGCAGAGACCTAAAACTGTCAGAGTCACCAGATCCTCGGGGTCTGTGCACGTTCCCAACACTTCCACCACAAGACAGCTCCAATACTCTGATTAGATTTATCACAGAGTCTATGAGAGTCCAAGTGGGGAAAAGGGGATTAGGACGGGAACAGCTGGGAAGGAGACCTGTAGGAAGCAAAAGGTTAAGACACAACATCAAAATTACATCTCATGAAATGAGTACCATGCTACAACTCTAAGCTTCGTCTTTTCCGAAAAACATGAACAACCCTAGAATAGTCCTAAAACTGACTAGGCTTTAGATGAGCGAATGCCTGAGGAGGAAACAGGAAAAGTTAAATAGGACTTTCAGATTTGAGTACTTTCTTTAGCATGAGATTCAGGAAACACTCTGAGCAATTTCTAAACAACCATATGAATCTCCTTTTAAGAATATATATCAGGAACACACAGCATTACATCTAGAACTCTGGTATTGTTGTGTTCATCTCAGAAAAAACATTGGGAAGTGAATTGCGCACATTGCAGATTTTTATATGAGTATTAAACACCATAAAGGATTGTGCACCATGAAATCACACAACGTAGATTCAAGGAATAAATCACGCAACGTGTCAACTTGAAATGCTACCAAGAAAATGTCTTAGAATAGTAGCGCACAGTAATTTACATTATTTATACACGAGGAAAGAATTGGGCGTCTTGCCGATTCAAATGCCACCATACAAATGCCAAGAAATGGTAGCGCACAATGAACAACATGAAAAGCACTTAGGGAAAGAATCGCGCGTCTTGTCGATTCAAATGCCACCATGCAAATGCCAAGAAATGGTAGCGCACAATGAATAACATGCAAAAACACTCAAGGAAAGAATCGCGCGTGTTGCTGATTCGAATGCCACCATGTAAATGCCAGAAAATGGTAGCGCACAATGAACAGCATGAATTACACACGAGAAGTGAATCGCGCGTTTCGCCGATTCGTATGCCACCATGTAAATGTCAAGAAAAGGTAGCGCGCGCGCAATGAACAACAAAGTTAAATGCTCATGAAACGAGTTGCACGTCTTGCCAACTCGTAAAACATCATGTAAATGTCAAGAAATATCAGCGCGCAATGAACAACAATGTAATAACGAAGTCAAATCTTTATGGAATAAATTGCGCGTCCTCCCTATTTGCAAACCACCATACAAATGTCAAAAAATGGCAGCACACAAGTAATCTGTTATTCATTTAGGAATTAAAATCAAGAATATGAAAATTCTCAATTACGGTGTTGGAAAATGTTCAAACACCGTCTTACCGCCTGGAAACAGTGATCACCAATGAGAGATGAGTGCAGAAGACTGGAAAATCCAAATAGCCGCCGGGACAGGAGCTCAGGAAGAAGCTGCTGCTCTGCACCGGAACCTCTGAATAGTGAGCACTGGAAGTTTTATAGAGTCTTGGCCCAGCCTAGAACCACACCCAGGCATGTTGCAGGGAAAGTCTCTAGAAGGCCCTGGAAAGGGACCACACCCTAACACACTCTGAATGTCTGCAGTAATACATTGCAAATGTACAGTATTTAAAAGCACCTTAAAAATTAATCTTTTGGATGGAATTCTGCAATGCAAAAGGTTAAACAATAACATATCATCACAATGCATAAATTACATCATCTTGCGAGTGTTGGGTTTTTGCATTCTAGATGCCCGTAGAGCGCGCACTGTCCTGGTGTTGACAGTACTCCCCTCTCCCAGGCGCGCTCTAGGGCCTGGTTTATCTGGATTGAGACGCTGAAAGCGTCTCACAAGTACTGGAGCATGAACATCAGATGTGGAAACCCATGAATTACTTTCAGGGCCATAACCTTTCCATGAGATTAGGTACCATAGGTTACGCCCTCTCAGTTTAGAGTCCAACACTTTCTTGACTTCATATTCTTCTTCCCCCTGTACTAGAACAGGAGCTGGATGAGGGTGGACCTTTTGGACTGCCTTTTTAAGAGGGAAGTATGGAACACTGGATGAATCCGTAATGATTTTGGCAATTGTAGTTTATAGGTCACAGGATTGATTTGCTGAAGAACAGTGTAAGGACCTATAAATTTGGGGTTGAACATGTGCTTCTTCTTGAAGTCTATATGTTTTGTGGAAAGCCACACTTTGTCACCAGGTTGATACTGCGGTCCCTCACAATGTTTCTTGTCATAATGCTTTTTGTATTTTTTTTTGGCTTTTTCTAAATGTTGTTGAATCGATTTCTGAGTTTGATGCAAATGTTGAGATTTCTGACACAGCTGGAGTGAGAGAACTTTCTTGAGGAATTGTGATGGGCAAGGTGTCAGGATCATAGCCAAACAAACCAAAGAAGGGTGTAACACCAGTAGACGTGTGGAAGGAGTTGTTGTAGGCTAACTCAGCTAACCAGAGCATTGATGTCCATGAATTAAGTGCTTTTTCAGCGTAAGCACGTAGGTATTGCTTCAAAGTCTGATTTAGTCTCTCCGTTTGACCATCTGTTTGAGGATGGTGGCTAGTAGATAGGGTAGATGTCACTTGGAGTGTTTTACACCATGTCTTCCAGAAGTTGGAGGCAAATTGCGATCCCCGATCGGAGAGGATCACTTTTGGCAGTCCATGATAATGAACCACTCTATTCAGTAAGATAGTTGCCAGTTCACTAGAGGTGGGTAATTTCTTACAGGCAATGAAATGTCCATATTTCGTGAGACTATCTACTACCACCAGAATTAATGAATGCTGTTGAACCACTGGCAGACCTGTAATAAAGTCTAAAGAGATGTGTTCCCACGGACGACTTGGGGTTGGGAGTGGGTGTAACAACCCTTTCGGTTTTGAATGACTTATTTTAGTGCGAGCACAGACTTCGCAGTTGTTTACCATTGTTTTTACATCCTTTGTTAAGGTAGGCCACCAAAAATAGCGTTGGATTAATTCAAGAGTTTTAGGAGTACCAGGGTGACCTGCTGTAGGTATAACATGCAACCAATGAAACACTATCTTGCGAAGTTTGGTAGTGGGCACGAACAAACGAGCATCGTGAAAGGGTAATCCTTGCTTGATTGATCTTTTCGGATCTGCTTGGGCCCACGCCTGCCATTTTTCAACAGTGAATGAATTGCGGATGTCTTCAAAGAAATCTTCTGTTTTTATGATACATAGGACCTTGTCAGGAGCAATGATAGCTCTGGAGGTTTGAACTGCAGGCAATGTGGTAGACTCTTGGCGGGACAAGGCGACAGCTTTGCAATTATCTTTACCAGTCCGGAAGGTTACCACAAAATCAAACTCGGCAGAAAACAGCATCCAGCGTAATTGCCGAGGAGTCAAAAGTCTGGCAGAACTCATGAATTGAAGATTGCGATGATCAGTATATACTGTGACAGTATATTTAGCTCCCAACAAATGATGTCTCCATTCTT
Source organism: Pleurodeles waltl (assembly GCF_031143425.1). NCBI lineage: Eukaryota > Metazoa > Chordata > Amphibia > Caudata > Salamandridae > Pleurodeles > Pleurodeles waltl. Next base: position 150,018,691 of record NC_090436.1, on the reverse strand, counting down.
TAAAGGCGTCACGAATCGCCAGAAGCTCTTTTTCAGCAATGACATAGTTCTGTTCGGCTTCGTTCAACTTCCGAGACATGTAAGCTACAGGATGAAGCTGATCAGTGTCTTTGTTTCGTTGTGACAAGACTGCTCCTATCGCCACATCTGAAGCATCAGCTTCCACTATGAAAGGTCGATCCGCATCTGGATGAGTAAAGACTGGGGCAGTGGAGAAAGCTTCTTTCAAAGTTGAAAAGGATTGGTCTGCTTCTGGGGACCATACACATTTTTCTTTCTTTCTTAATAACTTAGTAATTGGAGCCACTGTCTGGGAGAAATGATTGATGAACCTCCGGTAAAAATTTGCAAAGCCCAGGAAACATTGTACATCACAAACAGTCTTTGGGATGGGCCATTCAAGTACGGCTTTTACTTTCCTTTCTGCCATCACCATACCTTGAGGGGTAAGGATAACCCCTAAAAATTCAACTGTGGTAACATGAAACTCACACTTGGTTAGCTTGCAATATAAATGGTGTTTACAAAGGGCTGCCAACATTTTCTTGACATGTTGAACATGTTCATTCTCATTGTCTGAGTAGATCAAAATGTCATCAATGTAAACTATGGCAAAGATATCGAGGTACTCTCTAAGAACGTCATTTAAGAAAAATTGAAATGCTGCTGGAGCATTGCACAGACCAAAAGGCATGACAGTGTATTCAAAAAGGCCATATCTTGTTTTGAATGCCGTTTTCCATTCGTCACCCTCTCTCATTCTGACCAAATGGTAAGCACCTCGAAGATCAAGCTTCATGTATATTTTTGCTTTCTTTACTTGTTCCAGTAAGACCGGAATTAGAGGCAAAGGATATTTGTTCTTGATGGTGATTTTATTCATGCCCCTATAGTCGATACAAGTTCGAAGCTCTCCGTTCGCTTTTGGAACAAAAAACAAAGGAGAAGCTGTGGGGGACTTAGAGGGGCGGATGAAACCATTCTCTAAGAATTGATCCAAGTATTTTCGTAAATGTTGATTTTCATGTTCTGACAGGGCATACACACGACAGTTGGGAAGTATCCCCCCTGGGACTAGATCAATTTGACAGTCATAAGATGTATGAGGAGGTAAGTTCTCTGCTTCCTTCTCATCAAATACATCTTCATAAGACGAATACTGTTTGGGCAACTGAACTTCTTTCTCTGCGGCGGTAGCTATGTAAGAATGGCGGTCTTCCGATTCTTGAGTCCTTTGGAGACAATGTTCTTTACATAGCACTGATGAGAACACGATCTTTCCTTCTGCCCAATTAATCTCTGGATTGTGATGAGTTAACCATGGCAAGCCAAGGATGATCCCATACTGGGGAGCATGGATCACGTCAAGGATGAGTTCCTCTTTATGTTTCTTTCTTTGATTTTTACCTTCGCAAATGATTGTCAAGGGGACAGTCTGAAGAGTTCTCGGACCTCCAGTCAAGAGTTTTCCATCAAATGCCTGGATGGTTTCTGGGGTCTTCTTTTCAATACATGGGATTCCCCCATGCACGAACCAATTGGGCGTCAACAAAGTTTCCGGTAGCCCCAGAGTCGACTAGAGCCTTCTTGAAATAGGTCTTTTTCTTGACCTGAACTCTTATTCCCAATTTTAGATGTTTGGATTGTGAAGGATCCACGGCGACACCCAAGAGCAACCCTTCTCTGCAACTTGAGTGCTTTAGATTTCCCGACTCGACTGATGCATTGGTTGCAACTTTCTGAACTGGGCCTCGCTTGCTCTTTGTTTTGATTGGACAATCTTTGGTGAAATGACCTTTCCGCCCACAATCGAGACATTGCCCATTTTTTCTGCGTAGGTCCTTTTCATCTTTGGTCAAAGGTCTCCTGATGGTTCCAATTTCCATCGGTTCCGGCGTTCTTTCTCTCGGAGTTCTTGAGTCTTTGTTATCATGAGCATGCCAAGAATGTTTTTCAGTCTTTTTACGCGTTCCTTTTCGTTCATTTAAACGATGATCAAGCCTCAAGAATCTTGACAGTTTGCAGGTTGTGGGTCGATTTGCGCTAAGATGTCTTTTAGCTCCTCTTTGAGTCCCCTGTAAAACAAGGCCGCTTGTTTTTCTTCAGGCCAGGATGTCTCAGCGACCAGCCGATTAAAGTTGGCTAAATATGACACTAAGTCCTGATTCCCTTGGCGTAAGTCTAATAATTCACGATCTGCTGACTGTGTTACAGTTATACGATCGAAAACCCTCTCAAATTCACGAACAAAATTTTTCCAGTTATACAACAGGGGACTATTTTTACGCACAAGAGGAATAGCCCAGGTAGCTGCATCTCCAGACAGATATGACAACAAGAAAGCTACTTTAGACTGGGCATCGGGGAAAGTATGTGGTCTGCAGGTGAAGTGAAGTTCCACTTGAACCAGAAAAGATTGCGCTTTCAAGGGATCCCCTGAGAAGCGTTCTGGGGGAGCTAAAGGAATGGCTGAAGGAACATTGAGGGAAATGTTAGTCGGATTACCTCCAGAAGTCTGAGAAGAAGTACCTGGCCAAGACACACCTGTGGGACTTTGTTCTTTCTTCTCAACCTTATTCTGTAACTGACTCACCCTCTCAGCTAAACTATTTGTCAAATCCTTTGATGATACCACTTCTGACTGGAGCTGGGTGATAGCCTTGACTAGCTCGTCCAGTGTGGCCATGCTGAGAACATACACAAACCAGGAGGATAATAATTTGTGGGCTCACTATTCTGTCAGAGTCACCAGATCCTCGGGGTCTGTGCACGGTCCCAACACTTCCACCACAAGACAGCTCCAATACTCTGATTAGATTTATCACAGAGTCTAAGAGAGTCCAAGTGGGGAAAAGGGGATTAGGACGGGAACATCTGGGAAGGAGACCTGTAGGAAGCAAAAGGTTAAAACACAACATCAAAATCACATCTCATGAAATGAGTACCATGCTACAACTCTAAGCTTCGTCTTTTCCGAAAAACATGAACAACCCTAGAATAGTCCTAAAACTGACTAGGCTTTAGATGAGCGAATGCCTGAGGAGGAAACAGGAAAAGTTAATTAGGACTTTCAGATTCAAGTACTTTCTTTTGCATGAGAATCAGGAAACAATCTGAGCAATTTCTAAAAAACCATATGAATCTCCTTTTAAAAATATATATCAGGAACACACAGCATTACATCTAGAACTCTGGTATTGTTGTGTTCATCTCAGAAAAAACATTGGGAAGTGAATTGCGCACATTGCAGATTTTTATATGAGTATTAAACACCATAAAGGATTGTGCACCATGAAATCACACAACGTAGATTCAAGGAATAAATCACGCAACGTGTCAACTTGAAATGCTACCAAGAAAATGTCTTAGAATAGTAGCGCACAGTAATTTACATTATTTATACACGAGGAAAGAATTGCGCGTCTTGCCGATTCAAATGCCACCATACAAATGCCAAGAAATGGTAGCGCACAATGAACAACATGAAAAGCACTCAGGGAAAGAATCGCGCGTCTTGTCGATTCAAATGCCACCATGCAAATGCCAAGAAATGGTAGCGCACAATGAATAACATATAAAAACACTCAAGGAAAGAATTGCGCGTGTTGGCGATTCGAATGCCACCATGTAAATGCCAGAAAATGGTAGCGCACAATGAACAGCATGAATTACACATGAGAAGTGAATCGCGCGTTTCGCCGATTCGAATGCCACCATGTAAATGTCAAGAAAAGGTAGCGCGCGCAATGAACAACAAAGTTAAATGCTCATGAAACGAGTTGCACGTCTTGCCAACTCGTAAAACATCATGTAAATGTCAAGAAATATCAGCGCGCAATGAACAACAATGTAATAACGAAGTCAAATCTTTATGGAATAAATTGCGCGTCCTCCCTATTTGCAAACCACCATAGAAATGTCAAAAAATGACAGCACACAAGTAATCTGTTATTCATTTAAGAATTAAAATCAAGAATATGAAAATTCTCAATTACGGTGTTGGGAAATGTCCAAACACCGTCTTACCGCCTGGAAACAGGGATCACCAATGAGAGATGAGTGCAGAAGACTGGAAAATCCAAATAGGCCGCCGGGACAGGAGCTCAGGAAGAAGCTGCTGCTCTGCACCGGGACCTCTGAATAGTGAGCACTGGAAGTTGGGCTGACTCTCTTTTATAGAGTCTTGGCCCAGCCTAGAACCATGCCCAGGCATGTTGCAGGGAAAGTCTCTAGAAGGCCCTGGAAAGGGACCACACCCTAACACACTCTGAATGTCTGCAGCAATACATTGCAAATGTACAGTATTTATAAGCACCTTAAAAATGAATCTTTTGGATGGAATTCTGCAATGCAAAAGGTTAAACAATAACATATCATCACAATGCATAAATTACATTATCTTGCGAGTGTTGGGTTTTTGCATTCTAGATGCCCGTAGAGCGCGCACTGTCCTGGTGTTGACAAAAACCAGCAAAAATAAAAACAGGGTCAGAAAAATAGTACGAGGCAGGCAAAAAGTTGAGGGATAACCACCCTAAGGCTGTCAGGTCTAACACATTCCCTCTCATCTTCGGCAACAACAGTGTTAGTTAGAGTCTAAGGTGTCAAGGATGACTGAGAAGAGGTGGGGGCAAGGGCAGAATCCATTTTCAAACTACCACTGTAAGCCAAAGAAGGAAAAACCATGGTCTTCTTGTCCAAAACTGGAGGACAATAATAATTTCTCCTAATGTTTTCCTGGTCCGTTGGAATTAAAGGAATAGGGGGGTGGGGCATAGAGGAGCTTTTCTCCATCGCCTATTGTTTCTATTAACTTAATAGTAATTCGGGAAGCTAGGAATTCTGATGAGATGCAAACAAATCTAAAAGAGGTCCTCCCCACCTCTGGCATATCTTCTGAAATATTAGTGGATTTAGAACAAAGAATCCTAGATCATGGGAAGACCCTGCTGAGATGGTCCGCTTAAGAATCCAGAGAGACCCTTATGTAAATGGCCCTCAGGTTAAGGAGATTATGGTCAGCTGAGACACAGATTTGATGATTTACTTGACTGAGAGGGCTGGAACCTGTATTAAACTGATGATTTAGATGAGACATGGTTACCATGTTGTCCATACAGACCAATAAGGCCTTTCCCTTTAGATAATCTGAAAAGAATTGTATTGCCATCCAGATGGGCATTAACTCTCTCCAGCTGGATGAGAGATCCTGTGTAGCTCTGTTGTCTAGCTCTGTTGTCTAGCACTGCTCCCAAAGTCCCCAACCCTGGCTCCTCGTATCAGCAGTTAGGACTATTGGATGGTGGTAAGAAAACAATGTCACATGATCCAAGGATGAGGGTGTAATCTAATTTTAAAAAAGTCTCTCTTGGATTGAGTGAGTGACAGGAATTAGATCCTTGTATCCTTCGTGAAAAGGGATACAATGTCTTAAGATGTGAAGAATCACCTATTTCAGGTGAAGACGAGCCCTTGTCACTATACTCAGAGTTATAGTTGAAATAGGAGAGAAAAAAATGGAGCAGGTGATGAACCTCTTATATTCTAAAATTCTCCTCAGAAAGCCTGGGTTAGATGTAAAAAAAAAAATACTTTAACAATCACAAATTAGCATGTCTCTCTGGACTGGAAGTAATTCTGATGCTGGGCATTTCTGACTTTGCCATTAAAGCCTCTACGTAACCTCAAAGCTTCCTCTTCCTGGTCTCTGGAAGTTGAAATAGCTCCTGAGTGGTGTTGAACGTGGTTCCTATATATTCCATCTTCTGAGATGGAGTAAGGTGAGATTTCAGGCAGTTGATCAGGAACCCAAAGGTCTAAAGCATTTGATCGGTCAAGACAGTGTTTTCTACAGACTGGCCTCAAGAAGATTTAATTAGGAGATTGTTCTGATAAGGGTGGACCAATACACCCTTAAAATGGAGGAGATCCACCACGAGTGCCAAGACTTTGGTGAAAACGCTGTGGGAGGCTTTCAGCTCAAAAGGCAACACCCGAATTTGCCAGTAGGTTTCAGGTTTATTTATTTGAGTACTTAGTTAATTAAACCCTTTGCACCAAAAATTATAGAGAAAGCTCAAGTATACATTTATTCTGTGCATTAAACAGTAAAATACAGAACAACTGTTTATTGCAAGTTCAGTATTAAATTTCACAACACAAAGCTGCAAGCCTGGTTACTGTTTTGGCAGGCTGATAAACTATGGACCAGTTAATCCATTAAAAGTGCATAAGTGCCTGTGCTCGACTGTGTTAGAGTTTGAAATAAAGTGGCAGGGCAAGGGAAGTCTTGTGCAAAAGAAGGGTTAGGGTACTGTCCTTTATACATTAGTGTCTGTTACGTAGCTAATTTTCAGTTTGATGCTTGTCATGTATTTCACCAGTCTGCAATTTAGTTGAATGTCTGAGGTACTGAAGCAGACTAATACTGCCTGCCTGCATTGATGTAGCACCCTGACGTTAATTGCTGATTTCAGCTGATATTTCAGAAAGGATCTTTTGATCTGGGCTTTGATACCTGCTCCCAAGTATGGATGAGGTGCTAGATTATCGTAAGATGCTATTGTGAACCAGGCATGTTGTAGATTGGAGAAGACCTCTTTGTCAGTCAGTAAGGAAGAACACTTTGGGGCATATTTAAGAGTCCCTAGCCCCAGTGGAGCGTCACTTTACATGATGCTCCAGTGGTGCTAACCTCTGCTCCATATTTACAAGGAGGTGTTATGCCACTTTTTGTGGCGTTATGCCTCCTTGTAAATATGGGCCCCTCTGACGCAGTTTTCTGTATCAGACGTGCATGCAATGCGTGTAGCTGTGGGCGTGCTGTAGATTTTGGACCCTAGCTCAGCTGGCACCTTGAGAAACCTAGTCTACCTGCACATTTTTGGAAATTAAATTCCTAAGGAAATCCAGTGTGGGTTGACTTGTGTGGCTCTGACCACATATTTTTAATCAGAAACCCTGGCAAACCTCAAAATTTAACTAAAAAACACATTTTCCTCACATTTCTGTGATGGAAAGTTCTGGAATCTGTGAGGAGCCACAAACTTCCTTCCACCCGGTATTGCCCAAGTCTCCCGATAAAAATGGTATCCCACTTGTGTGGGATGACCTAGTGCATGCGACAGGAAGCAGCCCAAAATCCAACATGGACGCAACACATTTTTCCAACGAAAACTGACCCTCTTTTTCCGATGTTGGAAGCTCTTGTTTTTGGACACTAGCTCAGCCGGCCGCTAGGGAAACCTAGCAATCCTATATATTTTTGACACCTAGGGGAATCCAGGATGACATTACTTGCGTGGATCTCATCAGTTTTATTTCCCACAATGCCCTGCAAACCTCCAACTTTGCCTAAAATATCATGCATTTTCCTTACATTTCTGTGATGAAAACTTTCAGAATGTGCAGAAATCCACAAAATTCCTACCACCCAGCATCGCCCACCTGTCCCAATAAAAATGTTGCCCCACTTGTGTGGCTCGGCCTAGTGCCACAACAGGAACAGATCCAAACAAGGACAATGGGAGCCCTTGCACGGAGACTCCTATTGACCACAGTTGGGTCAGTTTCTGTTGCTGGCACTAGGCCCAGCCAAGTGGGGCAGACTTTTTACTGGTACAGATATGGCAGTACTGTGTGGTAGGAATTTGGTAGATTCCTGTGGGTTCTGGAAGTTTCCATCACAGAAATACATGGAAAATTAGTGATTTCAGGCAAAGTTGGAGGGCATTGTGGGTAAGAAAATGGTTTGGGTGCGTGTGACACACACCTCGCTGGGCTTCCCCAGATGTCTAGTTTTCAGAAGTGTCTGGGTCTGCTAAGTTTTTCCCAGGTGGTAGCCTACCCAAGCCCAAAAACTGCAACCGTACACTATTGCAAGAGAGATGATATTGGGAATTAGTCAAGCTTTCCTGCCCATATGTAATGTTAACACCCAAAAGAGTCAAATGGCATCTTGCTTGACATTGGGATGAGATGCTTTAGTCCACAGGGGGAGCAGAAAGACTGTTGCCCCCTTCATTGAGAGGTGTGGGCGTAACCATGCCCATTGTGGTGGGCAGCCCTCACTCCTCTTTTAAAAAAAATTATTCTCTGGTGTCTAGTGGCCTTTCTGCCCCCCCCCCCGGGCAGATCTTGGGTAATTACCCCCATTTGCACCCGATGGGGGCAGAAATACTGTGCCCATTTTGTGGGGGCATTGCCATGCCCATTCTGGGCAGCCCCCGCTAATCTTTTATAAAAAAGAAAAATCCCTGGTTTCTAATAGGCTTTCTGCCCCCATTTGACCCCCCCCAGGAGGGCAGAAAGATTCTTCCCATTTGTGTCTAGAAGATATGGAGACATTTGCATGCCCATTGTGGGCAGCCGCCACTCCTCTTTTGAAAAAAAAGATATCCCTGGTGTCTATTGGCCTTTCTGTTTCCATCTGCCCCCCCGGGAGGGCAGAAAGATTGTTCCCATTTGTGTCTAGAAGGTATGGAGGCATTGGCATGGCCATTGTGGGAAGCCGTCTCCACTCTTTTATTAAAAAAAAAAGAAAATCCCTGGTGTCTAGTGGGCTTTCTGACCCTGCTGGGGGGCAGATCAGAGATAATACTCCCCATGCGACCCCCTGAGAGGCTAGAAAGTCTGTTTATATTTGTGTATTGGGGTGAGAGCATTGACATGCCCATTTGGGACAGCCCCCTCCCCTCTTAAAAAAAACAAAAAAAAACAGGTGTCTAATTGGCTTTCTGCCCTCCCGCCCCCGGGGGTAAATACCCTTATTTGTCTCCCAGGGGGACAGATTGACTGTTTGTGTCTGGGGAGGGGGGTAAATCAGTGGCTTTTGCCCCTATATGGCCCCGAGGGGGGACAGAAAGATTGAATCTAAGTATTTGGGGAGGAGCAAAAGCTCTTGCCCAAAGGGCTGCTCCCCCTCCCTGGTGCCTAGTGAAGTGGATCACTGCTTGGGGATCGTCCTCCAGCGACGATCCCCAAGCATGGATCCATTAGGGAAGAGTACCATTGGAAAGGGGACATTCTCCCCTTTCCAATGATACCTCTCCAATCGACCTAGGTGCTCAGGAGCTGAGATAGCCCCACAAAGCAACTAGACAATGAAAGTGAAATGAGCTGATCAGCCCATTTCACTTTCATTTTAAGTGAAATGATATTGGCGTGTTGTGTGCGCTGATCATCATTTCAATGAAAACCAAAAACAGCCTCGGAAGCTGGGAAAGGTATTTCCCAGCTTCAAGGGTATTTTTGGCACAAAGGAAATCCCTCTTCTGTTAACAGCAGAGGGATTTCCTGGGCATGTGCAGAGGATGGAACAGTTCCGTCCTCCGCTGTCCTCAGCACGGAAGGGGTTAGAGGAGCCCTGTCTGTCAAAAACACACACAGGTATTTGTATTCTGACACGACCTCAATTTTCCCATCTCACAGACTTCACTGATGAGAGCTCAGGGAAGGTTTACCTATAATAATCATTTTTGTCTCCTTCAGATTGATTTTCATTGAGCTCGTACTGGAATATGAAGCAGTGGTGTTCAAGTCTCTGAAGGCTGACTATGGCCCTTATTACAACCTTGGTGGGCGGTGGAGGCCGCCCACCAAGGTTGGACCGCCGAGGGGCCGCCTATGTGGCCGCAATCCCACTGACCGCATTAGAACATCCCCACTGGGCTGGCGGGCGGAACAGCGGGGATGTCGGCCGTAACATTGGAGCCGGCTCCTAATGGAGCCGGCGGTGTTGCGGCCATGCGACGGGTGCAGCTTCCCCCTTTGCGCTTTTCACTGTCTGCTGTGCACACAATGAAAAGGAGGGTGGGGCTGTGCCTGGGGGCCCCTGCACTGCCCATGACAAGTGCATGGGCAGTGCAGGGGCCCCCAGGGGCCCGCGACTCCCCTTCCTGCCAGCATTTCCATGGCGGTCTCTACCGCCATGGACAGGTTGGCGGGAAGGGAAGTCGTAACCCTCTGGGCAGCGCTGCAAGCAGCTACCGCCGCGGTCGGAATACGGCAGGTTGTACCGCCAGCCTGTTGGCGGTACAATCTCCAAAACAGCCCTGGAGGTCTTTGACCGCCAGGGTTGTAATGAGGCCCTATGTCATCTGCACACATTAAAATTGGCATCAGGGTGCTTCCCAGCTTTGGAGCACGTGAGTTTACCTGATCAAGGATGGGTGGAAATCTGACAAAAAAAGATAAAAAAGTGTGGGTTCTAGTACACCCTTGTGTTAAGCCTTGGTAGGTCTGAATGTTTCTGGACAGAAGATCACAATCACCTAGTTTTATTCTAACCCAGGTGTCAGTAGGGAGAAGGATCAGGGCTTGTAGCAGAGGGTGAGGTATATTCCAACTGGTGAGTTTATTCCAAAGCTTGCCCCTGCCAACTCAATCAAAAGCTGCTTTAAAATCTATGAAACAGAGGTAACGTTGCTGATGTTTTTTCTAGTGTTGATTGAACAATAATGATAGAGCAAATAAGTTTGATTTAGTCCCCATGCTTTTTGGTTAACAGGAATCAAATGCCTTTCGGCAGCCCAGGAAATTAGCTCCTCAAGGAGAAAGCCAGCAAACTATTCTGACTCAAAGTCCAGGAGTGCTATAAGTCGATAGTTTGCAGGTTCTGAGTCATTGATACCTATGTAAATATGAGAGGTACGTGAACGTTTCCATGAATGTGGGATAATGTTAAGCGTAGTGATGCACTCAAAAACTGACTCCAAGTTGTTCGCCCAGAATGATATGTCCTCTTTAAAAATGGCAGAAGGAAGGCCATTTGGGGCAGGTGCTCTGTTGCGGCAGCTTCTCGAGATTTGGCTTTCAATTGTTGCTGCCTGAAATTTCCAAAGTCTGAAAGCCTGTATTACACAGGGGTTCTTTTGAGCCTCTTGTGAAGCCATTGACTGGTACACTGTAGTCTTGGTCAGATGTGGTGTGCTCTCCAAGTGGGCAAAGTTTTTTTAGATATACTTGAACCAGCACTCTTATTGTATATTAACTGTTGTTTTACTTTTGGAGAGTTTGTTTAAGTTGTTCACTGTTTTCCACACCAAATAATATACCATAACACATAAAAGAAAACATTAACAGAAATATTACAAATTACAGAAATAGCAATACTACAGCTTGGTTTGTGGAGTGCTTTAATCCTTTTAGTTTTCCCTGTGTGTTCATCTTTGACACTCTGCATTGATTACTTCTTGCAGAGTTCACATATTGAGCAACAAATTGGGCATTGAATTGGTCCCAGGTGCTGTGGGTAACCATCTCAGACAGGTGAGCCAGAAATAAACTTTTTACTGACACAGAGAGTCCATGGATTGTTCTAGGAGTCCATTACACTGTCTTTTATTGTTTATCATTAATACTGCTGTGTATTACTTTGTCTGATGGATGGCTATTTGAGGTGACAGCAAAGGCACACTTCCTGCGATCAGCAGTCACTTTCTCCCCTGGGTATTGTAGCGTCCTCTCCAGCCTGGGTGCCGACCAATATAAATGCCACACACTGAGTACAGAGCTTTGTATTATGCATCTCTATTCGTCTTCATGTAACCAAAAGGGTTCCGTCATTCATACTCGCAACAACACTACAGGCATTATGGGAATATGGGAACAACTGATTAAAAGATGGATTGGGGGTCGGTAGAGAGCATAGGAAATCTATTAAAGAGCTGGTTTTGTGATTATGAACTGTGAAGGTGGGAGGCTTATCATTCAAGAAACAACTATTGTTGGCTCTTAGATGGAAAAACTCTAACTTGTAAATGAGCTCTCTGCCCTTTTTGTCACATTTGATAGGATAAATTTGAGTGTGTGCCGAAATTTACCAAAATGCATTCTGAGAGGCTAAAAAGTCATTGGCTTGCTGAGACTGAAGCAGATTCATATTGAAGTACCCTGAGAGAATTATTTCAGTTACCATGGGCACTATTTGAAGGTCAAAGATTTCCTTTTTTTAGATGATCAATGGCTTTATGTTTGATTTTCACTTTTGGTGGTATATATCTATTCATAAGGGCCAGATTGAGCATCCTTGAGCCTTGTCTAAGAGCGGTTTGAACAATTTGCAGGCAACCCCACGCTGTGGGTTTCGTTATGTGATTGACGTTTAGGACAGATTGGATGTAAACTGCCCGTCTCCCACAATGTCTTTAATTGTAGGTGTTGAGAAGCTGATGTACCCTAGCATCATGGGCACTGTCTCTGCCCAGGTTTCTTGTAGTAAGATGATCTGAAATGTCTCCAGAAATTCTAAAGTTTTGCTATCAGCAAGTTTATCTAGCAGACCATTGATGTCCCATGAGCAGATTTTGAGTTTCTCTGCTAGCCCTGTGGCAGCTACGGCTGTGGATCTGGTACATGCTGGTGCTTTGGGTTTGTTCAGCGCTCCAGAAATCCAGCTCCTATCATGATCCTTTAAAAGTGACCTTTTGACTGTCTGGTAGAATGAATACAAGGATGGTGGATCATGTTAGCTGAGAAGCTTGGGAGAGTTGCTCAGGGTATTTCTTAAAACTGAGCATGTGTGTTTTTTAAGGGCTAATTATATTTTTGTTTCTTACGCCCATGGCAAGAAAGTGTGGGTTGGCTGATTGGCTGTGAGGGGTCACCCGTATCCCTAAACATTTGAGTATTGGCTGCTGCCAGTACCTTTTTTGCTGTGACAGTCGAAGTCCACAAGATATCTTGCGGTGGGAGTCATGAACTCCACAAAGGCATGTCAGTGGAACACAGGGTATAATCCACACTAGAGGACAGAAAAAAATATATGGTGTAGAAAGCCCGAGGGGTTAAACACCTGTGTTTAACAAAAACAGGCCTCACTCACAAATTGTGGCATGCTTCATCATAGGGCCCTGCTAACACACTCCGAGATATATCCACTTCGGAGTGGAGCAGTAAGGGTAGGGAAACATGAAACAAATCAGACGTATCCAACAAAAATAGCACAGGGACCAAAGACAAACAACAGAAAAAACATAAAACTGCCTCAGGCTGATCTCTCCTTCAATTTTATTCCAGTGTAGCCTGGACAGGGTTGAAATTTGTCATAGGTGGTGTCACCAGGAACTAATTACCTGTACACGCCAATGTCTGTGAAGGGTCAACATGTTTCGGCCATTTAGGGTTGCCACCTAGGGTCATTAGGCCTTCTTCAGGACCTTCGTCCTGTCCCGTTTTTTGTGTGTGCCCCTACCTGTCCTTTAGTCAGGAGACTTAGGGCCTGATTACAACTTTGGAGGACGGTGTTAATCCGTCCCAAATGTGACGGATATACCACCTACCGTATTACGAGTTCCATAGGATATAATGGACTCGTAATACGGTAGGTGGTATATCCGTCTCATTTGGGACGGATTAACACCGTCCTCCAAAGTTGTAATCAGGCCCTTAGTTATTCGTGTTTCTGAGACAATTTCTCATAAGTCAACACACTCTGTTATCTGTGGAAGATAGAAAACTTATGAGATACCAAAGATCAATATATGTGTCCTATTTCTATTATAATAAAACAGGGTATCTAAATTTGTTAGTTACTCCTAAACCCATCACCTTATGAAGTAGCTGTACAAAGAGATGTATATGGCGTGTTCTCCTTTTCTACGCTTCGGCCCACATGGGTCCTATACTGCAACTGTTGTTGCTCAAAATTCATTCTCCTAAAAAGTGGGTGTATATATGCAATTATCATACATTGCAAGGTCGTACATATCTTATGAGTCTATTTCTAAGTGTCTGTGGATACTTCACCCTGGTATCCCATGAAGGGTGCCCATTGCGTCTTCACTATGAGGCTGAACCTTTGTATTCCGCCCGCCGGTCCTCCCGGGTTCTACTGGTGTTATTTTTACATGGCTACTCATATTTGATAGATCCGTTTTTAATATATCCCTTTGATGCTCCCCCAGGGGGTATTTATGACCGTTTCGTCCTCGTGACATGGCTGGGCCTATGTTTTCCACCCGCCGGCCCTTTCGGGTTCTACTATTCTGATCCCGACCCCCTCTGTCCTCCGATCTATGTACTGAGCGTGTTGGGTGATTTACCATAAATCACGTGGTCGCCCCACTGCTACAGTATTATGCCAGTATAAGTACATGCCCCCTTTCCCCATCTCACCCCGCGCCCCCTCCTTACTTCGTCAAGGGTATGGTGCTGCTTATTGTGCCGCTCCCCGGTTCCGCGTAGGTGCTACGAACGGGATGGGGATTCAAATAAGAATACTTCCTGTTTGACGTCACTCCCGTCACGCCACACGGACAGAGTGGGGCGTTAAATCCCGCCTCACCTAAACTGTGGCGGCCATCTTGGGAGGGTCGGAAAACCGATCCTCCTTCTGATGTAGAAAAACACTTTGAAAACCGACCAGGACAAGAAACCCGATCGAAAAATACCAGCCATAATAGGGGAAAAAAAGACTTCCTTAGTGATAATAAATAAGTGGAAGAACAAATAACCAAACAGTTCGTAAAAGTTCCAAAAGGGGCGATACAGAGGGAATATGCACACACTCATGGGAATTTCCCGCCCCTACAACCCCCTCGATTGGGCCAGGGTTTCGGCTGGCCACCCTTTCTCTCACCGGCACACATCTACCCACCCTATCAATTCCAGCAAGGTAACCATCCTTTTTTAGGGCAAGGCAGGACAAGAGGACGAAACAGACAAAAAACAGATGCAAGGGTACAATGGGACGACTTAAATCAACAAGTGACAAGGAGTATGTCCCAGGAATTCCTACCAGGAACCAGCAAGGATTAGATCTGATTATGAATTTATCTGGTGTCACCCTCACAGAAGCACAGGAACAAGTTCTCAATAGAGGACTGGGTTATGTCCCTACAAACAGAATGGACAACTTTAAAATGAGGCAGGAATTAGCTGAATTCTTCAGACATATCCGTCTTAGATTTTTCTTTGAAGGGAATGAAGAGACCTCCCAACGACTAGGAGACACTGGGGGTCATTCCTAGTTTGGCGGGCGGCGGTCGCCGCCCGCCAAGCGGGAACCGCCAGAAGACCGTACCGCGGTCAAAAGACCGCGGCGGTCATTCTGAGTTTCCCGCTGGGCTGGCGGGCGACCGCCAGAAGGCCGCCCGCCCGCCCAGCGGGAAACCCCCTTTCACGAGGATGCCGGGTCCGAATGGAGCCGGCGGAGTGGAAGGGGTGCGACGGGTGCAGTGGCACCCGTCGCGATTTTCAGTGTCTGCATAGCAGACACTGAAAAATTTAATGGGGCCCTGTTAGGGGGCCCCACGACACCCGTTCCCGCCATCCTGTTCCTGGCGGTGAAAACCGCCAGGAACAGGATGGCGGTAAGGGGGTCGGAATCCCCATGGCGGCGCTGCAAGCAGCGCCACCGTGGAAGATTCCCTGGGGCAGCGGGAAACCGGCGGGAGACCGCCGGTTTCCCGTTTCTGACCGCGGCTTTACCGCCGCGGTCAGAATGCCCCCGGAAACACCGCCAGCCTGTTGGCGGTGCTTCCTCCGTCACCTACCCTGGCGGTCATAGACCGCCAGGGTAGGAATGACCCCCACTGTCTTCCGGCCAAAATCTACTTTTACTTCAAACCAGCTCAATTACCCCAAGAGGTCACGGTCTTTGAGAAGGTAGTGATAAAAGAGATAGAGGAACTTCGTAAAGAAGAAAAACATTCCTTCATGAATCTTTCAAGACTGGAAAAAAAGGCTCTGGAAGAACTTAATTAAAATCCAGACATTATAATAAAACCAGATGATAAGGGAGGAGCCATTGTAATCCTTGATAGGGAAGTATACCATCAAGAGTGCATCCGGCTCCTCCCTGATAACCTGAATTACAAAATCTTAAATTCCTATCCCACTCCAGACATTCAAAGGGAGATTAAGATCCTGGTGGAGGAAGCAACTAACAATGGGTGGTTGACAGAGAAGGAAGGAGGCTTCCTATGTAACAAGAGACCAGTTACTCCTTACTTCTACATTTTGCCTAAAGTCCATAAGCCCAGTAGACCCCCTCCGGGTCGACCAATAGTATCCGGAATTGGATCAGTACTTGAACCTTTATCATAATTTTGTGATTTTTTCCTTAAACTAATAGTATGGAGGAGTCCTCCTATGTAAAAGACACACACGATGTGTTAAACATGATAAAAAACTTGGACTTCAATGAAGAACAAGACTTTTTGGTGGGACTGGATATAGAATCTCTATATACCAATATCCCCCAGATAGAGAAACTGAGGGTGGTTGAGGATATTTTGTACCAACAGACCTGGCACCACAATACTCCTAGGGCATTTATCCTCGATCTAGCGCGTCTAGCTCTTATAAAACTTCTTTGAATATGAAGGAACACTTTATCTACAGACCCATGGTACATCAATGGGTAGTACATTTGCACTGAGTTTAGCATGCTTGTATGTGTCAGATTTTGAACAAAAGTTTATCTTTCAGAATGACTTTTCTTGGCAGAAGCATATCAGACTATGGCATCGTTTTATTGATGATGTCCTCTTGATTTGGAGAGGGGACAGACAGTCAGTTGATAATTTTATTCAGTGGCTCAATAAACGGGACCCACTTCTTCTGTTCACAGCCACAGTCACAAAGGAATCGCTGCCATTCCTTGATTTAGAAATCATACCTGGGGATTGCCGACTTATCACCAAGATCTACCATAAACCTACAGACAGGAACGGTTTATTGTCCTTTAAAAGTTTCCATCCAAAAGCATTACGAGAAAATTTACCTTACGGACAGTTCCTCCGGATCCGGAGAAACTGTTCTGAGATAAAAAGATTTCAGGAGGGAAGCAGAGATTCTGACACATAAATTGATACAACGAGATTATCCACTGAAAATAATCCAGCAGGCCCAGAAAAGAGCCAGAAATTGCAATAGGGACACCCTTTTAGAAGAAAAGAGTAGGACACCAAATCAACAACCCATTTGTGTTACTACCTTTAATACAGTCTCCAACAGAGTAAAAAGCATCATAAATGAGAAATGGCGAATTCTGAACAGTGATGGCCTGAATATAGAGAGACCTATGTTCTTCTTTAAGAAGAGTACGAACCTACGTAACCTTTTGGTTCAAACTGGACCACTACAAAGAACTGTGAAAAATCCTCCTATGAGAGGAAATATACCACCAGTAAGAGGATACACAAAATGTGGCTCTTGTAGTGTGTGCCATCTTACAAAGAACACAACAACAGTTGATAGAGGGTTGGAAAAACCCTGGGTGCAGATGAAACACACTAATTGTAATACGGAGAATGTCATATATATGATTCGGTGTCTATGTACACTTCCTTATGTAGGGATGACTACTCGGAAAGTGAAGATCAGGATCATGGAGCATAGGAGCAACATTAGGTGTGAAAGAACTAACACCAAAATTACAGCACATTTTGTTGATAAGGCCCATGGAACAGACGATCTAAGTTGGACTGTTTTAGACAAACCCACACCACCAAACAATGGCACCAATATAGGGGATTTTCTATTCCACCATGTACAATGATGGATTTATCGTATGAAGAGTCACATTCTAGGGTTGAATGACGACATACAGTGGAATCACTTGAATAATCAGTAACACTCCCATTATAGGGTGCCAACAGATGACAAAAAAGCACTTTCAGAGTTAATTGGAGTCGATATCATCATCAACGGAGTGATTAGCATCTCTAAACCCCATAGAATAAACCCCCAGTAATATTCATATGCAATCACAATATTCCCCTTCAAATCACCCCTTTTGGAACTTTTACAAACGGTTTGGTTATTTGTTCGTCCACTTAGTTATTATCACTAAGGAAGTCTTTTTTTCCCCCTAATATGGCTACTATTTTTCGATTGGGTTTCTTGTCCTGGTCGGTTTTCAAAGTGTTTTTCTACATCAGAAGGAGGATTGGCTTTCCGACCCTTCCAAGATGGCCACCACAGTTTGGTTGAGGCGGGATTTAACGCCCCAGTCTATCCGTGTGGCGTGACGGGAGTGACGTCAAACCAGGAAGTATTCTTATTTGAATCCCCATCCTGTTCGTAGCACCTACGCGGAGCCGGGGAGCGGCACAATAAGCAGCACCATACCCTTGACGAAGTAAGGACGGGATTCGGGGGTGAGATGGGGAAAGGGGGCATGGACTTATGCCGGCATAATACCATAGCAGTGGGGCGACCACCTGATTTATGGTGAATCGCCCGACACGCTCAGTACAATGATCGGAGGACAGAGGGGATCGGGATCATAATAGTAGAACCTGAAAGGGCCGGCGGGCAGAAAACATATGCCCAGTCATGTCAAGAGGACGAAACGGTCATAAATTCCCCCTGGGGGAGCCTCAAAGAGATATATTAAAAATGGCTCTATCAAATATGAGTAGCCATGTAAAAATAACACCAGTAGAACCCCGGATGACCGGCGGGCGGAATACAAAGGTTCAGCCTCATAGTGAAGATGCAATGGGCACCCTTCATGGGATACCAGGGTGAAGTATCCACAGACACTTAGAAATAGACTCATAAGATATATTTGTGTTTTTATCCTTATACAGTGTGTGACTACAGGGTGGTGCTCCCACCCGGCACTGATAAAAACAAATAATAATGAAAACTCGGTAAGTGTACACACATTTACTATCTCTTCTTCACCCACTATTCTGGTGGGAGTTTTGGATTTGGACATATGACCAGAGAGCACAGGTGGATCTGATAAATTATATTTACACCACCTATAGAGAAACGGATACTAGGGAACTAAATGCACATCTTTGATATTATTTGGCCCACGCAGAAGGGTGATGGATTTAGGAGTAACTAACAAATTTAGATACCCTGTTTTATTATAATAGAAATAGGACACATATATTGATCTTTGGTATCTCATAAGTTTTCTATCTTCCACAGATAACAGAGTGTGTTGACTTATGAGAAATTGTCTCAGAAACACGAATAACTAAGGGGGTCATTCAGACCCTGGCGGGCGGCGGGCGGCGAGAGCCGCCCACCTGTAGGGAACCGCCATATGGCCGCTCCGCGGTCGAAAGACCGCGGAGGCCATTCTGGCTTTCCCGCTGGGCTGGCGGGCGACCGCCAGCAGGCCGCCCGCCAGCCCAGCGGGAAACCCCTTCCCACGAGGAAGCCGGCTCCGAATGGAGCCGGCAGAGTGGGAAGGTGCGACGGGTGCAGTTTCACCCGTCGCGAATTCCAGTGTCTGCTGAGCAGACACTGGAATTCAAAGTGGGGCCCTCTTACGGGGGCCCCTGCAGTGCCCATGCCATTGGCATGGGCACTGCAGGGGCCCCCAGGGGCCCCACGACACCCCTCACCGCCATCCTGTTCCTGGCGGTCGGAACCGCCAGGAACAGGATGGCGGTGAGGGGGTCGGAATCCCCCATGGCGGCGCAGCAAGCTGCGCCGCCATGGGGGATTCCCAGGGCAGCGAAAAACCGGTGGGAGACCGCCGGTTTTCCTGGTCTGACTGCGGCCAAACCGCCGCGGTCAGAATGCCCTGCGGGGCACCGCCAGCCTGTTGGCGGTGCTCCCGCATCCCCGGCCCCGGCGGTCCTTGACCGCCGGGGTCGGAATGAGCCCCTAAGTCTCCTCACTGAAGGACAGGTAGGGGCACACACAAAGAACAGGACAGGACGAAGGTCCTGAAGAAGGCCTAATGACCCTAGGTGGCAACCCTAAATGGCCGAAACATGTTGACCCTTCACAGACATTGGGGTGTACAAGTAATTAGTTCCTGGTGACACCACCTATGACAAATTTTAACCCTGTCCAGGCTACAATGGAATAACATTGAAGGAGTGATCAGCCTGAGGCAGTTTTATGTTTTTTCTGTTGTTCGTCTTTGGTCCCTGTGCTATTTTTGTTGGATACGTCTGATGTGTTTCATGTTTCCCTACCCTTACTGCTCCACTCCGAAGTGGATATATCTCGGAGTGTGTTAGCAGGGCCCTATGATGAAACATGCCACAATTTGTGGGTGAGGGCTGTTTTTTTACACACGGATGTTTAACCCCTCTGGCTTTCTACACCGTATATTTTTTCTGTCCTCTAGTGTGGATTATATAGTTATAGGGAGGTCGGACAGATAAATATTTCCTCTCACCCCTCTATAGTGTTTTATTGGAACACAGGGTGCCTGTTTCTGGAATTTGGGTCAGTAGGCAGAGGATATTTCCTTGATTCAGAAAGTCAAAGTATCCTCTTGATTGATATTCTGGGTACATTAGGGTAATCTGCTTGCTGTTTGTAACCAAGGGCAGAGCCTGGGAGGTAACAGTACTGGTCTAGCCCCCCTGGGACAAATGAAGCCCAAATCCAGGAAGAGGAGAGTGGTTAATTAGCTGCTCGAAGGGGCTCATTAGGGTGGCTATTTTTTTGGTGTGTTCTTAGAGCGTTGCTATAACTTGGGGAGTGGAGGCTTTTAATGCTGTTATGTAATTTAGGAGACAGCAGTGGAATGTCACATTCAGTGACTGTTCTTGCTTTCTGATTTTGCAACTTACATTATGACAGGTCGGGTGCCTTAGTTTTGGTTCTCATGCCAGCTCTTACTTCCTTGGAAATTGATCTACATGTGGAGATCCCCCTTTGTTTGTAGCTGTTTGTACTTCCAGCCGGTTACCTGTACAGGAAGAATCTTCATCAGCCTCATCTGCCAGAGGCTCCAAAGTCCAGGTGTTTCCTATTAGAGTTGTATTTTGGCTCACTGGACCAAATTCAATGTCATTTTATGTTGGGTTGAACTATTCTCTATGCCACTATTTCTGCACGGATTTGGATTAGAATTTTGAAAAAAGAATAGATATTATTGTGCACTGCAAGGTTGGACTTCTTCGGTGTTTGCAGCAATGACTTGGTTTATTACTGAGCATGCAAACTGTTGCCTCAGGAACGAGAAGAAATGCATCTTGTGTGGTTTTCCTGTGAAGCATGGGCAACTAAGATAGCACTTAGTATTGGGTATCTTGGGTGGTCTTTCAGAAGGCAGAGTTTCTTGAGTTCATCGAGAAAGTCACTGAGGGATATGGGTTGTGATTTCATTTAGCCAGAATTGGAGAGCAAGTGTAGATGGGTCGTATATCAGCTGTTTTTTTAATTATGAGGTTGTTTAAGTTGGCTATTGTTGTGTCAGAAATAAAAACTGCCATAGTGTTTAACAGCGTGATCTGAGTTCCCATTTTTGCCTACTGATAGGTAAGGGCCTCAACTGTCGAGTTATTAAAAGAGCAGCCCAAACATCCGCAGGCTTATTTGCTTTCTGGGTGGTGCTTGCTGGGCCTGGTCTGTACTGTAGGTCTCGGTGTGGGCTAGGAGGACCACTATCATGTGAGGCCATCATTGCTTCCCATTCAGCTGGGGAAGTGAGGGTGTGTCGTGGCACAGTAAATTAGCTGGGGTAGCTGATTTTGTTAAGTTGGCAGCGTGGCTACCACTAATATTGACCCACAAAGCTCCTGTTGGTGCATTAATGTGCTTGGCCAAAGGAGAGGCTACTATGCCATGCATTCTTGCATCAGAACCTATAGGAGAGCAGCTTTTCGGGGTGGAAAATGATTGCTGATTCATTTCACCTACCAGTGCTTTAACAAATAGGAAGAGGTCATCACAGTTAGACAGCTGGAGAGAGACATCCACATTACCACTGGTTTCCTAGCCAGCTCCTGTGTGTACTTAAGCAGTGACAGTGAGTACAGGGTGACCTGCTTCAAGCTGGCTTTTGAGGCATAAAGGGGTGCATTTTGATCCTGTGGGGTCAGAGCACGAAGTGCTTACACTATCAACTTTGTGATCTTTGACAGCAGATGTATTGAACTACTGATGCTTTCTCTTTCCATTTGATAAGGGTTGAGAATGATTGAATAGTGGTTGCATAGGTTCAGTCCTTTAGGGCGCCTGTTTTGAAAGGCCATATGAAGCCATTTGTAAAATAACGGTTGCTTCTAGGGCGGGAAGCAAGCCTGGAATATTTGCATTAGCTGCAAGATGATGCTCAAGGTAGTAACATTAAGTGCGAATTTTGGGTTGATATTTTTTATGCTTTTTTTTCTTTTGTGAGGGGGCACCCTTATCACTGGAATTTATCAAAGGCATTTGAGGTGTTAGTATAATGACAGCAGCATCAGGGCTTGAGAGTACTAGGGTTTCTGTGGTGGGCGCCCCAGTTTTTGTTGCGTCAGTAACAGGGGTATGATTCCTTTTTTGTCTTGTCGCTGGGAGGGGGCCTTTCATTCTACCAGATTTCAGGTTGTGTGCTCTACCTTAATTATTCATTAAATGCTCATATACGCTTATTTATATGATGTAACATGGTGAAATTCAGTGTAGTACAGCAAAGCGTGGTGCCATATGTGTCTGGAAGGAGAAAGATATCTAGTGGTCCATGCAGTATAAGAGCTTTATTATACTGCATTAGACAGTATTAGAGTGACCTTGAAGCTGTAATGCTGGCACTGGTGTGAAGGCTACTGCAAGTGGGCTGAAGGCTGAAATGTTGAGAGAGATACAGGAGGCTAAAAAGGTAGGGGCTGAGAGCAATTGCGACTATGCAGGATGTGGAGTGCAGCGCAGGTGGACGGGAGGGCGCACCTATTTGCAATGAACCCTAACCCCTTGGGGCCTTACTTTAGCTCTGCTGCACTCATGTTGGGCAGGCCACCCCTCTTGCTGCTGCTCACTGAGCGCATCACGCTACTCTTTCCCTTGCTGTTGCATGGCCAACCATAGGAAGAAGGTCCCCGCTCTCCTCCACCCTGGCTATGCCTCTGGGCAAAGCTGAAAAGCGGCCGTCCAGGTTATCGAATACAGAGGTAGTCTAATTAGTGGACAGGCAGATGGGTGATGGAGTGGGCAGCAGGCGAGTAGCAGGCAGGTGAAGGAGGGTTCAAATTGCCAATGACTAATTCCTCATAGCAAATCTGAGAAATCTCTGATGGGAGAGAGCTATGGGAATGGGAGGTGCACATCCAGTAGGTCCATTTTAGGTAACAAATCCCCTATGGAAATAAAGGGAATGTCCTATTTGTTAGACTTGACATCCTTGGCATGGTTTGCCCTGGCATTTTGACATCAGACCTCTGTGTTGCTGATTTTGTTTTTGCTGGCCTTAGGACTCTGGGCACTTAACCACTGCTAACCAGTGCTCTCTGCTTAAAACATGGTAACATTGACTTTTCCACAATTGGCATATTTAATTTACTTATTTGTCCCTAGTAAAGTGCACTACCTGTGCCCATGGCCTGTAAACTAAATGCTACTAGTGGACCTGCAGCACTGATGGTGCCACCCACTTCAGTAGCACTTCAAACATGTCTCAGGCCTGCCATTGCAGAGCCTATGAGTGCAGTTTTAAACTACTATGTCAGCCTGGCAAGTTAACCCTCTTGCCAGGAGCAAACCTTCCTTTTTAATACACGTCACCCCTATAATAAGCCCCGGGAGGCCCAAGGGCACAGTGCAGTGTATTTAAAAAGTAGGGCACACGCTTACATTTGTTTTAAACTAATGCAAAGCCTATCTCTCCCATAGGATAACATTGGGATTACCTTATTACACTTTATAATTGTAATTTACAGTAGGAAAGAGATGGTACTCTCAATTTGATGTCTCTTGAACAACAATTTAAAATCACAACTTTTGGAATTGTATTTCTCAAAATTCCAATTTTGGAAAGTTGCCATTTTCTCACTTCAGCCATTTGGGGCCTTTAGTCTCTCTCTGAATATACATCTGGGGCGGGTGGCAGATGGGCTTTGTGCATTCCCTTCAGAGAGCCACACATAAAGGGAGTTTAGGTGTGACTAATGGGCCATCCACATCCTGATGGGCCATCCTAGGCATAATGGAATGGGGGAGGTGATGCTTATGCCTGAAGAGGCTGTGTCCTGTGCTCACAGAAAGGACTGTATACCCCCCTGTAGTGAGTCTGAAGCCAGGACAGGAAGGGCAGGGACTCAGAGCACTTCAACAATATCTCTTTGAAGTCTCCCCCCTTCAAAGGCCTCACAAGGTAGAAGTACTGGCCCTCTGACACAACCACTTCAGTACACTTCTGGACCTGTGGGTAACCCTTCCAGGAAGAAGGACAGCTGTGCTGCTACAAGGACAGCCACTTTGCTGGAATGCTAACCTGCTGGAGTCCTGCTCTGCTTTGCTGATCTGCTGCCTCCTGCCTTACTTACCTAGGAGTGAGATGGACTAGAGCTGTATCTCTCTAACCCAGAACGAAAGTGACTCCAAGGTTTTGCTGACTTGCTTCCTGTATTCTGAAATCTCAGGGACACCCAAGATTTCCAACTCACCTGCTACAGCACCTGGACTCTGCCAACTGTGGGTCTTGCCCTGCCAAGTGGTGCCAATCCAGTCCTGGGCCCTTGGAAGTGGATATAAAGTGCTGCTCCAGTCAAAACCAATGCACTGCTGCCACTACGCGGATCAGAAGGGCCAGCTTGCCCCTGTTGCATGGATTGAAACCGCTCATCGGCCCCCATTGCATTGATCGGAGTCGATGCGTCACCTCTCTAGTGTGAATCGACCTCAGCATACCACCTTTAGAACTGCCACTTCTTGGAATGGACGCATTGCAGCTGTTGTATGGAAAAAGCAGTGCATCTTTGTGGGTCAACACCGATGCCCTGCTCAGTCTGCTCCCTGCATCCTCAGCATCAATGCAACTAGGATTAAGGTACTTCCATTAAGCAGGTCTCAGTGGGTCCCTGTAGCCAGCCCGTGCTCCATCTCGGTCGACCTGAACTTTTGACTTTGTCTCGGTCTGTTGCGACCAAATATCCCTGGTTGGCACTTCTTGCTTCAAATCGCTATTTTTCAGTTTAATCTTTAAAAATGTGCAACTCAAATACTACTTGTTGGATTTGTGTCATTTTGGTCTTCTCTTAATTAAGCTCTATTTTTCGCACCAGGTGTGGTATCTTTTTGTGTGGTGTTTTCACTGTTTTATTGTTTCAATTGTTGCACAAATAGCTAACACATTGGGGGTCATTCTGACCCCGGCGGTCAAGGACCGCCGGGGCCGGGGTCGGCGGTAGCACCGCCAACAGGCTGGCTGTGCTCCGCCGGGCATTCTGACCGCGGCGGTACAGCCGCGGCCAGAAACGGAAAGTCGGCGGTGTACCGCCGACTTTCCGCTGCCCATGGGAATCTGCCATGGCGGCGCAGCTTGCTGCGCCGCCATGGGGATTCCGACCCCCTCACCGCCATCCTGTTCCTGGCGGTTCCGCCCGCCAGGAACAGGATGGCGGTGAGGGGTGTCGTGGGGCCCCTGGGGGCCCCTGCAGTGCCCATGCCAATGGCATGGGCACTGCAGGGGCCCCCGTAAGAGGGCCCCACTTTGAATTTCAGTGTCTGCTCAGCAGACACTGAAATTTGCGACGGGTGCTACTGCACCCGTCGCACATCCTCCACTCCGCCGGCTCCATTCGGAGCCGGCATCCTCATGGAGGGGTGTTTCCCACTGGGCTGGCGGGCGGCCTTTTGGCGGTCGCCCGCCAGCCCAGTGGGAAACCCAGAATACCTGCTGCGGTCTTTTGACCGCGCAGCGGTATTCTGGCGGTTCCCTCCAGGCGGGCGGCTCCCGCCGCCCGCCGGGGTCAGAATGACCCCCATTGTCTCTTAAGTTAAGCCTGACTGTGACTGCTCTGTGCCAGAGAGTGAGCACAGGTTAATTTAGAGTCTGTTTGTGACTTACCCTGACTAGGATTGTGGTCCCTGTTTGGATAGGGTGCATACCTCCTCTAATCAGAAACACCATTTCTAACAGTATTCATCTTGAAATATACAGTTTGAGTAAACTGATTGAGAAACCAGAGATCTTTGATCATCCTGAACGACCTGAACTCCCCACATGCTTTCCTGACCAGGAACTCTTTGGAGTAACATCCTGATCCTCTCTCCTGTTAAAGAACTTGGAAAATTGCCTTCTTCTTCAGCACTAGAAAAATACTTTCCTGAAGAGCTTACTTCCTAATTATGTCTCTCGGTTATATAGCCTGGACAAAATGAGGTTCCTCAAAATATGGGGAAATGTCCAAGGAGTAGCCATGTGAAATGGTCTGTTGGACCCATCTGCCTGAAATAGATTTTCTGCATATCTAATGAAAAAATTTAAATGGCCCCCAACGGGATTTGACAAAATTTCGGCATAGTCCAGTATTCTGTTTGGAGACACATTTCCCTCCAACTGATGAGGTAAAGAGTTGAACTGGGCATCTTTAGGCTGAAAACAGTACTTGTTATGATAGAAATCAGTTCTCCTTTTATAGTGTTCAGATCTCTTGCTGCTCCTTCCTCTGACATCTGTTTGTGGCAAAAAGGCAGAGTATGCTTCTAGTTCTTACAAGGTTTGCAGAGTACTTCCTCCAAATCCTCACCAAACAGTCTCTTTCCAGAGTAAGACATCTGTAAAAGACAGCTACTTTGGGTGGCCTCCATCTTCCAGTTCCTCAGAAGTAAGTGGCACTTATTAGCAATAGAACCAGCGGAGGCCACAGCATATGATCTCAAATAATCAAACATGAGATCCGCTAAGATCTTGGCTTGCATCTTAACCAGCACCAACAACTGAGTGTAATCCTTACCCTCCTGAATACTGAAAGATAGGGTCTTCAATTCCTTAACCAAGGACTGAGTGGATTAGATCTCGTAAATCTCAGGTCTCATGGCCAGGCTAAGATGAAGAGGGTCTCTGTTAAGAGCGCTGTCAACCTTCTTATCCACAGGATCAGTCATTACAACATCTTCAGTCAGCAGCAAAGGGTTCTTCACTAGGTCTACCACCAATGGTTGAAGAAGTTCAATCACTTCCTTCGCAAGAGGGTATATCCTCCCTATGAACGTAGGAACAAAAACTCTGTCCTGAGCATTCCATTTTCTCTTCAGGGGATTCTGTATGGCAGGCATCACAGGAATTTTATGGACGTAGGGCCTCTGAATTTGACAGTCATGTAATGCCAGATTGACCATCCTCTTCTGGAAGATGGAGATTTGACCTGCTGGACCGTACCCACTCCGATTTCTTCAGCTAAATATCTAGGGGTCATTTGCGACGCCGCTTTGACCTTTGACAGGCAGGTAAACAGGGTTACAAGTGCATGTTTCTGGATGGTCAACAGCTTAATACTGCTAGAACTGAGCGTAATGACTGTACTGGCACTTATTATATCTAGATTAGATTATTGTAATGCTTTAACCTTAAACATAAATCAATCTTCCCTGAATAAATTGAAGCTCATTCAGAATGCGTCCATCCGTCTGGTACTCGGACTGCCTAAGTTTGCAGCAGCTAAAGAGGGTATGAGAGAGCTGCATTGGTGGCTAGTTAGAGAGCGTATCTCCTTCAAAGCTTTGTGCCTGACCCATAAAGCCCTCCACTCTCAGGGCTTTGGGTATCTGCAAGATGTTCTTGAATGGTACTCTCCTCTTCGCCTGTTAAGGTCTGGAGACCTTAGGTTGGCAGTGGTTCCATGGTGCAAAAAAGCAAAATGGGCTGCTGACAAACTTTGGAATTCCACATCAACCAAGATTAGAGGTATTACTGCTCCTCTGTTGTTTCGTAAACAACTTAAGACTTGGCTGTTCTTACAGTAGTGTCTGTCTAAATTGCGCTTGTTGTTCTCTTCCCGCTTAGCGCTTCAATACCTTTTGGTCTGAATGCACTTTATAAGTACTAAACTACAAATACAAATTTGCAGGTTACAATGTTCCTTCAAGCTATATATTCCTCTTGGAGATTAGGAGTTACCAGAAAAACCTGTTTTCTCCTCAGCGTAACCCAGAGATGACCATGAAGACTATTGAGAAGGTGAAGAAACAGACAAATAGGATCTCTCAGACAAAGGAAGGGACAGTTGAAAGGGAGAGTTCTGAGTAGACTAGTGATTACACGCTTCAGATAAAGATCTAACAATTGCCTGGAGATCCTTCTCTGAAACTGGAGGAAACAGGGATCTCAGCCCACAGCTTCTTACTCAATGGAGGTATCTCTACTCAGAGGAAGTATGATGTCACTTCTGTGAGTGCTTTCCCATGACAAAGACAGGTGTACATGCACAATGAAAGTCTAGTGAGGAGGAAACGTTACACATACCCACAGGGCTGAGCTTTTAGGATTCTATAAACAAAGCCTGAAGGTATTGGAAAAAATGACCACTGAAGTCTCCTGACACTGTATTGTTCACAAAATGTCATCATTCCTTCTACATTACTTCTTCCCTCCTCTTTTCTATTCTCTTTCTTCTCTGTTTTTTGTTTTAAATCTGAGAGATTACGGTGCTGAAACAAGTGCATTTTACTTAATCTTTCTGTATAAAAAGAAGCACTCCCCTTGTTGCTGCAAGACCTAGACACCAAAAGATAGCACACAGAGGGATGCAGAAACAGTAAGCAGTTTGAATGTGAGTGCCTGAAGAAGACCTCTTAGCACTTATAGTATCAGTATGGGCCCCACAGTCAAATTGCGGCCACCAACACCACATCAGTCCTTCCCCTAAGGGCAAGGAAGTGTGGTCTGCCTGCACCACATAGGGCAAGGATAATCCACCTGGACCTCCGCACCAGGAGAAGAGCGAGCAAAGTTCGTTTTCACCAAGAAAGAGTCCCGCAGCCCTCCTGCACTCATAAATTAAAATATGACCTACCTCATTTAGCGGCAAAGAACCTTGTGCACTCTGATTTCAAAGATCCCAGCACCTCTCAAACAGATGACTTCCCAACATCCCTCAGAATAGAAAGCACACACAATAGATCAATAAATGGGCACATTTACTAAATCAGTAAAGAATGGGATGAGGAAGAAGAAAAGGAGGTGATAAAGTGGTCTCAAGTAAACAAGTAACAGCTCTTCATGGCATATTTAAATCAAGGCAAGGTGCCAAAATATGAGCACAATTACTTCAGTGCTCAGTCTGGGAAGTTATTTGATCACAACAGTTTGTGTTGATGAGAAACAATATTCAAGATGCCCCTTATTCATTCAAATGTAGTAGAGCTGCATTCTAAGGGTTTATGACATGCTTAAATAGGCTGTTGTGCATGAAAGTAGGCATTATTTTGATTGAAAAAAATCAGAATTGGTTATCTATGTAGGTTAAGTGAGATGTTTTAAGTTGAATTACGGTAATACATGCTTTTGTAGCCATTTTAGGTCTCACCTACGGACTGCTTTTAGGTGTCTTTTTTCAGAGACCTATTGTATACAACACAAAACCTTAGATTGTGCCATTGTTTATAGTTGGTTGGCTTTCTCGTCAATCTCATTTGCTTGCTTCTTACTCCCTTCCTTGGAGCCTAGCTTCTTTACCATCATTTTTGTTGGATGACTTGTACCCTTCCACAGCTCACATCAGGAAAGTACTTTTTTCTTCTTTGAGCACTGCATCAGAGTATGCACGTGTTTTGTTGCTCTCTTTCCCACCTGATTCATCCCACTTGCATCCCCCCCACCCTCTATATGGTTTTTGTTATACTGGTTCTGCACCTTGTGCAGAATTGTGTCATGGAATCTGACGTATATCAGATTTCATGGCTTGTTTTACATTCTTGTTTTCAGTTCTACGATAAAGCGCATATGGTCCAACCTACTCCTGACTTATGAGAATGCCTCTTCTTACCTTTGCAACAGTTTTCCCCACTTCTTCATGAAAGCTCAGATCCTTGCACACAAAGGCAGTATTTATAGTGTGGATGGTGGGTGGTTTGATTCATTTACCTCAGCTGGAGATGTCTCTTCTCACAGAGGCCTATGAACCTGCTTCCTGGGTTGCTGTGTCAACTGGTCTGATGATCTGCTCCAGTTCATAGGTCATAGTGCAGAATGCAGCACGCATAGAAAAAGCAAAAAACGAGGAGGAATAAAAGTATTTCTCCTCGTTGTGGCATGCTAGCAACACTCCTGGGGTGGCATCAGATTTTGGTGCTGTCTCAGATTTACATTTTCTTGTAAATCTGGGGCAGCAGCAAACGAAATGGGTGCTCCGGTGGAACATCCACTGCAACAGCCATTGCACACCCCTCTGACACAGAAACTGCGTCCGAGGGGCCCATATTTGCAAAGAGGCATAAAGCCACAAAAAGTGGTGTTACACCTCCTTGTAAATATGGAGAAGTGGTTAGCTCCACCAGAGCATCGCAAAAAGTGACTATCGGGTGGCGCTAGGGCCTTGTAAATCTGGCCCAAAGTGTGCCACCTTCAAATCAGAATAAATAGCAGATGCCCGGATATTTATCTATGTGCTGGTCCTGAATGGTGTTGGGAGCAATAAACAGGCATTGTGATATGGATTGCCAGACATCTTCAGAAAACTTGAACTTCTGGTAGAAAGATCAGGAAAACCGGTTTCGCAGGGATCCAAGCTTGATTCATCCAGTGTATTTTTCCCTGGCAGATCTTTGTGCTAAATAATTTTTGCAGTCTAGAAACTAGTTAATTTCCACATTAGAGATCCCAGGGTTGTCTCCAAAAATAAAGGAGATGAGCAGCCTCAACTCTGATTCACCTAACACCCTGGGGCGATATACACATATCTTCCATGGATGCCACATGTAAGCAACTATATAACATATACTGAAGGGAATTGTAGGACACGATTTATCTAAGTGTCATTCATTTCCAAAAGGGAACTTCTAGATCCTCTGCAAATGATACACGCTAAAAGCACTGTGCCATTTAATTAACAAAAAGATGCATCAAACATCAGTCATCCCATAGGTTGACAAGGGGACATTCACCTCCTTTCAATGCACTTGTGGTGCTCCTTGGTCCAGTTCTTAACTGAGGAGCAGACAAAAACAAATGAAGCCACTCCACAGAACCTGACATGTCCAGTTAACACTTAATAAAATCTAATGTGCAGGTAGAACAAGGTCAAAGAGAGGCTGAGTGTCACAGATGTACAGTGCAAGGACTTTCTTGTCTACACCCTGGTACTTCAAGATTTTAGAACACACTGTGATCATTCAACTTCAGCTATACTAAAGGACATATAATCATAAATATCAGTCAAGCCGGGTTCCTCCCAACGCACAACACATAGACTATACTCATTGTAAATTAGGATTAGATACTCACCATAGGAGATAATTCTCATTCCTTTCTGTTCCACCTAGATCTTTCAATGACATTTAGTGCTGTTCTCTGTGCCACATTCATTTGCAGGAGAGACTCAGCAAGCAACACCAAAGACCACACCTTAAACTGATTTACAACCTTGCTTACAACGACATAAAGCAGCTCAAGCTGGGTATTGTATCATAACGTAGCTTACATGTCTTCAGAAACATCCCTTTGTGTACCCATCCTCCATAATCTTCTATAATCATCAGTATCTTTATGCTCACCCTCCTGACAAAAATGTAGGACCCTTGAAACCAATCTCATCAAACATTCCTTAAAGGAAAAGACTTCAAACTAGACTCCTTCTGTGAGAAAGCACTTCTGTTTGCTTAATCACTCTCAACTTTTGTGGACTGGTGCTGCTGTTTTTTTTAACTGGGTACTGAGACTCTGCTGACCAAGTCCCAAGATAAGTGCTCTGACCCACTAAAACATGTTGAAGTTAGCTCAAACCTGACAGGCCTATTTAACATTCCTATACATGGAAAGTTAAATATCACCTATGGACTACAGCACTACACAGTGGCCATACACTAGTCCAACAAGACAGACATGGCTCCAGGCCTACTACTGCAGTCTGGCTTCTGCAGCTTCACACAGTAGCCCAACCCATCAAAATGACCCTTTTTGATAGGCAAAAACCTCCCTATTAAATATTAATGTCACCCCTATGTTATCCTTGTAGAATACAAAGTAGTCAGTGCATGTGGTATTTAAAAGTAGGGCACTTAAAACTTCAAAGTTAACATGTCCTTATAGTAACTAGCACCAAAAAGCTATTTTAACTCTAGAAGGCTTGCTGGCCCATAGAAAAGCACTTGGAAGGAATATTAAATATTAATTCTGCTATCTCCGGCTATGGTCAAGCTAGATAACTTAATAAACTACTATTTTTAATATTTATTAAAAATCAAACATTATGGTGAAGTTGGAATTTTAATAAATATTAAAGAAAAGGGACTTATAGAATACTGCCTTTTTACCTGCATGAAAGTATGTGGGGAGGCATTTTTGGTCCCCTGGCAGGAAGGCCAGTTAAGCTGTGCCCAATAATTTAATTTACATCAAAGGGGCCTCCCCTTTCACAAACAAACCTCAGAGGACACCTGAACAGATCCCTTCCTTTGTCTTCCCATTCAGACAGGCACAAAACTTAGTGGGTGAAAGCTGCCCCCAGAACTGGTTTGGCGTGCTTATAAGGAGGGGCTGCTCATCTCCTAGATCACATCACTGGATGGTTGGATAGGCTCTGCAGAACGGGCGGAGGGTTACTCCTGCTTGAATTTTGTGAATGAGGGTCACTGTAGGATTATTTGCAATATGACACACAAAACTTTCTAAAGGTGAGCAGGTTATGTTTAACCCACTGGTTAAGGAAGGGCCAGGAGTCACCCCCCAAAACAAGCTGGTGCCAACTATAAAGGTGGCACCCCCACCATCTTCAGAACAGTCTGGACCTGTGGAAGAACAGATGAAGAACTGAGCCTGTGGTTTGGGACCTGTAAGGATAAATGAAAGGCTAGAGATGCTCCCATGTGTACCCAGGACAAAAACGTGGACTTCAAGGATCAGTTGGATGACCTAATGTGTGTCGAGACGGGGCCACTCACCTGAAATGCAGTATGTCTGCAGGGGTGATGGTATGACCCCGACCTCCTGGGACACCTCTCGGCACTTCCTGGTGGACAAAGAAACCCCAGCAGGTGTCCCAAAAGGAAAGGGGGAGTGGAAGAGAAAGAGAAAAACATTGCCACGTCTTGCCGGTCCAGCCAGGCACCATGTATCTTTGGGGGGCAGGTCGTTGTTGACAGTGATAGTAGAGTCAGTGCACTCAACTTCCTTGAAACTGAATCTCTCTTTCTGATACGGGCACAGGAGCGGTAGAAGAACACCAGGATGCTCCAGCACTTTTCTTGGATAATAATAACGGTTGGCACAATTACTAACACTGCGTTACCAAAAACCCAAACTGAGTACCATAACAATAAGTACTGCGACACTAGGGCTGGCTTCACAGAGATTCACTGTTGCACACTACAATTAGAACTGTGGTTGCACTTACCATGCACAAGAAAGACAAACAAGGGCATTAATTATATCACATATAACTTTCCTGCATGCATAGGGTTAAACTAAAAGGAACAAAACCAATCCAAGAAATACAAATGTCCACTCTGGGTTCAAACAGTTAAGGTGGCACAGTTTGGTTTGGTTTCACTGTGTATGTGAAAAATGCTTCAAAAGCAAATTCCTCAAACCTGAAACACAGGAATGAATGGCACAATTTAAATCCAAGAGTTTTGCTATTAGAGAAAGAAAAGTCACATAAATGCTTGTTTAAAATTGCACTATCACTTTTTGTAGTACTTGAGCTCAAGCAGATTTCCTGAAGCACATTTAGGCAAGTAACTACAATAATAATGTAGAATGTTCAGAAATGCATTTGTCTCTTCAAGATAAGCACTCTGCCAACATACGAGGTCTGAAATACACCAGCTGTTCTAGGAAATCGTGGCGCTCAAAGAACATACTCCCTGGAGAATACTAGTCCCTTAGCTGCAGTCTTTTCCGGAGTGCTGGAGGAATGCCTGGTGTCAGCTGGCACAGGAACGAAGAAAATAATTGCCTCAAAAGTCCTGACTATAATATGAGGATGACAGCAGGGGCTGGACTACCAAATCAGATGCTGAGCTCAGGAAGCAAAACAAAGCCAAGCAAGGAGGCATGCTTCCCTCTGCTATTTATAGCTAATCAGCAACGCAGTTGAGTTTCCACATGTGGATGAGTCACCACACCCAATTAGAAGCACATGTCTACACCACACCCAATTAGAAGCACATGTCTACACCTGCTCACACCAGCAAACAAGCATTGACAAAACCAACTGTGTAACACAGCACATTATATTTACTTAGAAATATGAAGGTTTAACCAAGACCAGAGATATGATTTAACCCTAATCCCTGGGGATGCTGACAGATAACACAGGAGGCACTTTGGGGATTCCTGACAGTGTGTGCTTACAGAGACACGACAAGCCACAAGAGGACTTTTTCCTGAAGTACCTAGCTGACCAACACCAACTGAACCTGATCTGGACTCTGATGGTGGCCTCTGCAGGAGTGAGTCTTGATCCCCTGAAGTGCTGTTCCTGAGGTCCCGAACTCTTGGCTGTGCCTCACTGGACTTCTCCTACCACTCCAGAAAACCTGGGAAAAACATTTGGAGTTCAAGACCTCCAGAGGATTTGGACAAACCTTCCATGCCAATACGCCCTAGCTATGACCTTGCTGGGCTGAGGAACCATTTTTCCCACTCCAAATGTTTATGTAGCTGCAAATCTATTTCAGCGAGACATCCTCAAGAAGGTAACAAGCATCCTAGAGCCTTTGTCAAACACAGCTCGCAGCCTTGCCCTGCTTGAGGATTTTGAGTTCCGAAAAGGACATTAAGGCCCTCATTACAACCCTGGCGGTCGGTGATAAAGCGGCGGTAATACCACCAACAGGCCAGCTGTTAGAAATGGGGTCTTTGGTTGACAGTCAGGTCACCCCCTGTTCAAGCAAGGACCCTCACTCTAGTCAGGGTAAAATAGAATCACCCTCAGCTAACCCCTGCTTACCCACTTGGTTGACAGTCAGGTTACCCCCTGTTCAAGCAAGGACCCTCACTCTAGTCAGGGTAAAAGAGAATCACCCTCAGCTAACCACTGCTTACCCCCTTGGTAGCTTGGCAGAGCAGTAGGCTTAACTTCAGAGTGCTAGGTGTAAATTATTTGTACCAACACACACAGTAACTTAATGAAAACACTACAAAATGGCACAACACCAGTTTAGAAAAATAGGAAATATTTATCCAAACAAAACAAAACCAAAATGACAAAAATCCGACATACACAAGTCAACTTATGAATTTTTAAATATTAAACTCAAAAATAGCGCTTAGAAACACAAAATGCTTTGAGGAGGTGTTAACACGGCGTCGTGACGGAGTCGTTCTCAACAAGCCGACACCAGCGGCACCGGACACGGAGTCACGGAGACCACCAAGTACAGTACATTTGGTGAAGAGTGAAAACAAGTCGATGCGCGAAGTCAGGGATCACAGCGTTTTTGCGAAACGTTGTATCTGCGCACTTCGAGCGGCGTGGACTTCAGCGGGGATGCAGTGACATCGGGCCTGCGAAGGTCGTCGCGTTCCAGCAAAGATCACGGAGTCGGTTGCAGGCGGCGTCACCGGATTCAGCAGCGGCGTCGGTCCGAAGTCATCCAAAGTCGATTTCCTTGGATTTCCACTAGCTTTCCTTTCATGGGCCCAGGGACTGGATAGGGCACCACTTGTCAGAGCAGGAGTCTCTCCAGAGACTTCAGGTGCTGGCAGAGAGAAGTCTTTGCTGTCCCTGAGACTTCAAACAACAGAAGGCAAGCTCTAAATCAAGCCCTTGGAGAGTTCTTCACAAGATGGAAGGCACAGAAAAGTCCAGTCTTTGCCCTCTTACTCTGGCAGAAGCAGCAACTGCAGGATAGCTCCACAAAGCACAGTCACAGGCAGGGCAGCTCTTCTTCCTCAGCTCTTCAGCTCTTCTCCAGGCAGAGGTTCCTCTTGTTTCCAGAAGTGTTCTAAAGTCTGTGGTTTTGGATGCCCTTCTTATACCCAATTTCTCCTTTGAAGTAGGCCTACTTCAAAGTAAAGTCTCTTTTGAATGTGAAATCCTGCCTTGCCCAGGCCAGGCCCCAGACAGGGGTTCGGAGACTGCAGAGGACAGGCAAAGCCCTTTCAGGTGTAAGTGACCACTCGTCCCCTCCCTCCTAGCACAGATGGCTTATCGGGAAATGCAGACTACACCCCAGCTCCCTTTGTATCACTGTCTAGTGTGAGGTGTAACCATCCCAACTGTCAAACTGACCCAGACAGGGAATCCACAAACAGGCAGAGTCACAGAAATGGTATAAGCAAGAAAATGCTCACTTTCTAAAAGTGGCATTTTCAAACACACAATCTTAAAATCAACTTGACTAAAAGATGTATTTTTAAATTGTGAGCTCAGAGACCCCAAACTCCACATGTCCATCCGCTCCCAAAGGGAATCTACACTTTAATCAGATTTAAAGGTAGCCCCCATGTTAACCTATGAGAGGGATGGGCCTTGCAACAGTGAAAAACGAATTTAGCAATATTTCACTGTCAGGACATATAAAACATATTACTATATGTCCTACCTTAACCATACACTGCACCCTGCCCTTGGGGCTACCTAGGTCCTACCTTAAGGGTGCTTTATATGTAAGAAAAGGGAAGGTTTAGGCCTGGGAAGTGAGTACACTTGCCAAGTTGAATTTACAGTTAAAACTGAACACACAGACACTGAAATGGCAGGTCTGAGACATGATTACAGAGCTACTTATGTGGGTGGCACAACCAGTGCTGCAGGCCCACTAGTAGCATTTGATTTACAGGCCCTGGCACCTCTAGTGCACCTTACTAGGGACTTACTAGTAAATCAAATATGCTAATCATGGATAAACTAATCAACCATACAATTTACACAGAGAGCATATGCACTTTAGCACTGGTTAGCAGAGGTAAAATGCCGGGAGTCCTAAAGTCAAGAAAGATAGGTTCAAAAGTCAACAGCAACAGGTCAGAAAAGATAGGAGGCAGGAGGCAAAAATTTGGGGATGACCCTGCATAAGCAAAAAAGTCCAACACCGGCGGTAAAAAAAATGGAATTATGACCATAGCAGAAACTGCCAACACAGACAGCCACTTTTACACACCAACCGCCTGGGCGGTAGCAACAAACACCGCAGCGGTAACCGCCAACAGCCAGGCGGAAAACAATGTACCGCCCACAGCATTACAACAGGCCTATCCGACCCCTTTTCAGGGGAGGTAGCAACGCCATCAAAAGCACGGCGGAAACATTACAATGAAGGGAAACGACTCACCTCTCGACACTCAAGGAAGAACCATGATGCCATTGAGCCCGAGCTGCACATTTTTCCAATGCTGGTGTACCTCCTCATACACCAGGAACACGAACGCCGGTGAAGACGACCACGGTGAGTACTGCACCTAGCACACAAGAGAGGGGTGGAGGAAAAAGAGAGTGACACACACACACAACACGCAACACCCCTCACCCCCACACTCACCCCAACACCATACACACAAACAGATGCAACAACATTACATATACACCCCATAACCCTCAGGAATAATGCAAGGACAAAAGGAATGGATTCAAATGAGTGCAATAGTACAATTTTAGATAAATACGTCCTTAAATCAATAAACAGTATGTACAATATATTTACAAAAGGATGGACAATGCCCACTCCAAAATGTCCGTGGCCCACAGGGCCATTATACATAGGCCAAGGCCACACTTGACTCCTGCCTCAATACAGAGAGAACACTGCAGGGGCATCAGGTCGAAAACACACAGGGACCTCAGGGGGACGGGGAATGGGGGGCACCTCAGCCGGAAGATGGTACAACACCACTCGCCTGGAGGGGGCTCCATGTCCACTGCTTGCTCCTGGGGAGTGGAAAGCCACAGTCTCTCAAGTGGGTGGTTTGCCCACTGTCTCTCAAGTGGGTGGTTTGCCCACTGCTTGGTCCTGGGGAGTGCAAAGCCACAGTCTCTCAAGTGGGTGGTTTGCCCACTGCTTGGTCCTGGGGAGTGCAAAGCCACAGTCTCTCAAGTGGATGGCTTCTCCACTGGTTCTGGAATGGGCATTGTGCCCAGTGCGCTTCCTCCTGCCAACGAGGGGGTGAGTGGATGCCTTCTTCCACTGGTTCTGTAGGGGGCTTTGTGCCCAGTGTGCTTCATTCTGCCAAGGAGGGGGTTAGTGGATGCCTTCTTCCACTGGTTCTGGAGGGGGCTTTGTGCCCAGTGTGCTTCATCCTGCCAAGGAGGGGGTGAGTGGATGCCTTCTTCCACTGGTTCTGGAGGGGGCTTGGTGCCCAGTGTGCTTCATCCTGCCAAGTAGGGGGTGAGAGGATACCTTATTCTACTGGTTCTGGAGGGGGCTTTATGCCCAGTGTGCTTCATCCTGCCAAGGAGGGAGTGAGTGGATGCCTTGTTCTACTGGTTCTGGAGGGGGCTTTGTGCCCAGTGTGCTTCATCTTGAATGGTGAAAGGTCACAGTCTCTCACCTGGGTGTCACACCGACAGGGGTTTCAGGGGCCAGGACGCACTGCAGCCCATGTAGTCACTACTACACACTGCTCGCCGACGGTGACGGCTGCTCAGTGAATGGCAATTACACTGGAGGTGGTGTTGCTGTGAGTGGTGGGGGGAGGCTCCAGCCCTTCGTCTGCAGCCTCAGACGGCTGCCCACTGGGGCTGCTGCTGCTGGCAGTGGTGCTGCTGGTGGTGGGGCAGGTGGTGGTGCTGGCTGCGGTGCAGGTGGCAGTGCTGGCCGCTGTGCAGGTGGCAGTGCTGTCAGTGGTGGGGGGAGGCTCCAGACCCTCCCCTGCAGCCTCGGACGGCTGAAGGGCCTTGACTGGTGATGTGTGCCCCTTCCTGCCCTTGGCAGATGGTGGTGCCTCCTTGCTTCTGCCAGCTGGTGTTCTTTTCTTGCCCTTGCTGGCTGGTGGTGCCTCCTTCCCCTTGCTGGCTGGTGGTGCCTCCTTCCCCTTGTTGTCTGGTGGTGTCTCCTTTCACCTTCTGGCTGGTGTCCCCTACTTGCCCTTGCTGGGTGACAGCCCCTTCATGGCCTTGGCAGGTGGTGCTGGCACACTGGCTGTGCTTACGGGTGCCACCTTGAAGCCTCTCACACCTGCAGTAGCTGCAGAAACCACAGTGGCTGTGGACTGGGTGGCTGAGGTGCTGGGCTGGGTTCTGGCCACCCTGGCCCGAAGTGAAGAACGGGGTGGGGGAGGGGAAGGGAATAGGTCAATGGTGGTGAGGAAAAGCTTCTTAGGGACACTGGGGCAGGAAGAGGTTGAAGGTTTGGGAGTGGAGGAAGAGGGAGTGATTGTAGGAGGTGTCAGTCTGCTGTGTTTGGGTGCAGGTGCATGGGCTGGGTGCTTTTGTGAGGTGGACGGCTGTTGGGTGCTTGCGTTTGTGTACTTTGGTAGGAGGGGTCACAGACACAGTGGGAGAGGAGACAGGGGATGTGTGCATGGATGTGGGAGTGGTGACTGCCAGTGAGGGGCGTGTAGTGATAGGCATGCTGGTGATGGAGGTAGTGGATGAGGATGTAGTGCATGCAGGTGTGAGTGGAGATGCTACTGGGAGGGAGGTGGACACGGAGGAGGAGGGGGACACAGTAGAGGCAGTGGATGTTGGTATGTCTGCATCTGGATGGTGCTTGTGTGAATGCCTGTGGGATGAAGTGTGGTGCTTGTGTTTGCCTGAGCCACGTTTGTGTGTTGATTTGGGTTCATGCTGGTCTGAAGGTGTGCTTGGGATAGCCTTGGGTTGAGGGGATTTGGACTGGGTAGAGGAAGTTGGAGGGGGAGGCTTGAGACAGGGACAATGGCTGCCATCAGTGAGTTGGCCAGAGCCTGGAATGCTCTCTGTTGGGCCGCCACGTCAGAGTGAATGCCCTCCAGGTATGAATTTGTTTGTTGCAAATGCCCTGCTAGACCCTGGATGGCATTCAGTATGGTTGACTGCCCAATAGAGAGGGATCGCAGGAGGTCAATAACCTCCTCACTGAGGGCAGCAGGGCTGATTGGGGCAGGGCCTGAGGTGCCAGGAGGGAAGGAGATGCCCACTCTCCTGGGTGAGCGGGCACGGAAAACACACTGAGGGGCTGCTGGGAGGGCGGTGCTGGTACGGGGTGGCGGCTGTACCTGTAGTTGGGGTGGGCACAGAGGTGTCTGCCACCACCAGGGAGCTTCCATCAAGGGAGGAGTCGCTGTCGGTACTGTCCCCTCCTGTCTCCATTGTGGTGCTCCCCTCGCCCTCCGTCCCACTGGTGCCCTCACCGTCGGTGGATTCAGCCTCCAGGCCCATGTGGGATGCAGCTCCCTCTGTGGCCGGTGCCTCTGCTCCTCCACCAGATGATGCTAATGCACACAAGAACAGGGTGACAAAACAAAAAGGGGGGTAGATACAGAGGATACACTTGGTCAATGCCGGCAACAACACTACCGTTGGCGTACATAACTCACAAGGAACAGCCCTATGCACTAAGCCATGCACTACCAGTTACAATGCTAGTCACCAGCCCATGGAGTACAATGCCTAACGCCATTAGCTGCACACCTGAAACCCACAGGACCCTGCCCAGCAGTAGATTCCCGCCAACAATATTGTGGTTGGAGTGCATCTGAGCTTGCCCATCATGGAACCTTCCATGCCATGTTCGCCCTGGCCTAGGGGCGCCCACAGCCCACATCCCCCACCCAGGTAACACCTTAACATGCGCAGAGTCAAGAATCTGAATCTGTACTCACCCCCTTGTGGCTGCTGTGATGCCTTCAAGCGCCCATCCAACTCCGGATAGGCCACCACCAGGATGCCCAACATCAGGGGGTCAGGGTACGACGGCACCCCTTCCTTGTTGGGAGGCCAGCCCCACAGGGCCTCCGCCGTCTTCCTTGCCCAGCGGCGCAGGTCCTCCCACCGTTTGTGGCAGGGGGTGATCCACCTGTCAAAGACCCCCAGGGTCCACACCTCCTTGGAGATGGCATGCCAAATACCCTTTTTCTGATGGGCACTGACCTACAGGAAAAATACAGCAGAAAAGGGATTAGTCATACCGCCCGGACTGTCATACTCATGGCCCACCATATCACTCCATCCCCTTACGCACAGATATTGACCATCATACATGCAGCACTCTGCCCAGGACCCCCTAGCCCCCCTACACGAGGCTTACACACACAGCACTCCATATATTCATGCTCCACGCATCATGCTCACAGTGGAGGACCATAAAATAAACAGTACTGGGGTAGGACCCCATCCACCAGTCTCTCCAACTCCCCTGAAGTAAAGGCATGGGCCCTTTCCCCAGACACTTGAGCCATGATCACTTCCAGACACAGGTCACAGCAACACTTGCAGTGTAGGTCCCCTCCTGTTGAAGGTCAGGTAGCAAGTGAGTGAACAGATAGAAAATGGTGGTCACGTCCACGGCGGTGCGTACATCACTGCCGGCGTACATCGCCATTGGCTCCTGAAACCTGTAGGCCCCAATGATAACCAATGCGGTGTTGCACTGCCGACTGCAACGGCGCACAACGCCAGCGGAATTACCTTATTTACACTTGTCTCTCCTTACAGGTCAGGCAGCCGCCATTTTAGGGGGCACAGGCCATGGCACCTAACTGCGTCACCGCAGACATAGGCACATCAACTGACTTTCAAGTTCACATACTGTTTCTGTAAAACAAAAATTGCATATTAATCTGAGTATATGTTTGAATATGACCTTATGCTCACCATTTTCCAACCTAGAGTTTAACCACTGAGGACGAATAGGAGATGGAGACATCCCCCCATGTACAGACTCCTGGTGGACCTGGCGACAATGGAGGGCAGGCACATTACCCTAACCTACAGACTTGATAGGGCCACAATCCAAGAGCTGTGTGCCCAATTGGAGCCAGATCTGATTTCAGCTATCCGACACCCCACAGGTATCCCCCCTCTAGAGCAGGTCAGTCCTCCATTTCTTGGCAAGTGGTTCCTTCCAAGCAACAGTGGCCATGGCATCAGGGATGTCACTATGTTCTCAAACGTGCTGACCAGAGTGTTGTCTGCCCTGATGAAACACATGCACAGCTACATCGTATTCCCCCACGTGGAGGATTTGGCCACAGTGAAGGCTGACTTCTATGTACTGGGACATATCCCCATCATTATTGGTGCCATTGATGGTACACATATTGCCTTTGTCCCCCCCGGAAAAAATTAACAGGTGTTCAGAAATCGAAAGAGCTTTCACTCTCTGAATGTGCAGATAGTGTATTTGGCAGACCAGTACATCTCCCATGTCAATGCAATGGCTCTGTGCATGATGCCTTTATCTTGAGGAATAGCAGCATCCCATATGTGATGGCTCAACTCCAGAGGCACCGGGTATGGCCAATAGGTGAGCCCATGGTCCCCACCCAGTTGATGTAGGTATATGGGTATGGGGTTGGCCCTAAGGGTGAGTGTGTGACTAACAGGTATCCCTCGATATTTACAGGTGGGTCTGGTTACCCCAACCTCTCATGGCTACTGACCCCAGTGAGGAATTCCAGTACAAGGGCAGAGGAACGTTACAGTGAGGCACATGGGCAAACAAGGAGGATCCCTTGAGTGCACCTTTGGCCTCCTGAAGGCCAGATTCAGGTGCCTCCATCTGACAGGTGGATCCCTGTACTACTCACCCAAGAGGGTGTGTGGGGTGATGTGTTGGAGTGTGTGCTGTGAGGTACGTGGATGCTGTATGAGTGATGGTGTTTTGTGGCTCAGATTCAGTGGGTGCTCCTGGCTTGTCTCTCTCTCAGTTGTCAAAATCTTTGGGTCATAAAGGGTTGTGGTAGTGTGGGTATGTGTTTTATAGTGTTGTGGGAATGTGGGTGTGGTGTGTGTATGGGTGTCAGGTAGGTGTGTCTGTACCGCCAATGGTTTACTGCGGTTGAATGACTGCTGCAGTGATTCGTGGGTCATGATGCTGTGGGTGTATTTCTGTTGGCGTAAGGTGTGGGTTTTGGTACCGCCAGATTATCACTGACCTTTTGGGCTGGCGGACTTGTGTGTGTGTCTGTATAGTGGCGGATTTCGATGTGTGGGTCATAATACCCGTAGTGGTATACCGCTGCGGTTGCGGTATGTTGGCGGCAGTCAGCATGGCGATAAGTGGCACTTACTGCCAATGTCATAATGAGGGCCTAAGTCTAAATGTAATTATCATGATGGGGCAAAGGTTCCAAAAGTATCTGACTGGCGAGAGGACTTTCCTTGGCACAAAATTCAAACCTTACCAATCTGAGCTTTTCCACTGAAACCAACCGCTGTGCCAGGACCTTGTCTAACATCATGAAGCCCTCCTGGGATACACCCTGTTGCTTTGCCCCGCTAAATGATTATGACTTATAAAAAAAAAGACTAAGGCGGTCATTCCACGCCGCCCGCCAGGCGGGAACCGCCAATCGGCCGCCATGCGACCAAAAGACCGCTGCCGGCATTCCAACATTCCCGCTGGGCCGGCGGGAATGAGGCCGCAACACAGAAGCCGACTCCGAATGGAGCCGGCGGAGTTGCGGCCGTGCGACGGGTGCAGCGCTTTTCACTGTCTGCTAGGGCCCCAGGACACCCCTTACCGCCAGCCTCTTCCTGGCAGTGAAAACCACCAGAAACAGGCTGGCGGTAAGGGGGTCAGAATCCCCAGGGCAGCGCTGCTTGCAGCGCTGCCCTGGTGGATTCGCCCAGCCGGGGCAAAACACGGCGGGAAACCGCCGGCCCCGGTTTTCCGACCGCGGCTTTACCGCCGCGGTCAGAATGGGCTTGGAAGCACCGCCAGCCTGTTGGCGGTGCTTCCGTCATTCTGCGCCCTGGCGGTCCAAGACCGCCAGGGTCAGAATGACCCCCTAAGTGTCTGATTTAGGGCTTCGGACGGTTCAAACAGTTCACCAAACTCCTAATGAGGCCCCAAATCAGTCCCTGAGCCCCACAATAAAGGCGGTCATTATGAACATGGCGGGAAAGACCGCCGACCGCTGTGTTGGCAGTCAACAGAATCCCACCGGTGGCGGCGAATGGAAACCCACCATATAATGATAGAAAAACCCAACCCTGCCAAAAAATCCCAGACCACCACTCCCCGCTAGGACCCTGTCTGCGGGAATCCTGGCCCACCCCACCCCGCCACCGCCAATCACACCCACATCCCACCCTCCAAATAATGATGCACAAATCACCTCGGCGGACAGTGGAGGCCGGAGGACCATTGGTGGCTGCGACCGCCACGGGCGGCAAGTGGGCCCAACAGAAACAAGTGCACACATTAGCTAGGCCTATCACCCACACGCCTGACATATATTCAGAACACCATAAAACACCCCCATACACACCCCACAATCCCTTGCAACTAAACCAGGACCAGAGGACGGAGAGCATCAGAGCCAGACAGAGAACGCCAGCAGACAGGACATGCATAGCGACCCACACAGGATCACCCATACCCCGTCCCCAGTCCAAAAATCCACGCTTCAACAAAAGAGAACTAAGGACCATGGTGGACGAGATCCTGAAGGTGGAGCCCCAAATATTCGGGTCTGAGGTGCAGCAAATACCCATTGCGCCGAAATTGGAGCTGTGGCAGACCATTGTCGACAGGGTGAATGCAGTGGGACACCATCCACGCACCAGGGACAACATCCGCAAGAGATGGAATGACCTGCGGGGGAAGGTCAGGGCCATGGCATCCAGGCACCACATCGCAGTGCACAAGACTGGGGGAGGACCGCCACCAACACCACCCGACTACACCGACTGGGAGGAGAAGGTACTCGCCATCCTACACCCAGAGGGACTCACTGGACTCACTGGAGGAATGGACTCAGGTAAGTCATCTACAATTACCCCATATACAACACATGTGCTATGCATGCACCACCCCACCCACACCCACCTAGACCCACACCCCACCCAGCCACTACCCACCACATCCACCACCCTGTATTACCCACAACTCACTACCAGGCCCACATCACTCACGCTGTGCACAGTCACCCACCCCTGCACGTACCCTCAATGGAATAATAACCCCCACCACAATGTAACC
Source organism: Pleurodeles waltl (assembly GCF_031143425.1). Taxonomy (NCBI): domain Eukaryota; kingdom Metazoa; phylum Chordata; class Amphibia; order Caudata; family Salamandridae; genus Pleurodeles; species Pleurodeles waltl. The sequence continues at coordinate 149,973,832 of NC_090436.1, read as the reverse complement.
ACACCACTGCCACTAAACGCAATGTCCACCTCACAAAGGCACCCTGGAAGGCCACTGAAAGTCACACCAGCACAGAATTGCACAGTTCTGTACACCTCAAAACCCTCATGCATATGTAACAGACATGCCTATGTCCCCCAACAGGCACACCCACCCATGCAACCCTAATGGAGGGGACAAGGAGTGCCACAGCACTCCAGGGAGACAGAGGCACATCACAAGACCTTGGCGAAGGACCCCTGGACACTGATGAGCAGGCAGGCCCCTCACACAGCCCTGGATGTTCACCATGCAGCAGCCCCACCCAGGAAACCACTGTCACCCCTAACACACAGTTAAGACCAGCAGGCCAGGGGAGGCATACCCACACCAGTGGACCCAGGGCACAGACAGGTGGAACACAGCTACAGAGGCCACAGTCTCCCACTCCCAACATGCATGAAGGCGAGGGCCCCAGCACAAGTGGCACGTCAAGACCTGCCCAGGGGACACAGGCACGGGGGCTAGGGCAAGTTCAAGTGCCCCAGTGGGTCAGGGGTTAGGGCACCGGATGGATGCAGCAGCCCAGGACGTCATTGCACAGGTATTGGGGGCCTCCCAACATACCCAAGACAGGTTGGCACAGATTTTGTCCACCCTGGAGCAAAGTCAGAGGATGCAGCAGCAACAACACCAACAGGCCATGGAGCAGTGGCAAGAACACAATGCCACAATGGCCACCATTGCTGGAGCACTGCTGCAGTTAGTAAAAAAACTGTCTGACACCCACACAGGACAAGAGGCCCCCACTACAGCCCAGGACAACCAGCATATGATGACCCAAGCAGCAGAAACATCCCAGGAAATACCCTCCAAGGAAACCCAAGGGCCAACCATGCCACCCCAAGAAGCTCCACAGCAGGCGCCCAAATGTAGTCTCAGGCCAAGCTATGGCACTGGAAATCCAGCTAAGAACAAGCCCTACTCCAACAATTGACACTGCTACTACTGCAAAGCAACCATCCCACCCATTCACCAACTACACTTAGCTGAGGGCAAAATGAAGTACTATACTACAAATAGGACCCACCTCTGACATCCAACAGGGCTGCCACCAAGCCGGTTTTGAGGACACCCAACCCTTACGACTTCCATCACTGCACATAGCACATTTCACTGTATTCGACCAATAAACAACATTTCTCACCTGTAACACAGTCCCCTGTCTTCAATGTTGAACAAAGTGGAGTATGGATGCAACTGGCAGAGAACAACTTTATTGTCAATTTGTGCTTGGTGGTGGTAATGTGTGTTTCAAATTAGGCAAGGAGGGAAAGCATATATTGTCTGTCAGTACCATGCTGAAGAGGTCCATGTCTCGCCTATCATGACCAATCCCCCCTATATGACATGGCACACTGACAGTATCAGTCACTAACCCCAATGACAGGCTTAATTCCTACACAGTTATTGGAAGTAGAGTTGTATCAGTTGGTTCCTGGAATTGACATCTTCCCCTTCCTCATCCTCACCATCACTCTCCTCAACTCTCTGAGGTAACTGATCAGGACCTATAGCACCCTCCGCCTCCAAAAGGGGGATAGAATGTCTCACAGCCACGTTGTGCAGCATGCAGCAGGCCACCACTATTCTACACACCTTATCAGGCCCATAGGCCAGGGACCCCCCAGAGATATGTAGACACCAGAATCTAGCCTTCAGGAGACATATAGTACGCTCTATCACCCTCCTAGTACGTCCATGGGCCTCATTGTATTTCCTCTCAGCATCCGTCCTGGGATTCCTCACTGGTGTCAGGAGCCAACGCAAGTTTGGATAGCCAGAATCACCTAAAACAATGGTCAATACAGAGTTGTCATTGTAATGTCCCTTAGTCAGACAGGCTGGTTTTCTGCAATGTGTCAGTGTAGGAAAGTACCATCTTTCCTGGCATGTTACCCCCATATTTCACTGTATATATGTTGTTTTAGTCTATGTGTCACTGGGACCCTGCCAGGCAGGGCCCCAGTGCTCATAAGTGTGCCCTGTATGTGTTCCCTGTGTGATGACTAACTGTCACACTGAGGCTCTGCTAACCAGAACCTCAGTGGTTATGCTCTCTCTGCTTTCCAAATTGTCACTAACAGGCTAGTGACCAATTTCACCAATTCACATTGGCATACTGGAACACCCTTATAATTCCCTAGTATATGGTAATAAGGTACCCAGGGTATTGGGGTTCCAGGAGATCCCTATGGGCTGCAGCATTTCTTTTGCCACCCATAGGGAGATCTGACAAATCTTACACAGGCCTGCCAGTGCAGCCTGAGTGAAATAACGTCCACATTATTTCACAGCCATTTACACTGCACTTAAGTAACTTATAAGTCACCTATATGTCTAACCTTCACCTGGTGAAGGTTGGGTGCAAAGTTACTTAGTGTGTGGGCACCCTGGCACTAGCCAAGGTGCCCCCACATCGTTCAGGGCAAATTCCCCGGACTTTGTGAGTGCGGGGACACCATTTCACGCGTGCACTATACATAGGTCACTACCTATGTATAGCGTCATAATGGTAACTCTGAACATGGCCATGTAACATGTCTAAGATCATGGAATTGTCACCCCAATGCCATTCTGGCATTGGGTAGACAATCCCATGATCGCCCGGGTCTCTAGCACAGAACCCAGGTACTGACAAACTGCCTTTCTGGGGTTCCCACTGCAGCTGCTGCTGCTGCCAACCCCTCAGACAGGTTTCTGCCCTCCTGGGGTCCAGGCAGGCCTGGCCCAGGAAGGCAGAACAAAGGACTTCCTCTGAGAGAGGGTGTTACACCCTCTCCCTTTGGAAATAGGTGTCAGGGCTGGGGAGGAGTAGCCTCCCCCAGCCTCTGGAAATGCTTTGATGGGCACAGATGGTGCCCAGCTCTGCATAAGATAGTCTACACCGGTTCAGGGATCCCCCAGCCCTGCTCTGGTGCGAAACTGGACAAAGGAAGGGGGAGTGACCACTCCCCTGACCTGCACCTCCCAGGGGAGGTTCCCAGAGCTCCTCCAGCGTGCCCCAGACTTCTGCCATCTTGGATTCAGAGGTGTTCTGGCACACTGGACTGCTCTGAGTGGCCAGGGCCAGCAGGTGACGTCAGAGACTCCTTCTGATAGGCTCTTACCTTTCTTACTAGCCTATCCTCCTTCCTAGGTAGCCAAACCTCCTTTTCTGGCTATTTAGGGTCTCTGCTTTGGGGAATTCTTCAGATACCGAATGCAAGAGCTCACCAGAGTTCCTCTGCATCTCCCTCTTCACCTTCTGCCAAAGGATCAACCGCTGACTGATCAGGACGCCTGCAAAACTGCAACAAAGTAGCAAAGACGATACTGCAACCTTGTATTGCTTCATCCTGCCGGCTTTCTCGACTGTTTCCTGGTGGTGCATGCTCTGGGGGTAGCCTGCCTCCTTCTTGCACCAGGAGCTCTGAAGAAATCTCCAGTGGGTTGACGGAATCTTCCCCCTGCAACCGCAGGCAACAAAAGACTGCATCACCGGTCCTCTTGGTCCCCTCTCAGCACGACGAGCGTGGTCCCTGGAACTCAGCAACTCTGTCCAAGTGACTCCCACAGTCCAGTGACTCTTCAGTCCAAGTTTGGTGGAGGTAAGTCCTTGCCTCCCCACGCTAGACTGCATTGCTGGGTACCGCGTGATTTGCAGCTGCTCTGGCTCCTGTGCACTCCTCCAGGATTTCCTTCGTGCACAGCCAAGCCTGGGTCCCCGAAACTCTAACCTGCAGTGCACAACCTTCTGAGTTGTCCTCCGGCGTCGTGGGACTCCCTTTTCCGACTTCAGGTGGACTCTGGTTCACTCCTCTTCTAAGAGCCTGATCCGGTACTTCTGCGGGTGCTGCCTGCTTCTCTGAGGGCTCCCTGACTTGCTGGGTGCCCCCTCTGTCTCCTCATCAAAGTGGCGACATCCTGGTCCCTCCTGGGCCACAGCAACATCCAAAAACCCTAACCGCAACCCTTGCAGCTAGCAAGGCTTGTTTGCGGTCTTTCTGCGTGGGAACACCACTGCAAGCTTCTTCACGACGTGGGACATCCATCCTCCAAAGGGGAAGTTCCTAGTCCTCTTCGTTCTTGCAGAACACCAAGCTTCTTCCATCCGGTGGCAGCTACCTTGCACCCTCAGCTGGCATTTCCTGGGCTCCTGCCCACTCTCGAAACTGTCGCGACTCTTGGACTTGGTCCCCTTGTCTTACAGGTACTCAGGTCCGGAAATCCACTGTTGTTGCATTGCTGGTGTTGGTTTTCCTTGCAGAATCCCCCTATCTCGACTTCTGTGCTCTCTGGGGGTTGTAGGTGCACTTTACACCTACCTTACAGGGTCTTGGGGTGGGCTATTTTTCCAACCCTCACTGTTTTCTTACAGTCCCAGCGACCCTCTACAAGCTCACATAGGTTTGGGGTCCATTCGTGGTTCGCATTCCACTTTTGGAGTATATGGTTTGTGTTGCCCCTATACCTATGTGCTCCTATTGCAAGCTATTGTAACTTTACCCTGCTTGCATTACTTCCTTTTGCTATTACTGCATATTTTTGGTATTGTGTACATATATCTTGTGTATATTTGGCATCCTCATACTGAGGTTACTCACTGATATACTTTTGGCATATTGTCATAAAAATAAAGTACCTTTATTTTTAGTATATCTGTGTATTGTGTTTTCTTATGATATTGTGCATATGACACCAGTGGTATAGTAGGAGCTTTGCATGTCTCCTAGTTCAGCCTAAGCTGCTCTGCTATAGCTACCTTCTATCAGCCTAAGCTGCTAGAAACACCTCTTCTACACTAATAAGGGATAACTGGACCTGGCACAAGGTGTAAGTACCTCTGGTACCCACTACAAGCCAGGCCAGCCTCCTACATTGGTTGTGCAGCGGTGGGATAAGTACTTGTAACTACTTACCACTTTGTCATTTTGTACTTTTCATAAGAGAAAAATATACAAAACAAATTCAGTGTATGTATACCTAACCAAAAAGTTTAGCTTTTCATCTCTTACACTTTCTGCTAAGTGCTGAAAAGTACTCTTAAAACTTTCTAAAAGTTTCAAAAAGTTTGAAAAAGTTTTTTTTCTGTTCTTTAAAAAGTCCTGAAACTTTTTCTCTCTTCTCACTGTCTCTAAACCTTCTTCTATCATGTCTGATGTAGGAACTGCTCTTAAAATGGTCAATACTACTTATGACAATCTTAACTTTAAGAGCCTAAGGAGTCTCTGCATTGATAGAGGTTTAGTGGTAGGAAAGAACCCTTCTAGATAATTTCTGTTTAACATGCTCATTGAGAATGATAAGTCCCTAGGTGGCACTTCATCTGAGAAGTTAGTAGATAGCTCACACTCTGACTCAGGGGAGCCCCTTGAGGGAGGTGTACAGGGTTCTCTTCCAAATCTGCCCCTTAGCAGACCACCTAGCAATGCTGGTAGTAATAGAACCTCTCATCATAGTAGGAATGCGTTTGTTCCTGGAGGCCAGGTTGTTAGAGTGGAAGCTGTTAGGGACAGGTCTCCCTCTGCTGGTTCCAATATATCCTCAGTGTCTAAACATTACCAACCCACCCACCCTGAAGACAACATGTTAGAAAGGGAACTCAAAAAGTTGAGAGTGGAAGAGACCAGGCTGAAGCTTAAACAGCAACAGCTAGCTCTAGACAGGGAATCCCTAGATCTGGAGAAGGAGAGACAGAGGTTGGGGTTTGGACCCCATGGTGGCAGCAGCAGTATTCCTGATAGCAATCCTGTGAGAGAGCATGATTCCTGGAATCTGCACAAGATAGTTCCCCCTTACAAGGAGGGGGATGACATTAACAAGTGGTTTGTTGCACTTGAGAGGGCCTGTATGGTACAGGGGGTCCCTCAAAGGCAGGGGGCTGCTATTCTATGGCTATCTTTCAATGGAAAGGGTAGGGATAGGCTCCTTCCTGTTAGAGAAAGTGATGCCAATAATTTTGCAATTTTGAAGGATGCACTCTTGGATGGATTTGGCTTAACCACTGAACAATACAGGATTAAGTTCCGAAACACCAGAAAAGAGTCCTTACAAGACTGGATAGACTTTGTTGACTGTTCAGTGAAGGCCTTGGACGGGTGGTTACATGGCAGTAAAGATTCTGACTATGAAAGCCTGTATAATCTTATTCTGAGAGAGCATATTCTGAATAACTGTGTGTCTGACTTGTTACACCAATATCTAGTGGACTCAGATCTGACCTCTCCCCAAGAATTGGGAAAGAAGGCAGACAAATGGGTCAGAACAAGAGTGAACAGAAACGTTCATACAGGGGGTGACAAGGATGGCAAGAAGAAGGATGGTAAGTCTTCTGACAAGGGTGGGGACAAATCTAAAAATGAGTCTTCATCAGGCCCACAAAAACACTCTGGTGGGGGTGGTGGGTCCAAATCCTCTTCTAATCAAGTAAAAAAGCCTTGGTGTTATTTACGTAAAGTAAAAGGCCATTGGACAACTAATGCCAGTTGTCCAAAGAAAAACACCAAACCTCCCACTACCACAACCCCTACTGCAACCTCTAGTGCCCATAGTAATAGCAGTGGTGGTGGGAGCAAACCTACTAATAGCCAATCCAAGGGAGTAGCTGGGCTCACTTTTGGTAATTTAGTTGGGGTTGGTCTTGTTAGGGAGACCACAGAGCCTGTGCTAGTCTCTGAAGGTGCCATTGATTTGGCCACCTTGGTTGCTTGTCCGCTTAATATGGATAAGTACAAGCAACTTCCCCAAATAAATGGTGTTGAGGTTCAGGCCTACAGGGACACAGGTGCCAGTGTTACCATGGCAATAGAGAAACTGGTGCACCCTGAACAACACCTACTTGGTCACCAATACCAAGTGACAGACGCTCATAACAACACTCTTAGCCACCCCATGGCTGTTGTGAATCTCAACTGGGGGGGGGGGGTTACTGGTCCAAAGAAAGTTGTGGTTGCCTCAGATTTACCTGTAGACTGTCTACTAGGGAATGATTTAGACACATCAGCTTGGGCAGAAGTGGAGTTGGAGGCTCATGCAGCAATGCTGGGCATTCCTGGGCATATTTTTGCTTTAACCAGGGCTCAGGCTAAAAAGCAAAAAGGACAGGGTGACTTGGATCCTGGAACAATGGACCAAGTGCTCCCTAAAGCTAGGGGTAGCAAGGGTAAATCCCTACCCACTATCCCTCCCTCTACAGATGATTCTCCTTCTGAGGAAGAAGAATTTCCTCCCTGTGCAGAACCTTCACCAGATGAGCTGGCAGCAGACATAGCTGAGCCTTTGTGTGGAGGGGGCCTGCCAGGGAAGAGCTGAGTGTGGGTCTCAGACAGCAAGCTGTCAAACAGCAAAATGGGGATGTCAGTGACTAACATAAAGTTTACTGGGAGGACAACCTCTTGTACACAGAGGCAAGGGACCCAAAACTTGGAGCATCTAGGAGATTGGTCATTCCCTTGCAGTGAGAGAGTTCCTCCTAACTCTGGCACATGACATTCCCTTGGCTGGGCATTTGGGCCAGATTAAAACATGGGAAAGGCTTGTCCCCCTGTTTCACTGGCCTAGGATGTCAGAGGACACAAAAGATTTTTGTAAGTCTTGCGTGACCTGCCAAGCCAGTGGCAAGACTGGTGGCACTCCAAAGGCTTCCCTTATTCCACTACCTGTGGTTGGGGTTCCCTTTGAAAGGGTAGGGGTTGACATAGTTGGCCCTCTTGACCCTCCTACTGCTTCAGGCAATAGGTTTATCTTGGTGGTAGTGGACCATGCCACAAGATATCCTGAAGCAATTCCTCTAAGGACCACTACAGCACCTGCAGTGGCAAAAGCCCTCCTGGAAATCTTTTCCAGGGTGGGTTTTCCAAAAGAGGTTGTATCAGACAGGGGTAGCAAATTTATGTCTGCATACTTGAAGGCCATGTGGAAGAAATGTGGTGTAACATACAAATTCACCACACCTTATCATCCACAAACAAATGGACTGGTATAGAGGTTTAATAAAACTCTCAAAGGAATGATAATGGGACTCCCTGAAAAACTCAGGAGGAGATGGGATGTCCTGTTACCTTGCCTCCTTCTTGCTTACAGGGAGGTACCCCAGAAAGGAGTGGGCTTCACCCCCTTTGAACTCCTCTTTGGGCACCCTGTAAGAGGTCCCCTAACACTTGTGAAGGAGGGTTGGGAACAACCTTTAAAAGCTCCTAAGCAAGATATAGTGGACTATGTACTTGGCCTAAGATCCAGAATAGCAGAGTACATGAAAAAGGCCAGTAAAAACCTTCAGGCCAGCCAAGAGCTCCAGAAGCAATGGCATGACCAGAAGGCTGTTCTCATTCAGTACCAACCAGGACAGAAGGTGTGGGTATTGGAGCCTGTGGCCCCAAGAGCACTCCAAGACAAATGGAGTGGACCCCATCTCATTGTTGAAAAGAAGGGCAAGGTCACCTACTTGGTTGACCTGGGCACTGCCAGGAGTCCCCTTAGGGTACTCCATGTCAACCGCCTAAAACCCTACTATGACAGGGCTGATCTCACCCTGCTCATGGCAACAGATAAAGGACAGGAAGAAGAGAGTGACCCTCTCCCTGATCTCTTCTCTTCCACTGAAGAAGATGCTTTAGTGGAAGGTGTAGTTTTGGCAGACTGTCTTACTGCAGAGCAGAAAGACAACTGCATAAATCTCCTAGGTCAGTTTTCTGAACTCTTTTCAACTTTGCCTGGCACCACATCTTGGTGTGAACACACAATTGATACTGGAGACAGCTTGCCTGTCAAAAGTAAAATCTATCTGCAGCCTGACCATGTCAGGGACTGCATAAAGCAAGAAGTTCAGAAAATGCTTGATCTGGGAGTGGTTGAACATTCTGAAAGCCCATGGGCCTCTCCTGTGGTGCTTGTACCAAAGCCTCACTCAAAATATGGAAAAAGGGAGATGAGGTTTTGTGTAGATTACAGAGGTCTCAACCAGGTAACAAAAACTGATGCTCACCCTATACCCAGGGCAGACGAGCTCATAGATACACTGGCATCTGCCAAGTATCTAAGCACCTTTGATTTGACTGCAGGGTATTGGCAGAACAAATTATCAGAGGATGCTAAAGCAAAAACTGAATTTTTGACTATTGGAGGGCACTACCAATTCACAGTAATGCCCTTTGGCTTAAAAAATGCACCTGCCACTTTTCAGAGGTTGGTGATTACAGTCCTGCAAGGGTTGGAGGCTTTTAGTGCAGCATATCTGGACGATATAGCTGTCTTTAGCTCCACCTGGGATGATCACCTGGTCCACCTGTGGAAAGTTTTGGAGGCCCTGCAAAAGGCAGGCCTCACTATCAAGGCTTCAAAGTGCCAGATAAGGCAGGGGAAAGTGGTTTATCTGGGACACCTGGTAGGTGGAGAACAGATTGCACCACTTCAGGGGAAAATCCAGACAATCATGGATTGGGTTCCCCCTACAACTCAGACCCAGGTGAGAGCCTTCCTAGGCCTCACTGGGTATTACAGGAGATTCATTAAAAACTATGGCTCCAGTGCAGCCCCACTTAATGATCTCACTAGTAAGAAGATGCCTAAAAAGGTACTGTGGACAGCTAGCTATCAGAAAGCTTTTGAGGAGCTCAAACAGGTCATGTGCCCTGCACCTGTCCTAAAAAGCCCATGTTACTCCAAGAAATTCATTGTTCAAACTGATGCATCTGAATTAGGGGTAGGGGCAGTCTTATCACAACTCAATTCTGAGGGCCAGGATCAACCTGTTGCTTTTATCAGCAGGAGGTTGACCCCTAGAGAAAAGCGTTGGTCTGCCATAGAAAAGGAGGCCTTTGCTGTGGTCTGGGCACTGAAGAAGTTGAAGCCATACCTGTTTGGCACTCACTTCATTGTTCAGAAAGACCACAAACCTCTACTTTGGCTAAAACAAATGAAAGGTGAAAACCCTAAATTGTTGAGGTGGTCCATATCTCTACAGGGAATGGACTATACAGTGGAACATAGACCTGGGAGTACCAACTCCAATGCAGATGGACTCTCCAGATATTTCCACTTAGACAATAAAGACTCATCAGGTCATGGCTAGTATTATTGTCTTTCGTTTGGGGGGGGGGGGTTGTGTAGGAAAGTACCATCTTGCCTGGCATGTTACCTCCATATTTCACTGTATATATGTTGTTTTAGTCTATGTGTCACTGGGACCATGCCAGGCAGGGCCCCAGTGCTCATAAGTGTGCCCTGTATGTGTTCCCTGTGTGATGACTAACTGTCTCACTGAGGCTCTGCTAACCAGAACCTCAGTGGTTATGCTCTCTCTGCTTTCCAAATTGTCACTAACAGGCTAGTGACCAATTTCACCAATTCACATTGGCATACTGGAACACCCTTATAATTCCTTAGTATATGGTACTAAGGTACCCAGGGTATTGGGGTTCCAGGAGATCCCTATGGGCTGCAGCATTTCTTTTGCCACCCGTAGGGAGATCTGACAAATCTTACACAGGCCTGCCAGTGCAGCCTGAGTGAAATAACGTCCACGTTATTTCATAGCCATTTACCACTGCACTTAAATAACTTATGAGTCACCTCTATGTCTAACCTTCACCTGGTGAAGGTTGGGTGCAAGTTACTTAGTGTGTGGGCACCCTGGCACTTGCCAAGGTGCCCCCACATCGTTCAGGGCAAATTCCTCGGACTTTGTGAGTGCGGGGACACCATTTCACGCGTGCACTATACATAGGTCACTACCTATGTATAGCGTCACAATGGTAACTCCGAACATGGCCATGTAACATGTCTGAGATCATGGAATTGTCACCCCAATGCCATTCTGGCATTGGGGAGACAATTCCATGATCGCCCGGGTCTCTAGCACAGAACCCGGGTACTGCCAAACTGCCTTTCTGGGGTTTCCACTGCAGCTGCTGCTGCTGCCAACCCCTCAGACAGGTTTCTGCCCTCCTGGGGTCCAGGCAGGCCTGGCCCAGGAAGGCAGAACAAAGGACTTCCTCTGAGAGAGGGTGTTACACCCTCTCCCTTTGGAAATAGGTGTCAGGGCTGGGGAGGAGTAGCCTCCCCCAGCCTCTGGAAATGCTTTGATGGGCACAGATGGTGCTCATCTCTGCATAAGCCAGTCTACACCGGTTCAGGGATCCCCCAGCCCTGCTCTGGCGTGAAACTGGACAAAGGAAAGGGGAGTGACCACTCCCCTGACCTGCACCTCCCAGGGGAGCTCCAGTGTGCCCCAGACCTCTGCCATCTTGGATTCAGAGGTGTGCTGGCACACTGGACTGCTCTGAGTGGCCAGGGCCAGCAGGTGATGTCAGAGACTCCTTCTGATAGGCTCATACCTTTCTTACTAGCCTATCCTCCTTCCTAGGTAGCCATACCTCCTTTTCTGGCTATTTAGGGTCTCTGCTTTGGGGAATTCTTCAGATACCGAATGCAAGTGCTCACCAGAGTTCCTCTGCATCTCCCTCTTCACCTTCTGCCAAAGGATCGACGGCTGACTGCTCAGGACGCCTGAAAAACCGCAACAAAGTAGCAAAGACAAATACTGCAACCTTGTATCGCTTCATCCTGCCAGCTTTCTCGACTGTTTCCTGGTGGTGCATGCTCTGGGGGTAGCCTGCCTCCTTCTTGCACCAGGAGCACTGAAGAAATCTCCCGTGGGTCGACGGAATCTTCCCCCTGCAACCGCAGGCAACAAAAGACTGCATCACCGGTCCTCTGGGTCCCCTCTCAGCACAACGAGCATGGTCCCTGGAACTCAGCAACTCTGTCCAAGTGACTCCCACAGTCCAGTGACTCTTCAGCCCAAGTTTGGTGGAGGTAAGTCCTTGCCTCCCCACGCTAGACTGCATTGCTGGGTACCGCATGATTTGCAGCTGCTCCGGCTCCTGTGCACTCTTCCAGGATTTCCTTCATGCACAGCCAAGCCTGGGTCCCCGACACTCTAACCTGCAGTGCACAACCTTCTGAGTTGTCCTCCGGCGTCGTGGGACTCCCTTTTCTGACTTAGGGTGGACTCCGGTTCACTCCTCTTCTAAGTGCCTGATACGGTACTTCTGCGGGTGCTGCCTGCTTCTGTGAGGGCTCCCTGACTTGCTGGGCACCCGCTCTGTCTCCCCATCCTGGTCCCTCCTGGGCCACAGCAGCATCCAAAAACCCTAACCGCGACCCTTGCAGCTAGCAAGGCTTGTTTGCGTTCTTTCTGCGTGGGAACACCTCTGCAAGCTTCTTCATGACGTGGGACATCCATCCTCCAAAGGAAAAGTTCCTAGTCCTCTTCGTTCTTGCAGAACGCCAAGTTTCTTCCATCCGGTGGCAGCTTCCTTGCACCCTCAGCTGGCATTTCCTGGGCTCCTTCCCACTCTCGACACTGTTGCGACTCTTGGACTTGGTCCCCTTGTCTTACAGGTACTCAGGTCCAGAAATCCACTGTTGTTGCATTGCTGGTGTTGGTTTTCCTTGCCGAATCCCCCTATCACCACTTCTGTGCTCTTTGGGGGTTGTAGGTGCACTTTACACCTACCTTACAGGGTCTTGGGTTGGGCTATTTTTCTAACCCTCACTGTTTTCTTACAGTCCCAGCGACCCTCTACAAGCTTGCATAGGTTTGGGGTCCATTTGTGGTTCACATTCCACTTTTGGAGTATATGGTTTGTGTTGCCCCTATACCTATATGCTCCTATTGCAATCTATTGTAACTGTACACTGCTTGCATTACTTCCTTTTGCTATTACTGCATATTTTTGGTGTTGTGTACATATATCTTGTATATATTTGTCATCCTCATACTGAGGGTACTCACTGATATACTTTTGGCATATTGTCATAAAAATAAAGTACCTTTATTTTTAGTATATCTGTGTATTGTGTTTTCTTATGATATTGTGCATATGACACCAGTGGTATAGTAGGAGCTTTGCATGTCTCCTAGTTCAGCCTAAGCTGCTCTGCTATAGCTACCTTCTATCAGCCTAAGCTGCTAGAAACACCTCTTCTACACTAATAAGGGATAACTGGACCTGGCACAAGGTGTAAGTACCTCTGGTACCCACTACAAGCCAGGCCAGCCTCCTACAGTCAGTTAGTGACAGGCAAACTTACCTATGATCCACCCTCTGTCCTCTCTAGTTGTTCCATCTTCTGTGGCACACTACTGTTCCTCAAAACAAATGAATCATGGACTGAACCCGGAAACATGGCATTCACATGGGAAATGTACTGGTCTGCAGTACATACCAATTGGATGTTCATGGAGTGAAAGTTCTTCCTGTTTCTGTACACCTGTTCACTCACTCTTGGGGGGATGATAGCTGTGTGGGTGCCATCGATGACACCTATGACATGGGGAATGTTCGCAAAGGCATAAAAGTCAAACTTGATGGCAGGGAGGTCAGCACTTTGCGAGGAATCGCACATAGGACTGCAGATGTTGTTCAAATGCATTCAGAAACCTTGTCAGTACCTGGCTGAACATTGGCTGTGAGAAACCAGCACCTATGCCCACTGTCACTTGAAATGAGCCTGTGGCCAGGAAATGGAGTGCAGAGAGCACCTGCACCTTAATTGGAATGGCATGCTGATTACGATTTCCGGGAGTCAGTGCAGGATCCAGTAATGCACATAGGTCCTGAATAGTTGCACGTGTGAGTCTGTAAGTGATAATGATATGACGCTCCACCATGGTCCCCATATCCACAAGTGGTCTGTACACCGATGGTGCCCTTCCTCTCCACAAGGGTCGGTACCTATGAGGGGTAAGAAAAAGGAATGATGAGCACACATACATTGGCATATTTGCTAAATACATGCAGTGCATTGTTCATAGTAGTAATCTGTACAATAACTGCAACCTGACAGATGTACATGTAAATCCCTAGGAGGGAACAGAGTAAATAATGTGTGATAATATACCCATTGGATAGAGGCCTAGGTGCTTCATATGGCTAGTATGCCCTGCATTGTGAGTATTATGAATTTCAAGATGCGTAGGTGATGGCAAAATGTCTGCCCACTGTAGTTCTGCCCCTTTGTTGTGGAAGTGACCTAATACCGCTAGCGGTTGACGTCACAGCGTACAGCGGTGTTGACCGCTGTTTGCACCCTCATTGGCTAACATGGATGCCAATGGGGAATCCTGGCGTATCATGATCGCCGACGGCGGTGACGGTGCATACCGCCGCGGAATGTATGCGCGTTCGTCATTGTTTTATCACTTGACTCCCTGATCTTATGCGGACAGGTACTCCACTCTGTGTACTGCTTTCACCTGCCTCTGGCTATGGATGTTCCAAGTGGTGCAGGGGAAAGGAACCCGGCCTTCACCCAGGAAGTACTGGAGAAACTAGTGGAAGGGTCCTGCCCCTGTACGACATACTCTACGGCCCGCCAGAGGTACAGGTGAGTCTGGGTTTGGGGGTCACTGTCTGAGTAATGGATGGAGTGGATTGCACAGATGTGTGCTCCTGTGAGCCAGGATGGGCCATGGTGCATGGAATGATGCGTGCCACTGTCCTGCATGTCTGGGAGTACTGTCTGTCCTGTGTTTGACAATCTGCCAGCTGTTCCCATCGTGCAGGTGCCTGACCTCTGTGTTCCATTTCTGTGTCACACTACTAGGTCAGCGCCCACCAGAAGAGGGCACATTGGCATGCCAAGGAGGTACGGCCCCCAAGGGTCTACAACCAGTGGAGCACCCACTGTCGAAAGAGGTAGGCGGACCTACGGTGCTGTGAGCGAAAGATCACTGAGGCCCAGCTGGGGAAGTCCTCCCAACGTGGAAGGGGTGCCCGTCGGGCACTGACCCCCCTCATGCAAAGGATTCTGGCGGTGGCGTACCCAGACCTGGAGTGCTTGAAGGCTGCACAGCAGTCAAAAGGGGGTGAGTACTCACAGACCATACTTCAGCCTGGAAGGATGAGTGTGTGCGCGATAGGGCTCATGGTGCTTAGAGCAGGGAATTTGACTGGTGTCCATCTACTGTATGTTCCCCAAAGGGTGTAGGGGTGTCCCTGTCAGGTTTCACCTACCTCAGCTTCAATACTATTTCAGGGGATGGGTGTAGGTCAGTATACTGCTCAGTAGTCAGGGGCATGGCCATGGGCATAATACACGGTGCTGCCTGTTGGGTGTGTCTGCTGGGTAGGTGTATGTCTGGTCATTGTGTATCAGCATTCAGCTATTTACAAGTGTCTCTCCTGTTTTGTCTCCCCATCCCTGTTCTCTTGTGTTGGTTTGGTACAGCATCAACATCAGGCGAGGGAGCTGAGGCACCGGCAAGTGGGGAGGCAGCGGCCCACGGATCCTCCGAGGCAGAGACAATGGATGCCGAGGGGACCAGTGGGTGGGAGGGTGAGGGGACTTCCACACGGGAGGCTACTACCACAGGAGGTAGTGACTCTGAGACCTCCTCCGATGGGGGTCCTCTGGCGGTGGCGGACCCTAGTAGACACACCACTACCGTGAGATCTTCCGCCACCACCCATACCATCAGCGCCCTCCCTTCTGCTCCCCACCGAGTTGCCCATGCCCGCCCACCCAGAAAGGTGGGTGTCTCCTTCGCCCCAGGCACCTCCTCCCCTGCCCCAGTCAGCCCTGCAGCCCTCACAGAGGAGGCTATTGACCTCCTGAGAACCATCTCTGTAGGGCAGACAACCATTGTCAATGCCATCCAGGGTCTGGCATCTGAGGTGTAGCAGACCAATGCCTATCTGGATGGCATTCATGGTGCTGTGTCTGCCCTACAGAGATCTTTTCAGGCTCTGGCCTCCTCTTGGATGGCAGCCAGTTTCCCTGGCCATTCTGTCCCCCCTCCAACCTCCTCTATCCCTTCTAGCACCCCACTCACTTCACCCATCCAAAGCACAAAATCAGACCCGCTTACAGGCACATCAACACACAAGAAGCACACTTCCAAACAAAAGTACCACACCTCCCACCACAAGTATTCACACAGCCAACAGACACCTGCACACACAACAACGTCCACTTCCCCCAGTGTGCCCGCCTCTTCCGCCTCCCTGTCTGTCATCTCTACATCCACACCCTCATGCACTGCACCTTCACTCACTGTTACTGCTCTTCTTCCTGCACTCACCACAATAGCAGACAGCCATACATGCACCCAATACACCACACCTGCATTCACCACCTCTACTGTAGTTGACACATGCAGCACACTCAGCAGACTTTCAGACACCCACCCAACATAAATCCACACTAGCTGCCTGTCTTCTCCCACTGTGTCCGCCCCCCACCTCCCAAAACACACAAACGCACAGACACCCACCCATCAGACATCCACCACACCACAGCATACTGAGCAGTCACCTGCACCCACTACACGCACACCTACACCCCATACATCAATTCCCTCTGCCTCCACTCCCACGCCCTCATCCACGCCCACCCATTTGCTCCCAAGAAACGTTTCCTCTCCTGTGCAGACCTGTTCCAACCCACTGGCCCAAACCGTCTTGTCCCGAAACGTTCCCAGCTCCTTGCCCTTTCCGCTCTTTCCACATCACAACCCACCCCGGTCCAGCCTTCCCATTCCTGTGACCCTTCCCCGGTGAAGAAGAAGGCCCGCTCAGAGCCTAAGCCATCCAGCTCCACCCAAGCCAAACAGCCTCCACCTCCTTCAAAGGAGAAGCCCACCCCCCCTCCAACCTCCTCATGCAAGTTTAAGTCCCACCCCCGTCGGAAATCACCCCCCCGCCCCCTTCCGTGAGGTGCCTGGATCCCCATATGGTGCCCCGTTCATTGGAGTGGCCATTGGCCCTGTTGGCATTGTTTTGCTCAGTGAGATACAAATTACGTTTCTGTGTGGCCTATGTTTGGGCTGCACGCAGTTCCACCCTGGTGTTTGTTTTAATTTTTTATGGGTGTGGGGCTATTGAATGTACTATGATCAAGTTGCAGTGGCCTTCGGTCGGGTACGTAACTCTTGGTGTGGGGTGTCTGACTTGTGCTGCTGGGAAGGGTTGGGGGGCGTTGCAGAGTGGGTGGAGTGGGTAGGTATGTAACTTTGCCCTTTCCTCCCTTGTGTCGTAGGTTGCGGTACTTACTGTCGTCGTCTTTGTCGGCGGTCTCAATCGTGTAGGTATTTGGCAAGGAGCAAGACTGGCATGATCAGCAGCTCTCTGTCCATGGCTGCCGCTGCACGTTTTGTGGAACTCTGGTGAGTCTTTCCTTCTATTTGTTTCATTTCCACCTGGCTTTGTGTGGCGGTGGTTCCCGCCCCGGAAATGGCGGCGGAATGGTGGTTCATAATTTGATGGGCGGGTTGGGCCTTTCCGACGGCCTGTGGGCGGACTCTGCCATCGTCAGCGGGACTCCTTTCATGGCAGTGGGTGGTGTGCGGGATGTGTGTGTTTCATTTGGTTCATTATTTGGTGGTCCGGCCCGCTCCCCAAAACACCCTGCGGAGCGGAATGGACCGCCATGTTCATAATGAGGGCCAAAATCTCCAACCCTGTCAAAGCTGGTTGATGTATCTTACTCTATTACTGCCGGCCTAAAATTGCACCTAAGTCCTGGTCTACTGCTTTTTGGTGCTACTTTTTACTTGAATCTTTAACACTTCATTACATACTGTTCCTCTTATTTAATTTTTATTGTTTGGTGGCATTTAGCTCATTAAATTATTCTCTAGTTTTAAAAATAGGAGTTTGAGTTTTAATGTTTAGTGTTTTTTACATTTTAACTGTTTTGAAATTACTAAATACTTTACATATTACCCTAACTGCTTTGTGCCATACTTATCAATGGTTGAGCTCAGGCTTAAATAATGGAAAGGTCTTTCTGGACCTGGCAGGATAGTGCCTCTAATACTTGTTATCTTGGTACTTTATTACCTCAACTCACCCCAACTAATAAACCACTTTCTCACACTTCTTAAGATTTGCAAAAGTCATGGCCTAATGGCCACCCATCTGAACCACCATCTCCAAGTGTAAGTGTCAATGACACGGAAAACTACAAAACTGCAATTCAGGCCACAATAAAATACTCCCATATCCATTATAACATTCCACCAGATATATGCAGGGAATATATAGACATGCAGTTATCATAGGCACTATAGCCCTGATTACGCCCCTGGGGGTGAGTGATAAAGTGGCGGTAATACCACCAACAGGCTGGCAGTAAGTATTGCCAAACTATGACCATGGCGGTGATAATTCCCATAGAAAGTCAATGTACAATACCAACCGCCATGGTGGAAAAAACAGTCACCACGGCGGTAGCTGTCAACAGCCAGGTGGGAGACAAAGTCCCGTCCACAATATTATGATACAGGAAACCGCTACCTTTTCTGGGGTGGTACCAATGCCATCAAAAGCCTGGCGGAAACAGAGCTCAGAAGTCAAAGCACTCACCATTTGAGACACAGGGAAGAACCACACCGCCATGGAACCCGAACTGCAAGTCTTCCCGATGATCTTCTACATCATCCTCCACCTGGAACACCAACGCCGATGAAGACCACGATGGTGAGTACAGCCGCCTAGCAGACAAGGGAAGGAGAGAGGAAAACAAGAGTGACACACACACACACACACAACACACACCCGACACACACACACCACACACACGCACCATACACACAACCATCTGAAGACGTAATCCAACGGCACACAACACACGGCATAATAAAACAGGGACTATAATGCTGGAGTAACGACAATGTATTAGCATAGCAAAATCCACCACATGAACCATATATATACAAATGTCCATAAAGGGCCAATGTCCGGTCCAAAGTCATGAGGGCACACAAGGCCACAGGGCACAGTCCAAGGCCCATCCTGTTTCCTGACACAGCAGGAGAGAGCACTTCAGGGGCATTATTTTTCAAGTGGGAAGGCACCTCAGGGGGATTGGGGGGCACCTCAGCCGAATACAGGAATGTCTCCACTGGTTCTGGAGGGGTCAACATGCCCATTGCTTTGTCCTGGGGAGTGCAAGGCCACAGTCTCTCAAGTGGGTGACTTGCCCACTGGTTCAGGAGGGGGTCACATGCCCATTGCTTTGTCCTGGGGAGTGCAAGGCCACAGTCACTCAAGTGGGTGACTTGCCCACTGGTTCTGGAGGGGGCAACATGCCAATTGCTTTGTCCTGGGGAATGCAAGGCCACAGTCTCCCTAGTGGGTGACTTGCCCACTGGTTCTGGATGGGGCAACATGCCATTGCTTTGTCCATGGGAGTTCAAGACCACAGTCTCTCAAGTGGGTGACTTGCCCACTGGTTCTGAAGGGAGCAGCCCCTGGAGGGTGGCCTACATGGCGTCCGCTGGCCATGACGGCTGCATTGTGGTGGTGGTTGGCGGAGCCTCCTGGGCAGCCCCCGAGCTGTCTGATAGCTGCACTGTGGTGGTGGTTGACGGAGCCTCCTGGGCATCCCCTGCACTGTTTGATGGCTGCACTGTGGTGGTAGTTGGCGGAGCCTCCTGGGCAGCCCCTACACTGTCTGACGGCTGCATTGTGGTGGTGGTTGGCGGAGCCTCCTGGGCAGACCCTGCACTGTCTGACAGCTGCATTGTGGAGGTGGTTGGAGGAGCCTCCTGGGCAGACCCTGCACTCCCTGATGGCTGCACTTCCATAGCTGGCAGTGGGGGCCCCGTGACAGCTGGTGGTGGTGGCGGTATTAGCCTGACAGCTTCCGCAGGCGTAGAGTGCCTTGTCTCCTCCTGGTCATGGGTCGTGGATCCCTTACCCTTCCTGGCAGGGGTGGATAAGCTCTTCCCCTCTCTGCCTGGTGGTGCAGGCTCCTTCCCCTTCTTCACAGCTGGTGCAGGCCCCTTCCCCTCCTTCACAGCTGGTGCAGACCCTGTCACACTCTTCCCTGGTGGTGCAGGACTCATCACACTATTCCCTGGTGGTGCAGGACCCTTACCCTTCATCCCTGGTGGTGCTGGCTCCTTCCCCTTCTGTGTTGTAGGTCTGGTATCCTCACCACCATGAGTAGGTGGTGCTACCACTGTCCCCATGGACTGTTTGGCTGAGGTGCTGGGCTATGTCCTTGGTACCCTGCCCCTACATGCAGGACGGGGAGAGGGGCAGGGAAGTGGTCAATATGGGAAAGGAAAAGCTCTTTAGGGACGTTGGAAGGAGGGAGGAGTAAAGGGACTGGAGGATGAGGGAGTGGTTGTTGGAGGTGTATGTCTGCTGGATTTTGGTGCACATGCATGGGCTCTATGCTGATGTGAGGTCAATGGCTCTTGGGTGTGTGAGTGCTTGCATTTGTGTCCTTTAGGAGGAGGGGGAACAGACAGGGTGGGAGAAGACAGAGGGGAAGCGTGCATGGCTGTTGTGGAGGTGTCTGCCAGTGAGGTGTGTATTGTGCTTGGTGTGGTGATGCTGGTAGGGGATGTTGATGTAGTGCATACAGGTGTGAGTGTGGACATGACTGGGAGGGAGGTGGAGGAGGAGAAGGAGGGGAGACAGTGGAGGCAGTGGATGTTGTTGTGTCTGCAACTGTATGGTGTTTGTGTGAGTGCCTGTGGGATGAAGTGTGGTGCTTGTGTTTGCCTGTGCCACTCTTGGGTGTTGCCTTGTGTGGATGCTCATCTGTATGTGTGCCTGGGATGGGTTGGGGTTTAGGGGAGTGGGACTGGGAAATGGTAGTTGGAGGGGGGACGTTAGAAACAGGGGCAATGGCTGCCATCAGAGAGGAGGCCAGAGCCTGAATCGATCTCTGTTGGGCCACCAATCCACCGTGAATGCCCTCCAGGAATGCATTGCATTGCTGCATCTGGGATGCCAGCCCACTGGTTCCCTTGGCGTCAGTGGTCTCTGCCTCAAGGGTCACATGGGATGCAGCTCCCTCTGTCACAGGTGCCCCTGTTCCTCTGCCAGATGATGCTAATGCACAGAAGGACAGGATGACAAAACAAGAAAGGGGGAGAGAGACAAAAGATACACTGGGTCAATGGCTGCACCAACACCACCGTTGGCTTACACAGCACCCTCACACACAGGGAACAGGCCTTCGCAATATGCATTGCACTACCAGTGATATGGCTAGTCACCAAGGCATGATGAGGAGCACACAGCGCCAACTGCAGCACACCTGGGACCCACGATGCTCTGCCTGGAAGTGACTACTAACAAGCTAGGTTACCTTTATTTGCCATGCAACCATTACTCTTCAGAGGACCTATGCTGCAATGTCTGGCCTGGCCTCAGGGGCACCCATTAACACACAATCACCACCCAGATACCACCCCACCTGCCAAGATTTGTAATGATACCCACTGTACCCACCCCCTTTTGGCTGGTGTGATTCCCTCAGGTGCCCATCCAGCTCAGGGTATGCCACCACCAGTATGCAGGCCATCAGGGGGGTCGGGGTCCAACCGGCACCCCTTCCTCATTGGGAGGCCATCCCCAGCTGGGTCTCTGCAGTCTTCCGTGCCCAGCACCTCAGGTCCTCCCACTGTTTCCGACAGTGGGTGCTCCACTTGCCATAGACCCCCAGGGTCTGCACCTCCTTGGCAATGGCTTTCCATATTCCCTTCTTTTGATGGGCGCTGACCTGCAGAGCCAATAAAGACAGGAGAACACCATTAAACTAACAGTCTAGGCTGTCACACACATGGCCCAGCATACCCATTTGCATCACCATTGGCACACACATTGCCCAGCGCACGACATGTACACCACCAACAGATAATCCCCCCCTTACACAATGCCTTTACACAAATCTCCATGTATCCATGCCACATGTATCGTGCCCACAGTCTACTCACCTGTTGGTCTGAAGTCCCATACAGCTCTCGTACTGGGGTAGGACCCCATCCATCAGTCACTCCAACTCCTCCGAAGTGAAGGTTGGGGCCCTTTCCCCAGTCACACGGGCCATGGTAGGTTCCAGACACTGGTCACAGCAGCACATGCAGTGTAGGTCTTCTCCTGTTGAAGGTCAGGAAACAAGTAAGGAATGATTTAGAAAATAGCATCACGTCCACGGCAGTGTACACCATCACCGACGGCATACATCCCCATTGGCCACTGTACTCCATAAGGCCCAATATTATCCAATGAGGAATTACACAGCGGTTCAATACTGCCGACCGCCACGACGCCCAATGTTGGCGGAATTACCTCACTTCCACCTGTCCCTCCACACAGGACAGGCGGTCGCCATTTCAAGGGGGGGGGAACAGGCCTATCAATAATTGCTGCGTCACAGGATAAATAGGCACATACTTTGAAATTTACACTGTCCCAATATGTAATTGCACAATGTGGACTGCTGTTGTTGTTTGGTTGTTCAAATTGTGACAGCCTATTCACTCTTGTGTCCCTTAGATACCTACTGCTGCAGATGAACAGGATATGGAGACATACCCCCCTCGTGTTCAGACCCCTGGTGGACTTAGCTAAGCTGGAGGACAGGCACATTATACTCACCTATAGACTGGACAGGGCCACAATCACAGAGCTGTGTGCCCATTTGGAGCCTGACCTGACATCAGCTATCTGTCATCCGACTGGGATCCCTCCTCTTGTGCAAGTGCTATCAGTGCTCCATTTCCTGGCAACTGGTTCTTTCCAAGTGACAGTGGGCTTGGCAGCAGGAATGTCACAGCCAATGTTCTCAATCGTGCTGGCGAGAGTCTTGTCTGCCCTGGTAAAACACATGTGCAGCTACGTTGCTTTCCCCCAGGTAGAAGATTTGGCCACAATGAAGTTCGGATTCTATGCAATGGGAAATATCCCCAATATTATTGGTGTGATTGACTGGACACATATTGCATTCGTCCCCCACCACAGCCGGAATTAACAGGTGTACAGGAATCATAAAAGTTTTCACTCCATGAATGTGCAGATGGTGTGTCTGGCGGACCACCACATCTCCCACATCAAAGCTAAATATCCTGGGTCGGTGCATGATGCCTTTGTACTGAAGAATAGCAGCATCCTAAATGTGATGGGCCAACTTCAGAGGCATAGGGTGTGGCTTATAGGTGAGCCTTGGTCCTAACACTTTGTATGTTAGTGTATGCCTCTGATGTTAACCTAATAAGATAGTATGTGGCTAAATGTTGTCCCTCAACGCCTGTAGGTGACTCTGGCTACCCAAACCTATTGTGGCTGCTGACCCCTGTGAGGAATGCCAGGACAATGGCTAAAGAACGTTATAATGAGGCACATGGGCGAACCAGAAGGATCATTGACAGGACCTTCGGCCTCCTGAAGGCCAGGTTCGGGTGCCTCCATCTGACAGGTGGATCCCTGTGCTACTCACCCAAGAAGGTCTGCCAGATAGTAGTGGTATCCTGCATGTTGCACAACCTTGCCCTCATACACCATGTACCTTTTCTGCAGGAGAAGGTGACTGGAGATGCACCTGTGGCAGACCCTGAGGACAGTGAGGATGAGGAGGCTGAGGATGAGGACAACAAAACATCAGTTATCTGTCAGTACTTCCAATGACACATACGTGAGACAGTGCAACTTCACATTTCTATGACTATTGGTGTATTCTGTGTGGCAGTGGCATGCTGGCATTACCCACTTGTTACCTCTACTTACTTTCACCTAAGGATTATAATTTTACAGATGTTGGTGATATGACAACAATGTCCTGTTGTGATCACTACAGCCAGCTACAGGTCATTCTTCCTATTCTCTCACTATGTACAGTTCATTTGCAATGGATGTAGCTGTTACCATCTAAACAATGTTCAATACATGAAATACTAGTAGTCAAGTGTTTTCCGAGGGTGTTTATTGTAGTCCTAAGAAATATAGGGGACTGTGCAATGGAATGGGGTGATGATGGAGGAAAGTCCAGAGTATTGTTCCAGTCTGTTTGTAGCACAGGTGCAGTGTCCAAGGGGCCATAGGAAGGGGAGCAATAGCAGTTCAAGGTGGACAAGGTGACTGAGTGAGACACAAGGGGGACAATCAGGAGAGTCTCATTTCCTAGCGGTGGTCTTGGCAAGTGTCTCTGGCTTCTGTCTGGGTTGCAGGGAACATTTGTGGGTTGGTTTACCTTCTGCAGGGGGAGAGGTGCTGGTGGCCTGTGGGTCCTGTGGCGGGGCTTCCTGCACACTAGTGCCAACGGAAGTGGAGGGCTGGTTGATGGACTGGCTAGTGGTAGGGGCCCACCGGTGTGCTGTTGCCTACATCATGATGTTTACCATGTCTGCCACCACCCCTGCTATGGAGATCAGGGTGTTGTTGCTGGCCTGCAAGTCCTCCCTGATCTCCTGATACTGTCCCTCCTGCAGCAGCCTGTTCTCCTGCACGTTGTCTAGGATCTGGCCCATCGTGTCTTGGGAATGTTGGTAGGCACCTAGGATCTCAGAGAGTGCCTCCTGGAGAGTCGGTTCCCCATTCCTGTCCTTCCCCTGGCGCACAGCAGTCCTCCCAGTGTCCCTGTTGGCCTGTGTCTCTGTCTCCTGAACGGTGTGCCCACTGCCACTGACCTCAGGTCCCTGATTGTCTTGGGGGCGAGGTGTGGACTGGGGTCCCCTGTACAGGTGGGCACAAAGCTGATTGACGTGTCCTGGGGACAGAGGTTTAGATACGCTGGGTGCTGTGGTGTTGGATCCTGATGGGGGAAGACTATGGGGGTCATTATGAACACGGCGGTAAACACCGCCGTGTTCCTGCTGGTGGTCTTTCTATAGACCGCCAGCCCCCTTGAGGCCCCGCCGGCCGCATAAAGAACATTCTGCTGGGCCAGGACATTGCTGACGGCTCCACATGGAACCGTTGGTAATGCCTCAGTGCGGCAGGTGCAGCAGCACCCGTCACGCAGATCACTTCCAGTAAATCGAGCAGTGACCTGCGCGACGGGGCACTGAACGGGTCTCCTGCACTGCCTATGCCAGGGAAAGGCTGGGGGAAACAGGGTACATTATCCAGAGGGCAGGGCTGCCGCCATCGTCAGGCTGCCTCTCGGCGGTAGCCTGGCGGTGGCAGAGGGCCGCCACAGGCGGCGCTCCCTGTGTTCTTAATATGGCAGTTCAGACCGCCATGTCGGTGGCAGTCCTTTCCTCCGCTGCCGGCATGGTGGTCTGCACCGCCAAGTACTTAATAACCCCCTATGTGGTGGCCTGTGAGTGGGCTTGGGTGACCGGCTGTCCAGTGGTCCCTGATGGGCCAGGTACATCCTCCAGATCCAGAAGTCCAGAGTTAATGTCATCACTCGGGCCTCTTCTGTTGGGGGACTGGATAGTGGTTGCCCCCCCTCTCCACTGACATTGGCTGGGGTACCTGTGGGGATGTAAGTGATGTATTATGCTTCAAGTGTATGACATTTGTACTTCCCTGGCTTCCCCTCTATCGTTGGTGTTGCCCTGCCAGCTTTTGCTTGTGTATAGTGATGTATTGTGGGATTGTTAGTTTCCCTATGCTGTGCATGCTTTAGTGATGGGTGTCCATGCAGGGCTGGAAGGGGTGTCCATGCATTGGTTTGGAATGCAAGGCTTCGCATTGGGGTTAGTGAGATGTGTAGGTGCAGTGTGTGTGATGGAGTGGAGTGATGGGAGTGAGGGTGTGTGTGTGAGATGGCATGCAGGTATTGGGGGGTGATAGGTAGTAAATATTGACTTACCAGTGTCCAGTCCTCCTGCTACTCCAGCGAATCCCTCAGGATGCAGTATTGCCAGTGCCTGCTCCTCCCATGCTGTGAGCTCTGGGGGGGAGTTGGGCGTCCACTGCCAGTCCTCTGTATGGCGAGCTGGTGCTTGCTGCAATGGAACTTACTTTCCCCCGTAGGTCGTTCCACCTCTTCCTGATGTTGTCCTTGTTCTCCGGTGCTGTCCCACAGCATTCACCCTGTCCACGATTCTCCACCATAGCTCCATCTTCCTTGAAATGGATATCTGCTGTACCTGTGCTCCAAAGAACTGTGGCTCTACCCTGACAATTTCCTCCCCCATGACCCTTAATTCCTCCTCAGTTAAACGGTGGTGCCTTTGTGTTGCCATGGGTGTTGCATGATATGTGATGGTGAGGGTGTGTTGGGTAATGTGGTGGGGTGTGTGATGTTGAGTGCGTGAGGGGTGTATGGGTGTAAGTGGTGTGTGTGACTAGTTGTCTCTGTGCTCTTCTTCTCAGTCTCCTGGTGGCAATTGTTCTTCATAAGGGGTTGTGGGTAATGTGGGTGTGTGTTTTATAGTGGTGTGGGTGTGTGGGTGTGGTATGTGAACGGTTGTCAGGTGTGTGTATTTGGTATTGGCCAATGTATTGTTGTGTTGTATGTGGGTGTCCATTCTGTGCGTGGCGGTATGTACTGACAATGGTTTACCACCCTTGAATGTCCACAGTGGTGATTCATAGGTCATAATGTGATGGGCGTTGTTTTGTTGGCGTAACGGTTTGGGTTTTTGGACCGCCACTTTATCACTGACCTTTGGTCTAGCGGATTTGTGTATGTGGCTATATTCTGTTTGATTGGTGTGTGTGTGTCAGAATATGGTGAAGGGAGATTCGCCACTGCGCCGGTATGTTAGCGGCTGCCAGCGTAATGGCTGTAAGCGCCATTTGCAGCCAATGTCATAATGAGGGCCAATATGCCCTCTCGTTATGTGTGTAATGTGACCAATGCACATTATCTAATCACAACTATCATATTAAAGTGATCCATGCTAAACATTATAGGAATACTAAGCATGTTTCATATGTATTAGGCACAGGCACATTTCGCACAGGTTGTTAGATCGGTTACATAATGAACAAATGCATAAGCAGATACATAGGCATCTGCACGAGTTGTTTAAAAGTCAAATGGTTCACCAACTTTGTCAAACAAGCGACGTGTCCTATTGTAGGCAGAGATGAATAAGCTGAAAATAGAAAATGATGACAAGAAAATGGCAAAAGGGTTCACTTGATAAAAGGTGGCCTTTCTGGGTGCAAGGGTACTGAGTGACAAGCCTAGGTTTTTGGGAACATTTTTGCATAAGCATCAATTCGTTTAAAGGCCAGGGGTGGTACATGAGAATCAGAAAAACATTCTGACTAAATTTGAAACCAGTCATATAAATCCTGTTTTGAGAATGTATACTAGGACCATACAATATTGCATCTAGAAACTCTGGCCTTCTGTGTACTCTTAAAATGTTTCAACACAAATTGCACATATTGCATATATATATATATATATATATATATATATATATATATAGTAAACACCATACAAGGATTGTGCACCATGAATAACACAATATGGATTCAGGAAACAAATCACAACTTACAATAAATAACAAGATCAAAGTACAATGAAACAAATCACGCTTCTTTTGCCGATTCTTATGCCACGATGTAAATGTCAAGAAATGGTAGCGCGCAATGAACAACAAAGTTAAATCCTCATGAAACGAGTTGCGCGTCTTGCCAATTCGTAAAACATCATGTAAATGTCAAGAAATAGTAGCGCGCAATGGACAACAATGTTTAAACACCATAAAAAGAATTGCGCGTCTTGAAGATTCTTAAGCCACCATGCCAATGTCAAGAAATGGTAGCACGCAATGAATAACAAAGTCAAACCTTTATGAAACAAATCGCACGTCTTGCCTATTTGTAAACTACCATATAAATGTCAAGAAATGATAGCGCGCAAGTAATCTGTTACTCATTTAAGAATTAAACCAAGAATATGAAAATTCTCAATAACGGTGTTGGGACAGTCCAACCACCATCTTACCGCCTGGAACAATGATCACCAATGAAGGATGAAGGGCAGAAGACTGGAAGATCCAAATAGGCCGCCGGGACAGGAGCTCAGGAAGAAGCTGCTGCTCTGCACCGGGACCTCTGAATAGTGAGCACTGGGAGTTGGGCTGGCTCTCTTTTATAGAGTCTTGGCCCAGCCCCAGAACCACGCCCAGGCATGTTGCAGGGAAAGTCTCTGGAAGGCCCTGGAAAGGGGCCACACCCTAACACACTCTGAAACACTGCAGCAATACATTGCAAAGGAACAATATTTATAAGCATATTAAAAATAAGTTTTCAGGATTGAACTCTGCAATGCAAAAGGTTAAACCACAACATATCAGCACAATGCATAAATCATGTTGTTTTGAGAGTGCTGGATTTTTGCATTTTTGTCGGCAATGGAGCACGTACTGCTCTGGTGTTGACAGTACTCCCCTCTCCCAGACGCGCTCTAGGGCCTGGTTTGCTTGTATTAAGATGATGAAAGCGTCTCACAAGTACTGGAGCATGATCATCAGATGCGGAAACCCATGAGTTACTTTCAGGACCATAACCTTTCCATGAGATTAAGTACCATAGATTATGCCCTCTCAGTTTAGAATCCAACACTTTCTTGACTTCGTATTCTTCTTCCCCTTGTACTAGAACAGGAGCTGGATGAGGGTGGACCTTTTGGACTGCCTCTTTCAAGAGGGAAGTGTGGAACACTGGATGAATCCGTAAGGATCTGGGCAATTGTAGTTTATAGGTCACCGGATTGATTTGCTGAAGGACAGTATAAGGACCTATGACTTTGGGGTTAAACATGTGCTTCTTCTTGAAGTCTATGGTGGTCATTACAACATTGGCGGTAAAAGCTGCTTACCGCCGTGCAGAAGACCGCCAACACACTGCCACGGCCGCGGAAATCCGCCACAGCTATTATGACCCACATCTCAAAATCCGACAAAATTCAGACACCCACACAAGTCCGCCACACCAAAGGTCAGTGGTAAACTGGCGATAACAAAACCTCCACCGTCACGGCAACAGAAATACGCCCACACTATCACGACACATGAATCCACGCGGCGGTCTTTCAACCGCGGTATTCCATTGGCGGTACACACCGCCGCGCTCAAAATACACACTCCTACAAAACACCACCACATTGGACAATTCAAAATACACACACCAGATACACATACACACACCACTCCCACACACCCAATACATTATAAAACACACACCCACATCACCCACAAACCCCTACGACAAATAATCCTGAATGAAGGCCAGAGAGAGACACCACCATCCACAAACTAGCATCCACATGCACTCACCACCATCACCCACACAACTTCGACGCACGAAAGACCACACACCACTACATATCACCACACTTATCACCACACACACCACCCCACACATCACCTACACCACCCCATGGCACGGCAAAGACACCCCAGGTTCTCGGAGGAGGAGCTCAGAGTGATGGTGGAGGAAATCGTCCGGGTAGAGCCACAGCTATTTGGAGCACAGGTGCAGCACACCTCCATTGCAAGGAAGATGGAGCCATGGCGAAGAATATTCGACAGGGTCAACGCAGTGGGACAACACCCAAGAAATCGGGACAACATCAGGAAGAGGTGGAACGACCTACGGGGGAAGGTCCCCTCACACAGGCACAGGCCACCACAGACCTTCCACCATCTGGAAACACCAGCACAGCACCCACCCAGCGGGCCCATACCTCCGTCCCCAGGACACGTTAATCAGCTGTGTGTCCACCACTACAGGGAACCCAGAATAACCCACCACCCCAACAACAACAGGGACCTGGGGGCAGTGGTAGTGGGCACACGGTCCAGGGGACGGAGGCCCAGGAACACAGGGGAACTGGGAGGGCTGCTGTGCGACAGGGGGCGGACAGGCCAAGGGAGCCCACTCTCCACGAGGCCCTCTCCTCCATCATGGGAGCACACCACCACTCCCAGGAGACGATGGCAATGGTCCTGGCCAAGTTTCAGGAGACCCAGCGCATGCACGAGGAACAGTATATGGGCTTCAGGGAGGAACTCACAACCAACAGCTCCGCCCTGGGCACCATCGTAGGGGTGCTGAACGAAATACTCACAACCAGCAGGGACACTGTGGCACTACAAGCAGCCCCTGACACTAGTTTGGACGATGAACTGCCCACCACCTCCGCCGGCGCTAGTGGACAGGAGGCACCGCCACAGGACCACCACACCAGCGCCCCACCCCCTGCAGACGGAGAACCTCCCCGCAAGCGGTCCCTGAGATCCAGGAACAAGACAGAGCACAATGCCAAGACCCCCGCCAAGAAATGAGACCACCCTGATTGTCATCCCACTGTCCCACTTTGTCACCCTATCCATACTTAAACTGCCCCAGCTCCACTTCCATTCCCATATGGGCAATGCACCTGTGAGACTAATAGACTGGACTCTGCCATGGACATTCCTCCGCCATCACCCCTCACTATTTCACTACCCCCTCCAATATTTTGTATGTAAATAAACACACCTAAAGCACCAAAAGATCTGGAGTCTGTCTGTGATTTTGAAATAGTGTATTTGCAATTACATTGACAAAATTTCCAGGAAATAGTAATGTCAACATACCTATGTCACACAGCTCTAGTACATGAGGAAGCTAAGCAGATGACACACGTTGGGACCCACACCTGTGAAACCGTAAGGGAAAGTGACAACTCAGTGACCATACACTGGGTGAAATCGACAGACAGGATAGAGGTAGAAGTGTAAAAGTACTTGTAGCAGGCAGGAATGTATTCTCACCTGTTTTTCACTGGAAATATTGCTGGATGACTGAGTCCCTGTTGTCAATGTCTTCTTCCTCTGCTTCCTCCTCATCACTGTCCACAGGCTCCACAGCTGCCACAACACCGCCATCTGGACCATCCTCCTGCAGAAAAGGCACCTGTCGTCGCAAAGCCAAGTTATGAAGCATACAGCAGGCCACGATGATCTGGCATACCTTCTTTGGTGAGTAGAATAGGGATCCACCTGTCATATGGAGGCACCTAAACCTGGCCTTCAGGAGGCCGAAGGTGCGTTCGATCACCTTCCTAATCCACCCATGCTCCTCATTGTAGCGTTCCTCTGCCCTGGTCCTGGGATTCCTCACTGGGGTCAGTAGCCATGACAGGTTGGGGTAACCAGAGTCACCTAATAGCCACACCCGGTGCCTCTGTAGTTGGCCCATTACATAAGGGATGCTGCTATTCCGCAGGATGTAGGCGTCATGCACTGAGCCAGGGAACATGGCATTCACATGGGAGATGTACTGGTCTGCCAAACATACCATCTGTACATTCATCGAATGATAACTCTTCCGGTTCCTGTACACCTGTTCACTCCTGTGGGGGGGGACCAAAGCCACATGCGTCCCATCAATGGCACTTATGATGTTGGGGATATGTCCAATGGCATAGAAGTCACCTTTCACTGTAGGCAAGTCCTCCACCTGAGGGAAAACGATGTAGCTCCGCATGTGTTTCAGCAGGGCAGACAACACTCTGGTCAATACATTGGAAAACATAGGCTGGGACATCCCTGATGCCATGGCCACAGTTGTTTGAAAAGACCCACTTGCAAGGAAATGGAGCACTGGTAGCACCTGCACTTGAGGGGGATTCCAGTGGGATGGCGGATTGCTGACATCAGGTCTGGCTCCAACTGGGTACACAGTTCCTGGATTGTGGCACGGTCAAACCTGTAGGTGATGATCAAATTTCTTTCCTCCATTGTTGACAGGTCCACCAGCGGTCGGTACACCGGAGGAATCCGCCATCTCCTCACATGTCCCAGCGGACGGTGCCTATGAAGGACAACAGCGAGCACAGAGTCAAACAACTCAGAGGTATGTACCCACAGTCTACACAGAACACCAATCATACACAAAAGGTGGCCTGTATGTGTTTTGAGAATAGGCCTAGGTATGTGTGACGCAGTTGGTAATTAGGCCATGTGGGCCCCTGAAATGGCGGCTGCCTGACCTCTAAAGCAGGACAATGGGATGTGAGGTAACCGCGCTGGCGTTGTACACCATTGCGGTAGGCGGTTGAAGACCGTGGCGCAATGCTGCATTGGTTAGCATTGGACCCTATGGGTCCCAGGAGCCAATGACGATGTACGCCATTGGTGATGGTACGCACCGCCGCGGACGTGACTGCCGCGGATGTGACCTCCATTTTCTAGCTGTATAATTACTCGATACCTGATCTTCGACAGGAGAGGACCTACACTGCAAGTGCTTCTGTGACCTCGGTCTGGAAGAGACAATGGCTTGTGCATCTGGGGAAAGGGCCCCTGCCTTCACATCGGAGGAGTTGGAGAAGCTCGTCAACGGGGTCCTCCCCCAGTACACGCTACTCTACAGTCCTCCAGACCAACAGGTAAGTACACAGGGAGCATGTTGTATGAGCTATGCCTGTGTGGAGAGGGCTGCATGTAAGAAGGAAGGGTGCAGAGTTCTGCGTGCATGAAAGACAGTGGGGGCATGTGCCACATGGCAAGGGCAGGGATGGGGGCCACTCACTTTGACGGTGCAGTTGGTAATGACTTCTCTTCTACCCCTGTACATTTCATGTAGGTCAGC
Organism: Pleurodeles waltl; assembly: GCF_031143425.1. Classification (NCBI taxonomy): domain Eukaryota; kingdom Metazoa; phylum Chordata; class Amphibia; order Caudata; family Salamandridae; genus Pleurodeles; species Pleurodeles waltl. The sequence goes on along the minus strand of NC_090436.1, from coordinate 149,941,514 downwards.
GCCCACCAGAAGAAGGATATTTGGCGTGCCATCACCAAGGACGTCCGGACCCTGGGACACAAGGGGGTGAGTACACTCTCATTCTGCTGACTTTGCGCGCAGTGGAGGTGTCTGGGTGGGGGGCGAGGGCTGTGGGTTTCCCTAGGCCAGGGCGACTTCCGTAGGCTAGGCCCCTTCGTAAGGCATGGTCCTGTGGCCCCCCACCCCACCTCTGTAGAGTGCCAAGTACAGCTATTCATGCCCCTGTGTCATGTATGTGTGCAGATGTCGTCCATAGCCTTATAGGCCATTTCCCAGGAATTGCGCTGTAGAGCCTGACGTAGTGCAGGGGGCTGCTGTGTCTGTCTTGTCCGCCAACGGTAATGGTAAGCCATGTACTCAACCTGTCTTTCTTCTTTTCCCCCCCCCCCCTTTTTTTCCGGTCTCCCTGTTCTTGTGTGCATTAGCATCATCAGGCGGAGGTGCAGTGGCACCGGAGCACAAGGGAGCTGCATCCCACATGGGCATGGAGGCCCACACTACGGACTCAGAATACACCAGTGGGACGGAGGGCGAGGGGAGCACCACAAAATCTCCGGGACCAGTGGTGCCTGTTGTCACAGGTATGTGGAGTGCACCGGCCACCAGGCCAGCCAGTCTGTCACGGAGCCAGAGCACAGCCAGTCCCCCCCGTGAAGCACCAGAAGTTGGCCAGTGCCCGGCGGGAGAGGGGGGAGACTCAAGCCAGCCAAGCCACTCACAACAGTCCCGGGGGGATTGTGGACTCAGCTGTGACTCCTCCCACGGTGGGGAAGGGGCAGAAGAAACCTGCAAAGTCTGGGAGGAGCAGCACGGCAGAGTAGACCGCCATCATCCCCGCTGGCCAGGAGGCCCCCGCCATCCCCATCGTCGCTGCCCAGGAGGCCACTGCCAGCCCCATCGTCGCTGCCCAGGAGGCCACCACCAGCCCCATCGTCGCTGCCCAGGAGGCCACCACCAGCCCCATCGTTCCTGCCCAGGAGGCTACCACCAGCCCCATCATCGCTGCCGAGGAGGGCCCCGCAAGCCACAGCCCAGCTGCCCAGGAGGGCCCAGCAAGCCACAGCCCAGCTGCCCAGGAGGCCCCCGCAAGCCACAGCCCAGCTGCCCAGGAGGGCCCCGCAAGCCACAGCCCATCTGACCCATGAAGGCCCCGCCAGCCACAGCCCATCTGACCCATGAAGGCCCCGCCAGCCACAGCCCAGCTGGGCAATGACGGACCGCCAACTCAAGCACCGCT